>NC_141695.1:692246285-693732952 GCF_964263255.1 Lissotriton vulgaris | reverse complement strand
ACCACACACACACACACCAACCACACACACACCAACCACACACATCAACCACACACACACACACCAACCACACCAACCACACACACACACACACACACACCAACCACACACACACACACACCAACCACACACACCAACCACACACACACCAACCACACACACACACACACACACCAACCACACACACACACACACACCAACCACAACCACACACACACCAACCACAACCACACACACACCAACCACAACCACACACACACCAACCACAACCACACACACACCAACCACAACCACACACACACCAACCACAACCACACACACACCAACCACAACCACACACACACCAACCACAACCACACACACCAACCACACACACACACACACACACACACACACACACACACACACACACACACACACACACACACACACACACACACACCAACCACACACACACACCAACCACACACACACACACACACACACACAACCACACACACACACAACCACACACACACAACCACACACACACAACCACACACACAACCACACACACAACCACACACACAACCACACACACAACCACACACACACAACCACACACACACACAACCACACATACACACACACAACCACACACACACACACAACCACACACACACACACACACAACCACACACACACAACCACACACATCTATCTATCGCCCTTACTCTATCACCCTCACTCAGTCAGTCAAACAAGCTTTATTCGACATAGTCATAAAAGCATTACATATGTGAATTTGTTATATAAAAAATAGAATTAAAATTTATACAAAGTTTAAAACAAGAAATTCATTATGCTGGTAAAAATAATCGAGTTAAGATACATCAAGTATTCATGTGTAAAGTGCATTTTCAAGGACCTACCCCTTTACAATTTTTGCTTCTGATAATCCAGGCCCATCCTAAATATTTCGCCACAGCTATATATAATACAGGGCTTGGGTTTGTACAGATAATTCTGGTAGCCATGATTCCACTCTGAGTGCCTAATAATTTATCCATGGGTCGCAGCCAAACTCTGCGCGGGGCAGAGTAGGCCGGACACACAAAAAGTAAATGGCTAACTGATTTGTTAAGATCTAGGCAAAATGGACAAGAGCTACTTCCACCATTAGACCATCTGGATGTGAAAGATCTGATAGGTATACTACCAGTTCTCAATTGAAAGTAAAGTTTTCTGTCCAGTGGCTTCGTTATGTCGTTCCAGAATGTCTCGAAACGAGTTTCATCCTAGAACTCCATAAACACCCCTGTTAGTGAAAGCGGGGGAATGGTCCTAAGATTTTTCGAAGATATCATCTCCCAATACAAGCCCTTGATGACCTTTTTTGATGGAAACACAGCATTGGTTGGGTCTTCCCATGTCTCCACCAGACCCAGCTCTCTGAGAACCGCTCTAATTCCAGAGAGCCATTTTATCCGGTGAGAGACATCACTTTTAATAATGTCCAGAAGTCCCATGGCAAATATTTCCAACTCCGGTGTTATGTTATGTTATAGTTTTGGTCAAGCGCAAACAGCTGCCCCAGCAAAGAGGCGTCCCGGCGCTAAGGAACTACAGATACTCTACTGAGGATGGGAAGAGAGGGGAAGAGGTGACCTAGGGGGAGGGGAACAGGTGGGTCTTGATGGCCTTCCTGGAGGTAGACCGGTTATCCAAGGAGCGAATGTTCTGTGGCAGAGTTTTCCAAAGCTTGGCTCCCAGAACCCTGAAGGAGCGACCGCCAGTGCGGCAGAGCTTTGTGCGGGGTACGCTCAGTAGGTGTTGGCCTGAGGAGCTCAGATTGCGCCGCGGTACATAGGGTGTAAGGAGAGGTCGCAAAAGTTCTGGGCGTCCGAGTTTAATGATTTTGAAAGTCATAATGAGGGTTTTAAACTGGATTCTGGAGTCAATAGGTAGCCAGTGCAGCTTACGGATTGTGGCTCTAGCGGAGCATCTGCGAGGAATACCAACCAAGGCTCTTGCCGCAGAATTCTGCACGCGTTGCAGTCGCGCTATCTCTCCTTTGTTGGCGCCAAGAAGAAGAACATTGGCGTAGTCTAGGCGGGAGAGAATCGTGGCTTGGACAATGAGTTGACGAACCTTGGCGTCAAAGAAGCCAAGTATGGGGCTGAGACTCCTCAGCAGACCAACACAAGTAGCTCCCACTTTTTTTGTGTGGGTCTGAAAGTTGAGTGAGGAGTCCATCCAAACTCCTAGGTTTTTGACCAGGGTTTTGGGAGGTGGGATGTTGCCTAGTGACTAGGGCCACCAGTGCTCATTCCAGTAGCTGGTGTTCTTTCCAAGGAGCAGCACCTCCGTCTTGCCTGCATTGAGCTGCAGGCAGTTGTCCGTCATCCATTGGGCCACTGCAGCAAGGCCATCCCTAAATCTCGAGGCCGAAGTAGAAGGGCCTTCCGTGAGAGTGATGGCCAGCTGCGTGTCATCAGCGTAAGACACCAGCGTTGGGTCCCACTCTTTAGCCACTTCCGCAAGTGGCTGCACGTACAGATTAAAAAGGGATGGGCTCAGTGCAGAGCCTTGTGGGACTCCCTGTCCGATGGGATGGGGTTTTGATAGAAATGGGGGAGCGGACACCCGGAAGGATCTGTCTTTCAGGAAGGAACGGAACCATTCCAGGGCAAGACCGGAGATCCCTACTGTCTCCAGACGATTGAGTAGGATGGTATGGGACACCGTGTCAAAGGCTGCACTGAGGTCTAGTAGGATCAGCGCAGCACTTTGACCGGCATCGAGGATCGTCCGGAGGTGTTCAGTCGTAGCCAGGAGGGCAGACTCAGTGCTGTGGCCCGGTCTGAACCCGTTTTGGGATGAGTCCAGGATGTTGTTTTGGTCCATGTGAAGGGACAGGGCGTTGTTGGCATGGGCCTCAGCAAGTTTGGACAGCCATGGGAGCAGGGAGATAGGTCGGAAATTTTCCGGTTTGGAAGGGTCCAGGGTGGGCTTCTTGATGATAGGGGAGACCCAGGCTTGTTACCCATATTCGTCTCCAATACAATACAGGACGGAGATTTGCAATAATCTTTATTGGTTTTATGCCTAAGTCCTGTAAAACCGGGCCCATGGGGGTACTGTGTGGGAGCATAACAAGGTTTCGTAGGAACCTGTTTTTAGAGGCCGTTAGTTTTCTTAGGTTCCCATGTCCCCACATCTCAACCCCATAAAGTGCTGCACTCACGGCCTTTGCATTATGGACTTTAATTGCAGGTGCCATCGGTTTTGTCAGATTTTGCTTGTTCGCGGGACAATGCCCCTGTGATTTGCCTATGCTTAAGGGTGGCCAGGTCAACCTGTTCGTTCCATCGTAGGTCATGCTGGATGGTAACACCTAGATATGAGAACGATTTTACTTGCTCCAGGAGTAGGTTATTCATCAGGACTTTTCCTTTGAATGACTTGTGTTGGTTAAAAGACATAAATTTAGATTTAGAAACGTTAATTTCCAGGCCATAGTCAGTGCAGTATGTTTCAAAGATCCCAAGTGCTTTTTGCGGACCACTTGGGGTCGTTGAAATAATAAGACAGTCGTTAGCAAACATTAAAATTGGTATTCTAGCGCCCGCTAAAATTGGAGCATCAACATTTGCCTCCAGCAGAGTCTTTGCGACGTTGTTAATGTAGAGGGAGAAGAGGGTAGGCGCTAACACGCAGTCTTGGCGCACTCCTCTCTCTACAGGGAATTGGTTGGTAACATGTCCTGGGGAGCCCCATCTTATCTGGGCATAATTATGCTCATGTAATTTAATAATCGTGGAAAGAAGAGTGGGGGGCATGCCCATGTCGTTCAAGACAAACCAGAGGTTGGACCGAGGTACAAAGTCAAAATCTGCCCTCAAGTCAATGAAGGCAGCATACAAGCTACCTCCCCCAAGTTGGACGACCTTCCAATAGAGCATAGCGAAATGTAAAACTTGATCGACTGTGCTTATGCAGGCTCTAAATCCTGCTTGGAGGTGTGACAAGATGTTCATCTCCCGCTCCCACTCTTGGACCTTATTTAATACCAGTCTACCGTAGATCTTCTGTATGGTATCAATTAGACTGATCGTGCGATAATTGCCTGGGAGCGATTTGTCGCCCTTTTTGAAAACGGGAATTATTTCCGCCCCGTTCCAGGATTCGGGTATAGGGGATCCGCTGGCTAGCATGTTTGCCAGTAGTAGTATGTACTTCCCCCAAAGTTCTCTATTGTTTAGGAAGATGTCAGCTGGGACACCATCTATGCCTGGCGCCCTTCCAGGGGCGATAGAATCTAATGCGCGTTGAATGTCCATAATAGTAAACACATCTTCCATACAGGGGGTATATACAATCCCTTCTCTCTTTCTTTTTTTTTTTTTTAAATTGTTTTTATTGCAGAATTAGAAACCACAGGATACAATGGCTCAACCAGTCCACTCGTAATGTCCCCCCGCTCAATCATGAAAACGTATACCATACACAGCCATTCAGCCCGCATCCCGGAGGCCGGGCGGCATAGTACCTCAATAGCAGGAAGGCATCACGGTGAGTGTCCCTTCGGGACAATGGTCGAAAGAGCATTTTACGTATCTGCATTTTACCCCCCCCCCACCCACAACAAATAACAGCGTCAGCCATCCCACATATGCAGGTCAATGCTATTAGCCGCTTCCAGACCCGCCCCGCGCTCTGTGGGGCCCACCATACCTGACCCGCTCCCCTCTGCCACCTCCCGCTCATCGCCTACGCCCCACTGGCCCGTCTCAACTCAGAATCACCATCGCGTTCAACCAACCCCCTGGCTTCCGACCCCCCCCGAACTCCCACTAAACAGCCCCCCAGTGTCCCCTCCCCGGCAACTGCTAATGGTGTGTGTCCTGTTCGTAAGTGTAGTATGGATCCCCGCTACAGTGTCAATGACAGCTCTGAGTTAGTATGCCTCGCAGTGTCCACAGGTCCCATCCACTCAATCCTCGTCTTCCACTAACGAGTCACGCAAGGCTTGCACCACCAATTCCCACGCACGCGCCGCATCCAAGGCCTTCTCATTACCAAGCTTGACAGCCTGCTTCATTCGGAGCACACTCTCACAATCAGACCACCACAGCAATTCATTCTTCCACCTCCTCACTGACGGCCCGCCCCTGGACTTCCAATGCCATGAGATCTCTCTTTGTGCCAGTATCAAACCCAGGTCAATAAATTTGCTCGTCACCTTAGTGTGTTTGGTGTGCGGGAACCAGAGCAACAGACACGCCGCCATGTCGAAGTCCACTTCCCTGTCTGTCACTTCGTTTAGGAGGTCCCCCACCTCTGCCCAATAGGCCTCCAAATGCGGACAACCCCAAAACAAATGATCCATGTTCGCCTCCGGAGACAAACATCTCGGGCACCGTGCGTCCTGCACCTGGAAGTACCGCCGTATTTTTTCCGGGGTCAGATAGGCCCTATGTAGCACAAAGAAATGCACTTGTTGGAAACGCGCATTCCTCGTGCCTTTCCATGTGCGCCGTAAAATATGGCTCCACACCGTGTCCGGAATGGGCCTGCCCACACTCTCCTCCCATTTAGCTTTGAGCCCCTGGAGCGGTTCCAGTCCCTCGTGCAACATCCTGTTATGGAGGCAGGTCACAGCCTTAAAGGTGCCCGCTGCCATCACCACATACTGGCACGCCATAGTTGTGTCCGGTTCTATGAGCCCTCCCTTCCAGTGCTTCTGTATAGCCGCTACCACCGCCGCGTGCAGGAGAAAGCCCCCGTCAGACAGCCCGAACTGTTCCTGAAGGACTCCGAAGGGCACCAAAGTCCCATCGACATACAGGTCTCCCACCACCTGAAGTCCCGCCTCCTCCCATTCCAGCAAAGGGGACCAATCGCCCCCGTGTGGTAGGGCCGTCAGCATGCCAATCGGAATTTCCGGCGCATAAGGCCGAGTCGCCCTCGCCCTCCTAAGACTCCTCTGCCAGCACAGCCTGAGCGTCCGTTCCTCCATTGTGAGGCCCCGCAGCTCCAGCCTCTGCTGCATAACGATATAGGCAAACAAAACAGGTGATGGACCGAATGTGGATCAATGTCACACATTCAACCCAGTCCGAAGATCTGGGCCCAAATCCATTGTTTTTTTGCACTCCACACCACCCTGGGTTAGACAATGGCGATATGCAAATCAGCTCTGACCCTGTGCCCCATGGGAACAGTCCAGTCCGAACTACAAAAGCCATGTCCTTCCCAGAACGGAATCAAGCATCCGAGGACCGGACCGGTTTCGAGGTAACACCTCTCATCAGCCCGGCTAGCTTGACTCCAGTGGTGTGGAGTGCCTGGGACCCACGTCTAGGCATCCCCAGCGCACTTAGGGCGGAATTTGCAAACAAAACAGGTGATGGACCGAATGTGGATCAATGTCACACATTCAACCCAGTCCGAAGATCTGGGCCCAAATCCATTGTTTTTTTGCACTCCACACCACCCTGGGTTAGACAATGGCGATATGCAAATCAGCTCTGACCCTGTACCCCATGGGAACAGTCCAGTCCGAACTACAAAAGCCATGTCCTTCCCAGAACGGAATCAAGCATCCGAGGACCGGACCGGTTTCGAGGTAACACCTCTCATCAGCCCGGCTAGCTTGACTCCAGTGGTGTGGAGTGCCTGGGACCCACGTCTAGGCATCCCCAGCGCACTTAGGGCGGAATTTGCAAACAAAACAGGTGATGGACCGAATGTGGATCAATGTCACACATTCAACCCAGTCCGAAGATCTGGGCCCAAATCCATTGTTTTTTTGCACTCCACACCACCCTGGGTTAGACAATGGCGATATGCAAATCAGCTCTGACCCTGTGCCCCATGGGAACAGTCCAGTCCGAACTACAAAAGCCATGTCCTTCCCAGAACGGAATCAAGCATCCGAGGACCGGACCGGTTTCGAGGTAACACCTCTCATCAGCCCGGCTAGCTTGACTCCAGTGGTGTGGAGTGCCTGGGACCCACGTCTAGGCATCCCCAGCGCACTTAGGGCGGAATTTGCAAACAAAACAGGTGATGGACCGAATGTGGATCAATGTCACACATTCAACCCAGTCCGAAGATCTGGGCCCAAATCCATTGTTTTTTTGCACTCCACACCACCCTGGGTTAGA
Organism: Lissotriton vulgaris; assembly: GCF_964263255.1. NCBI lineage: Eukaryota > Metazoa > Chordata > Amphibia > Caudata > Salamandridae > Lissotriton > Lissotriton vulgaris. The sequence continues at coordinate 693,725,801 of NC_141695.1, read as the reverse complement.
CAATGGCGATATGCAAATCAGCTCTGACCCTGTGCCCCATGGGAACAGTCCAGTCCGAACTACAAAAGCCATGTCCTTCCCAGAACGGAATCAAGCATCCGAGGACCGGACCGGTTTCGAGGTAACCGGTCCGGTCCTCGGATGCTTGATTCCGTTCTGGGAAGGACATGGCTTTTGTAGTTCGGACTGGACTGTTCCCATGGGGCAACAGGGTCAGAGCTGATTTGCATATCGCCATTGTCTAACCTAGGGTGGTGTGGAGTGCAAAAAAACGATGGATTTGGGCCCAGATCTTTTGACTGGGGGAGTGTGTGACATTGATCCACATTCAGTCCATCACTTGTTGTTTTTGCAATTGCCGCCCTAAGTGCGCTGGGGATGCCCAGACGTGGGTCCCAGGCACTCCACACCACTTGGAGTCAAGCTAGCCGGGCTGATGAGAGGTGTTACCTCGAAACCGGTCCGGTCCTCGGATGCTTGATTCCGTTCTGGGAAGGACATGGCTTTTGTAGTTCGGACTGGACTGTTCCCATGGGGCAACAGGGTCAGAGCTGATTTGCATATCGCCATTGTCTAACCTAGGGTGGTGTGGAGTGCAAAAAAACGATGGATTTGGGCCCAGATCTTTTGACTGGGGGAGTGTGTGACATTGATCCACATTCAGTCCATCACTTGTTGTTTTTGCAATTGCCGCCCTAAGTGCGCTGGGGATGCCCAGACGTGGGTCCCAGGCACTCCACACCACTTGGAGTCAAGCTAGCCGGGCTGATGAGAGGTGTTACCTCGAAACCGGTCCGGTCCTCGGATGCTTGATTCCGTTCTGGGAAGGACATGGCTTTTGTAGTTCGGACTGGACTGTTCCCATGGGGCAACAGGGTCAGAGCTGATTTGCATATCGCCATTGTCTAACCTAGGGTGGTGTGGAGTGCAAAAAAACGATGGATTTGGGCCCAGATCTTTTGACTGGGGGAGTGTGTGACATTGATCCACATTCAGTCCATCACTTGTTGTTTTTGCAATTGCCGCCCTAAGTGCGCTGGGGATGCCCAGACGTGGGTCCCAGGCACTCCACACCACTTGGAGTCAAGCTAGCCGGGCTGATGAGAGGTGTTACCTCGAAACCGGTCCGGTCCTCGGATGCTTGATTCCGTTCTGGGAAGGACATGGCTTTTGTAGTTCGGACTGGACTGTTCCCATGGGGCAACAGGGTCAGAGCTGATTTGCATATCGCCATTGTCTAACCTAGGGTGGTGTGGAGTGCAAAAAAACGATGGATTTGGGCCCAGATCTTTTGACTGGGGGAGTGTGTGACATTGATCCACATTCAGTCCATCACTTGTTGTTTTTGCAATTGCCGCCCTAAGTGCGCTGGGGATGCCCAGACGTGGGTCCCAGGCACTCCACACCACTTGGAGTCAAGCTAGCCGGGCTGATGAGAGGTGTTACCTCGAAACCGGTCCGGTCCTCGGATGCTTGATTCTGTTCTGGGAAGGACATGGCTTTTGTAGTTCGGACTGGACTGTTCCCATGGGGCAACAGGGTCAGAGCTGATTTGCATATCGCCATTGTCTAACCTAGGGTGGTGTGGAGTGCAAAAAAACGATGGATTTGGGCCCAGATCTTTTGACTGGGGGAGTGTGTGACATTGATCCACATTCAGTCCATCACTTGTTGTTTTTGCAATTGCCGCCCTAAGTGCGCTGGGGATGCCCAGACGTGGGTCCCAGGCACTCCACACCACTTGGAGTCAAGCTAGCCGGGCTGATGAGAGGTGTTACCTCGAAACCGGTCCGGTCCTCGGATGCTTGATTCTGTTCTGGGAAGGACATGGCTTTTGTAGTTCGGACTGGACTGTTCCCATGGGGCAACAGGGTCAGAGCTGATTTGCATATCGCCATTGTCTAACCTAGGGTGGTGTGGAGTGCAAAAAAACGATGGATTTGGGCCCAGATCTTTTGACTGGGGGAGTGTGTGACATTGATCCACATTCAGTCCATCACTTGTTGTTTTTGCAATTGCCGCCCTAAGTGCGCTGGGGATGCCCAGACGTGGGTCCCAGGCACTCCACACCACTTGGAGTCAAGCTAGCCGGGCTGATGAGAGGTGTTACCTCGAAACCGGTCCGGTCCTCGGATGCTTGATTCCGTTCTGGGAAGGACATGGCTTTTGTAGTTCGGACTGGACTGTTCCCATGGGGCAACAGGGTCAGAGCTGATTTGCATATCGCCATTGTCTAACCTAGGGTGGTGTGGAGTGCAAAGTGCAAAAAAACGATGGATTTGGGCCCAGATCTTTTGACTGGGGGAGTGTGTGACATTGATCCACATTCAGTCCATCACTTGTTGTTTTTGCATAACGATATAGGACAGCACATGGCGCTGTATCCCCAACTTCCGATCACACTCCTGTCCCCTAAACACCCGGGCCACATGTTGCGTGAGAACCTGGAGTTGCGCCGCCAAGTAATACAGTTCAAAATCGGGAACAGCCATCCCCCCCCTCAATCTTGGGGCGTAGCAACGTACTCAGAGCCACTCTACGGCGGCCATGTCCCCACAGGAAACCAATAATCATCGTCCTCAGGTCCTTAAAGATCCTCTGAGGAATCCAAATGGGTAGCGTCCGGAAGTAGTACAGGAGTCGGGGGAGCGCCACCATTTTCAAGAGAGCAATCCTTCCTAGAACCGTCAGCGGGAGGGTCGACCAAAAGGACATGCTGCCCCTCAGCGCCCGAACGCACCGACCAATATTGCCTTCTAATAGGTCCGTGGTCACATGGTAGATACGGACTCCCAGATAAGTGAAGCAAGATGGCTCCCAGACCACCCCCAAGTCACGAGCAGGGCAGGGCGACTCCGCTCTCAGCGGTAACACACAGGTCTTCGCCCAGTTAACCTTAAGGCCCGACAACTGGCCAAACTCCGACAACAGGTCCATCGCTCCCTCCAGGGCCCGCTCCGTATCGTCTAAATACAGCAACAGGTCATCCGCATATAGCGAGATGTGATGTAGCCGCCCGCCGCTATTTATCCCCGCGTATCTGTCACCCGACCTAGCGTGGACCGCTAAGGGTTCCATCGCCAGAGCGAACAGGAGGGGGGAAAGGGAGCACCCCTGCCTCGTGCCCCTACCCACCGGGTACGCCGCAGACACCAAGCCACCCAAACGTGCCGTCGCTGAGGAGTACAAAACCTTCGTCCACCGGCGGAACCCATCGCCTATGCCAAACCTCTCCAGCACTCCATCCAGAAAGACCCACTCCAAACTATCGAATGCCTTCTCAATGTCCACTGATAAGACCGCTTGGGTCCCATCCTCGTCCAGAACGGCGTCCATTATCCCAACCAGGCGACGGATATTCAACGCCGTGCTCCTCGTGGGGATAAACCCTGCCTGATCCCTGTGTACCAGGCCCGTCATGTGTGGAGCCAGCCTGGCGGCCAGAATCCGGCTCAGGACTTTGTAGTCCACCGTCAACATGGACAACGGGCGATAGGACCTCACATCTGTTGCATCCCTGCCGGGCTTTAGGAGCGGCACAATCAAAGCCTCCCTCATGGATCCAGGCAAACCCCCTAACTCATAAGCCTCCGTGTATACCACCAGCAGTCTGGGTGCCAAGCAGTCTACAAACTGCTGGTAGAATGCCCTTCTCTCTTTCTTCTACAGGGAGTTCAGGCTCTTTGGCGTATTGGGGCCTAAAATGAGTTACCCAATCATCCTGGGCTACCCAGTTTTGGGGTTTTTCGGGGCTTCCTTCACAGCCCCATTTCAAAAGGTCCCAGAATTGCTTACAATTTTTGCGAGAGCTTGCCTCCTTAAGCTCCTCCCATCTTTTTACATCCCAGGCGCGCTTAGATTTTTGGATAATCGTTTTGTACGCGCTCCTGGCAGTGCGAACACTAGCACTGGGCCCATTTTTGATAGCTTGGCCTAGTTCCAGCCGTGCTTTTCTACATTCTTTGTTATACCATCTTGGAGATTTATCGGTCATGTTTTTGCTCGAGTTATTTGGTTTAACAAATAAGCCTTTTGTTTGCAAAAAAAGGGTTTCATGGACCTTACTGGCGCTTTCTCTCTCCGGGGTAAAAGGTTCGGCATTGGAACAGGCGCTCAGTTCCATAGTAGCTTTCTCTAAATTGTTTTAAATAAAGTCAATGTTTGACTGGTTTTGGGCAACTTTGGCCCACTTCAGGTGGCGCATGTCATTAGCCAATACAACGGGTTGAGAGCTTCCGTTGCTTGGGTCCTCTGTTATAGCTGGGGCTTCCCAGTAGGAAAAGGTCATGCATAGGGGGTTGTGGTCACTCTCAAGGCGGTCAACCACCATCATATCCACCAAGTGGTGCCATAGCTCAAGGTGGACTAATATATAATCAATTCTGCTTTCACCCTCACTCTATCTACTTATCTATCACCCTCCATCCATCTATCTATCTATCGCCCTCCATCCATCCATCTATCTATCTATCTATCGCCCTCTATCTATCTATCGCCCTCCATCCATCTATCGCCCTCCATCAATCTATATATCTCTAACCCTCTATCGATCTATCGCCCTCCATCTATCTATCTATCACCCTCCATCCATCTGTCTATCGCCCTCCATCCATCTATCTATCGCCCTCCATCCATCTATCGCCCTTCATCCATCTATCTATCTATCGCCCTCCATCTATCTATCGCCCTCACTCCATCCATCTATCGCCCTCACTATATCCATCTATCGCCCTCACTCTATCGCCTTCACTCTATCGCCCTCCATCCATCTGTCTATCGCCCTCCATCCATCTATCTATCGCCCTCCATCCATCTATCGCCCTTCATCATCTATCTATCGCCCTCCATCTATCTATCGCCCTCACTCCATCCATCTATCGCCCTCACTATATCCATCTATCGCCCTCCATCGCCCTCGCCCTCTATCGCCCTCGCCCTCTATCGCCCTCTATCTATCGCCCTCACTCTATCTAGCTATCGCCCTCACTCTATCTAGCTATCGCCCTCACTCTATCTAGCTATCGCCCTCACTCTATCTAGCTATCGCCCTCACTCTATCTAGCTATCGCCCTCACTCTATCTAGCTATCGCCCTCACTCTATACATCTATCGCCCTCACTCTATACATCTATCGCCCTCACTCTATACATCTATCGCCCTCACTCTATACATCTATCGCCCTCACTCTATACATCTATCGCCCTCACTCTATCTATTGCACCACCACAGCATCACTCAGGGGCACCACAGCATCACTCAGGGGCACCACAACATCACTTGGTGCCACCACAACATCAATCTGCGCAACCATTCAACAACAACTGGTTCAAATATGTTCTCTCAATGTTTCAAGCTTTATTACAAATGTCACAAAAAGATGTTAATATTTCAATTCTGTTCTTGGATTTTCGTCACAATAAAATACACTGAACATAATCTTCTCAAAAGTTATTTACAAAATTTTAAGCTATTGCCATTATAAATTACAATAACTTTTATTTAAGTATAAATTATTTAAAAAAATTAAAAGCCATTGTTATTTGTCATATCAATACATCTAAGTCACATAAATACAAAACGTGTTGCATTACAAATGCTATAGGTGTCACATTTGCAAAAGTTAAAAGTATTGGCATTGTAAATGCTATTTTCAAAATCAACACATAATGTGCTATTTACAAGACCAATAGCTCAAACTTTCCTAACACGAGACCTATTGCATTGCAAATGCTTGTTTTTTTTGTGCTCTTTATTGCTTTTCACGATCGAGTGCTTATCCGATGGGCATCCTCCACTGGTATCCTTGTGTCAGGACCTGTTGGGCTCCTTTCATTTCGACCTCGGTGCTATGGCATTCTTGTGGGGCTAAGAGTCTGAATTTTTTTAGATCTGCTCCACTGGGTGTTTTGGTTATGTCGAAATGGTTTCAGTGTTCTCTCTCTTTGTGCTTTTTCTGCGTCTCCTTTGGTATCTGAACCTTCCTCTTGTGCCATCTGTGTGTCTTCGACGTTATCTTAATCGTTACTCGGCAGCCCAAGTTCCCTTAGCAGTAAAGTACCCTTCTTCTGTGTCTGCATGGTAGTGTAACATGCTTGCTTCTCTCTGGCCCTTAATGTTTTCGGCAGCAACTATGCACACGTTTCACAGCCCTCAGCGCTGTGGTCTCTTGGTAACAAGAGGTTGCAGACCTGTTGATTGTCTCTTTATGTGAATTTATGGTGGCACTTGGGTGAGAATGTAAAGGATATATATCCCATCTCCCTTGAAAATTCTAGCGTCCCCTGTCTGTGTATTCTCCGACCGTGCAGTAATTCGTTCAGATGGTCCACCTACTCTTTTGGTGGTTTTAGTTTTTCTTTGTCTTTTTCCTCAATTGATATTCTCAGAGGGCTGTCTTTGCTCTGAATAGCTCGATGATCCGTTAAAATCATTCTGCTTCTTTTTAGGCTTGATTGGGAATTCAGCGGATGCTTCCCAGCACAACAGCAAAAGAAGGATCTGAAAAGGGCGACCACAGATGGGGGCCCCAGGGGCGCACATCTCATGTCACAAGGGGATGGACATGCCACCAAATGGAAGCCGACAAAATCCAGCCAAACAAATCAAAATTACGACGTACTCTGGACCCAGCATGTGAATCCAGAAAAGATTCAGACTGCAGAAGTAAAGAAAGTAATACACCTTGTTGAAAAGGCCTCCCATATAAGTGATTTCCTGCTATTCTCTTAAGCCTTGTTAGCGAACAGGTGTTTGACAGGGTCTGTTGGAAATATGTAGAATACAAAGCCTCTGAAGGTAGTGTAAGGGTTATCAGTGGGCCCTCCAATAAATGTAATCTTCTGAGAGGTACAAGACAGTGTTGCCTCGCCTGTTTGATCTCCCAGTTGAACCACTAGCGAATAGCAAATAGAAGCGGGAGGATATTCAGAGAATAGCGTACAGAGGTGAGCAACTTAAACTCGTCCTTTTTGCAGATGATCTTCTTCTGACCCTGTTGACCCAATATCCTCATTATCATCTGCTGTTGTTAAAGTCATGAGAGAATTAGAAAGTGGCTCCGGCTTTTAGATCAGCCAACAAAAATTAGGCATGTTACATTTTATCATCAAATCTGCTACTTTCTATGGGTCAATGATTTCATAAAATATTGAGGTTTAATGCTCGCCACCAAGGTGGGGGAAAGGTATGGGGCAAACTGGCCAGTGCTGAAGAGACAGGTGAGGAGAGATCTGAATGATTTTACATAACGTGGTAGGACTGGATCCTTGTTCTCTTAAAAGGAATGTGTTACCCCATCTACTATATCTTTTCCAGACCCTTTCAGTTACTCAGTCTCAGAGAATGAGCTTAAGCACCTGTAGTAGAATTTGATGTCTTTTATTTGCATAGGACCGAGAGCCAGAGTTGGAGATAGATTGTAAACACTTCCAGGGACAAAGATGTAGTTGGGTGCCACGATATAATAGCCTATTGTAGAGCGGCTCACTTCAGAGCACATTGTTCGGCATACATTGATATCCCCATGGACAACATTTTCCCCCTGACAAAGGGCCTGTAGAACCCGAAATGTACATGGTATATTGGATAGATGTTTAACATATCATTTGCATTTAATTATTTACTACTTCACATGCTAGTTTCTGATCACAGCACATGAATATGAACTTCTGAGCATTGCAGTATTGTCTCTTGAAATACCAGGGGGACAGCAGTGCTGTTAGTGGTGTGACTGGGTGGTCTTGGGACTGGGACTGCTTCTGCAACAGACAGTCCGCTTCGCGCTGACTCACCCTCAATCAGTGATGCAATTGTCATTAGTGGACGATCATGCACTGACGTTCTACATCTGCTGTCTGCAACTCAGGCACAGAGCCGTGTACTGTAGGTTCCTCCTCGCAAGTCCAGAAACAAAATACACTTGTGGACTCAAACACCGTGGTGAGTTGCAGCACTGCTGAAGATGCATGTGGAAAACTGGATTTTCTGGAGCTGCTCTCACATCGAGGATTGCTGCTTTCACAGCTAACACTTCATACTTGGCTTCATCACATTCGGCGTCAATCCAGCATACTTTCCTCACCACAAAGGGTTCAGATGGTTTAGAGAACTTCATTCCTCTTTCATGGAGCATAATTGGTTGTCAAAGGATTGGACTGAGCTGAGAAACCACATTTGGCGTTCTAAGAGACAAAGTGGTCTAATTGGAGTGAGTTGACTATATAGTTCAGCCACACTTTAGTACAGCAGAAAACAAGGTTAGTAAGCTTGTAGAGTTCCCGCCAATATCAATGGAGGAGATAATTGCTCTAATCACCCAAACAAAGAGTGGGTGCCCCTCAGATATTATCCCGGCACGTATTATGCCACTCTTGACTGACGATCTGGGTGCTGGAATTCGGCAGGTAGTTAATCTATCCTTGAGTACAGGGGAAGTCCCCCTGGACTGGAAACGCGCTCTGGTGAGGCCTCTACGGAAAAACAACTCTATTCCTTGGACCGAACTGACAAACTTGAGACCGATCTCTCTCCTCCCTTTTTTAGGGAAGCTCACTGAGAAGTTTGTGAATCGGCACTTGTCTAAATACATCGAAAGTGCGGGGGGACTAGATCCCTCCCAATCTGGGTTCAGGCCTAGGCACAGCACTGAGACTGCCTTGCTGTCCGTCGCTGACGATCTTCATATGCTACAGGATAAAGGTTACTCCGTTGTCCTGGTGCTTTTAGATCTGTCAGCGGCGTTTGACACCGTGTCACACGACATCATGACCTCCAGACTAGTTGACATCGGTCTGGGAGGCAAGGCGCTGGCCTGGCTAAGGAGTTTTTTCACCAAACGTACTCAGAGTCATACTGGGTCCATACCAGTCAGAGGAGGTGGAGATCTCTAAGGGGGTGCCACAGGGCTCTTGTTTGAGCCCAACGTTATTTAACATCTACGTGACGCCCCTAGCTAACATCATGAGATCCCACGGGTTCATCCCCGTATCGTATGCGGACGATACTCAACTCCTCTTTCTGTTTAAAACCATGACTCCTGAAGTACGTAACTCCTTTGCCCGGGGATAAAAGAAGTGGCACATTGGATGGCAGCAAACTTCCTGCAGTGTAACGTCTCTAAGACTGAGGTGATGCTCTTTGGGGAAGCCAAACGCCTGTGGACTCCTGACTGGTGGCCTCAAGATCTAGGCCCAGTCCCTGAGCCCAAAGCGGTCGTGAAAGATCTAGGAGTTAAACTGGATCAGGAGCTCGCCCTTAAACAACATTCCAATCAAGTGGTCAGCTCCTGTTTCCATGTCATTGAGCTTCTCCGGAAGGTATTCCCCCTGTTACCTGACACCACCAGAAAAACACTAGTACAGTCGCTCGTGCTGAGTAGGCTGGATTACTGTAATGGTTTGCTGCTAGCCGCCCCTGAGGGGATTATTGCTAGATTACAAGTTGTGCAAAACACTGCTGCACGCCTTGTTCTCAATGTCCCGGCCCGTACTCCCTCAAAACCTTTACTAGTCCAACTTCACTGGCTCTCAGTGAAACAGAGGGTGATGTTCAAAACTTGTTGCATCATTCACAAGTGCCTTATTGGTAAAAGTCCTGATTACCTAACCAAAAAATTCATTCCATACGTCCCCTCTAGATCTCTGAGATCTGGAGATCGAGAACTGTTATGTGTCCCCAGGTTCTGGAAGACAAGACAAGGGGGAAGGGCTCTATCAGTAGCAGGCCCGAAGCTATGGAATGAACTCCCTAATGAAATTAGACTATGTAAGGAACATTTTCCCTTTAGGAAAAAATTAAAAACTTTCCTTTTTAATTACTAGTTATCTGGTTGGGTAATTAAATATATGACTGGGCCTTTTTGCTCTCAGATGCTGCCAAAGGCGCGGAGATACTCCTCAGGGAGTCGATTCTTAGCGCGGTACAAGTTTGCAAATAAATAAATAAATAAATAAAGGCCAACTACCACAGCAGTCAAGCTTCCACAATTCAGAAACTGTATTCGTTTCAGACTTGATCAGACAGAGATGACAAACACTTTCCAGGTCATACAAGAAGAAACCAACCGTGCCCACCTCCACCTGCCCTTGATGGATTCAATTCAATAGGCTTTGCTGTGGCTAATCACATGTCAGCTGAAACCAGACCAACAATGTGAGGAGTATACAAGTCCAGCTTAAGAAAGCATCCCGTGCACTGTAATAGATGAGTGGGTTAAAGTCTGTGAGGAGGTCTTTATGAGAGATCAATGCTTTCTAAAATCATTTTAAATACCCCTGGCAGCCAGGCAGGAGTCGGGTGGGGTTTGCGTTTTGTGCAGTACACCTGCACTATACATCTGGCACTTGGACCCTGAATTGTGGCAAAACACAGAATGTTACATTTTGCTGGCCCATGGACCATAGAGAGAAGGGCCCAAAAAAGAGGCTATGAAGGAGCCTGTAGTAGGAGGTGGCAGTGCCAAATCAAGAGGAATTAGAGGGGGGCAAAGTAGTGATAAGCGAAAGGCAAGTGAGTGGAGACGGAGAGGAAAGGAGACACAGGATATGCTGCCTACGCCACCCAAGCCATCACTGCACATTCCAAGTAACATCACCCAATGGCACTAAGCTCTCAACCTTCACAAACCAGTATCCGACAAGCTACCTCCCTTATGGACGCGAAAGAAGACTTCCTTTATCGAACCGGATGAGACGCCAGACAGGGTGACATTATGTCCCTACAATTGCATGAAGATCAAGAAGTAGGAGTAACCAGCCTGGTCAAAAACCGCATCTCCTACATTTCCAAAGATTAATCACCCGCGCTGAAATCCATCAAACCAGTGTGGTAAATAAAATTTACCGGACTATTTTTCCATGCATTAAATAACAATAAGGATAGCTCAATCAAATGAGAGGCAGAGCCCGTGGTATCTGAGTCATACGGGCTTTAATGAAATGCCTCGAGGCATGGGACATCAGGTTTCATCACCACTAAGGTTCAGGAAGGGACATTCAACTTTTTATTATTATCATACATTATATATAGTAAAACAGTATAATTGAAATGAATACAGTAGGCGTAACAGGTGAAAAGTAAGAGATAAGAACACATGTGCGTAGCAGGAGGCGTGTGAGAAGGGCGTACATGTGGGCGTGTACTTGACATGTCCGAGAAACGTCACAGGAAACGTCACAAGTGGGTGGATGTATAGGAGGATTCTGCAGGGTCAGCAGAAACTTTTATTCTATATGCGCGCGCAGCTGGCATGACGTGTAACTGGGGAGAGCTGGGGGCTTTGACTTTATTTCTAGTAGAAGAGTCTCGATGTCTGGGATGTCAGAACGACCTATACCTATAACCTATCTGATATCTCATGTTTGGAGGATGTAGTGTCTGAAGTAAAAGGTCTCTCGGGCAGGGGCCATACATCACTGAATGCTAGGGAGTGCATACGTGTCTTGGTACAATGCGCGGGGGCCATGGGCCTACCATGGTAACGGGTGCTGTAAATCACTTGCATGGAGACAGGAAGGCAGGGCCCTTTACTCTGCAGCAGGGAATATGTTTACCTATTTCACTAGACTGGAATGTGTTTTCGAGGAGGCTGAGCCGATAACTGTAGGCAAAATACTGTCTTGGCAGGCAGGCAGGCCAGGCCGAGCCGGGCACCGCTTCACTGGGCAGGAAGTAAGGCAGAGGTCAGGGATGCATACCTAAACGGCAGCTTTCAGAGACAGAAGAGACTTCGGAGCCTCAATTCAGGGCCTAGCTCGACAGAGCCAGGAAAACATGGCTTCGCGTTAAAAGTGCACCATGTAAAGACGTTGGCAACATAGGTTTAGAAACCAATTTAATGTTGCTTTCTTGGAGAACTTGGTAGATAACATGTTAACGTTGGACGCAAATGCATTTGCGTCTTCATTTTCGGTCATGGAGGGAAAATGCACGGAGGTCATGCATATACATGGGACGTTGGGGTACACAATAGGGGACATACCTGGTCATTTAAAATTCAATTTACCTCATTCCCTCCTTGTCCCCTACGTTCCCTTCAGGATATATCGATGTTCATGAGACCATCTATCTGTTCATATAACATCATTTGCTCGTCTTTTCTCATTCGAGCTCGGGATCGTGGACTTGGACGGGGAATACAAGCTGTGGCGCACAAGCCGCAAATCGCTGGCCCACATTGTAGACAAAGACAACAACTGAATATTATAAGGAGTATTATTCCTAGGAACGACAATACTTTCCATCCCCAGGCGGATATCACACTCCAGAACCAACCGGACCAAGTCCAGGTGCCTGGATTCTGGTGTATCAGGTGAGCGATCTCATGAAGCCTTGTGATGGCTTTGTATACTGACGGTGCATTATTAGGAATGAAAATGCAACAACTAGATCCGATGACTCTACAAGCCCCACCCCTATCAGCCAGGATGACGTCAAGGACAAGGCGATTTTGAAGAACAACAAGTCTCATAGCAGACTGCTCTTCAGTCAAGTTACCTAGGGCAAAAGTAGGAATGCAATGTAACATGTTCCATCCCAATCTAAGGGCAGACGTACATAAGCTGTTGACCCACAAATAAAATAAGAATGACGGGAGGCTTTGAAAGTAGACTTTCCCTTATCACTGAATTCGACCACAGTACTACAATCACTGTGTCCTAGATGTACTGAACCATTCTTTCTAATGCATAATTCACCCTTCACTGGTAAAACTGTAATAGATGGCAGGTCTACATTAGTCTCAGACTGGACGTTCAGAATCATGAGATTAAGTGTGAAATTCCCAAATCCATACACTTCATTTTCTAGATCGGTTCCTGTTCTTTGGGGAAAACCCTCATTGTCTGGGAAACATGCTCTATTCATAACTGTATTCAGATCTCCCCATATCCAATTGCCTTGGGAAACTTTGGACTCGCTGTCTAATGATGATATTATAGTAAACCATGCTCCACATGAACCATTATGCGTAAACGGGTAGGGAAAGAGGGGCAGAGCTCCCTTGTATTTCTGATAGGGAGGGAGTCGGTCACATACCCAGCAATTGGTGGCATTGCTGGTCTGGTGAGAATGGTGTAACATACTGATAAAAGTGTTGTTGCGCAGTGCAAGTCGATAGGAAAGTTCGTGTGGGGGCAGGTCACTGAAAGTGTGCTCTACAGTATCATTGAAAGAAGTATGTACATGTGAACCATGAGGAGGGAAGAAAACATGTAATGTCCAGCTTGTGCCAATAATCGTAAGACTCAGAAAAAACATAAAAAGTAACGTGATAATGCAACGGCTTCGGAGATTTTTACAGTATCTCCTTTTCTTGACTTTCTGTCTATCTCTCTCACTATGTGGGTCTATCTTATACATGTCAGAAACCTGTCTAACCGCTTCACCCGAGGGGGACTTAAACAATTAAACGCTGTCTGACTTACTAGACCTCAACTTGGCTCGGTACTCCTGTTGTGGAGTTTTCTCTAACAGGGGGAGTTTAGAGTCTGTGTCTGAAAGGGGGCAGTCCTTTATTTCAGTTCCTGGACACAGTCCGTGAAAACGCTTCACGTGGCTGGAATGCAACCAGCCTTTGCGACCTTCCAGCTTTACAGCAGTCCTCGTCGTCATCAACACCAGCTTTGGCTGCTTCCACCTGGGCTCCAGAGGGCTTGAGCGGTCAAAGTTGCGCACGTAGACCAGATCGCCAGGAACGATTTCATGCGGTTTTACTTGGGTGTTGTCCGGGAAGGCAGCCGCGACCTGTGAACGACAAGATTGTAGTGCAGACATCAAGGAAGCTAGGTAATCTGTCAGCATAGTACTTTCAACATCAGTTATCTTGCGGGGCATAGGTGTACCCCACATATTTGGGGGACGACCGAAAATTATTTCATAGGGGGACAAACCAGTTCTAGAATGGGCTACCATTCGCATATAAAAGAGGGCAACCGGCAGGGCTACCATCCAATCTACGCCTTTTTCTGCACATACCTTGGCCAATCGTGTTTTCAGAGTCTGATTGTGTCGCTCGACCAAACCAGCTGCTTCGGGGTGTCGTACACAGTGGAATTTCCACTGGTAACCTAACAGGAGTGATACCTGTTTCATGAGCTCGGACGAGAATGGCTGTCCATTATCAGAGTACACGACACGGGGCAAACCATATCGTGGGAAAAATTCACGAACCAACTGTTTGGCAGTGGTTACAGTAGTATAATCTGGGACTGGATATGCTTCTGTCCATCGGGAAAGGGCACATACAACTACGAGGACATACTTGAATCCTCTACATCTGTCCATCTGGATATAATCCATCTGGAGGACTTCAAAAGGATGATCAGGAGGATGAAATCCACCTTGTTCCACGGGAATGCCTTTGCCTGGATTGAACTGACAACAGATCATACAGGTACGTACTTTCTGTTTCGCTGCTGCACGTAAATGCTTGTTGAACCAAAGATTCTGAATGCTGTCTAACATGGCTTTTTCTCCTAAATGTGCTGGACTATGTGCTGTGTTAATGATAACTTGAACCATAGAGTCGGGGAGGAACCATGTGGCTCTTTCCTTCGTCAACCATCCCTGATCTGTCTGGATCCCTCCCAGTTCAGTCCATTTCTTGATTTAATCTGGAGTGGCATGTGTCTGTATGTCTATTACATCTTGTGTGGGATCCTTAACTGTCATGCAATGTGTCAGTGAGGTTACTTCAGTCTTTGTCGTGTCAGCCGGTATGTCGCTTTGGGTCTGAGCTGTGAATTTAGCTGTTCGATCTGCCAGGTCGTTACCCTGGGAAATAGTGTCAGTAATTTTAGTATGTGCTTTGCACTTCATAATGGCTATGGCTGTAGGCAAATGTATTGCTTCTAACAGAGCTTGAATGAGAGGACCGTGTTGTATCTTGGCACCGTGAGAAGTTAAAAAACCTCTTTCTTGCCAGAGAACACCGAAGTCGTGAACGACTCCAAATGCATACTGTGAGTCTGTGTATATGTTAACTTTCTTGTTCTTGGCTAGTATACAGGCTTGAGTCAGAGCAATGAGCTCTGCTGCTTGAGCAGACAGTGTGTCAATACGATGTGTTTCTATGACTTCAGTTTCAGTGGTCACTGCATATGCGGCCACTAACTCTCCTGTGTTTGTTCTCATACACGAACCATCCACGTAAAGTGTCAGGTCTGGGTCAGACAATGCAATGTCTGTCAAGTCTTGTCTGGGCTTTGTCACGGTATTAAGGATTTCTACACAGTCATGTGGTGCTGGATCAGTTGTACTTGAGGGTAACAGTGTAGCAGGGTTGAGTATGTTGCAACGTCTGATCTCTATGTGTGGTTGGAACAGTGTCAGTTCGTAACCTGTCAGTCGTGCTATGGTCAAGTGCTGAGTCTGGGTTCGGTTTAGAAGAACTTCCACGGAGTGTGGAACTTGTACTGTCAGGGGGTGTCCTAACACTATCGAGTCGCTTTGTCTGATAGCTAGAGCTGTGGCTGCAACTGATTTTAGGCACGCAGGCAAGGCCTGGGCTACTGGATCCAATGTACTTGAAAAATAAGCACAGGGCTTGTGTTTTCCTGCTTGATCTTGTGTGAGGACAGATAATGCTGTGCCATCACTTTCTGTGACAAAAAAGTGTAAAAGGTTTGCTGTAACAAGGTGTCGCTAAAACAGGTGCTTGACACAGGGCTTTCTTCAATTCGTCAAAAGCAAGTGTATGTTCCTGAATCCAAGGGAGGACAGTCGAAGTCGCTGCCTCCTGTGTTGTCAACTGTATGAGTGGCTTGGCTAGATATGCATACTGAGGAATCCATTATCTACAGTACGAAGTGAGGCCAATGAAGGCCTGTACTTCTTTTTGTGTCTTGGGCTGTGGCAGATGTGCGATTAACTGGATGCGGTCTGGTGTCAGCTGTCTACCCCTCTTGGACAGCAAGTGTCCTAGGTATACCACTTGCTGGGCACAGAATTGTAGCTTCGAAGGGGACACTTTATGCCCCTTTTCGGCCAGAAAATACAAGACTGTCAGTGATGCGCGTTCGCAGTCACGTTCGGTCCGTGCTGTAATCAACAAGTCATCAACATATTGCAGCAGTGCAGTGTCAGTAGGCATATGAATACTGTCTAGTTGTCGTTTCAGGGCTTGACTGTAAATACTAGGACTTTCGGTGAACCCTTGAGGTGCATGTGCAAATTTGAAGCTTCGGCCATTTAAACAGAATCCGAAAAGGTACTGGCTTTCCGGATGAATGGGGACACTAAAGAAGGCGTTCTTAAGGTCAATTACAGTAAAGAACGCTGCTTCGGAATCAATGGCAGTCAATAGGGAAGAAATGTCTGGCACTACTGGGTACTGGGGAATGATGCATTTATTTAATTCTCGAAGGTCGATCCCCAGTCTGTAGACTGGAGGTGCATTCGGGTCAGTCCGTTTAAGAATCGGAATGATTGGAGAATTACATACATTGGAGTCAGTTTCTACAACTACTCCTTGAGCGATGAGTTCGTCAATAATTTTTAGTAAGGCTGCTACAGCCTCAGGTGGCAATTTGTATTGTCGGATTCGGGGCAGAACAACACCTTGTTTGAGAGTGACACGATAGGGTGTAATGTGCATACAACCTACATCAGTTGGACCTTGTGCCCATAAATGCTGTGGTACATTCTGCAATCTCGGATCAAAATCTCTCAACACATAATGACCTTTGAAGTCACGTAAAAACAATCTCACTCCTTCCGGAGAACAACATATCACTGCTCCTAGTGCTTTCAACGTTTTAATACCAAGCAGATTTTCTGGACATGCTTTCGTAAGTAACAAGTCTGTAGTACGAGATAACGGACCAATTTCTAGGGAAACTGGCTTTGACACTTCGTTAACAATAGGCTTTCCTGAAAAACCCAGGGAAACATTCTGTGAGCCTGAGAGGGGTGCCCCTGGAACCTCGTCATGACTGATGGTAGTTCTGCTCGCCCCTGTGTCAATCAAAATTTTTCTGTCTTTTCCTAATACCTGACTGTGTACATAGGGACCCTCTTGATCTACAGGAACCTCAATAAGAGGCAAGCCAACCTCCCTCTCTAGGCTGTTTCATGAGTACTGCTGATAATCGGGGTAATCTGACTGTGCATACTGGTACATTTGCTGTGTGACATGTTGAGTGGCCGCAATGGGTTGGGGTTGCGGTACAGCTACTGTTTGCTGTGTATTCTGGGGAGGTTGCGTATTCTGTGGAATATGCTGTGGAACGCGTTCTGGTCTAGGAGGACGCGGTCTTTCTTTCGTCCTACCCGTAGCAATATTGTGTTTCAGAACCAGACATTCGTTGATGTAGTGACCTGGCTGTTTACAGTAGTTGCAATTCCCTTTAACAGGAGTTGCAGAAGGACTAGTCTGTGTCGTACCCCTCTTCTGGCTGTCTGCTGGGACGGACTGGGCAACTAGTACTTTCATTTTCGTATCTTTCATACGCCTCTGTTCATGTTCGTGTTCCTCTCTAATTCGGTTTTGGTGGTACTGTAACATTTGTAACATTTGGGAAGGGGTATTTGCTTGCCATGTACTTTCGACTTTCAGTACTCTGTTTTTAACTTGTGGTAAGGAATTCTCGACTAATTTGGTCACGAAAAGATGTGGATATGATTTACTACTTGTTTTCAGGCCACTATTAATAATGAAACATTTCTCAAATCTAGAATAAAAATCACTAGTGTCTTCATCTTGTTTCTGTTTGCAGGCTGAGATCGCATCCCAGTCTTCCTTTTTAACTGTCAATAACCTAGGCAGGACCTGTACTAATAATCCTGGTAATGCTTTAGCATGTTCTCCAAGACCAACGCCTGGGACTCGTGTGTTTTCTTCGTTTTCTAATACTGTCCAATTGATCTTTTTCTCTCCCACCTCCCATTCTTTCTCTTTAAGTTTTTCGTAGATGCCAGCAGGCAACAGTACCTTAAACATTTTAAGAATGTCGGGATACGTGTAATCCCGCATGAGTAACATGTCTTTTAATTCACTGTGGAATCCAGCTGGATCTTTATCATGACAGGGCACTAATTTCTTCATTTCCAATAATTCCATTTTGGTCAGGGGGGTGTATACGAATACTCGTTGAAGCTCACCCCCGGGGGTCTGGACGGGATGTACTTCTCGCAAGGGATTCTGTCTGTCTATGTAGAATGGTTTCCTTACTGGTGGTGGGACAGGAACAAAATGTGGAGTTAGGAAAGTTCTGTATTTGTGGCGTTGTTCTAGAATGATATTAATTAAATCGGTACCCAGGCCTCCATCTTTTTAGGAGTAATTCTTCCAGTATATTATATAGGGGACCTGGATCAGAATGCTGACTTTCATATAGTGTAATGAGATGCTGGATCATGTACATACCCGCCAAACACTGTTCGTCTGGGGTAAGACTCAAAAACGTTTGCGGTACTGAATCATCTTTATATATATTATTATTTCCAGCCCATTGGACTGCTGACCGTGCTAGTTCCTGATCACGCATGGTACTAAGTTCACTGTAACCTATTCTTTCCTTCAGTATTTTATCAGTGGCTTGGGATAAATGTTTGAGAACATTGTTCTGGTATGGGAGAAAGGAAACGTTTCTTGTTTTCTAGGCGAATGGGTCTGTCAAAAGGTCTTACTCTTCCTACGTACGCTATTCTGTCTGGGTCTTCTTGTGCATCTTCTATATCATCTTCCTCTGTGGTTTCACTTTCCTCTTTCTTGGCTTCCCTAGCTGCATTTTCTTTTTCGTGTATTATTACAATCTCTTTACGAATCTTTCTGTACATGGATTCTATACAACTCTGTTTATTATGTTTACCATCAGCTATATTGTTACTCCAATTTATCAGGATGTCCATCTCCTCTTTACTTGTACCTGGCCGATCTCGTTCCCTCATCAGACAATTTATCAAAAACTGTAAGATCATTCTTTGTGTCTCAACCTTGTGGTGTGCCATGGCCTCGCGAATGCAGTCTGGTCTCTCCCCCGTTCTAATAAAATGGTATATGTTGTCTAAATGTTTAGTCATTTCTGGTAAAAGAATCAAATAGTTTGTAACACGTCGTAGACGTAATGAAAATAACATCATCTCGTCTTCGCCTGGTACTGAATCATATCTACAATCTGTAATGTACTGTCTAAGAGTTGCAAATGTCGCAGCTTTGGGTGTACGCTGTAATGCTGCTTCTCTAAGCGTCATTCGTTTTACTTGAGGCGGGGTGACAGGACGACCTCCTACGGCGCCTCCTGAAGCGGAAGCATAACCATCAACTAGCTGTGCTGTTACTACTGGTGTCGTAGCATGAAAAGTAGGTGCAGGTAATGTAGGCAGACTCTGAGTTGCAAGTGTAGCAAAAGGATTGGTAGGACCGATAGCAGGAGGAACAGTAGCAGTAGTAGTGACAGGATGGGAAGTGACAATGGGTGGGGGAGTCGAGTCTTGAGGGAGTGGGGGTAACGTATCTTGAACAGGCTGAATAGGCTGATGCACGTTTTGAACAGGCGGAATAGGTTGCTGTACATTATTAGCGGGTGGTACGCGTACATTGGTATATTCTGGAGCTACATCATCTAAATAGGAAGAAAGGAAAATGTCCGCTGCGGTCTGTTTGTGACGGAGTTTAGTCGGGACCAATGGTGGCGGTAAATTACAGGCTACTTCCGGGGTCGCCCTGGGCAGGCCATCGGCAAGAACAGGATACAGACCTGTAATAAGGGCATTTCTTTGTCTGTCTTGTTGCTCTATTCTGACTCGTTCTCCTTCTTCTAGTAACTCTTTCTTTAGCTTTTTCAGATTCTTCTCTACTCTTCTCTGCTTTCCTGATTTCTTTCCCTGTTCTTCTATGCGCTTCTTTACGCCATAATTCTATGGCATCTTTCTGGGATTGTCTGGCTTTCTTTTTCCATAGTGCTTCTTCTACTCTCATGATGCATTCAGCATCCCATGTCCCTGAGACAGGCCATCTATACTTCTCTTCCAGATCTTTAGTATAGTCCACCCACAAATCTAGGTACAGTATGGCATCTAAGCCCTGCTTGTGGTACATAAAATGTCCGGGAGTGTCCCTAGGCGGGACAGGAACTGCTTCTTCGAGTATCCCTTTCCTAGTTCCTATCTGACGTAACTTTGAGAACAGCGGCATTTTTGAATTGACTTGAACGTGAACACAATAAACACAGTAATGAATAGCAAACAATCATTCATACCACGACATTAAACACATTGAAACATTTCAGACTAATATTACCTGGAACATAGAAAACACAAATTCTGAAAATCTCGAGAAACAATACTAGAATACTGGATTACTAGATGCACTGCTACAACAGTACAGACAATACCGGTCCCATTAAGAGACACGTCATACCGCATTCACCTAAGTGAACACGTCTGGACCAGGTCTGTGTACCCAGACCTGTCTTGACCGGGCACAAATTAATGAACCCGTCTAGATGCGTTCCCAACAACGGTACTCACCGGGAAGCAGAAACTGAAGGCCTCGGAAACTGGACTGGACTGGACCGCGTCGGACTGCGATTTCCTACGCATGCGCTTCGGAACAGGTGGGCCTCCGTATACCTCGGACCTTGCTCTCTCGACTTGGAGCTCTGGTCGGGATCCTCCGCATTCCTCACCGCCTCGTCTGGATGCCGGACCGCAGTCTCCGTCTCCTCCGTGGGCCCGAGGGAGATAGCAGGAAAACCTGCAGATGCGCGCAGAGTCCGTCGCGGCTGTAGAAGGGGTCAAGGCCTGCGTTACATCGCCGGCGAGTGGGGAAGGGGGGGTGGGGGGGGGTCCCTATTCGGGCGCCAGATTATGCGGTAAATAAAATATACCGGACTATTTTTCCATGCATTAAATAACAATAAGGATAGCTCAATCAAATGAGAGGCAGAGTCCGTGGTATCTGAGTCATACGGGCTTTAATGAAATGCCTCGAGGCATGGGACATCGGGTTCCATCACCACTAAGGTTCAGGAAGGGACATTCAACTTTTTATTAACATCATACAATATATATAGTAAACCAGTATAATTGAAATGAATACAGTAGGCGTAACAGGTGAAAAGTAAGAGATAAGAACACATGTGCGTAGCAGGAGGCGTGTGAGAAGGGCGTACATGTGGGCGTGTACTTGACATGTCAGAGAAACTTCACAGGAAACGTCACAAGTGGGTGGATGTATAGGAGGATTCTGCAGGGTCAGCAGAAACTTTTATTATATATGCGCGCGCAGCTGGCATGACGTGTAACTGGGGAGAGCTGGGGGCTTTGACTTTAGTTCTAGTAGAAGAGTCTCGATGTCTGGGATGTCAGAACGACCTATACCTATAACCTATCTGATATCTCATGTTTGGAGGATGTAGTGTCTGAAGTAAAAAGTTCTCTCGGGCAGGGGCCATACATCACTGAATGCTAGGGAGTGCATACGTGTCCTGGTACAATGCGCGGGGGCCATGGGCCTACCATGGTAACGGGTGCTGTAAATCACTTGCATGGAGACAGGAAGGCAGGGCCCTTTACTCTGCAGCAGGGAATATGTTTACCTATTTCACTAGACTGGAATGTGTTTTCGAGGCGGCTGAGCCGATAACTGTAGGCAAAATACTGTCTTGGCAGGCAGGCAGGCCAGGCCGAGCCGGGCACCGCTTCACTGGGCAGGAAGTAAGGCAGAGGTCAGGGATGCATACCTAAACGGCAGCTTTCAGAGACAGAAGAGACTTCGGAGCCTCAATTCAGGGCCTAGCTCGACAGAGCCAGGAAAACATGGCTTCGCGTTAAAAGTGCACCATGTAAAGACGTTGGCAACATAGGTTTAGAAACCAATTTAATGTTGCTTTCTTGGAGAACTTGGTAGATAACATGTTAACGTTGGACGCAAATGCATTTGCGTCTTCATTTTCGGTCATGGAGGGAAAATGCACGGAGGTCATGCATATACATGGGACGTTGAGGTACACGATAGGGGACATACCTGGTCATATAAAATTCGATTTACCTCACCAGGCAGCTTGGTCAAGAGGTTGTGCCATCTATGAAGGGGGGCTTCAATGAGAAAAACAAACCAAGAATGGAGAAACAGCTGAAAGCAAACCAAGAATGGAGAAACAGCTGAAAGCAGTGGGAGACTTATACAGAACTTAATGCTTCTCCATGTATTTACCATAAAGACTGCAAGGGAGCTCCTTGGTAGTAGAGCATGCAACCTCTGACATTCCCAGTGGCTACCATCAGAGTACTTCCCAGTTCCCCTTTTCCCTATACACTTTTTCTTTATAAGAATGGCACATCCACAGCACCAGATAGTGAAATCTTCGAGTCACTAGCGAAGACCAGGATCCTGACCGAGGACACAAGGAGTGGATGTCAGAAACCTACAACAAATGATCCAGTGCTGTTTACTCAAAGTCAGGAGATCTCCTGTTTATGGGGTCGCCCATCATGTCTATGCTGGACCTCCTGCCTCTGCAAGAACTAGTGTAAACCGACAACAATATGTCAACCGGTATTATTGAGAAAGGTAATTTAATCAGCATGTACATGAAATTAATAGGAGAATAAATTAGGGAGACTCCTAGTTTGTTGTAAAATGTGCTCAAGGAATCATATATTTTGAGTAAGAAGAAACAGTTGTATCAGCACTGTAGTCAAAATTGCAAAAACAAACCAAAAACTTTGTGCACTATGTGCTCGTGACACTTGAAAGTGAAAGGCGCAGGTGACAAGTGAAAGGAACAGCAGAAGGCGAAAGGCGACTGGTATATACAAGAATATATGGTTCATATATATTATTTACACTGATTGGTCATGTTATTAAAGACATTTTTGAATGAACCATTGTTAAAAAAAAGGCGCCATAAATTGTGCTGAAATGTCGATGGCATTTCAATCCTTAATCATTTAGGATCATCTTCAGGACTGAGTTGCCGTGTTGAAGGTATACTGGAGAGGTAGGAGGCGATGGAGGTGAGGCAGCGAGGCTTGCCCAGAGTTGGTGGCAATGTCCACAGTGAGGTATCCCAGGTAGGAGTGCAAAGGGTCGAAGCATCACCAAAGCAAGCAGAGTTCCAATGGGTTTGGTGACATCTGAGTTGAAATGGTGTTTTGGCTGGGACCGGTGTGGGCGATCTGGACGAGCGAGGCACCTAGCCTGTGTGACACGGCTGTTGTGCCACAAAGCTTGCGAGGAAAGCTGTGGACAGGCTCGGCACCCCAATCCACTGTCGGCGTGTGAGTAGGGTCATCCAGTAGGTAGGTCCGTATGAATGAAGGCTGAGGGCCTGGAGTTGATCCACTGGCAACGTGAAGGTCCGGATCAGAGCGGGGCCACCACAGTAGCGTGTGGCAAAACTGCAAGAACTAGAACATCTGAACGGATCCCCAGTTGGGAAATTTAACATGCAGGGCAAAGACATGATAATGACCTGTGCAAAACTAGCAACAGAACCAGACTTTGCCAGTAACAAAAGTGTTCTATCGAGGGAAACGCCTATGTAGAGCCTTGCAGGTCATTAATCTTGCACACGCAACCACCCCAAAATTAACACTGAATCTTACAGATTAAATCCTTTGTTGCAGCCTTTTCTTCCCAGCCATGGCAGACAACAAACCACAAATAAAAAAAATTTAAAAAAAGATTTGGTGAAAGCATGGCCCCTCACTTCATGGCAGCCACTCAGCAGGAAATACCGAAACACAGGACCAATGACCTTAACAGTCATGGCAAAAAGAACAATTGATGGACAGAATGCAGAACCATGTCATACATTCACCCGAGCACATAGATCTGGGCCTAAATCCATTGTTTCTTTTGAACCCAGCCATATGCAAATCAGTCTTGACCCTGAACCCTATGGGAACAGGTCAAGGTAAGAGAGAAGACCCCACGTGTTCCAGGGAGCAGGGTACTAAACGACAATGTAAGTCTAAGGAATATCCCTGGACTGACTTATGGACAACAATTTATATGACACTTACACCTAGATCACATCTCATCCATGCGTGTACTCATTAGAAACAGGGCAAAAATTAAAATGTGAAGTTTACACTCTTTTATTAAAATACAGTCTGATCATTCTTTT
Source organism: Lissotriton vulgaris (assembly GCF_964263255.1). Classification (NCBI taxonomy): domain Eukaryota; kingdom Metazoa; phylum Chordata; class Amphibia; order Caudata; family Salamandridae; genus Lissotriton; species Lissotriton vulgaris. The sequence goes on along the minus strand of NC_141695.1, from coordinate 693,701,730 downwards.
AAAATTTCAGAAAAAGCAAATAATCTGAAAACATACAATGTAAAGACATCTCATACATTTAAATAAAATACATTACAAATACAATACATAAAAAAGCACCCTAATCTAATAGGTACATTTTGCAATAAAATTCATTACCATCAATCAAAAAACAAACGGAAACCCCCTATATTCAAATACTCGAATGATGTTTCTACAGATTGGTAGGATCCAATAGCCTTAAACAATTGATATGTGGACACCAGAGTTCCTGAATTAATATGTAACCGGTACCCTCTAGGCTTTTTTTCGGATTCTCAATTTACACAGTGCGTCGACGCGTTTCGGTGTTTATGCCGTAGATATGGTCACACCTTCCTCAGGACATGTATATGCTGGGTCATCAATTTCCTGTCACTGGTATCCTTCTGTATATTAGAAAGATATCAATCAGTACATAATCATGTCTATAGATAACAAACAGCGCATAACAATTCATAGCATCATTTGATATAATTTAATTCCTGGTTTCTTAAACTATAACCTCTACTCCTGGCAACATTTGATTCAATTCCTAGTTGCTTATCTAAACCCTCTAATTCTGGCTCATTCCATAAGCATATAATAAACGGTCATTTGATATAACCATAGGTTTATCTTTTGGTGTAGCTCCCAGCAGCTTACATTCAACACGCTAAATGCGATCGATAATTATAACTTTGCATTTCTGTATTGGATTATCATGGATTACATTGTGGAATTAATGTCCCATCTTCCTCTGCAGGGCCCTCTGCCGGTTTCGGGGTTACACCCCTCATCAGCCAGGTTAGCTTCACTACAGCGGCATGGAGAGCACTGGACCCACGTCTGGGCATACCCTTCCCACTCAGGGTGACAAATGCAAATACAAAAATATACAATTGATGGACAGAATGCAGAACAATATCCTACATTCACCCCGTCCTACACTCATCTAGGCACAGATCTCTATCTGTGCTTAGATCCATAGTTTTTTGCTCCCCATGCCATTTCAGTTTGAACCCAGCCATATTCAAATCAGTCTTGACCCTGATCCCTACGGGAACAGTTCAGCCCGAACTGCCAGGCCATGTTCTCCCCGTCCCACTCGGGGTGACAAATCCAGTCCAGGGAGGACCTGGCTTGGCAGTTCAGGCTGGACTGTTACCATGAGGCACAGGGTGAAGACTGATTTGCATATGGCTGGGTCTATACTGGGGTGGCATGGGGAACAAAAGAACAATGGATTTAACCCAGATCTCTTGAATGGAGGTGAATGTTTGATTTACTCTGCATTCGGTCCATAACCTGTGTGTCTGTTGCTTTCTCGCCCTAAGTGTGCCGGGTATCTCCCTGACGTGGGTCCCTTGCTCAATCTGCCACTGGATTCAAGCTGGCCTGACTGGTGAGGAGTGACTACCCCGAAACCGGTCTCAGGATGCTTGTTTCCGATCCATGGAGGACCTGGCTTGGCAGTTCGGGATGGACTGTTCCCATGAGGCACAGGGTCAAGACTGATGTGCATATGCATATGGCTGGGTATAAACAACCGTGGCATGGTGAGCAAAAGAACAATGGATTTAACCCAGCCATATGCACATCCTGATCTCTTGACTGGATGTTTGATTTGCTCTGCATTCTGTCCATCATCTGAGTGGGGGTGAATGTTTGATTTGCTCTGCATTCCAGTCATTTTTTGTGTCTCTTTTGCTTTCTCGCCCTAAGTGTGCCAGGTATGCCCAGACTTGTGTCCCGGGCTCACTGTGCCACTGGATTCAAGCTAGGCTGGCTGGTGAGGGGTGATACCCAAAACCGGTCCCAGGATGTTTGTTTCCGGTCCAGGGAGGAGCAGCCTTGGCAGTTTGGGCTGGACTGTTCCCATGGGTCACTGGGTCAAGACTGATGTGCATATGGCTGGGTCTGAACTGGGGTGGCATGGTGAGCAAAAGAATGATAGATTTAACCCAGATCACTTGATTGCGGCTGAATGTTTGATTTGCCCTGCATTCATTCCGTCATCTGTGTGTCTTTTGCTTTGTCGCATTAAGTCATGGCAGCAAGCATTGGAAGGAAAGAGACTTAACAACAGTAAAAATAACAAATGTATCCTCAAAGCCACGAAATACCTCTTAAACGATCATCACTAAAATTCAGCTATAAATATGAGGTGACACCCCAAATAATTCCTTGGGAGTATCAGCAGGGTGTAGCATATTGCTTGTAGACTTTGACGTTACCTCGCAGATATCTAATAATATAAAGTCAATACTTCCCATAGTAACACAGCTAGCAGCAGAGGCAAATTGTACAAATCGATATCTTCATCTACGTCACAATAATCATTCAGGAGAGCTTAAGAATCCCATGAGGCCTAAAGAAGAAAGTGAGCATCAGGATTTGCAAACTGAATCCTGTATATCCCCCCCCCCCCCCCCCCACTCCCCCTCCTCCAATAGTAAATCATGTTGAATATCGAATATCCAGCAGTAGCCTGCTTCAGACTGAACTGGCTCCAAACAATTGGAGCCTGGTCTTAGCCCAGCAAAAACTAACGTCTGATACTAATTTACCATCAAATACAAGAGAGGCAGGAGAAAAAAAGGACCAGCTAAGTCCTATTAAGGTCACCAACAGCGCAAATTGCCCCAAAGACCTATGAAGGCCACTGTTTAGCGATCCTACCAGTCCATCAGAATCCGCATCTTTCTTGCTGAAGGACGGACTTGGCCACACAGACTGGCCCTATATCAATAAAATCTGGAGAGCATTGTGTCATTACAAGACGCAAGCAATATAGTTTTATGGTTTTAATTCTGTTTTATTAGTTACACTGTAGAGAATAGAACGAACAACCAATACCCTGCGTGGACAAGGCAATACCAAAAAATGCTTTAAAGTACAATAGCGTTGATGTACCCATTCCTCCATCCCTCCCCCATGATTCCTCCCTGTACTCCTCTGCAATACGGGTCTCTGGGCCCTCATCCCCCACGGTGCCTCCATCCTCGAGCTCGAATGAGTTGAGTGCTTCTGTGAGCTGTTTAAACTGTATTTACTGGGGCCTGTACACTTCGTTTTTTGGCCAGCAGGGGGAGTAAAGTTTTATTCAAACAGTATTGTTAGATTACGAGTTAGTGAAGTCTTTACCTGCAGAAGTCCAAAGTGTGGATTGAGCCTGAAGCAGCTCCCCAGGCCAGCAGACCATTGGCTATTCAGCTACCAGGCAAGTCTGAGCCCTCCTCTCACACCTGCCCAGGCCCCTTAAGGCCTTGCTGGGTGCACCCCAAATCATTCTCCTCCATCTTGTGAATTGCAGCCTACCTGTGCCCCAGATTGCAGTGAGCAGAGTCCAGGAAGTGGTAAGGAGACAGACTAGTGCTGTCTCTTCCCAAAACAAAAGTTGTTTAAAAAACGATTTTCCCTTTCTGTGATTACTGTCTTTGCATGTGGTTGTTACAGTTTAAAATTGCAGTTTTGACCTGCCCGTGATTGCATATTTTATCACCTGTTTTGTGTTTTAAACTTGTGGTTTTCCCTGCCCATGATTGCTTGCATTTATCGTGTTGAAATGTGGGATTTGCAGTCCAACCTCTGTAGTTTGTCCCTCTCATTCCTTGGTGACAAATCTGTTTTCCCTCCAAATTTCTCCTTTGCTCTGTGCTAAGACCTGTGTGTTAAAACAGTGCACCCCACGCCACCTTTTTGTGTTCACAAGCCAGTGAAGCCAGCCCCCCCAGCAACAGGGATATTCCACATCAGAGAGTGCTTCTGTGAGCTGTTTAAACTGTATTTACTGGGGCCTGTGCACTTCGTTTTTTGGCCAGCAGGGGGAGTAAAGTTTTATTCAGTATTGTTAGATTTCGAGTTAGTGAAGCCTTTACCTGCAGAAGTCCAAATTGTGGTTTGAGACTGTCTGTCTCCTATGAGATTCTGAACAGGAGAAACAGCTTCCAACTCCCTGGCCAGCAAACCTTGTCTGAGGTCGCTAGGACCTTATATGGTCTGCTAATGGTTGGCACATTTGTACACTGATTGGTGGTTGTATCTGGTGTTTCTATTGGGTTAGGGTTAATGCCCTCAGTGGTTGGGTATTTGAGGGTTCTGATTAGTTTCTGGGTCTGTGATTCATTCATTGTAGGGTTGGGTCTAGGACTAGGGTTAGGATTTCTATTGGAAGTAGGGACTAGGGCTTCCTATGTTATTGGTTGTTTGGAGTAGGGTGGGACTAGGGCTAGGGTTAGACCTTTAATTGGAAGTAGCTATTTAGGGCTTCTGGTGTGATTGGTTGTGGACTAGTTGTGGGACTAAGAGTAGGGTTAGGCTTTCTATTGGAAGTAGGAACTAGGGCTACCTGTACCATTGGCTTCTTGGACTTGGGTTGGGACTAGTGGTAGGGCTAAGGCCTTTATTGGACGCAGGGATCAGGGGTTTTGAACTGATTGGGTGCTTGGACTAGGGCAAAGATTGGCAGCAAGGTCTTGGTCTCCTATTGGTTCTAGATTTTAGGGCTAGTGCTGTGATTGGATACTGTTAGGGCTAGGGTTCCCATTGGCTGAAGGGGTCACCTGATTAGTAGGGCTATAAAAAAGGCCAGGCTTAGGGCGTCTAATCCCAGGCTTTGAGGCTAATGGCAGAGAGGAAGAGGGTAGTTGCCTGTTTGAGCCTGTAAAGGGCAGAGAGGATAAGGGTAGGTGCCTGTTTGAGCCTGTAAAGGGCAGAGAGGACAAGGGTAGTTGCCTGTTTGAGCCTGTTCGAAACTGGTCGGGACTAGGGCCAGAAATGCTGCACTTTTTCTCATTCAGCAATACCCAGCCCACACCATCCACAAACCGAGCAACACACTCACACCAAATGTGCACCACGCACAACACTATGCACAGATTAATGTACCAGCATGCACCACCAACCCAACCAAACCACATCTACACACCCTACTATCCCAACTACCACACATATCCACCATCACCCACAAACCGTACACAACTCTATCCTATACCACTAACAAATACTCTCATCCCTAACACAACGCCAATCAACACCATACATAACTACATCCCATTCAGACACACTCTCCCTGCTGCAATTACACCTAACATACCACCTTTTATCATTAACAAACATATAATGATCCTTCCATTAGTTGTCCAACAAACACCCTCCTCTCCCTTCTACCATAATAACACTAACACAAAACACACACACTGCACACCACCACACTTTGTACCTCTTGAAACAAACCAGTCTAAGATAAGCACTCACCTCTACTTCATTCCCTCCTACACACAACATACACTCAACTCATAAACACATCACCACCCCCTCTACGTCACAGCCTCCTCTCACAAACAATACTAAACAACCAAATCCAGTGCATGAAACATACACATTAGCACCCCTTTCACTACACCTCAAAAGCAAAACATATCACACACACCAGCACAACAAGATCTTCAGAGCACAACACCTCATAATACTTACCATCACAAAATACATACATATACCCACCTTTCAAACCACACAAAGGAGCAAACTCCAATGCCAATCTTTCACTCTTACACCACACCTAAAACAGATACAGCAATTCAGCACCTTGCTTCTAACCGCCTCTCATCCATTGGACAATTTAGAACATTACGACATGACCCACCTGCTGCACCAACCTCCCTTGACTCGTACACCTTCCGCCTTAAACACACGCAAAAAATATAAGCAACATGCCACACCTCACAACTTTGCTTCCCCAAGTCTACTTCACAACAATGTTACACCACAAAAGCAACACAGCAATCCAACTTACTCTCAAATACCATCTCCAACACATACACATGCAGACCCATCAAAATGTCTTCCTAGCATGCTGGATGAGGAACACGATACAGAACAGCTACACGATTGCTATCCTAATACAGCTAATCCCAGCACTAAAAAACACACCTGCTACACACCCACACAATACTGATCACTCTTCTACAAAACAAATTCCCACTATCACCAAAGGACACTCACTACATTGTCTACTAATAAATGCTCGATCCCTCTCTAAAAACAAGCATCACATCTACGACCTTCTCACCGATGCAAAACCAGACATAATATTCATAACCGAATCATGGTTGGGAGGATATGGCTCCAGTCCTGCATGAAGCCATTCCTCTAGGCTATCAAATAATCACCTAAAATCCTATAGCCAAAAAAGGAGGTGGTCTATCTGTTGTATTCAGGCAAACAATACATATCACTAAAGGTGACATCTCCATAAAGAATTGTGAGGCTCTTCTAACAAGATGCAATCCTACACCGCCACCCACCTGTAACTCCCTGCTCCTTTACAGACCTCCACCTAGCAAGGCAACATTCCCAGACGCACTTCTAGACACAGTTTCAAACCTGATAACAATACACTCCAACTTATGCATTCTGGGTGACCTTAACATTTGGTCTGATAAAACCAATATGACCCATCCAAAAACAATAATCACCGGCCTAGACGCATTGAACCTGCATCTGATTGTCCACAATCCGACACACACCGCTGGGCATGTCCTAGATGTAATTTTTGCTAATACTGAACTAGTTACCTTTCAAACTATAACTCCAGTCACATGGTCAGACCACTACTTGCTTGCTTTCCAACATAAAACAACACTAAGCGACTCACCTAAAACTACCTTACATCCATCCACCTATCGGCCGTGGAACAAACTCAATTTGGAACACTTGGAAACACAACTAACATCCAGTATAAATCTGGAAACCATAAATTCTGTTCAGAATCTATGAGTGGCTAAAGGAAGCTTTTGACATCCTGATACCACTCAAAACCACACAACAGAACAAAGGAAATAAGCGCCTTGGAGAAACATAGAAATAAAAGACATAAACCAACAAATTAGAAAGCTGCAACGTACCTGGCTCAAAACAAACGCCAAACAAGACAAACTTCACCTACAGAAAATTAACAGATTATATAAGTCGGCTATCAAAAAAGCTAAGAAAAGGTACTATTCAGACAGAATTCAAAACGCTAAATGTGCAAATAAAGATTTCTATAAAATATTCAATGAATTTCGAAAACCAAATTGCCTAGAAGGAATTAATACTGGTACTCAAGATTTCACAGACAAACTGGCAAATCATTACACGGACAAAGCAGGCACGTTGTACTCATACTTAAAACAGAAGCAAAGCACCAGCACTAACCCTTGTACAAAACATCTATCCAAGAATGCTCTAATCAAGCCTCTCCGTTCCTTCCAACACATCTCTCACAATGAATTTATGGACCTGGTCAAAGCAAGCAGGCCTGCCAGCAGCCCTTCTGGCCCCTGTCCGCCACAAACTTTCAAGACAATTCTTTTAACAACCTCTGCTGTCATTCCAGTAAGAAGAATCATCAACGATTCCTTAGCTACTGGAATATTTCCAGAAGAAGTCAGTCATACATGCACCCTTTACTGGAGAAAAAAAACTTGGACCCGCTGAACCCAGACAACTACAGACCCATTACAAATGGACCTTTCCTGGGCAAACTGATAAAAAGAGCAGCGTTCGCCCAGATGTCATAATTCATTGAAAAGAATGACATACTTTCAGATTTCCAAACAGGATTCTGTCCGGGAAGAGGCACTGAATCTTCCCTCCTTGCCATCTGGGATGACCTAAAGAATACAGTTGACCACAACGGGGTTACTGTGCTACTCTTCTTAGACCTCTCAGCTGCCTTTGACACGGTTGAGCATGACACTCTGAAACAAAGACTTTATGAAGCCGGCATAGACGGAACTGCTCTAGACTGGATCGCGTCCTACCTTCGAAACAGAACTAATGTCATCCATACCCGACCTTTCTCGTCCAAACCGTACTCCACAAAAGCAGGGGTCCCTCAAGGTTCAATCATCTCGCCCATGCTTTTCAACATCTACATGAAGTCTTTACCAGTACTGACCAATAAATTTCACCTTATGTGCTACAACTATGCAGATGACACGCAAATACTCCTTCAACTGGAATGCCCCAAAGACATTGGGAAATCACCAATTTTCTGCTGTCTCAGAGCCGTGGATCAGTGGATGACTTGGAGCCATCTCAAATTGAATGCTTCAAAAACTGAAATACGCACGTGTGGCGATTCGAAAAATTACAACCCGCTTGCCGCATGGCCTGATGAACTGGGATCACTGCTTAAAGTATCAAAGGAAGTAAGAAACCTCAGAATGACCATGGACTCCAAGCTGTTGAAGAATGCCCAAGTGGATAAACTAGCCAGATCAAGCTTTGCTACTATAAAAACGCTGCAACAAATTTTTCCTCATTTGGAATTTCCACACAAGGTCCAAGCTACCATCTCCCTTGTTCTATCCAAACTCTATTACGCCAATAGCCTCTACCGCGGATCACCTTTAACGACCATGAAAAGACTACAACAGATTCAGAACTCTGCTGCCAGACTACTCTTGCATATCAAACCGCGAGACCACATCTCCCCTGCCTTGAAAGCCCTGCATTGGTTGCCAGCAGATCCACATTCAAGCTGCTTTGTATTACCCACAAAGCAATACATGGAATAGGACCACTCCATCAGGAATAAAATCACCTAACACATTCAAGTAAGGAACCTCCGCTCTAAAGGAGCATCTCGCCTCAAAATCCCACCATACAAGAAAAAAACCATGGGTGGCACATCCTTCTCTGTTCAAGCAGCCAAACTATGGAACTCTTTACCTCTAACATAAGATCCACCGACAACCACCTTATCTTCAGAAAACTACTCAAGATTTGGCTCGTCCCCACATAAGCACCATACGGAAACAGAAATTTACAGCATATCCCTCTGTATATAAGCATTTATTTTCACTATAGATATGCACCTATCTTTGTGTATTACTTTATAAAACATGTAAAATAATTGTTAAGAGAAAAGAAAAAAAATTAAATAATAATAACCAATAAATAAAAATCATCTTTGGTCTACAATCTACATGTACATGCTTCCATTGTGCATCTATGTACCTTCCATGTACTTGGATCTGTGTGTCTGTTACTTTTCTCCTGAAAAAGCATATCCAATGCACTACCCTATTTCTCATTGTGTGCCTCTATCAATATATTTAATCTAAATATACTTACTTCCTTTATGTATCTATATACTTTCAATGTACTTATGGATCTATATATGTATCACTTTCTTCTAATTTAGCATTTCCAATGCACTAGCCTATTTCTCAGCCTATACTTCACTCAATATATCTTCTAGCTCAACCTTCTGACTCATCTCAAACTTCTTTCCACTACTCCTTCAATGCACTACACTATCTCTCATCCTATACATCTATCAATATATCCTCTACATCCACAGACTCATTTATCCCAAACCCCATACCACTACTATGATCGCCAAAATAACCCTTTCGCATCATCTGACACCTCTTTTTACTACACCGATCCCCTAAAACAAACCTTTCTAAACTCTCCCCTCTGACTCCTCCCCTCCAAAACTCCCTTTTACTCATCCAAAAGCATCTTCCTACTGCTAAGACCTAAAAAAAAAGAAAATCCTTCACTCTTTTATCCCTCCACTATCCTTTTCAATCAATATTAACAGACTAACATGTTCACTTCTCTAATTCCATATTCAACTATACTAATATACTGCCCAAATAACTGAATAACATATCTACTACTCAAATTACTTATATTTAAACTATACTAATTTTCAACACTAATCCTTTATGGGTTCCGGAGTGGCGGGCTACTCGCCAGAAAAGCACTTCAACACCCATCAGGGGTAACAAGTGCTATATGAATGCTAATCTTTCTTCCCCTTTTATCCCTCCGCTATCCTTCTCACTCAAAGTAACAGACTAATATCCACCACTGAAATTACCTCATATTTCACCATATTAATTCACCACTAATCCTTTATAAGCTTCCTGAATAGCGTGCGTCAACAAGAGATAAATAAATACAAACCTTTCTCCTCCTCTATCCTTCTATCATTCCTAATCCAAATAACTAACTAATCTATCCACCACTTAAAATGTACTTGCATGTTTCACTATACTAATTCAACACTAATCCTCTGAGTCCCGGAGTTGCGTGCTACCCACCGAAAAAGCGCTTCGACGCCTCGTCAGGGCTAGTAAGCGCTATATAAATGCAATTACAATACAATACATTAGCGGAGAAACGTGGAAGTTGTGTATTGAGGTCTGTGTTATTCAGGACTGTGTCCCAGCATCTAGTGAGCTTAGGGCATGTCCATAAAAGATGCAACAGTGTGCCATTCGCTGCATATCCTCGCAAGCAGTGTTCAGTGCATGTAGGGTTATCTCTGTGCAATCGAGTTGGAGTGAGATACCAGTACGTTTATATCTTTGTGGCCGTCACTATACTCACTGTATCGCATGCTGTGTGTCACGCCCTGTGGTAGATATCCTTCCATTGTTTATCTTAAAGGGTGTGTCCTAGTTCTTGTTCCTATCGTTTGTGGCCTGATGTTATCTCTCCGCTATCGGCTTGTGCCAGAAGCGCGAACAGGTCAGAGATGATGAGTCTGTCTCCGTCTTTAGTCAAGAGCCTTTTTCCAGAGGTTGTTAGTGGCCTCTGTGCTCTGCTCCGAGTAGTAGGATACATTACCTAGTGCCGGATGTGAAGGTTTTGAAGATGTAAAGTCCAGGTTGTCCACGATGGGGGTCAGCGGCGAGTGAAAGGAGCTCAGACCCTTCAGGGCGGCCACTCTATCCTATACTGCATTTGTGGCCCTGGTGCCAAGGCAGGACATAACTCCCATGACCTGTGTTTCTGGTAAAACTAGAGCACGTACCAGAGTTGATCACCAGCTCTTGACCTTTCTATAAAGCACCAATGCTTCTCGGTTTTAGGGTAACTCCATTCCAGCAGGAATCAGATTTGGGCAGCTTGATATTACGGAGTAAGATCAGGCACTCCCAGTCCCCCCTCCCACTCCCCCCCTCTGAAGGTTGATATGTGAGAGTACAATATAAGCAATTGTGTTTCCAGGCCTAGACAAAACTGTTGATTTCCACCTGAAGTGTTTTGAGCATGGCCACTGGAGGTGTGATTATCAATGCCTGAAACAAAAAGAGGGCCTTGGAAAGGACAGTCCTTTTTTTAACAGCTCCCCTCCAAAGCCAGGATAGGCAATAGTTTCTACACTGCGCAAGGTTTGCCCTGATCCACCAAAGCAGGGCATGGTAGTTAATGTTCACCATACCCTTGGGTGTCGGACAGTCTGTGTCCCAAAATATAAGAGAAGATGTAAAACATCAGAAGGTGGTGGGAAGAAGGTCGCTCAAGGTGCAAGGTTCAAGTGAGAGATTGTGGGCTTGTGACTTCTGGAGAATAATATGAAATACTGATGCATTACCAAAGCTCTTAAGCTCCTTGAGAGAAGATGACAGGGAGTATAGGGGATTATCGAGCACTAACATCACGTCATCCCCATAAAGTCTTATGGTATGTGTTTTGCCCCTAAACTGTACGGCGGTAATACGTGGGTCATCACAGACCCTTTGAGTCATATGCTCCATATAGGGAGAAAATAACATTGGGGACAGCAGACACCCCTGCTGTGTCCCCCTTCTAAGCAGGAAGCTTGCAGAGAACGTACCATTTACTCTAACAGCTGCCTTGGAGTTGCTATAACTGCTCAATAACCATCTACGGAATCTGCTACCAAAGCCAAAATGATTCAGGGGGTGCTTCGAGGTAGGGCCAGTGTACCCTATCAAATGCATTTTCAGCATTGATTAGCTAGGAGCATCACTTATTTGTGATCTTCTGGCTTTCTGTGATATGGAGGATCCTCTTGGTTTTGTCTCCGCATTGCCTGTGGGTGATGAACCGCGACTGGTCAGAGTCCACCAGTCCCTAGCATGAGGGAATTGAAACCTGTTGCCAGGATTCCAGTTCATAGTTTGCGTTCACATTTATGAGCGAGATTGGACAGTGGGAGCCGCATCGGCCTGCGTCTTATCCAGGCTTTAGAATAACTTAGACAGAGGCCTCTGGGATATAGCCGAGAAAACTTTCCATGTCCGCAAAGGAATTCAAAGAGTCAAGGACGTGTTGGTACTAGTGTGTTACAGAAGGTCTTCTAGAATAGGGCAATGAAGCCATCGGGCCGGCAGATTTATGCGTCTTCAATCTGGCTATTACCAAAATGACTTCCTCAATCCGGATATGTTTGTCCAAAAAGTCAGGCTGCTGCAGGGTTAAGCGAGTGATGTGGGCCTTCTGGATATAGGCGTGGATGTCTGCCTCGTGTATATCTTGCACCACATAAAGTCCAGAAAGGCTATTGCTCTAAGCTTATCAGTGACCTTGTCCCCTCCAGAGTGAGCAAACGTCATCACCCGCTCCACATGCTGCTTAGCCCAAGGTCTGTGCGACCGTAACCTCCTGCATTTGTCACCACCCAAATAGAACATATGCTGCAGTCAAAGCAGTTCATATTTTGCTCTGGCCATATGCAGACCACACTGCTGGGCCCGGGGGCTTCAAGCTGAGGCCAAAATCTTGGAGCCCCAGTACGCTTGTGAATAGTCTCGAACTCTTGCACCTGCACCTCTAACTTCGTTCTCTTGTCTGTGCATGCTTTGTTGTCTGCGGCAGAGATAGCAATAAATTCCCCTCTGACCATGGCCTGAGTGTTTCCTCATTTGTTGAGACTGGGGTGTCATCCATATCGTTGGTCCGGAGGAAATCATAGATCAAACGGGTAACCTCATCGACAATGTCTGGGCGCTGCACTGTAGCTCCCAGGAGCCCACCGCCCCTTGAGGGAAGTCTACTTGCATTGTGGGGCTCAGGGAGGCATGGTCTTCTTACATTACCCAGGTTTCCATAGTTATTTCCTACACTGTGTGCCTAAAAGGTAATCTAGACAAGTGCATGATTTGTTGGCAGGGAAGTTGTAGGTGTAATCTCTAGTATGTGGGTGGGTTAGTCTCCATAAATCTCGCCTCCCTCAGTCACTCCCCCTCCACCCCCCACATTACTAATTTGAGATGCCCTCCTAGTAGCACAGCCTGATCCGGGGTGTCCATGACATCCCACACTGTGCTCTGTAGGTATTGCTCCTGATTTATATTAAGAGCATAGATTGATGTGATTGTGAATAACAACCCTTCCATGTGTACTTGGTGTGCTAATAGCCTCCCCCCTTCTCTCTGCTACTCTACAAGCACCTGACCATGGGAAGGAGAATGCAGATAATATAGCTACCATTCCTGTCTTAGTGCAAATTGGAGGAACAATATTGTTGCGGATAATAGTGGGACTTAAGCCTGTGCCAGTCTCTGGACAGCAAATGCGTTTCTTGAAGGAGGCAGATGTCTCCCTTGTTATTCTCAGGAAGGACAGCACTGCCTTCCACTTACTTGGGTTGTTGAGGCGTGGGACATTGAGGCTAATGACCTTTAGCCCAGAAGGGATAGATGTGTGTGCGAGCTAGTCCCTTCCCTCCTGATCAAGGTTCGGTACTGTGGTCAGTTACCGAGGAAGCTGTGGGTGCAGAGGCATGGAGGACCCAGACCCACGGAGAGCAAAACGTGGCGATTCGAGTACTACCGCCAGAAACAACTCGACCAAATAAACCTTATGAAAACACATTCAGATATGGGGTCGACCCCCCACTGTCTCTCCAGTTAAACAAAAACTTTGAAACACCCAAGTAGTCCAGTATGAAAGGCTTTATGTGGATCCTAATGTTGCTCCTGCAAGACCAGTACTCTGGGTACTCTGCATTGGTCTGTAGGGTTGGATGCTGCTCCTAAAGGTGAAGTACCTCCTGCCTCGGATGTTCAAGCTCCTCGCCTTGTGCTATTTCATTATCCTCCTGCATGGAGACCCTTTTGCCCACCTGAGTCAAGTCATGCTGGACTGCCTTGAGTTCTTGAGCGAGCTCATGCTTGACCGAATGAATGTCCTTGACAGGCAAGCAATGACCGTCTCCATAACTTACTTTTGTCTATAGCTGTCATGGCCTGCTGAATTTCTTCTGTGTGGCCCGGTGGGTGCATGAGTATGTCCCTTAATGTGCTATATTTTCCTCCCCTGTGCCTAGTTCATGCTTATCGGTGCTTTTAGAGCAACCAAGCGCCCTCCTGATGGGTGCAAAAATATAGGCCCAAGGCCAGCGCACCAATTGTGCTCTCTGCTGCCATTTGCGAGCCAGTGAGCCGTGTGGTTAGATTATAGGCTCTGCCTTCCAGAGGGGAGGAGATGGATTGCACAAGGCGATGAAATGAGCAAGCAGAATGGTATGTCTCCCACCTATCCAATGCTTTTGGGGGCAAGGTTCACCTCCCCAGTAAGCCAAGTTGTCCAGGGCAGCTCTAGTGGTACAGGCCAAGATAAGGTCGAACTTGGCACTATAATGTCCTCTGGTGGTCTGGTCTCAGTGCAAGTCTGCCTACCTCAACAGTGGCTCTGGTTGGTCCAAAGGCCCCCCCTTGCAGAATCGCCTGCAGTCGCAAGGGCCACTGGCTTTCACCTCACTCGACTTGTGCCTTGGTCCGTGGGTAGCCGATACATGCACAGCTGCTATCGATGGGTCCCGTGGCTCTCTTCTTGGTGTGGGCCACTTCCGACCCGGGTCCCGCTCCTCCTACACCCTGGGCAGCGGTGTCCGAAAAGGGATATGAACTGGGATTCTGATCCTGGGCTCTAGTCCCTAGCGTCCCTGAACTGTGTGTCTCATGCTGCCACCTGCGGTAGGTGCTCCTCTCGAGGTGGTCTTCGTTTCCGCCTTTAGCCAGCGCACCTCAGCCCCCCCCTCCACCGGGCCAGCTATCTGCTCCCTGGCTTTGCTGCCACCGCCTGTGGTCAGCACAGGGTGCTGATGCCAACGGATGTCGCAGTCTCACAGGGTAACCGTTGCGGGATCCTACTGCCCCACTTGGATCTACTGTTAACTGCATGGCACCCACTACCTTGTGCTGCATGGTCTCCAATTGACAACTCCGGCCCGCAGCATTTTTTTGGGTGGACGCGGCTGTGGAGACAGCCCATTGGCACTACACTTCACCAGCCGGCTACCAAGGGGGTATCACTCCTCACCACTGTTCCACTTGGGGCCCGCACCCAGCTCCAGTAGGCAAACATCGGGCAGGCGGTTGGAGTAGCCGAGTAACGAATACTACTCAGTCGGCATCTTGGCCCTCCTCCCAAGCAGTATAGTTTTAGAGCCAGAAATCATATATTGGGTCAAAGACGAAAAACTTTGCTGTCTGCAATTTGCTGTAAACCTCAAAAGAGGAGGGAAGAACCTCCCTGAGAAAAAAGTAAAGAAATGGGCAACTGACAAACTAGAGGATTCTACTGTAAAAATGGGCAACCTCTGGATCATAACACGATATACCAGAAGAACTTTGGAGAAGAGGTGTTGCTTCCTAGTTGGCACCGGATCTTCAAATTTATTAGAATATGTGTGCAAATCAAAGCCTCTAGCAAATGCCTTCTCATTAACCAGAATTGTGCTCAATCTGTCTTATCAGAGACAAGACTGTGATCTAGTTTTCCTAAGCAGTGAGGACCTAAACCATTGTTGTGACAAGTTCTTATCCATTCAAACTTCACATTAAAAAAAAAACTCTTAAAAGAGCACGGAACAGAAAACACAGATCTTTGAGACCGTCAACAGGCTGATTTCAGGACCCAATAGCGACCATCAAAAACAAGCATTTGCAATGCAATAGGTCTCGCAGTAGCAAAGTTTGAGCTATTGGTCTTGTAAGTGACAATTTTTTTATTTATGTGTTGGTTTTGAAAAAAGCTAAATTAATAGCTTTGTCATTTACAATGTCAATAGTTCTAACTTTCGCAAATCTGACACCTATAACCTGGGTTTGGGCTGAGTGATGCTGTGGTGGTGCTGTGGTGGTGCTAAGTGGTGCTGTGGTGGTGCTAAGTGGTGCTGTGGTGGTGCTTAGTGGTGCTGGAGTGATGCTGTGGTGGTGCTGAGTGATGCTGTGGTGGTGCTGAGTGATGCTGTGGTGGTGCTGAGTGGTGCTGTGGTGGTAGAGAGGAGGTAGAACATGAACTAAGAGCGACGCAAAGGGAAGGAACGTGAAGCCATGGAAGAATACAGTGGGGGAGGGGCGAGAGAAGAAAAACTTAAAGAAGAATAATATACAGGAGCAATCAGGGCCCGGGAGGGCCGGAGAGCAGGAGGGCAGAAGGGGTTAGTGGTGCAGCGTGGCTCGAGTTAAAAGGCCATGAGTGCTAGACTATGTTTGACCTACCCATACATTCACCTATCCACTAAAACCTTTCGTCTGCACACTTAACTAGCGCGGTGTGCACTTCGAGCATGTTGCCAAGTACCTATATTTCGGAATTTCTAACACCGCATCTTCATATTTTGAAATTAACATTTGCAATTCACCCTGCTGAAAAAAATAAATAGAAGGATACTACGATAAACAGGAATTGATTATTTTATAATAAAAGCAAAGAAAAGAGCGAAAACGGCCGAAACAGACAAAAAGGAGGAATGAAAGATAAACGCACAGAAAAATGAAAGATAAACAGATGGAGAAAACGAGAAAACAGAATTATCACGATAAATGGAGAGAGAAAGAGGGAGTTAGAGGTGATCAGCAATGAGAGGCGAGTGAGATTTTGAGGGCCGTAATGAGACAAGAAGACAGAGAGATGAGGGAAACTGAAGAATAAGGAAGAATGAAATTACAGAATGTGCGGGAAATCAGATGAGTAAAACATTTTAAAAAGATACACTTGCGATGGGGCATCAACTGGCGCGCAGCTTTAAAAAATGCATTGCCTATAGGGGAAAGTGATTATTTTCTGTACGCTAGAACTTTGTTTGGGCCAAAGTGAAATATTTATCGACATTGGAAGGCTGATACAGAGTGGGTACCCAAATGGACAAAAAGGAAGATGTAGGGGTGTGCAACTGTATGTGTAGTAGAAGGGGAGAATTAATGAAAGAAGTGAGAGAGTGGCACAAGCTGCCGTATTTTATAAATCCCCATATGTTTACCAAGGTGGAGAAGTGTGGCTCACTGGTTAGGGCAGGCAGACCCTGAAGCAGAGGTCAGACCCGGGACCAGGGTTCAATTCCCGACGCGGCAGGGTCTTGAGCTCAAATGTCCATGGACACGATAATTCTTGCTTCGGTGCCTGACCTAATCATGGGTTCACACTCTGCAACTCTGGGCATTAAGCTTGCTTAATCTCCACAACGGCCCCGCGGCGGGATGCCTGGCTTTCACCTTGGGGATGCCCTGTAGGGGCTATCTCACAGGGAAAAGCCAGGACGGATTCCCAAGGCAAGCGCGGAGATACCCCTTTGGGGGTCGATTCAGGCGATATATAAGAAACATAATAATAATAACATTTGAAGGCTGAACTCAGTGGGCACGCTTGTATATGAGCCTGTGCCTTGCACCTTACATTTTTACATTCCAACTTGTGCTTGCAAGTGTAATTAAATCAAGAGACACTTGCGTATGCACATAAGAAAAATTAAAGCTAGAAAAGAAGGGGCCGTAAAAAGCATAGCGGTGTCCAGTGAAACAAAGCTAAGACAGATCTATATGTCGAGGGAAAGTGATCAGCGATATCCCAATAATTAAATCAAGATACACTGTACGTGTAGCATAAGGAAAGACAGAACGAAAGCAAAGTGAAAGAGTGGTACAGACTGCCGTATTTCATAAATCCCCATAATTTTAGTAACATTTGAAGGATGACCAACCCAGTGGGCACACACGTATATGAGCCTGTATCTTGCGCCTTACATCATTACATTATAACTTGTTCTTGCAAGTGTGTTTATTGTTATACTAAGGTGTGTGGGGATGGGGCAATAACTGGCGCAGCTTTAAAAAATTCAGTGCCTATAGGGGAAAGTGGTTGTTTTCCATGCGCTCGAACTTTCTTTGTGATAAAGTCAAGTATTTTCGCTGCACCACCAAAAGCTACACACACACCGGAGAAGAAAGCTCTGAGATATCGCCGCACAGATGCCAGTGTCCTTGTGCGCACCATACAGTGGGACCAAAGCAATCTAAAAACAAGCGGACACTAAAACACTCATTGGAATGTCTTTTGTGCACCAGCGCAGTTAGTGCACTGGCAGCACGTGCCGACCTTCCATTTAGAAGTGGCTTGCATTGAAAATGTAAACATTAGAAAATACGGTGTAAGACGGTCATGCTACAAGTAAAGTTACTGCAGCTTTGTGTTAGTACTAATCCTGCCTCCCATATCGCAGCTCGACAGCTGTCAGCCATAAGTGAAGGCAGAAGCGTAGCTATTGATAGCGCAGCAAGTACAGTTGCACCGGGATGAGAGATCAGAAGGGCCCTCTGCACCCACATATATCTGTGCTGCACTATTTAAACAGTGGGTGGGTGCCCGTTGTATTTGCTTGCATAAGGGACCATAGCATCCTCGCTCTGCCACTGGCTGCAGAGGCGTCCCCCAGGGTCCACTGTGTGTGCAGGAGTTACAGGTGAGGGAGCCCTGGTTAGCGCCACCATTGCCGCAGAGCACACAGATTGATTCCGTGGAGTACCAAGAACTGAGGTACTTTCACCGAAGGAAAAGGCCGTCGAAAATACTCTACACATGGAACTACACCCATTAAACACGCCATGCAGTGATGAGGTGGCGTAGGAACGGAAATGAATAATGGTGACACTTGTAATTTATTAGCGCACAGAAACGGCAGCGTGACACGCTATCTAAAACAAAGTTGCACTATTATTGCGCAGTGCACCCGTCCCATGCAAGATGCCACGGAGTGCTAGCGGAAGTCAGGCAGCCTTCGTTGGGACGTGGGCGGGGCCTGCAAAGAAACAGGAAGGAACTGCCGGGTGAACGTCCTGGAACACTGCACGCTGAATGCTGGATGCCGAGGGACACGCAGAAAGAGCCCGGTGAGTGGGGGCGGAAGGTGGGGGGGTGTACGCGCATGTGTCTGTGTGTGTTTGAGTGTGTCTGTGCGTGTGTCTGTCTGTTTCTACAGCTGGACCTAAAAATGCATTAGTAACAGGAAGCATGAATAGTGGAGAAGGAAAAACTATTGTACACCAGATGAAGCTTCCTTTGTTTGGGCGGCTGAAGGAGAACTCGAGCGCAAGCAACAAGAGGAAAACAGGCGGACTAAAAAGACAATTGAGGCAGGAAGACCAACCAACCAACTAGCTGGATCATCGCCTGGAAAGAGGCATGTATTCCTCGGAAAAGCCAGGGACACCGACTTTGTGAATTTTCTAAAATGCTACAACATAATAATTCTACAAGAAGCATGACTTCAACACTTTCGATACTTCAGAACAGGGGCTGCCTGTATATATCATGTAGGAATGGCGTATGTATTGCAACCGAAGAATGGAATAACTGCCATGAAAATCTGCAAATTTGTAATATCAAACTGCTGGACAACTCCACATTAAGAATAATAAACACATAAGTGCTGCAGAAAAAGATAGAATGGGTTCCTAAAACTTTTAGCCTGCATCAAGGAAGTGGTGTCAAAAGCAAGCCTGATATACATATCTTAATATTTGGTGACTGTAAATGCAGGGTGGGCTAACGGAGAGTCAATCTTAAATCAGCAATTGACAGCACGTGTGATCCCGACTTTGTCATGCTTTTCCAAAGTTGTACACAAAAAAAAGCATCTATCCCAGCTCTGCTTAAATGAGTCTCATATCTGCCCGAAATTCCTATGATAATAACAATCACAATGTACCGACGAATAATGCTCGAAGGGTTCAATCTGTAACTGATTACTTCTTATTGAAAGCAACAGATTGGGATATTTTTCAAAACGTACTTATACCGTGGAGGCTAGAAAGTGACTATCATCCTTTTGACACTAGTAATAAAACACAACAGGCGGATCGAACCAAGAGAAGTTCAAAATCTGAAGATTTCCTGGAAGCTTGGATGGCAAATAAGAATGAGATGGAAACCCAATGTCGATGTAAATGTAATAGGCTGGAGAGCTGACCCATCCATGGTCGCCCTTCAAATATCCATTCTGAAAGTCCAGACAGAGAATGATAAACGATCTGTGTAAATAATTGCTGACTGCATTAACCCCGATAGTTTGTAGAAGATGCACAATTAAGAATAGATCTAAAACCAACACCAGCCCCACTGACAGATGGTTTAATTGGAATTTTAAGAACAAAAAAAGCAGAACTCCAGTCACAAGTTTACACTGATTCAGCAAGAGACGAAATCAAGGCAGTAAGATCTAGCTATAAGGCCTTAATTATGAAGAAAAAGGCTGGCGCTGTGAACATGAAGTAGCTTGAAATTGTAAAAACTGCCATGAAAAAGGATTCATGGGCCTTCTGGGTAAAAATAGGAGAACGGTTGGGAGCCAGAAACATCTATCTGGAATCTGATATTACTGAAGAAGCCTGGTTAACCCATTTCTCCTCAATTTCGCACCTCACACCAGATGACTCAGTCGATAAATGGCTTCAAGATGAAAAACTGGAAAGGATTGGCTTTCCGAGTAAAGTCCTGGGGTCTGAGATCATTAGCAAAGAAAAAGTGAGGGAAGCAATAGTCTATCTGAAAAAGGGAAAAGCCCCTGACCATGATACTTCAGAGGAGTTTCTCTCGGAACCAGACAGGTAGGCAGACATTTTGATGGAAATCTTCATTGAGATTTTGGCTGAAGTCCGATTCCCCTCCTCCTGGCTAAATAATATCCTAATTCCAATATACAAGAAAGGCTAGAAGAATGAGCCAAAGTCTTATAGGCCGATCAATTTAATAGACATTGACTGTAAACTCTTCTTGAAACTGATTATCAGGGCACTGGACGATGTTGTCATTAAAGAGATCACCCCTTATCTGGCTTCTTAAGTCAAACCATCTTTGTCTTCTTTGATTTCACAACAGTTATCACGAAGACCTCTGAAATAGGATTTGTGGCTTCACATCATCATTAATTCCTATGGTGCCTGTGATAGAGATAGATATAAGCAAAGCACAGATTTGATCAAGCCCTGCTGCTACCATCTATGTCAACCGTGACAGATTGTGAGGCGACTTAAGAGTTATGGGCCACCAGGACCCAGCAACGAGAAAATTACAAAGCCTTCTAGAAGAAGCATTGGCATAGCCAATAGGTCTCGCCTTTTGGACCTTATAAGTGTTTAGACATGCAACAGTTGATGTTGTTGCACCAAGAATATTGTACTGCATAACTAAATACTTATAAAGTTCCTAAGGTGAGACCTATTGACTATGCCAATGCTTGTTCATTCGAACATACAACCAAAAAAAAATAATGAACTGTGCTGATGTTTCAGAATATATCAGAATTAGTACAACTCATGCAATTTGTGTGTAATTTTGAAGTGGGTCTGCTCCGTTGGGTCGGCTCCTGGTTTTCTGTGGACTTGGCCCTCGTAGCTTTTGGACTGGGACTAGTGTGCGCCCTGCCATTTTGGGACCCTCTCCTGTTGTCGCGCTTGCCCTGGGTGCATCTTGCCATGTTGAGATGGTTTCCATCGAAGCCCACGACCCGGGTCCGCCAATTTGTGATTCTTGTCCTTTCCTTTGGTCCCTTGGATTCCATCTTGCTGATCTTCAGACATTTCTCGTACGCTGGACTGCCTTATTTCTTTCTCCCCCTCAGGTCCCCCTCTCTCCTCTCACCAATCTCAGCCTCCAGCTCTTCTCCCCCACATACTGCTCTCTACCCCTTTTCATTTTAATTTTATTGTTTTTTTAATTTTTATTTCTCTTTTCACTCTGTAAATATGTGATATATACTTGTCCAAGCAGAATCGCGGGTAAAATGGAATCCTGAGAAAATCTACTATTTGTATATATATGTATATAGAGATAACTCTAACCACTAGTATGTGTAGTAGACCTTTGTACTCACTACCATTCCTATGTGATTCTTAGAGTTAATCCATTTGTATCTGTTCCTTGAGTGACTTTACAATTTGTACATTTGCAATTTTTTTATTTGTATCTCTTCCCTGTGTGAGTTTACAACTTGTACATTTGTAATTTTTTTTCCTGTTTGTATCTTTTATGTAACTCGCGTAATCCTACGTCCTTATGTAGTGCAACTGGTTCTTTTGTAAAGCGCTCTGGCACCTTCGGGTAATGTTCACGCTATAGAAAATCGCATTAAATAAATAAATACAGTCCAAACACATCAATACACTAGGGGGTGACATTTGCACGCGTTATGTGCAGTAAACTCGTATTTCAGTGCTAATGTGATGGTTATTTCAATTGAAAATGTGTTGTCTGAAATGGCAGTGCGCTACCACACCATGTATACTCCACACTCCACTCTATGCCCTTCCACTGTCTGGCACACCACTCCATTCTATGCCACACCACGACATGTCACTACACCCCCCTCCACTCAGTCACTCCACTCAACTCCAAGCCACTTGAATCTACGCCAATCGCTCCTTGACACATTATGCCACTCCACGCCATACCACATTCTCCACCCCACCCCAATCTAGCCCACTCCAATATACACCAGTCTACCACACCCCACTATGTTACAATCTACCCACTCCAATCTACCTCACCCCAATTTACCTACCCCACTCCTCCTCAACCCAGTCTCCCGCACTCCACTCTAATCTGCTCCACTCTAACCAATGCTACCCACTCCACTACAATCTTCCTCACTCCACTCTATCCCAATCTGCCCCACTTCCCTCAGTCTGCCCCACTTCCCCCAATCTACCCCAATCCACTCCCTTCTACCCTACTATAATCCACCCAATCTACCCTACTATAATCCACCCAATCTACCCCAGTCTTCTCTAATATTCCTCACTCCAATCTACCCCAATTTATCCCACTACCTACCCCACTCCAATTTACCCCACTCCAATCTACCCCCCTCCACACCAATCTACCCCAATTCAGTCTGCCCCCCTCCACCCGAATCTACCCCCCTCCACCCGAATCTACCCCCCTCCACCCGAATCTACCCCCCTCCACCCGAATCTACCCCCCTCCACCCGAATCTACCCCCCTCCACCCGAATCTACCCCTTCCACCCGAATCTACCCCTTCCACCCGAATCTACCCCTTCCACCCGAATCTACCCCTTCCACCCGAATCTACCCCTTCCACCCGAATCTACCCCTTCCACCCGAATCTACCCCTTCCACCCGAATCTACCCCTTCCACCCGAATCTACCCCTCCACCCGAATCTACCCCCTCCACCCGAATCTACCCCCTCCACCCGAATTTACCCCCTCCACCCGAATTTACCCCCTCCACCCGAATCTACCCCTCCACCCGAATCTACCCCACTCCACCCGAATCTACCCCCCTCCACCCGAATCTACCCCCCTCCACCCCACTCTACCCCCCTCCACCCCACTCTGCCCTGCCCCCACTCTTCCCTGCCCCCACTCTTCCCTGCCCCCACTCTTCCCTGCCCCCACTCTTCCCTGCCCCCACTCTTCCCTGCCCCCACTCTGCCCTGCCCCCACTCTGCCCTGCCCCGCCCCCACTCTGCCCTGCCCCCACTCTGCCCTGCCCCCACTCTCCCCTGCCCCTACTCTGCCCCCACTCTGCCCTCACTCTGCCCTGCCCCCACTCTGCCCTCACTCTGCCCTGCCCCCACTCTGCCCTCACTCTGCCCTGCCCCCACTCCGCCCTGCCCCCACTCTGCCCCCACTAACTTTTAGCCATGCTGAATCGCAGCCACACTGGTGTACAATATGGCTGAAACACATTGACAAAGCTACAAGCTCTCCGTAAGTGAGACTTATTGACTTTGCAAATTCTTGTTATGACTAGACTGAGTACGCCTCTACTTCGTATAGATTTTTCCAGGGGCTAGAGCATCAGCAGAGAGCCAATGGCTTACTGACAAAGCATCCTTATTAACATCTCCAGATAATGCGGGGGTAGAAGTCTCTAAAACATCCTGCAAGTCAGAAATCGCAACTTTATTCCAGGATCGAGGTGAATAAGCTAACACCAAAGAATCTCCCACCTCCTGCATCGGAAGAGGACAGGAAAAAGGCATTACACAATGGTCAGACCAAGCTACCTCTACAAGAGCCTCTACTAAAATGGAAGTATTTGACAAAATTAGATCCGTAGTGTGGCCCGCCCTATGCGTGGTGCCAGTGGGTGTCAAAGGCAGATTGAGGGAATCTAAAATCTCTACGAAAGAATTAGCCTGAAACTCATCTGCGTCAACGGCATGTAAATTAAGGTCTTCTAAGACCATAAAGTTGGCATATTGTAGAATCTTTGGCGCTAGAGCCTGGTACAAAGAATTAATAAATTGCCCAGCATAGTCAAGTGGATGATAATATAAAACCCTAGAAAATTAGGATTGTTCAGAGAAAGATATATAAAAGTCCAAAATTGTCGCACCTTTCACATTTTCCAACTGAAAGGTGGTGCGTTTAACTTACATTTTAAAGGGAATAGCTAAACCCCGCCATGTTTACCAACTCTATCCAAATGCACACACTGATAATTCTCTGGAAGAGCCAGTTAGTTGTAAGTCGGGGCATAAATCCTCCCTCATCCATTTTTCAGTCCTAAAGAGAACATCAAACTGGAACTCCTAATAGATCTCCAAAGCATGTCTATGGTGAGATCTGTATTAAAGCTGCTTCTGAGAGAGCCTGGTCTCCTAAAGCATTATTACAACTATTTATACTAGCAGGCACACGTTGCAGAGACCCCTTGCAAATAAGATGTAGCAGGGCCACGCAATTACATAAAACAGACTTGCATTCACTTCCATTAAGCCTTTCAAGTTCCCGATGCTCTGCCGCAGTATATAATACTTGTGAGCTGCTTTGTGGACTAGAACCAACATAATGGCTGGCGCTGGTCGCGGATGGGCGCAGACGGGCTTGCCTTTTGGCTCTATTTTTACAGGAAGAAGTCTTCTAAGAGAATGCCCACAGAAGAACTAGCGCACAGCCCTTCCAAAATGGTACCTCTAAATGAAGAGAGGGTAGGGATTAGGAGAAGTAGCAACCCTCTACCACCCGACCCAAATGCACACTATCCAACGTTTTAAAATCTGAGGCAAACAAAATAGTTTTAGGATTTAGATCTATTTTACTAATATTTCAAAAGGAAGCGATAAATACTGCCCACCTACATCCATTGGCCGGTGGTTACTCGTGCAGTAAGCGCTATGAGCATGCATAGCGGAAAGGCCAAGTAGAGAAGTATAGTGATAAAGGGAGAGATATAAGAGGTTCAGGACAGGAAGATAGGTGTGTTCAGGCGCGCGCTGATGTTAAGACCTGGGGGTGTTCTCAGACAGGATGCTGGTCGTTGGCCACAGTTGCAGAGGTTAAACGCAGTACTCGTAGGTAGCAGGGGTAGGATAATTCAGCCACAGTTGCAGAGGTTAAACGCAGTACTCGTAGGTAGCAGGGGTAGGATAATTCAGCAGGAGTAGGATAATTCAGGGGTAGGCTATTCAGTCAAATATGTGAGGCAGGGTTTCCCCAACCTGTCAAAAATAGGAAGGCGATGCATAGCCACAGCTGTCAGTTTTTCCATCCCTATTATATCCCATAATTTATGTAGCCAGTCTAGTTTCGGTACAGCTTCTGTACACCATTTGGTGAGGAGTTGCTGCTTGGCTGCTCCCAGTGCAAGAGTAATGGCTCTGCCTCTAGGGGACCGTAAGAGGTAAGTGAGGGGGTTAGGGAGGCCCAAAAGAACATAGCTTGGGAACCTAGGGATATCAATCATACACATAGTGTTTACCCTCCAAGACCCCTTCCCCGGAAAGACTGCAATTTAGGGCGATGCCATAAAAGGTGGTTGTGCACAGTGATGCCAGCAACGCCCATCCTCTGCCGGAGCCCAGGTGGCTATTCTGGCTGCTGAGAGTTACCTGTAATGTGCAATTTTCAGGAGCATTTCTTTACTAGTGGTGTTAAGGACGGGTGCTCGCGCTCGGTGCAGAATGTCATTCCACTCCCTGTCAGTAAAGAGCTGCCCACATTCCCCTCTCCCATCTGGTGCGCGCAGGCGATTTTAGGGGGTGTCTACGGCGTAACTAAAAAATCATAGCGATCGGATAGGACTTTCTTGTCAGTGTAACACGTGAAAGCCATTTTTCAAAAGGTGTCAGTAATCTACTGCCGTGCGGTTGAATCCACGGCTGTCTCATCCAGTGAGCCACCGTCGGTATTGCCAGGGCGCTGTCAGGAAGACCATAAGAAACCTGCAAGGTAGGAGTCCATAAGCCCTTGAGTATTAAATAAGTCTCCCACCCGTTTGCAATTGGCTTCCTGCCAGGCCATAAATGCCGCGCCCAAGGCAGCTGGAGAGAAGTCTGGGTTGCTTATCAATGGCGACGGGTCTGAGGAGTTTTGAAACAAAATAGTTGTAAAGTTAATTTTCTATTTTACATTTTATAAATGTATTTTCAGGATCAAAACGTGTTTTTTACATAATCCCCTAATAGCAGCAACAAAACTTCCCGACCAATAATGCCAGAACAATTGCTTCGACCCAGAGGAGTCGAAGTAACCACATTTTATTCTATAAAGGGTGTCTTAGCATGGCAGCTTCTTTAGAATAAAGTGTTTTTGATGCCTTACCATAAACGGGAGTGACATTAATACCTCGAAGAAATCTGGCGGCCTTGGGAAAAAGCCTTAGCTGCCCCAATGTATTTCTGACTCAAGCATACACGTAGCCAATTTTAGACTTTCTTCTTTACAGCACCGAAAGTGCTATTGCTCTTAGAGCTTGCATTGTGCCATCCAAGGTACAAAAAATGATCTCGGGTGTATTTTCGATTTTTCTTGGAAATTGTATAGGTAATGCATCATCCGGAAATAGAATTAAGTGAATAGAGGTCGGTTGTAATGGATGATAAACAATGACCTTCGTATGAATGTATGTGATTTAACAGTGGTGGATCACCCCTAGCATCGCAGCGGAGCACTCGTTTAGATGTTTTTTCTTTGTCACAAATAATGAAATATAGGTCATTGTTAACTATTGGTACATTAAAACTAAATACCGACCCTCGTAGCAAACGTGCATGGAGCAGTTTTGAGTCTGTCAATGAGTCTGTCTGTCTGGCGTTTAAAGACGCTGCGCCAGCCATCATAAATTGTTCAGGACTGGCAAAGTCACAGCTCTGGATTTAGTACCACCTCTTTTGGAGCGCACTGCAGGATCACCCATGCAGTTAACTCTGGACGAATGGGAGAAATGCACTAAAGGATCCTCGTTCTCGTCCGTTAATCCACACAAGTTACGGTTACTGTGTTGGCAGGGATGTTGATTAAAATCGCCCCTCCCCCCCATAGAATGGTAGCCCCACTAACCGAGCCCCCAGTCAAGATAGATAATTGAGAGCGCAACTGTCGCATGACAGTCAATAGTTCACCAACCGGTAAGTTGTTATAAAAATTTACCAATAGAACAGTGTCGTCTTTACTAAAGCGAAGGCTCAAAATCTGGTAGTTTGTTTCCAGAGCTACTGAGGTTATGGCCAGGCCCCTTATTGTGTTTGAAATGTGTATGGTCAAACCACCTTTTGCTCTACCTGAGGCTACATGTGTTCCGGGGGAGAAAAAGGTTTTGTAACCTACCAGATGGATTTTGGTTGTTGACCAAGTCTCCTGGGGACATATTATATTAAGTTTCTGTATGAAGCTTACCCCCATACCGTTTTCTATCTTGGGGCGTAATCCGGCAATATTCCAGAAAAGAAAGACAATGGAAGAGCCTACTTTACCTGAGTGAGTTTCCACTGACCCTAGAGGCTGTTCCACGGCTAACTCATCCGTGTTTCACAAGGCCTCGCCTTTATTATGTGTAATAATACCTGATGCAATTTCTCCTGCCATGACCGGTTTATTATCTATCTCATGATAGAATATCGGTGGGTATAAGTTAGAACTCGAGATTTCAGGCTGATTAGCACCCTTTAAGTTAGCCTTTGGGATTGCTGGGGTTTCTAATTGTTTTAAAACGTGATTGACCCTTGGATCTAGGTTAGAAAGTCAATCGACTCCTTCCAGCCCAGAGAGCATAGAGAAATGGTTGAAGGTGGGAACATTAAAACCAAAGCCCTTGAAACCAGAGCTTTCTGAGAAGCGCCCATAAAGTGCGCAGGATCTTGTGGGATGAGCCAATAGGGATTGAGGGTAGAAGTAGATAAGATTGTGTGTGGAGATTTCTTCCCCTCCTCTCTCAGAGTACCAATCACCAATGTGTCTGATTACTCTGCAATCTCTAAAGTTTATTATGATGACGCCCCCTCTTATGTCCTTTGGTCTAGTACCTACCCACCGAGTCTTCTGACATGAAGAATTTCACCGTTTATGTTGAGGGGTAATGGCCTGTTATTCCTCAACCAAAATATCACTTTGTTTTTAAGCTCCTGGTGGCCTTTGATTTTTCCCACTGTTAATTCTGGAACCCCGGTTAATACCACCACGTAGGGTGCCGCCTCTGGTGGTAGGTCTATTATTTGCTGGTGTGTCATTAGAGGCTTAGCAGGAATAGGCTTCCAAGGAGCGTTTGTCTGAGAGTTATCTGTTATTTTGGGCTGCCCGTCCGATATTACTTCCCTGTTTGTCTTTAGGGACTTGGCAGGACAAGGCATCGTAGATGCGCTGGTCTGAGGGTTATCTATTATTTACACCTGCCCGTCCAGTCTTACTTCCCTGTGGCTAGAATGTCCCTTATCTATTGTCAGGGGGACAGAGATGTTCTTGACTGGTGCTATCGACAGGTTGTTACTGGGTAGTTTATCAGCTGATGTTATCCCTGTTGGTGTCTTGCATTTATGTCGGGTGTGTCTAACTTTCGCGAGTTCGTTTATTGCCTCTGTGTTAGTTGCTATTGCCTTTTCAATATTCCCCAATTGTTCAGCCATTCTTTTGGTTCGCTCTACTAATGGTAATATTAGTGATTTGACTAATTTCTCAATACTCCCCATTAATTCATCAGTGGAGTGAGTGGATGAAGGATGATGGTCCTGTGTGTTATTTCTCACAGTTGTTTCTGGGTTCTTTGAGGGACTCCTGAACAATTTAGCCATTTTTACATTTCTGGGACTATGGTTTGCCCCCCCCGCGCTTCCTTTTTTTAATTATTTGTCCATGACCTATTGTTTTGATGTTCGTTTCCCTAAACGAGGAATCCCTAGAGGACCCCACCGAACTCAAAAATTACCGCCCCATCTCGCTCCTTCCATTCCCGGCCAAAGTCATCGAGAAAGCTGTCAACAACCAGCTCGCCGCTTTCCTCGAAGCCAACAAATCCCTCGACTCCTCACAATCTGGCTTCCGAGCTAAACACAGCACTGAGACCGCCCTCATCGCAGCAACAGACGACATTCGAACTCTACTGGACAATGGAGACACAGTCGCCCTCATCCTCCTCGACCTCTCTGCAGCATTCGACACAGTCTGCCACAGCACCCTTTTACAACGCCTCAGCAACATCGGAATACATGGAAAAGCACTTGAATGGATCACCTCGTTCCTCACCGGAAGAACCCAGAGAGTCCGCCTTCCACCATTCAAGTCCGAGGCCACCGAAGTCATCTGTGGCGTACCACAAGGATCCTCTCTCAGCCCCACCCTCTTCAACGTATACATGAGCCCCCTCGCGACCATCGCCCGCCAACACAACCTCAACATCATCTCTTACGCAGATGACACTCAACTGATCCTTTCTCTCACCAAGGACCCCAGCACCGCCAAAACTAACCTACACGAAGGAATGAAAGAAGTTGCTGAATGGATGAAACACAGCCGTCTGAAACTGAACTCAGATAAAACAGAAGTCCTCATCCTAGGCACATCCCCCTCCGCATGGGACGACTCTTGGTGGCCGGAAGCCCTTGGAAAAGCACCCATCCCGACAGACCACGCACGGAACCTAGGCGTTATCCTGGATTCTTCACTTTCAATGAACAGACAAGTCAGCGCCATATCCTCATCATGCTTCAACAT
This sequence comes from Lissotriton vulgaris, assembly GCF_964263255.1. Taxonomy (NCBI): domain Eukaryota; kingdom Metazoa; phylum Chordata; class Amphibia; order Caudata; family Salamandridae; genus Lissotriton; species Lissotriton vulgaris. The sequence continues at coordinate 693,671,742 of NC_141695.1, read as the reverse complement.
TCTTCGCATGCTCAAAAAAACATTTCGATGGATCCCCACCGAAACCAGGAAAACAGTCACCCACGCTCTAGTCACGAGCCGACTGGACTACGGAAACACCCTCTACGCAGGCACTACCGCTAAACTCCAAAAGAAACTCCAACGAATCCAAAACGCCTCAGCCAGAATCATATTAGACATCCCACGCAACAAACACATCTCTGGTCACCTGAAAGACCTCCACTGGCTACCCGTCAATAAGAGAATCACTTTCCGACTGCTAACCCACGCTCACAAATCACTTTACGACATCGGACCGGAATGCCTCAACTCAAGACTGTCCTTCTACACCCCCTCCCGCCAACTACGCTCCTCCAGCCAGGCCCTCGCCACTGTACCTCGCATCAACAAGACCACCATGGGAGGCAGATCCTTCTCTTACCTGGCTGCTAAAACATGGAACTCACTCCCCGCTTACCTTCGCCTTACCCAGAACCACCTAGCTTTCAGAAAGCAACTTAAAACGTGGATATTTGACAATTAATCCTCCCCCCCCTCCTTAGCGCCTTGAGACCCTCTGGGTATGTAGTGCGCTATATAAATCTTCTGACTTGACTTGACTTGACATGTTGTGAATGATTGCTCCTCTGATACGATCTCTACTGGTGGATCAGTAGGTGAGTCGTTTATATGTGGGGGGGTTAGAGGTGTTTGATCTTGTGGTTGAGATAGAATACTGATGTCAGCCTTTAGGGTTTTATCGGAAATCTGGGCCGATGGAGTGGTTGCTGACTGAAATTTACCCAGAGATGAACGTTTGTTATACAGATGTTCCGAGGATAGACACTTTTCCGTGAATTCAATCTCGCCTTCGAGCACGGAAGCAGCCCTAGTAATAAAAAGATCAAGAGTCCCCCTAACAGAGCCTCCCACCAGGGATTTCCTGGGTTTACTACGGCGTCCACTCATCTTCCTATGGTCTTTTGTCTAAGAGCTAAGCAAATAAGAAGGATGAATGTTAAAACCAGACAAGACTGTAGTAGATTGGTTTAAGCGCAATGTTGTAATACAATACAATACTGTCGATGGCTAGACCGATAGTTAAAAGATCAGTAAATAGACTATGGTCTTACTTTGAAAGTCTCGAAGTCAATGTCAGGGGGGTGGCCCAGCCCAGCCTCGACCGGCCCCGGACGGCCACAGACGGCCCGCCCTTTGCCCGGGCTCTGCCCGACGACCGCCCGCGCGTGTCCCACGAGGCGGGAGGAGCTACACAGTTTTAAGCGCCTTCCGGGCACGCCAGTGGGCGGGGCTCCGATTTGGAGGGTCTTGGGGCCTGTAGTCCCCCCGCTCGGCGGCCGCGATGTTCTTGAGCGGCAGCGGGGGGGACTGGTAGCCAACGATGTTACCCGCACGAACCTGAGGGCAGAAATATCTTTCTGCCCTCAGGTTCGTGCGGATAACATCGTTGGCACACACGAAACGTTCCACTCTAATTGTCAAGATGTTGTCCCGCTCCACCGAGGGAGCTACACCGTTTTAAGCGCCTTCTGGGCGCGTCAGTGGGCGGGGCTCCAATTTGGAGGATCCTGGGGCCTGTAGTCCCCCAGCTCAGCGGCCGCGATGTTCTTGAGCGGCAGCGGGGGGGACTGGTAGCCAACGATGTTATCCGCACGAACCTGAGGGCAAAAAGGTAAGGGCACACACGAAACGTTCCACTCTAATTGTCAAATTGGAGCACACTGCAGGATCACCCATGCAGTTAACTCTGGACGATTTAGGTTTAAAGCATGCAGTGCCCAGGGCTAACAGTCAATCATAATGTTACCTCACACGCTCCCATCTTTTCACAAGTTGGGGTGGGATCAGGAGTCTTAGACCACCCAACACCCAGGTACAAAATGGGAGAGAGTGGGTGAGATGGCAGGGGACTGAAAGTTGAAGCCGAAAGAAACGAATAGTGTATTTACTGCACAGGTTTCAACTTTCTGTTACCTCGTTCAGTGCCTGAGGCAAGAGGCAGCTGTGTTCCTGCCTGAGAGTCCATGTACCAGCAGGCCAGGTGCTGAAGTGGCTTCTCCATGTAGGCAGCTTAAGGTAAGAAAAAAAGTGTAAGTCTGTGTCAGTGTAGGACTAAATGCGTTTGTGTCTGTGACTGTGTGTAAGTGAATGAGTCAAAAGAGCAAGTGTAACTGAGCGGGATTTGAGTAAGAGTGAGAATGTGTGGTATTGAGAAATAGTGTTAATGAGAACGAGTAAGTGAGCTTGAATGAGTTCAGTGGGCATTTGATTGTGTTCTGCTTACCAGTCGGTTGCTGGCCTGGGCATATTGGAGTAATTTGGGGTGTAAGAGGCACCTGTGGCTAAATGCGGGCACACGCACAGTAAATGTAATTATTGGCATAAGGACACCTTTAGCAAAAGGCTGGTGCTGGCGCACTAGAGATAATTATTGGCATATGGGACAACACCTCTAACAAAAGGCTGGCGCTGGCATACTGGACATAATTCTTTGTATAAAAGGCACAGTGACAATGCTGGATTTTTGGAGGTATTTCTTTTAATATGGTTTACCCATGGCAAAATTACGGCATTCAGGTTACGTTTCAATGAATTAATTAGTCTGAATTCTAGAACATGTTTCCACACGAGCTAAATGTAACATTTTCCCTGCTTCCCTTGATTGCAGGGCTTCCTGATCCATTTGCAAAAGTGGTAGTTGATGGATCTGGGCAGTGTCATTCTACAGATACTGTGAAGAATACCCTCGATCCAAAGTGGAACCAGCATTACGATCTGTAAGTTTAAGCTATTGTCGCCACTTTGATACGCAATCTGTATTTATGCATGTATTCGTTGTGTTTGGGCCTTTAAAATAGTATTGGAAAACAGTGGGTATCATCATGCCAAGAAAACGAAGTCACACCCAAGAAATATTTTACATGCTAAACGAGTAAGAGCAAGCAACTTTAGGGTCCAAAAGTGAGTGCTTCCAAAGGCTCTCTCTCTCTGAGAGATTAATCCCTGAAACTCATTCACACTGTCCTTGATAAGCCACTAGTCCACTGGGGACGTCCCTCACCTTGTTAGCACATTTCATGTAACATTTAACTCGAACCCGTTGAAGACAAAAAACTCTGATGGATATTAGACAGTCCAGTTAGTCATCTGTTTCTTCATTCCTCAGCACCTCATTAGCAGATAATGGATGTACATTGTTCTTTACGGATTCTTTCAATAGGCCACTTTCTTCAGTGTGCAATAATCTTGAATCGTTTGTTTTAAATGTGTCCACTTCTAAAGAACAATTTAAATCATCTTCATTAACTGGAATTATTTGAAGGAGTCGTCGGCATTTCCGTCGGCTAATCTATCAATACCCAATTTTTTTAATATATTTATATTGCGGATGTGTCACGTAGGATAAAGAAGAATATACATTGAAACTTGTAAAGACACACAAACGCATTCAAACCTCTATTAAGTGCGGTCGGTCCTTAAGAATTAACTAAAGAAACCAAATTGATTTCCAATTATTTATATCAACCACGTTTGTCATTTTCCAACCGAAATTATATATAGTGGGAAACTAGAGCACCCTCAGTCTAAAAACTGTAAAAGCTGAACACAAAGAATTCCGGTTGTAATCATGATCAAATGGGAAAGTCCCTCTGATAGTCCAAAGAAGAGCTCAAAAAGAATTCTCCCACTATTCAAAACTTATGGGTTTATTAAAATATTAGATATCCTTACGAATACTGTCCTTCAGCAGAAATCAATCCTTGGAGGAGATACAATTCTTGAACCCCGGTGAATTCCCCTTCACAAAGGAAACACTGAGTAGAGAGAGATCAGTGTTATAGAAGCCTTTATATCATGTAGAATTTTAATGTAGGTAAATGCCTTTGACAACACATTTATCAGACCAGCTCTGCAATTTAGACCAATAAGCCAATATGAGATATGAATTGCAAAGTCTTGTTGGAAATTCCATATTCCATTTTTAGGTTCGAGCCTGCGCTAGCGAGACACTGTTATCCAAAAGGGAAAGGGCTTGAAGCCCGCCTGTTGCTTACCATTTGTTGGTTTGCATGGCATTCTTCTTTACATCCCCGTGATTCGTCACTGCAGGCCTAACATCATTTCCGTTCTTCTCAGTGGAGCATGGACCAAGCACCGATTGATTCAGGTTAATCGGTGCCCATCCACTGCTAGTGAAGTGATTGAGGTACTATTTTGTTGTTTTTATCTTTATGTTCCGTGCAAACTGAAGGTGTGTGACTGGCTAAAAAGTGCCCAGCAGTAGTGGCCCTCGTCACCAGCAGACTGGACAACGGGAATGCCCTCTACGGAGGAACAACAACCAAGCTACTGAGACGGCTGCAACGCATCCAGAACGCCTCGACATGACTGATCCTTGACGTCCCCCGACGCAGCCACATCACACCCCACCTAAGAGGCCTGCACTGGCTCCCCGTCGACAAGAGGATCACCTTCAAACTCCTCATCCACGCACACAAAGCCCTACACAACGCCGGACCAGCATATCTCAACGACCGACTCAGCTTCTACACCCCCACCCGCAGCCTCCGCTCTGCCAACCTCGCCCTCGCCACAGTTCCACCCATCCAGAAAACCACCGCCGGCGGCAGATCCTTCCCCCACCTCGCCCCCAAGTCCTGGAACGCTCTCCCCGCCGACCTACGACAGACCCAGGACCTGCTGGCCTTCAGAAGACTCCTAAAGACCTGGTTTTTCGATCAGTAGCAGCTCCCCCTCAGTGCCTTGAGGCCCTCACGGGTATATAGCGCGCTTTACAAATGCTTGATTGATTGAAACAAAATGGCAAAGATTTACTTTCTACAGTTAACTTTCTTTTATTTTGCCAAGTCTAATTTTCACACTCGTGTTTTCTTTTGTTTTGTTTTTGTTTATGTGCCCGGTTCTCAAAAGATAAGAATAATTTTGTTGCACCACCCTGCTCCCATCCGCCCCGCACCACCCTGCTCCCATCCGCCCCACCCTGCTCCGCGCCAGTCTGCCCCGCTCCGCGCCAGTCTGCCCCGCTCCGCGCCAGTCTGCCCCGCTCCACGCCAGTCTGCCCCGCTCCGAGCCAGTCTCCCCCGCTCCGCGCCAGTCTCCCCCGCTCCGCGCCAGTCTCCCCCGCTCCGCGCCAGTCTCCCCCGCTCCGCGCCAGTCTCCCCCGCTCCGCGCCAGTCTCCCCCGCTCCGCGCCAGTCTCCCCCGCTCCTCGCCAGTCTGCCCGGCTCCACGCCAGTCTGCCCGGCTCCACGCCAGTCTGCCCGGCTCCACGCCAGTCTGCCCGGCTCCACGCCAGTCTGCCCGGCTCCGCGCCAGTCTGCCCCGCTCCGCGCCAGTCTGCCCCGCGCCAGTCTGCCCCGCGCCAGTCTGCCCCGCGCCAGTCTGCCCCGCTCCGCGCCAGTCTGCCCTGCTCCGCTCCAGTCTGTTCCGCTCTGCGCCAGTCTGCCCCGCTCTGCGCCAGTCTGCCCCGCTACAGTCTGCCCCGCTCCGCGCCAATCTGCCCCGCTCCGCGCCAGTCTGCCCCGCTCCAATCTAAAATAACCTGCCCGCTCCAATCTAAAATAACCTGCCCCGCTCCAATCTAAAATAACCTGCCCCGCTCCAATCTAAAATAACCTGCCCCGCTCCAATCTAAAATAACCTCCCCCGCTCCAATCTAAAATAACCTGCCCCACTCCAGTTAAAAAAAATCTGCCCCTCTAGTCAAAACAATCTGCCCCCTTCCAGTCCAAAACAATCTGCCTCTCTAGTCCAAAACAATCTGCCCCCTTCCAGTCCAAAACAATCTGCCCCCCTTGTCCAAAACAATCTGCCCCTCTAGTCCAAAACAATCTGCCCCTCTAGTCCAAAACAATCTGCCCCTCTAGTCCAAAACAATCTGCCCCTCTAGTCCAAAACAATCTGCCCCGCTCCGCTCCAAAACAATCTGCCCCGCTCCACTCCAAAACAATCTGCCCCGCTCCACTCCAAAACAATCTGCCCCCTCCTCTCCAAAACAATCTGCCCCCTTCCAGTCCAAAACAATCTGCCCCCTTCCAGTCCAAAACAATCTGCCCCCTTCTAGTCCAAAACAATCTGCCCCCTTCCAGTCCAAAACAATCTGCCCCCTTCCAGTCCAAAACAATCTGCCCCCTTCCAGTCCAAAACAATCTGCCCCCTTCCAGTCCAAAACAATCTGCCCCCTTCCAGTCCAAAACAATCTGCCCCCTTCCAGTCCAAAACAATCTGCCCCCTTCCAGTCCAAAACAATCTGCCCCCTTCCAGTCCAAAACAATCTGCCCCTCTTGTCCAAAACAATCTGCCCCTCTAGTCCAAAACAATCTGCCCCTCTAGTCCAAAACAATCTGCCCCGCTCCGCTCCAAAACAATCTGCCCCGCTCCGCTCCAAAACAATCTGCCCCGCTCCGCTCCAAAACAATCTGCCCCGCTCCGCTCCAAAACAATCTGCCCCGCTCCGCTCCAAAACAATCTGCCCGCTCCAAAACATCCCACTCCAATTCAAAACATTCTGCCCCACTCCAAAACAATCTGCCCCACTCAGTCCAAAACAATCTGCTCCTCTCCTCGCTGCCACAGACGACATCTGCGCCCTCCTTGACCGAGGCAAAACTGCAGCCTTCATCCTCCTGGACTTCTTGGCCGCCTTTGATCTGTCCCCCTCCTCTCTCTGTCTCTAACTTCCAGTCAACTATGACATTCATCAGGGACTGGAGGAACCACAACCACCTTAAGCTGAACCCGGATAAAACCGAGCTGGTTCTCACTGGTGGTTCATCCAGCCCCTGGAACTCTCTCTTCTGGCCCCCCTCTCTCGGTCCCGCTCCTACCCCTTCCACCACGGTCAAAACACTCGGTGTCAAAATAAACAACCAGCTCACTCTCCATTCACAAATTAGTTCCGTGGTATCCTGCTGCTTCCTCACTCTCCGCACTATCCGCACTGTCTCTCGCTTCTTTTCCCCCCAGGCACTCAAGATCATCATGGCCGCACTAGTGATATCGCGACTGGACTACGCAAACGCTCTCTACCATGGCATCCCCGCGTACAGCTTGCGTAGACTCCAGACTATCCAGAACCAGGCAGCCCGGCTGGTGTATGGCCTCCCTCGCTATCACCATTCCTCCCCCCTTCTCAGGGAGCTTCACTGGCTCCCTGTGAAAGAACGTTCCCTTTTTAAGATCGGCTGTATGGCCTTCCAGGCCCGCCAGGGCACTGCCCCCGCTTTCATCTCTTCATTAATCAATCCCTATGTACCGGCAAGAGAACTTCGGTCTTCCTCCAAGTCTCTTCTTCAGATCCCTCGCTTCACACGCAAAAAGTGGGGCGGAGCCAACTTTTCCACCCTGGCTCCAACATTCTGGAACTCACTCCCTGACCATCTCCGTTCTGCTACTCAGTACCTCCCCTTTCGTAGAGATCTGAAAACGTTCCTCTTCAGCCAGGCCTTCCCCTCTTAAACTCTCTTAATATCTCCTCTTATCTTTTCTTCTGGTCTTTCTCCCTCAGTTGCTGATCCCCCTAGCGCCAAGAAACCGCAAGGTGTATGCTGCGCTCTAGAAATATTTTAAATTAGAAATTTGATACCGTCTCTCACCACACCCTATGCACAAGACTCCACTACGCCGGCATCCTCGACAAAGCCCTGGATGGATCCGCTTCTTTCTGACCAGCTGAATACAGAGTCAGACTGCCTGCTTTCCTCTCGGAACCCACAGAGATAAGCTGCGGAGTGCCTCAGGGCTCCTCCCTGAGCCCTACGCTTTTCAACATCTACATGCCCCCGCTTGCAGCCATCGCCAAGAACCACGGACTCAACATAGTCTCCTACGCCGACGACACCCAGCTGATTCTTTCCCCCACCGAATCAACACTCACCATGACCAACTTTCATGATGGGATGCAAGCTATCTCCGCCTGGATGAAGAACAGCTGTCTCAAGCTCGACTCAGTGAAGACCTCATCCTGGGCTCCACCCCCTCTGCCTGGGAAAACTCCTTGTGGCCTGCAGCACTTGGAACCTCCCCCACAGACAACGCACAGCACCTCCACATCAACCTGGACTCCTTGCTCACCATGAGCTGCCAGATTAACGCCGTCTCCTCCTCCTCCTGCTTCCACAAGCTACGCCTGCTCAGAAAGACCTTTAACTGGATCCCCACTGAGTCCAGAAACGCGGTCACCCACGCACTCGTCAGCAGCAGAATAGACTACGGCTACGCACTCTACGCTAGCATCACCCATAAACAACTCAAGATATTGCAGAACATACAGCACTCCTCTGCCAGATTCATCCTCCACATCTTCTGCCGCAACCACATCACCATCCACCTAAGAGACCTCCACTCCCTCCAAGTCAACAAAAGAATCGCCTTCATGCTCCTCAAACATGCCTACAAAGCCCTATATGATGCAGGACCTGCGTACCTCAGGCACCACTTCACATTCCAGGTACCCACCAGATACCACCGCCCCGCCCAACTGCCCCTGGCTACCAACCCCACGTATCTTCAAGACCACAGCAGGAGGAAGATCCTTCTTCTACCTCACACTGAAGACCTGGAGCACCCTGCTTCTCTAACTCAGGCAGTCACCGTCACTGCCTCAATTTAGGAAGGACCTCGTGACCTGGCTCTTCGACTGAAGCACAGCGCCTCGATGTACCTGCAGCTCCCTGTGCTTTGAGACCGTTACGGGTGAGAAGTCACACTTTACAAGCCTTTGATTTATTGATTGAATTGGACCCACTCCAACCCAATGCAATCTGCCCCACTTCATTGTCATCCGTCCCAATATTTGGTGTTTAGTGGGGTTCCAAGAGATTTGGGCCCCAGTTTAACTGCATCTGCTGCATCATTGAAATAGTGACCCTAGTGCCTGCAAGATAACTGCATTTGTGACTGCCTGTTTAGTAGTCAAATATAGCAACATTAGGTGTTTAGTGGTGTGCCTAGAGCTTTTAGTCCCAGTAAAATGTAGCAATATTTGGTATTCAGAGGAGTTATGACAACTTTTGGCCCTGGTCCCACTGAACCTGCTGCACCATTTTAATATTGACCCTTTTAACTGCAAAGTAACTGCAATTGTGCCTGCCTGTTTAGTAGTAAAATATAGCAATTGCAGGTGTCTAGAGGGAAAGAAACCAATATGTAAACAATTACCGTAATACTGCGGTAACCATAAGAAAAAAAGTTCCAACCACCAACCCAGATGGAAATGATTAGTTAGGCCACGGGAAACTGATGAGACACTGCAGTAATAGGCTACAACCAATAGAAACAGAGGAAAGTAAACTGACAAGCATACAGATCAATAACAAGCATTGGAAATGCAATAGGTCTCGCATTACCTCTAGGCACACCACTAAACACCTAATGTTGCTGTATTGTCTCTTTTAAAATGCTGCACAAAATGTTCTTTTTTTTTCTTTTCTTCCAAAAGAGTCTATGGTTTATGTCCAATGCATGTATCGGTCAATGGGGAATTTTAGAGGAAAAGCAAACATTTGAATTAAACAACACTTGTTCACTTCAACAAAGTCCAAACTAAAAAAATTAAGAAAAAAAACCCAAGAATTCATTGAAGGCTTGCAGTTCAATAATAGTAAAAAAGAAAGCCAATATTGCAAGTACTCAAGAAATATCGTCCACTAATTCAGCCCCTATAGCTTCAAGGATCGTTAGAAATTCTGCCTCTTTCAAAGGATGCAATTTGGATCCCCCATTAAAACCTGTGGGAGGGGGGGGGGGGGGGGGGGGGGGGGTAAAGAAGAGTCAGGGAACTGAAGCTCTCTGGGCCAAGGCAAACAACAGCTATTTTACTCTTGACCGGATTCCTTGGTCAAGAAGTGCAAAGTTCTGACTACTTCCAGTCCTGGGCATAGCAGATTGATAAGCACTCAAATAGTATCAGGGGTTTTCTGCACCAAAAACTCTTGAATTCTCTGCATTTGAATACTGTAAGACGGATGATTTTGCCCCAACTCAAGTCATAGTTCAAAAATGTGGGTTCTTCCACGGATTCAGAATATCCACGCCACAAACCGCACTGAACCTAGTTTGACCGCCTATGCAGCACAGTCTCCTGCCAAGTAGGCCCTCTAACCTCACCAGAATCGCCGCACCCTTTTTTTCAAAGTACTCCGTTCAGTGGGTAACAAAGTCTCAGATTGTACCTCTCTCTTCCACTTATCGTTGGACAAGTCAAAAGCAATTCTACAGGTGTGGTAAAGTAATGATCCATCTTTTCTTTGTTGCAGAGAATATTGTGTGCAATTCCTGCGTTTTCGTTTTCTGTAATCTGAGTCAGTTCGGCTGGCACTTTTTTGCAGGTCGAGCGGTGTATCCAGCTCTTTCTGTTCATAACTCGTACTGCTGTGCATGTTGCCAAGAGGACCTGTTCCGGTTGGTTTTGGCGGTGTGTGGATCCTTGGTGAGGGAGAGCGTCGGAGATGATGTTGATGTTGATGTTGAGGTTGTGATGGCGGGCCACTAGTGCGAGGGGGGCCATGTAGTCGTTGAACAGTGTCGGGCTGAGCCCTGGGGGACGCCGCAGATGATGTTGGTGGCTTCGGATCGGAAGGGTGGGAGGCGGCCCTCTGGGTTCTGCCGGTGAGGAAGGACGTGGTCCAGTCAAGGGCCTTCTCTTGGATCCCAGCTTCTTGGAGGCGTTTCTTTAGTGCAATGGCTGACTGTGTCAAAGGCGGCCGACAGGTCCAGGCGGATGAGGGCTGATGTTTCGGCGTTGTCTAGTTGGCGCCTGATGTAGTCTGTGGCGGCGATGAGGTCTGTCTCAGTGCTGTGGTTTCGTCTGAATCCGGACTGGGACGGGTCCAGGATGTTGTTGTCTTCCAGGTGGCTGGTCAGTTGCATGTTGACGATTTTCTCTGACTTTATCCGGGAATGGGAGCAAGGAGATGGTCCGGAAGTTCTTGAGTTCCTTGGGGTCTGCCTTGGGCTTCTTGAGGAGGGCGTTGATTTCGACGGGCTTCCTGCTTTCTGGGAATGTCGCTGTTTTGAAGGAGATGTTGATGACCTTCCGAAGTTGGGGTGCGATGGCTGCGTCTGCTTTGTTGAACACGTGGTGTGGGCATGGGTCAGACTGAGATTCTGAGTGGATGGAGTTCATGACCTTGCGTGTCTCGTCGACGTTGGACCAGGAGGTCAGGCGGTTGGCGCTGGTGGTGTTCACAGGGGAGGTGGAATCTGGTGTGGTCGGGGCGGTCGTGGTGTTGAAGTGGTCGTGGATGTCAGCGATCTTGCGATGGAAGAAGATGGCCAGTGAGTCGCACAGTTCTTGTGAGGGCGGGATGTCGTTGGGGTTGGAGAGTTCTTTTATGATGCTGAAGAGCTCTTTGCAGTCGTGTGCGTTGTTATCCAAGTGGTCTTTGAAGGAGGATCTCTTGGCTAATCTGATGAGGTGGTGAGGTCTGCGGGTAGCGTCCTTGTGGGCTGCGTGGTTGTCTGGTGTGCGTTCGTGGAACCATGTCTTGTCCAGTTTTCGGCATGCACGTTTAGAGGCCTGGAGCTCGTTGGTGAACCATGTGGCTCTCTTGCTGGTGTGGCTGTTGGGGGGGAGGGGTTCTTGAGCGGGGTTCTTGAGCGGGTCGAGGGTGTTGGCGCAGTTGTTGATCCACTGTCTGAGGTTGAGGGCTGCGGCGTCTGAGTTGGTGGGGTCGGTGGGTTGGTTCTTGGCGAGGGAGGCGAGTAGCTGGTCTTCAGTAACTTTGCTCCAGCAGCGGTGAGGCAGCTGATGGGTGCGATGGTGCGTGGTTGGTTTCTTGAAGGTGAAGTGGATGCAGCGGTGGTCGGTCCAGTGGAGTTCGGTGGTGTGGTTGAAGGCGATGTGGGACCCTGTGGAGAAGATAGGGTTAAGCGTGTGGCCTGCGTTGTGGGTGGGTGTGGTGACTAGTTGTCTGAGGCCGAGGTTGGCAGTCAGGGTGGTGGAGTTGGTGTTGTCGTTGTTGTTCTCGAGGTGGAAGTTCAGGTCCCCGAGGAGGATGTAGTCCGTGGAGGCGAGTGCGTGGGTCCTGGCGAGGTCGGCGATGTAGTCGCTGAACTGAGCCTGGGGTCCGCTGGGGTCCGCAGGGTCTGTAGATGAGAGATCCTCTGAGGGTGGTGTTTTGGTCAGTGTGGCTCCGGATGTGCAGGTGTTCTGCAGTGTTGAGGGTGGCGTCTCCATGGGTGGCGTCTCCATGGGTGGCGTCTCCATGGGTGGCGACCTTGAGGGTGGACTTGTGGACCATGGCTATTCCTCCTCCGATTCCGTTGGCGCGATCCCTTCGGGTGATCTTGTAGCAGTCCGGGATGGCTATGGCGATGTTTGGTGCCGAGGAGTCGTTCCACCAGGTATCGGTCAGGAAGGCCACGTCTGGGGTGGAGGTGTCGAGCAGATCCCAGAGGTCGACTGCGTGTTTGCGTGCGGAGCGGGTGTTGAGGAGTATGCAGCAGAGGTGGTTGGGTTCGGTCCTTGGAGGTTTGGTGGTTCTGTCGCAGGTGAAGCTGCAGGTGTGGCAGGAAAAGGGTCCGTGGGTCCGTTTCGCAGCGGCCTGGAAGCAGGCGTGGTTTCGGCCGGCGTTCAGTGCGTGGAGGCTGCTGGTGTCATAGTGGAGTCTGGTGTCGTGGCGTTCGTAGGGTCCAGGGGTTCTGGCGCTGGGCGCGGTCCTGGCGCGGATGGGCGCAGACGGGCTTGTCTTGGGCGCGCCCGCTGCGTGCTGCTGCTTCTCGGCCTGCATAAGAGGAGGCTTGGGAGGGAGGAGCAGCTGGGAGCCGGGAGCAGGGAGGCCAATGGGAGTGCTGGGGGGCGGGGCTGCAGGGAGGCAGCGGCGGGAAGGCCTGGTAGGGGGCGTGGGGGAAGACAGCGGCAGAAGGGGCACTAGGAAGTGGCAATCAGCGGGTCTGCAGGCGATGAGTGGGGGCTGCCTTCAAGCAGGGTCAAAGGTCGCTCCCGATCACCGTTGCTCGGCCTGTATTTATAGGAGGCCTGGGAGGGAGGAGCAGGTGGGAGTCAGGAGGCGGGAGCAGGGAGGCCAATGGGAGTGATGGGCCGCAGGGAGGCTGCGGCGGGAAGGCCGGGTAGGGGGTGGTGGGGGAAGACAGCGGCAGAAGGGGCACCAGGAAGCGGCAATCAGCAGGTCTGCAGGCGACGAGTGGCGGTGTGGGGGCGACCTGCCTGCAAGCAGGGTCAAAGGTCGCTCCCGATCACCGTTGCTCGGCCTGTATTTATAGGAGGCCTGGGAGGGAGGAGCAGCTGGGAGGCGGGAGCGGGGAGGCCAATCGGAGTGCTGGGAGGCGGGGCCGCAGGGAGGCTTCGGCAGGAAGGGGGCGGTGGGGGAAGGCGGCGGCAGAAAGGGCTTCAGGAAGCGGCAATCAGTCTGCAGGCGACGAATGGCGGTGTGGGGGCGACCTGCCTGCAAGCAGGGTCAAAGTATCGGTAAGATCCACTTGACCCGTAGCTTGTTCTTCAGTGGTGAAAATGCAATCGTGTATATCACTAGTCTGTTCAGAAGGCAATGGCAACAAAGTAGTGAGATTTAGGGTCAGTCATCGTCTAAGAGCAATGTGTGGTGCTAACAGAGAGAGTTTGTACCCGGTAAGACGAGCACTCGTCAAATGTTGTCTTAGTTGGATTCAATAATACATCAACTTAATGGGGAACAAAACCATCAGTTTGTGGTCTAATACAAGTCCTGCTGATTCTGATCGAAATGGCAGTTGATGCCACAGCTTTCAGGCAACCAGGGAGTGCTGTGGCGACAGGGTCCAGAACTGCAGAAAAGTATGCACAAGGGCGTTTTGTCCCCGTGTGGCTGTGTTAGGACCGACAATGCACAACCTTTTCGTTCGTGTACATGAAGAGAAAATGGTTTCATATAATCAGGTGTTCCCAATACAGGTGCAGAACATAACGCTGGTCGGAGTTGCTGATATGCATCCTGACACTCAAAAGGCCAAGGCAATTGAAACGGGGTATCTTTGGTCGTAAGTGCAAGAAGGGGTTTAATAATGAGTGAAAAATTAGGAATCCAATGACGACAATAGAACACCATGCCAATCCATGCCCTAACGTCCTTTTTCTTTTGAGGAATAGGTGTATTTATGATCGCCTAAATTCTGTCTTTAGTCAGTGTCCTTCCTTCCTTCGACAAGAGGTGACCTAAATAGGTAACCGCTGGTCGACAAACTGCAACTTATTTCTCGATACTTCGTGGCCCAATTTCGCAAGGTGAGTCAGTAAAAGCAGGGTAGCCTCAATACAAAGTTCAGTGGTGTCGGCTGTTTCAGTAGATCATCCACATATTGTAACAATGAAGTGCCTGGGGGTAACTGCAAGGTATCTAGTTGACGTTTAAGGGCCTGACTATAAATGCTCAGATTTTCTGAAAACCCCTGGGGAGCACAACAGAATTGGAATGATCGCCTCTTAATAGAGAAATTAAACAAATACCTGCTAGAGGGAGCAATGGGAATGGAAAAGAACGCATTCTTGAGGTCAATTACTGAGAAAACACAAGCCTTGGTTGGAATCATTGTCAATAAAGTAGTAATATCTGGAACTACGGGAAACTGTGGCACTAAGAATTTGTTAATTTCATGCAAATCGATTACAAAGCGATAAACTTTTTCTTTATCTTCAGAAATGGAACGTATCAAAACAGGCACGATGGGGCTATTAGAAACATTGCTATCAGTCTCCTCCACTACTCCTTTTACAATAAGATCCTCTATAATCTGAACTAAGGCGCTTTCACCTTCCTGCGATATTTTATACTGAGGTATGCGGGGCAAAACAGCATTCTCTTTAACCTGAATATGCACCGGTGGATAGATAATAAACCCACGTCAGTATCGCCCTCCGCCCACACACAAGGCGGGAGAGTGGATAATGCATGTGAGACTTCATCAATAACATACTGCTTATTACGCATCGGCTTACCAAACGTAACATATACACCATCCGGTAAACAATAGATGCATGCATGGAAATGTTTGAGTAAGTCGAGACCCAGCAAATTATCAGGACAATTTGGTGCAAGAAGGAATGGTGAACTAACAGTAAACTGTCCAATAGTAAGATCCAGGGGTTTCCACACATGACTAAGAATATGCTTCCCAGCAAAGCCTGTGGACAGGTTATTATGGCCAGGCGAGGGAGTCCCAGGGATCAGTTTTATAGAAAGCGCACTTCGTGTAGCCCCAGTATCCACTAGAAACTTCTGCGAGGTCCCCAATATTCCACCAGTAACATATGGGCCCGTCTGATCTATCGATATGGAAACTGATCCCTTCCCTCGTCCTCCGCTGTCCTAGTTAAAGCGCACACCTGTGATATCGAAGGCATTAAAATCACTTGCATAATAGGCTTTCGTTGGGACAGAATTGCCAAAATAATTCTGTCTTACTAGGACCAGTACGCTGCTGAGGGCCCCTTGTTACTCCCGTCCCGTACCTCTACCTTGTTTGTGAAGCAATAGCCAGTGGGATCGCCAATGTCCGTCCTGTTTACAATATGCACATTGATTCCGACCCAACAAACCAAATGTCTGAGAATCTTGATTAGTCCTCCTTGGGAGGTCAGCTCTAAATACTCTACGACCTCTACCTCTCTGTGGCCCATAAACCTGTTGCAACTACATTTTAGTTTTTAATTCCTTAGGTTTACCCTCTTTCTTTTCTTTTTCATAATTTACTTGATTCTCTTAATACTGGGCCATGTCCAAAATCTTTGGCGGAGTAGAGGAAGCCCACGTACTTTCAGCTATTCGTAATTTCTGCGAAATCTCAGGTAGCAAGGTAGCTACAAATTTGTCCACAAATAAATGTTGACCTGTATCAGAAGTTGTGTCTGGACCACTGTAATCCTGAAATGTTGTTTTAAACCTTGTGAAAAAATCAGGGACTGACTCATCTTTGCTTTGTTTGCAAGCTACCAATTTTGCCCATGATATTTTCTTTGGTGGCACTCTCTCTTTCAAATAAGTAATGATGTGACCCGGTAAATCTAATCTGAGCTGTGGTGGTTCCTCCCCCGCATTCCTATCAATATCTGCCGCTTGTAATTGCACCCAAGTACCACCAAAAGCTGCATTGTACTGTTTACAGACCATTCGCCAAAGGTCAGGGGGCAATATCAATCCGAAAAACATATCAATATCAACTAAAGTCATAACACAAGAAGTCACGGCAGCATTCAATTCCTCATAAAATGTACTCTGGTTTTTTCTAGGGTCAGGTAAAGAATTTTTAAGGGCCAAGACGTCCGATCGCTTCCAAGGGTAATAAATCCATTGGAACTGGAATCCAGCTGTGTTAACACCCTGACCCTCACCTACGGCTGCTTGAAACACAGGGGTCTCTTCTTGCATAGGAAAAGCTTTAGCTGAGGGCGCCATGAGCCTCTTAAGTTTTCAGTTTTGAGTAAATAGCTCTCCTTCCCCCTAGTTTTAAAGGAGCAGTGTGAGAAAGTGCCATCTTTCTTTTTTTTTTTTCTTTTTTTTTTAAACCTTTTTATTTATTAATTGCGGTCAACAGAGATACATGACAGTTACAGCATCCACAATCCAGAATAGCATGACAGGTATGGTACATTCAGTAAAAAAATCAGTGACTAGTTATGGGCTGGTACATCATGCACAGGCAGGCCCACAACATACCCACCACAGTGATCAGTATAGTGAGAACATCCACGGTAAAGCACGCCTCCCCCCCCACTCATGGTCCTAAGGTGCTGGGATCCCTCAGCATCTACGCATAAAGACATATTACCAAACAATGACGAAAGGTGCCACGAAACCCCCAGCCCCCGACAGCCTCAGTCCCTACCAGTCAGCCATCTACGTCTCCGTGTGCATAAGTGTGCCTCATTTGTGTCAAGGGGAGGATAGCCTCTCGTTTGTCACCCCAGGGAGCGTGTAGCACACAGGCAATAGCAGTGCATTATGTCAAAAAGCGGGGCTTAGTGCTCACCCATGCAAGAGTCCTCTCTACCGATGCACAGTCACTGGAGCCAATGTGTATGTTCACCCCCCGCAGATCTGTTATTCTAGGATATTGGGAGGGCTAGGAAGGTGTGTATTGTGAGTAACAGCACATGACCTGCAAGTACCCCAGAGTCCCCAGCAGCCCTCCAGCAGTAAGCCTACCACCATAGTCTGGGCAGGGAGGGCTGAGTTCCTACCCCTCGGTCGTCATGTAATATGGTGAGTGTACTACGTAACGGCCACACGCTCAGGGGGCTCTGGGGATCTTCATCCCCAGAGGAGTCACTGTGAGCCATCTGTGACAACCAGTAAACCTGTAGAGGGGACCAAAAATCACTGGGTCTACAGCGGGCGGGGAGCAATTCCGCATAGATGCCATGTTGGTCTTGGCAGTACGTGAGGTCGTCTAGCCAGTCCTTAAACTTCGGTGCCCTGCCCCTCCCCCATCTGCAGGCGACCCTCCTTTTAGCTAGCAGCAAAGCAATATTAACAAACCTCCGGTCCGCCTTGGGCACATCCTTGGTATACCCCAGCAACATCACCACCGGGTCCAGAGGGAGGGGGCCAGCAATCATAATTTGGAGAGCAGTATGTACCTGCGCCCAGTATGCCTGAATCGCTCCACACTCCCAGGCCAAATGAAGGAATCCCGCACCTTCCGCGCGGCAACGCGCACACCTGTCGTCCTCTGAAAGGTGAAACCGTAGATTCCGAACCGGAGTGTAATAATATCTCTGTACAAACTTGTAATGAATAATTTTCAATCGACAGCTGGAGGATATGTCAGCCGTGACCGAGCAGCAATACTTCCACTGCTCATCAGTGAGGCCAACAGGCAGTTCAGAGTCCCAGGCAACCCGTGCCTTTGACAGAGCCGGCGGCCGCTGCCCACGTATGGCAGCATACAGTTTGGACACCAGGTGCCTGCCATCTGACATGCTCTCTCACAGAAGCCGTAGGGTGCCGGACTGTAACGCCTCGGATCCAACGCCGAGAACACGCCTGTCAGCGCGGCGGTTGCCGCTTCACCACTCGCGCACCGTTGACAAAACTTCCCCCGCCGATAAGATTTCAGATTTATGCATTGAATTAATGGTGACGGCCGGCACCATCTCCCTTCCCAGCGGCAACCTCGCTCACTGCCAAGGGAGAGACTTGAACATTCCACGACTAAGTGACAACGACCCCCCAATCCATGTCCTGAGGAGAACCCGTGCAGTAGTTTTGGGTTCGAAACGCGTCGACGTTTTCACCTCCAAGATACCGAATTTCTAGGGCACGCTAGGAATTAACTTAAACACACTTTGGAATTGCTGATATGTTCCTATGTTATTCCTAGCTTTGGCACCTAATTGTTGATTTATTGTGTATCTTGTGAGGGTTGTAACAAGGAGGTTTTTTCTTAACATAACAGTCCCCTTGCTGTTTGCATAATCAGGATTGGAGCCTCTATGATTGATTAATTTGAGGCCTGTTTGATAGTTGTCTATGTTATTTATGTATGACAATTCCTTTGTTTACACATTGATGTTTTGATATTTCCTTCTCATTTCACTGAATGTATATTTGTATTTTGTGATAAATGTTGTGTTGTATCTCTTGACGCCAAAAACTGATTTAAATTTTTTTTTTATAAAACCGATAAGTAAATCAATACAAATGGTTGTCCAACCTAGTGATTTGTTAGACTAGGCTGTGCACCGTGATACAAACTCGAAACTGCCCGGCCCTTGTTTTGTTTCTTATACAATAGTGGTCCACGCCGGCCAGTGACAGGACCCAAGCCTTTCCTAGTTTTCCTTTGCCATCTGACACCAGCATCACATGCAAAGGCATAACCGCCCCCGGCTCATCCGGGAAGCTGGGGAGTATGTCCCGCATTCCCTGGCGCAGCCTAATATAATAGAACATCTCCATCGGTGTCGGGGGGCCGGTACGAAACACCTGATCTTTGGTGCGGAACGAACCATCCTGGAACAAGTCACCCCACGTGGTAATGTGTACTCGTTTGCACATGGACCGAAATCCAGTTTCCAGCAATAGCGACAGCTTTGGGTGGTACGCAAGAGGCATTGCCGGTGAATAAAGCATGGGCGCTCCAAGTAGTTTAGTCACTCTCCTCCAAGAGTCAATAGTGCAGGTAACAGTGGTAGCAGGTGTCTCTACATCGCCAACCTGACCCAGTAGCATGCCCTTGAGCGGGAGTGGATGTACTATCCAATCCTCGGCAGCAATCTGCGGCATAAAAGGGGCGGGGCTAACCCAGTGAAACGCATGCTGCGCCTGAGCACTGAGATAATACACTTCCAGATCAGGGACATCGAATCCGCCCCTGTCATATGGTTGCGTTAGGACGTTCCAGCTAAGGCGCGGTTGTTTGCCGCCCCAGAAGAGGCGTAGCAGCTCGGTGCGGAGCCTCTTAAAAAAATAGTTTCCCGGGTAGTAGGGGACGTTCTGGAATAGGTATAGGAACCGCGGTAGGATGACCATTTTTATCAGTGAGGCCCTGCCTGCCATCGACAGCGGGAGGGTCAACCAGCGGGTCACATTGTCCGTCAATTGCGAGATAGCCACTCCGTAATTCAACCGAATCGTGTCCTCATTATTGAGCGAAACCTCAATGCCCAGGTATCTCAGGTCAGAGCCACACCATTCCAACGGGTAATCCAATGGAAATTGGGTAACTGCGGCCGTGAGGGGGAAGAACTGTGACTTCTGCCAATTAATGTGCACTCCGGATATGCCGCCAAACGCTATAAACTCTCGCAGGAGTGGGTTAAGGTGTTGTTGTGGGTGCCGCACGTACAATGTAACATCATCAGCATAAAGGGAAATGCCAATCTGCCGTTGGTTACAGTTAAAGGCGCTGGCCTTATGTAATTGCTGGATCCTGCAAGCCAGTGGCTCGATTGCCAAGGCGAAGAGTAGGGGCGATAGGGGGCGGCCCTGCCTAGTACCTCTCGTGATAGGCATTTGAGCAGATAGCACCCCATTAATGACGACCCTAGCGACTGGAGAGGTGTAGAGCAGTTTTACCCAGGCAATAAATATCCGAGGGAACCCCATTCTGCCTAAGATAGCCATGAGGTAGCCCCACTCGACGGAATCGAACGCTTTGGTGGCGTCCAGGAACACAGCAGCGACTGGTAGCGTAGGCGCTATGGTGGGTATAAGGGAGAACAGCGTGCGAAGGTTATGCGATGTGGCTCGCCCTGGAACAAACCCAGATTGATCCGGCAACACCAGTGTAGTCATGAGCAGGGACAGGCTGGTCGCCAGCACTTTAGCAAGGATTTTTGCGTCGCAATTGAGCAGCGAGAGGGGCCTATAGGCGTCAGGCTCAACGGGTTTTTTCCTGGCTTCAGAAGTGAGGTTATCGCTACCTCCCTCATTGAGCCCGGCAGTATCCCCACCTCCAGCGATTCTTCAAAGACTTCCTTCAGCACCGGTGCCATGATGTCGATGTAGCACTTATAGAATTCGGCTGGAAGGCCGTCCAGCCCTGCAGCTTTGCCATTGCTGAGGGACATAATCGCTTCCCTGATCTCATCCAGTTCAAAAGGACATCCTAGGAATGCCCTATCACCGTCACTCAACCAGCAGAGTGCTATGTCATCCAGGAAATTCCCGAAGTCCACCTCGCTTTCCTGCTGTGTGGAATACAACTGTCGATAGTGCTGCAGGAAGGTGTCCTGGATTCTCTTAGTGTCCTGATAGGACCCGCCTTTGCCATCAGTGATTTCTAATATGTGGGTGGCATGGCGCTGGTGTCTAGTGAGTGCCGCAAGCACCTTTCCTGGCCGGTCCCCCTCACAGTAGCGCCTAGCCGTCCAGTACTTGCCACGGAACTTCACCTCTCTAGCTGCCTCCTCCTCAAAGGACGAAAGCTTGGCCCTGAATTCCTCCGCCAGGTCAGGGCGAGGGTTTCTGACCATCTCCGCCTCCAGCGCTTTAAGCTCCAATTCAAGGTTAGACAACGTGCGCACTATGGCCCTGAGTATACCACAGCTCTTAGAGATCGTGACGCCCCTAACAGTCACTTTAAAGGCCTCCCAGATCGTTTCCACCTTATCGACCGACCCTTTGTTTCTAGGGAAGAATGCCTCAATCTCCTCACCCAATTTGTGTTTAAAAACAGGGTCAAGCAGAGCAGAGGGGAAGAGCCGCCACGGCGGCCGCACTCTGGCATAACCAGGCATTTCCAACACAGCCAGTACGGGGCAGTGGTCTGAGTAAGCACGAGGTAGATGTTGCACCCGATCTACACCCCCAGCCAGTCCTCGCGAGATGAAGCAGTAGTCTATCCTCGCCCATGAGCGTGCGTGCGTCGTGAAATGCGTGCCCTCCCTAGTCACCGGGTGTGTGTGTGTCTCCAGCTATCCAATAGGCCCGCCTCCGACAGTATACCCTGAAGAGCGTCCCGAGCCTTCATGTTGTATTGTCCACTACCATCCGACCTATCTGCCCCAGGATCCAAGGAGAGGTTGAAGTCCCCCCCACCCCCCAGATTAAGTGAGTAGCTTCCACCTCCAGTACATGACCCCACAATGCGAGGAAGAAACCGGGTGTGTCGATATTGGGTGCATAACAATTAACAAGCATGACCACATCAGTGCCCAATCTGCCCCATAGGATCACATACCTCCCCTCAGTGTCCACCTTCACGCCCAACCTCTGGAAAGGAAGCCCCTTATTAATCAGAATGGCCGTACCCCTCGAGTAAGTGGAATACGAGGAAAACTCCCTCACAGCAGCCCATCTGCACGCAAATTTAGAAACAGTACGTGGGTTTCCTGAAGCATTGCGATCTGTACATGATGCCTATCCAAATATGCAAGTACATTTCTGCATTTCCGGGGGTCGTTAAGGCCCCGAACATTCCAGGACAAGATTGAGACATTACTCAAGGCGACATCACCCATGCTCATCATCACATCCCTGAAAAAAAACCACGGTCAGTGCACCAGCCCTCGCTCGGAGCGTACCAATGACAAGTCCCTTTACTGATTGAAATCTTCGCATTGCCCATCCACTGATTCTCGCACACACTCCATACTTGATCTCTGCACACATGCCATGAATATCTCCCGCAAAACTGCCCCTAGGGCCAACAACGCATACCCCCACAGTCATAAACCCCCCCACCCCACCCGTGCAACACCCCAATCTCCGCTCAACAAGACCTCCCCCCTCCCACTGAAGCAACCCAAACTTGCCAGTATCACATCCCCCCTCCCCACCCCGATCCCCGCCCTCAACAACCATAGAAAAACTGTGTGGGGAATCCCCTTCCGGGGGCATCATAGGTACACACCGAAACACCCCTACAATCCCCTCCCGCCCCGCACAGATCATACGGGAACAGTCAGAGAAGGGGGGGTGGTGCCTGGTATATATCACCCCTGCAGATCAGAGCCTGTCCAACATATCACCGTCTCTTGCGGCAGCCCCCCCTGTTGGAGCAGATGCCAGTCAGGCCAGGTGAGTCATCTATGCATCCGCCACTGCATACACCTCCCCCAACCTCACCACCATCCTGGACATTCCAATACAAAACTCAACTCTGGAGTACAGCATACGACCTGTCCGCCAGTCCACAGCCAGTTCACACTATGATGATACTGCAATCCAGTTCCGTAATCCAGGTCAGGACAACCAGGGCCAAGACAGGTCGAAGGATCCAAACCGAATGCCAGTTCTACAACAGGAGGACAACCAACCAGTCACAAGGAGGCAACCTCAGTCTGCAGCTTGCTCCTCTGGGTCTCCGTCCGCATCTTCATTGTCCGCATTACGTCTATCTCTCCTGGTAGCTCGGAGTTTCTTGATGTAGTCCTCCACCTGCTGCGGATTGATGAAAAAATGTTGTTTGCCCTGATGGGTCACCCTAAGTCGTGCCGGGTATAGGAGGGCGTAATCCACCTGCATGTCCCTTAACTTTTTCTTAACAACCAGAAACTTTTTCCGCTGCTCCTGCTCCAGCGGCGTAAAGTCCGGGTACACCGAAAAGGGCACTCCATCGCAAGACAGGTTGTGATTCGTCCGTGCTGCTCGTAGTGCTGCGTCGCGGTCACGGTAGTTAAGTAACCGGGCGATGATAGGCCGCGGCTGCGCCCCTGGCTTGGGCACTGGACCCAGGGAGCGGTGCGCCCTTTCGACGATAAATTGACCAGAGAAGGCCTCTCTGCCCACCGCAGCGACCAGGATTTTCTCCACGTATTCCTCCATGCGCCCAGTGTTGGTGGATTCCGGTACACCCGTTCCGCGAATGTTATTGCGCCTACTTCTCGCCTCCAACTCCTCATTCTTTGCCGCTATTACTCGCAGTATGTTGTCCATTCTGGAGAGGCGCGCGTCGTGAGAAGCAGACGAGTCCTCCGAGGCAGAAATGCGTCTCTCCGCTTCCGTCAAGCGTTCTTCATGGACCTCCAGCTTCTGTACGACCCCATCCATCCTGGAGGACAGGCGGTCCACCTTGTCCACTATCGTGGCGAAGCCCTGTCTCATCTCTTCCAGCATTACGCGCATCTCGGGGGCCATGGACGTGGAAGGGGGCTCAGTGCCCGGTGGGTCGTGGGCACCACCAGCGCCAGTCGTGCCACGCAGCTGCTTCTTGGGCGGTGCAGGCTCAAAAGAGAGTTTAGGCTGCTTGTTGTCGTTCTTCCCCATTGCGTTCCGCCTGTAGGGGCCCGAGGCGCCCAGCGAGAGGCGATCAGCGTGGCGCCCACTGCCCTTCGCCAATCCTCTGTGCATTCGCGCCCCCTGCGCAGTGGTCGCGTTGTTGGCAGCGTCTTCTGCGTGAGGAACAGGGTAGCAGTGCCAGAATGTCTCCCCCACCACGATGTGCCCCAGCTCCGGTGACCAGGACCAGCCACCACTGCTTACTAGGGGGATCGGAGTCCCAGCTGGCCACGTTGTGTGGATGGCGGGTAGTAACTCGCCGGCGAGAAGCAAGCAAGGTCCGCGCTCAAAGTGCCCTGGGGAGCAGTGTGGGGGGTAGGGGGGGGGGGAGGGGGGGGAGGCCCAGCGCGTCTCCACCGGGCAGCAACGCCCACAGTATGGTCTCAGTCCGTGGCCCCCACAGGTTCCAAGACACTCCCCGACTCCCAGTGTCCAGAAGCAGCGAGCCCAAAGCAGTATCAGGGGCACCGCCGGCAGTCCGTAGTCAGAGGCCGGGGTCCCGGTCAAGCATCCCCCGGCTCAGGCGGTAGCTCACGGCACTCTCCGCACTCACAGCAGGGCGCAGGTCCGCCGACCAGCACCACCGCCCGGTGCCGCAGGCAGTGTAGGGGGAAGACTCACCGCCGCCGCCGACCACCGAGGTCCGGCAGGTCCCGCACCTCCCGGGCCGATCACTCCAATTCCGAGGCCTACCTGCCTCGTGGCAAGCCCCGACCTCGAGTGGTGCCACACGCAGGCTCCCGCGCCTCCTCTCCCCAGCGATGCGTCCCGGCCAGAGTCTTCGGCCGGCTAAGTTCGGCGCTGATGCTCGGTTCGTCCCCAAAATCGGACTGGAGCTGCAGGGTAGGAAGGCTCACACTCGGTGAGAGTTTCAGGCATAGATCCGCAGGCAAACAGGATAAAATGAGGATAAAGCTGACCAGGCAGCCAGAGCCTCACTAAAGTGCGGCCATTAGCTTGTGCGCCCTCTAGCGCCCCCAGTCAAAGTGCCATCTTTCTTGCCTTGGTATGCCCCCCACTATTTTCTGAACTGCTGATGTTCTTAGACTGAGTGTGCCCTAGGTCCCTGCCAATTAGGTGCCCAGGGCATGTGTTCCTTCCCTAAAAACTATGCTGAAACAAAATGCCCAGTTGGCATCTCTGGCCCCCTGTCAGCCATTAGTAAATGGTACCCTAGGTACCCAGGGCATTGTGGCCAGTGAAGACCCCTAAGGGCTGCAGCACTGATTGTGTTGTACAGGGCCCCTCAGGGGCCCTGTACCCTGGTACCCACACCCTGCCTTTGTTGGCTGAGTGACTAAGTACAGAACTAAAACAAGAGTCGACATGCCACACATCCCTGTGTGCCATGCCCACAGAACCCACTGCCCTGGCATACCTCAGTCACCCCTCTAGCTGGGTGCCCTATGCCAGAGGTGAGGGCACAGGTGCATGAGCCCTGTGCCCCTACAGTACCCAGGACCATTCCTGGGCTCTGTAAGTGCAGTGATGCCATTTAAGAGTATATGGTGCTGGGAGGTTGTCATTACGAACTCCACAGCACCATAATGGCTACACTGAAGACTGACAAGTTTGATATCAAACTTCTCAGCACATTAAACCCGCACTGATGCCAGTATGGGATTTAATGTAACATGCACGAGAGGGCATCTCAGATGCCCTCCAAAACCCGAACCTACAATCCACGTCTGGGCTGAGTGGCTGCAGAGGCTGCCACACAGCAGACATGTTGCTGGAACCCTGGGTGGAGAGCCTCCCCCTCTCTCCTGGGTCTGCAACAAAGCACATCCTGGGCGAGGTGCTATGTCTCCTCCCCCAGGATGGACCGGGGGAAGCTTCAATGGCATACCGCCTCGGAGAGCTTCCCCAGACCATTTGCTGTACCCAGCAACCAGCCCCCCACCAGTCCTACCCCCAATCTGGCGGGAAGACTGGCGGGAAAAACCACGTCAGGAAGGGGGGTGTGCCAACCTGTGCCAACTCCACCCCTCAGGTGAAGGAGGCGAGGTGAAGCACGACCTCGGGCTCCGGCCATCTTGTAGATGGGAGTCCTGCCCAATCCCAGCTAGGCTCCTGCCCCCCTCCCACAGGAGAGGAGCAGGCTAGGGGGTGCACTCACCCCAGGACAGGGACCCATTGGTCCCTGCCCTTGCCCTGTCTGAAACGCCCCTAAATTTAGTATTTAGGGGCTCGCTGAACCTTCCTTCCTCAGATCCCGATATCAAAAAGAAGAAAGAAGATCAAGACGAAGAAGACCCGCCGCGCAGCTGCTAACAGGACAACAACTGACTTGGCCCCAGCCCTACCGGCCTGTTGATCCTGGAACCTGCTCCTGCATAAACCCGGCGACCTCCCCGGACAGCAACCTTGGGACACCCAGAGGACCTGCCTGCCTTGACCCTCTCGACGATTGGGACTCCTATCAGCAGAGGCTCTGCTGCAACAAACCCACCTGGTGCCCACCAGGAAGCTCCGGACCAGCCCACTCTGCACCAGCCGAGCCCGGGCCAACCCGAACTAAGACCACGAGGACGCCCCCCCCCGGCGACTGGGACCCGAAGTCCAGTGCCCAAAGACCCTCCTCCACGAACCAGCCGACGCCTGCAGACTCAGAACCAGGGGCCACCCCAACAGCGACCAGCCGAGGGTAAGCTTTTCCGACACCGAAAGACACCCCCTGCACCCGGCGCCCTACAGCCCCCTGTGCCTCCCTTTGAGGTACCTACCTGTGCTCCAACATCCCAACTTACCTCTCGAAGTGCTGGTCGCCCCTGGAGCGTCACCGTCCCCGAGCCCTGCAGCCTTTGTTCCGGTTTCAAGATCCTCATTGGATAACATTAAGCGCCCGACGGCTCAAAAGCACCCTGCACCCAGCCGCCCGAGTGCTGCTGGCTGTGACCTCGTTGCCCTATCCTACTTCCCCCCCCTTGCCCAGAGCAAGTGACCAGGAGCCCAGCTCCCAGAGCCGCGTGGCCTGCTAGCCAGCCGATACCAACCGAAGGCCCCCTTTCCCTCATTGGATAACATTGGGCCTACCTACCTCTGCACCCGGCCGCCGCCGCTGGGAGTGTGAACTAACTGTACTCACCTGACCCTGGGGGACCCCTGAGTCTATGCCCAGAACCCTAACTACACCAACCAAGTACTCACCTGGAAACCGGTAATTCACTTACCTGCCATTGGATAACATTGCCCCATTTTTGACTCGAAAACTTTCCAAGTGTGAAGGTTCGAAAAAACTGAAAATATTTCTATAAAATCAGCCAAAGTCCGAATTCGAAAATACTCACCTGTAATCAGGAGAGAAGCCAGTACTGTACCTTTCTGCCCAGTACTGAACCGCAAAAGTAATCCCTAGCGGGGTTACTAGTAACCTGTATTTTCACCATAGGAACCCATTGTCTGCTTTTCTATGAAATTTCTTCTAAGTGTCTACTTTTGAAAACTGCAAATATTCTTTAAAAATCATACGACATACCGAAATGCAATTACCTACCTGTTTTGAGTTAAGCCCCCAGTGCTGGCCCTAGGAGACTAGTGCTGGGTTACAAAAGTAACGCGACCGTACTTTACCTGTATCCTGAATTTCCTCCCATTGAATAACATTGTGAGAATCACCTCGAAAAGTTTCTAAGTGTGAACTTTTAAAACTGCTTTATATTTAGGAAAAATCATCACTGTAACTAAAACATTTTTGCTAATCTGGTTTCAGCTTAGACCCCAGGACTGAATCCCAGATCTAGGGCCTCATTAGGATCGCGGACGGACTTGCGTCCGTCCGCGACCCCAGAGGATGAGGGAACGTCCACATGGGCTGCGGCGTTCCCTCACCGCGCGGTGCCTGCCGCTTTGTGCAAGTAAATGCTGGGGGGGTACCCCCCATGTGCACCCCCCACCCGCCAACACCCTGGGGGCCCGCAGCAGGCCCCCAAAATCAAAAGTACACATGCTTTTCCACGGCGGAAAAACCGCCGCGGAAAAGCATGTTTACCAATGCTTCCTAATTTGGCTGGCGGTGTCTGATAGACACTGCCAGCCAAATGAGAGCTTTTCCGCCGCGGTTGTAATCTGACCGCAGCGGAAAAGCAGCGGACAGTAACCAAGACTCACCAGCCATCGTAATGCGGCGGTGGGTCTTTGGTGAGTCCGCAGAGGATTTTCCGCCTCCTCCGGGCCGGAGGTGGCTTCCCCCGGCCCGGAGGAGGCGGAAAATCCTCCATCATAATGAGGCCCCTAGTCCTGGAACTACCAAAGTAATCCATAAAGTAATCAACTGTAATAATACTGTAATTTGTTAAGCGCGACAGCTACCCCCAGCACAGGGGTGTCCCGGCGCTGAAAATTACACTAGGTGAAAGGCAATGAAGGGGAGCGGACAGTGTTTAGATCTGCAGTGCTGCTGTCTTAAACAGCCATGTCTTCAGAGATTTTTGAAAGCAGGCTTCGGACTTGGCACTGCGCAGCTGGGCAGGGAGGGAGTTCCACAAAGTAGCTGTTTTAACTGTGAAGGCACGCCCGCCTAGCCGTGCTTTCTCAAAGCGTGGTATCTGTAACCAGTTGTAGGAATTGGAGCGCAGCACCCGATACGGTTTATAAGGATAGAGTCTCTCCTTCAGATAATTGGGGCAATTTCCATTCAGAGCCCGATAAGCCATTGTCATGGCTTTAAAAATGAATCTTTTCTCCACTGGCAACCAGTGTAGTTTACACAAATGCGGAGAGACATGATGTCGAAAAGGAATCCCGCAAATCAATTTCGCAGCCGCATTTTGAATCATCTGCAGGGGATGAATAGCGTATTTCGGGAGGCCAAGATATAGAGCGTTGGCATAATCCAGCCTGGACGTAACTGTAGCATGTACCACTGTTTTACGGCAGTCATTTGGTAAGAGGTGCAAAATTTTCCGGAGGTTTTTCAGTTTACTGAAACAGGTCGCCGAGACTTGTTGTATTTGGGCTGAGAAGGTCAGGTTTGCTTCTCATTTTACTCCTAGATTGCGGATTGAGGTAGCTGGGATGAGTGGAATGCCCATTTCGACTGGCCACCAGAGCTCTGACTTTGGCACATTACCTTGCCCGAAGAACAGCACCTCAGTTTTTTCCGCATTCAACTTAAATTTGTTAGCATTCATCCACCTAGCTATGTCGCGTAGGCACCCCTTAAAATTTTTAAAACCATCCACTGTATGCTCTTTAAAAGAGAACACCAACTGGGTGTCATCAGCATAAGAAATAACTTTCACCCCCCAGTTGGCGATCAACGAAAACAAAGGAGCTAGGTAGAGGTTAAAGAGTAAGGGACTCAATGCAGAGCCTTAGTGTACTCCGCACCATAGTTGTTTTGACTTGGATTCATATGGCGTAAGGGCAACTCTCTGCGTGCGTCCACTTAAGTAAGAGGACAGCCATGTAAGAGCTCTGCCTTCCAGGCCACTCTCTTTTAAGAGCTTGCCAAGAATGGTGTGGTCCACAGTGTCAAAAGCTGCTGACAGATCCAGGAGCACCAGCAATGCCGGTGCTCCTGAATCCAGTGACCACCTAATAGACTCTGCCACCTCCAAAAGAGCAGTTTCTGTACTAAAACCGGCTCGGAAGCCTGATTGCGTATCGTGCAGGATTCCATTCTGCTCAATAAAGCTTGTCAATTGGCGTTGCACCAGTTTTTCTAGCATTTTTCCTGGCGCAGGCAGCAGTGATATAGGACGCAAATTATTGAAATCGTTCGGATCTCCATTTTGTTTCTTTTTTAGTGGGAGAAGCGTAGCATGCTTCCACTTATCCGGAAAGATGCCCGATCTCAAAGAGGAGTTCCAAATCTTTAACATCTCATCCACCACAAAAGGAGCAATTGCCTTCCATAATTTCGGAGGGCATGGATCGTCCGGAGCTCCCGACTGGCATTTTAACATTTCGCTAAGGGCGTCCTGTAGTAAAATAGGAGAGAATTCACTCATCTTAAACATTTCTCCCTGAGGAACAGAATGGTCCTTTATCATAGTAGCCTCCGGGGCCTGAAACGACTCATAGACCTTAGTAATTTTATCGTCAAAGTAGTGTGCAATTTTATCACACAGGTCTGGGGTGCAACTACTTCTATCTCCAATGCTTTGGGTTTAAAAAAGGATTGAACAATCTTAAAAATCTTGCTATTTGAATGCTTCTCGTTTCGTATGCTTGACGCAATATAATTTCGTCTACCTTTTTCTAGCTCCTTATGAAAGACTTTCAAGGCTTCTTTATAGTTGGCCTTACTTTCCTCGCAGTAACCCACCCTCCATTTGCGTTCCAGCTTTTTACATCTACTCTTATGCTCCTGAAGTGTATTAGAGAACCATGGAGCAGTTGGGGATAATCTATTTGATTTTTGCAGTCTGCCTGGAGCAACCAGCTCTACTGCCGAGGCGTTCCAGTGATGTAACGATATCGCATCGTCGTCTGGATTGGCCAGAAGACGAGGAGGATTATCTAACAAAATGGGGCTTAGTGCAGTTTCGGTTAGATTTCTCCAATTTCTCTTAAGCGTAAGGCGAGTTCCTTTTGTTTGGCCGGAGCTTAATAAAGAAATGGAAAAAGGGACTAAATAATGATCTGACCATGTTAGGGGAACGGCCGGCTCCATATCAATAATAGTACAGTTTATGAAGACTAAGTCCAAGGTGTTGCCCGCTACATGTGTGGGGCAAGAAACCCATTGTTTAAGATTGGCCCCTGCTAGTAATGAAATTGGCTGCATGGCTTGCGGGCAGCTCAGATCATTTACATGTAGATTAAAATCTCCTAGGGCCAGGAAATTTGTGTACATAATTGATTTTTGAGCAACTAAATTACAAATAGTAAGAAGGGCCGATGCAGCACAATCAGGAGGCCTATAAATCAATATTCCTCAGAATGCTGATGTAGTGGCTGGTTGTAAGCAGAAATGTAAGCCTTCTATGCCCTGAGCAAACACCGGAGACCCTGAAGATAATAGCCACTCCACCTCCTCTTTTATCTCCTTCTCTATTAACATGACTCATTTTAAAACCTGAAGGAATTGCCAATGAGATTGCTGTCACTGTGTCTGTGTTTAGCCATGTTTCTGTCATGAATAGAACATCCCACAAACCCTCAATTAACATAGACCAAACCTCGTCAGTATGTTTAGGTAAAGATCTACAATTTATAAGGCAGGCCTTAATTTTTGCACAGCCTACCTTGTTTTGGCCTTGCACGGAAGATATATTTTTTTCGGGTGCACAGTGGTGAACTAGATGCTGTCCACAGTCTGTGCAGAGGCGTGGAAGAAGGGTGCTGGCTAAATTGATCTTATGTGCAGTCGGACAGCCAGAGCATCAGAGGTTCAATAGCTCCTCTCGCGTCCAGACTTAAGCCTCACCCCTACTATTTTTAGCAGCAAGGTCGGCGCCGGCCGCAATCCGGTCGCGGACGGGCACAGACGGGCTTACCTTTGGCGCGCCTTCGGCGCGGCCGCTCCGCGGCCGGCAAGGCATCCGCCTAATAAGCCCCCTGGGCGGAAGTGCGGTAGCCAGTATGGGCGGAGTCGCGTCAGTCCCTCCGCTCAATCGGCACTGTTTGCCGTGGCGGACCGGGGACAGCGACGCCCTATGTAGTGAACAACAATTATCAGGTACAGAACGTGCAGATCAGTTAAAAAACGAGTGAGAGCATCAATTTCACAAATGTTACCGAATTAATTAATAAAATATAAAAGCAGAAGTTTTCCTTAAAAATGCAATGTGCAGTCTAGATTCAGTGTGCAAATGAGCAAAATACAGCACCAGGCAGAGAGGCTAGCAGTTTAAAAACAGCTGACAACAAAGCCCTACGATGCGTAATCACCTAGCCATCATATATACAGCCCTGAGGAAGTCATTGAGCACATACAAGTGCATGACGAAACACGTGTTGGCTGCGCTTTTTCTCTTACGAAATAAAGATCTGCTTAGACTTTGGATTACTGATCAAAAATAAATGGACGTGAAGAATGGACTATTGGATTGAATTGATGGCTTATGGACATATTTGAATTTTGACTTATTTCATGTCAATTGGGATTATAAGTGGAATGATTTTTGGAAATTGCTGTACCTACCCAAGATAATTTAATATTGCTGTATGATACATTTGTCGACTTTCAGTTAATAATATATGGTGCTCAGGGAGGATCTAAATTTGACTTCCCTGTAAGTAGAGTTAACACTGCCATAGCAGCAATAATTGGATATCGCAATGAACTTACGTCCTCTCCCCGAATAAGACCTATGAGGGAAGTCGCACCACAGTTCATTCCTCGAAGAGAGAATGTAGATAATGATGACCCTAATGATCCCAATGCGAGAACCCATTTTTTGTACAATTTAGATATATACGCCTTTTAAAAGGACGGATGTACTCACTTTAAAAACCTCCTTACCAGACATACGGAAAATCCTAGAGGATTTTATGATAATGTACAGGCAGCCATTGATTCCTGTGTCATGACCTTAGCAGATATTGATATGTTTTTGGTATGATCCTGCCACCAGATATGTGGCGACTTACCTGTAAACAGGATCATGTTGTTGATTTGGGAGGAGACTGGGCTGCCATAGATGCAGCTGACAGGGATAGGAAACCTGGTCAGAAATCTAGTCAGCTTATACTGGATCTGCCTGGTAACATACATACTTACATAAACAATGGTACTGGCAAGGAAAATAGATTGGGCACTTCTTACTACTTGTAAACAAAAACAAGGAGAGGCCTTCCCTGATTTCTTTACTTGCTTTGAGGAAGTGTTCCATGATTTTAGCGGACAAGATACATCTACGCCTATGGGTGCACTATTTGTAGATAGATTTGTACGCAATTTACTTCCCGGGATATATCTGTTCGCTTAAAGAATTCTGAGAGTCCATGGGCTTCAGGAACCCCGAAGGCTGTATTAGATATGGCTCAGTATTATCAGAATCAGGTTGCCACTGAGCAAGAATGGAAAGAAGGAAAACTAAAAGAATTGAAAACTAAGGTAACAATGGTCCAGGGTCCTATGGACCCCAAGGTCGAGGTCGTGATCAAACCTATGGTCAGAATTTCAGCCAAATACCTCCTGTAGGGCCACCGCGTAGACAAACTCCACTAGAGCCAGCTCAGTGTGCTTCTTGTAAGGAGAAAGGACATTGGCGTTCTGAATGTCATGTTTTAGCTGCAGGTGGGAGAGGAAGGGGACACGTGAATGGTAATCAAGAGACTTCAGCTCCCCGACAGCAGCCATAGCAGGTTCAAGCTCCAGAGAGAAATAAGTCTGGAAACTATTTTGATCTACTGAATAATTAATATTATATGGAGGATTGGGAGTCGGAGGAACCTGTGGGAACACATTCCGCCTAGGATAGCGTAGGACAAGGAGTACCAGTTGAGATACATTTAGACCAGCCAGGGCCCTATATAACAGCCACCATACTTGGGCAGGATCAGAAATTTTTTGTGGTTAGAGGGGCAACACACAGTGCGCTATCCCAGAAACTGGTCCTTGGGACACCCTTGTCTGGCCAAGTGATTACATTGATAGGATTTGATGGGAACACCAACTCACAGCCCTGTGTCCCAAAATTGCCTTTGCAGGTTGAGAATTTTATTGCTTCAGCACCCTTTTTTACTTCCCCCACACGCTCCTGATAATTTGATGAGACTTAAAATTTTGAAATATTTCCATGCTACTATACATTGTTCCCCATCTGGAGTACATATCCTTTTTGGAATAAGACATTGCCTAAACAATATAATTTTTCTTTATGTTCGGATCTTCATTCTGTTTCTTCATGTGTTTGGGCTACTGCTGACACAGATGTGGGCAATATTGTCAATCTGAGGTCACTAATTTGGGTCACCTCCTGTCTAAGGAAGGCCGCATTCTGACTAAAGACAGAATTCAAACTATCCTAAACATTCCTATCCTAAGTACTCAAAAAGAAGTCGGGCACTTATTGGCATTACTTCCTATTGTAGACAGTGGATCCCCAACTTCTCCCTTATCAAATCTTTTTTGTCCCTTGTTACTAAAGACACTCCCTCTCCTCTACCATGGACATTTGAATGTCAGGAAACCTATCAGCAGCTTTGGGCATCCCTTTGTTCTGCTCCAGTGTTAGGGACTCCAGACTATACTAAGCCTTTTATATTATATGTACACGAGAGAGAAGGATGTGCATAGTCAGTTTTAACACAACCATATGGTAGTAAATATCGTCCATGTGCTTATTTTTCTGCTGTATTAAACCCAGTGGCCAGAGGACTTCCAGGCTGTTTTAGAGTGGTTGCCGCCACAGTGATTTCTTTTTTTTTTTTTTAATTCTTTTTATTGTATAAACAGGCTCCATACAATCGCACAAAATACATCAGCAGTATGACAGTGATACAGATAGGACAATGCTTCATAGCAAAACTCATCATCAAATAAGCTTGCATTGGTAGATCAAGCCCCCCCTATCGCCCCCCCCACCCCGACAGCCAACCCGCTAGTCTCCCCTTCCGTGGATCTCTCCACCGTGAACATTCCTGCAGGTACTATGATGGCACTGTACCCTCTGCCGCCCCGCTCCCTCCTCCCTTCCCCCCCACCTCCCTTCCGTCTCAGTTTGCGGAGTAACTGGCGATTTCTCTCCCACAACTAATTAGACCCAGGCATGTCTTGAGTATTTACCAGCTCCCCTCTATATTGCCTCCATGCCGCCCACACCTTCTCCCACTTTTTAGGGCATCCTCTACTTTTATAAATGACTCTTTTGTCCCTCTGGCACCAATTCAGGTCCCTCTCCCAGTCTTCCACTGTTGGTATCACCTCACTCCCCCATAGTCTCGCTATCTTCGAATTGCTACCTCACGTGGGCATTGTAGTGCCTACCTCCAGTCATCGTCATCCAATAGCCCTACGTCCGATTCCCACTTCTCCCTCAGGGGACCGAGGGGATCAGTCAGGTTGTTGATCAGTTTTTTATACGTCAGGGAAATTGCTTTGTCTACCATTGGGTCCATCAACAGCCTATCTTCCAAAGGGGCATATTCCGGGAGTTGTTCCCCGACCGGCAGATGTTCATGAATGGCGTGTCTGAGCTGCTGATAGTGTAAGAATTCTCGCTCCTCATTTGGAATTCTGCCTGTAGGGACGCGAAGTCTAACACTTCTCCCCCTCTCCAAAGGTCTCCTAGACTATCAATGCCTATGAGGCTCCATGCCTGGAGACCTTTTAACTTTACCTCTGCTGGAAGAAAGTGTCCGGCCCACAATGGGGCCTGAGCTGTGAGTTTCGCCCCCCACCCCAACAACTTCGTTGTACGCTTCCAAATTCCTACCACTGCAGCGTTTGAGGTGGGAGATACCTGTGGCCTCTTCCCTTATTGTAGGGGGCTGTCAGATAGGTGCCAGTCCCGAGGACCATGCGGTCCACCTGATACGCTGGTTCCTCCAAAGAAGCAAAGACCCAGCCATTCACATTAATCAGCTGGGTCGCCCAGTAATACAGCCTGACATCTGGGACCGCTAACCCACCTTCATACATTCCCCTCTGTAATTTCATCAGAGCGATCCTTGGGCAACCCCCACTCCACAGCAATGAGCGCTGCTCCGACTCGACCGTTCGGAAGAATTGTTCCGGTACTGTGAACGGCGCGCTTTGTAGCACATAGAGCAGACTGGGGAGAGCCATCATTTTAAATAGAACCGCTCGCCCCATTAGGGACAGAGGGACAATGCTCGACGTCGCCGCGTAGGCGCTCCATCTGAGTCATTACGTTCAATCGCATATTGTCCGCTTCTGTCTTCGCGGTCCAGATCCATAGGTAGCGGAAGACCTCTTTCTATACCAATCCTTCGCACTCACTTGTGAGGCACGGCGTCTGGCCCGCTAAAACATGACCCAGGGATTTGTCCCAGTTGATGCGGTATCCTGAGAAGGTACCGAACCGGTGGAGGATCTCCAGCAGTCTCTGAATGGAAGTCTCTGTTCGCTGAACATACAGGAGGACATCATCGGCGTATAACGAGATGCGCTCCTCCCAGCCTCCCCCCAGATCTATGCCCCGCACTCGGGAGTCCGCCCGCACCCACGCCGCCAAAGGTTCCAACGCTAACGCGAACAGGGTCGGAGAGAGCAGGCATCCCTGTCTCGTGCCCCGTCCTAGATGAAACTCCCTAGACAATGCCCCGTTAATCTTCACTCTTGCCAGCGGGTCGGAGTATAGCAGTCTCACCCTCGCTCGAAATTTGGCGCCGAACCCCATCCTGGCCAAGACTGCATATATGTATTGCCACTCCATGCTATCGAAGGCCATGTGAGCGTCTAGCGAGAGCAGGGCCGCTGGTGTGTCTGGCCGACCCGCCGTCATCTGTATCACTCCATACAGTCGCCTCAGATTAAGCCGCTTGATCCTATGCGGCATAACCCGGACAGGTCCGGGTGTATCAGTGACTGCACTACCGCTCCCAGTCTGGTGGCTAAAATTTTGCCCAGGACTTTCGTTTCAAAGTTAAGGAGTGATATTGGCCTGTAAGAACTGCATCTGTCCTGTGGCTTACCAGATTTATGAATCGCCACAATTGTGGCTGATTGAAGATCTTTCGCCAGCCGCCCTGCCTGTAGAGCCTCCTTGTACATTTCCAGAATATGGGGTGCAATTTTACTAGAGACACACCGAAACGCCTCTGCCGGAAAGCCATTGGGCCATGGCGCCTTCCCCGCCTGCAAGTCACCCATGGCATGTTCTACTTCCGACACTGTGATGTCGGATTCCAGAATGTCCCTGTCCGCTGGTTCCAACGTGGGTAGCCGCAGGGTGGTCAAGAAATCCTCGCACTCTCTCGCATTCCGCTGAGTTTGGGACCGATAGACTGTTTCGTAGTAGCAGGCGAACTCCTCCGCTATTTCCACACTTGTGGTACTCATCGATCCCTCCTGAGTTCGAATCCCAGGCACCCAATTGCGATCCCTATCCCTCCTCTCCAGCCAGGCTATCATCTTGTTGGCTTTATCACCCAAATCATACACACGCCTCTGGGTAGCTAGTGCTCGCGACCTCGCCTGGTCACAGAGCATATCCTTCATTTCCTTCTCCAGGAGGCGGCATTTGTGTCGCCTATCCTGCTGTTGTTCTTGCGTTTCCTCCCTTTCTTTCTCCAATACTTGAAGCTCCAATTCAAGTCTATCTACTTGGGCGCTTTTCTCCTTCTTCCGTTTACCCACCTCTGCCTGCACAAACCCCCTGACTACAGCCTTGTATGCCTCCCACACTATGATGCGCCATCTAACTGAGGCGACATTGTCCGTAAAATATTAGTCCACTCGCTCCCTAAACTGCGTCTGAAACTCCTGCTCCTTAAATAGAAAAGCATCCAGCCTAGGGGGTGCACTCCATTCCCTCCCAGGGCCTCGCAGCTGTACCTCCACTGGGGAATGGTCTGAGATACCCCTTGCCTTGTGACATCCACTATGGAAGGAGTTCATGCCACTCGTTTGTGTGAATAGGTAATCCAGTCTGGACCCCGACCCGTGTGCAGCAGATGTGTGTGTATTGTCGGGTGTGGGGGTTATGGGCCTTCCATAGGTCAACTAAGCCCAGCTCCTGTGTGAAATCTCAGAGGTGGCTCAGCCTCCCTCTTGTGGACGGCCCCGGAGACCTGTCGGTGTCCCCCTCCATCACATCGTTCATATCACCTCCCAGGAGTAGGACCCCAGTCGGCATGTCCAGTAGCAGTTTCCCTATGTCAGGTAGGGTGGGGCCTTGCAACCTCGGGGGGGACATAAAGCGAGCAAATATTTAGGGTTATCCCCTCCCACTGCCCTGTAAGATCTGCTTACCTCCTCTGGGGATCCAACCACTGCCGCCCTATGACCAGCAGGAGGGAGTTTTTAATCAGGATCCCGGCGCCCCTCGAGTCAGTAGTGAAACCGGCGTGCGCCCGAAGTGTGTAACCAAATCTGTTGAGTGCCTTCTAGTGATTCCCCAACAAGTGCGTTTCTTGAATCAAAACTATGTCGGGGCCATGCCTATGCAAATACTGAAGAACCATGGTGCGCTTGATCTTATCTCGCAAGCCGTTAACATTCCAGGATAGGAACGTGACTGTCTGTGTCTTTGCCATGTGCATCAAAAAAAGAAATCAGTACATATTGCAAAAGGATACGCAGAACCCTACTGCCGCCC
Source organism: Lissotriton vulgaris (assembly GCF_964263255.1). NCBI lineage: Eukaryota > Metazoa > Chordata > Amphibia > Caudata > Salamandridae > Lissotriton > Lissotriton vulgaris. The sequence continues at coordinate 693,633,888 of NC_141695.1, read as the reverse complement.
ACCACTCACCTGCCTGCCAACCGTGCCTCTGGAGCCATTGAAACTTGACACAAAACCAACATTGCAATCATCAACCATCTTGCAACCCTCCTTCCCCAACCCCTGGATCCCACCCCCACCCTGCTATCCTGCTTTGCAGGCCAAACGGGCCCAGCATACCTCAACAAGCAAGAGCGCTGTGTCGCCCAATCAATGAAAAACTTAGGAGTGAGTGGCAACCAAAAGGCCATCCCGAGGGTACCGGCCGACCCCGTGTCGCAAACACAGGCCACCACTCAAAGTTCAAATGTCCGGTTAAAGACCTGGCACTTCATACCTCCCCTCCCCAAAGACGCCCCCCCCACAGTACTTTACCACATGTCCGCCGGGGGCAAGATATCCCCCCCCCTCAGTTCTCGTTCACTGCAGGCTACCACAGCCTCAACTCGGAGTATCAGTTAGATCCATACGGAAGTCCGCCAAGGGGGCACAGTTGTCCGATTATATCCGTGCGTCGAACCACTGCCATCCGAGTCAGCCCAGATCCGGTGAGGCCGATAAGCTGCTTATCCCTTGTCTGTCCGGCGTCCGAGGAGCGCCCTGCCTCCGATCGTCACCTCCCACAGAGACCAGCGAAGTTGTCGGGACGGAGCCTCTGTACTCCGCCATCCTCCCTCCTGGCACGAGCCATGCGAGGGCCACTGCGTTTCTTCAATCCGCGCCATGGCCTCCTCTGGGGATGTAAAGAAGAAGGATTTGCCCTCTGTCAAGATCTTGAGGCGCGCCGGAAAAAACATCATGTACTTATGGCCCAATGCTCGTAGCTCCTTTTTTTACACCGTCAAATGAACGGCGCTCCTGCTGGTCCCTGTACGTAAAGTCAGGAAAGAACTGTATCTCTGCATTGTCTATCCGGATGCCACCCTTTTGACGTGCTGCCTGAAGTATGGCGTCCCGGTCACGGAAGTTGAGTATCCGGGCAATGATGGTCCTTGGAGGGGTCCCCGGGCGGGGGAGGGGGACTGGAGCCCTGTGTGCACGTTCATTGATAAAGACCTTAGAGAGTCTATTGGGCTGGTGTTTCAAAATGAGGTCTTCTAGGAACAGATCCATGCTTTGCCCCTCCATTTTCTCCGGTTCACCTACCACCAGTATGTTGTACCTACGGGCCCTCCCTTCCTGATCCTCCAGCCGTGCCGTGTTCAGTTTTTGCTGGTGGTTCAGTTGCTAGACCTGCTGCTTTAATTGCTTAGTGGCCCTCAGAAGTTCGCCAATGTCTGTAGCATTCTGAGTGGCTTTTGCCGATGTTTAGTTGAGGTCTGCCCGCTGTAGTGCCAACTCGATGGCCACCTTGTCAATCTTCGTCTCCAGAGTCGTTCCCAGTGACTGGATGGCTTGCATAATGGCTGCCAACGACGTTTCAGACCCCTCCGCCTCAGTTCCAGCGCACGCGCATCTCGTCCTCCACCCGTCGGGGCCATATATTTGTCGATGGTGTTGGCCTGGGTGGCAGTGGAGGATTTGGATTTGGATTTGGTTATAGTCTTGGATGGGAGTCCTGAGACGCAAGTGGAGCCTCTCCTCTTGCCAGAGCCCTCCGACTCGCTGCCCTGTGTCCGGCCACGCGCACCGGGCGCCATCCTTCCCGGCCTTCGCTGCCAGTCCACACACGTCACTGAGGTCTCACCACAGTCCTCCTGCACACCGACGGGCTCAGTCCAGATCCAGCAGCGCGCTCCACCTCAGCCTTTTGTCAGTTGGGGGCAGCGTCCGACTCTGTCCCAGTGTCCAGCAACTGCCTGTCGGCTTCCCCCGGCGCCTCCTGCCGTCCACCCCCTGCGGTGCAGTCGATTGTCCTTCTAGGAGTCACCAGTCCCAGGACAAGAGGCCCCCACAGTTCATCCAGCCCAGACTCTCCTCTGATGGTCACTCTAGACCGCCTGCAAGCAGCGCTCCCAGTCTCCGGATCTCACTGGCAGTATTCGGTCTCTTTTAATCAAGCTCCACCAGGCAGGCTGACATCAGCAGACTGCAGGGGGCAAGCAATCCACCGTTGCCACAGTTCGGCCCCCCGCCGTGCAGTCCAGGGCGGGCCACCTCCAAAGGTGCCGACAGTAACGGCAAACAGCAAGCCGAAGTCCCGGACCAGGCCCCGAGTCTTCTGCGCGTCCCCGGTGCGCCCTCACTTGTTCCCGGCCTCGTCCGCACTCGAGGCCGGGGCTTCTCCACTTCCACAGGCCGGAGTCTGGCCCCGGCAAGGCCGTAGACACCGGGCCGCACTGCTCCGCTATTCATGGGAGGAGAGAGACCGGAGTGGTCTCTCCCGGCGTCGGAGCTCTCCCGCTGCCAGGATCTGCGGCTGAAGGGAGAGTGGCAACAGGATGATGGCCGGATTTAGGGGTCTTACGCCGACCCTTGGAAGGAGCCTCGAGACCACGCGGCCATCTTAGCCACCGCCAGGCCACGCCCCCCACAGCGATTTCTATACGACAATCTGAGGGAATAGTTTTGAGCAGCAAGTTTATGGTTATGGTACCACATTCCGTAGATGCACTCCTTCATCAGACTAAGAGACAGCACTTGATACTACCGACTCTGAGGGCGAAGGACCGTCAACCCGAGGGTATCAACCCAGACAGGACTTTGAGAGACCCTCAACTAGCAACCGTTTTTTAGGCAACCGCCGGCGCAATTATCGCCCCAGGTTTCAGAACCCACATCAGAGAAATTTCTATCCGGAGCAGGAACAGCCGCAAAAATACATTCAGACCCGGAACCAACAATATTGGCGAAAATGAATGCTATTCCAGTCTTTAATCTCTCTTCTTGTATGATTGATTCCTCTTCAGAGACTCTTTTGTCGTAAGGTCTCTTTTGTTCCCTTCACTGTCCTTAACGAAACTTATGAAAGATCTTCATGCCTTTTTTCGCAAAATCAGATTGAGAAAGTTCTTTCTAGAGAGTCCAGATACCAATATTGATAACCACTTTTCTGGCCTCAAGCGCCCTTCGGGCTTTACTCCAGGATTGGATATGGTCGGAAATTAGGTGGAGGTCTTTGAGAAAGCAATCATCGCTAAAATACAAAAAACACTTAAATTTGTCCCTAAACCTCCGTTCAACACTATTAGAGAGGAAAATACAGCCCTTCAAACACTAAAAAATAATAAAGAGCTAACCATCAAACCTTGTGACAAGGGAGGTGGTACCGTCCTATTTGACACAAGCTCTTATGTCAACAAGATGCATGACCTCCTTGACTCAGGTAGTCACTATAAAAAGATTCTGTCTAAATCAGAACCTCATCTTAAATACCGTATTTTGAGTATGGTAGAACTAGCTGTGGAGAGAGGCGATATCTGCCACAAAGAAGCAGAATTCCTCACCCCCTATTATACTCTCATACCCATCATATACGGCCTGCCCAAGACAATCAAAAATGAGACTAAACCCCCTTTGAGACCTATTGTCTCTACCATAGGGGCTGCTACTGAGCCACTGTCGAAATACGTGGACAGATTCTTGCAACCGTTGGTAGCAAGACTGCCCTCGTACGTTAAGGATACTGGCCACTTCATATCAAGAATTAAAGGTTTATCATATGATCAGAACAGCGATTTGTTGGTTTCTATGGACCTAGAGTCCTTGTATACCAACATCCTTCAATGCGAGGCATTGCGTGCCATCAAAGAAAATATCTTGAATCTGAAATTGGCTGCAATAATTCTCAATTTATCCTTCTATGTCTTGGTATAGTTCTCAGTGAGAACTTCTTTGAATTCGATGGTAGTTTCTGTCAACAGATAGCCTGCGCCACCAGTGTGGCCTGTCTTTATATGGGCCACTTTGAGAAGATTAATATCTACAATGAACTGGCCCCCTTCACCGATAATTTGTGCCATTGGTCACACTTTATTGACATATTTTTCGTCTGGAAAGGAGAACAGGAAATACTTGATGAATTAATTCTATGGATCAATGCAGCAAATGTCAACCTAAAATTTACTGCCCATATTAGCAGCCAGAAATTAGAATTCCTCCATGTCTGGATTGAACACTCTAGCTCACAATTATTGGTCTCGCTATTAACAAAGCCGACTGCAAGAAACACTCTTTTGCATTATGCCTGTTATCATCCTAGGTCTCAAAAAGATGGCATCCCCTTTAGCCAGTTTCTGCGTTCATGCAGAAACTGTACAAACTTCAAAAACGTTTTACTTCATACTGAAACACTGAAGAATAAGCTTTTGCTGAGGGGATATCCTGCCAAGCTTATCAAAGATTCATTCAAACGAGCCAAATACTATAATTGCGAGGCTATGTTTCAACCCAGGAAAAAGAAACAGACTGATCGGATCATATGTGTCACTAAACACTAATTATGACCACAGGATTCGACAAATAATCAATTCACAATGGAATATTCTCAATCCTGGCCAGCCCACATCAATCATGCAGAAGACCCTGTTCGCCTTCAAGAGAAACAAAAGTCTTAGAAATCTCCTTGTGAGCGCTTAGGGACAGAATGCTAACAGCTTCTCACAAAAATCCATCACAGGAAGTTCACCTATTATGGGCAACCACAAAAGTGTCACTTGTAAATCTTGCCCCAATGCTATTGTCCAAGATCAGATTACTATGAATGGACGTCATTATTTCTTAAAGATATGACCAACTGCCGGTCGGCCAATGTGATCTATACCATCTTATGCCCCTGAGGAGTCGCTTATGTGGGTAAGACTGGCAGGGAGTGCAGAGAGCGCATTGGCGAGCACAAATCCAATGTGAGACTACGGAAACTAGTTGCCCCTCTAGTGTATCAGTGGATTGAGGCCCAGCATACTGAAGCTGAAATACGCTGGACTATTTTGGAGAAGATCCATGTTCCTAATGGCACCGATAGCACTGCTATGCGCAAAAAGTGAGAGGTGTTCTTGGTCCATACTCTCAATACAAAGGACTAAATGAGTCTCCCTTGGGAGAACGCCATTATCTGAGCTTGATTTTTTTATGCGGTTTGGGGCTCCAACCATCTGTATTGCTTTTGACGTGATTAGAAATTTACCCTTTGTGAGGTTTTTTCCTCCTTTGTTATCTGTTTTTTACTCTTCCTCTATTCACTAGTTGTGTTCTGCTTTTTTCTTTTTTTATTCATTTTGCCTTTTGTGATCCTGGCTGTAACCTCTTAGAGCAAGCTGTTTACTTTGTTTCTATCCAGTACCAAAAACCATAAGCTTTGTTATTTTTAGAAGATCCCTCGCGATTTAGATCTTGCACGTGTATTATTTAGTGAGGATCCCTTCATCCTCCCTTTATTTTTCAATCTGGTATTATTAATTCTGACCCTGTAGCTTTTAGAGGATCCCTTATTTCTTGACGAGTTCCGTTTTCGTCATTAGCCGCTGCTAACTTAGGAGGTGTGGCTTCTCTTTTCCATTGTCCGCTCTAGCCTTTAAAAGTCGCGTTGCCCTGCATATGGCGTCTTCTTTAGATCCGACGCAGGCTAATCATTCCGAGGGACGCTCTAGACGCTCTCTGGTAAGTTTGATTTTCTATCCTCCCCGGCCTTAGAACGACAGGCGTTTTATTTTTATCTTTATTTTTCAGTATCCCTTGACCTGCTCCTGAACAGACTCACTGCAGCCTCTTTTTTGTTTAATATGTAGTTACCTCTGCTCTGTCTCGAACGCTTACCCAGATTCCATTATTCTGGAGTTTCTGTCTGTTTCACTGCCTCCTTGGCTTTAGGACGACTGGCGCGTTATTATGACTGTCTCCTAACCTGCCCCTGAACGGATGCTCGACATTCAAACTTCTTTTGTTTGATGTGTTTTTTTAGTTACCCTTGCTTTATGTCCCGGACGCTGATCTTGACTCTTCGTTCCTGGATTTTCTTCATGTCTTAACGCCACCGAATCGAACCGGTCCTACGATTGGATCACTCTTGGGATTTTCAAGGTGAGACCCCGGCCGCCATTCTTTGGTTGTCTGTTGCGTCATGCCGCTCACAGGTTCTTTAGCGTTCTTTTTATTTTCCCATTTTCTATTTTCCCATTTTGTATTGTGTTTGTTCTCTGATCTGTTCTTATGTATTTCATGTATGACCCCAACGCTGATTTTTTGTTTAAGCGCATCCTTATACTTACTACTCACTGTTTTGTCTCCCTACGAAGAATATATTGGTGCCCTCATATATTATGAGCTAGTGTTTGGCCTTTCTTTCTTCTGTTAGGCGGAGTCACGCTTCTGTAAATATACGCGGAGGATCATCCTTCTCCCTCCTTCCCTCTGTATGCCGCATCATCCTTACCTGAAATGGAGAATGTCTTCTTCTGTCTAGATTCACGCATTTCTAGCTAGGATGAGATTTGCTTGCTCTTATTAGATGTTTACTTTTTATGCTGTTCCTTTTGTCTGATGTTTTCTGGATCGTATTGATTTTATTTTTATTTTTTCAGCTTTCTTTAGAGATCAGTACTCTACCCTTACCGTGGTTTTTTGTTCTTTTAATTTGAGGTCCTCTTAGCTTGACCTCAGATTTAGGTAACTATTGCTACTATTCATTCTTCTCTAAATGTCTTTTATTTTCCTTCTTTTATCTCCAATTCAGTTATGTCATATCGTGGCGATGGTCTACTGGGTGTTCGATGCACATTAGACTCCGTTATAACTTCTAATCTGCACTATTTATGATATTTTCTTTCATATCCCCATCTGCATTTAGAGACACTGGTTGCTGTTCTTTCTTATCACCTTGGACTTCGTCCATAGCATTGTCGTGCACCTCATTTTTGTCTTGTGCATTTGAGTACCATGTTATTTGAACTTTCCACATTGGTAGCTGAGCCTCACTTCACAAGTATGGCATGTATATTATACCCGTACCATCATGTATATTGCTAAAAATTATTTTTGAATATTATATCTTCGATGGTCTGCATTTATCATAGGTTCGTCCCACAGCCAAGTGTTCGGATTCCTTTTGCCCTGAGGAAGGAGAGACCCACAACGGGTCGAACACTTCAACGTGCGTCGGCGTTCTCTACTCTATGGACCATATCTACTCATGATTTATACTTCTGGTTATCATTTTAATTCCAAATGTAATTGGATGGCCCTGGATATTTTTGGTGCCACTCAAATGTTAGAGGATTCATCTATTCTTAGACCATCATTGTTATCTCTATCTGTTGAAATTGGTCCACTTGATCTTATTTCTTGCACTGTTGGTATGAGTATGGTTAAACTCCTGAATTTCAGGATGTGCTGGTATGTGAGTATATGAATCCATTGGTATGACATTTTTGGCATGAATGTGTGAGTGAGTGTGGCGTGGGACATATTTGCTTATTTTATAATCCAGATGTTAATGAAATACCAATAAATTTGGTATGTTTCTAAACTTTGTATTGTGACATGCCTTTGTCTTGTGGCCAGCTCCCTGGGTATAAATATTAGCGACTTATAGCGCATGTTATTTATTGTGGTGGAGAATTTCTGTTTTGAGAAGTAAGACACAGCACTTGACTAGCGCTAGACTCACAAGGTACGAACTTACCCTCTTGGCACCTCATATCCCACTCGAGATTTTTGACATTGAACCCAGCTACATTGTTAACTTTGCCAGTTGAACAAACTCATGATTTGCACGACTGTATTTTCCTAACGGAAGAACAAACTAAAGGAAGAATAGATCTTAAAGATGCACCTTTTTTAGATCCTGATACAACATGGCGAATTGGTAAATAGTCTCCTTACTGCCTTGACATTGCCAAAGAGTGTAAAAACAACAGTTGATGGACAGAATGCAGAACAATGTCATACATTCACCCCAGTACAGAGATCTGGGCCTAAATCCATTGTTTCTTTGCTCACCATGCCATTCCAGTTTAAACCCAGCCATATGCAAATCAGTCTTGACCCTGTGGCCCATGGGAACAGTCCAGCCCGAACTGCCAAGCCAGGTCCTCCCTGAACTGGAAACAAGCATCCTAGGACCGGTTTCGGGCTTTCAGCCCTCATCAGCCAGGATAGCTTGATTTCAGTGGCATGGAGAGCGCGGGACTCACGTCTGAGCATACCTGTCCCACTCGGGGTGACAAATGCAAAAACCACAGTTGATGGACAGAATGCAGAACAATGTCATACATTCACCCCAGTACACAGATCTGGGCCATCAAATGTAGTGCCCACAAGAAAATTACAGACAAGCTGGGACAAGGAATTGCTTTTGTTGGCGAAGTTGCCTGAGATACTGCAAGTGCGCTCATGAGTAAAATATATGCACTATGATCCCAAGCTGAAAGATGGGAAACATATATACAGAAATTAAGGAAATACAACAACAGTCAGCAACTGAACAAGACAGGGCAGAATGGCAAAAGGAAGGAGAGTTAGATGATGAAGGATGTTGGAGGTCAAACGATATGTCAAAATTGAAGTTGCCCTATGCCTACTTATTACCTTTTGTGACTATGGCTCATGGACCTGCTCACGTCAGTGCCAAAAACACCATGTCCCAACTAGAACAGGTTTGGGATAGTAAGCAAATTCGGGAAAGGGCTGAGCATTTGGTTAAATATTGCATAATATGTCTACAGCACAATCCTGGGAAGGGAGTATCGACCCCTACTGGTGGATTTTCCCCTCCTCCGGTTTCTTTCGAAGCACTTCAAATGGACTACATTCAATTAGAACGCTGTGCAATTTAAAGTATGTACTAGTAGTGGTTTGTCCCTTTAGTAAGTGGGTAGAAGCTTATCCCACTAAAGACAACACAGCCTTGACAACAGCTAAAATTCTGTTGAAGGAGTTTTTCCATGTTAGTATAGTCCTACGGAGTGACAACGGCCCCCACTTGTAGAGAAGTGTGGCTCAATGGTTAGAGCGGCAGACCCTGATGCAGTAGTCTGGCCGGGACCAGGGTTCAATTCCCGCCTCCGCGGGTCTTAGGCTCAATTTCCTCGGACCTGATAATTCTCGCTTTGGTGCCTATTCTAATCATGAGTCTCACTCTGCACCTCTGGGCAATAGCTTGCTTAATCTCTACAACGGCCCCAACAACGCTGAGGATGCCCGACTTCACCTTGGGGGTGCCCAGGAGTGGGCTCCTCACAGGGAAAGGCCAGGAAGGGTTCCTCGGCGGTATTCGTACAAGCGCCGAGATGCCTACGGGTAGTTGTGCGCTATACAAGTGCATAATCATTCCATCATCATTTCATCATCATTTCTCAACACAGCCTTGACAACAGCTAAAATTCTGTTAAAGGAGTATTTCCCTGTTAGTATAGTCCTACGGAGTGACAACGGCCCCCACTTTACTGGCCAGATAATAGAGTACCTAATGAAGGGTTTAGGGGTAAAGCAGAAGTTTCATGCTGCTAATTATCCCCAGGCAGCGTGTCTGGTAGAAAGGTACAATGCCACATTGAAGTTGAAACTAGCAAAGATACAGGCAACAACGGGCCTTAATTGGCCAGATGCCCTAACCTTAGCGTTGTTTTCTGTTTGTTCCATCCCACATAGTAAAAGTGGACTTTCTCCTTATGAGATAGTCTTTGGCAGGCCCTGTTTTGAGTGATTAGCTAAAAAACGTGACTGAAAAACTGTCTCTGATTCATTAGCTGGTGCGTGCAGCTATACCAGACAAATCGGAGGGTCCGGGTCATAGTCTCCAACCAGGCAAGTTCATGTTTGTGAAAAATGTTCAACCCTCTAAGAACTTTGAGCCTCGCTGGAAGAATCCGGAGCAGATCCTGCTTGAGACTCGAACTGCTGTCCGTGTCACCAACAGACGCCATTGGATCAATGCAGCCCATTGCAAGCGAATCTCATCAACTGTTCTCCAGCCAGAAGGCAGAGATGATCTGAAAGACATCTTACAAACTCAGAAAAGTGTTGCTCCCCTGAATGAAGAGACTTTGTTTCCTGATCAGACTACGGCCTTCAGCAACAAGGTGCAATTTACAACCAAGGAAGGGAAGGAGCAAATAGAGCTCCCGGAGGACCAGTTTCAATCCGTGGAACGGTTCGGCTGTGACACAGTAGGATCACAGAATCGGCTAAACTAGATTCAGAGTGGGTTGTGATACGTGTTCAGTGGTGCCTGGGTCTCTTTCCGACCTGTGGTTGTATTGATACTGAGAAGGAGAAATGCAGAGATTGGGATCCAAGCAGCGAAGTAATGACAAGACTCTGTGTATGGTGACTTTGAGCACATTATTGATCATATAGGCAGCAGTTTTTTGGACAATGGAGAAAGTGATTCTGTCTCGAAACCTATTGCCTGCTACTACTCCTGTCCCCACAGATCACTATTACTTCACTCTTCCCTATTATGAGAAGAAACACCAGATGTTGTACCTCAATAACACTTTCATAGAAATGTTACATCATACTCATAATGCTATATACACTAGCAACTGCTGGGTATGGGGAATGATGCCAGCCCATCAGAAAAAAGGAGGAACGCCTCTCATTCCCCCGCCATTCTCACATAATGGCTCTTGTAGAGCCTGGTTTGCGCTTTTGTGGGCCTCTGCAATCAATAATATTACTCTAGCTAATGTTGGAAGACTCAATGCCCAGTTCAACTAAGTCTGTTACCCCGATGATGAAGGCCTCCCGCAGGCCAAAGGAACTGTATGGGAAATGGAGGAGTATTGCAGAGGAAATTCCTCCACAAGATATGTTTTTCCTAACACTCGAACCGCCAAAGGTAATGGGCCTCCTGTTATCGCTGTTACCAGAGCCCGAGCAGATCTTGTGTGAGCAGCATTGGCAGCATCCCAGTGGGACAAAGTGACTGTACTATAGTATCAAATATCCCTGGAACGAACAATAGCAGTTTTCTATCTTCACATAACACTTACTTCATTTGTGGGAACAAAGGTAATTATCATTTACCAGTCAGTTGGTCCGGCATCTGTTGTGTCCTTTTTGCTGCCTCCTGTGTTTTTAGCACAAGCATCTTATCACAAAGACCAGAAACTGTTTAATGACATTTCCTTGAATAGATTTAGAAGAACTGTAAATAATAATGAAGTAGATCAGACTGATACAGCCTTACAGCAATATGTTGATTTTAATTTGGGACTCTTTTTCTTTGTTGGTGCAGCCCTGAATAGTAGAAAGATTAGACCCCTGACCCGAGTGGTAGAAGCAGTAACAAATCAGACAGCAATGGCGCTTGGTAATATCACAGAAGAGCTCCAAATTACAAGGATTGTAACTTTGCAAAATGGAATGGTACTTGATGTAGTACTCGAAGATCGTGGTGGAGCATGTCGCGTCATCGGAAGTAGCTGTTGCGTGTTCATACCTGACAACGCCCTATGACGCCATTTCCAAATTACATAAAATAGCTGCAGAGATACATCAAGACCAAGGAACATGGTCCTGGTCCGAATGGTTACAGGGACTTATTTCCACTTGGGGTTGGAAATTATTAATGGGAATAGTAATTATTGGAGCCATCTTTCTTACCTGCTGCTGCTGCATTCAATCTGCCCCTATGATATGCACCACTTGTATAAATACTTGCAGTAGTGTTAAACCTTCCCCAGTCAATGTTCATGAATTGAATGGAGAAATTATGATGCACACTGAAATTTACAAACTTATGAATATCAATGTACAAGATTAATATATGTACTTTTAAAATAGATTCAGCCTAGGCTGAAAAGGAAGGACTGTTAAAATGTAAAATCTGGTTCTCTCGTATTATAATTAACCTATGCCTCCTCCATTTTTCACCTCTGCCCTTCTTCCAACCCGGCTCTATCCTTGACACCGCATATGTATAAACATGAATAAAGAATCTAGATTGGGGCATTGTAGGCTGTGTAAACATGCAGAGTCAGTGCAAAAGAACAGCTGCCGTCTGCTCAAGTGTTTTCAGACAATGGTAAAACCTTAAGTAAAGTTAACCCAGATAGCATATCTTGTTGTGCAACTACGGGGCGTGACAATTGCACAAGGCACGCGATTCTTACCGTTACCTCCTTTGTGTGTTTTCCCCAAAGTTCTATTTACCTCTGGGCGTCCCTCATTTGTGATCTTTTGCTATGAAAACCCATGTAACGATAGTTCAGTGTGCTTCCTCCTTGAGTATCTCTATGGTGCTTGTCAGATGAGGCCCCATTCATGAATGCTAAATAAATGACTTATGGTTTGTACATCGTTTCAGTGTCGATTCCTTCTTACTTGTTAGGAACCCATGGACGAAGGGTGACCCTGCACCAGTAGATTAATAATAATCTACTTTCACACTTCCTGGACAGCCAAGTCCGGAGAGACCGCTTCTTTGGCCGGTCAGTTCTCCAGGACTTTCTGGTGTGAGTTTAGTTAGATTGCACACAAAAATTCCGGGTGGATGATCAGCTCTTTGTTGGCTCTGTGGGTGCCAAGAAAGGTCGGGCCGTGCAAAAAAAGACCATCTCTTGATGGGTCGTGCTTTGCATTAAAATTTGTTATTCCTTGGCGAAAAATGCCACTACTGCTTTGTGGCATGGAGTCCCCCTTCATGACATTTGCCAGGCAGCCAATTGGGCTTCATTGCACATGTTCACTAAACATTACTGCTTGGACAGCCAAGTCTGGAGAGATGGCTTTTTTGGCCGCTCTGTTCTTAAGGGCTTCCTGATGTGAACTTGGTTTGCAAACCCACCTCCAGGGTTGTTATTTCTGGGGTATCTATTCTAAGGTAAGGAATCCATAACTAATAGTCTCTTTCAGATGAACAAGTTACTTACCTTCGGTAACAATATATCTGGTATAGACCTATATTGGTTATGGATTCCATACCGCCACACCCAAACTCCCCATTCTGTGAACTGACTTCTAGAGTAAGGGACTCCGTTTTAGGGCCCTAATTTTATGCACCAGTGGTCATTGTCTTGCATGGCTCTGCACTTCTGGCGTGGAATGTCGTGTAAAGAACTGACGTCAACGTGCAGGAGCGGCGTATAAGTAGAACCCGCTACGTCATTCTGCCCATCACGACAGCAAAGACTAACGAGGAGTCGACCGATGCCACCTACTGAGGCGCCGAGGTACTGCTGAAGAAAAATTGTCCGGATCCAGTCTGATGCCTGGGGGTAATTCTAAGTTAAGAAATTCATAACTAATATATGTCTCTTACACCTATATTGTTACCGAAGGCAAGTAACTTGTTCATTAAAATGGATCTAGAACAAAAAATATAACCCCTTACTAATAGCCGTTAAAGCACTTGGAGACACTCTCCTTCTCCCGCCAATCTCGGTTCTCTGAGACTAAGAATGAAGGCCTACAACTTGCATATCGGAAGATCCAAAGCATCTTTCTTCAAACAACAAATTGACAATGCCGAAAACCATCCCAAAAAACAGTTTGAGCTTGTTGAAAATCAAACTAATAGGAAATCCATCCCCTTTCCTCAGAGTTCGTAATTCAGCCCAGTTGCACTGTATTTGCCTCCTTCTTCAATCAGAAGACAAAGCAAATTGACACCACTGAGCTCCAAACCACTATCGAGCTCTTATCCATCACTGCCCCTCCACATCACCACCCCCCATCTCTCAAGGAGTCCACCCTGATAGACCCTCCCTTAAAGCAAAAAGCAATGCCTCTTGGTCCATCTTCAAGACATCTCAAATCTACTAACCTCTCTGAAATACTCCAACCACTACAACTGCCCCTTACCCTCAAAACCTCTCAACGAGATCAAACACTCCCTGCTTCCTTTTTGGACCAGGATTATTAATGCTTCTCTAACACAAGGTTCCATACCAGACTGTCAAAAAAAGTGGCCAGGTTACCCCTAATCTAAAAGCAAAAAAAAAACCCCTGACCTGTCAGAGCCTACCAACTACCGCCTTATTTCCAACAAAAATTCATACATCAATAGCTATCTAATCACATAGAACAATTCCAACTCCTTGACCAATACCAATCTTGTTTCAGGCCGTGTCACAGGTCCAAAAATGCCAAGGTCCATATTGTTAACAATGCCCTGAGACTTCTCGACCAGAATGAATCCTATTAAGCGTTCTTGATCGGTCAGATGCGTTTGACACTGTTAAACATGAGAACGTTTTGAACCTTCTAGAATGCAGGATGGACCTTTCTGGTACTGTGCTACACTGGTTCTCTTCATTCCTACACAACAGAACATCGTTTTGTTCAACCATGCTTTATCCATCCAGACTCCAGTCACAATTAGCATCCCTCAAGGCTCCTCACTCTTCCTCCACCCTTTTCAACATACTCATGGAACATTTGACTGAAATCCTCTAGTATGAATTCTTTATTAACTGTATGATTACTTACAGTAAAACATATTAATAAATAAAACCCATCACTCCCGTCCGCCCACCCTCAAGGAACTTCCCAAAATTCAAAGTAGAAAAAAACAATGCACCATGCCTGTATGGGCGCAGTTTATAGCAGTATATCCCTTAGAGAGACTGCGTTAAAATAAGTTAAAATGTGAACGCTCTAGTCCACGCCAATATTTGCTTGGTCCTATGAGAATCCCTGTTTATATAAAATCCATCAGTACTTGTTTCAAGTTCTAGTTGCGTCCCCTTCATGGTCCCACTCTCTCTTGTAGTCTGGTTGAGCACGCTGCGGGCCCCTAAGTTAAGCAACTTCCATCAGGGTAGGGGCACCAGCTGCTTTAATTACTGGGACGTTGAGGCCCTGGGGTCTAGGACCTGTTGTTGGGGGTCAAGTGCTGTTCTTATGTGATGAGTGAACTTGCCGACTAGCAAGTAAGCAGGTCATTATTTCTGAAAGGCACCATTCCGAGGCTTCCCTGCACAGTCTCAAGCCCTTATCCTTTAGGGTTGAGCGCAGCAAACGATGGCAGTCCGCGGCTAGTTTTGGGCAGCAGCATAAAAGGTGTAGCCAGGATTTCCTGTTGGAGTTGCATAGTCTGCAGAAGATATTGTCTTTTCGCGTCCATTTATGGTTGAAGTTCAGGATCCTGAGGGCAGTGAGGCAAAAAACTGGATTTTCTTTCTCGCTTGAGCTGAGAGTGGGTCACGCATGTAAGGTGGAGCTTTCCCAGGAGTGTATGAATTGTCTAGTGACAGTGCGAGAGAATTTTACTGGAGTGAGGATCGATCTAGTTCAAACGAGATGGTCTGAACTTGGCACTTCACGGCTTTAGCCCAGGCAGCATAAGGAATTTTAGGAAGGGACATGCTCCCTGCCCCTATTTTCAAGTAATCTATTGTTTGGTCCAGCTTGGCATACCACGGGAAACCCTCAGTCGTAGAAATCGGCTTTAAAGAGTGTTTGAGATTCTTTTCTGGGGCTTTCAGTACTTCGATGTAACATTTTATTAGGTTCCCTGAAGTTTCAATTCCGGTCTGTTTAGGCCTATTTAATGCCTTAGAATGGTGTCTCTAGCATGTCTGGGTACCTGCAGCACAGTTTTGTATGCTTTTGCCTGATCTGTTTTGATAACCTTCGTTAGTGCGTCTGGAAAGGCTAAGTGATTGCAGGCATTAAATTAGCCCTGAGAACAGTCAACATGGGCTCTATCGATGTACCTGCTAGACGATAGCGTAGTCGTTTGGATGCTGTGGCCCGGTCTGTTACCCATACCCCAAGTAATTATGGGCTGTGGTTGTTCTAATTTGATGCTCGCCAAGGGGCCAGGTTGCTTGCTTTTTGTGGGGGTATTTACCAAAGATAATGATCTTTGTCTTATTTTCATTGAAGGTCGTCTGCCCCTTCGTGGAACTAAGCAAGCATCTTTGAGGGCAGGCCTCGGGTTTGCCGTGTCTTTCAGGGCAGGCCTGAGGTTTACCGTGCTTTCAGGGCAGGCCTAGGACTGAAATCCTCTAACTCTCTAACATCTTATACCATGTGCACGCTAATGATATGCAACTGTACCTAAAAATCAACTCCCCAGAAGACATCAGCATCCTCAACAGCACACTGACAAAAATTCTACACTGGCTGACAAATAACTACCTCAAACTTAACACCCTCAAAACTGAATTACTCTTAATCTCTCCTCCCAATCACACTCCGAGCATCAAAGAATGGCATGCTGATCTAACAACCTTGGCTGCACCCCACACATCATGACCTCAGCTAAATTGCTAGAAATAATCCTGGAGAATAACCTCTCCATGCAGGATCACATCAGCGCCGCCACTAGAGGAGCCAATTGCCAGCTGCAGGTAGTAAGGAAATAAAAACCTTTCATTCCGACAGCAGGTTTCAAGCCAGAAGTTCAAGAGCTAGTGATCTCCAAACTAGATTACGGTAGTGCAACCATTGCGGGTTTATCAAAAGCAAAACTGGCACCTCTGAAGGCAACTTTTAACGCAGCAGCCCGACTCATCACATGCTCAAAAAAAGTTATCACAGCACCCCAGATTTCAAAACTGTGAACTGGCAACCCTATGAGGGAAAGATCCACCTACAAATTGCATGAAGTTTTGCAGCTTGAATCTTTCTGGATTCGCTATGCTGTGCATTATTCTGCCATCTAGTGGTTGGTTCCGGAATTGTCATATTTCTTTTTTTTTTTTTTTGTTGAGGCTAGGTGGGCGTCTACATACGACCATTTGGTGCCTCTTCGTAAAGTCGATGTGTTTTCTCCGAAAGCTCCCACCTTAGGTCGCCAGCTTCAGATTCTTTTTTTCCGCTGTTGAGTCTGGATCGTCGGTGAAGGAGCTCCAGAACTTTGGAGAGAAGAATCCATGGAAAAGAGCAGGAAAACGACAAAAATCACCTTACAATATACTGGACTAAGAGTCTGGTAACTGGGATGACGAAAGAGGAGGAAAACATCTAAGAACTTTGACGTTCTACGGAGAATGTGCACACAGGGGGCTCCCTGGGCACGGTGATGGACAAAACTCCTTTTAAATTCTACGCCAAATGCCACCACAAGTACGCACAGAAGGACTAACACCCAGTTTGCAATCTCTGCCTGCCGCTTGACCATCGAAGCGAAGACTACAACGCCTGTGCGGCATTCACGCCGAAGACCTGCAGAGTAAGAGAGGCAAAGAAGGGCAAACTACAGCATACAAGGGAAGGGGACACCTCTATCGCTCCAAGATTTGGGCCTCTCCAGTGGAGAAGAGGACTACATCGCAGAAGGACCGGAGGACGCCACAGTCTAGTTCGAAAAGAAAACGTCGAAGGAGGTAAGAGTCGTCGAACCCCAGGCACTCCACTGATACTCGAAACAGTGAGTCCAAGTCCTCCAAAGGAGCATTGCTTTCGAAACATTCGACATCCGCAACTGCATCCGAAGGACAAATAGCCCGTCGGTTCCTTTGACAAGGACTCCCAGACAGTAAAAACCCAAGACAAGGCAAAGGCGTCGAAGAGCAGTCATGAAAGGGACTCTTCGACGTCGAAAAATGAACGGTTTAAAGCGGCTACATCTTTGACGTCCACAACCGTGAAGAGAAAGGCCGAAACTCTCGACGCCAAACACTCGTCCGAGATGGAGAAGAAGAGGCTCGAGACCGAAATGGAGAGCATCTTGCAATTCTAGAGGGACTTCGACGAAAAGATGAGGCAGTTCACTATTCCTCCGAAGCCCAAAGGTTCATAGAGGACCTTCAACCACAGACGACACCAGAACCAGGAGGAGGAAGACCTGTATTACGGTGATGCCGAAGGTGAGGAAGACTAACAAACTTACCAGTACTAGACATCCTCTGAGGTACAAGACTTGCAGTGGCAGGATCTCGACACCGAATCTCTGGAAGAAGAGTAGAATCCTATCCTTCGAGGCCTTCGCCGCTTGACGACATAGGAATCTATAACCAGGTGATTAAGAAGGCTGCAGACACGTATGGAGTGCAGCTAGAGGAGAAAAAACCTTAATCTTACTTCCTGTAGGAGACATTGTTACCATCCCAGACAAGAAGCCAGTTCCTACCCATGCTCCCAAGTGTGCTGGATCAAAGAAATACAAACACTCATCCAAGGACCCTATGTATATTGGGGGATCAGTACCAGCGGATTCAATCATAACATCTTAACATCCACGGCTAAGAAAAGGGCCAATATACCCACAAATACACGACCACCTCCAGACAAGGAGAGCAGGAGAAAGGACCTAATGGGGAGGAAAATAGAAAGGAGTGCGCCGATTCAATGGCGCATCGCCAATTCTAATGCGCTCATCAACAGCCAGGCATACCAGCACTGGGAGGAAGTGGGCGAACTCATAAAAAAATCTGCCAGAGCAATACCAAAGAAGGGCGAGTCACCTGGTAGAGGAAGGAAAGAACATGGCCAATATGTGTCTGAAGTCGGCCCTGGATGCAGCTGAGACATCCAGCAGGCAGATGATGCTTGGGGTAACAGAGAGAAGGCATGCCTGGCTAGGAATTTCAGGCTTCAAGACATATGTCACTACCTAAGATCTAGTAGTGATGTATGTCCCGCTTCTTTGTTTCTCTCTCATTTCTCCTCTTTTCCTAGGTCACGTATAGGAGCGGATCAACTAATTAGTTGTAACCAGTGGCGGCTGGTGACATTTGAAAGTGGTAGGGCGTAAAACTTCGGGATGAGTGCCCTAAAGGGAAGCGAGTGAGGCCGACTGCTAGAAAAGTAAAAAATAAAAAAAGTGGGCAAATTGTGCATTTTCAAGCAAATCTGAGAAAGCAAGAACGTTTAAAAAGCAATCTATACATTTATAAGCCACCCTATCTGTCCATTTACAAGAAAACCTGGAGGCACTTTAAGGCAACTGGATTGCATCATTCTGTACAAGCCTATTCATCAATTCAGAAGAGGTGAACCCTGAGCCCTTCACTTAACTTGGCCATTCTATAAAAGTGTATTCATTCATTCATTCGTCAACCTATTCATAAGAGTACCAGGGACCACCTTTACACCAGCAGGTGTCCTCAACAAAATAGAACAAAATAGTGCTCTACATTTCTATTCATCCTCTCATTCATTTATCCAATTACAAGAGCGCCCTTGGGTGCCTGAGGTGACTCAGTCAATTGAGTCATTCACTACTTAGCCTATTCAGCATATTTATACATTCACAAAAGAAATTGAAGGCAGCTTGATGCCATTCAAATAACAGGACCCTTCTCTACAAGTCTTTTCACCTTGCCATCCATCCACAAATGCACCTGTAGGTGACTTTGGGCCATTACTTTGGTAGTCAATCTCTGGAACCCTATTTATTCCTCAAACTACTCATGAATCCACACATGACCAAATTAAGCTGGCCTTTTAAAAAAATCTAGTTGCACCCACCCTTGAACCCTATCCTCCAGCAACATCCTTTTCTGCTCTCTTCTAGACTTTGGGTATCTAGTGGTGTTAGCACCTCCTGTGCAATCCGAAGACATGGCTACCTCAGAACCGCGCTAAGCTGTGTGATCTTGCGAAAATCAATGTATGTCAACTCAGTGGGGAGGTGGGTGGGATTTAAAGCACAATTATCACCATTAAGTGGCACCTTTGCCCCAGTCCTTTAGCTACAACAATTGAGTGTGTTTAGAAACAGGTTAAATGCTGGTGTAAGGCGCTACATAAAGGACACCTGACTTGTTCTCTACTACAAATGCTTGCTATCTGCACAGCTACAGAATAAACCCCAAAAGTGTATATACAAGCACATATAAAGAATGAACAAGCGGACCAGAATACCTATCCCAACGTCCCCTTTTGAAGCCCTCTGTAATCCCCGGCAAATCAGATTTTCTTTCTCTCGGACTCAGTTCCACATAGGCTGGACTAGGTTATCGAGCACTACTTTAAAACAGCCCTTTTTAGGTCTCGCCTGTCGATGCGCATGCGCATCGAGCAAGGCGAGAGTATTGG
Source organism: Lissotriton vulgaris (assembly GCF_964263255.1). Classification (NCBI taxonomy): domain Eukaryota; kingdom Metazoa; phylum Chordata; class Amphibia; order Caudata; family Salamandridae; genus Lissotriton; species Lissotriton vulgaris. Next base: position 693,614,097 of record NC_141695.1, on the reverse strand, counting down.
GACTTATCTACTCTTTATCCACACTGCAAGGAATCGTGGCGATTCCTTGCAGTGCCCGTGACTTTTAAGCTCAATGCGCATGCGCATTGAGCTTAAAAGCGCGTGCACGTCCGTCTATGTTTACCCGCTCCGCCCCCTCCCCGCCGTCTCGCATTTCCCCCTGCCGCATCAAAGGCTTTCACGGCCGGCCGGCCATGCTTTCAGTTTCACGACCGGCCGGCCGTGTCAATTACATTACAAAGCCCGCTCTCCCTGCTCCGCCCCCTGCTCCGGCCAACATGGATTCTTCCCTGAGCAGCAGGCAGTGATTTCTGCTTCCTTCTCTTCCCGACACTCACCATGTTGCCTGTAAGCTACTCCACCTTCTGTCACTTTTCATCTCGATGACCAGCCCCTTTGGACTGTAGTTACGAATTAGATTGCGGCATCAGGATCAACGCATTTGCTGGCTGGAAGTTGTGCATTATTAATTGCCAGGGAGGGTTACTTTTCAACTATATTAATGTAGGTTGGCCGCGGCCTTGGCTGTTCTGCGCTTGTCACATGCGCTTACGCTTTTCTCAAAATCTAGGGTTATTCAGGCGTGGGCAGACAGTGCTAGCGGCATCATCTCTTTCTTCAAAGTTTGCTCAAATATTCGTTGTGTCGTTGGTGTGAAAGATCCTGGTATTTCTCATGTGATTTTAAGATTGCCGTGCGGTGGAAAGTCTACGGCCGGCCGGCCATGCTTTCAGTTTCACGACCGGCCGGCCGTGTCAATTACATTACAAAGCCCGCTCTCCCTGCTCCGCCCCCTGCTCCGGCCAACATGGATTCTTCCCTGAGCAGCAGGCAGTGATTTCTGCTTCCTTCTCTTCCCGACACTCACCATGTTGCCTGTAAGCTACTCCACCTTCTGTCACTTTTCATCTCGATGACCAGCCCCTTTGGACTGTAGTTACGAATTAGATTGCGGCATCAGGATCAACGCATTTGCTGGCTGGAAGTTGTGCATTATTAATTGCCAGGGAGGGTTACTTTTCAACTATATTAATGTAGGTTGGCCGCGGCCTTGGCTGTTCTGCGCTTGTCACATGCGCTTACGCTTTTCTCAAAATCTAGGGTTATTCAGGCGTGGGCAGACAGTGCTAGCGGCATCATCTCTTTCTTCAAAGTTTGCTCAAATATTCGTTGTGTCGTTGGTGTGAAAGATCCTGGTATTTCTCATGTGATTTTAAGATTGCCGTGCGGTGGAAAGTCTGCATCAACAGCACCAGCGCATTTTGACTTAGGAAAAAGATTATTATGACCGAGCCATTTAGAAATCCATCGTTTTGCGTTTGACATAAGTGCATGAACATTTGTCTCTCCTCACTCTCTTCCCCAAACTAATGGTAAACTATTGTGTGCCGTTACCAAATAATTGCAAGAGGTGAATGTCTTGAATACGTTTTGTTGGCCAATAATGCTTCTTCTAGAAGAAAACTTATAAGTAAGGGCAAATACATCTTTGTAGTGTTGTCCCATTACTGTGCTGTTGTAACAATATGTTGTGGCGTTTTTCTGTCTGTTACTTTTGATGGAATTTTGAGGGTGTAGGAGTTTTTTAATTTAATTTGACAATGTACAAGAAGACTTTGTACGTGCATTGAAGTATTTCATCTCTGCGCAGAAACGAAAGCCGACATCTTTGTGCAGTACACCAGCAAATCCAACAGGAGGCAGCAGCGTCATCGGGTATGCTATCAGCGATTCACAATAGACGATATTACAATAGTGAGAAGGCAAAGTACACTTCCTTACTTCCTAGAAACCACAATCCCACAAACGGCCATATGCCAATGAACAGACAAGGGGAGGGAAATAAACATCTTCCCTTGACATCCAGGAAGTAACTACCATGAAAACGGTGTTGTTCAAACAAGCCTTTGACCATAGCCCTGCCCTGCACCCACAAACCAGGCAACTAAACATGCAAACAGCAATGCAATAAAACACAGACAATATAGAAGCGCCGGAATACTTTAATTGGCATGGAAAGGGGCTGCAACGGGGTTCAGCTTACTTTGAGACCCGTGCGAGTATCTCTAGGCCTGATTCGAACGTCTGAAAGCCCCCTCTCCCAACTCTAAATACACCATCCCTGGTGAAACTGCACACAAATGCCTAGACCCACTCACCGACCGTCCGTCTTGTTTTACCCGCTCCGCCCCCTCCCCTTCCCGCCGTGTCGCATTTCTCCTCCCCCCTCCCCTCTCCTCCGTCCGTCTTGTTTCTTTAATTTAACCCGCTCCGCCCCCTCCCCTTCCCGCCGTGTCGCATTTCTCCTCCCCTCTCTTCCCTCCGTCTCGTTTGTTTAATTTAACCCGCTCCGCCCCCTCCCCTTCCCGCCGCCTCTCCCTACCCGTCTAAATGTATTAGCTATTTTTTGATATTTCTGGCAGCACACTAGAATACATTTTTTTTTAGCAGGAATAACACATAGTAAGAAAATGCTACCGCAAACACTTTCAACAACGTTGTTGCCGTTTTTACACTTTCAACAACGTTGTTGCCGTTTTTATTGTGTCATATTGCAGTGCCAAGAATGTCTCATAAACCTTTTCCGTGAGTTACTTATTTATTTAAAAAAAAAATCAAAAGCTGAAAAGATATTCAACCTCATAAGGCTCCAACTTCATTCATATTTTTCTCATTTGCTTTTATACGACTAAATCATCACCATGTCGTGCCACATATACCTCACCCACACAGTATCACTCTGTACCCAAATAACCATTGTACAGTTTTTTGAATTGTTTTTATTGACGTACTGGCCGGAAGTACTGGCTTCCCAGTTTACATCAAAGGTGGTTAGGAAATGCTGGGTGCAGACATTGCAGGTAAAGAAAAATAACATTTAACACAACTAAAAAATGTAATAAGCTAATAAGATTTAAAAAAATACCTCACTGACACGTTGCATATATAAGGAAGTTCTGACACTGCCATATGACACAACAAACAAAACTTGAACAATGTTGCTGCAAAATGTTGCAGTAGCGTGTTTTTACCACAATGATTTTGGAGTTGCTCCAAAAAAATCTATGTTGCAATGTGTTCCCAGAGCTGCTCATAAATAGCTAATATATTTGGTCTGCCTGTGAAAACATTGCATGTACAGAAGAAGAATGAATATTATGTTCATGACATAGGGGCTTCTAACTTCATTTCTGGCTCTCACGCTGTCCATTGCAGCTAGACTTTTGTTTACTCTACAAACTGCACATTTCCAGTTACCGATGTGTAACGACCTTGGCCCGTATTACATAATGGGTTCACTGTTCCACTTTGCGCCACGGCACACCTTTAATCAGGCACACCAGGAACAAACAGGAACAATGCACCCTATTAGAAGGAATGCGCTGCTTTTGCTCTGCCGGTGTTTGAGCACAGGCATTCTGGGATGAATGTATTACATACATGGGGGGCTTATGTGCAAGCCTCTTGCGCCGCCGGTTCGTCACCTTTCCACACATTACAAGAGACCCACCGGCAGCGCAAGGGGCTTCTAAATAAGCCCCATAATACCTTGGCCTCGTGCGCTTGTAAACTCACTTCGCACCATTTAAGCTGCATGGGACGTCCGAGCGTTAGTGGCCTGGGGAGTTTGGTGGCAAACATACATCACCCTCAACCCCTCACCCTCAACCCCTCACTCACCCTCACTCTCACTCACCCTCACTCACCCTCACTCAGCCTCAACTACTCACCCTCACCCACCCTCAACACCTCACTCACCCTCACTCACCCTCCCTCACCCTCACCCTCACTCACCCTCACTCACCCTCAACCCCTCACCCTCAACCCCTCACTCACCCTCACTCTCACCCTCACTCAGCCTCAACTACTCCCCCTCACCCTCACTCACCCAAAACCCCTCACCCTCAACACCTCACCCTCACCCTCAACACCTCACTCACCCTCACCCTCAACACCTCACCCTCACTCACCCTCACTCACCCTCACTCTCACTCACCCTCACTCTCACTCACCCTCAACCCCTCACCCTCAACCCCTCACTCACCCTCACTCACCCTCACTCACCCTCACTCAGCCTCAACTACTCCCCCTCACCCTCACTCACCCAAAACCCCTCACCCTCACTCACCCTCAACACCTCACTCACCCTCACTCACCCTCACCCTCACCCTCCCTCACCCTCAACACCTCACTCACCCTCACCCACCCTCACTCTCACTCACCCTCAACCCCTCACCCACCCTCACTCACCCTCACTCACCCTCACTCACCCTCACTCACCCTCACTCACCCTCACTCACTCACCCACCCTCACACAGTGCAATAGGTCTCGGAGCATTTGAGTTAGAGCTTTTAGAATTGTTTATGGCTTTTTTTATTTGTAATTCTTTAGCATTGGCTACAGGAAACAAAAATGCTAAAGATTTACAAAAAATACCCATAAACAATTCTAAAAGCACTAACTCTAATGCTGCGAGACCTATTGCATTTCCAATGCTTGTTATCAACTGCATAAGCGTAGGCATGCTGACTGAGAGGGGTACAGGCAGACGCCCTGTCGGGCCCCATACCGCTCCATTAGGGAGCTTACACTCACCACCCTTGCACCTCTCAGGATGTAATACGTCTAGGTGGCGCTTCCACGTACTACCAGGCAGTAGGTGGCACACGTGTTCCTTCTATAGAAACTCCTCCTCCTCGCTCGTTCTGTGTGTCTCTAAGGCCCACCTGCACGCCCAGTGCCAGGGCTGTGGGCATAGAGAGACTCACTGAGACAAAGCGCTGCGAACCTTGACTATTTATCACGGACACCTAGAACTCCACAACTTCGCAAGACCACAGCTCCCAACTCAGTGGTACTCATTTTATTAGCCCCAAAGGGTGTAAAACAGTGTCTTTCTCTATCTTACCGCTGGTGTTTTAGAAGATTGCTTTAATCAGAGGCCGCCGGTATAGAGGCAGGTTCTGGTACAGTAATGTAATCTGGTATAAAATTTTAATCCCCATGCATCTTCCGCAAGGCATATTGATGTAAGGGCCCATAACATCATCTCGCCTAAACCCACATCGCTCTTTTGAATGTCAGAAATATGGATGGCCTTCCCACGGAGTAATGGTGAGCACGTTTATTTTTTGATCGGCGGTAAAAGGAAGCACAACCTGAGGCAACTTCGCATTAGTCTGCACAGAAGTTTAAAAAAATGTGTAATGCAAGGTCAAAGCCCTGTAAGAAAAATATTCCTCGTGCCCCACAGTAAGAAACTTGAGGATAGAGAAATACTTAATGCTCAACGACCCTCTCCCGAACTAAGAAATGTAAATACTGGTAGTTACCTAAATGCAATTGCTGTCGGCTAATTATATAGCCTGGCCCCCATAGTGCTCCTAAAAGCAACTGTGATGGGTGTTGCATTTATAAAACAAAGCGGTGTCTTTCAAATGTTTGGAAATTCAACTGGTAATTCACACAGCACTACTTGGAGTGCTGGGCCACCACCTTATAACGGAATCCAACCTCTTCGATGTTACATAACTATTCAGATGCAAACTTTGTCAGAGTGCATTACTTTACCAGTGGTCCGCACTGCACTGAAGAGTCACGGCGGCCGGCATGCTCGCGGGAGGATGGGAGTGGGGGTCGCGGGTGGGGAATAAAAAAAAAAAACGAAAGTTACCTTACTGCCGGGAGTGACATGTTGTGATTACGTGGTTGGTACCCCGCTTCTTATCTGCCACTAAACACATTTGGGAATTATTGCCCTAGATCCCTTACTTCCAGTTCGTATCTGTTAGAAATAACTAAATCATCTAGTTACGAGCCTGGCGGGAATAAGTTCCCCCTTCCATACCAGCAGACCGGCCCACAATGACGCTCTGCATGCCAAGAAACCCGCAGTGCCAAGAGGCTAGTTGAATGAACGTTGCGCTATTACAACCGAATAGACCAGAAGCCGAAATTCCACATTCTATCCAGGCTGCAAATCGGCACCTTAATTTTGTGTCTATTGCGTTTTAACATATCAGTACTTATCCAGTTTTGACTAGTTACATGTATGTTGGATCCCTTCCAGAGGGCGGTGGAAACTTAAAAATATGTTTTGTATCAACACAGGACAGGTCTAAATCAAAGGATCTAATGATATCAAATGCCTTATGTAAATGATAAGTAAAATTGGAGACTATGATGATCATTCGGACTCTGCACAGGACTTAGGCCAAAAGGTGGATCACCACACTTCCAGATCGTGTTTTTGTTTGTGCAGTTTTTTATAGCGTGAACTCGACCCCAAGGTATTGGAACGAACGGTTTGCATGATCACCAGCTACATTACACAAGGTCGTGTTCATTATTTTGTGACATGGTGACATTAAGTGATTTGCCCAGAATCACAGAATGTTGCGCCAGCGCCAAGACTCGAACCTGGTTTTCCCAGTTTCAAAGTGGGCAACTCTGGCCATACATCCACATCCTCTCTAACCCTCTATTTGCATTTTAAAAAGCGGACCTAATTCCTGAGTAGAGCTTTAAAACAACCATATCTTGAGGCTGATCCCTAGAGGCATCTGTCATTTAAACCTCAGCAAACACATTTCTCCTGTTAATGGACATCTTTTGTATCTTAATTTTAGGAGGGCCTTACATAATCTCTTGACTGGTATTTCTGTAGGATAACAGTCTGTGGCCTTTGAGTGTCTCAGAATTATGATTTGCTTCCCAGATTAACCTTTTCTTCATCTGCTTTTTATAATATAGGTTTGACGTTATACAGAGCGAAAACAGTAAATAATTCAGGCATTACTTCAGAGTCAGATTAAGGAGAAAAGGCGTCAGTTCCACATGTTGACATGACGACCAGCGCTAGACAGCATTGAGGCCCCATAATAACCATACACCTAGACAAAAATGACTCGGCACTGTCCTCACCCTGTAAGGGAAATAGTCCATCTGGTCCAGGCTTTATTAAATTTCTCCGGACACGCCTGTGCTCTGTAGACTGCTTTCTTTGCTGTTGCACACGTGTCAATGCCCCTTTGCCATTCCACCACTGGTAGAGGGTTACTGCTCCTCTAATGCATGGCGAGATAACTTTGGACTCACATGAAAGCGATGCCTACCATAGTCTTTGTATTACCATCCCATTAATCCACGATCCAGAGAATTACAATCCTGGGGTCCATTGTTGCATCTTCTGCTGTTTTTTTTTTACTTATACTAATAACATCTACTCTTTCATTTAAGTAACATTGTTAAATAACTTAAAATGTTTTTACTGGTTTTGGTGTAGTGCAAGATTACTTTCTTAAACAGCACTTTTTAGTAAGCCGTGAGCACTCAGTCCAGTAAAGAAATCTATATCCTTGTTATAACTTGCGAGCTTTAGAAAACAAAGCCAATTGATTTGAACGTGCCTAGATTTTTTCTATTCAAACATGATCATATTTTCAGTATTAGTGCTCCATCTTACTTTCAGGAGGAAGAAACCTTGCAGTACTTCTGGAGCAGTCCTATAAGTTTTTTCTTTAATAACTTGCTCGATTGACATTTTGTGATTATACAGGAGCAGCTGTAGACAGCAAAACAAAAATCATAACATGCAGCAACCTTTTAAGGTTATTGCCCACTTTATTTACTTGGCGAATGAGCAGTTGATGAGAGTATGTATATGATAACGGATGAGAGGTAAACTGCATAAAGCTTGACCATTACTGTCCATTAACTGGAGGGTGTTTGAAAGATGGGTTGTCTAGAAGTGGTCCTAGCATGGCTCACAAATCTGGTGCTTCGTTGGACGTCCTCTTACATTATAAATGGGTTGTTCAAGGACAATATGTTCCTATTATAGAGCCAAACTTCAAGACTTGGTTGATTTGTGTCCCACTAGTGTTGGGTAATATCCCTTTCAGATAACACCAGTGGCAGGTTTACTTGAGCCTTAGTGAGGGGTGTGGAATGTGCTAAAATATGTATCTCTTTCTTTCCCTCTGTTGCGGTCAGTATTTCGACAGTTGTGTATACCGCCTATGCAGAATTTCATATATAATGGTAATTAATATTGTCTCAATCCAAATAACTGACTAATATCCATCACTCAAATTACTTTCATATTTCACTATACTAATTCACGACTAATCCTTTGTGCTACTCACCAAAAAAGCGCCTCAACACCCCATCAGGGGTAACAAGCATTATATAAATGAAAACCTTTTTCCCTTTTCTATCCCTGAGCTATCCTTCTCAATCCAAATAACTGACTAACCTATCCACCACTCAAATTACTTTCATATTTCACTATACTAATTCAACACTAATCCTTTATGGGTTCCGGAGTAGCGTGCTACTCGCTGAAAAAGCGCTTCAGTGCCTCGTCAGGGGTAGTAAGTGCTATATAAATGCAATTACAATACAATACAATTTGTCCAAGGGACAGGCATGCTTCAGAAAACTACTGTCCCATTTACTTGTCTCATTTAGTGGCATGCAGTGAGGTGCCAAAACTATAGTCTCTCTGATTATGACAGAGCTAATATTCTTTTTACTTTTACTTTTCTTCAATTCTTACAAGGACTTGAATTTATCCCCTGTTATCCTCTTCGCATATGTGCATGAAGGGGCTGGAAGTATGTGGGAAGCAGTGGGTTCCAGTTTTGGCATGCCTTGTGAGTCTCTGCACACTCACAAACTTATGGCAAAGTTCCAAAAGGTCAAGGCAGCAGACCAGGTCAAGCACTACTAGTTCTATAGTTCTAAATTCTGGATGGTGCAAACTTCTTCCTACACCTGCTACCAATAGGTGTTTAAGTCAGAGATACAAAAACATAAGATGGAAGGTGCACACAATTAGAGTCCAAAGGAAGAATAGTATATTGTATATCTTCTTCTTTATTTAACAGTTTTTGTCAAATACAGGCACAGCCAACGCGTTTCGTTCCATTTGCCTTGTGGAACTTCGTCAGGGCTGTAAAAAGCGACAAACATATATATACATAAATATACATTAAAATTTCACACATACAAATTAATCACAATAAAAGACAGAAGACCATGACCCAAAAACACACATATTTACAATGTTTATATTTAAGACACGTGGACAGATTAAAGACAATATGTATATACAAACAAACCTAATTGTTAAAAAAAAAAAATCTTTTTGTATCATATGTATACAGCCATTGTAGTGACTGTATTCAAGTTCTTTAGGTTAGGCTTAAAAAGTGTATAGACACTTGTGCAAAGAAAAACCATCTATATCACAACATTTATTTACATATATCATCATAAAAGGAGGGCTAGAGTGAATTGTCACCTATTAGTGATACCATATCTATGCCTGGGAAATTGCATCCAGTAAAAACATGGTGAGCGCAAAACATTTTTTTGGAGTATGTTGACAGAGGTATATAACCACTAGTACCAAGACACCCATATATACTATTGGATAGTTGTATCATATCCAATCTTAGGAAGTGAGTTCAGCAACAGCACTATTAAAATAGGGGAATAATCTTAAGAGAGGAAAGAAACATTGCCAAGTTTACTTATTGAAAGTATATCACAAAAGAACCGTCTGTAAGCCAAAACTCAATAGCTACCATGAGTCAAAGCGACAGTTAAATTTAGAAACTTACCGAATTGATTCAATTTGAAGTTGTCAACCTATTCGGACCCACCGTGTGGATCAGACAGCAAATGGCACTAGTTCCTCAAAGGCATGTAACCTAAGGTGGAGAATAGAAGTAGCTTAACTATTTGAGAAAGTGGAAAGGAGGTTCAAGTAGGAATACTTCTCCATATATATTCCATTGAAGTGGGACAAAATCCCTGGTCTCTAGTAAGCCATTAATAAGACATAGCCAAAATGTTTCAAGCGAAGTAATGGGAATAGCCAGAATGTTTTAAGCAAAGTAATGGAGGTTCATATGTGATTCCTCTCCGTAAATCTCTTTTTCTCACTAAGTCCGAGGAGTCTGACAACATTGTGTACAGGTGAAAAGCTAACTGGGGTTTCTGGATAAGACTATTTTGAGTTTTTACCTTCGTATATTCAGAGATGGTGTTCACACTGGATACGAATAGGTCAGCCCGGTAGGTATCCCAATGTTAAATCCCGCAGTTTTCCGAGTATTCAGGGACTTGGTATAATGATTGTTCGAGGTTGGGCGAACGTTCGCCAGGGGGTCTGTGGCGTGGGAAAAATAACAGGCGGAGAAGGGATTGTCAGATATAATAAGGCCCAAATTTTGGAGACAGGTTTATTACATGCCCACCAGTACTAGGTTACAATTTATCAGAAATATATTTGTGGGTTTCAACCACGTAAGTTCTGAAAGGATAAGCCAGTGCAAGGTAGCCGGAGTGTCCAACAATGTCAAATTATATTATCATGATATAATATACATCCGGACAAAATTACCTAATGGTCCCCAAGGAAAATTTCTTTTTTCTCTTTCTAATATCCAACTCCGGTACGGGCATAGAATGAAGCTGTAGAGGGCACCGGTCCGTAGTGTAACGCGGTGTTCGTGGTAATAACCACCGAGCAACTATAATCAAAGAGGTAGGCATATATCCATAATAAGTACACCATCAGTGTTATCAAAATAAGTTTTTTAGAGAAAATACCCATTAATAGCAGGAGATATAATCCATGTGGTTAATCTAGCGACAGACCTCGCGTTAAATATCACCCTCCCGGGATCCGTACGCTTAGATAATGTAGTTCATCACACTAAATACACCAACAACGGTTAAGGGTTACGGTATAGTCACATCGCGGGCTGCCTAACTATCCCTTTAAATATGCACATTTCACAAGCATTACCTGGTAGTACCCTGGGCAATACGCTTAGATAATGTAGTTCATCACACTCAATACACCAACAACGGTTAAGGGTTGCGGTATAGTCACATCGCGGGCTGCCTAACTATCCCTTTAAATATGCACATTTCACAAGCATTACCTGGTAGTACCCTGGGCAATACACTTAGATAATGTAGTTCATCACACTCAATACACCAACAACGGTTAAGGGTTGCGGTATAGTCACATCGCGGGCCGCCTAACTATCCCTTTAATTATGCACATTTCACAAGCATTACCTGGTAGTACCCTGGGCAATACAATATGTCACTCACCCGTCTCCCATTAAAGTATAGTTTGTAAGTAAAGCACTGTTTTAGGCCATACGGAGTGCCGGCAACCCCCGCCCTCCCTAGGAACACACTCGTCAGTAACGCATTTACGTGTACCGCCAAATAATTTGGCTGATATACGTAAAAGGGGCAAACAAATTGCTGGTATGTTAACGATCCCCGTAGTTCCTACCTGTAGTCGGGTGCTCGGTTTTCGTAATCAGGCTCGTAGCGGCGTCCCGGTTTGTTGTCCAGACCGCCATAGCGCTAAATATGCGGAAGTGAGTGGAGCGAGTTCCTCCCACTTCCGTGTCGGTCCCGCCCATTGCTGCTGATCACGTGGTGGGGCCCATAGCGGCTTCACAACAAGCACCAGTAATATAAGCAATCACCCTTTCTTAACTTCGTATCGCGTTGAAAAATCCACCACGTTGTTTAAACCCATTGTAACCGATCACGTATTAGGGCACATGGCGGATTCTAAATGGTTAAAAGCAGTGATAAGCACACCACTCTTTCCTAGCCCTGTATCGCAATGTAGCCTTTCCAACAGGGTTGAAGCCACATTAATTTAAAAACAAGAACAGATTGCATAGGGCCTCCAAGAATTTCATCATAAAAGAAAAAAGAAAGGATAAATTAGAAGAGTTAAGTAAGATTGGCAATGTGCTATGAGTAGAGATCTGATGTGGTGCGTAAGGGGATTTATGATATCCAATGATACGTATTACAGACACATTTGTGAATTTATTAATCCCAGGAGTTACATATTACAGACACATTTGTAAATTCATTAATCCCAGAGGTTACATTCAATTAAGGAAGTAATGTAATTCCCTGTCAGTGTTGTGCCCCATCTGTACCGCCCTTAGACGACAAATCCATTTCGCTTCCCTCTGTCGGAGTGTTAACTCTCGGTCCCCACCCCGGCTATCCTGTGGTATGTGGTCAATTCCATGAAACCAAAAAGTCAAATCTTCTGGATGTTTCTCATGGTAATGTGTACTGACAGGATATCGTACATCCTTGCTGGCAATAGCCCTGCGGTGTTCTTGAATCCTGACTTTTAGGGGACGTACTGTGCTCCCAACATATATGTTTCCACAGCTGCAACCCAGCACATATACCACATATGGTGTGTTGCAGTTTATGAATTCAGTAATCTTGTACGTTTTAGACGAATTGAAAGTGAATTCAACAATTTTGTTGCGGCCGAAGGGACATACATTGCATGAGCCACAGTTAAAGAAACCTGTGGGTTTTGGTGGAAACCACGTTGGTCTAGCATTTGTCACATAACTCCTGCAGAGAGTATCTCGTAACGATCTCCCTTTACGATACGTCACTCGTGGGTTATCACTGATTATATCTGAGAGGCTGGGGATGCCTCCGAGAGTGGACCAGTTTTTTTGGAGAATATTGTAAACCCTGTTACTGTTATTATTGTACTGGGTAACGAATCTGACTGGACAGTTTGATTCGGAAATGGATTGTGGTTCGTTCCGTTTGGGGCAGAGTGTGTCCTCCCGGTTCAGGTTTGTTGCTCTTATTGCCGCATTATGCACAACGTTTCTATTGTAACCCCTCTTTAGAAATCTTTTGCTGGCTTCCTGTATGTTGTTAGTAAAGGTGTCATCTTGGCTACAGTTTCTGCGGATTCTTACCATTTCCCCATAGGGGATATTACTGATCACTGATTGCGGGTGCGCACTTTCTGCCCTCAACACAGCATTACACGCTGTTTCCTTTCTGAATAGAGTACTTTGGACGACATTATCCTTGATGTAAAAATGTATATCTAGAAAATCGATGTCTGTCTTTCCCTGTTTCATAGTTAGCTTGACATTGCAATTGTTGTTATTCAGGTAGGAGTGGTAGCCTGCGAGTTGTTCACTCGTTCCAGACCAAAGGACAATAATGTCGTCTATGTACCTCCCCCAGAACACGATGTGTTCAGTCCAGGGGGAGTCACATCTGCCCCATGCATATTCCCGTTCGTTCCATCCCATAAACATACATGCGTACGACGGCGCAAATTTTGAACCCATGGCGGTCCCACAGGTTTGGTGATACCAGGCGCCGTCGTGCAAAAAGTAGTTATTGTTGAGAATGATCTGGATCATTTCAAGTAGCATCTCATTATAATCATGTAACTCTGCCCTCTCTTTGTCAAGAAAAGATCGTACAGCAGTTATGCCCAGATGATTTTGGATACATGTATATAAGCTCTCTACATCGAAGGTTACAAAGGAAAGTTCTTCAGACCATTGTAAGCCATCAAACTTCGTTAAGATGTCCTTACTGTCCCTGATGTAGGAGGGGAGATTGGTAACGTGCTTTTGTAAGTTGAGATCAACAAATTCAGACAATTTTTCAGTTATTGAGCCGATCCCAGAGATAATGGGGCGTCCCGGTGGAAAGGTGCCCCCCTTGTATATCTTTGGTAAGATATATATACATGATATCTAGGTTTGTCAACTTTTAGATCTCTAAATTCATCATCATTTATCAGACCAGTTTCACGCCATTCAGTGAGTTTAGATGTAATAATACAGCCGATACGATTTATAGGGTTACCGGAAACGTGTTGGTAGCAGTTGGTGTCATCCAACTGTCTCTGGATTTCAGACATGTAATCTCGATGGTTCATCACTACTACGTTTCCACCCTTGTCGGCCTCTTTGATGACAATTGTGTTATCTGTACTCAATTTTTTTAGGGCAAGTCTTTCTCTAGCCGTGATGTTATGGTTTGAAGCGGGATACCGTTTCTCATTTGTTTCCAATTTGTATAAATCATTTGTGACCTGCTCCTGAAAGGTATCAATATTGGGATGATAGTTATAGGAGGGGACAAATTTAGATCTGGGTTTGAGTTTGCTATCAGTATTGAGATCCTGCTGAATGCCTAGTTCCTCCATTATAGATGTCATGTCATGAGCCTCCTCATCATCCAAATTGAGTAAGAGCTGTATTTTTCTAATATCTGAGACCGTATGGGAACCTGACTCTTTGTCTTCCCTGTTAACATTTGTCTTAGGCATCTGGCGAGAAAAAAAGTCTCTAAGTTTCAGTATTCTCGTGAACTTATACAGATCCACATGCACATCAGTCAGATCCCCACTTTGAGAAGGACAAAAATTAAGACCCTTACTTAGAACTGAGATTTCATCATTATCCAGTATTTTATTAGAAAGATTGATAACCTTCAAGTCCAAGTCACAATTAACATCATTAACAGAATCATCAGTACAGGTAGCATTTATTGTTTCGGTCTGGTTCCAGTGTTGGATTTGGTTGTGCTGTTGTTTACCTGGTTCTTTCCTGTACCTGCCCTTGCCCCTCCGACCGCCCCTCCTGGTTTTGCCTGGTCTCTTTGTGGGTTTGCTGTGTCCCTTTTCTGTTGAAGCCTGTTGCTGATGCGTAGGTTGGCCAACTCCTTCTGAAAAGAAGTGGCCCCCTCGGCTAAAGGGATATCCCGTGGGGTGGTGGATGCTGTGCTACAAGAAGATGCAGACGTTATACTGCTTCCTGATCTCGCATCATCATTGTCATCCCTTTCCTCACGTTGCCTTTTCCTATCATCATTGCCCTGTAGGCTATCACATTTTTTGGCGAATGTGTATATTCGCCCATCTTGATAATCCTTATCATCTCTGCGTATCTTTCTTAATTTCTTCTCCTTGAGATATACCTGATGCTCGCTAATAACCTTTTTTAGTATATCAAAGTTTTTTTCGATCAGGTCTTTTTGTTCCATTCCATTAATTTCTAACATTAAAGCTTCAATTTCCTCTCGTAGCTTATCCCCTTTTTCCCGTGCATGTTTTATTAATATCTGCATCATGATTTTAGATGCATGTTCAAGGTTGCCCTCCCATTCCGAAAGTAGTGAGTCACTCAAGTCTTCAAATGTAGGGAAGATCAAAATTCTTAATCCCCTTGGTACTTTCTTATTGTTTAGGTACTGTTCTAAAGTAACCCCATCCCACCATCGGGACAATTCTAATTTCTTTAATCGTTCCAATTTCAGGAACAGGGCTTTCAGACTTGGTTTTCCAGGGTTCCCCTGTGGGAAGACTTGAAGACTTGAGTGACACACTACTTTCGGAATGGGAGGGCAACCTTGAACATGCATCTAAAATCATGATGCAGATATTAATAAAACCTTGAACATGCATCTAAAATCATGATGCAGATATTAATAAAACATGCACGGGAAAAAGGGGATAAGCTACGAGAGTAAATTGAAGCTTTAATGTTAGAAATTAATGGAATGGAACAAAAAGACCTGATCAAAAAAAACTTTGATATACTAAAAAAGGTTATTAGCGAGCATCAGGTATATCTCAAGGAGAAGAAATTAAGAAAGATACGCAGAGATAAGGATTATCAAGATGGGCGGATATACACATTCGCCAAATAATTTGATAGCCTACAGGGCAATGATGATAGGAAAAGGCAACGTGAGGAAAGGGATGACAATGATGATGCGAGATCAGGAAGCAGTATAACGTCTGCATCTTCTTGTAGCACAGCATCCACCACCCCACGGGATATCCCTTTAGCCGAGGGGGCCACTTCTTTTCAGAAGGAGTTGGCCAACCTACGCATCAGCAACAGGCTTCAACAGAAAAGGGACACAGCAAACCCACAAAGAGACCAGGCAAAACCAGGAGGGGCGGTTGGAGGGGCAAAGGCAGGTACAGGAAAGAACCAGGTAAACAACAGCACAACCAAATCCAACACTGGAACCAGACCGAAACAATAAATGCTACCTGTACTGATGATTCTGTTAATGATGTTAATTGTGACTTGGACTTGAAGGTTATCAATCTTTCTAATAAAATACTGGATAATGATGAAATCTCAGTTCTAAGTAAGGGTCTTAATTTTTGTCCTTCTCAAAGTGGGGATCTGACTGATGTGCATGTGAATCTGTATAAGTTCACGAAAATACTGAAACTTAGAGACTTTTTTTCTCGCCAGATGCCTAAGACAAATGTTAACAGGGAAGACAAAGAGTCAGGTTCCCATACGGTCTCAGATATTAGAAATATACAGCTCTTACTCAATTTGGATGATGAGGAGGCTCATGACATGACATCTATAATGGAGGAACTAGGCATTCAGCAGGATCTCAATACTGATAGCAAACTCAAACCCAGATCTAAATTTGTCCCCTCCTATAACTATCATCCCAATATTGATACCTTTCAGGAGCAGGTCACAAATGATTTATACAAATTGGAAACAAATGAGAAACGGTATCCCTCTTCAAACCATAACATCACGGCTAGAGAAAGACTTGCCCTAAAAAAATTGAGTACAGATAACACAATTGTCATCAAAGAGGCCGACAAGGGTGGAAACGTAGTAGTGATGAACCATCGAGATTACATGTCTGAAATCCAGAGACAGTTGGATGACACCAACTGCTACCAACACGTTTCCGGTAACCCTATAAATCGTATCGGCTGTATTATTACATCTAAACTCACTGAATGGCGTGAAACTGGTCTGATAAATGATGATGAATTTAGAGATCTAAAAGTTGACAAACCTAGATATCCATGTATATATATCTTACCAAAGATACACAAGGGGGGCACCTTTCCACCGGGATGCCCCATTATCTCTGGGATCGGCTCTATAACTGAAAAATTGTCTGAATTTGTTGATCTCAACTTACAAAAACACGTTACCAATCTCCCCTCCTACATCAGGGTCAGTAAGGACATCTTAACGAAGTTCGATGGCTTACAATGGTCTGAAGAACTTTCCTTTGTAACCTTTGATGTAGAGAGCTTATATACATGTATCCAAAATCATCTGGGCATAACTGCTGTACGATCTTTTCTTGACAAAGAGAGGGCGGAGTTACATGATTATAATGAGATGCTACTTGAAATGATCCAGATCATTCTCAACAATAACTACTTTTTGCACGACGGCGCCTGGTATCACCAAACCTGTGGGACCGCCATGGGTTCAAAATTTGCGCCGTCGTACGCATGTATGTTTATGGGATGGTACGAACGGGAATATGCATGCGGCAGATGTGCCTCCCCCTGGACTGAACACATCGTGTTCTGGGGGAGGTACATAGACGACATTATTGTCCTTTGGTCTGGAACGAGTGAACAACTCGCAGGCTACCACTCCTACCTGAATAACAACAATTGCAATGTCAAGCTAACTATGAAACAGGGAAAGACAGACATCGATTTTCTAGATATACATTTTTACATCAAGGATAATGTCGTCCAAAGTACTCTATTCAGAAAGGAAACAGCGTGTAATGCTGTGTTGAGGGCAGAAAGTGCGCACCCGCAATCAGTGATCAATAATATCCCCTATGGGGAAATTGTAAGAATCCGCAGAAACTGTAGCCAAGATGACACCTTTACTAACAACA
Source organism: Lissotriton vulgaris (assembly GCF_964263255.1). Classification (NCBI taxonomy): domain Eukaryota; kingdom Metazoa; phylum Chordata; class Amphibia; order Caudata; family Salamandridae; genus Lissotriton; species Lissotriton vulgaris. The sequence goes on along the minus strand of NC_141695.1, from coordinate 693,596,546 downwards.
TACAGGAAGCCAGCAAAAGATTTCTAAAGAGGGGTTACAATAGAAACGTTGTGCATAATGCGGCAATAAGAGCAACAAACCTGAACCGGGAGGACACACTCTGCCCCAAACGGAACGAACCACAATCCATTTCCGAATCAAACTGTCCAGTCAGATTTGTTACCCAGTACAATAATAACAGTAACAGGGTTTACAATATTCTCCAAAAAAACTGGTCCACTCTCGGAGGCATCCCCAGCCTCTCAGATATAATCAGTGATAACCCACGAGTGACGTATCGTAAAGGGAGATCGTTACGAGATACTCTCTGCAGGAGTTATGTGACAAATGCTAGACCAACGTGGTTTCCACCAAAACCCACAGGTTTCTTTAACTGTGGCTCATGCAATGTATGTCCCTTCGGCCGCAACAAAATTGTTGAATTCACTTTCAATTCGTCTAAAACGTACAAGATCACTGAATTCATAAACTGCAACACACCATAGGTGGTATATGTGCTGGGTTGCAGCTGTGGAAACATATATGTTGGGAGCACAGTAGGTCCCCTAAAAGTCAGGATTCAAGAACACCGCAGGGCTATTGCCAGCAAGGATGTACGATATCCTGTCAGTACACATTACCATGAGAAACATCCAGAAGATTTGACTTTTTGGTTTCATGGAATTGACCACATACCACAGGATAGCCGGGGTGGGGACCGAGAGTTGACACTCCGACAGAGGGAAGCGAAATGGATTTGTCGTCTAAGGGCGGTACAGATGGGGCACAACACTGACAGGGAATTACATTACTTCCTCAATTGAATGTAACCTCTGGGATTAATGAATTTACAAATGTGTCTGTAATATGTAACTCCTGGGATTAATAAATTCACAAATGTGTCTGTAATACGTATCATTGGATATCATAAATCCCCTTACGCACCACATCAGATCTCTACTCATAGCACATTGCCAATCTTACTTAACTCTTCTAATTTATCCTTTTTTTTTTTTCTTTTATGATGAAATTCTTGGAGGCCCTATGCAATCTGTTCTTGTTTTTAAATTAATGTGGCTTCAACCCTGTTGGAAAGGCTACATTGCGATACAGGGCTAGGAAAGAGTGGTGTGCTTATCACTGCTTTTAACCATTTAGAATCCGTCATGTGCCCTAATACGTGATCGGTTACAATGGGTTTAAACAACGTGGTGGATTTTTCAACGCGATACGAAGTTAAGAAAGGGTGATTGCTTATATTACTGGTGCTTGTTGTGAAGCCGCTATGGGCCCCACCACGTGATCAGCAGCAATGGGCGGGACCGACACGGAAGTGGGAGGAACTCGCTCCACTCACTTCCGCATATTTAGCGCTATGGCGGTCTGGACAACAAACCGGGACGCCGCTACGAGCCTGATTACGAAAACCGAGCACCCGACTACAGGTAGGAACTACGGGGATCGTTAACATACCAGCAATTTGTTTGCCCCTTTTACGTACATCAGCCAAATTATTTGGCAGTACACGTAAATGCGTTACTGACGAGTGTGTTCCTAGGGAGGGCGGGGGTTGCCGGCACTCCGTATGGCCTAAAACAGTGCTTTACTTACAAACTATACTTTAATGGGAGACGGGTGAGTGACATATTGTATTGCCCAGGGTACTACCAGGTAATGCTTGTGAAATGTGCATAATCAAAGGGATAGTTAGGCGGCCCGCGATGTGACTATACCGCAACCCTTTACCGTTGTTGGTGTATTGAGTATGATGAACTACATTATCTAAGCGTATTGCCCAGGGTACTACCAGGTAATGCTTGTGAAATGTGCATATTTAAAGGGATAGTTAGGCCGCCCGCGATGTGACTATACCGTAACCCTTAACCGTTGTTGGTGTATTTAGTGTGATGAACTACATTATCTAAGCGTACGGATCCCGGGAGGGTGATATTTAACGCGAGGTCTGTCGCTAGATTAACCACATGGATTATATCTCCTGCTATTAATGGGTATTTTCTCTAAAAAACTTATTTTGATAACACTGATGGTGTACTTATTATGGATATATGCCTACCTCTTTGATTATAGGTGCTCGGTGGTTATTACCACGAACACCGCGTTACACTACGGACCGGTGCCCTCTACAGCTTCATTCTATGCCCGTACCGGAGTTGGATATTAGAAAGAGAAAAAAGAAATTTTCCTTGGGGACCATTAGGTAATTTTGTCCGGATGTATATTATATCATGATAATATAATTTGACATTGTTGGACACTCCGGCTACCTTGCACTGGCTTATCCTTTCAGAACTTACGTGGTTGAAACCCACAAATATATTTCTGATAAATTGTAACCTAGTACTGGTGGGCATGTAATAAACCTGTCTCCAAAATTTGGGCCTTATTATATCTGACAATCCCTTCTCCGCCTGTTATTTTTCCCACGCCACAGACCCCCTGGCGAACGTTCGCCCAACCTCGAACAATCATTATACCAAGTCCCTGAATACTCGGAAAACTGCGGGATTTAACATTGGGATACCTACCGGGCTGACCTATTCGTATCCAGTGTGAACACCATCTCTGAATATACGAAGGTAAAAACTCAAAATAGTCTTATCCAGAAACCCCAGTTAGCTTTTCACCTGTACACAATGTTGTCAGACTCCTCGGACTTAGTGAGAAAAAGAGATTTACGGAGAGGAATCACATATGAACCTCCATTACTTTGCTTAAAACATTCTGGCTATTCCCATTACTTCGCTTGAAACATTTTGGCTATGTCTTATTAATGGCTCACTAGAGACCAGGGATTTTGTTCCACTTCAATGGAATATATATGGAGAAGTATTCCTACTTGAACCTCCTTTCCACTTTCTCAAATAGTTAAGCTACTTCTATTCTCCACCTTAGGTTACATGCCTTTGAGGAACTAGTGCCATTTGCTGTCTGATCCACACGGTGGGTCCGAATAGGTTGACAACTTCAAATTGAATCAATTCGGTAAGTTTCTAAATTTAACTGTCGCTTTGACTCATGGTAGCTATTGAGTTTTGGCTTACAGCCGGTTCTTTTGTGATATACTTTCAATAAGTAAACTTGGCAATGTGTCTTTCCTCTCTTAAGATTATTCCCCTATTTTAATAGTGCTGTTGCTGAACTCACTTCCTAAGATTGGATATGATACAACTATCCAATAGTATATATGGGTGTCTTGGTACTAGTGGTTATATACCTCTGTCAACATACTCCAAAAAAATGTTTTGCGCTCACCATGTTTTTACTGGATGCAATTTCCCAGGTATAGATATGGTATCACTAATAGGTGACAATTCACTCTAGCCCTCCTTTTATGATGATATATGTAAATAAATGTTGTGATATAGATGGTTTTTCTTTGCACAAGTGTCTACACACTTTTTAAGCCTAACCTAAAGAACTTGAATACAGTCACTACAATGGCTGTATACATATGATACAAAAATAATTTTTTTTTTTAACAATTAGGTTTGTTTGTATATACATATTGTCTTTAATCTATCCACGTGTCTTAAATATAAACATTGTAAATATGTGTGTTTTTGGGTCATGGTCTTCTGTCTTCTATTGTGATTAATTTGTATGTGTGAAATTTTAATGTATATTTATGTATATATATGTTTGTCGCTTTTTACAGCCCTGACGAAGTTCCACAAGGCAAATGGAACGAAACGCGTTGGCTGTGCCTGTATTTGACAAAAACTGTTAAATAAAGAAGAAGATATACAATATACTATTCTTCCTTTGGACTCTAATTGTGTGCACCTTCCATCTTATGTTTTTGTATCTCTGACTTAAACACCTATTGGTAGCAGGTGTAGGAAGAAGTTTGCACCATCCAGAATTTAGAACTATAGAACTAGTAGTGCTTGACCTGGTCTGCTGCCTTGACCTTTTGGAACTTTGTTGTGTGCACCTTCCATCTTATGTTTTTGTATCACTCACAAACTTATGTTTGAGCATTCACCTACACCTCCCCAGTCTCTTCCCACATTAGAAAATATGCTCCCTGTAAAGGTATGATTAATCCAACCCCAAACCTCCCCCTAAAAAAGTTACGAGTAAAGGGTGTAAGGGAAGTGACCTTACACTCGCTCAGCAAATTTTCACATAAGCTAATAGGTAAATAGAATGTGTATATTTGCTGAAACAAATTTGGGAATAAAGCATTTCTAGGGATCTGGTTTCTAGGCCTACTTTCTGTAAACTCTTGTGAATTCCTAAAAGTTTTAAAACGGCACTAATATAAAAGTGCCATTCCGCTAAGATTATTTTATTGTTTGTTCAGGCGCTCTTTAATTTGCGTGAAATGGTTACCGCCGACTCTTGCTTGCCTGCGGCCGCTCTTGTTTCCCTTTAAGCATATCTGCGGTATGTTCCTTCTTATTTGCGAGCGCTATCCGTTGTCGCGTTGCCATTGCTCCCAACCCCTCCCATTGTCCGTGTTAGGCACCTCCTTAGTAAGTGTATTTTCCGAGCTCTTTGTTTGTGTTAAAATAGCTCCATTCACAGCCATCTTGATTCCTTCCTGTTTCTGTCCCTGTATCTTTTGCAGTGCACGGCGCCGTAAAGGATCAGCATGAGCCTGGTGCGCTGCAGGCAGAGTGCAGTGTACACACACACACACACTGTGTGTTGTCTGATCACAGCGCCCTGCTGAAGCATTACAAACTATTATCGTTAACAAACAGTTGGCATCGCGCCTAGGTCTGGCCCTGGGGGCTGGCTACATTTAATGAGTCGAATCACTTTCAGCCCGGGCTGAGGTGCGTGACTGTCGCAGACGACAACCTACAACAGTTCATACATCTGAAGCAGGCCTCGAGTCGGGGGTACACGCGGGTGGACGTCGTCACTCCACTCTTTTCACAGGGTGGACGCCGTCCCCCTGCCAAGAAGCTGGGCCCCACAGAAATAAGCTGAACGCGTCCCTGTGTAATTTTCAGACGCCGGGACATGGTGAGCACGTGACCTCATGAGGTCATTTGCATATTAAGAAAAACCAAAGGTGGTGATGGACTGAGCGTTGACAATACAAACACTCACCCCCAGACAACTGATCTGGGTTTAATCCATCACCGTTCTTTAGCTCACTCCGCCACCCCAGTTCAGACATGGCCATATGCAAATCAGTCTGACCCTGTGCCTCATGGGAACAGTCCAGCCCGAACTGCCAAGCCATGTCTTCCCTGGACCGGAATCAAGCTTCCCAGGACCAGTTTCTGGCATTACAGCCGTCTTCAGCCGGAGTTACTTGACTCCAGTGGCAAAGTGAGCAAGGGACTCTCACGTCTGAGCATGCCCTGCCAACTTAGGGCGAACAAAGAAAAACCAAAGGTGGTGATGGACGGAGCGTTGACAATAAAAACACTCACCCCCAGTCAACTGATCTGGGTTTGATCCATCACCGTTCTTTAGATCACTCCGCCAGTTTGTGCTGTGAATAGATCATGAGTGGCGGGCAAATTAAACTTTTGTTTTCCTGTTCCTCCGCCGCTGTTTGAGTGTGAGGCTGGGATCCTTCGGTCCACATGGAACCTAATTGGCAATGCACTGCGAACGTTAACAAGCCTTTACAGCGTAGTTGACGCGCATGACTTGCACCCTGCAGGAGGCGTTTAATTTTTCTATATTGCCTGCCCCTCGAAGGATTTGTTGTTCAAAGCAGGCCCGCCGGAAAACAACAGTTACATGAAGGGAGTCCTCTAATCACAGAAAACTGCTGCCAGCCAGTGCGAGACGCTTGAGGAGAGCTTCTTGTGACTCGCTGTGTGCTCTGAGACAGCTTTAAACAGCAGCTGTAGCTCGCCATTCCCCCCACCATGGCCGGCTTTAGCGCTGGTGGCGTCCAGTGCGACAATGTTTAGTCAAATTGCAGCATAATAGCACAGTATGCACATAATTAACATGGTTTTCTTTTTAAAGAATAGGCATTGTGTTAAAAAAGCATGCTCTTATTTCAGAATGATGAAATATTATTTAATAAGTAATGTTAAACACCTTGGTCTTTTCTAATTCAGAAACCAGTTAACACTCACACTGCATTAGGAAAGGATATGTAAATAACTATACCCAAAAGTAATTTCCTAACCATGTGTAATGCAGCTTTATTTCACACTCACAATGAAGTAGGCCAGAGAAAATGTTAATAAATCGTGCTAGACCCGAAGGTATCAGAGCGCTTTACAAAAGGTTCCAAATAGTTGCAAGCTTACATCAGTTACATATACCAATGATACCAGTAAAAACATTTAAGGAGCATAGAAGAAGAGGAAAATGGAGTGAGAAGGGTAAGGGGGTAGGGGAGAAAGGGATAGGGTAAAGATACAACGGAGAGACGAAGGGGAAGTCTGCCCAAGGTCCAGCTGGGTAGGTGACAGCCGAGGGGGAATCCGCAGCTGTCTCCTTTTTAGCTATCGGGTAGCTCCACCGGGCATTGGTCAAATAGCTAGGGCTCCATGGTCGAGGGAAAGTTCGAAGAGTACATGGCCTAGCTCAGTGCTTGTGATTTCGAGAGACCATACATCTACTTTGCCATCATACTGGCCTTCATCCATTGCCAGGATCACTTCTGGGGCCATCCAATATGGTGTCCCCACAAAGGAATTGGCAGGAGATGCTATTGATGCTGATCCAAAGTGTGCAAGTTTCACCAGGTCAGGCTCCGTTAAGAGGATGTTTCCAGCTTTAATATCTCTATGAATCATGTTGTGTGAATGCAAATACGCTAGTACTTGAAGAGCACCATGGATAATTTTTATGAACTTCTAATAAGTCAGACGTGGATCCTAGGCAATATTCCATTACAAGCCAAGCTGTGGGTTCCCGTAGGTAGCATCCTTTGTATTCTATGCTGTTTTGGGTGCTGTATTCTTTGCAGGAAACTGACTTCCTTAATAATGTCTTGCCATTTCTCTGTGGACTGCTTTCCACTGTATGACATTTTCTTGATAGCAACCACCACATTGGTGCGTGCAAACCTTCCATATCCAATTTCCCGGAGATCAGAGAAAAGCTTCTCTGGATTATCCCGGAAGACAAGGTCTGCTATTTTTCGGTCTTTCAAGCTTCCAGCACGGTTGGTCGACGGCATCCTGCTGGGCATAGCGCTGCCTGACTATCTGGGTTTATAATTGTGGCATCAAGGTATGGTTCATCTGTGTGAACTGTGGGGTTTTTTTCCTGCTTGGACGACTATCTGGCCCAGCGCCGGGCTCGCAGACACGATTTTGTTTTCCGCTTAAAGTTGGGTTAGGAAAGCCAGGTCTCCGTGGCCAGTTGCCTACACAGGCTCCACAGGGCCCCTGCTGCTATACACTTGTGCTGGGTATCCTAATGATGTCGATTCCAGGCCATCTCCCTTACACTGCTTCTGTGGGCCCCTTGTCATGAAGCCTTTGTCCTTATTGCAGTTTCAATTTGTATGTCTATCTGTCACAGGCCCTCGCCCATCACACCACCAGACGTTGCATCCCTTTACTGAGTAATCACACCTTGTTGGTTATCATGCACAAGATGAAATCGTTTTCCACATAGAACCTAAAACAATAACAATACCTTACAACTACACACACTACAAGGTTTAGCTAGCTATCTATTTGAGTTAGCACTTCAGCACCCCACATAGGGCTAGTTAGTGCCCACCGAAATGCTATAATACAATACAATTAAACAATAGTACATCTATATTTTTTTCTGGCAGCCAGCCAATTTGGTGATAGTAAGAGGTTGGGGTGGATCTATAAAGAATGTACAGGATCGTTGTTGCAAAGGATAGGAACTTGTCCAGTGATAAACTAGTGAAGGAGGCTAACAAGGTGGCTGTTGCAATAATCTAGTTTACTCTCTATAAGTGCAGAGAGAGTTATATATATATGAAAGGGAATGTAGAATGGCGTTTGCGAATATAGAGTATTTGGTAGCAATGGCTGTAGTAGTAATAAAGGTTTCATGTTCAAGGTAGGGTTGAAATGTACACCAAGACTTCTGCCAGAGAAAGTTGGGACGAGAGTGTCTATAGTAAAGTGTTAGAACCGAGGTCCCAAGGGCCATTGACTCCAACACTGTAGCTTGGCTCGAGGCAGGTAGGCACGCTCGAGGCTATGTGTGAAGTAGTTGCGCAGTATACTCTCACACTGATGCAATAAAACACACACAATAAAGAGACACCACTCCCATTTCATTGATTAGAACAAGTATCTTTATCCACCTTTTAGTCGGGGTTGAAAACGTGAGGCTCGCACCGAATGCATGGTAAATGGGTTTTGGTTCCTTTAGGTCAATGCAGGCAACAATTCCTAGACAGATAGTCAATACAGGTAATCATTCTAAGGCAGATAGGCACTACAGGTAATCATGCTTATGCAAACAGGCACTACGGGTAATCCTGCTTATGCAGATATTCTCTACAGGCAGCAATGCTCCTTCAGGTATAACATTCAGATAACAATTCTCTTGCGGATACTCAATATGAGGGACAATTCTTAAGTAGAGATTCAATTCGGGTTCAGAGGGGGCATCTCAGCAGGGGTGCATGTCCCAGACAGTTATTACTAGTGTCTGAGGGTGTTTGACCCGGCATTCCGGCCCCAGGAGCCCCCAGGGCTATCCCTGCTGTCCGTGGGCAGGGGCCTCCGCGTGGGCGTAGGCCCCTGACCTCTCTGACTGCACTGTCCCTGCGAGGGAAGTTCAGCCTCCAAGGCTGCGCCGGCTCTGATACGCGCAGGACGCCTCCTCCCCGGTTAACCCGCTCCTGACTTCACTTGGGGCTTCGACCCGGGGAGGCGGATCGGCACGCTGGTGTCTTCGGGCCCCCTGCTACCAGGAACCTGGCCTGTGGACTCCAGGGGCTCCCACACTTCTCGAAGCCCCTTTCGCTGGTGTTCCTCGGACCTCCAGTACGGCTCCCGGTCCGAGCCAATCTGAGCGCGGCTTCCTGGGGGCGCGGCCGATGGCACAGCCGGCACCCCGGTTGCCTAGCGACTCTCTCCTTCACGTGCGATCTCAGTGCTGCCCTGGCAAGAACCGCGGCGTCCCTCCCTCTGCTTCAGGGGCCACGGCGGTGATCTTGACCACAGCGTCTTCTTTCGTAGCGCTGCCTGGGCTGCGGCTGTGAGTCCAGCACAACGACTCTTCCCCTCCGCTTCAGCACTCGCCCCAGCGGCCGGGATCTTGGCTCACCACAGCGCGCTAACACAGCGCTCCGAATTACTTGCAGGGTTTAGGTTACCCAGCGATACACCAGCTCAGCGCTTCACATTAGCTGCGAGTTCTGGGCATTCATCGCTTTGCGGAATCAGCGATGGGGTTCACTGGCAGGTTTTGGGGCTCACAGCGCTTGGGGACAATGCAAAGCTCTGGTAGTTCAGCGCTTAGCTGGCACAGTGCTTTTCAGTACCTCAAAGGGAGGGGGGGCCAGCAGCAGCACAGCACTTCCCAGTCTCAGCGCTGGTAATGGATTGCAGGCATTAGTTGCAGGGGAAGAGATTATGGTAGTCCTGGGCAGGCTCACTGGAGCTGGTGTTCCTGGTTCCCCTCAAGCAGGGCAAGGTCAGCAGGCCGGCAGGGTAACTCATCTGACTTGGGGCAGCAGGCCCTAGGATCAGTCAGCCTCAGTAGTGTAGCAATCCCCCTAGCTCAGCAGCCTTCACTCCGGCGGAGGGTCCCCAGATCCAGTGGTGTAACTGACTTGTCAGGTTTACCTCCTTTACTTTTTATACCCCTAGGTCAGGTGACCCTACAAAAAGGCAGCAAGTTTTGGCGCCAACCTGGAGGGTTGGAAGGTTCTAGAGGAATCTGGGGACTCTGTGGTGTCTGTCTATGGTGACAAGAGGCAGGACGGTCAAGGCTACAGTAGCATTAAGTCCCAGCCTTATCCCAACTACTAGTGCGCAGATAGGACTATGGCCTCACCGCAGTAGCAGGGGCTTGTGGCAAACATGTTAGGAGAGAGCACCTGCACCTCAGCACTGTTCAGCAGCGGTAAGGCGCCCAGAGTCCTATGTCCAACAAAAATGGCAGTTAGTAACGAGGCAAAAAGGGAAATAGGATGTAGGGGAAGACCACCCTAGGGCTGACCGGTCTAACATAAAGGAAATAAGGATTAGAAGAAATGGGGGGCTGATTTATCCCAAAAATAAATTGATGTAAAAGTGTTAAAATTGGAATGAAAGCTTTGTGTATCATCCGTATAAATAAAATAAAAAAAATGATGTAGTTACTTGTCCTAGGGATGTGGTGTTGAGGGTGAAAAGCATATAGCCTGAACCGAACCTTGAGGGATGTCGTATGGCAGAGTCGTTGATGCAGAGAGTAATAAACCTGACCCTCATGGAAGACTTCACATCCTCCCGCTTCCTGCTTCTTTCCCACCTTATTCAGGCTCCACACTTCGTTGAATAGGAAAGGCTGGGAGGCATGATTATCATAGGACTAGGAGGGTGTAATAGCCATGCTGATGTTAACTAATTAGCCATGCTGATGCTAACTACTTGATAAACCTGCCCTAAACCCATCCCTATCAGCCTTTTTGGAAGTCAGCTGGATCAGACAACAGCAAGACGGGCATTACCCCTGGAGGGAAAGGGTAAGGTATCGATGAAAGGGAAGGGAAGAGGGGCATGACCAGCAAAAGAGTATGAGGATGTAATAGCTATCCTAATGCTAACGAATTGACAAACCTGCCCTACACCTCTCCCTTATTGGAACTTAGCTAGATCAGTAAAGCAACAGCAAGAGTGGCAATACGACCGGAAGGAAAGGTGCTTCCCATTCCATTCCATCCCCTCGACAGTCCTGCTTCTCGAAAACAGAAAACCTACGCCCTGCAGTAGGTGTGACCAGGGTTGGAGATGGAAGGACCTGCTGGGATGGTGGGGCACACAGACGTAAATGAAACGGTTGACACATTCAAAAGTTCATGGAAATATATATCTTTGACTTGTTGAGGTGAAAATATTGTAGCCATTCAAAGTGTTTCATAAATCCAGAAGTAATTATAATTTTAAGTGATTTCTTGGTTTAAGCGATGTGTATTCAGAGACATCTGCAGTATTCATTTCATATACTGTCTAATCATCGATTTATTTGCAACTGTTCTGGTTTGAAATTAAATAATGCAAAGAATTACAAAGAGAAAATATTGTAGATATATTTTCACTCCATTTATATTCCAGTGCAAAGTTTAGACGAAGAAAATTAGTGCGAATGGGACTGTTCAAGACAAATATATGTTTTAATGTTGGGTGAAGGAACAACTCGAGGCATGTGATGCTGGCAAGACGTAGCAGGCCGATATGACTTGCAAACGTCGGAGAAACGTAGTTGACTCCTGCGCACATAATTATCACCTCTTGGAAGATTTTGCACTGTCAGTCAAAAATTGTTTTTTCACGAAAAAAAGAATTTTTTCCCACATGTTTGTCACCTTGAATTCGTGGAGGTTTATACGTCTAGAAAAGGAAGTAAATTGAGATTCACTCTCCAACCAATTCCATAAGCAACACTGTTCATGTTACCCTTACATGAAAATGTTTTCGATTACGAGCTGCTGGTAATGCTGCCTTTTTCACCTTAAAGTCAGATGAATTACTTATTCTTGTCACATACACATTTAAAAAAAAAACAGTGTATTCGATTTTTTGTGGCACTCCATTATTAGCTGTGGTATTGTAAATGCATCAATACATAACAAGCATTGGCATAGCTAATAGGTCTCGCTTTTGGGACCTTATAAGTAGTTAGTTATGCAGCACAATATCCTTGGTATAACAACAACAACTTTTGCATGGCGAAACACTTATAAGGTCCTAAAGGCGAGACCTATTGGCTATGCACAGCTCCCTGGTCCCGAACTTGGCTCGCCGATTATAAAAATGAAAACATACATAGAATGCAATAGAGAGCAATTTTATTGTACATGAAAATTTAGGTCTGCGATTTTTGTGACTCCAGCAAACATTGAAAATGTAACCTGGGAAACACTTACCTGCTGCAGAAGAGATGTGAATTTATTAGACCTAAATTTAAGGACGTATTCAACTATTTCTTTTAAAAAAACAGCCCCATCTGCTGCGTCAGCACACATGAGCGTGCGCCAAGGTCGTTAATATTCATGCAGCATTTTGAATATTCTGCCCGTAGCACGTTACCTATTGATATATTGAATCATTGTTTGAATTCTGTGATGCTTGATGCCAAAGAACGGCGCTGGCAGCGACAAACCAGTCAAACGCATTAATGAACCAAGATGAAAGGCATTTTACATTAAACAGAATCGAAGGAACAAAGTTCACATAATTATGGGACAGGGTGAGTTAGGGTTAAAAGGACAGGAATCCGGAAACACTATCCGATGATTACTGGTTCGGTAGCAGACGTGCATAATTGCAAAGGCTGAAGACAAAACAAAATAGCTACCAAGTGTGGCCAATGTCATGAGGCACCTTCCTCCAGCTCTTGCCTTTTGCAACATCACTTTGCACGACTTTGGGACTACTCGGCCAAATGACATTTTACTATTCAGGCGCTCCCTTTCTCTTAGCAACAAGGCTATTACTGAGGCCATTTCCAGGGCAGTTCTCTGTTATCTTTGCTCGTGTGCTCGAAGGCAGATCAAATGTCTGAAACCTCTTTAGATATAACCCTGAACGTTTTTGGAATTGGTTCTCGAAATACCAGAAGCAACACTACAAGTCCCAGGATGCTCCATGATGTTGGCTAAAAATAAAATATAGACTGAATGCGTCACCTAAGAAACCTGCAGCATCTGCAAGCAAATATTGAGCTCGACATGGACAATGCTTACGTCGGGGAAGTTGATGGTAAAGAGTGGTCTATCCCATAGCTCTCTGACAACCCCATAAAATCCTAGCAGACTAACCGCTTTTCACAATAGATTTCTCTCTCTCTCTCCACACAGAAATAGTGCAAGTATTTTCCAGAGCTACTGGCTAAATAACATTTTGGTTGCTGGAGCGCTCTTCTTTGATTTTAAATTACGAACATTTTGATATTTTTTTTTGGGTAATTTGATTTCGTGCTTAGATATCACGCTAAAACTGCTCTCTACCGTACCTATGGAATAGCTGGATTTGTCTGTTACATCCTCCGTGATGGGATTAAATGAATTAAGATCGAATACAACTTGTTTATCTGTTGTTAAAGATAAGCACGAGGAGGGACGAAGGGAATGTGTGAAGGCTGGAAAAGCCAGTGAAAAAGAAGGGTCTGATTGTGTGAAGGCCAGTAAAATGTGGTTGGGAAAGTGAAAGTGATCGCGCGCTGAGAGCGATGCGCTTAATGAGCATGACGAGGGTGCTCGTAAGTGCGCGCGCGCGCGCGCGCGTAACCGTAAGCTCTAGGCCGCCACAAGCAAAAGCGCGTGGTAGCATTTTCTGAAGCCCACATACTAAAATTCTCGCCAGAGTAGCGCATGCGCTGGCTCAGGCGAGACCTAAAAATTAACATCCTTCATATATTATAATTCATACTATCAGAAGTTCAAGACAAGTTTAAACATGTGGTTTTATTTGTTCAAAAGCTATACGAAATAGAATACCAAGGTCTGGGAGCGCGTTATGGTAGCTCAGTGGACTAATGCATCCTCTGCAGGGATCTGTTTAATCCTAGCAGGTCCACACAGCCCTTGCAACATCTGAGTTTGATTAAAAAAAGAGAAAAAAAAGTGAATTTGGTAATAATATGCTTTAACTCTCAATAGACTCAACACACCCTCATGGGTTGAACATGAGTTCTAGGAGTAAGTCTGTTATAAGGCAGTTTTTGAACTTGCCAATATGAAGTCTTAATTGTCGCCACATTTTACCACGCTAGTAATGCTGCCTGTCATGAAAGTTAACAGTATTCTACCTTCTTAAACGTCATAAAGCATTGGTAAGATTAGCAAATAAAAGTTCTTATTTATTTAACTTTTTACTTTCATCCTCTAGATATATCGGGAAGTCTGATTCAATCACAATCAGTGTTTGGAATCATAAGAAAATCCATAAAAAACAGGGTGCCGGATTCCTGGGCTGCGTGCGTCTCCTTTGCAGTGCAATCAATCGCCTCAAAGATACTGGTTGTAAGTAGACGTTTGCAACTTTCACAAATGATAAAGTATGATTCCTGAATAAGTGCACTTTAAGAGTGCAGTTTTCCATTTTGACTGCTGAAGTTTGATATATCCCATCCACTCTGCATTTGTTTCTTTGTGTACGATGCACGATGATAGTTGTAAAGGTGCAAAAATGTTATCTGAAATCTTCAAGTTTTTTTAGTTTAGTTTGCATAAGATCACGCTGTTTTCGGAAGAATACAATAGTCTAAGGTTGTGGACTTCTCTGCCTCCAAGTAAACTTTATTGTTTTTATATAGCACAGCATCGACATTTTTCCACTGCCCTTAGGGCCTGGGTATAGAGCAATGGCAGAAAAGTTAACCAGAGCAATAGAATGTGTTGTGTGGTGTAAAAATCTACACTGGCTCACCTTTGACTGTAACTGTCCTTCAGTTATTTCGATCTTGATTTAGCAGTGTGAAACTATTTTACATCTACATGAAGTGCACGATTCCACCATATTGTGATTGGACTTGGATTAGGATTTCGATGGAAGTACCATTTTCTGAGAGAATGGCACTTAAGCAGCATGTAGAATTCCTATTGTGTGTCTTCTTAGATCTGCCTTGTTATGTACAGGACTTTCTTTTGCTCCTTCGTTCTCGGTAAAGAGGGCCTGTATCGCAGAGGTCAACTCTGCACTAAATAGGCTCTAAAGAACCTGATTTGGAAATATTAACTTTCAGATCTTCTTAAAGTGCAGAGACGATCAATAGTGTTAAGCTTTGCAATAACATGCATTTCTGCAGGTAGAAGCTTGGATTTTTACAGTATTTAAATCACTACTGCATCATGGGTGAATGGTCTGTGAAGGCAGGAATTAGGGGTAATAGCTATCTGAATGACAAGTAGTGGCAGACGATTGAATAAGACCTTCTAATTACGAATCAGTGCAGGATTGTAACAGCTTGGTGAAGTTGGTCAATCCAGTTGCTTAGTGTTCTCCGATAAATGGACTTGCTTTTGAGAGTTTGCATCTAATTTGTATGCCCACTTTTCTACAACTGGGCCTGGTTTACCAAACTAATGATGGTACTCCCCTGCTGGTCATATGAGCAGCGCCATTGTGATAAGTTGCCAAATTCGTCAGACTCCACAATTGTGCATCAAGAGCTCATTTGTCAATTTTTAGGTCTCAGCTTAGAGACGCGTGAAGCGCGTTCTCGGCAGAGAACTATAGCAATCGTTTCAGCCGACAAAGGGAGACGAGAGCTGGGCACGCGACCAGCATTCTGAATGGGAGAGGGAGCGACAAGAGCTGGCCACTCGCGGATTTGGTCGCACGCACGCTCACGGCGCCAGCGTCTCCGCCGCGCGCCGATGACTGCTCTCTTCCTGGCCGGCTTCACGGAAGGCAGCATGCTTGTCTCTTGTTTGGCTTCGACAGCCCCCGAGAATGTCTCCATGATGCCTGAGGTGTGGTCCCTCCCGCAGAGCCCGAACGCAATGAGCCTCGTTCCAATAATAGTTGTGATTCCTTTACCTAATGGACGCAGCACGAGACAGGCACAGCCTGTACCCCCGCGTATTCCTTTTATCTTAATGGCAAAAGCACTGTTGCAGCCGTATCTTATAAACATCCTGAATAAAAAATGCTCCCCCAGCAAACTGTTCATGGAAAAACAAATCTATAATAACTCTGAAGTATTTACTAAATACACTGGAATGAGTCCTGATTTGAACACCAAAGTGACGTGATAAACTCAAAGTGGAAGTGTAAAAACAACGCAGATGCAAATGTTGTCCTATTTTAAGGCCTCTTTTCTACTTGTTTATAACTCGAAGAGAGGGCGGTGTAAGAAGCACAATCTATGCATCAAACTAAGAATCAATGCAGCAGGACATCTGCATGCCAATCCCCAGTGCCTCTTCCGGCTTCCTCCTTCCACGTGCTCGTGTGTTTGGTGTCTGCAAAGCTGCTTCACTACAACTTCCTTCACAATTAATGCAACTTCTGCACCACATCCTGCCAACTGGATCCCATCTAAGGATATCCAATTAGGGAGACCACGTGATCAGCCCAGGATCACATCATTAGGTAAACTGGAGAAGCCAGGATTCAAACGCAGGTCTGATGCTGAACTCCTCACTGCAGCCACCAGACCTATAAAAATCCTCCCTTGTTTAGTCTCCCTGTGCTCTTCACCTGGTGTAGACAAAAGAACGAGAACATGTTGTGTTGTGTCAGGTAAATCTAAAGTGCCCAAGTTTGTAAACTTTCTATCAGGCTCACTACTCTAACAGTGCTGCCGTTCAACCACAATGCTTGGGATCCTGCTGAATGTTTGTTGGAACTCTTGAGCTCCCCTTAACAGATGCTAATTTCAATTCACAATAATAGCAGGCAAATTTGTTTCAAAAAGAACCATTTGAGGCCCGAATACTCTCTCTAAATGAGTGATTTCACACATTCTGTTTGCTCACTCAGGACCGAGAGAAGCAGGGGGTCCTAAGACTTGCTTGATACAATATGGGGACTTTTAAGGAAACTAAGTGTCAGTATGCAAAATCCCACTCTGCTGGCCACTGCTGGAAAACGATAAAGTTCTACAACTTTTGAAGTCTGGGTACAGTAGACCGTGACAGGACGTTCTTCCCTCTCCTCCAGGCATTACCTGCAACCGGCCTCCCCAACCTTCTTGAGCTGCATGGCTTCCGGTATTTCCGTAGATGATGACATCATCGCTGCGTTCAATGAGATGAAGGTGGGGAAACACTCTACTCCAGAAGAAATTAAAAAGAGGAAGAAGGCGATCATATTCTGCTTGAGTCCGGACAAAAAAAGCATAATCATTGAAAAAGGAAAGGAGATCCTCGTAGGCGAGTGTTCTTCGGATGAAGATGTATACAAGACCTTCATCGACATGCTTCCAAAAGACGATTGCCGCTATGCCCCTTTTCGATGCTTGTTATGAGACCAAAGAAACCAAGAAGGAGGATCTGGTTTTTGTCTTCTGGGCTCCAGACTGCGCTCCTCTGAAGAGTAAAATGATTATGCTAGCTCCAAGGATGCAGTTAAAAAGAAGTGTACAGGAGTCAAGCAGGAGTATCAGGCCAACACCTACGAAGATGTCCAAGATCAATGCAATTTGGCTACAAAGCTTGGAGGTCAATCGGTGATCAGCTTTGAGGGCAAACCCATAGGAAGCAGTCACCGTGCCAGTTGCTGAAGGAGCTTCCACCTTTGTCTAGTGCTATACATTTTTTTTTTGGGGAGGGGGTGCTCAGGAGGCGGGTTTAACGTCTGGTCAGCTAGTTCTTATTCTCCTTATCTGTACATTCCCTTTGAGTGTGAAGAGCTTGATGCCCAATTCTAATTGAAACACTACAAAGCCAACCTTCAGTATGTACATGATTACTGCCCAAACTATTTGCCAAACTGTTGTAACTTAGTGTAAAATCTACATATTACTCCAAGCTTTGGTTTCCCAGAGGGTTGACAGCTGACAAATGGCGCAGTCTTAAATTCCATATCTTAATTTGTTTGGCACGTTCCAAATTTTTTCTGAAGTCTTTGCTCATTCCACTTGAGGGAGATATTCCTTTGTACTGTGGAACAATTGGATTTTATTCTGTCAGTTAAAATAAAATCTTATCACAGCCCTCTATCTCTGTGGTACTATCGGGGGTTTTCTCAAGTGCATTTCAATTTTGTTTTGGGAACATCTAACAACGTATTCCTTTAGTGCGACTTCCTCCTAATCACCCCATAAACTCATTTAGTGAAACTTTGCATAGGGACAGAATTTAAGCAGTCTACCTTCCCTAAATTGCTTCTACATGAAACCAGCTCCCCCAACCTAAAGTCCCAGCCACCAATGAACATTGACCTTAAGGAGAATGAGAAAGCACTTTCCATCTGTTGTAATGAACTTAATAAAAAAAATGTACTGGATATTTGTTTTTATAAATGGATCTCTTGCTTAGAGGGGCATTCTTGGGGGTTGAGGTGATCTTAAAGATTTCTTCCCTGCCTCCCCTTCGGCCTCCTTCACAGCTAACTGCACAGACGATCCTTCTTTATCTAAGCATCAGGGGACTTGCATCTCATTTGAACCGAGTTGGTTTCCCGAATAACTCATTCCTCTTCTCTGGGGACGCCGCACCGATCACTGCGTATAAGGAATTGAAAGATTTCTAACCACATACCACTGCTGACAAGCTAGTCAGGGGCATCTTTCCAACCTCGAGTCCATTTCTGAGCCTCCCTAAATGCCCCCTTCCCCAGCTCCACTCCATACATGGCCCAAATCATACTTAAGGCACACAATGCGCCACTGCTTGTGGGTGCCCCGTCTGGCACTAAGCCACATTTCAACTCGGAATAGATGCGGACATGCACTCTAATGTGGCGTAACAGTCAGATCTGCCGACTTTGGAACTGGAGAAACAGGTTCGCGTCTCTGCGTCATCTCAACATCCTGTGATTCTGGGCAAATCAATCCTCGTGCCTACCAAAACATGAATGTATACTTGTCTAACGCAACTGGCGCTTATGTAAATCCCTCTATATCTTCGGGAGGAGTTCGCGCAATATAAAACTGAAAAAAAACTTCGCAAGCTTTTCGTTTCTTGAAAGAGCAATATGAATAGGCATACTTCGGAATCGTTTCTAGTATGCTTAATTTTTATGGCGCTCTTCCCAAACTATCAATCTCCTGCAAGTTAACATTGTATTTTGTGATACCTCGCCCATTCTTTTTAAGCGATGATGGCCCAGTTTGTTTTATTTTCTACTTTGGTTCTTCACTCTGTGTTTTGGCAGTAGCGGGAGAGATTTACACGCTGTTTGGTAAAGAAAACTGTAGCGCTACTGACACCTAGTGGCTCAGTGATATAGTTACAAAGACGCGTTGCCGAAATCCTCATATATTCCGGTTGATAAAATAAGGTTTTTTGGAAATCTCACTGAAACTTCCTAAGCAAAAGTACAGTTGCGTCTTTCAAGTATGGCATGAGGTTAAAATGAAATGAAACCTTAACGCCTTATAGGCTGTACTCACACAATGTACATCATTCTCATTGCCGACACTCTGACCTGATAACGACATTGAGGCATGAACGTGACAATGATCAGCCGCGTGGCTTCCAGGGGAGCTGATAATTGCTTTATTGAGCGGCCCCAGGGAGCGCACAGCCTGGCAGTTTAGCGCTGGCCCGCCGCCTCTATTATTTACCCTAATGCCTTTGATTCAGTGCTGGTGGGGAGGACGGCGAGGAGGTGGGGTACATAGTCGCAGCCTTTTGTGCACCTTCATTTTCTGACCCTCTCTCCCCACTTCCTCTCTTCTCGAACTTCTCTTCCCCTCCCCATTCTCCCCCTCCTCCGTACCAATAATTTCCCTCCCTCTCTCCCCCGCTCCTTCATCTGCCCTCTCCCTCACACCCCCGCCACCCCTTCTCGTTCCCTCAAGATGGCCGCAAGGAGGGAGTAAGAGGGGCGAGCTCTGGGTCAAGGGATCACTATTTGGTCTAAATCCCGACCGGAGCAACCCCAGCACCCCCTCCCCCCCCCGGTAATTAAAGCCGGCTACCTCCGGCTGACTCCGGGACCTGGAAAAAAACGTCAGACGGGGCAGCCTGACCCGTCGAAAAGGATCGGCTAGAAGGACGCAAGAGTCCTCACAACCTCCTGGTCGGTCCCTGCTCCGGAGCGCCGCCCCGCACCCCCAAACCGCAAGCAGTGAATGCCCCCCCCCCCTCTCTCACCTGGGGGTTAAGCAGCAGTAGAGAGCACGCTAGAGACGGTTCCAACGGGACACCCGGGAGCGGTGCCGAGCCGCAAGTGGAAGTGCCTGCAGGCAGTGGAAACGAAGCGACGCATCCGCATCACCTAAGCAACACAGTTTGGCATTGGCGAGAGGCGGCAGACCTCACGTTCAAAAGACGAACCTCGCACCGGTCTCAATGACTATCACCGGCTGGGCTACCTGGCCCCAAGATGGCCGACCGCCAACAACTACAATCCTATAAAAGTCACAGGTGAGCCTAAAAAACGGAAAAGGTCCCCTGCTCCACGAGACCGCTGCCGCAGCGAGCGGTCCCTAGGGACATCCTACAGGGGCGCCTCCCCATGCCCCCCCACGCTAATACGTAACACTCGCTCTCACCCAGGGCTGCCTGACCCTAAGATGGCCG
Source organism: Lissotriton vulgaris (assembly GCF_964263255.1). Lineage (NCBI taxonomy): Eukaryota > Metazoa > Chordata > Amphibia > Caudata > Salamandridae > Lissotriton > Lissotriton vulgaris. The sequence goes on along the minus strand of NC_141695.1, from coordinate 693,576,271 downwards.
CCACCCGGGACATCACTGTAGCAAAGAAAATGGACCTGATTCTCCCGTTCTAACCCTACTCTTGGACCTGACTCAACCTCAATATTTGAGCAGGGCTCATGGATCTGCTCTACCTATTTCAGACTCTTTTACTAGCTTCAAGTCTTTAACTCTGGTAAGTTAAGTTCACTCCGGTCTCGACCTCAATATTGGAGCAGGGCTCAGGGACCTGCTCTACCTATTTCAGACTCTTTTACCTGCTTCTAGACTTTAACTCTGGGAAGATAAGTTCACTCCGGTCAGCTAACTGAGCAGGGAAACCAGGCTGATTAAGACACTAACATCAGCGTAGCGTATCGATCTCTCCCAGCCTAGGGACCTCAGAGGCCCTAAGTGACAGTGCCTCCCACCAGTACCCGCAGTAGACCACTCACCTACTATATTCACCCGGCCTCTCTCTCCAAGGGACACCTGTCCCCCACCTTATTCAACAACTCGCCCGTCTTCCTATGCCACAGCTCGCCCCGGGGCATGCTGACCACCTTTCCCTGACTCCTTATATCCCCAGAACCCCGGCGCTAACCCCCTACTCCACTGGACAGCACTCCCCTACCCCCCTCGTGAAAACTGACCACACCCCGCGCAACCATCCCCGTTACACTATTCCCCTGGCGCATTCCGGCTACCTCTACTCCGCTTCTACCTCTACACCGATCCTATCCCTTTCCTACCCCGGAGGTCTTGCCTCCCCCTCAGCCCAGCTAAGATGCCACCGACCGCTCAACCAGACACGCATCTCTGCCCCTCCTCTAATCATCTTTCTCCTCAAGGGCAGAACACCTTCGCTATAACATTCCCACACAGCCGCTCCTTCAAAGCAAAAAAACGCTTCAAACACAATATAATTAGGCTACACCCCGAAACGCTAGTCGTCGACACTTACCACTGCACAACCAGAGGACAGAGGAAAATGGACCTCATTTTCCACACCAACAGACCTGACTTCTGGGCAACCATCTTTTACTCATCCCTCCCCGTCTCCAAAACTGCCTTCACGAACATAATCGCAAACTAACTATCGCCCCTCTGACCCAACAGTCTCTGACCGGAGACATCTCCATCACCATCTATGAGAATGGCACCATTCTAATTCAGGCGAAAGACGAGAACCTAGAGTTCTTCGATTCTCTCTTCCCCACACTTAAGATGGCCACTATCCATTACCCCCACAAAATCACCCCCTCCCCATCTATTAGCTCCGTACAAACTCCCAGTCCTAAGAGCATATCCCCGCCACCCCGACATCCCCTCACTACTCTACTCAGTCACTCCACCAATCAGACGTTACCATCAGCCCTAGCCCCCCCCTATTTCACAACTCCCGTCCTCCACCTCTCACTCCCAACCCCCCAATATTCAGCCATCCTCTCATCCCCAAAGGACCTTCAACCCCTCTCTCCCCAGCTCCCAAAGCACCCCTAGCTACCAATCCTCCGCCCTTTGAGATCCACCCCAGTTTCCCCAACCTTCCTTGCTCTTCCACTGTGCCAAACCTACGCCCTCTCCCTCCCCAGCTCCCCCTTTCCCCCTACCCCGGTCGTCCCCCCCCATCACTCCCTTACTTCCAGTATTCAGCCCCCCACTCATCCCCAAAGGACCCCCACCCGCCCCTCTCCCCAGTTCCCAAACCACAACTAGCTCTCAGCCCCTTCCCCTTAGAGATCCCCCCCCCCACAGAGATCCTCCCCTCCTCTCCCCCTCACCCGAGATGTCGCATCGCCTCGACCTTATTGAGGCGCAGATCGCGACCCTGATCCTAGGCCTGAAGGAAACCCTATCTGACCTAGGGAATCTCCAGCTCCCCTCCCCTCCGTCCCCACCACTCCACATCCCTCCTCCTCCCCCCTGGAATGACTATCCTAACACCATCCAGGCTCATCCACACCCAGGTTCCCTGCCTCCTCGCACTAAGGACCTGACGGAACCACGAACAATCAATCCCAGAAGAATTATAAACTCCCTCTCCCCCCAGGAAGTGAGCGCACTCGTCGCCTCGTACGAACTCCCCCTGAACCAGTCAGCCCAGGACCCACTCACAAACTCGACTCTCACCTCTTCGATACAAGTCATCACCGGAGTGGGTAGAGACCTCCCCGCCCACCGTAGAGCCACTAGACCTCCACCCTCTCTTTCCTCCATACCCAGAGCCAAGCCTGACAAGATAAAAGCGAAAGAAGACCCCCCCCCATGAACTGTATGCTCATCAACAGCCGGTCCGCAGTCAAACATGCAACGGAAATAGCCGAAGCCATCCTCTCCCATGACCTGGATGTAGCCTTCATCACGGAAACATGGCTAAACACCCTATCCCTCCCCATTCTGGACATGCTGGTCCCACCCGGTTTCTCAATCATCCGCAAAGACAGGCCCCTACACAAAGGTGGGGGGCATAGCAATTATCCACAAAAATGACCTCTCCATCTCCGAAGCTCCCTCCGGCCTGTACAGTTCCTTTGAATGCCTGTCAGTCAACAGCAAATCTCACTGTCAGAGCTCACGTCAATGCCATCTCCTTTACCATCCCCCAGGCAACTCCAACGAATTTAGAACTCAGCTGTCGGATCTCATCACCCAATCAGCACTTAACAGCGACGACAGTTTAATTCTAGGCGACCTCAACCTCCGATGGAACGAATCCAATAACCCGCTGATTCAATCTCTTAACACCCTTCTGCAAGCCAACGATCTGATCCAACATTGCTTGGAGGAAACGCACTACAGAGGAGCGACACTGGATACCATCATTGCGAACAAAAATGCAATCTCGATTGATCACATCATGTCGGTGGATTGGTCAGACCACCACATCATTCTCTTTCATATGATTCAGCCGACCCTATCCCTCCCACCCACCCAAGCCCCGCCTAAGTGGGTCAGGAACACTTCCAGAATCCCCTGAGACAAGCTAGAAGAAGGTCTCGGCTCACTCCTCCCGAACACAACGGAGTCCCTCGCAACCTCGGATATCACCTCGCTCTATCATTCCAACCTGGAGCTCGCCCTGGATCAGACGGCACCTTTGAAACTAAAAAAAACCAGAAGGATCCCCTCCAGGTCTTGGTTCTCGACTGACATTAATGAGGAAAGAAGACATCTAAGATCCTTGGAAAGAACCTGGAGGACCAACCCCACCGCCCTCCATCGGGACCAACTCCAGACAGCTCGCAAAAACTATTCTACCCACATCAAAACCAAAAAGTCATCCTTCTTCTGCTCCGCCCTAGACAATGCCAAAAACCGCCCCAAAGAACTCTTCAACATCATCAGGAACCAAACTTCCATCCTTAAGGCAGCCAACCTAGTAGCATCCAAAAGCCTGTGCGAAAACTTTGCAAGTTTTTTCAATGAAAAAATCGCCAAAATTGATGGCTCATTCAGCACGAGTCCTACACCCAACCACAACCCCCCTGTAACCCCGTCTATCCGCAGGTCATCCTTCCAGCTGATTAAGGAAGAATTGATAAGCAATCTTATCATCGCCGCCGCTAAACCCTCATCTCATTCCCTCGATCAACTGCCCTCGAGACTGACAAAGGATTTGAAGCTCACTCTAGCCCCTTTTTGGGCCAAGATCATCAACAGCTCCTTGAACGAGGGCTTCATCCCCGACTGCCTTAAACTAGGTCAAGTCACACCACTACTAAAAAAACCTGGCCTTGATCTCATTGACCTGAACAACTTCTGCCTGGTCTCGAACCTTCCGTTCCTAGCCAAAATTCTTGAAAGATGCGTGCTGTCGCAATTAACCCAACATCTTGAAAATTCTAATCTATTGGACCCTTACCAGTCAGGGTTCAGGAAGGGCTGCAGCACTGAAACCGCAATCCTAAATGTCCTAAATGAGCTGCACACGTCACTCGACTCCAACCAATGCAGCCTTCTCATCCTCCTGGACCTCTCAGCCGCGTTCGACACTGTGGATCATACCCTCCTACTTAATGCCCTCCGAGAGAGAGCGGGCATCGAAAAGACAGTCCTAAAATGGTTCTCCTCTTTTCTCAACAACCGAACTCAAAAAATAAAGATCAACAGCTTCGAATCTGACCCCCTCCCGGTCAGCAGAGGAGTCCCTCAAGGGTCAGTACTCTCTCCACAACTCTTCAACATCTACATGGAACCCCTCACCTCACTTCTAAGAAACTCCAACATCCCCTTCCACCTTTACGCGGATGACACACAACTATATTTGAAAACTACCTCGATAGCAGACATTCACAGACTAAATGCGACACTCATGGAGGTCCAACCACTTCAAACTGAATGAAGAAAAAACAGAAGTTCTCCTAATTTCGAACAAAGATGAAAACCCACACATAGTGGAATGGCTCAAAGCCTTAAATGCTCTCAATGTCTCTCTGTTCGAGGCATGTGGGCTGCTGAATTCATATCTGTGCATAGATCGCCGCCTAGTGTTGGGTCCGGATGATTGCACGTTGTTGTCCTGGAAGAGTCTTCGAAGTATCACGAGATAGGTGGCTCCTCCCCTGGACTACAGTGCGCATGGGCATCGACTCCATCCCCAAATTGTTTTTTTCCGCCATTGGGTTCGGATGTGTTTCGGTTCCCTCTGTCGGAATCGATAGTTGTTTAACTTTCTTTACTTGAGACCAAAAGGTCTTTAGGACTCGCGTCGGTATTGTTTATCGTTCGGGTTGGTTATTCATCGGCTCCGAACACCTGCTGCCCTTCCGCGTGCTATCGGCGCGGACGGGCCTACACGACGCTCCAGACTACTTCATCATGGAACGAAGTTCATTTAAGAGGTGCCCAGTGTGTGCCTCAAAGTACCCGCACATCGATGTGCACCCAGTGTGCAACAAGTGCTTGTCACCGGACCACGACGAGGCCAAGTGTATGGCCTGTTCCAAGTTCCGGTCGAAGAAGACTCTCAAGCTACGACGGGCCGCTAGACTGCAGGCCCAGAGCTCGGCACCCCCTCCGGCGAACATCTTCGAGGAGGATGTTGAAGACGACGCCATCCAAAATGTCTCGGACTCTAACCCGGCGTCAGAGGTCGAGGAAAGCTACGACGCGGAAGATGAGGAGTTCGAGGAAGTCGTCGAGGAGGTAGGGGACGACGACGGGGCCATTGCCACCGTAGAGGATAGCTCGGAGGAGGAGCTTCCTCACAATGACTCCGGGGCCGGCCACCATTATGAGGCCCAGGTCGAGGGATCGCCTTCGGGCCTTACCCAAGACCTCGATACCCGTCCCACGGCTCCGCCTTCCGGCCCGGCCACGGACATTGGTGCAGCACCGCTCCAGGTGCAGAAACTGAAAGTGAAACCATCGGTATCGACGCCAACAGTATCGAAACCGAAAGGGCAAGTCGCACTGGTTGGATCTAAGGCTTCGGAGGCCTCGGCGCCGAAGAAATCCAAGATGGCTGTCGAGCTCAAGAGCCACGCCAAAATGGCCGATCCGCAGACTGCGGTGTCGAAGCCGAAGGCGAAGGCGCCCGACGCGGCTGCGTCGGCGCCGAAGTTGGTCGACGCTCTCAAAAGTCGCGTCGATTCCAAGAAGGTCAATGACCATAAGAAGGCCCCGAAGAAGCGCCAGGACGACCCCAAGTCTCTGGCTGCACCGCTTCCGGTTGACAAGGCGAAGGGGGGAGCTGTGTCGGCTCCGAAGACTGCGGCCTTGGTCGCCGACCCTAATCCGGCTTCGGAGGACTCTCTCGAGCCGGTCCGTCCCTCTGCTTCGTTTACCAAGAAGGTCACGGAGTCCCTTCAGCGTATTCGGGAGGGGGCCGCGGAGGTCGAGCCAAAGAAGACTGTGTCGCTCAAGCCTCTGCAGAAACCGGCGAAGGCGCAGACGCCGATTCTTTTCACGCTACCGCCTAGGACGGCGCCGAAGGCTTTCACTGCGAAACCTGGGACCGGAGTGCCCTTAAAGTTGGCTTCGACGCCGAAGGCATCGTCGGTGGTTCCAAACCCACAACACCAACCACTGGCGGAGGAGGAGCGTCGAGAGGTGGTCATCGACGCCAACACAGGCAAGCTGTCTCTCCTTAAACGGAAGATCACGCCGGAGCCAGCGTTGGAGCACTTCCACATCCCACTTAAAAAGAAGTTGGACTCTGCGGGTACATCTACCCCTATGGAGCCTGTATCTCCGCAAGGTCAGGAACTCTCACCCACTCATTCCAATGCTGGGGAGGGTGATGGAGAAGACGAGGATGAGTATGCTTATCCAGTTTACTCGGACTCAGAGGATGTCACTGAGCCATGGTCTGCTGGGGGAGACCCTGGGGACCCCCATTCGGGACACAAGCCACAACTTTTTGCTGCAAAAACTTCCCCGACAGAAGACTCTGCGGCCTTCAACGCTCTAATTGAAAGGGCTGCAGCCAATCATGACGTCGACCTCCATGCAGACCCAGTGGATGTCGATTTTCTTTTTGACACTTTCTCAGTGGCTGAAAAAACTGTCAAGACACTGCCAATGCTCAAAGGAGTGTTAAAGCATGCGCCAGAGGTTTTCAAGGAGCCCACCCGGGCAAGAGTCATTAATCCTCGTATTGACAAAAAGTACAAGGCAGCGCCCACTGATCCGACGTACATCAAAGGACAGTTGCCGCTAGACTCTCTGGTTGTCTCCAACGCACGTAAACGAGCCAACTCACAGACCACGGGTGATGCTCCTCCCCCAGACAAGGAATCAAAGGTGTTTGAGGCATCAGGGAAACGTATTGCTGCGCAGGCAGCCAATATATGGCGCATATCCAACACGCAGGCGCTACTTGCACGCTACTACAGGGCACACTATGACACTCTAGAGACCCTTCTACAGCACTTACCAGATCAGTACAAGGAGGCTGCTGAAATGTTGATTCAGGAGGGAAAACTTATCACTAATGCCTCAATTAAGTGTGCTCTAGATGTAGCTGATACCGCCTCACGCGCAGTAAACACTAGCGTTCTACTGCGCCGACATGCATGGCTCAGAATCTCAGGCTTTAAACATTCAGACTACCATCCTAAACCAAACTGTCAATCCTGACCACCTGTTTGGGCCAGAAGTGGATGCCACCCTCGAAAAGATGAAAAAAGACACTGACACTGCTAAATCTATGGGTGCCCTGCAGTCCCAGCAGTTTCGGGGTGGTTCCTTTCGCCGCTCCAATAATAGAGGCACCTCGAGGGGTCAGGCGTCCCAATCCACGCAATTCTATAAAAGTAACACCCAATCCTCATATACCAACAAGGGTCGGGGTGGATACCGTGGCAACAACGTCAAAGGCAGAGGGCGTGGAAATAACAGCTCCAGGTCCTCCACCGCCAACAAACAGTGACGCCTTGTCACTGCCCCCCGACCACGCAACACCGGTCGGGGGGGAGACTCCAGCAGTTCCTGCCCGTGTGGAAGTCCATCACCACGGACAGGTGGGTCAGATCTATTATCCAATACGGTTATTGTCTGGAGCTCACATCCACTCCACCCAACATACCTCCAAAAAGCCGTCCTATGTCCGGCGAGCACTTGCACTTGTTGCAGCAAGAAGTCAACGTCATGCTGCAAAAAGGGGCAATAGAGCTCGTTCCACTGCAAGAAAGGGGTACAGGTGTTTACTCCCTGTACTTTCTCATTCCAAAGAAGGACGGATCCCTCAGGCCCATCCTAGACCTCAGACCTCTCAACTTATACATTCTGTCAGAGCATTTCCATATGCTCACTCTGCAGCAGGTTCTCCCACTGCTTCGGCAAGGGGACTTCCTGGCAACTCTGGATCTCAAGGATGCATACTTTCACATTCCCCTGCATCCTTCTCACAGAAAGTACCTAAGGTTCACCATTCAGAACCAGCATTACCAGTTCGAGGTTCTGCCTTTTGGGGTCACCACGGCGCCCAGGGTCTTCACGAAGTGCCTAGCAACGGTGGTGGCGCATCTAAGGCGTCAAAACATCCACGTCTACCCTTATCTGGACGACTGGCTCATTCAGGCGAAGTCGAATCAGCAGTGCGCCGACCACGTGTCCCACACTATTCAACTTCTGCACGATCTGGGGTTCTCACTGAATTACCCAAAATCCCATCTCCAGCCCGCCCACATACGGCAGTATCTGGGGGCGACAATAAACACTCTGGCGGCCACTGCGCAGCCGAATTCAGTGAGAATCGACAGCATTCAGTCGCTGGTCCAAAGATTCAGACCTCAGCACTCGCTTCCAGCAAGAGTGTTCATGCAGTTGATAGGCATGATGGCCTCCTGCATCTCCATTGCCCCGCACGCGAGACTACATATGCGCCCGCTTCAGGAGTGCTAAGCACGTCAGTGGACTCAGGCTCACGGGCAATTGACAGACCTAGTGTTGGTGAGCGGTCGGGCATACAACCTCTGCATTGGTGGAATCCACAAAACCTTTGCAAGGGCCGACCGTTCCAGGAGCCTGTGCCACAGATTATCCTGACTACGGACGCTTCTCTTCAGAGTTGGGGAGCGCATGTACTCCATTACACAGTGCAGGGACTATGGACTCTACAGCAAAAGAAGATGCACATCAATGTGTTGGAACTGATGGTGATCTTCATGGCCTTAAAGGCGTTCAAAGTACATCTGTGCAACAAGGTCGTGTTGATCCGGACGGACAACATGACGGCCATGTACTACATTCAAAAGCAGGGAGGAACACACTCTCCGCAGCTGTCTCAACTGGCTCAGAGCATGTGGAAGTGGGCCATTCAGAGGGACATCTTCCTCATGGCAGAACACCTCCCAGGCAAGGACAATCAGATGGCAGACCTGCTCAGCAGGCACAGCCACCAAATGCACGAGTGGGAGATACATCCATCAGTACTCCAGCCGTACTTTCAAAGATGGGGTCATCCAGAGATAGACCTGTTCGCCACAAGGGAGAACGCAAAATGCCAAAGCTTTGCCGCCAGGTTCCCACACCCGCAATCGCAGGGCAATGCGATATAGATGAACTGGTCAGGCAAATTTGCGTACGCTTTTCCCCCAGCACCCCTGATACCGCTGGTGGCACGCAAACTCAGGCAACACTCGATGACTCTCATCCTGGTTGCTCCAACGTGGGCTCGCCAACCATGGTACACCACGTTTCTAGAACTGTCCGTGGTACCGCATCAAAGGCTTCATCTCACACCCAGCCTTCTGACGCAGAGCCATGGCGACATTCAGCACCCGGATCCGCGACAGCTCAACCTGGCGATCTGGCTCCTGAGGTCCTAGAGTTTGGCTACCTTAACCTTCCTCCCAATTGCATGGACATCATTCGGGAGGCAAGAAAGCCCACTACTAGAGCATGTTATGCGGCCAAATGGAAGCGGTTTGTCATTTATTGCGCAAACCACAACATTAATCCACTTGATGCTTCCATTCAGAACATCATCTGTTACCTGTTCCATCTATACCAGTGTAATTTGGCATATACTTCCATCCGCATTCACCTGTCTGCGATGGCCGCATACCTCCAGAATAGACAGCACCTTTCACTTTTCAAAGTGCCTGCTATCAAAGCTTTTCTGGAAGGACTCAAAAGGGTCATTCCACCACGGACCCCACCAGCTCCTGAATGGAACCTCAATGTGGTTCTTACAAGACTGATGGGTCCTCCCTTTGAGCCACTACATTCTTGCGAACTTCAGTTCTTGACTTGGAAAGTGGCTCTCTTAGTGGCAATGACATCGCTACGGAGGGTTAGTGAGCTGCAGGCCCTCACAATCCAAGAGCCATTCTTCCAGGTTCATGCTAACAGGGTAGTGCTCCGCACTAACCCTAAATTTCTACCCAAGGTTGTGTCTCAATTCCACTTAAACCAAACAATTGAGTTGCCGGTGTTTTTTCAAAATCCTGAGTCACTGGCGGAGCGGATGCTCCACACCCCTGACGTTAAAAGGGCCCTAATGTATTACATTGATAGGACCAAGGATTTTAGAAAGACTAAGCAGCTTTTCGTTGCTTTTGCGTCACACCACAAGGGTAACGCTATTTCCAAGGCTGGTATTGCTAGGTGGATCGTGAAATGTATTCAAATCTGTTATGCGAAAGCTAAACGCACTCTTACAATTCCACCGAGAGCCCACTCCACCAGAAAGTTGGGGGCCTCTATGGCCTTCCTTGGAAACATTCCCTTAGAGGACATATGTAGAGCAGCCACATGGTCTACCACACATACATTTACTAAACATTACTGTGTAGACGTGCACTCCAAACAGCAGGCAGCTGTAGGGCAGGCTGTTCTCAAGACACTTTTCCAAACTGCTGCAGCTGGCACGGGCGGCCGCCGCTAATGGAGGGACTGCTATGTATTCTATGCACAGATATGAATTCAGCAGCCCACATGCCTCGAACTGCAAATGCTACTTACCAGTATGCATCTGTTCTTGGCATGTAGGACTGCTGACATTCATATCGCCCGCCCTCCTCCCCGGCGCCTGTAGCAGCTGCAGGGTTTACATATCATTTCATGGCATGGTCATCATTCACAAGGTTCACTCCATCTCGGCCACAATGGCCAAAAACAATCTGGGGATGGAGTCGATGCCCATGCACACTGTAGTCCAGGGGAGGAGCCACCTATCTCGTGATACTTCGAAGACTCTTCCAGGACAACAATGTGCAATCATCCGGACCCAACACTAGGCGGCGATCTATGCACAGATATGAATGTCAGCAGCCCTACATGCCAAGAACAGATGCATACTGGTAAGTAGCATTTGCATTACTCTCCGTACGATTATGCGTTGGCTCGAATCCCACCGCTGCCACCAATGTTAGACTGGGACCCTGAGGGTCGGCCGAGCAAGGGGGAGAGGCCTCCTGGCGAGGCCCTCTCCGTAGATCGTACGGACGAGCAACTACCCCCCCCCCCACAGATAGACGCCACACAAAGATAGGTTCTGTACACTTTTATCGGTATTCTTAAGCAAGTTATACTGGACGATACAGTAGGACCAGGATACGGTGGTTCCTTCAATTCTAGTCTCTGGGGTGAAAAGTGGTAGCGGGACAGTCTCGGTACCGGTCCGGTACAGGCGTATAGCTCTCAATTTTCGAGCTGGAGGGTTCTCAAGTAGGGGCCGCGGCAGCGCCAGCAGGCCTTCAAGGATAGTTCACGAGGTTGAGCCGCGGCAGCGGCAGCAGGCCTTCAAGGATGGTTCACGACGAGGATGAGCCGCGGCAGAGTCAGCAGGCCTTCAAGGATGGTTCACGAAGAGGATGAACCGCGGCAGCGCCAGCAGGCCTTCAAGGATGGTTTCACGAAGAGGATGAGCCGCGGCAGCGCCAGCAGGCCTTAAAGGATGGTTTCACGAAGAGGATGAGCCGCGGCAGCGCCAGCAGGCCTTCAAGGATGGTTTCACGAAGAGGATGAGCCGCGGCAGCGCCAGCAGGCCTTCAAGGATGAGTTCGTCTCGGGTCTCTCGACTCCAGGATACAACTCCCTTCCTGTTCTGGAGCTACCCCAGTTATAGGTCTGGCGCCCTTTGATGTCCGGACCCTCGCACTTGGAGGTCGGGGGGTCTGGGATGAGGGAGTCCAGACACCCAGCAGGGGGGTGGAGCCAGCGCCCAGGGAGGCTGGGGGCGATCGAAACCAGGCGGAGGGGAGCCATCGACACTCCTTCTCCCATTGACTCGCCAAGTGGTCTCGTTACCCCCTGGGTGGATGGTGGTGCCTCGATGTCGGGGCCTGGCAGGGCCTGAGGTGGAGGTCGACCCGAGGCCACGAGGCCTGGCCGTGGAGGGTCTAAAATGGCGGCTGGGCCGGGGACGGTGGTTCGGCAAAGGGCCCGGGCCAGCCGAGAAGGTTGTGGTTACGGGTCCAGGTTCCGTCGGGGAAGAGCTGGGAGGTGACCCGTAGGGCTGCAGGTGTGGTTCTCGTCCAGGGAACAGGGGTAGCAGTAGTCCGGGACCCGCCATGCGGGAGGGGTCGTACCACGCCACGAGGCCGGTCCCACATGCGTCCCCCCCAGCTGAAGGCAGGGAGAGTCACCCATCGTCTTGGGTAATCTCCTCGCCGAGGCGGAAGAAGCGGGACAGGCTGTCTGCGTTGGCGTGGTCTTGGCCTGGGCGATGCTCCACAGTGAAGTCCATCCCTTGCAGGGAGATGGACCAACGCAACAGCTTCGGATTCTCTCCCCGCATCTGCATCAGCCATTGCAGAGGACGGTGGTCTGTTTGCACCCGGAAGTGGGTACCGAAGAGATAGGGCCGGAGCTTCTTGAGGGCCCACACCACGGCGAAGGCCTCTCGCTCTATGGTGCTCCAGCGCTGTTCTCGGGCCAGCAGGCGTCGGCTGATGAAGGCCACTGGCTGGTCAACTCCCTCTGTGTTGATTTGGGAGAGAACGGCCCCAACACCGTGATCAGAGGCATCGGTCTGTACTATAAATTCCCGGCTGTAGTCGGGGGCTTGGAGCACTGGGGCGGTGCACATTGCGGACTTGAGGTTCTCAAAGGTGGGCTGACACTCAGGGGTCCAGTGTACTTTCGGGGGGTTTTTCTTGGATGTGAGTTCTGTGAGGGGCCCCACAATGCTGCCATAGTCCTTCACGAAGCGCCGGTAGTATCCGGTGAGCCCCAGGAAGGCTCGGACCTCCGTTTGGGTGACCGGGGGCTCCCAGGCCTGGATGGCTGCGATCTTGAGTTGGAGAGGGGCCACCTGGCCACCTCCTACCTGGTGCCCCAGGTAGGTCACGGACCCTTGGCCGATTTGGCACTTGCTGGCCTTGATTGTCAGTCCTGCCCGCCGGAGGGCGGTCAAGACCTCCCGGAGGTGTTGGTGTTCCGCCCAGTGGAGACAATATCGTCCAGATAGGCGGCGCTGAATTCCTCCGCCAATACTTTGTTCACGAGCCTCTGGAAGGTGGCGGGGGCGTTTTTCATTCCGAAGGGCATCACTTTGAAGTGGTAGTGGCCATCCGGGGTGGAGAAGGCGGATCGCTCCTGGGCGCCTGGGGTGAGGCCGATCTGCCAATAGCCCGCGGTCAGGTCAAAGATGCTCAGGTAGCGGGCGGCCCCCAGACGGTCGATCAACTCATCCGCTCGGGGGATGGGGTGAGCGTCTGTTCGGGTGACGGCGTTCAGGCCCTGGTAGTCCACACAAAATCTGAGTTCTGGGGCGACGCCAGGGGCAGCGGCCTTGGGGACCAGCACGACCGGGCTGGCCCAGGGACTGTCCGAGGGCTCGATTACTCCTAGAGCCAGCATCTTGGAGACCTCCGACTGGATGCAGGCGCGTACCCGATCGGGAACTCTGTAGACCCTGTGCCGGATAGGGGGGCTATCCCCGGTGTCGACATCGTGGAGGCACCAGGGGGTGACCCCGGGGGTGAGGGAGAACAGATCGGCGAATTGTTGCAACAAGTCTTGGCAGCTGTGGCGTTGTGCTGGGGACAGGGTGGAAGAGAGGTGGACTCCTTCCACGGAGCCGTCTTGGGCTAGAGTCTTTAGGAGGTCGGGGAGGGGCTCGGAGTCCTCTTCAGCCCCACTGTCGGTAGCCATCAGGAGGCTAAGCTTTGATCGTACAAAGTGCGCCTTAAGTCTGTTGGCATGGAGAACCCGGAAGGGGTTCCTGGGGGACTCCAGGTCCACCAGGTAGGTGACGGGGCCCTTGCGCTCCACCACCTTAAAGGGTCCGGTCCATTTGTCAAGGTTCGACCGGGGACATGACCCAGACCTGTTGTCCCGGCTCAAATTCAATGGACGAGGCGTTTTGATCATACCAGCGTTTCATATCCTCTTGGCTGGCCTCGAGATTGGTCTTGGCGAGTTCTCGGAACCTCTGAGTCTGATTCCGGAGGGTCAAGAGGTACCGGTATACATCGGGGGGAGCCTTTTGGGGGGTCACCTCCCACCCTTCCTTGACCAGGCTGAGGGGACCCCGGACGGGGTGCCCATACAGGAGCTTGAAGGGGCTGAATCCCAGGGACTTTTGTGGGACTTCCCGGTAGGCAAACAGGAGGCAGGGTAGCAGCACGTCCCATTGGCGGCGTAGGGCCTCTGCCAGGCCCATGATCATCCCCTTGAGGGTGCGATTGAATCGTTCCACTAGTCCGTTTCCTTGTGGGTGGTAGGGGGTCGTAAATTTGTAGGTGACCCCACACTGTTGCCATAGGGACTTCATGTATCTGGAGATGAAGTTCGTGCCCCGATCACTGACGACCTCTCGGGGGAAGCCCACCCGCGAGAAGATCCCCATCAGGGCTCGGCCCACTACAGGCGCTGTCACGGTCTGGAGAGGTATGGCCTCGGGATAGCTGGTGGCATGGTCCACCAGGACGAGAATGAACCGGTGACCCTGCGCTGTCCGGGGCTCCAGGGGCCCCACAATGTCGATCCCCACCCGCTCAAAGGGAGTGGTGACGATTGGAAAGGGTTGCAGGGGGACTTTTAGTTTACGGCCGCTCTTCCCGCTGGCCTGGCAGGTGGGGCAGGCCCGGCAGTGGTTGATCACATCGTTCCGCATCTTAGGCCAGTAGAAATGGGTCACCAGGCGGCTGTAAGTCTTGTCCTGCCCCAGGTGCCCGGCGAGAGGCACATCGTGTGCCAGGTTCAAGAGGAAGTCTCTGAATCGGAGGGGGACCACCAGCACCCGGCTGGCCCCCAGCTCGGCAATCTTCTGCTCACTGTAGAGGAGCTTGTTGTCCCAATAGATCCAATGGGCCCCCGAGGCATCCCCTGCGCTCTGGGCTATGGCTTGCTGTCGGAGCCCCTCGAGGGAGGGACACGTTCTTTGCTCCTGGCGGAACTGTTCCTGAGTGGGGCCACCTTCTTGGCGCCACTGGGCCAGCTCCGGAAGGTCTCGGAGTGGATCAGGCTCTTCGTTGTCGGACCCCGGTGGACCGGGTTCAGGGGTGGTTTCTTCAGTGACGACAGGCGGTGGAGGTTCGGGCCACTCGGGTTCTTCGGTGGATGGGATGGCGCGGGCGGCCATGGATCGGGTCGTCTCACAGACCCATTCAGGGAGACCAAGCATCCCCAGGTGCTCTCTTCGTTCAACGGCTGCCCAGGGGGAGCTCTCGAGATCGTTCCCCAGGAGGCAGCCCACGGGGACGTCGTCTCGGACGGTCACTTTCAGCATGCCCGACACTCCCCCCCACTCGAAGGGGACGCGGGCCATCTGGCACAGGCTTTCGGAGTTGTCCGCAGACCGCACTGGACAAAGGACGATGGGTAAGATTTGATCGGGGGTCACCAGATGGCAACGGACTGCGGTCACACTGGCCCCCGTTTCGCGGAGGGCTTCGGCCCGGTGTCCATTAATGGTGACCCACTGGCTGTACTTCTGCGTGTTGGCTGGGATGGGGGCCCGCGGGACCATGTCCCTTTCTCCTAGACATACCAGGGACATGGCTGCAGGTTCCCACTCTGTCTGATATTGTTCGCAATCTTCGGCTTCTTCTTCGCCTTGCTCTTCTCCGAGGGCGACGGCGGTGATCTGGCGGTTCATTGGACCCGGGGTATTGTTGGATTGACTTCTCGGACAGTTGGGGTCATTGGCGTAATGGCCGGGCCGCTGGCATTTGTGGCAGACAATGTTGGAGCGGAACCCCGGTCGCGTCGGAGGACTTCCTCTTCTGGCCGGAGACGGGGGGTTGCTGGTGGGGGGCACCGTGGCGGTGTCCCTGCCCCGACCCTGGCCTCCTCCTCCTCCTCGCGGACGGTGGGACCCCTGGGAGGCTCTGTTTTGTTCGCCCGGCCAATTCCGGGGGACCTGGGTGCTCTCCCATCGATCCGCTTCGATGGCGAGTTTCCGGGGTTCGGTCAGCTTGCTGTTGAGGAGATGCTGCCTTAGTTCAACGAAACAATTATTGGAGAGGTGCTCCCACACGATGAGATCGACCAATTGTTCGTAGGTGGTGACCTGGCTGCCTTTGATCCACCCCTCTAAGGCTCGGCTAAAAAAGTTCACATATTCCACCCAGGTGGTACCGGGGATTCTTTTACAGTCTCGGAATCGCTGCCGGTACATCTCGGGGGTGAGCCCATAGCGAGTGAGAAGGGCGGCTTTCATGTGCTCGTAGGAGGTCATCTCTGCGTCGGGGAGTTGTAGCAGGGCCTCTCTCCCTTCGTTGACGAATCTCCCCCACAACCCGGCTCCCCAGTCTTTCCGCGGGATACGGTGGGAGATCATAGCTACCTCGTAGGCCTTGAACCATTGCTGGATGTCGTCGTTCCGGTAGTATTCTCGGACGACGTCTTTGGGGATGTGGACCTTGGTGTCCGAAGGGGGAGCGGAGCTCTGGTTTTCGGGGACGCCGAGGTCCTTGTTCTGTCTTCGAATCTCTAGTTCTTTTAAACTGCGCTCGTGTTCGTACGCTAGTTTCTTCTCTTCTAGCTCCCTCTGGCTTTTTTTTTCTTCTCGTTCTTCTCGTAGCCGTAAGTGTTCGAGGGCTATCTTTTTTCCGCTAGTTTCAGTTCCCCATCTAAGCGGAGTCGAGCCAGTTCCAACTCGTGGAGCCGGCTCCTCTCTCGTTCTCGGGCCTCCTCGGAAGAGAGGCCTGCTCTTCTTTCTTCTTCGGGTGTTGCAATTGTTTCTGTGGTCTCGATGCTTTCGTTTTGGGGTGGGGACGCTCCCGTCTCCACCCAAGACTCCAAGGCGTGCTTGAGGTCATCTTTAGTGCTCAGTCCCGTGGTGGCGATGCACAAGTCTATGCAGAATTGTTTTAATTCCTTGTGGCTGTATTCTTCTAGCTGTTCTATCTGGAATTTTGCGGTTGTTCCGGTCTCTTTTGTCGTCATTGTTGCTGTGTGTCGTGTGGCGAGTTACTCTCCGTACGATTATGCGTTGGCTCGAATCCCACCGCTGCCACCGATGTTAGACGGGGACCCTGAGGGTCGGCCGAGCAAGGGGAGAGGCCTCCTGGCGAGGCCCTCTCCGTAGATCGTACGGACGAGCAACTACCCCCCCCCCCCCCCCACAGATAGACGCCACACAAAGATAGGTTCTGTACACTTTTATCGGTATTCTTAAGCAAGTTATACTGGACGATACAGTAGGACCAGGATACGGTGGTTCCTTCAATTCTAGTCTCTGGGGGGGAGAGGGGTAGCGGGACAGTCTCGGTACCGGTCCGGTACAGGCGTATAGCTCTCAATCTTCGAGCTGGAGGATTCTCAAGTAGGGGCCGCGGCAGCGCCAGCAGGCCTTCAAGGATAGTTCACGAGGTTGAGCCGCGGCAGCGCCAGCAGGCCTTCAAGGATGGTTCACGACGAGGATGAGCCGCGGCAGCGGCAGCAGGCCTTCAAGGATGGTTCACGAAGAGGATGAGCCGCGGCAGCGCCAGCAGGCCTTCAAGGATGGTTTCACGAAGAGGATGAGCCGCGGCAGCGCCAGCAGGCCTTCAAGGATGGTTTCACGTAGAGGATGAGCCGCGGCAGCGCCAGCAGGCCTTCAAGGATGAGTTCGTCTCGGGTCTCTCGACTCCAGGATACAACTCCCTTCCTGTTCTGGAGCTACCCCAGTTATAGGTCTGGCGCCCTTTGATGTCCGGACCCTCGCAATTGGAGGTCGGGGGGTCCGGGATGAGGGAGTTCAGACACCCAGCAGGGGGGTGGAGCCAGCGCCCAGGGAGGCTGGGGGCGATCGAAACCAGGTGGAGGGGAGCCATCGACACTCCTTCTCCCATTGACTCGCCAAGTGGTCTCGTTACCCCCTGGGTGGATGGTGGTGCCTCGATGTCGGGGCCTGGCTGGGCCTGAGGTGGAGGTCGACCCGAGGCCACGAGGCCTGGCTGTGGAGGGTCTAAAATGGCGGCTGGGCCGGGGACGATGGTTCGGCAAAAGGCCCGGGCCAGCCGAGAAGGTTGTGGTTACGGGTCCGGGTTCCGTCGGGGAAGAGCTGGGAGGTGACCCGGAGGGCTGCAGGTGTGGTTCTCGTCCAGGGAACAGGGGTAGCAGTAGTCCGGGAACCCCCATGCGGGAGGTATCGGACCACGCCACGAGGCCGGTCCCACAAAATAAATATATATATATATATATATATATATATATATATATAATGTATGTGTGTATATATGTGTATGTGTATGTGTGTATATATATGTGTGTGTGTGTATATATATGTATGTGTATGTGTGTGTGTATATGTATATGTGTGTGTATATATATATGTATATGTATGTGTGTGTGTGTGTATATATATGTATATGTATGTGTGTGTATGTATATGTATGTATGTGTGTGTGTATATATGTGTGTATACATATGTGTGTGTATATATATATGTGTGTATATATATGTGTGTGTGTATATATATATATATATATGTGTGTATATATATATATATTTTATTCCACTGAAAAAAACAAACGTTACAGGGACGTTATAGTTAGACTGACATTTAACTTGTACAAAACCAGAGAAGTTCAGCAGTTATAGTTAGCTATAGTTAGTATTCATACAGACAGTAACACATACTCACTCGCCTATAGTCACTGACAAGCACACACATACCGATACGCCACTCTCGCAATCACTGACACACATACAGTCACTGATATACTCCCAACACTCACCTATACTGCCTTTCGCATATACAGTTACTCATATACCGCTAACACATCCATTCACTCACCGACACAACCATCCATACACTCAGTCATCCTTACAGCCACTCATATACCCACTCACCAAGCCAAACAGCTAATTCGACACCAACTGACAGACCGATAGACATTCGCACAATGTAGTAACTCACTCATACATTCACTGAGACGCCTAATCACTCACTTATACAGTAAGTCACACACCCATTGAATCATCCATACATGCACTCATACCCCCACTGATTCACCAATAAACCTAGGTGTATATATATTTAACACTAATAACCATTTTAAAAACACTCAGTCCCTGGGTGATCTCATCAGTGATGTCATTTGAGATGTCATGAGTGATGTTACTGACCATGTCATGAGTGATGTAATATCTGAGGTCATACGCAGTGCATTGCTGGGGCGCGAGTTATAGTTGGCTCAGCTAAATATGCTGAATTTCTCTGGTTTTGTACGAGTGAAATGTCAGCCTAACTATAATGTCCCTGTAACCTTTGTTTTTTTCAGTGAATTTCTTAAGGTTTTTTAAAATGATATTTTCTAACTTTAATGTCCTTGTAACCTTGTTTTTTTATTTAGTTAATTTCTAAGGTTTTTTAAATTGTATTGTAATTGCATTTATATAGCGCTTACTACCCCTGACGAGGCGTCAAAGCGCTTTTTCGGCGGGTAGCACGCTACTCTGGGACCCATAGAGGATTAGTGTTGAAGTAGTATAGTGAAACATGCAAGAACATTTTAAGTTGTGGATAGGTTAGTCAGTTATTTATTTTACACGTAACTCCTGAAATACAAAAGGTTCTCTTTTATAGAAATATATATTATCTTAAACAATAATGTGTTTGTGGTAAAATTGGAACAGCACTATGGTGGGCGCATCTAAGTATTTCCCCCTGTTAGCATTATGTTAGGGATTTTAGCCAATGTAAGTTTTTTTTTCTTCCCAAAAAACTTTATTTGTTAGTCACAGGCAATGTCAAGGAGGTTTTGTATTATTTTGCTTAAACGATATTTGTACCTTATTTTAAGTTTACATAGTACACTAGATGATTTTCTCTTCCTTCTCTCTTTTTTTTCTGTCACATTAGCGCAAAAGTTATATAACTTTTCATTATGTATCTTGAATGGAGATTAAAATTGCTCTCACATCTTTGGTCTCTTTGTCTCACACTCTACACTTTTATTTTACACTCGTTATTTTTGTTTCACACTTTTTCTTTGGCACACACATTACCAGCTGTCAGTGCACACTTTCACCAGGCACACACGCCACCAGCCGTCAGTGCACGCTTTCACCAGGCAGACACACAACGGCAGCTGTCGGTGCATGTTTTAACCAACGCACTCCTCCAACCGTCAGTGCACACTTTCGCCAGGCATACACCACCAGTCGTCACTACACGCTTTACACACACACACACACACACACACCCACACACACACACACACACACACACACACACACACACACACACACACACACCATTAGCGTCAGGCCTCAGGCATCCACAGGCGTCAGGCATCCACAGGCGTCAGGCATCCACAGGCGTCAGGCATCCACAGGCGTCAGGCATCCACAGGCGTCAGGCGTCCACAGGCGTCAGGCGTCCACAGGCGTCCACAGGCGTCAGGCGTCCACAGGCATCCACAGGCGTCCGGCATCCACAGGCATCCACAGGCGTCCGGCATCCACAGGCATCCACAGGCGTCCGGCATCCACAGGCATCCACAGGCGTCAGGCATCCTCAGGTGTCAGGCATCCACAGGCGTCAGGCATCCTCAGGCGTCAGGCATCCACAGGCGTCAGGCATCAGGCATCCACAGGCGTCAGGCATCCACAGGCATCAGGCATCCACAGGCGTCAGGCATCAGGCATCCACAGGCGTCAGGCATCCACAGGCGTCAGGCATCAGGCATCCACAGGCGTCAGGCATCCACAGGCGTCAGGCATCCACAGGCGTCAGGCATCCACAGGCGTCAGGCATCAGGCATCCACAGGCGTCAGGCGTCGGGCATCCACAGGCGTCAGGCATCAGGCATCCACAGGCGTCGGGCATCCACAGGCGTCCGGCATCAGGCATCCACAGGCGTCGGGCATCCACAGGCGTCAGGCATCAGGCATCCACAGGCGGCGGGCATCCACAGGCGTCAGGCATCAGGCATCCACAGGCGTCGGGCATCCACAGGCGTCAGGCATCAGGCATCCACAGGCGTCGGGCATCCACAGGCGTCAGGCATCAGGCATCCACAGGCGTCGGGCATCCACAGGCGTCAGGCATCAGGCATCCACAGGCGTCGGGCATCCACAGGCGTCAGGCATCAGGCATCCACAGGCGTCGGGCATCCACAGGCGTCAGGCATCCACAGGCGTCAGGCATCCACAGGCGTCAGGCATCCACAGGCGTCAGGCATCAGGCATCCACAGGCGTCAGGCATCAGGCATCCACAGGCGTCAGGCATCAGGCATCCACAGGCGTCAGGCATCAGGCATCCACAGGCGTCAGGCATCAGGCATCCACAGGCGCCAGGCATCAGGCATCCACAGGCGTCAGGCATCAGGCATCCACAGGCGTCGGGCATCCACAGGCGTCAGGCATCAGGCATCCACAGGCGTCGGGCATCCACAGGCGTCAGGCATCAGGCATCCACAGGCGTCGGGCATCCATAGGCGTCGGGCATCCACAGGCATAGGGCATCCACCTGCATCGGGCATCAGACATCCACAAGCATCGGGCATCAGACATCCACAAGCGTCAGGCATCCACAAGCGTCAGGCATCCACAAGCGTCAGGCATCCACAAGCGTCAGGCATCCACAAGCGTCAGGCATCCACAAGCGTCAGGCATCCACAGACCTCCTCAGGCATCCACAGACCTCCTCAGGCATCCACAGGCGTCAGGCATCCACAGACCTCCTCAGGCATCCACAGACCTCCTCAGGCATCCACAGGCGTCAGGCATCCATAGACCTCCTCAGGCATCCACAGGCGTCACGCATCCACAAGCGTCGGACATCCACAAGCGTCGGGCATCCACAAGCATCAGACTTCGAACATCCACAAACATCAGACATCCACAAGCGTCAGGCATCCACACGCATCCCTTTCATCAGCTCTCTGCCATCCTCGTTAGCTTCAAATGTTTCTGGTTCCTCACAAGGCCCCTCCAGCTCTTGCCTTGCTACATTTTACATTGCCACAGCACCACTGAACGCTACAGCACCACTGAACGCTACAGCACCACTGAACGCCACAGCATCGCTGATGGCCACAGCACCGCTGATCGCCACAGCACCACTGATGGCCACAGCACCACTGATGGCCACAGCACCACTGATGGCCACAGCCCCACTGATGGCCACAGCCCCACTGATGGCCACAGCCCCACTGATGGCCACAGCCCCACTGATGGCCACAGCCCCACTGATGGCCACAGCCCCACTGATGGCCACAGCCCCACTGATGGCCACAGCCCCACTGATGGCCACAGCCCCACTGATGGCCACAGCCCCACTGATGGCCACAGCCCCACTGATGGCCACAGCCCCACTGATGGCCACAGCACCACTGATGGCCACAGCACCACTGATGGCCACAGCCCCACTGATGGCCACAGCCCCACTGATGGCCACAGCCCCACTGATGGCCACAGCAGCCCTGATCGCCGCAGCAGCCCTGATGGCCACAGCACCACTGATCGCCACAGCACCACTGATCGCCACAGCAGCCCTGATCGCCACAGCAGCCCTGATCGCCACAGCAGCCCTGATCGCCACAGCAGCCCTGATCGCCACAGCACCACTGATCACCACAGCACCACTGATCACCACAGCACCACTGATCACCACAGCACCACTCAGCACCACTGAACGCCACAGCACCACTCAGCACCACTGAACGCCACAGCATCACTCAGCACCACTGAACGCCACAGCATCACTCAGCACCACTGAACGCCACAGCATCACTCAGCACCACTGAACGCCACAGCATCACTCAGCACCACTAACGCCACAGCATCACTCTGTGCAACCATTCAACAACTGGTTCAAATATGTTCTCTCAATTTTTCAAGCTTTATTACAAATGTCACAAAAAGATGTTAATATTTCACTTCTGTTCTTGGATTTTCGTCACAATAAAATACACTGAACATAATCTTCGCAAAAGTTATTTACAAAAAAGTTTAAGCTATTGCCATAAATTACAATAACTTTTATTTAAGTATTAATTATTAAAAAAAATTAAAAGCCATTGTTATTTGTAATATCAATACATCTAAGTCACGTAAATACAACACATATTGCAATACAAATGCTATAGGTGTCACGTTTGCGAAAATTAAAACTATTGGCATTGTAAATGACAAAGCTAATAATTTTGCTATTTTCAAAACCAACACATAAATAAAAAAATTGTCATTTACAATACCAATAGCTCAAACTTTCCTAATGCGAGACCTATTGCATTGCAAATGCTTGTTTGGCTATACGATTTTGGGTGATTATTTGATAGCCTAGAGGAATGGCTTCATGCAGGACTGGAGCCATATCTTCTCCCAACCATGATTCGGTTATGAATAGTATGTATGGTTTTGCATCAGTGAGAAGGTCGTAGATGTGATGCTTGTTTTTAGAGAGGGATCGAGCATTTATTAGTAGACAGTTTAGTGAGTGGCCTTTGTGGATAGTGGGACTCTGTTTGATAGAAGAGTGATCAGTATTGTGTGGGTTTGTAGCAGGTGTGTTGTTAGTGCTGTTATTAGCTGTATTAGGATAGCAATCGTGTAGCTGTTCTGTATCGTGTTCCTCATCCAGAATGCTAAGAAGGCATTTTGATGGGTCTTCATGTGTATGTGTTGGAGATGGTGTTTGAGAGTGAGTTGGAGTGCTATGTTGCTTTTGTGGTGTAACATTGTTGTGAAGTAGACATGGGGAAGCAAAGTTGTGACGTGTGGCATGTTGCTTATATTTTTTGCGTGTGTTTAAGGCGGAAGGTATATGAGTCAGGGGAGGTGGTGCAGCATGTGGGTCATGTAGTAATGTTCTAAATTGTCCAATGGATGAGAGGCGGTTAGAAGAGAGGTGCTGTATTGCTGTATCTGTGTTAGGTGTGGTGAAAGAGTGAAAGCTTTGCATTGGAGTTTGCTCCTTTGTTTGGTTTGAAAGGTGGGTATATGTTTGTATTTTGTGATGGTAAGTATTATGAGGTGTTGCGCTTTGAAGATCTTGTTGTGCTGGTGTGTGTGATATGTTTTGGTTTTGAGGAGTAGCGAAAAAGGGTGCTGATGTATATGTTTCATGCAATGGATTTGGTTGTGTAGTATTATTTGTGAGAGGAGGATGTGACGTAGAGGGGGTGGTGATGTGTTTGAGTAGAGTGTATGTTGTGTGTAGGAGGGAATGAAGTAGAGGTGAGAGTGTTTATCTTAGACTGGTTTGTTGCAAGAGTTACAAAGTGTGGTGGTGTGCAGTGTGTTTGTTAGTGTTATTATGGTAGAAGGGAGAGGAGGGTGTTGGACAACTGATGGAAGGATGATTATACGTTTGTTAGTGATAAAATGTGGTCTGTTAGGTGTAATTACAGCAGGGAGAGTGTGTCTGAACGGGATGTAGTTATGTATGGTGTTTGGCATTGTGTTAGTGATGAGTATATTGGTTAATGGTATAAGATAGAGTTGTGTACTGTTTGTAGGTGATGGTGGATATGTGTGGTAGTTGGGTTAGTAGGGTGTGTAGATGTGGTTTGGTTGGGTTTGTAGTGCAGGCGGGTACATTAATCTGTGCATAGTGTTGTGCGTGGTGTACAGTTGGTGTGAGTGTATTGCTCTGTTTGTTGATGTGGATGGTGTGGGCTGGGTATTGCTAAATGAGAAAAAGGGCAGCATTTCTGGCCCTAGTCCCGACCAGTTTCGAACAGGCTCAAACAGGCAACTGCCCTTGTCCTCTCTGCCCTTGTCCTCTCTGCCCTTGTCCTCTCTGCCCTTGTCCTCGACGCCCGGGCTGAAACGCCCTAAGCCTGGCCTTTTGTAAAGCCCTAGTAATCAGGTGACCCCTTCAGCCAAGGGGAACCCTAGCCCTATTACTATCCAATCACAACACTAGCCCTAAAATCTAGAACCAATAGGAGACCAGGACCTTACAGCCAATCTTAGCCCTAGTCCAAGCACCCAATCCGTTCAAAAACCCTGATCTCTATGTCCAATAAAGACCCTAGCCCTACCAGTAGTCCCAAAACAAGTCCATGCAACCAATGGCACAGGTAGCCCTAGTCCCTACTTACAATAGAAATCCTAACCCTACTCTAAGTCCCACACCTAGTCCAGCAGCCAATTACACCAGAAGCCCTAATCGCTACTTCCAATTAAAGGTCTAACCCTAGCCCTTGTCCCACCCTACTCCCAGCAACCTATAACATAGGAAGCCCTAGTCCCTACTTCCAATAGAAATCCTAACCCTAGTCCCAACCCTACAATGATTGAATCACAGACTCAGAAACCAATAAGAACCCTCAAATACCCAACCAATAAGGACATTAACCACAATCCAATAGAAACACCAGATACAACCACCTATCAGTGTAGACATGTGCCAACCACTAGCAGACCATATAAGGTCCCAGCAACCTCAGACCAGGTTTGCTGGCCATGGAGTTGGACACTGCTTCTCCTGTTCAGAATCTCCTAGGAGACAGACAGGCTCAATCCACACTTTGGACTTCAGCAGGTAAGCGCCTCACTAACTTGAAATCTAACAATAGTGTTTGAATAAAACTTTACTCCCCCTGCTGGCCAAAAAAAGAAGTGCACAGGCCCTAGTAAAACACAGTTTAAACAGCTCACAGAAGCACCCTCTGATGTAGAAAATCCCTGTTGCTGGGAGGGAGGCAGGGGGGCTGGTTTCACTGGCTTGTGAACACAAAGTGGTGGCTGGGAGTGCACTGTTTTAACATACAGGTCTTAGCACAGAGCAAAGGAGAAATTTGGAGGGAAAATAGAATTGTCACCAAGGAATGAGCGGGACAAACTACAGAGGTTGGATTGCAAATCCCACAATTCAACACACTAAATGTCTGCACAACATCAAAACCTGTTAAAAGAAGAAATTTAAGCTCTATTAAAAAAAGGAACAATAGAATCAGTGCGAATACAACAGGAAAAGGGGCTTTACTCTCTTTGCGGTCCAATTCCCAAAAAGAACGGAACTCTGAGACCCATATTAGATGTCAGACTTCTAAACAGGTATATCCTGTCAGAACATTTTCGTATGGTCACTCTTCAGGATATAATTCCGCTTCTCCAAAAAGGAGATTTCATGACAGCATTGGATCTAAAGGATGCATATATCCACATTCCGATCCATACAGCACACAGGCAATATCTTAGGTTTGTCTTGAACGGACAGCATATTCAGTTCAAAGTGCTACCGTTCTGGGTCACCACAACCCCAAGAGTATTTACCATATGTCTAACAGTGGTAAGAGCCCATTTAAGGAGACCAAATGTACACATATTTCCATATCCAGACAATTGGCTTATCAATAGCAAAGCAATCACACTTGTTTGCAAAACACTCTGACAACAATCAATTTACTGCCCTACAACCACTACAAGTACAGCCTTACTTAGTAGCAATTCTAAATTGTCAGACAGGGGTAGCTTACCCAAATGCAGCCAAAATTCCGACTAAAATCTGGTGCCACTATTTCAGCCTCAAAAACAAATATCTGTGAGAACAGTTATGCGTCTCCTACGAACTATGGCCTTGTGTATAGCCATAGTACCTCATGCCAGACTAAATATGCGTCTTCTACAACAATGCCTGGTGCAACAATAGTCTCAAGCGGAGGGTCATTTGAGCAATGTACTGTTGATCAGCGTCCAGTTTGCCAGTCTCTGCAATGGTGGAACTCCAACAAACTAGTACAGGAGGTGGCCTTTTCTAGATCCAATTCCGCAAACCGCCATTACAATGGCTGCATCAATGATCGGTTGGGGAGCTCATTTACAGGACATAACTGTGCAAGGGCACTGGACACATAGTCTCTTTTACACATCAATCAACTAGAAATCTTAGCAGTTCATCTGACGATGAAACCTTCCTTCCTCACTTAAAAGGCAAGGCAGTTTTAATCAAAACAGACAACATGACAACCATGTATTGTCTTCGGAAACAGGAGGGACAAAATATTCCCAATTATTTCTGCTAGCAAAAAAGATCTGGAAGTTGGTTCTACAGCACAACATTCAGTTGCTTGCAAAGTATATACTAGGTGAGGACAGTCATCTGGCGGAATATGCAGTCATCAGCAGAATATGCCAACAAGTGTAAAATAAATGTACTAGTCCTACACCCATTCTTCAAACAATGGGGACAACTGGACATAGATCTATTTGCAACACCACAAAAAGCAAAATGCCAAATACCAAAACTTTGCCTCCAGATTCCAACTTCCACAATCCAAGGGCAATGCACTATGGATCAATAGGTCAGGGATATTTGCTCATGCTTTTCCATCTCTCCCCCTGCTTCCATTTGTCATTTGAAAACTAAAACAGACATCCCTCACACTGATTCCAATTACTCCAACATGGGCTAAACAACCATGGTACAAAACCCTGCTGGAGAAGTCGGTGGTACCACATTAAATGTTACCCAGCCAACAAGATCTTTTCATGCAGAACAATTTGGCTCCTGAAGTCTTAAAATTCGGATACCTAAACATACCAAAATAATGTATGGATATCGTAAAAGAGGCAAGAAGACTCGCAACAAGAGCATGCAATGCAGCAAAGTGGAAATGTTTTGTTTATTACTGTCTTTCAAAAGACATCGATCCTATACAAGCATCACCTCAAAACATTATAGGTTACATGCTTCATTTACAAAATGCAGGTTTGGTTTTCACCTCTAATAAAATACATCTTACAACACTAGCTGCATATCAGAATAGAGAACAATCTTCTCTATTTAGAATTCCTGTAAATAAAGCCTTTTTACAGGGACTTAGGAGTTATTCCACCTCAAGCACTGCCTACACCAATGTGGAATTTAAATATTGTGCCATCAAGGTTAATGGGTCTACCATTTGAACAATCGCGGGCATGCCAATTGCAGTTTCTATCATGGAAACTCACGTTTCTATTTGCAATTACCTCACTCAGAAGAGTGGGAGAAATTCAAGCATTGACTTTAGAAGAACTAATCTTTCAATTACATAGAGACAAAGTGGTTTTAAGAACTAACCCTGAATTCTTACCAACCGTAATATCGCATCTTCACATAGCACAATCCCTAGTTACCTGTATTCTTCCCTCTACCAGAGTCAGTAGCTGAAAGATTGTTACATACATTAGATGTCAAAAGAACATTCAGGTTCTATATAGCTAGACCACTATGGTTCCAGAAACCACCACTGTTCGTGTCATTTTGAAAACCACATAAGGTTAAAGTGATTTTTCTAAATCACGTATTGCACCTTGGATAGTTAAATGTATCCAAACATGTTATGCTAAAGCCAAGAGAACACTACCTATTCCACCAAGAGCCCATTCTACATGCAAAAAAGGGGTTTTCTATGGCATTTATAGGGAATATTCCCATAGATGACATATGTAAATGGACTACTTCACATACATTTACATAACGTTACTGTGTAGATGTTATGGCAAGACAACAAGCAAATGTTGGTCAAGCAGTATTATGTACTTTATTTCAAACAAATGCACCAGGCACAAGTTAATCACCGCTTACAGGGAGAACTGCTTTTTAGTCTATGCTAAGCATGTGTATCTGCAGCCACACATGCCATCAAACGGTGAATGTTACATACCAAGTAGGCATATAGTGCTGTAGATTCACATGCGCCCACCCTCCTCCCCGGTGACTTGTGCTCTTTGCATTTATATACATATATCATACTTTCACTACATGGCCGGCTCTATAGCATACACTATTCTTTCACTCCATCCTCACCTGCCAAATGGAAAACAATCTAAGAGTCGATGATCATGCGCAATGCAAGCAAGAGGAGGAGTGACTGTAACGCTTAAATTGAAGAACTTCTTCCAAGAAAAACAACTTGCACACTTAAGAGCCCAACACTAGATGGCAGACCTATGCTAAGCATGTGAATCTACAGCACTACATGCCATAAGCAGATGCTTACTGGATAAGTGACATTCACTATATTTTATGTATATATATATATATCATTCACAACTTTGCCCACTGGTAGTGCGCTCTTTACAACTGGGGCCAGCTTCCATGGCAGACCGACCCTCAAAATTACTATTTTTCCCAACAAATGTTTACGCCGCACTCCAGGAAGGGGATAACTTTAAGCAACTTTCATTTCTACGGTCCACACTTCACCATCACCACCACCTACGCGTTTCAACCAGAAAGGTCTTGCTTACCGTGAGCAAGACCTTTCTGGTTGAAATGCGTAGGTGATGGTGAAAGGTGTCCTGAAGAAATAAAAGTTGCTTGAAGAAATCACCTTCCTGGAGTGCAGCGTTAAATTTTGTAGGGGAAAAAAAAAATAATAATAATATATATATATATATGTGTGTGTATATATGTATATGTGTGTGTGTATATATATGTATATATATATGTGTGTGTGTGTCTATATATATATATATATATATATATGTGTATATATATATATATATGTGTATATATATATATATATATATATATGCGTATATATATATTTTATTCTACTGAAAAAAACAAACGTTACAGGGACGTTATAGTTAGACTGACATTTAACTTGTACAAAACCAGAGAAGTTCAGCAGTTATAGTTAGCTATAGTTAGTATTCATACAGACAGTAACACATACTCACTCGCCTATAGTCACTGACAAGCACACACATACCGATACGCCACTCTCGCAATCACTGACACACATACAGTCACTGATATACTCCCAACACTCACCTATACTGCCTTTTGCATATACAGTTACCCATATACCGCTAACACATCCATTCACTCACCGACACAGCCATCCATACACTCAGTCATCCTTACAGCCACTCGTATACCCACTCACCAAGCCAAACAGCTAATTAGACACCAACTGACAGACCGATAGACATTCGCACAATGTAGTAACTCACTCATACATTCACTGAGACACCTAATCACTCACTTATACAGTAAGTCACACACCCATTGAATCATCCATACATGCACTCATACACCCACTGATTCACCAATAAACCTTGGTGTATATATATTTAACACTAATAACCATTTTAAAAACACTCAGTCCCTGGGTGATCTCATCAGTGATGTCATTTGAGATGTCATGAGTGATGTTACTGACCATGTCATGAGCGATGTAATATCTGAGGTCATACGCAGTGCATTGCTGGGGCGCGAGTTATAGTTGGCTCAGCTAAATATGCTGAATTTCTCTGGTTTTGTACGAGTGAAATGTCAGCCTAACTATAATGTCCCTGTAACCTCTGTTTTTTTTCAGTGAATTTCTTAAGGTTTTTTAAAATGATATTTTCGAACTTTAATGTCCTTGTAACCTTGTTTTTTTGTTTAGTTAATTTCTAAGGTTTTTTAAATTGTATTGTAATTGCATTTATATAGCACTTACTACCCCTGACGAGGCGTCAAAGCGCTTTTTCGGCGGGTAGCACGCTACTCCGGGACCCATAGAGGATTAGTGTTGAAGTAGTATAGTGAAACATGCAAGTGCATTTTAAGTTGTGGATAGGTTAGTCAGTTATTTGGATTTGGATGATAGCAGAAGGATAGAGGAGGAAAAAAGATTTTAATTTATATAGCGCTTGTTACCCCTGATGGGGTGTTGAAACATGCTATTCAGGAAGCCCATAAAGGATTAGTGGTGAATTAATATGGTGAAATATGAAAGTAATTTCAGTGGTGCATATTAGTCAGTTATTTGGAGTGAGAAGGATAGCGGCGGGATAAAAGGGGAAGAAAAGTTTGTATTCATATAGCACTTGTTAACCCTGATGGATGTTGAATCACTTTTTTGGCGAGTAGCACGGCACTTCGGAACTCATAAAGGATTAGTGGTGTAAATTAGTATAGTAAAATATGAAGTAATTTGAGTAGTGGAAATGTTAGTCAGTTATTTGGGTAGAGAAGGGTAGGTGGCGGGATAGTGAAGGGAAAGAGGTTTGTATTTATATAGCACTTACTACCCCGATGGGGTTTTGAAGCGCAAGTAGCACGCTAGTCTGGAACCCATCAGAATAGTGTATGGTGAAACATGAAAGTAATTTTAGTGGTGGATAAGTTAGTCTGTTATTTGGATTGAAAAAAGTTGGGAAGGGGTAGAAAAGAGGGAAGAGTTTAGAAAGGTTTGTTTTGGGGATCGGTAAAGTAAAAGAGGTGTAAGATGATGCAAGGAAGGGCCGAGTAGGAGAGAGTCTAGAAAGGGTTATTTTGGGGATCATAGTAGTGGTATAGGGTTTGGGGTTAAATGAGAGAGTGGATGTAGAAGATATATTGAGCGAAGTATAGGCTGAGAAGTAGCGAAGTGCATTGGAAATGCTAAATTAGAAGAAAGTGATTAATATATAGGTCCATAAGTACATTGAAAGTATATAGATGCATAATGGAGGTGTTTATATTGGGCAGCATTTCTGGCCCTGGCCAGTCTCGAACAAGCTCAAACAGGCAACTGTCCTTGTCCTCTCCGCCCTTAACAAGCTCAAACGGGCAACTGCCCTTGTCTCCTCCGCCCTTAGCCTCGACGCCCGGGCTGAGAAGCCCTAAGCCTGGCCTTTTATAGCCTGAGTAATCAGGTGACCCAGTCAGCCAATGGGAACCCTTACCCTAACACTATCCAATCACAACACTAGCCCTAAAAATCTAGAACCAATAGGAGACCAGGACCCTACAGTAAATCCTGTAACCTTCTCTTTTTTTCAGTTTCTAATTTTTTTTTAAAAATCAGTTTTTTAATTGTAACGCCATTTTTTTAGAACTGAACCTTTAATATTTTTTGTATTTTCTTCCTATAATTGGGTATTGTGTGCTATGTTTATATTCTGTACCACTCAATTTTTTCGATTTTGGATGTGTATCAAAGTACAGTAATAACTGGTTTTATTTTTAACAATTTTGTGAGTCGGCACAACATTGTCGCATTTACTGTGGTGAATCTGTGATCAGTAAATGTATTTCACATACTGCAAAATACACTTAAAGATATATATATATTTTTTTCAGAACAACATTTTTTATTGAGAGATTGCAAGAAAGACGCAGCAATCCGAACACGGGAGGAGCTGCGAGCAGATAAGCAACATTCGCTGAAAGGCAATCTATACAATAGTTTAAAGGAACACAATTACCTCAGCCCTCCCACTCCCCTGCCCCCCCACCAACTTCCCCCTCCCGGATCCCACCCTAACCCCCTGCACGATGTCCACACATTCCTAAAAGGAAATTA
Source organism: Lissotriton vulgaris (assembly GCF_964263255.1). Classification (NCBI taxonomy): domain Eukaryota; kingdom Metazoa; phylum Chordata; class Amphibia; order Caudata; family Salamandridae; genus Lissotriton; species Lissotriton vulgaris. The sequence continues at coordinate 693,544,264 of NC_141695.1, read as the reverse complement.
AAGATATTTTTTTGAATAAAGTTTGCCCAAATATTTCGTGAAATACTGTTTTAACTTTTCTTTCTGCAATAAATTTAGGAGAAAACCTCCTTTACACATATTACTATATACATACTTCTTTCAAATAATATTTAAACTCATATTTTTGTACCAAGTTTCTTTAAAAACCATCTTTCAGACATATTTTCTGTTTTCGCAGTTATTCGGGACGTTGCAATGACATTGCCCGCAATGATCGTGCCTTTTCCATAAAGTCTAAAACACACAATTCCATCCACACATACTACAGTATTTTACACACCAAGGGTTTCTTACAGTATTCTCTAAACTCCTGTTTTTAGGTCTCGTGCCTAGCGTTACACTGCGCAGCCAGAGTCCTTTTGTCCGGGTTTTCGAAATGGACCCAGAAAATGAACACGCTTGAGCGTGTTTTTTTTACTTTTGCGGCCTGCTATTGGCCTTTCCCTGCGTGTTCCTTTTAAAGATAGCACACAATAGGCCAGAAAGTGACCAGGAAGAGAAATGGAAGGGGCTGCACCTCCCCCACCCGGTGCCCGCTGAAGAGGCTTGCGCTGATGTGTGGGCAGTGCAAGTCTGGGGGTGTCAAGAGCTCTGCACACCCTGGTTCTCACTGGGTAACCCTGATGCACACTGATGCAGTATTCATTTTTCAGGGTGGCTCAGCGAGCTAAGCACTGTGGGTTAACCACCACCCGCCGGGTGGCCCAGGGCCAGTGACCCTCTGGAGTAGACACGGGCCCGCACTGCTGCAATGCTGGGCAGAGGGCCGGCCGCACGCAGGGCTGGACACCGGACATAGGCACGCTTCTCTACAGGCCATGTGGCAGTCAGGTGTTACTAGGCAGTACCCTTGGTGGGCATTACCCTTCACCCCTGGCGTGGCACGGTCTAGGGTGGTTCTGTACAGGGAATGGACAGTCTGTACAGGGAATGGACAGTCTGTACAGGGAATGGACAGTCTGTACAGGGAATGGACAGTCTGTACAGGGAATTGACAGTCTTCACAGGGAATGGACAGTCTTCACAGGGAATGGACAGTCTTCACAGGGAATGGACAGTCCATGCATCTCTAGGACATAATGAGCATTCTGCACTGGGAATGGATAGGCTGCACTGGGAATGGGTAGGCTGCACTGGGAATGGGTAGGCTGCACTGGGAATGGGTAGGCTGCACTGGGAATGGGTAGGCTGCACTGGGAATGGACAGTCTGCACAGGAATTGGCAGTCTGCACACGAATGGACAGTCCATGATTCTCTAAGACATAATGGACAGTCTGTACTGGGAATGGACAGTCTGCACAGTAATGGACAGTCTGCACAGGAATGGACAGTCCATGCTTCTCTAGGACATAATGGACAGTCTGTACTGGGAATGGACAGTCTGCACAGGCAATGGACAGGCTGCACAGGCAATGGACAGGCTGCTCAGGCAATGGACAGGCTGCACTGGGAATGGACAGGCTGCACTGGGAATGGACAGTCTGCACGGGAATGGACAGTCCATGCTTCTCTAGAACTGGACATTCTGCACAGGGAATGGACAGCCCATGCTTCTCTAGGACATAATGGACAGTCTGCAAAGGGAATGGACAGTCTGCACAGGGAAGGGACAGTCCATGTTTCTCCAGTATTAGGGGTGTCTTTCATAGATTCACATGCTTGAATATTCCCCGTCGTCGAAGTGGGAGTCCCACGGTACATAAAATAACAGTAATATATGCATATATGAGTAAAATTATTAGAATTATAAAAAATACATCTATATAAAATACAGTCAACTCAAAAGTACCATAGAACTGAATAGGCCCATAGAAAGCCTAAGGGAGAAAACTCAACTTGGTAACATATCAGTGTCATTATGTTTTGGTCCAAATTCCAGCCAATCAGGCTGCAGTTCCCTCCAGAACCTTCTCCTCAGAAGCCCAAGACCTCAGATTTTCTACCGCACGTCGTGTGAAGGGAGTCTCCCTGAGCTCTGCTCAGTTTTTTCTTCAACTCTATCTGTTATTTCTTCAAAAATATCTTCGAATAAGAAATCTTTGTTTAAAGCCTGCCCTTCCTGTGGTAAACTCCGCTCCATTACTGTCTCTACCCAGACCACGAGGTTAAGAACTGTAAGTACTGTCGCACTTTTCCTCCCAAGACTCTGAGGGATAGAGAGGCCCGTCTCCTTCTGTGGCTACAGAAGTTGAAGACTTCAGAGTCTGTGGTTTCTGATGTGGAAAGTTTTTCTTCAGGCATTTCTAGATCCTCTCAGAAGCGTGGGTCTGAAACTGAGGTTCCATCTCCTTTTCTTAAGAAGAGTAGACTGTTGGAATCCTCTAGGATTGTTTCCCCACAGGATTTGCTTCAGGGCACGTCTACGGGACCTGGTTCTCTGACGTCTGCGCCCAAAGCCTTGCCTTCCTCTCAGAAATCCGGCATGGGCTCGTCGACGGGCTCGTCGACGCGCCCGTCGACGTCTTCAGCGACGACTAAGTCTGTAACCTCTACGTCGACGACGACCTGTTCTATGTCATCCACTGCTGCGTCGTCGACGATCACCTCGTCGACGACAGCCCAGGAGAAGAGACCCATTACGTCGATTGTTAAGATCTTGTCGACGAGTGTCAAGTCGATGCCGTCGACGAAGAAATCATCGTCGACGCTCCCATAGTCGATGCGAACACCGTCGACGATTCCGTCGTCAAAGCAAATACCGACGACGAAGACCAAATCATCTAAAAGAAGCTAGTCGACGGGCCCATCAACGTCGACGACAGCCTCGTCGACGGACATCGCATCAGCGACGACGACTCCGTCTACGGCTAGCTCGTCGACGGTTACTTCGTCATCGACGACCAAACCTTCAATACCATCGACGACTTCGTCGACGGCTCCGTCGACTGACAAGAAATCTTGGTCGACGACGAAAAAATCTTCAATTTCTGCGCCTCAGGATGGCCATACGACTACTGCTGTTACATCAACAAGCTCGTCGGCATCTCATCCTCCTCCGGCCTCAGCTACCACTTTTACAGTGATTACCGCTTCTACCTTGAGGACTGTGCCTCTCATTCAAATAAGTCCAATAAGGAGTGGAGCACGTCTTCCTGAAAAATTGTTTCAATCAGGTGGAGAAGAATCCGACCATGAATCGGAGGTGGAACAACTGTTCGGACAAGCATCTAGTCCATCTGACTTGCACATTAAGTGCCAGGAGTACAGTGATGAAGGTGACGAAGAGGAATACGTCGAAAGTGGGAATGATTTATTTCCTGTTGATGAAGCAAAGACAGTAACTTCAGAACCTGTTACACAAATACCTTTATCTTTAGTCAAAAATTTACAGCACATGCTTGATGACTATAACCGCAGGTTCCCTCCATCTACACCTGCCTCCCCAGCATCACAACCTCCTCCCCAGCCTCAACCCCTACAAGCACCTGCTCCGGTTCCACCCGCGTCACCGAAAATAACTCGACCTGACACTGACAATGAGGATCCTACTCCTCACGACACTGATGACGACGATGATGTCGATATGAATGAGTGGGACAATTACAGGGCTCAAACACCTTCCACTCCGCCCACCTCACCTCTTGCATCGCCTCCAGTGGACATTGCAAACTTCCATAATTTAATGGTCCGTGCAGCGAAACGCTTTCATCTCACTGTCAAGAAACAGCAACATGAAAGTGAATGCTTCCTGTATGATTTTAAGGACGTTTCACAAAGACAATCCCACACAATTCCAATGATTGACTTTATTTGGTCAGAGGGACTTAAACTCATGGAACATCTTAACTCAGTACCTGCAGCCCAGATTAGACAAATATAAGGCTCCAGCGTCCGCTCCAGCCTGTTTAGTGTCACAGCCAAAGGCAGTCGGTTATTACTCAGGCAGCACAGAAAAGATCTCGTAATCCGGCTACACCACTCACGTCTCCTCCTGATCAGGAAGGCCGCAAGTTGGACTCTATAGGAAAAAAGTTTACTACAATGGCGGCCACTACTGTCAGAGCGGCAAAGACCTTGGCAATTCTGGGCCGTTACGACCGCCAAATGTGGTCCGAGATTGCCGCACTGATTCCTCAAATGCTTGAGGCCATCCGTGCAGAAGCGCAGGCTATTATCCAAGAGGGAGAGGTAATTTCGTCTGAAATTATCGAATGTGCGCTCGACATTTCATCCACAGGCTTTCGCCAATTAGCTGGGGCTGCAGTCTTGCGGCGTCAAGGCTGGCTGAAATCTACAACATTTCGCCCAGAAGTACAAGCAAAAGTCCTCGACTTGCCATACGATGGAGAGTCTTTATTTGGCAAGCATGTAGACGATGCTCTTGAGGCGATCAAAAAGGACACTGACACCGCTAAGTCCTTGGCTACTCTACAATATAAAAAGCGGCCCTTTCGGGGGGCACAAGGTAGAGGCGGTGGCTCCTCTACTTTTCGTGGATCAGGCCAGTATCGCTCATACAATACCTACGGCGATAACCGGCAGAGAGGTTCTTACCAAAACCAGAATCATCAGTCTTCCTCCAGACCATACCAACGGAAAACAACTTATAGAGGTGGCGCAAACAACAAAAAACAGTGACCGTCTCAGTTCCTTTCGTCTGCCGACTGTGCATCTTGGAGGTCGCATCTCAAAGTACTTTTGCAAAGGTCCGAAATCACCTCCGACCAATGGGTCCTGGACGTTATCTCCAAAAGCCATACCCTGGAGTTCACAAAATTCCCTCCCACTCGTCCACCTCTAGGGCCACCCTCCCCCCACCTCAAAGAACTTTTGGCCCAGGTAAAATAAATGATCCAAAAAGGGGCCATCGAGGTAGTGCCGCTAGGTCAACGCGGCAAGGGATTCTATTCCCGGTTTTTCTTAGTTAAGAAAATCGGGAGAATGGTGTCCAATTTTGGATTTACAGGCCCTGAACAAATTCATCATTTGCAAAACTTTTCAGATGTTAACTCTGCTTCAAATCCTGAATTACTTCAATCCAGGGGAATTCTTCTCAACGATCGACCTCCAGGACGCATATTTCCATGTGCCAATTCTCCCCAGACACAGGAAGTATCCACGCTTCACAGTCGGACACCTGCACTTCCAATTCAAGGTCCTACCATTCGGCCTACGTTCAGCACCGAGGGTCTTTACCAAGATCATGGCCCCCGGTAGCTGCCTTTCTACGCCTACGAGGCATACAATTTTATCCATACCTGGACGATTGTCCCATAAAGGCTCAGACTCTTCAACTGGCAATTCAGCATACACAGTCTTGCCGCTCCCTGTTTCAAGACTGAGCAGCATGTTTTGATTCATCTTTCAAAACATTTGGAGACCAACGCCCTGTTAGAGCAAAATCAGGCTGGTTTTCGAAAACATCACAGCACGGAGCTGGTGATGGTATCCATCCTAGACGAACTAAGATGTAGAGCTGACAAAAAGATCCCGGGGGCCCTGGTGCTCTTAGATCTCTCAGCCGTGTTTGACACGGGGAATCACAACCTACTGCTGAAACGCATGAGAGATCTGGGCATCGGGGGGACCGCGCTGTGCTGGTTAACATCATTCCTGCAGGGAAGATCCCATAGGGTCCAGCTGTCAGACTTGGTCTCTACACCAGCGGCGATAACATGTGGAGTGCCGCAGGGATCTGCCCTCTCACCGCTCCTTTTCAATATATACTTACAGCCACTGATTTCTGCTCTAAATCAAATGGAATGTCAAATTTACAACTACACCGACGACCCACAGATTATCATACAAATTGAGGAGTCACCTGGTACCCAGGCTAGGTTACACAACATCTTAAAATTCACGAGTAACTGGTTGTCTTCCAACTCCTTGAAGATCAATCCAGAGAAGACCGAAGTATTGCCCATCACCATCTCGGGCAACCCTTGGAACGATCTTCTCTGGCCTCAGGAGTTGGGTAGGACTCCAATACCAGCGAGAGTGGTGAAAAGCCTGGGTATCCACATTGATGGTAATCTATCTATGAAAAACCAAGTGTCGTTGGTGGTTGGCACATGCGTTGGCCTCCTAAGGCAACTTCGGAAAATCTTTCCAATGCTCTCATTCTCCACGCGAAGGACGGTGGTGTCCGCAATGATTTTAGGATGTCTCGACTACGGGAATGCCCTCTATGTTGGGCTTCCCCAGCAACAACTCTCGAGATTGCAAATAGTGATGAATGATGCAGCTAGACTGATCTTTGGAAAATCCAGAAACACACATGCCTCTCCTCTTTTAGGCCAATTACATTGGCTTCCTATTAGGCAGAGGATTCTATTCAAAGGTCTGTGCATCGCTCATAAAGCGGTTTACGGCAATGCGCCGAACTATATTAAAGCCAGACTGGTGCAGTACACCCCTAGAAGGACCCTGCGCTCGTCTGAGGACGCTCTTCTGGTAAGCCAGCGCTATCGTTTGACCACCCTCGGTGGACGGGCCTTCTCAACCACTCTTCCTGCAGCCTGGAACAAGTTACCATCAGGCCTTAGGAAGGAACCAAATTTATTGCCTTTTAGGCGATCATTAAAAACGGTGCTCTTTCGAGAAGCGTGGGGTGTGATATAACTCGGTTGTCTGCTCTCTGAAAGGATTAGTTTTTCTAGTACAAGCGCTTAGAGACCAATCGGTGATAATGCGCTATACAAATGAAATAAATAAATAAATAAATAAGACTTGGGCCTTTCCATCAATTGCCAGAAGTCACACTTTCGCCCATCTCCACGGCGAGATTTTCTAGGAGCCTCTCTAGATTCTCATCTGGCAATGGTTTTTGTCTCCCAGGAACGACAAGACCGTATGCTCCAGATGGTACGATCCCTCCAGTCAAAACTGTACGTTTCAGTCCGGATGTTGAAATCATTCCTCGGCATGGCTTCTTCTGCCATACAGTTGATTCCCCACTGCAGACTACATATGAGGGTCATCCAAGAGGAGTTAGACAAGCAGTGGAAGCAGATTTCAGAATCCTTCTTACGCCCCGCATCCAAAAGGCTCTGGAGTGGTGGGCTCACCCTCCAAACATTTCAAAAGGTCGGTCTTTTCAAGACACTACTCCAACTCTGACGCTTACCACCGATGCATCCCTAGAGGGCTGGGGAGCACATCTCGAAGGCCTGTCAGTACAAGGAAAATGGACTGCGGTCCAACGCACTTGGCATATAAATCGCCTGGAGCTTCTAGCGATCTTCCTTGCCCTGAAGTCTTTTCAACGGATCGGTCAAGGTCAATCTCTGATGGTGAGAACAGACAACACCACCAGCATGCATTACCTGCTTCAGCAGGGCGGCACCAGGTCCCTTTTGCTTTCCCAACAAGCACAGGAGATATGGAATTGGGCAATTCATCACCAGATTCATCTCACTGCCATACATGTGCCGGGTGTTTCCAATGTTCTGGCGGACACACTGAGCAGGTCTTTCTCGGACAACCACGAGTGGGAACTCAATCAACCAACTCTGGAGTTCATTTTCTGCCAGTGGGGCCATCCGCAGATAGATCTTTTTGCGACTATCACCAACAAGAAATGCCAACGCTTTGCAAGTCTTCATCCCCACAGAGAGTCGAGCGGAAATGCATTTTCGATCAGCTGGTTGAACGCATTCAGCTATGCTTTTTCCTCTGCTTCCTCTAATTCCACGCTTGTTGCACAGGATGAGGCTTCAACCCTGTCAAGTCATCTTGATCGCACCCAAGTGGCCGAGGTGCCCATGGTTCCCGGACCTTCTCTTGTTCTCCCAGAGCGAGCCAATTCCGCTTCATCCGTTGCCTCACCTCCTCACGATGCAGCAGGGGCGGATTTGCCATCCGGATCCAGCATACCTCCAACTTCATGCCTGGAACCTGAGCACCATGAATTTGCACGTTTGACCATCGACGCAGACTGTAGAAAGGTGTTCGCGCACGCCCGTGCTCCTTCCACCATTAAAACCTATCGGTTGAAGTGGTAGCGTTTCTGTGTCTGGTGCCACGCCAAGGCCTTGGATCCGATGACCGCTAAACCAGAACAGATTCTGCCTTCTTTCTTATCCCTTGCGAAGTCAGGACTTTCCCACTCCACTCTGAAGGTCTTTCTAGCGGCTCTATCCCGCTTCCGTCATGATGGCTCTTCCTCACTATATTCGTCTAGAATTATTAAACAGTTTTTCAAAGGTCTCTTCTGGATGTTTCCACCCATTCGACGTCCTCTGCCTACTTGGCGCTTAAACCTGGTCTTGTCTCCGCTCCTCCTACCTCCTTTTGAACCCATCCATTCAGCAAGCTTAAAGTTCCTCACGTGGAAAGTTGCCCTAATGCTCTCCTTGACGTCATCTAGGCGTGTCAGTGACATTCAGGCATTCACAATTCAACCTCCTTTTCTCCAGTTCTCAAAGGAGGCTGTTACACTACGTACTAATCCTACATTTATTCCGAAAGTTCCCAGTGATTTTCATCTCAATGAACCGATCATTTTAAAGACTTTCTTTCAGGATCCACAAACTCCTGCAGAACGTTCATTACATTCCCTGGATATAAAACGTTGCCTCAAGTTTTATATTCAGCACTGCACCCTTCAGGAAATCTGATCAACTAAATCTGATCAACTGTTCGTGGTCTATGGCCCGGCCTCTAAAGGACAACCTGTTACCAAACAAACTATTACTAGGTGGATTTCTTCCACTATTGCCTTTTGTCATCAGCGAGCTGGCAAGCCTCTTCCAGCTCCAGTACGTGCTCATTCAACTAGAGCTGTGTCAGCTTCTACTGCCCTTTTTGCGGGGGTACCTCTGCGACACATCTGCAGAGCTGCTACGTGGTCGAGCAGCCATACTTTTACGAAGCACTACTGTCTGCAGTCAACAGATGCAGCAGTAGGACAAGCGGTGCTGCGGAATCTTTTCCATTAAAGGTGAGCCTCTGTTGCTACCCGCCTCCTGTCATAAAGGTTATCTCTCTTAATATGATATGTCTATTATATGCTTGAAATTACTGTTACCTTTATGACTTATATGATGATTACTGCTTTCTACTCTTATTCAAGCATATGAATCTATGAAAGACACCCCTAATACTGGAGAAGGACATAAGTTACTTACCTGTAAACTGTGGTTCTCCAGTATTGGTGTCTTTCATAGATTCACATGCGACCCTCCCATCCTCCCCTCAGAGGCTCCCTTCTCCTCAGGCACTTTGGTTACTCTGTGCTACGAAAATCTGAGGTCTTGGGCTTCAGAGGAGAAGGTTCTAGAGGGAACTGCAGCCTGGTTGGCTGGAATTTGGACCAAAACATAATGACACTGATATGTTACCAAGTTGAGTTTTCTCCCTTAGGCTTTCTATGGGCCGATTCAGTTCTATGGTACTTTTGAGTTTACTGTATTTTATATATATGTATATGTATTTTTTATAATTATAATAATTTTACTTATATACGCATATATTATTGCTATTTTATGTACCGTGGGACTCCCACTTCGACGACGGGGAATATTCTAGCATGTGAATCTATGAAAGACACCAATACTGGAGAACCACAGTTTACAGGTAAGTAACTTATGTTCTTCTCTGACATAACAGATGCACAGGGAATTGACAGGCTGCACAGGGAATTGACAGGCTGCACTGGGAATGGAGATTCTACACATGGAATGGACAGCCCATGCTTCTTTAGGACATAATGGACAGGCTGCACAGGGAATGGACAGGCTGCACAGGGAATGGACAGGCTGCACAGGGAATGGACAGTCCATGCTTCTCTAGGACATAATGGACATTCTGCACAGGGAATGGACAGTCTGCACAGGGAATGGACAGTCTGCACAGGGAATGGACAGTCTGCACAGGGAATGGACAGTCTGCACAGGGAATGGACATGCTGCACAGGGAATGGACATGCTGCACAGGGAATGGACAGTCAATGTTTCTCTAGGACATAATGGACAGTCTGCACAGGGAATAGACCGGCTGCCCTGGGAACAGACATTCTACACAGGGAATGGACAGGCTGCACTGGGAATGGACAGTCTGCATAGGGAATGGACAGTCCATGCTTCTTTAGGACATAATGGACAGTCTGCACAGGGAATGGACCGGCTGCACTGGAAATGGACAGTCTGCACAGGAATGAACAGTCCATGCTTCTTTAGGACATAATGGACAGTCTGCACAAGGAATGGACAGTCCATGTTTCGTTAGGACATAATGGACAGGCTGCACTGGGAATGGACAGGCTGCACTGGGAATGGACCGTCTGCACAGGAATGGAGCGTCTGCACAGGAATGGACAGTCCATGCTTCTCTAGGACATAATGGACAGTCTGCACAGGGAATGGACAGTCTGCATAGGGAATGGACAGTCTGCACAGGGAATGGACAGTCTGCACAGGGAATGGACAGTCCTTGCTTCTCTAGGACAGAATGGACAGTCTGCACAGGGAATGGACATGCTGCACAGGGAATGGACATGCTGCACAGGAAATGGACATGCTGCACAGGAAATGGACATGCTGCACAGGGAATGGACATGCTGCACAGGGAATGGACATGCTGCACAGGGAATGGACATGCTGCACAGGGAATGGACATGCTGCACAGGGAATGGACATGCTGCACTGGGAATGGACATGCTGCACTGGGAATGGACATGCTGCACTGGGAATGGACATGCTGCACTGGGAATGGACATGCTGCACTGGGAATGGACATGCTGCACTGGGAATGGACATGCTGCACTGGGAATGGACATGCTGCACTGGGAATGGACATGCTGCACTGGGAATGGACATGCTGCACTGGGAATGGACTGTTTGTACAGGGAATGGACAGGCTGCACTGGGAATGGACATTCTGCACAGGAAATGGACAGTCTGCACAGGGAATGGGAAGCCCATGCTTCTCTAGGATATAATGGACAGGCTGCACTGGGAATGGACAGTCCATGCTTCTCTTGGACAGAATGGACAGGCTGCACTGGGAATGGACAGGCTGCACTGGGAATGGATAGGCTGCACTGGGAATGGACAGGCTGCACTGGGAATGGACAGGCTGCACTGGGAATGGACAGGCTGCACTGGGAATGGACAGGCTGCACTGGGAATGGACAGGCTGCACTGGGAATGGACAGTCCGCACAGTCCATGCTTCTCTAGGACAGAATGGACAGTCTGCACAGGGAATGGACAGTCCATGCTTCTCTAAGATATAATGGACAGTCTGCACTGGGAATGGACAGTCTGCACTGGGAATGGACAGTCTGCACTGGGAATGGACCGTCTGCACTGGGAATGGACCGTCTGCACTGGGAATGGACCGTCTGCACTGGGAATGGACCGTCTGCACTGGGAATGGACCGTCCATGCTTCTCTAAGACCTAATGTACAGTCTGCACTGGGAAATGGACAGTCTGCACTGGGAATGGACAGTCTGGACAGCCAATGGACAGTCTGCACAGCCAATGGACAGTCCAGGATTTTCCAGGACATGCTGCAGGTTTGGCTCCAGATGCACGTGACTCAATAGTCAAACAGAAATGTCAGCGTCAGTTCTTGAGAAGGAAAGAGAGCAGTAGGAATAAGTGGACGTGGTGCGTAAATAAGCACTGGTAGTCCTTGCTTACGACAAGCAAGTCTTGACAGTAAGCAAGGCGCAGTTACTGCCAGCCTTGATTCTCGTAAGCAACGACTAGAAGTAGAAAAGTGCGTGTTTACGACCGCTTGTTTTTATAGATGAAGAATTGTGTTCAGTTTATCGGCCTTGGAAGGATGAACATCTTAGTGCTACTAGGTAATTTTAGCGCTCTGTCAAGTAAACAGCAGCCCAGTTCTGCTGTTCAAAGTGGGGCCGCATATTAAGGTCAGTAGGGCTAAAAGTGACCCCCGGGCCATACTTTGAGAATCCAAGTTATATAACACGCATTCTCAAACAAGCATTTGCAATGCAATAGGTCTCGCATTATTAAAGTTTGAGCTATTGGTGTTGCATTATTTAGCAATGCCAATAGCTCAAACTTTAATAATGCGAGACCTATTGCATTGTAATGCTTGTTCTAGATAGTTTCTCAGTGACTCAGGAGATCGTGAGCACGTCTGTAATCGCTATTCCCCCGGACACACCGCAAAAAATGAAAACAAAAGCAGGAGTTAAATAGCCACCACCACATTAAAAAATTATAATTATATAATTCATTCTAACCATCAAAGTAGATAACTCACTATAGAAAGAACTCTATAAAAACATTTATCAAGCTCTCAATATATCTCTAACAATGCGTATTAATTATTCACTGATATATTTTTAAGTTTCGCACTGCGAACCGTTCACGAAGCGATCATCGATGCAAAACCTATTGCAATCGTTTCTGCTTTCAAGGAGTCAAGGGAGACGGGAGGAGACAAGTGATGTGCACGCGCAACCTTGCGAACTGGGATCAGGTCGCGCGCGCTTCCTGTCTCCCATGGCTCCTTGGAAGCACACACACACACACACACACACATACAGACCCCCCCACCGCGCATACACACACACGCATGCACACACACATAGAGAACACCCGCCGCCGCGCATACACACACGCACGCACGCACACACACAGAATCCCCCCGCCGCCGCCCTGCAACTAACCCCACTCACCGGCACTCCGGACTTTTGCAACGTCCACGGGGCTCTCCCTCGGGCATGGGAGCCCCGCGTTACCAGCCGAGTCATTCTGTACCTCTCGCCCCTGGCTACGAGCGTGGAGCAGGTCGCCGGTCCCGGGGGGCCCGCTCACTCCTCACCGCAGTGGCGTCACTAGGGGGGGTGCGGACCACACCGGGTGTCACCCCATCTGGGGGGTGACACCAATCTACACTGACAAGTCTACCTGCGTCCTGCTTTAGTGCAAGAAGCGCGCCACCACCGCACCCGGCCCGCCGTAGCTACGGGCACCATCCGCATTCTGCACGTGCACGGAATGGATGGGTCACAGAAGTCAAATAGTCAAGGGTTTGGGTTTGCATTGTTGTTCTGTGACGAACGTCGAAACGAAACCGAAGCCGAACCAAACCCAGCTAGAGGGAGTAAGACCGAGAGAGAGGGAGCTAGACAGAGACAGGGGGCTAGAAGGAGTAAGACAGAGAGAGTGGGAGCTAGAGGGAGTAAGACATAGAGAGAGGGAGCTAGAGGAAGTAAGACATAGAGAGAGGGAGCTAGAGGGAGTAAGACAGAGAGAGGGAGCTAGAGAGAGCAAGACAGAGAGAGGGAGATAAAGGGAGTAAGATAGAGAGAGGGGGAGCTAGAGGGAGCAAGACCGAGAGAGGGGGAGCTGGAGGGAATAAGAGAGAGAGGGCGCTAGAGGGAGCAAGACAGAGAGAAAAGGAGTAAGACAGAGAGAGAGGGAGACAGAGGAAGCTAGAGGTAGTAAGACACAGAGAGAGGGAGCTAGACAGAGAGAGGGAGCTAGAGGGAGTAAGACCGGAGAGAGAGGGAGCTAGAGGGAGCTAGACAAAGAGAGGGAGCTAGAGGGAGTAAGAGAGAGAGGGAGCTAGAGGGACCAAGACAGAGAGAGAGGGGGCTAGACAGAGAGAGGGAGCTAGAGGGAGTAAGAGAGAGAGAGGGAGCTAAAGGGAGGAAGACAGAGAGAGAGGGAGACAGAGGGAGTAAGACAGAGAGGGAGCTAGAGGGAGCAAGAGAGAGGGAGCTTCGAAGGAGCTAGACCGAGAGAGGGAGCTAGAGGGAGTGAGAAAGAGAGAGAGGGAGGTAGAGAGAGTAAGAGAGAGGGAGACAAGGAGCTAGAGGAAGTAAGACTGCGAGAGAGGGAGCTAGACAGAGAGGGAGCTAGAGGGAGTAAGAGAGGGAGCTAGAGCGAGCAAGACAGAGAGAGAGGGAGCTAGAGGGAGTAAGAGAGAGAGAGGGAGCTAGAGGGAGCAAGACAGAGAGAGGGTGCTAGAAGGGACTAAGACGGAGAGAGAGGGCGCTAAAGGGAGTAAGACCGAGAGAGAGGGAGCTAGACGGAGCAAGACAGAGAGAGAGGGAGCTAGAGGGAGCAAGACAGAGAGGGAGCTAGAGGGAGTAAGAGAGAGAGAGGGAGCTAGAGGGAGCAAGACAGAGAGAGGGTGCTAGAAGGGACTAAGACGGAGAGAGAGGGCGCTAAAGGGAGTAAGACCGAGAGAGAGGGAGCTAGAGGGAGTAAGACAGAGAGAGAGGGAGACAGAGGGAGCTAGAAGGAGCTAGACAGAGAGAGGGAGCTAGAGGGAGTAAGACAGAGAGAGGAGATAGAGAGAGTAAGACAGAGAGAGAGGGCGACAGAGGGAGCTAGAGGGAGTACGACAGCGAGAGGGAGCTAGAGCGAGCAAGACAGAGAGAGAGGGAGTAAGAGAGAGAGAGAGGGAGCTAGAGGGATCAAGACAGAGAGAGGGTGCTGGAGGGACTAAGACGTAGAGAGAGCGGGAGCTAAAGGGAGTAAGACAGAGAGAGAGGGAGCTAGACGGAGCAAGACAGAGAAATATTTTCTTTTTAAATGACCACCCGAAAATATTCTGGAAAGTTGTTCCTTTTGTGGCCGGACCCATGGTCCAGGGGCAACATCTAATGATAAAATACGTGCATAAGGTGCTTCATCAGAGCTGTGTGAATAATAACAGCTGTGAGCCCGTGCCTAAGGAGCATCATCAGAGCTGTGTGAATAATAACAGCTGTGAGCCCGTGCCTGAGGTGCATCATCAGAGCTGTGTGAATAATAACAGCTGTGAGCCCGTGCCTGAGGTGCATCATCAGAGCTGTGTGAATAATAACTGCGTCAGCCCCATGCGTGAGGTGCATCATCCACATTGCTCAGGTGATCCAAATTCCTGCACTCTCTACCACACTGCTTTCAAAAATAGCATACTCTTGCACACACTCTCACTGCTCACCAATTCAAAGTTTGCTAAAAGATTTATGCAACGCATTGTCATACACAATGCCAATAACTCAAACTTTAATGCTGCGAAACCTATTGCATTGTAAAAGCTTGTTTTATATTTCCACCAATAATATATCATCGCGGGGACATTGTGACTTTCGTCGTCGTCGCGATGTCCCCACAATGGTACATAGGGGCGTCGTCGATCCCCACTGCACGGACCCCCTGCCCCCAAACATTCCATGACCACCATAACCTACTTTGACACTTTTTTTGTTTGATCAACCATGAAGATTGGTTAAACAACGCCAAAGTTATAGGCAACTCAAAACATGCTTTTCTTATGTATATGTGAGTGTATGTGTATGTATGTATATATGTATGTGTATATGTATGTATGTATATTTGTAGTTTTATATATATATATATATATATATATATATATATATATATATATATATATATATATATATATGTGTGTGTGCATATACATGCTTCACCTTTTTTTTGTGTGGAATTTCTTTATTATTTCATCATATTACCAAACATTACATAGTGGTTTTTACATATAACGTTATCTGTAGTAATATATTCGTTATTCATTATAATAGAAATTCCAGTCGTTGTTAAACTCCAAACTTGTAGATAATAACTGAGAATAAACACCCCTATAACCCCCCTTTCCCACCAGCTTCTATGCAACGGAGTTGAATATTCTTCTATCCAACGGAGATAAATGTTATTTGCTATTATACGTTTATTTTATTTTTTTAAAGAAACCCTTCAAATGCTGAAATTCAGTACCTAGGGGTCTTGTTGCGTACCAATGGCTTGTCCTTCCTGGCTATGTGAAGTCTCTGTGTGTCGTTACCCTCCCTCCCCTGCATCTACTTGCGATGTCTGAGGAGTGGCTGTCAGTTCCTGTATCATCATTCCCCAGGCTAATAGTACTACCGGTAGTTCCTTATCTCGTCTGGTTTTTCTTATATGATCATGTACTGCTGTCGCCCATTCCTTTACGTCGATCTTCCATTTATCAATGGATGAGACCTGTGGGGTCAGCCAGTGTATTGCTATCCGTCTCTTTGCTTTAATGAGCCCCAATATCAAACAAGCATTTGCAATGCAATAGGTCTCACATTAATTAAGTTTGAGCTATTGGCATTGCTAAATATTGCAACACCAATTGCAACAAAAGTCTATAAATTGTAGGCCAAAATAATGTGTATTTTTTTGTTTTAGTAATGGTGGCATGCTGCGCTTTAGATGAATATGTTTAAAAGTAAAGTGCTCCATACTGCGATTGCTACAATAGTTAATTGTGGATATGTTAACAATTGATGTGTGCACAGATGGCTGGTGGTGTGTGCCTGTAGAAATTGTGCACTGATGGCTAGTGGTGAGTGTGCCTGGTGGAAGTGTGCACTGATCGCTGGTGGTGTGTGTGACTGGTGGAAGCGTGCACTGACGGCTGGTGGTGTGTGTGCCTGGTGAAAGTGTGCACTGACAGCTGGTGGTGTGTGCCTGGTGAAAGTGTGCACTGGTGGTGTGTGTGTGCCTGGTGAAAGCGTACACTGATGGCTGGTGCTGTGTGTGCCTGATAAAAGCGTGCACTGACGGCTAGTGGTGTGTGCCTGGTGAAAGCGTGCACTGACTTCTGGTGGTGTGTGCCTGGTGGATGCGTGCACTGACGTCTGGTGGTGTGTGCCTGGTGGATGCGTGCACTGATGGCTGGTGGTGTTTGTGTCCGGTGAAAGTGTGCACTGATAACTGATGGTGTCAGTGAAAGTGTGCACTGACGGAGTGGTTGTGTGTGTGTGGATGTGTGTGGTTGTGGATGTGTGTGGTTGTGGATGTGTGTGGTTGTGGATGTGTGGTTATGGATGTGTGTGGTTATGGATGTGTGTGGTTATGGATGTGTGTGGTTATGGATGTGTGTGGTTATGGATGTGTGTGGTTATGGATGTGTGTGGTTATGGATGTGTGTGGTTATGGATGGATGTGTGTGGTTGTGGATGTGTGGTTGTGGATGTGTGGTTGTGGATGTGTGGTTGTGTGGATGTGTGGTTGTGTGGATGTGTGGTTGTGGATGTGTGGTTGTGGATGTGTGGATGTGTGGTTGTGGATGTGTGGTTGTGTGCGTGGGGGGGTTGTGTGCGTGGGGGGGGGTTGTGTGTGTGTGGGGGGGTTGTGTGTGTGGGGGGGTTGTGTGTGTGGGGGGGGGTTGTGTGTGTGAATGGGGGGAGTTGTGTGTGTGAGTGGGGGGAGTTGTGTGTGTGAGTGGGGGGGTTGTGTGTGTGGGGGGGGGTTGTGTATGTGTGTGTGTGGGGGGGGGTTGTGTGTGTGTGTGTGTGGGGGGGGTTGTGTGTGTGTGTGGGGGGGGTTGTGTGTGTGTGTGGGGGGGGTTATGTGTGTGTGTGGGGGGGGTTATGTGTGTGTTTGTGGGGGGGTTGTGTGTTTGTGGGGGGGTTGTGTGTGTGTGTGGGGGGTTGTGTGTGGGGGGGGGCTGTGTGTGGGGGGGGGTTGTGTGTGTGGGGGGGTTGTGTGTGGGGGGGGGGGTTGTGTGTGTGGGGGGGTTGTGTGTGTGGGGGGGTTGTGTGTGTGGGGGGGTTGTGTGTGTGGGGGGGTTGTGCGTGTGGGGGGGTTGTGTGCGTGTGGGGGGGTTGTGTGCGTGTGGGGGGGTTGTGTGTTTGGGGGGTGTGGGGTTGTGTGTGTGTGGGGGTGTGTGGGTGTGTGTGTGTGTGGTGTGGGGGTGTGTGTGTGTGGTGTGTGTGTGGGGGGGTTGTGTGTGGTGTGTGTGGGGGGGGTTTAGGGGGTGTGGGGTGTGGGGGGGGTTTAGGGGGTGTGGGGTGTGGGGTGGGTGTGTGTGGGGGGGTGTGTGTGTGGGTGTGTGTGTGTGGGTGTGTGTGTGTGTGGGTGTGTGTGTGTGTGTGGGGGTGTGTGTGTGTGTGGGGGGGGTGTGTGTGTGGGGGGGGTGTGTGTGTGTGTGGGGGGGGTGTGTGTGTGTGTGTGGTGGGGGTTGTGTGTGGGGGGGGCTGTGTGTGTGGGGGGGAGCTGTGTGTGGGGGGGGTTTGTGTGTGGGGTGTGTGTGTGTGGTTGTGTGTTTGTGGGGGGGTTGGGTGTGGGGGGTTGTGTGTGTGTGGGGTTGTGGGGGGGTTGTGTGGATGTGCGATTGTGGATGTGCGATTGTGTGTGGGGGGTTGTGTGTGTGGGGGGTTGGGGGTTTGTGTGTGGGGTTGTGTGTGAGTGTGAGGGGGGTTGTGTGCGTGTGGGGGGTTGTGTGCGCGTGGGGGGTTGTGTGCGCGTGGGGGGGTTGTGTGCGGGGGTTGTGTGTGTGTCGGGTTGTGTGTGTGTCGGGTTGTGTGTGTGTCGGGTTGTGTGTGTGTCGGGGGTTGTGTGTGTGGGGGGTTGTGTGTGTGGGGGGTTGTGTGTGTGGGGGTTGTGTGTGTGGGGGGTTGTGTGTGTGGGGGGTTGTGTGTGTGGTGTGTGGGGGGGTTGTGTGTGTGGTGTGTGGGGGGGTTGTGTGTGTGGTGTGTGCGGGGGGGTTGTGTGTGGGGGGGAGTTTGGGGGGGGTGGGGTGTGTGTGGGTGTGGGTGTGTGTGTGTGGGGGGGTGTGTGTGGGGCTGTGTGTGTGTGTGGGGCTGTGTGTGTGGGGGGGAGCTGTGTGTGTGGGGGGGTTTGTGTGTGGGGGGTGTGTGTGTGGTTGTGTGTTTGTGGGGGGGTTGGGTGTGGGGGGTTGTGTGTGGGGTTGTGGGGGGGGTTGTGTGGATGTGCGATTGTGTATGTGCGATTGTGGATGTGCGATTGTGTGTGGGGGGTTGTGTGTGTGGGGGGGTTTGTGTGTGGGGGGTTGACGGTTTGTGTGTGTGGGGGGGGTTGTGTGTGTGTGGGGGGGGGTTGTGTGCGTGTGGGGGGTTGTGTGCGCGTGGGGGGGTTGTGTGCACGTGGGGGGGTTGTGTGCGGGGGTTGTGTGTGTGTGGGGGGTTGTGTGCGTGTGGGGGGTTGTGTGTGTGTCGGGGGTTGTGTGTGTGTGTCGGGGGTTGTGTGTGTGGGGGGGTTGTGTGTGTGGTGTGTGTGGTGTGTGTGGGGGGTTGTGTGTGTGGGGGGTTGTGTGTGTGGGGGGTTGTGTGTGTGGGGGGTTGTGTGTGTGGGGGGTTGTGTGTGTGGGGGGGTTGTGTGTGTGGGGGGTTGTGTGTGTGGGGGGGTTGTGTGTGTGGGGGGGTTGTGTGTGTGGGGGGTTGTGTGTGTGGGGGGTTGTGTGTGTGGGGGGGTTGTGTGTGGTGTGTGGGGGGTTGTGTGTGTGGGGGGGTTGTGTGTGGTGTGTGGGGGGTTGTGTGTGTGTGGGGGGTTGTGTGTGTGTGGGGGGGTTGTGTGTGTGTGGGGGGGGTTGTGTGTGTGTGGGGGGGGTTGTGTGTGTGTGGGGGGGGTTGTGTGTGTGGGGGGGTTGTGTGTGTGGGGGGGTTGTGGGTGTGGGGAGGGTTGTGTGTGTGGGGGGGGGTTGTGTGCGTTGTGTGTGTGGGGGGGTTGTGTGTGTGGGGGGGGTTGTGTGTGTGGGGGGGTGTGTGTGGGGGGGGTTGTGTGTGGGGGGGTTGTGTGTGTGGGGGGGGGTTGTGTGTGTGGGGGGGTTGTGTGTGTGTGGGGGGGTTGTGTGGGGGGGGGTTGTGTGTGTGGGGGTGTGTGTGTGGGGGGGGTTGTGTGTGGGGGGGTTGTGTGTGTGTGGGGGGGGTTGTGTGGGGGGGGTTGTGTGTGTGGGGGGGTTGTGTGTGTGGGGGGGTTGTGTGTGTGGGGGGGGTTGTGTGTGTGGGGGGGGGGGTTGTGTGTGTGGGGGGGGTTGTGTGTGTGTGGGGGGGGTGTGTGTGGGGGGGTGTGTGTGTGTGTGGGGGGGTTGTGTGTGTGGGGGGGTTGTGTGTGGGGGGGTTGTGTGTGTGGGGGGGGTTGTGTGTGTGTGGGGGGGGTTGTGTGTGTGTGGGGGGGGTTGTGTGTGTGGGGGGGGTTGTGTGTGGGGGGGTTGTGTGTGTGGGGGGGGGTTGTGTGCGTTGTGTGTGTGGGGGGGTTGTGTGTGTGGGGGGGGTTGTGTGTGGGGGGGGGTTGTGTGTGGGGGGGGTTGTGTGTGGGGGGGTTGTGTGTGTGGGGGGGTGTGTGTGGGGGGGGTTGTGTGTGTGTGTGGGGGGGTTGTGTGTGTGTGGGGGGGTTGTGTGTGGGGGGGGTTGTGTGTGTGGGGGGGGTTGTGTGTGTGGGGGGGGTTGTGTGTGGGGGGGGGTTGTGTGTGTGGGGGGGGTTGTGTGTGTGGGGGGGGTTGTGTGTGTGTGGGGGGGGTTGTGTGTGTGTGGGGGGGTTGTGTGTGTGTGGGGGGGTTGTGTGTGTGTGGGGGGGTTGTGTGTGTGTGGGGGGGTTGTGTGTGTGTGGGGGGGGTTGTGTGTGTGGGGGGGTTGTGTGTGTGGGGGGGTTGTGTGTGTGGGGGGGGTTGTGTGTGTGGGGGGGGTTGTGTGTGTGGGGGGGTTGTGTGTGTGGGGGGGGTTGTGTGTGTGTGGGGGGGGTTGTGTGTGTGTGGGGGGGTCTGTGTGTGGGGGGGGGTCTGTGTGTGTGGGGGGGTCTGTGTGTGTGGGGGGGGGTTGCGTGTGTGGGTGGGTGGGGGGTTGTGTGGGTGGGTGTGTGTGGGTGGGTGGGGGGTTGTGTGGGTGGGTGTGTGTGGGTGGGGGGGTTGTGTGTGTGTGGGGGGGTTGTGTGTGTGTGGGGGGGTTGTGTGTGTGTGGGGGGGGGTGTGTGTGTGGGGGGGGTTGTGTGTGTGTGGGGGGGGTTGTGTGTGTGTGTGGGGGGGGGTTGTGTGTGTGTGTGTGGGGGGGTTGTGTGTGTGTGGGGGGGTTGTGTGTGTGTGGGGGGGGGTTGTGTGTGGGGGTGTGGTGCTTGTGTGGTTGTGTGTGTCTGGGGGGGTTGGGTGTGGGGGGATGTGGGGGGGGTTGTGTGGTTGTGTGATTTTGGATGTGTGATTGTGTGTGTGTGGTTGTGGGGTTGTGTGTGTGGGGGGTTGGGTGTGGGGGAGGGTCTGTGTGTGTGTGTGTGTGCGCGTGTGTGTGTGTGTGCGCGCGTGTGTGTGTGTGGTGTGGGGGTGGGGGTTGTGTGGGGTGTGTGTGGGGGGGTTGGGTGGGGTGTGTGTGGGGGTTGTGTGGTGTGTCTGTGGGGGGGGTTGTGTGGTGTGTGTGTGGGGGGGTTGTGTGGTGTGTGTGTGTGGGGGGGGTTGTGTGGTGTGTGTGTGTGGTGTGGGGGTTGTGTGGTGTGTGTGTGGGGGGGTTGTGTGGTGAGTGTGTATGTGGTGTGTTTGTGGGGGGGTTGGGTGTGGGGGGTTGTGTGTGGGGGGTTGTGTGTGGGGTTGTGGGGGGGGGTTGTGTGGTTGTGGATGTGTCGTGGATGTGTGGTTGTGTGATTGTGGATGTGTGGTTTGTGTGTGTGGAGTGTGTGTGTGTGGAGTGTGTGTGTGTGGAGTGTGTGTGTGTGGAGTGTGTGTGTGTGGAGTGTGTGTGTGTGGAGTGTGTGTGTGTGGAGTGTGTGTGTGTGGAGTGTGTGTGTGCGGAGTGTGTGTGTGCGGAGTGTGTGTGTGCGGAGTGTGTGTGTGCGGAGTGTGTGTGTGCGGAGTGTGTGTGTGCGGAGTGTGTGTGTGCGGAGTGTGTGTGTGCGGAGTGTGTGTGTGCGGAGTGTGTGGAGTGTGTGTGTGTGTGTGTGGAGTGTGTGTGTGTGTGTGTGGAGTGTGTGTGTGTGGAGTGTGTGTGTGTGTGTGGAGTGTGTGTGTGTGTGTGTGGAGTGTGTGTGTGGAGTGTGTGTGTGTGTGTGGAGTGTGTGTGTGTGTGTGGAGTGTGTGTGTGTGTGTGTGGAGTGTGTGTGTGTGTGGAGTGTGTGTGTGTGTGTGTGGAGTGTGTGTGTGTGTGTGGAGTGTGTGTGTGTGTGTGGAGTGTGTGTGTGTGGAGTGTGTGTGTGTGGAGTGTGTGTGTGTGGAGTGTGTGTGTGTGGAGTGTGTGTGTGTGGAGTGTGTGTGTGTGGAGTGTGTGTGTGTGGAGTGTGTGTGTGTGGAGTGTGTGTGTGTGGAGTGTGTGTGTGTGGAGTGTGTGTGTGTGGAGTGTGTGTGTGTGGAGTGTGTGTGTGTGTGTGTGTGTGGGGTGGGGGTTGTGTGTGGTGTGGGGGTGGGGGTTGTGTGTGGTGTGGGGGTGGGGGTTGTGTGTGGTGTGTGTGTGGGGGTTGTGTGTGGTGTGTGTGTGGGGGTTGTGTGTGGTGTGTGTGTGGGGGTTGTGTGTGGTGTGTGTGGGGGTTGTGTGTGGTGTGTGTGGGGGTTGTGTGGTGTGTGTGTGGGGGGGGTTGTGTGGTGTGTGTGTGGGGGGGGTTGTGTGGTGTGTGTGGGGGGGGGTTGTGTGGTGTGTGTGTGGTGTGGGGTGTGTGGGGGGTTGGGTGTGGGGGGTTGTGTGTGGGGTTGTGGGGGGGTTGTGTGGTTGTGGATGTGTGGTTGTGTGATTGTGGATGTGTGGTTTGTGTGTGTGGAGTGTGTGTGTGTGGGGGGGTGTGTGGGTGTGTGGGTGTGTGTGGGGGGGGTTGTGTGTGTGGGGGGGGTTTGTGGGTGGGGGGGGGTTGTGTGTGTGGGGGGGTTGTGTGTGTGGGGGGGTTGTGTGTGTGTGGGGGGGTTGTGTGTGTGTGGGGGGGTTGTGTGTGTGGGGGGGGGGTTGTGTGTGGGGGGGGTTGTGTGTGTGGGGGGGGTTGTGTGTGTGGGGGGGTTGTGTGTGTGTGTGGGGGGGGTTGTGTGTGTGTGTGTGGGGGGGGTTGTGTGTGTGGGGGGGGTTGTGTGTGGGGGGGGTTGTGTGTGGGGGGGGTTGTGTGTGTGGGGGGGTTGTGTGTGTGTGGGGGGGGTTGTGTGTGTGTGTGGGGGTGTGTGTGTGTGTGTGGGGGTGTTGTGTGTGTGCAGGGGGTTGTGTGTGTGGGGGGTGGTGTGTGTGGGGGGGGGTGGTGTGTGTTGGGGGGTTGTCTGTTTGTGGGGGGGTGGTGTGTGGTTGTGGGGGGGGTGGTGTGTGGTTGTGTGTTTGTGGGGGTTTTGGTTGTGGGGGTGTTGTGGTTGTGTGATTGTGTGGGGTTGTGTGTGTGGAGTGGTGTGTGTGTGGGGGGTTTGTTGGGGGTATCTGTGTGTGGGGGTTTCTGTGTGTGTGGGGGTTTTGGTGTGGGGGGGTTTCTGTGTGTGGGGGGGGTTTTGGTGTGTGGGGGCGGTTGTGTGTGGGGGGGGTTTCTGTGTGTGTGGGGTGGTGTGTGTGTGGGTGTGTGTGGGGTTGTGTGGTGTGTGTGTGTGTGTGCGGTTGTGTGGGGTTGTGTGGTGTGTGTGTGTGTGCGGTTGTGTGGTGTGTGTGTGTGGGGGGTGATGTGTGTGTGGTCGTGTGTGTGTGGTCGTGTGTGTGTGGTCGTGTGTGTGTGGTCGTGTGTATGTGGTTGTGTGTATGTGGTTGTGTGTATGTGGTTGTGTGTATGTGGTTGTGTGGTTGTGTGTATGTGGTTGTGTGTTGTGTGGTTGTGTGTTGTGTGGTTGTGTGGTTGTGTGGTTGTGTGTTGTGTGGTTGTGTGTTGTGTGTTGTGTGGTTGTGTGTTGTGTGGTTGTGTTTTTGTGGGGGGGTTGGGTGTGAGGGGTTGGGTGTGTGGGGTTATGGGGGGGTTGTGTGGTTGTGGATGTGGATGTGTCATTGTGGATGTGTGGTTGTGTGGTTGTGTGTGTGTGTGGGGTTGTGTGTGTGGGGTTGTGTGTGTGTGGGGTTGTGTGTGTGTGGGGTTGTGTGTGTGTGGGGTTGTGTGTGTGTGGGGTTGTGTGTGTGTGTGGGGTTGTGTGTGTGGGGTTGTGTGGGTGGGGTGGGTTGTGTTTGTGTGGGGGGGTTGTGTTTGTGTGGGGTGGTGTGTGTGTGGGGGTTGTGTGTGTGGGGGGGTTGTGTGTGTGGGGGGGTTGTGTGTGTGGGGGCGGTTTTGTGTGTGTGGGGGAGGTTTTGTGTGTTTGTGGGGGTGTTGTGTGTGTGTGGGGGGGTTGTGTGTGTGTGGGTGTTAGAAGGGGCGATCCCAGAGGTCGGGTTAAGTCTACCCAACTCCTCCGTGACCCACCTCTCCCACCAATAATGCCGAGCCTTGGGAGGGATCTCCACCGGGGAAGACCTCAAGTAGTAAATCGTACACACGAGGACCACACCACACTTATGAACAGACACAACACCAGAGGATTAGTTATCAACTTCTTTATATTCACGAAGAAAAGCACTACCACACTTATGTACAACGATCAAGGTATCGCAAAGAGTCTTAAGATTTTAGGGAGAGGGTAGCAGGACAGTCTTAATTTCGTAGGCCAGTACGTAGCGTACACTGCGCACAGCTCTCAATCCGGTGGGATACGTAAGGTGGTAGCCGCACTGGTGGTCCTACTCACTTGAGGATGGTTCTCTCGGTTGGTAGCTTTAATAGTCCAGCCGGACTAGAATGTTCCTTGAGCCGCGACAGCGTCAGCAGGGCTCGCTCTGGAGGAAGTTCGGGAGGAGCCACGACCACGTCAGCAGGGCTCAGAGAAGTCCGTAGATATCTTCAAGGTTCAAGCTCGAGCCGCGACGAGGTCAGCAGGGCTCCGATAGTTCAGTTCCAAGAACGAGCCGCGACAGCGTCAGCAGGGCTCAAGAGTTCACAAGGTTCACTCTGCCGCGATCAGATCAGCAGGGCTTCCTAGTCCAAGATACAACTGCCCGCTAGTTCTGGGACGCCCCTTGATATAGTCCAGTGGCCCTTTGATGTCCGGAGTCTCGCAGGCGGAGGTCCGAGGCGGTGGGGCGGTCCGTGGGCGAGGTCCGGCGGTTAGTTCTTTGATCCCTTCGAGGATGCGTCCGGGAATTCCCAGACGCCCAGCAGGTCTGGAGCCAGCACTCGGGGAGGCCGAGGTGACATCGAAACTGGCCCTCAGGGGGGGAAACCAGAGGTGTGATCGAAACCAGTCTCTGATGGGAGGCCGGAGGTGCCATCGAAACTTCTCACCTTCTCTCTCTATGGTAGCCCTCACCCTCCCAACGGGGGTTGGCGCGTCTGGAGCCTACACTGCGCAGGGGCTGAGGGTCATGTTAGGCCCACGGCATCAGGGATCTCGGGAAGGGAAAATGGCTGCATATGGGCCTATGGGGCCTTTCGGGTTTGGGACGTGCGGGCTGGAAGGGTGGCCAGGGACAGGCCGATGCGGGCCATGGGCGTTTGGTCGGACATGGGCAGGGCAGCTAGGGGTTTCTAGGTATGGGCTGGCTAACGGGGGACTGAGTTGCGAGGGGGGGGGGGGCACGCCACGAGGCCGGGTCCAACACGCGTCCCCCCCCCCAGCTGAAAGGCGGAGAGAACTACCCATCCCCTTGGGGGTTCTCTTCACTGAGGCGGGACAGGCCGTCAGCGTGGTCAACACCTGGCCGGTGCTCAACAGTGAAGTCCATCCCCTGGAGGGAGATGGACCATCGCAACAATTTGGGGTTTCCCCCCTCATCTGCATTAGCCACCTGAGGGGTCTGTGGTCGGTTTGGACTTGGAAGTGAGTACCGAACAGGTAGGGCCTCAGCTTCTTCAGAGCCCAAACCACCGCGAAGGCCTCCCGCTCGATGGTGCTCCACCTTTGTTCTCGAGGGAGTAACCTCCGGCTAATGAAGGCCACTGGCTGATCCAAGCCTTTCTCGTTCAATTGGGGCAGGACGGCTCCGATGCCATGCTCGGACGCGTCCGTTTGGACCACAAACTCTTTGGAGTAGTCGGGGTCCTGCAACACAGGGGCAGTGCACATGGCGTGCTTTAGAGTTTTAAACACCTCCTGGCAGGCAGGGGTCCAGTTGACTTTCTTCGGCTGGTTTTTGGAGGTCAATTCTGTGAGGGGCACTACAATGCTACCGTATCCCTTTATGAACCTGCGGTAGTACCCTGTGAGCCCGAGGAACGCCCGCACCTCCGTTTGGGTTGGAGAGGTGCCATGAGGCCGCTGCCTACCTGGTGCCCCAGGTAGACCACGGACCCCTGTCCGATTTGACACTTACTGGCCTTAATGGTGAGACCGGCCCTCTGTAGGGCTACCAAGACCTCCCGGAGGTGAAGGAGATGTTCAGGCCAGTGGGAGCTGAACACCGCAATATCGTCCAGATATGCGGCGCTGAATTCTTCCAACCCTGCCAGTACCTGGTTCACTAGCCGCTGGAAGGTGGCGGGGGCATTTTTCATGCCGAAGGGCATCACCCGGAAATGGTAGTGGCCATCCGGGGTGGAAAAGGCGGACCTCTCTCGGGCCCCCTCGGTCAGGGCGATCTGCCAGTAGCCACCGGTCAGGTCGAAGGTGCTGAGGTATCGAGCAGACCCTAGGCGGTCAATGAGCTCGTCTGCTCGGGGAATGGGGTGAGCGTCGGCTCTGGTGACGGCGTTGAGCCCGCGATAGTCTACGCAGAACCTCAGCTCGGGGACAGCGCCTGGGGCGGCCGCCTTCGGAACCAGGACCACGGGACTGGCCCACGGGCTGTCAGAGGCTTCGACCACTCCCAGGGCTTACATCTTGGAGACTTCGGCCTTGATGCAGGCTCGAACTCTGTCGGGAACACGGTAGGCCCTGTACCGTACCGTAGGGCTGTCCCCGGTGTCCACATCGTGGACGCACCAAGTGGTGACTCCGGGGATGAGGGAGAATAGGTTCGAAAACTGTCCCAACAACTGGCGACAGTCTTCGCGCTGCTCGGGGGTGAAGGAGGGGGCGAGACTCACTCCCTCTACGGAGCCTTCTTTTTCCTTCGCGCATAAGAGATCGGGGAGAGGATCCGTCTCTTCTTCGGCTTCGTCGTCGGTGGCAAGGAGTAAACTCAACTCAGACTGAACGAAGTGGGGCTTCCGGCGGTTCACATGAAGGACCCGCAAGGGGTTCCTCGGGGACTGCACATCAACGAGGTAGGTAACCTGACTCTTCCGCTCCACCACTTTGAAGGGACCTGTCCACTTGTCTTGCAGGGCACAGGGTTCCACAGGGGCCTTCACCCAGACCTGCTGTCCGGGTTGAAACCCGACCAGAGTGGCATTCTGGTCATACCACCTTTTCATTTCCTCTTGACTGGCTTCGAGGTTTGCCTCGGCCAGCTCTCGGAACTTCCGAGTCTGATTCCGAAGGGCCAGAATGTATCGAAACACATCTGGTGGGGGTTCCAGGGACGCCGTCTCCCACCCTTCCTTGACCAGACTGAGAGGTCATCGGACGGGGTGCCCGTAGAGCAGCTCGAAAGGGCTGAACCCCAGGGATTTCTGGGGGACTTCGCGGTATGCGAACAGGAGGCAGGGGAGGACGATGTCCCATTTGCGTCTCAGGGATTCCTCAAGGCCCATGATCATCCCCTTGAGGGTGCGGTTGAACCGCTCGACCAGGCCGTTCCCTTGGGGATGGTACGGGGTGGTGAACTTGTACGTCACCCCGCACTGTTGCCAGAGAGACTTCATGTACTTGGAGATGAAGTTCGTTCCCCTGTCGCTCACTACTTCTCGCGGGAACCCCACCCGGAAGAAGATCTCCATGAGGGCCCGCCCCACCACTGTCACCATTCGGAGGGGGATGGCTTCGGGATAGCGGGTGGCGTGATCCACCAGGACCAGAATGAACCGGTGTCCTAAGGACGTTCGGGGATCAAGGGGCCCCACGATATCGATTCCCACCCGTTCAAAGGGGGTACTGACCACGGGGAAGGGTTGGAGGGGAGCCTTGCGTCGCCCTCCGTTCTTTCCACTGGCCTGACACGTGGGGCAGGACCTGCAGTGGGCCTCCACATCGGAGCGCATGTGTGGCCAGTAGAAATGGGTGACCAACCGGTGGTATGTTTTATCTTGACCCAAGTGTCCCGCCAGGGGTACATCGTGGGCCAGGTTCAGTAGGAATCCGCGGAAACGTAGGGGTACCACCAGCACTCGGGCTGACCCTAGTTCGGCGGATATCTGTTCGCTATATAGTAGGCCATTTTCCCAATAAATGTGGTGGGAGCCGGACTGGTCACCGGCGGCCTGCTGCTGCGGCCCCACTAGAGAGGGACCAGAAGTCTGTTCCAGGCAGAACTCCTCTCGGGAGGGCCCCCCTCTTGGCGCCACTGGGCCAACTCCGGGAGGTCGTCCGAGCTCAGGGCTGGCTCACCCGCTTGGTCTAGGAGCCCCAGGTCGGGGTCGCTGCTTTCGCTGGGAAAGAGGTCAAGGCCTTCGGTTTGCCCGCTGCCCTCCGGTTCGGCGGGGACGGGGCAAGGGTTTTCGGTAGTCACCTCCTCGGGGGCGGCCACCCGGGCCGACATGGATCGGGTGGTCACGCAGGCCCACTCTGGTAGGCCCACCATCTCGAGGTGAGTCTTGCGCTCTACTTGCTTCCAGGGGGAGCTCTCCAGGTCGTTACCGAGGAGACAGTCCACGGGCATGTCGGTGCGGACCGCAACTCGTAACACTCCGGAGACGCCCTTCCACTCGAATGGGACCTGAGCTATCCTACAGGTGCGGACGGAATTGTCAGCGGAGATCACTCTGCAGGAGGCACGGGGTACAATCTGGTCTGGGGTGACTAGGTGTTCTTTCACAGCAGTGTCTCTTCCTTCGCTGAGGAAGCGGCCCCATAATCCGGCCATGGCTCAATCATCACACTGTGTTTATTCCAGTACTGACCACAATACCAGCCCAATGCGTTTCAGAGCACTCAGCGCCTTGATCATGGGTCAGCTCTTGTTTGCTAAAGCATGCATGAATCTCAAATAGTGATTACAGCAACATAAAAGTAGGGCTTTACAGGTGCCTTGGAGTTGTAGTTAATGCAGCGCCATATTGAAATAACAGGATTCACTAAATAGAATTATTTTATAACTCCATGCTCAGTTGTTTTTTTTTATAAACATTCACTTATTCATGTAGTAATTAATCATTCAAATGCAATGTTTCTTTTTTCAAATTGCATTGGTTACCCTTTGAGATGGTATACATAAATTTACAAGATGAAAGTATCTACTTTCCTACTCCTAAAAACGGGGGGAGCAATTTGTATTCAGATGCGTTTATACAAACATACAATTCTGCCCACGTGGGCCCATACGAATAATTTACAATTCTGCTTTCTGCTGTCCCAGTGGGCTATGTAACCTGATCAATCATCCACCACAAAATATTCCCAAATGAATGGTGAACGATCAAAAAAATACAATGATAAATCCCAGGACTCATCCTATTAAGAAGGTCCCATAACACCATGACGATGCATTGGACCCTCTTGCGTTCTTCATAATCTCCTAAGGCTTCCTGCACCTACAAAAATAAAATAGTGATAAAAGATCAGTGAAGACCTTAAATTAGCGTATTAAAAAAAAAACAGCAAACATATCTTTAGAGTACTCACAACGTGTGTAGAAAATATCAATATAAATTATTTCAATGTGCAGAGTAAGTGATATCCGTGTTAACTTTCTTGACCTAACAGTTTATGTTGAAAATGGAAAACTGCAGACCCAACTGTTTAGAAAACCTACAGCAGGAAATACATTCTTGCATGCTGCAAGCTTTCATCCCCGAAACCTTGTAAAGAGTATACCTTCTCCAGTATTAGGGGTGTCTTTCATAGATTCACATGCCTGAATCATTCCCCGTCGTCGGAGTGGGAGTCCCACGGTACATAAAAAAGCAATAAAATGCTATAAATATATAGTAATACCAATAGAAATGAACCAGGAAGTAAAACAGCCAATGGTACAGTAGGCAAAAACTTCCCATCTATGGCTATCATAGTCATTTTGTATAGTCCAAACTACAGCCAATCAGGCGCCAGCACCCACCAGAATGTTCTCCCCAGAGGCTCAGGCTCTCAGATTTTCTACCGCACGTCGTGTGAAGGGAGTCTCCCTGAGCTCTGCTCAGTTTTTCTAACTTCTACTTCATCTGTGTCTTATTTTCAGGATGTCTTCAAAGAAATCTCTCTTCAGAGCCTGTGACTGCTGTGGTAAGCCTCGGCTTTTTGAGAAAGATCCACACAAAAAGTGTATTTATTGTCTCTACCCAGACCACCAGGCCTCTGATTGTAAAATCTGCAGAACTATGCCTCAGAAGACTCTCAGAGATAGAGAGGGTCGTTTACTGCTGTGGTTGAAGAGGCTAAAGGATTCTTCTAATACTGTTTCAGAAGTAGGCAGTGTCACATCTGCTTCCACTTCAGCCTCCAGGAAGAGATCTGCGCCTGAGGGAATGTCATCTCCCAAGGCTAAGCTGCCTAAAAAACAACCACCTGCTAAAGGGCTGGATCAGCCTTCCACTTCTCAGGCTGTCCCCACCTCCAGGGGCATGGAAGGCGCTTCTGCTTCCTCAAGGGGGAAAAAACTCAAGCTTCCCCTATCTTCTGACAGGATTTTACCACAGAATTCATCTCCGCCTCCTGTGAAGTCTTCTTCAGCTTCCTCGTCGACGAGAACGACGACTTCAGTGACATCTACGGTAACATTTTCATCTCCTAAGCCTAGTATGGTTATGTCCTCGTCTACGGCATCTCCAACGATGTTTTTTGTTTCTGTGAGGCCTATTTCGTCGACGTCCGTCGTCGACGCCTCGTCGTCGACGTCTCGTCGTCGACGTCTTTACAGGCTTTACCGCCGAC
Source organism: Lissotriton vulgaris (assembly GCF_964263255.1). NCBI lineage: Eukaryota > Metazoa > Chordata > Amphibia > Caudata > Salamandridae > Lissotriton > Lissotriton vulgaris. Next base: position 693,513,749 of record NC_141695.1, on the reverse strand, counting down.
GAAAAAGACTCCGTCGACGAGCTCGTCGTCAGGCTCTACGCCGTCGACGAGAATACCACCGTCGACGAGGAGTGACTCGTCCACGAAGACGGTCCAGTCGACGAAGGGTGTCCCGTCGACGAAAGGTGTCCCGTCGACGAAGAGTGTCCCGTCGACGAAGAGTGTCCCGTCGACGATGAGTGTCCCGTCGACGAAGAGTGTCCCGTCGACGAAGAGTGTCCCGTCGACGAAGAGTGTCCCGTCGACGAAGAGTGTCCCGTCGACGAAGAGTGTCCCGTCGACGAAGAGTGTCCCGTCGACGAAGAGTGTCCCGTCGACGACGAGTGTCCCGTCGACGACGAGTGTCCCGTCGACGACGAGTGTCCCGTCGACGACAGGTCTTCCGTCGACGTCGAGTGTCCCGTCGACGACGACTATTTCGTTGCCGAAAAGTGTCCCGTCGACGAGAGGTGATCTGTCGACGACAAATCCGTCGGAAGTTAACCCTCCGACGACGCCGCAGTTATCCTCATGCACGGCACTTCAGGTGTGGTCTCCGTCGACGGTGTTTTTAACACCACACCAAGCAGCAGAACAGCTGCGCAACACTGTAATGAGGCTTTCACCCCTGCGTGTTTCACCTCACAAGGTGTCCTCTGAAGTCCCAGACCAACTACTGGATTCTGACAGTGACAATGAGATGGTCCAGAATACTTTTGGACAAGCCACTAGTCCATCGGAGTTACATATTAAACTTCAAGATGATGAATATGAGGATCCTCACACTCCTGCTGAGGTATCGATGCCGGTCACTACCCCTGTTGGTCAAGTACCTTTGGATTTAATATCCAACTTACAATTTATGCTGGACGATTACTATCGGAGGTTTCCACCTTCGGAATTGGCAGGTTCTGGACAAGCAACTCCAATTTCGGAAACGCCTCCACCCGTGCTCCCATCGGTGTGCCCACCTTCACACCCACAACCTGCTCACGAAGAGGACCCGCAATCCTCGGAAGATGACGACCAACGGGAGGAAGGAGAAGTGGATGATTTATCGGAGTGGGAGGACTATCAGGTCCAATCTCCTTCTACATCTCCTCAGACTGCGTCGGCCTCTCCTCCTGTTGATGTAGCAAATTTTCACTTGCTGATGGAGCGTGCAACCGCACGTTTTCATATGAAGATGGAGCATACTCAACAAGAATGTTTCCTTTACGATTTTAAAGATCAGCCCAGACGACAAATTAAGACAATACCCATTGTGGAATTCATCTGGAAGGAAGGTGTTAAGGTGATGTCAACGCCGGCTTCCATTCCTCCAGTCTTGCCAAGAATTGATAAGAAATATAAAGCTCCAGACAAGACGCCTGCCTGTCTCATCGGACAAGCAAAACTTGACTCGGTAATTGTCCAGGCGGCTCAGAAAAGGGCCAGAAATCCGTCCTCTGCAGTTACGGCACCGCCGGATAGAGATGGCAGACGCCTAGACTCAATAGGAAAACGAGTTTCCACCATGGCTGCAACAACTGTCCGTGCTGCCAACGCATTAGCCATCTTAGGTCGTTACGACCGTCAAATGTGGTCTGACATCTCACCATTTATCGATCTACTCCCTGAGCCATCTAAGGCGGAAGCACTCCAGATTCTCCAAGAAGGTCAAAGGACCTCTGAAGAAATAATTGATTCAGCTGTTGATGTGGCATCTACAGGTTTTCGCCAATTAGCAGGGGCTGCGGTACTCCGTAGACAGGGGTGGTTACGTTCCACTGCCTTTAGACAGGAAGTGCAAAACCGAGTTCTAGACATGCCATTTGATGGCGAATATTTATTCGGCCCCGAGGTAGAGGAGGCCTTACAGACTATCAAGAAGGATACCGAAACTGCCAAATCCTTAGGCACTCTACAATTTCACAAGCCGCCCTTTCGAGGAGCGAGAGGACGAGGAACGTCCTTCAATAGAGGTGGATACCAGCAACAACATCAGCAATCCTCATACCGTCAGGGTAATCAGCGCTACCAAAATCAGCGCTACCAGTCTTATGGGCAGAAAAAATCTCAATACACCCCAAACAGGGGTAGGGCTACATACCGCGGCAAGGACAAGCGACAATGATATTTTTCACCTGCCACCACCGTCTTTTCACCCTCTCAAAAGACTTGGCGGAAGAATCTCCAAATTTTACTCCAATTGGCAATCGATAACAACGGACAAATGGGTCCTGGATATTGTCGCCAGGGGCCATGCCCTAGAATTCGAAAAATTTCCCCCAAATGTACCGCCAAAGGGCCCGCCTCCAGCTCACCTGAAGGAGCTGTTTACCCAAATCAAAATGATGATACAAAAAGGAGCTATCGAGAGCGTGCCTCAGAGGATGAGAGGACTAGGATTTTACTCCAGGTTCTTCCTGATCAGAAAGAAGAACGGGGAGTGGCGCCCGATCCTCGATCTTCGAGCATTAAACAAATACCTAAGGAAATTATCATTCCGGATGCTCTCTCTTCAAGAAATTTTGCATCTTTTATCACCGGGAGATTGCATGGTCACCCTAGACCTCCAGGATGCATATTTCCACATCCCCATCCTACCTCGCCACAGGAAATTCCTTCGCTTCAGGGTGGCTGGCAGGGACTACCAATTCAAAGTCCTTCCTTTTGGACTACGGTCAGCTCCAAGAGTTTTTACGAAGGTTTTAGCTCCAGTAACTGCGCACCTCCGGCTGGAGGGAATACAAATTTTTCCATATCTGGACGATTGCCTTATAAACGCCAATTCTCATGGCACCGTTCAACGTCACCTTCACCAGTGTCTCCACCTGTTTCAGTCTCTAGGCCTGACAATAAATTTCTCCAAATCCCAGATGCAATCGTCTCAAAGAATAGCATTCTTAGGAGCAATGTTGGACACTCACAAATGCAAAGCTTTCGTCTCAAAGGAGAGACAAATGAAAATAAGTCGGCTAGCACAAGATCTCATGCAAAGAAAGTCAGTTTCTGTCCGACTATACAAATCCTTTCTGGGGATGGCATCGGCTTGTATTCCATTACTTCCAAATTGCAGGCTTCAAATGAGGCCGCTCCAGGAGGAACTAGCCCTGCAGTGGCAACAGGTTTCAGGCACTTTCGAGGACCTCATTCAAATCACACCACTCATGAGAGAGTCTCTTCTGTGGTGGACACAGAGGTGTCATCTCAGTCAGGGTCATGCGTTCCTTCAAGAACCACCAAGTCTCACCATCACTACAGATGCATCCCTCGAGGGCTGGGGGGCTCATCTGCAAGGCCTCACGATCAGTGGCAAATGGACTGTACAACAGAAACGGTGGCACATCAATCGTTTGGAACTGAGAGCCATTTTTCTTGCCCTCAAGGCGTTTTGTGCCATCATTCAGAACACCAATGTGTTGATAAGAACGGACAACACAACAAGCATGCACTACGTCAACAAACAGGGAGGAACTCGATCTCTTCTCCTGTCTCAAGAGGCGCAGGAATTATGGACATGGGCTCTTCACCACAATGTACAGTTGCATGCGGTGCATGTTCCGGGAACGGAAAACGTCCTTGCGGATGCACTCAGCAGGACCACAATCACCAACCACGAATGGGAGCTTCACCAGAACACAGTGGACCACATCTTTCATCAGTGGGGTTGGCCAGACCTAGACCTATTTGCGACAAGTACCAACAGCAAATGCCTGAGCTTCGCCAGCTGGCACCCCCACAAGAATTCTCTGGGGAATGCATTCTCCCTCGATTGGTCCCTGAGGTTTGCGTACGCTTTCCCACCGATTCCGTTAGTCCCCAGGGTTCTGCGGAAGATGAGGAAGGAACCTTGCCGACTGATCCTGATCGCGCCCAGATGGCCGCGCCAGTATTGGTTTACGGAGCTCCTCCTACTATCAGAGAGCAAACCAATTCAGTTACATCCAATCCCGAACTTGCTCAGTGTTCAGGAAGGTCAAGTCTTCCATCCGGACCCAGCATCGCTGAGATTAGCGGCTTGGCTCCTGAACACCATGAGTTTGCACACTTGAACATCCCAGCAGACTGTAAAGAGGTGTTGGCCAAAGCTAGAGCACCCGCAACCATCAAGACTTACAGTCTCAAATGGAAACGCTTCTGTATCTGGTGCCGTTCATCAGGTGTTCACCCCTTTTTGGCAAAGCCTGAGGAAATTCTTCCTTTTTTCTTGCAGTTGGCACGAACAGGTCTGTCCCATGCTACTTTGAAAGTATTTCTGGCTGCAATATCCAGATATCGACAGGATGGGTCCAATTCTCTGTATTCATCAAGAATTATCCAACAGTTCTTTAAGGGTCTCTTTAGAATGTTCCCTCCAGTACGTCGTCCACCTCCTTTGTGGCATCTGAATGTGGTCCTGGGTCAACTCATGCGTCACCCATTTGAGCCCATCCATCGAGCTGACTTGAAGTATCTTTCATGGAAGGTATCACTGCTTTTAGCCTTAACATCCGCCAAGAGAGTTAGTGATATCCAAGCTTTCACTGTTCATCATCCTTTCCTCCAATTCACTAGCGATTCTGTCATACTTCGCACAAATCCCAAATACATTCCTAAAGTGCCTTCGGATTTTCATCTGAACGAACCTGTTGTTCTTAAATCATTTTTTCCAGACCCGCAAACTCCTGCGGAAAGAGCTTTACACTCGCTTGACATTAGAAGATGTCTCAAATTCTATCTACAAAGAACTTCCGCTGTACGCACCTCTGACCAGTTGTTCATTACCTACGGTGCGATTCGTAAAGGGCAGGCAGTATCAAAACAGACTATTGCAAGATGGATTTCTGCTGCCATTGCCTTTTGCCATGCACAGGCTGGGAGACCTTTACCATCTGCGCCCAGAGCGCACTCTACAAGAGCAGTCTCCTCATCTACGGCCTTATTCGCTGGAGTCCCACTTCAGCAGATCTGCAAGGCGGCGACTTGGGCAAGTCGCCATACCTTTACCAGACATTACTGTCTAGAGTCCATCAGCGAGGCTGATACTTCTGTGGGTCGAGCTGTTCTACGGAACCTGTTTCATTAAGGTGAGCCTCTGTTTCCCACCTCCTTGTGTTCTGCTGTCAGACGCTTCTTATGTTATGTTTTCACATATTTTCTTGATTGCATTATGTTATGCTTTATATGATATGTGTCTATTCACTTCGCATTGTTATTTACATTACTAGCTGACAAGCTGGGTGTTATGAGCGTCTGTTCAGCAAAGATATGTACTGCTAGCTACTCTGATTCAGGCATGTGAATCTATGAAAGACACCCCTAATACTGGAGAAGAACAATAGTTACTTACCTGTAATCTGTGGTTCTCCAGTATTGGTGTCTTTCATAGATTCACATGCAACCCGCCCACCTCCCCTCAGAGGCTTTCTAGGCTATTATGGTTTACCTTCACTCCTTGCGAGAAAATCTGAGAGCCTGAGCCTCTGGGGAGAACATTCTGGTGGGTGCTGGCGCCTGATTGGCTGTAGTTTGGACTATACAAAATGACTATGATAGCCATAGATGGGAAGTTTTTGCCTACTGTACCATTGGCTGTTTTACTTCCTGGTTCATTTCTATTGGTATTACTATATATTTATAGCATTTTATTGCTTTTTTATGTACCGTGGGACTCCCACTCCGACGACGGGGAATGATTCAGGCATGTGAATCTATGAAAGACACCAATACTGGAGAACCACAGATTACAGGTAAGTAACTATTGTTCATATGGTGACAGCCTAAGAAGAAGGAACTATAGCAATGAACAAGAAGAGGAGAAAGCTTTGAAAAAAATTACATATAGGTTCCGAGAAAGAAGTTATACTTGTAACATGAGGAAGCAAAGAGAAAGGCAAAGACAATACCTAGAAACAGTTCGCCTTTCAGAGAACGATGTAGAAAAAAGAATCCAAGAAATCTAACGTTCAGAAGGGCCAAATCAATGAGAGATTCTCCAACAAAAAGTAGACTGGATAGTAGACAGACGAACACTTGGTTGGGTAACGTGAAAGGTTTTAGAAAGTGCAGTAAATGCAAAGCTTGTAGGGTTGGGAGAAACGTAAAACATTATGAATCGCCCTTGACCAAACAGAGAAAGCTAATAAGAGGCCATTTAACTGCAAAACAGGACATGCAATTTATGTACTACGCTGCCCATGTTTGTTCTTGTACGTGGAGAGCACGGTACTTCCAATACAAAAAAGAATCTTGCAACAGATAAGGGCGACCAAGGACCAAGATAAGACCTACCCAGTTGCTTGCCATTTCGAAGAGAGACATGGAAGTGACACAAAAGGACTGGAATACTGTGTAATCAATTCTGTGGCAGAAAGCATTCGGGAAGGTAACAGGGAAAGGAATCACGCAATTGGAGTCTATATACTTTATTGAATTGAACACGAAGACACCATGGGGCTTGAATAGTGAAGAAGATCTCCACACACACTTATAGAGATTTAGAAATTCCCCCTTTTTATCAGTTTTGAGGCATCTTGAAACAATTTTTTAATGTAATATCTATAGCATGCTGCACTATGGTACATATCGCTCCTAGTGAGATATATAAAAAATAGAAAAATTACCTGTAGACATAAAAGAAATGCATCTTGTTGAGGAAGACAACTTTCAAACCGAGGCGAATATGGAGAAATAGGAAATATCAAGAAGTTCTAAATTAGAACGTAACGTCCGTTAGGAACAAATGTTAAGAAAAAGTATAGTAATAAAAAATACACAGCGTAGCATGAAATAACTAAGGGAGACTAGGCAATATACGTGGGTTGAAAGATATAGTAATTCCAATAATTTGATTGATTGCATTTGCCCACTGGAGCTGAATCCCTTTGCTATTTATTTATATATATTTTATATATGTATGTGTATGTGTGTTTGTGTGTGTGTGTATGTATGTATGTATATATATATATATATGTCGCCAGCAAACTCCAACACCGCTTCTCCCTCTCAGGACACGGAAACAGAGCACAGACCACAAAGCTGTTAGAAAATGCCTCCGTTTATTCCAGGTACAGCATACAGGCAAACGAAGGCAGCCATGACGCATTTCGTCCCTACAAGGGGTTCTTGATCACATGACTCCTTACTACCAATAGCATTTCTTTATATACTTGCTCACTTCATTTTTTTTTTCTTTTTTTTTGTCAACACAAAAGCTTTGTCAACAAACATATAAGCACCAACATATAAAAGTTTTTAGATATACAAACTATATTGTGCTAAGTATAATCCAGTGATTTAGAAAAAACTCTTGTAAGTAGTAATTGTACAAAATCAAATTTACTTGTAAAATTTGAAAGCATTAAAAAATGATTATTATTTTTTCAGGCGAGAAAAAGGAGAATATCTTTGCACACGTATATATATGAAAATACAAATCCTTTATTAAAAAAAAAAAACGTTTCAAACAGGTAGCTCATCAAATATAAGTCAGTCTAAATGCATCAATGCTTAGAAAAAAGGAATGTGTATACTAATTTAAAAATATCATACCTACAACGTATATAAATATATAGATTCATACCAGTATAAATAATAAATATTAAATACACCAAGAATAAATACATAAATACATAAATAAATACCTATATACACATCGCATGCACAATAACTCACGGTTTTCCACCTATCTGAAAATATCTCATATTGAAAAACATTTATCAAGTGGAATATCCAGATCCTATGTGTCTGCTACCGGTAAACTACAACTGGAGACCCCTACTGTGGGATCTTCAACAGAGTTTTTCTAAAAAAGTTGGACCAACTTATGTAATGTGCATGTGCAAACCACAGGTTATTCAAAGTTATTGTATAACCTTTTCTTAAAAAGGAAATATTGCTATTTCTGGACATAACCATTGAAGTGAAAAGTTCAAAGTGTGAAGTGCAATAAAAAATAAGGTAGTAAAAAAGAGAAATGTAAATACTGGAAGGGGGGTTGGCAGCCGGACTTTTGATAATGGGATAAATCCACCTATATCAACATGAATATCTAAATTTATCCATCTGGCAAAGCAACGTTTCAATGATATAGCATTTTCAGAAAACCACCTTAAAGAAAATCCCACATCCAATGATGGTAATATTTACTATCAAGGAATCTAATTCTGTAATAAAAACTGGCAAATTGACCGTAGCCCCTATGATTATCAACTGGCGTGCAGTTCCTCCGAACTGTTAAGGCAGTTGGGGTGCTTACTGTCCAGATTGAGAATATAGTTAGTCTCCAACAATCTGAGGTTCCTCTCCCTGTCACCTCCACGTTTATTTTTGCGGACCAGGTCAATCAGATAATATTTCAGACCACTCGGATCACCCTTGTGATGATCGTGAAAGTGTCAAGCCACTGGGTAAGACTGATCGTAGTTCTTAATAGCTCGTATGTGTTGGAGTACCCTCCTGTGGCCAGGTAAGATGGTGCTACCTATATATCTCAGACCACAAGGGCACTCCAACACATAGACCACATGATCAGTCTTACAGTTAAGACTTTTGGTAATTGCTTTGTTGGGTCCCCCAAATGGAGTGGAAAACTCAGTCATGTTGACACCATATTGGCAGGCTTTACAAATCTTACATTTGTAAAATCCCTTACGTTACGCAAGCCAAGATCCCTTGGCTTGTTTTCCACATGGGTCACTGTCCATGAGAGCATCCTTCATTGATGCTCCCCTTCTGTAAGTAATTAAAGGGTTTTTCGGGACAGTCATACCTATCAGGGGGTCCTGTTTAATGAGGTGCCAGCTCTTTTTGATAATCTTCCTGACGGCTAGGTGCTCTTTATTGTAGTCCAGAATGAACCTAAAAGTATTGGAAACCTCATTTTTGGGTTTGGGCATCTTTTTAGTTACCACAAGGTTTTCTCTATCTACTAAGTTACATTTAGAAAGGGCTTTTATGAGGCATGAGTTACTGTATCCTCTCTCCCTAAATCTGGACAAACATTCACTTTGCGCTACTTGCAGCATCTCCTCATTGCTGCAAATTATTTTCATGCGCAATAGTTCCCCATAGGGAATGCTTTGCACCAAATCGGTGGGGTGAGCACTACTGGCGTGAAGAATAGCATTCCCCGCTGTAGGCTTTCAATGTAGCTTAGTTTCAAGTCGGCCTTGATCTACATATATCTCAACATCTAGAAATGTTACCGATGTTGGGCTAATAGTAGCAGTGAAGTTAAGATTTAAATTATTTTGATTTAATACTTCAATAAATTCTATAGCCTCTCATTCACTTCCGTGCCAGACCAGAAAAAGATCGTCAATATATCTCCACCAACTTTTCACATGTTTTGTCATTGTATCAGAGTGTTTAACCATGAGGACCTGCTCCTCCCACCAGCCCATGTGGAGACGCGCGTAGCTGGGGGAAAAGCTGGCCCCCATGGCAACACCTCTTAGTTGTTGGTACATACCCTCCTGAAACATGAAAACATTATTGGTGAGACATAACTCCACCATATTGATGATCATTTTACTATGCTCCTCAAATAGGGAACCTTTTCTTGCCAGATAGTATTTGATAGCCCTTATTCCGTAACTGTGCTTAATAGATTTATTAAGAGCTGTAACATCTAATGCAATCAGCAAATAATCATTATTCCATTGGAAGTCCTTCATCTTGCATATAAAGTCCCCAGTGTCTTTAATGTAAGAGGTCAGATTTAAAACAAATTCCTGCAAAAAATAATCCACATAAATCGAAGTGTTCTCAAAAATGCTATTCCTGGCCGATATAATCGGCCTGCCAGGTGGATTCAATCTGTCCTTGTGGACTTTAGAAATAAAATATAAAATCGGAATTGTGGGTTGAGGTTTCCATAAGAACTTGAATTTATCACTGGTTATCAAGCCAATTTCCCGCCATTCCATATGTTTTATTCGATATGTTGATTGAGTATTGTTCCATATAATTTTGTTGCTCTTACCATAACAAAGTTCATTGCTGAGTTGGTTAGTACCTTCGCTATATATATATATATATCTATATATATATATATATATATATATATATATATATATATATATATATATATATATATATATATCCGTAAGAAAGTATATTTTTAAGAAAGAATCCAATAATAGAATTAAAAAATAAAATGTATTGCCCACTTGGGCGAAATTACCAGAGTATCTCCATAAGACCATAAGAATATACATTTTAGAATGTAAACATTTATTTGAGAAATGCCAGATCTGAAGCTAATGAAATAGAATATGTTAAAAAAAAATAGTACGCTCTGTAACATTGTAAACATACAGGTGAAAGAACGGGAAAAGTCTGTTCATTTCCGTTATTGAAGGAAGTGATGTGAACAAGGCTGCGTTGCAGCCGAAACACGTCTTATGGGAGCAGATTAACACTATATGAAATAAAATGAGAGATGAGAAGCACCCACTTGATGCCATTTTTTTTGCGTTAATATGTTTTAACCTGGAGAGTGATACATGGAGGTTGCTGACGCTTGAGAAAGCCAACACACCTTTCCCTAAGTAGCATGGCGGCGGACAGCAGCTGTGCTGAAAAAAAAGGAATATGTCCGTCCTAATGTATAATTGGGTAACATAAGCTGTCTGTGACCATTCCTACAAAACTACTGCCGATAGGCAGTAGTTTTGCAGGAATGGTCACAGACTGCTACAGACACGGCAATGCAGTGAGTGCAAATCATGTGATCCACATGAGTTAAGGCTGCTGTGTGAGTCATGTCAATATCCGCAAACTCAAACGTCTGCCTCTTTTAAAACAAAAAACTTTAGGAGGGAATTGCAATATTAAGCTTGTGGAAAGGTGATACTTGGTGATTGGTTGACACCTCTGTTGATTGACGTTTGAGTCCGAGAGGGACTCTTGTTTGATGCAGATACATTTTTGTGTAAACATGCCAGAGATCTTTGAATAATACAGTCCTGAAAGGGGAGTGTTAGTTAGATCAGTAGGAGACCGACATGTTTCACAAAGAAGTCAGTCCTTACTGTGGAGCCACCATTGCACTGCTCCCTGCGATTCCTTATACCTGCATTGTAGCTACTTATGTGGTGCCACAATTCACTTACTCTGTTCTAATGTCTGCATGGTTACCTGTTTAGTGGTCAACTTGTATGCCCGTGACACTGCAATCACTGACCAGGTGTATAATAGATTGTTGAAAATTAACTCGGATATTGAAAATCAGCTGTCTAACATTGACAGGAGTTGGGCATGGGCTTGGTGGTTTGGCATCAAACTTCCATTGTAAAGTTGATGTTTTAAGGTAGACGCCTTTACTGTCTGGTTTTAAAACATCTTGGGGACATGACAAGCTTATTTTTTAAATGTAAATCTTTATTTTTGATTGAGCAGTTTATAGCAATTGCATTATACGATTTGACAAGAGAAAACATCAGTATTTTGATACAAGTATGAACGACATAAATATTCAATAAGTCATATCACGAGTTTACATATCGATAAAAAATGCTAACAAACAAGTGCTTAGTGCGATTTAAAGTGCAGATGCTAGTTCTAAAATACCCAAGGATGATCAGTTCTAAAAATATAGGCGTATGTTATGCATTACACACACAACTGCTGTAGGACGCAACATTGAATCTCCTGCTCTACCTACTTCTGCAGTTTCTAGTCTGTATACAAAACTGCATAATTTTTCTTCGTTTAACAATAGCTATTACCCTTCGCCGTCAGGACTAGCTATGTCAAATTGTGCTTTCTCCCATATGGCAAAGATTCAGAACCCCCCCCCCCCCTGCTTAGCATAGGCCTCCTCTTTGCATTGTGGCCTGCCAGTGTCTGAGAAGCAACCTCCTATGTTCTCCACTTCTGCAGTATTAAGCTGTGTGCTACAGAAATACCAATATAGAGCAAGCATGACAAAAGCTTACTTAGGAATGCAATCCACATATTGCTTATTATTGTTTTTAGGTCGAGGACCAAAGGCTGCGCTTGCGCAGTCTCCGGGAGGAGATTTAATGATTTTGAGTATGGGGGCTTGAACCCGCCTCTCTCATCCATTGGCTGGCTTCCTAAACGGAGGCCAACCATTGGATGAGAGGGGCGTCACTCCAATCAAGCCCCGTCTCTTTCGGATTCGGGGGCGTGTTTTTTGCGTTCTTTTGACTGTGACGTCATCCGTCACTCAGAAAGCCAAAAACACGCCCCCTAATCTGAAATTTTCGGATGTTTGCGGCCGCCATTTTTTTCACTCTCGTGACTCGCTCGCTCTATCCCAACCATGGCTGCCTTTAAACTCAACAAGAGCAAAAGTGGGCCATCCCCCTTGCTTGCAGTGGGTCTGTGCCACCCTCGCTCCACCTCTGCCTCCCCTCCCCGTCTGAGGTTTCCACTCAGCGGAATGAGTGTAGAATTAAACACTTCCGGGATATAAGACGCTATCAGTAATGCAAGGCCCTCTTCTTGAGTTTGGAGCTTAAACCTGGCCAAGATAGACACCGACCAGGAAGCCCCTGTGTTGTAACCCCTTGCTGGAGAACTGCGAACATCAATTCCACAAAAAACAACACCCCGCAGAGACTGCCGGCTGCTTCCACTCTCAGCTCAGTCGATGGCACATCACTCGGCGTGCTACAAGACAGCCTCTCAGACAACTGGAAGAGATAACACCGGAGCCCGAATGGCCCTTAACCCGAAACTGGATGGCAGCCCAGCCTGTCCCGTTTCCTCTGAAGCCCGAAAGAGAGAGATAACCTCGGTCTTCTCCTTTCGTTCGCTGCAGCACAATCTGTGAACTGGGCAGCACGGATTTTGATGTCAGTGTGCTTTCTTTCACGCGCCTGGTTTCAGTGTGTGACCCTTATCGTACCAACACTTGGAGACATCGCCTCTTAAAGTTAATACTTAAATGCACACGGAATGTTATGTGTGGTCTGAGGGACCGGCGTGGTCCCATGCATGTGTAACACATTCAACCAGTCATGGCTTTTAGTCAACAGCGCACTGCATTATGGGTCTTGTAGTTCTGCTTTTTAACTCAGCAAGAATATGGCAAAAGAAGGAATATGCAGAGTGATATAGACTGAACCGCCAGGTCTGAGGAAAGATGTAAAACATGGCATGTAGATGCTAGGTAACAAAGTCTATTTTCGGTGCTTGAGCTCTGATCACCCACGGATCTAGTCGTTGTGACGGTGTCCCCTTTCAGAAGGAGATGCTGTGACTCATAAAAGCGCCTAGAAGTGTTAGCCCGTCCGCAGGCATTACACCATTCATTCACCCACCCGCAGCCATTACATACTTATTCACTCAGACACTGGTGGCAGGTGAGCCACATTGTCCAGCAATGAAGCTTCTTAGCCCTTCGGTGAACTTGAGTGGTTACTCTAGCCCTGACACCATATACGCTGTAAAAGTGACAGCCATTACTTATTTATTCACCCTAACAGTGACCTTTTCATGTGATATACCACCTTAGTGTTACTGCTATGTTAAATAAATATTTTAGTGATCCTCGTGTGTTCTTTACTTCTTGGGAATAGAAAGAGAGAAAACAGAAGAGAGAGGGAGGCGTATGAAAGTTCACTTACACAATTCCCCATTTAGTAGCAGTAATTTCCTGTTTTATCACATTTATTTTTCTCCACTTCTTCATTGTTGTATCCTTCAGCCATTTGTTCCATCATTTCTTTCTTCTGACGTTCTTTCTTTATTATATTCTCGCGGACTTCTTTTATTTCCATTTCTCCCTTCCTTCATTCACTCTGTTTCTGTCTTTCTTCCCCCTCTTCCCTATTTCTTTCATTCTTTCTTTTTTCTGTTCTTTTGAAAAACTGTCAAAAAAGGAACCCCTGTAGCCCAGAGGGGCTACTCTTATAATAATCATTACAAAAGTGGTCCCAAATTTAGCACCAACTTTTTACAATTTTGTGATGTGACCTACATGCTAATAATTACGTTGCAAAATCTGTATCCACAAGGGGCATCAGAACGACTAGCTTAAAGAAAATTAACTAGGCAGGTTGCTATTTGTTACTCCCTGTATTTGATGACACACAAAGGAATATGGTCTACAAGGAACAGTAGACCATCGTCCCTGTGTTTTATTCCCGAAAGGGAAATCTTTTTAATGCACAAAGTATCTCGCTCTGTGTGTGTACGGCTCTGTGTGTGTGTGTGTGTGTGGGGCTCTGTGTGTGTGTGTGTGTGTGTGTGTGTGGGGCTCTGTGTGTGTGTGTATGGGGGGCTCTGTGTGGGTGTTTGTGTGGGGCTCTGTGTGTGTGTGGGGGGCTCTGTATGTGTGTGTGGGTGGCTTTGTGTGTTTGGCTCTGTGTGGGTGTAAATGCAATAGGTCATGCATTTGCGAGGGATTAACCTATTGGCATTGTAAATGACAATGCCATTTTTTTTAACAATTAAGCTTTTGGCAATGTAAATGACAATGCCATTTATTTAAGATTTAAAAAAAAAAAGTCAGGAGCAATGCAATAGCTCTACCTTTAATAATGCCGAGACCATTGCATTGTAAATGCTTGTTGTGTTTTGTCAAAGCGCTTTGGGTACTACTTTTTATTTACCAGCCCATCTCAAATTGGCAAAAAAAAATGCTTAGCTCATTTTGTAGGTTTAACCAAGTGTGAAGGCAACCACTTAATAGGGCCTTTTCTTTTTTTTATTTTAAGCCAAGCTGCACAGCAGCCGTTGTGGTGCACATCTTGGCTAAAAATCATTGACAAAGCCAATAGGTCTCGTAGGCAAAAACCTATTGGCTTTTCCCGTGGTTGTTTAAGTATACCATTTGAATTCAAGTTTAGACCGGAGCCCGTGAAAATGCCATTGGCAGTTTCTAAACATTGCCTCGGAAAAGGTATGTATAATTTGCAAAATGTATTCTTTAATCCAATGTGTGTTTATAGATTTTAGAAGTAATTTGTGCTCCCCCAGAAGTAAATTGTGCTATCCCAGTTAAATATCCGTTCTCACAGTTGGGGTGTAGTTAATATGCATCAGCTGTAAGTCCTGACGAGCCTTGTGCTGTGGCCATGAGGTATCCAAATCTACTATTGGCATGTTTAATGGATTGAACTGACTAGTTGTTTTTTTACATTGCTGAATTATAACAAAAAGTCACTGATTGTTAAATTGAAAATGTTAATATTTTTAAAGATATTACTTTGATGGTTCGATTGTAATTTGTGAACTGTACATGCATGTCAATGATATGTTTCTTCTAAAGTTAACTCTGTATTCATATTGTTATTGACAACTACAGATAAACGTATATAATTGATGAAAACAACTAATAGGATTTTGTGTAGGGAGGGAAAATAGCGTAAGGGTTTTAATGACGTATTTAAGTCTGTTAAAAATATTGATTTTGAAAAAGTTGCTTTTTGTTGTGAGCTCTAATCTGAATAGGATGAGTCTATTCGAACAGTCTGCTCATCGAAAAACAATAGTGTGAGAAAGGAAAGATGGAGGTTGCCCAGATCTCTCATCTGTGTACCAAGTACTCAGTTTAACATTTTCAGCTGCATCTCGGTTTGTGTTTAGTTTATTTCTTTCCAAACCATACAACAGTTTCAGATTATGTTGGGGCAATTTTAAAACCATGAAATAAAACAAACGTGTCAGTTAAAACAATGTCTCAATGTTTCTCTAACAATTAACATGAATGTAAAGATTCACATTTGTAACCTGATTTATTTTTATTTTTCAGATCAGAGGTTGGATCTATGCAAACTTGGGCCAAACGATAATGATACAGTAAGAGGACAAATTGTGGGTAAGTGAACATTTTGTCAAAATGCACTCTTGATTTTTAGTAGTAATGTACAGAGACTGCCAACTTTGTAGGACTATTTCAGGGGCTTACAGAAATATTTACGATTGTAAATATGGTTATTTGTAAAGGGTCATGCTTGCTTTTCTGAACTTGTATCACATATTATGTTATTTAACATTTGTATAGTGCATATCTGCTTATGGAATGCTCATTAGAGCCTTACAAATTGCTTAAGCATCCTCCAAGTTGGTAGACATGCCTATTGCCCGCAAGATTGAAATAACCTAACCAAGTTTTTGTTGAAGTCTTATCCAGGCAATTTTCATTCAGAAATCTTTGACGCATTTTGGCAGTTGCTACTGTCCTGTTCATATAATGTAGACAGCATTTTTGATTATGCCTTAAAAACAGGCGCATGTTCTGTACAGAGCGGCATAGACATCGTAAGAAATACTGAAAGATTTCACTACATTTTTTCATCAGTGAATATTACAATAAGGTGCTTTCCGTGCATATACATATATAAGTGCATGAACATAAATATGATCAATTAAATTTGATAATTAATTAAACATATCACATTTAAGATTCATCAGAATTCATCAGGGTTAGACTGGTTGTTACATAGATATCATCATAAGCTGGACTATTCATCTCTATCATTTTGCCATGTGGGTTAAGATATGAAACTTGAATGAAATTTCACAAAGCAGAAAAGCAGAAACATATAGAAAAACTAAAACGTCTAATACAAGAAGATAGACCAATTATCTTCCATATGTTTCTCACTGATCCAAGTCAGTTGGGTTGGGATCTTTTTGCTGTATCCCAAGTGGGTAATTCACTCTCCAACTACCCCATGACATGTCACCCTGTGACACTAATACTTAGTCTTAAATATTAGACATAGATCATCAACATTTCTATTGACTGTACTATGTATCTACAAATGACTTATTGAGAAGGGTAGTAGTCCTCTGAAGAATTATATTTAACAATTCATATGTGGACATATAATTCCTTGTTGGAATTATGTCCATTAGGAATTTTAGTGTTCAAAATGATGATGTATCTGGAATCTAGTCTCCTTAATTGGATTTCCCAGTTTCCTCCTCTAATATATAAATATGTATATGTATGTATGTATATGTATGTATGTATGTATATATGTGAATGTATATATATGTATATGTATGTATGTATATATGTGAATGTGTGTATGTATATATATATATATATATATGTATATATGTGAATGTATATATGTGAATGTATATATGTGAATGTATGTATATTTGTATGTATGTATATGTGTATGTATGTGTGTGTGTATGTCTATATATGTGTATCTGTATATGTATGTGTATACATATATGTATGTATGTATATATGTATGTGTATATATGTGTGTGTGTTTACTGAAAAAACAGCTAAAAATAACGTTATAATTAAATGTAATAAAAAGATTTGTTTTTGTTTTTAAAAAAATCTTAGAAATTCACTGAAAAAAAACAAATGTTAAAGTAACGTTATGATTAGGTGAATTTCTCAGTGACAACGTTAACATTTTGAAATAAAAAAACTTTCACCCCTGCCATTTACTGCTTGTGATCTCACATATGACATCACTCATGGCATGTTCTATGACATCATTTATGGCATCTCAAATGGCATCACAAATTACATTGATGACATCCTCCAGTGAGTGTGCTACTTTATTTCATAGTTTACATAGTGGTGGGTAACGATCATCTTACTTTTCCACATAATTTGTACAGCCTGGGTCCAGATAATCAGTATAAGTGGTTACAAAATGCATGTGCTCCTAATGCACCATAGCTGTGTAGAAGTATTGAACATGTTATGAATCTTTGTATTGAAGAGTAATTCTGTGTGCAGGTGACAGTCAACATGTTTTTATTTTGTTCCACAAAGGTTTTTTGTTACTGCAGAAAATGTTTCCGGCAGGGCAAAGAGTTTGTGTACTACATACTAAGTATTGTAAGCAGCCTTCAGTTATTAGACAGAATTGTGTCAGAATGACAATTTCAACTTAACATAGGTTAGTCCCTGGTGCACAGTCTTCTATGTACATGGGCTTGTGTTTCATCAGAAGATAGGTTATCTGTAAAGTTTTCACATCCGTGTAAAGGCTGCAGGTAGTACGATCTTTAGCACCCACAGACCTTGGTTATTTTAAGTGAGTAGTTGCTCTTTAGACCCGTTTTGTGTAGAGTGTACACTGTTCTTTAGTGAATACTTTTTAATACTCTGGTGTATTTCTCAAAACAGTGTCACTGTCTGCAAACAGTGTAGTACAGAGCAAACTCTCTCCATAGTCTAAACACAGGGCACGAAAAATCCAGTCGCCCGCTTGCATTTGCGAGCCAGATTCAAATAGGGCGAGCTATTTTTAGGTCCTACACACCCTTTCTGGTGAATAGGAAGACAAACTGACTTTTGACCTCTGTCTTTGAAAACAGTGGAAATGTTTCAAAATAGCAAGATTTAAAGGCACCTTTATTGCTCACAAAGTGAATGAGCAATAAAAATGCCTTTAAATCTTGTTAACTTGTCACATTTGCTCCGCTTTTAGAAACTGAGGTCAAGTGCATTTCAGTTAGGTAGAGTACTTTTTTAGGTCGAGCCTATCCCATTCCGCAGGAATGGATAGGGGAGAATTTTAGTGGCTAAAATAGGTTCACAAACCAACGTCCTGAACGGCCGGATTTCCAACAGTTCAAGTAAAGGCAAGCACGAGCATTTCCCCACATCAAACCAATCAGCCTCCCTCCCACAGGCTTCCCCAGCGTGCGCAGTGCGCGCTGGCCTCACTTATCCTCACCCCAATTGCTTTTTTTCACGGCCGCCAGGCTGTGAGCTACATTAAAGGGTTCTAATCCCCCGCCCCCTGCTTCACGGACGATTCTTTATTTCTTTCGGCCATGTTTCTTTTTTTTTTTTTTTAGAGATCCTGCTTTGGTCTATGATCTGCGGGTTCCCCTCTTTTCTTTCTGCAATCCTCACCAGTCCCGGTTCGGTTCTTCCTCCTCTCTCACCCATACTGTTTCCCTTTCCTCCGGTCTGGGCTCGTGATGCTGGTAACCCCGGCTGCTCTCAGTTCTCTTTCGCTAATCTCGGTTCACCCGCTTCCCTTTCCTGCTCCCACATTCGTGATGTTTCATCAATATTGGCTTCCGGTCTCTTGCTGGTGTCACCCCCATATCTTGCACAGTTCACAGCGACTGCAAAGCCCAGTCCCCTGCTCCCCCACCCCCCTCCACCGACTCACTTGGATTGTTACACGCAGTAGCCAGATGCTGAAATGTTGTTACAATGCAGGCAGAACACTGGGTCATTTGAAGTTGCCTTTCACTTTTTTTTTGTTGAATTTTTGGTAAACCTTTATTGTTACATAAGGCAAGTACAATCACAGGCCTAGAATCATCACAGCCGGCCATTATTTCAGAGACGGTCAAGGAAAATCAATAAAGCCAAACATATGCAACATTCCGCCTCCTCAATGCCCTATTAAACCCAGGATAATGTCCGTACCGTATTGGTACCAGGATTAAAGAGGTTTCTTTTAAGAATTTTAAGGAAGAGCAGGATCTGATGCCATACAATCCAATCATACCGAAACAAGGGGTTATCATTAAGCAGGATATTCACAATCGGGACTACTGCAGGCAGGGCGTTGGCACTAACGCACATTAAACAGGATAGACAATAAACAGTACATTACGCCCCCCAATGCAGCATACGCCCGCTGTAGCTGAGAACTTTATAATAACATCCACCCTTGTAATTTGAACCATAAGAACGTACAGCGAGCCACCTACCACTCGGTTTCCCGAAGGATAAGAAAAAGAGAAAGAATAAAGAGAAAGAATAAAGAGAAAGCCAAGCAGAACAAGAGAGAAAAAGGGGCCCTAGAAACTGAAAAAGGGAAATAAAACAGAGTACCCCTCCCCTAACCCCCCACCCTGCACCCCTGCCTTCGGCTCCGGCCTCCCCCTCAGCAGCGTGCCTGTCGCCCATTGTATGGAACCCGAAATTTAGAAGAGAGCGAAAGAGAACTACCACCCACCTAGACTAAAAGAAGAACCCAAGAGAGGGAAGAAAGAAAAGGAGAACCCCGCAGTCTATTAAAGAGAGAAGAAGAAGAAAGAAGAACGGGGGGTTCTAGTCTACAACTACGAGGAAAGGAGCGAAAGACGGAGAGGAGCCCCCTAGCAGTCCCCCGGCCTCTCCCTCATTCAATCGTTATGTCTGCACAGGATGTAAAATACATCTGCAAGAGCCAGTACAATAGAACAATTTACAAGGTACAGAATCAGCCTAATATGTCGTTAGATAAGACAATATGTCGCGTATCCCTCACAGTCCCAAAATCAGAAAATGCCAACACGGAGGAAACATCATTTATCCTTGTCCAGTCTTGCTCATACCGCGATGGCCCACCAAATTACCACACTCCAAGTCCATAGTTGTAGGGAATCGGAATACCAAGGCAAGCCCAAACAGCAGCACTTCTGCAACGCTTCGATGCAACCGGACCTCATCCAAGCCCGTTTCCTGCCAGTACGGTGGACCCAACCTAGTAAAAAAACATGACTTCCACACTTCGTTCTGCAAAATAGAGCAGGGGGAGAATGTCTCAATGTCCAAGCACGGCTGGAGCAGCACCAGAGACACTAACAGCAGGACGTGGAGAGAAGTACCATCGCTCGGTTCCAATCTAGAGCCCACAGATTGTCCTAGGCCTACGACATCACGGACTGGAAGTGGCTCGAAAATCAGTGTCTCGGACTCTCCGGTATCAGTGACCGACGCCATCTTGTTGCATCTGGGTACTAAGTAAGGCATCTCGCTGTGCGTCCACGGACCATCCGATCTCATTCGCTCCGCCGCGAAAATCACATCATCCATCTTACTCCCCAGTGATCGGGCATCCTGTTCCAGGGTGTCGTGAAGGTCAGCTAGGGTAGCCAGAAGATCGCCACGGTGTAGTTCTGCTCCGTGCCCCCCTTTTGTCATGCTCCCCTTCTTCGTATGGTTGTCATTAGGCCGGGACTCGGTCTCCAAGAAGCTGCACTCTGCTCTCCCCACTATGTTCCGGGGCAGCACCACTCTGGATTGGGGCCGAGGCACACGCAGTGGGGCATCGGGCGTCATGGAACCACCAACAGGGCCAACGAAACCATTTCAATGCGACCAGATCGCAGCCACCGGTGGAATCAGCCCTGCTTGATCGCGGCTCGGCACAAATTCGAGATCCTCCCGCCGATAGCGGGTCGAGTCTCATAACACTCCCCGGCGGCAAGCGAGCAAAGTTCTAGTAAATATATAATCCACACAGGGGCACAACGACAGGCTTGTCCCCGACTCGTGCCCCCAATCGGCCCGAGTGAGTGCGTCGAAAATCGTCCGTTCCTTTTCACGCCGGAGCCGACCGGCCCTTCCCTGCCACCGGTGGCCGCTGTTGTGCACTTGGTGACCGGTCCTTCAATCTAATCGAGTCCCCGGTCTTTGGGCTGCTGCGGGCCGCAAACGTCGTTGGCTGTTTCTCCCTGTATGAAGCAGGCACGAACCTCGGGATTGCGCCATCAATAATCTGTACTGTTCATGTACCCGTTTATACCATTGTGCGTCAGGATATCAAGCAGGATGTACACCCGGGAGGAGATGGTACTCGGAGCCGAGGGACTGGGCGGCCATCGTGGACGCCGGCTTGGCTCCTCCCCTGCCTTTCACTTTTGGACGTTGTGTGTATTTACTGTGCATCACTCCAATAAAACATTTTTCGGTACAGAAAGCAACAACTTTCAGTCCCCATCCATGCCCTTCCTGTAGCTTGCGTTTTTTTTCTGACGCAGTATCCGCTTTATGGTGCTTCTTGCAGGGCGCCTTTGTTTAGTTTTACGCAGCTCTCCCAACTGGTTTAATTATTGCAGTTGGTGTTAGAAAACCTGCGTACTGTTTCCACACCCCACGGCAAGAGCATTGTTCCGATGAAACACGTATTCAGCCGCCCAGTTCAAAACTTACAGGGGAACTTCTGTCGCATCTGGGGGAGAGTTGGCTAAGGGCGAACGAATAGCAATCTAACGAAAGTTAAATCTAACTTTAAAAAAGCACTGGCAAAATCAATACATCTGGCTTGCATTTTGTGTCCGGACTAAAATATTTTTAAACAGCTGGCTTAACAAGCAGTGGTAAGTAAACTTGAGGGGCCATGCCTACAAGATGCATGGGGGGCTCCCAGCTCAGCCAGGGACCCGCTGCCGCCCATGTACAATGCCGGTAGCCCGCCCCAACTGTGTGGTGGGGGGTATTTCTACGTCACCGGCCACTTGCACCCCAACATTCATATTTAAGTATTAATTATTTAAAAAAATTAAAAGCCATTGTTATTTGTAATATCAATACATCTAAGTCACGTAAATACAAAACATGTTGCATTACAAATGCTAAAGGTGTCACATTTGCAAAAGTTATAACTATTGACATTGTAAATGACAAAGCTATTAATTAAGCTATTTTCAAAACCAACACATAAATAAAAAGAATTGTTATTTACAAGACCAATAGCTCAAACTTTCCTAATGCGAGACCTATTGCATTGCAAATGCTTGTTTAGGTTACTAGACCTGCATGTCTAGTGAAAATCAAATGATTATTTGAGCCCTGAAACAGTACCCACTTTTCTACTCTTCATTTTATTTCTCAGTGTAGGTTCAGTGACTGTCAAGGGTTTGATACAGGTAAAAACTCTCTGTAGTAGGGCACTAGTTTTATAACATGGCTTGAGTATCTGGAAGAGGTTTGTTGTCCCTGAACAATTATATACAGTTTAAACACCATGTGCAGGATAGGTTACCCTTTCATCTGTGGTTCATAGTCAACATGAACTCTGCTACCCATGAAGTGTATGGTATTGTGTCAATGTTGCTAATAACACATGCTTGCTTTACTGCTCTCATACATACAACCCCTCTCCACTACCATATCTCTAGGAGGTGACAGCAGTTCATAGTAGAGTATGAGGTTGCAATGGTCTCTATGCCAACACTGCTCTTTTGTATGAGAGGTCTCTATACTACAGTCTGGACCAGGACTGATCTCTGTACTCAAACCGCACTCTTGCATGACAAGTCAGCATAGTAGAGTATTGAAATAATTGGAATCTTTATCCCATTTAACATGCATAGTATTGTATAGATACATATACATGCAGGAACACATCTGCAATCCCTGAAAACATTGTCCTACTGTAATAATAATGACATCTGTAATAACTATTAAGCAAAAAAATTCACTACTAACTTTCAACTTTTTTTATTATAACAAAATAATGTAACATTCCAGAATTACAACTAAATTATTAAACTATTTGAACCACTGTAAAACAAACAGAACAATCAACGTATCTAATTTATAATGTCTTCATCAGATTATGTTGAGATGACTGGTGTAGGTCCAGCACCCCAGTCTTCCCAAAAATCTTCCATTTAGCAGTTTTTTGTTTTGAGGCCAGCTGGCAAAAAAGTCTTAGCAAAGTTTCTTATGCGTACAGTTTTTAGGTCTCGGATAGCGTAGGCTGCGCACATGCGCAGTCTCGTTGGTGAGATTTAATCACTTGGAGTAGCGAGGTTAAGCCCCACCCCTCGTCTCCATTTGCTGGCCTCCTAAACCATTGGAGAAGAGGTCCCAGTGACGTTATTTTTTTGATCTAAGCCCGGTCTTTTTCAGATTGGGGGGCGTGTTTTTGACTTTCTTTCTCCCCTCTTCTCCATTGGCTGGAATTTAAAACCGTCAAAAATACGCCCGTTGTTTACATTCCAGCCAATGGAGAAGAGGGGAGAAAGAAAAACACGCTCCCCAGTCTGAAAAGGACGGGGCTGCTCTGGAGACTGGCTGGTAGCGTTGGACTTGCAGGACGCTTATGCCGGCCCACAGGCGTTACCTGCGGTTCACGGTAGGCCACGAGCACTTTCAGTTAACCGTGCTCCCCTTCGGCCTTACCAGCGCCCCACGGGTGTTCACGAAGGCGATGGCGGTGGTCGCAGCTCATCTGCGCAGGTTAGGGGTTTCAGTCTTCCCCTACCTCGACGACTGGTTGTTGAAGGCGGGCTCGCCCCAGACAGTCGTCAGCCACCTTCAGACTACGGTCGACCTCCTGCACTTGCTGGGGTTCTCCATCAACGTGCCGAAGTCGCACCTGTGTCCCTCTCAGAAGCTCCTCTTCATCGGAGCGGTTCTAGACTCGGCGCAGTTTAAGGTTTATCCTCCCGAACAGCGAGTTCGGGATATTCAGGCTCTGATTCCGATCTTTCAGCCTTTATCCCGAGTCTCGGTCAGGTTGACGCTGCGGCTTCTGGGGCTGATGGCCTCCTGCATCCTTCTGGTGCATCACGCCCGGTGGCGGATGCGGGCTCTGCAGTGGGACCTGAAGTTTCAGTGGGCCCAGCATGAGGGCAACTTGTCCGATCATGTCTTGATCTCGGAGGGCACTGCAAGATAGTTGCAGTGGTGGCTCACGGACCACGATTGGGTCAGTGGCAGATACCTCTCCCTACCCCAACTGGTTGTGACAGATACGTCCCTCCAGGGCTGGGGAGGCCACATGGGAGAGGCGGAGATCAAAGGCCTCTGGTCTCCGGCGGAGTCCCGGCTCCATATCAACCTTTTGGAGCAGAGGGCGATCGACTAGCACTGAAGGCATTCCTCCCCTCTGTCCGGGGGAGTGTAGTGCAGGTGTTCACGGACAACACCACCGCCATGTGGTACTGCAACAAACAGGGCGGGGTGGGGTCATGGACCCTATGCCAGGAGGCTCTCCGCCTCTGGCAGTGGCTGGAATGTCAGGGCGTGACCCCGGTGGTTCAACACCTGGCAGGTTCTCTGAATGCCAGGGCGGACGAACTCAGCCGTCGGTGCATGATGGATCACGAATGGCGTCTGAACTCGGACGTGGCGCAAGGCCTCTTTCAGTAATGGGGAGAGCCTTGGTTAGATCTATTTGCCACAGAAGAGAACGCGCAATGTCATCAGTTCTGCGCATTGGAATTTCCAAGGCGGCACTCGCTCGGAGACGCTTTTCGTCACGAGTGGAGTTGCGGTCTATTGTACGCCTTTCCGCCTATACCACTTCTGCCCAGAGTGCTGAAGAAGATCAGGCGCGACCGGGCCCAGGTTATTCTTGTGGCTCCGGACTGGGCACGAAGATACTGGTATCCCAAGCTACTCAGCATGTCAGTCGATCCCCTGATTCGTCTGCCTCTTCGGGAGGACCTTCTGTCGCAGCAGCATGGGACGGTTCTGCATTCAAACCTGTCCAGTCTCCACCTACAAGCTTGGAGATTGAGCGGCGGCAGTTGAGGCCATTTGACTTGCCTCCCGAAGTCTGTGATGTCATTCTGGCAGCCAGGCTTCCCTCCACAAAGTCGATATACGCCTGCAGGTGGAACAGATTTGTGGCATGGTGCACAGCAAAGGCTGTAGATCCTCTCTCTGCCCCTCTTTCTGAGGTTCTTCTCTTTCTTCTTTCTCTTGCCCAGCAGGGCTCTGCTCTGG
Source organism: Lissotriton vulgaris (assembly GCF_964263255.1). Taxonomy (NCBI): domain Eukaryota; kingdom Metazoa; phylum Chordata; class Amphibia; order Caudata; family Salamandridae; genus Lissotriton; species Lissotriton vulgaris. The sequence continues at coordinate 693,488,431 of NC_141695.1, read as the reverse complement.
GCACTATCAAGGGCTACCTTTCTGCTCTTTCCGCCTTTTTGAGGCTGCCTGATCAACCTTCTTTGTTCAAGTCCTCTATTGTTAACCGATTCTTGAAAGGCATCACGCATACGTTCCCTCCTGTGCCCTTTGTGATGCCTCAGTGGGACTTGAACTTGGTTCTAACTTTTCTGATGTGCGCTCCCTTTGAGCCACTTCACAACTGTCCTCTTCGCCTTCTTACTTTGAAGACTGCCTTCCTGGTAGCCATTACCTCTGCCAGGAGAGTGAGTGAGCTCCAGGCTCTATCCTGTAAACCTCCTTTCCTTTCGGTCCATCCGGACAAGGTTGTGTTGCGGAGGAGACCCTCTTTCCTGCCCAAGGTTGTCACGGCCTTCCACATCGGGCAGTCCATTACCTTGCCCACCTTCTTTCCGCCTCCGCATCCCTCGAAAGAGGAAGAGAGGATCCACCGTCTGGACCCAAAACGTGTGCTCTCTTATCTGGATTGCACACGCCAGTTCCGGGTGGATGACCAACTCTTTGTTGGTTACGTGGGCGCTAAGAAGGGAAAGGCTGTGCACAAGCGGACCATCTCGCGGTTGATCATCTTGTTTATCCAGGCATGTTACTCCTTGGCCAAAAAGGAGCCCCCTGTTGGATTGCGGGCTCATTCTACTCGGACCACGGCGACTACAACTGCCCTGGGCCGAGGAGTGCCCTTGCAGGCCATTTGCCAGTCAGCTACGTGGGCCTCGCTGCACACATTTGCAAGACACTACTGCCTGGACAGCCAAGTCCGGAGGGATGGCTTCTTTGGCCGTTCCGTCCTCCATGACTTTCTTGTGTGATTATTGGTTCGCAGACCCACCACCGGGGTTGGTATTGCTGGGGTATCTATTCTAAGGTAAGGAATCTATCACTAACGTGTCTCTTTCAGATGCACAAGTTACTACTTGTGTAACGATATATCTGTAAGAGACATTAGTTAGTGATAGATTCCTTACCGACCCACCCATCCTCCCCATTCTGCGAACCGATATCTAGGGTTACGGTCATCCCCTTTCAGGGCCCTAATTTCATGGCACCAGTGTTGGTTCTATCATGGCTCTGCGTATCTGGCACGGAAAAGCTGTGCGCATGGGCGGCGTCTAAGTACTCCGACGTCATTCCGGCGCTAACGATGCCGACGACGGACACGGAGCCGCGGACGGCGCCTACCGACGCGCAGGGGTATTGCTAAGCAAAAATTTCCGGATCCAGCTTGACGCCTGGGGATATTCTAAGGTAAGGAATCTATCACTAACTAATGTCTCTGACAGATATATCATTACACAAGTAGTAACTTGTGCATATGCATTGTAATAACTTTGGAAGATTAACTACTCACCCCTCCGAGATAATTTGTAAACTTTGGCACCTTGATCCCATTGATCGGGAACTATAAAATCCAAAGTAAGAGGACTGAATCCAAAAGGTTAACAAGGATACTCGAGAACTAACAAACTTTCCCCTTACAGTAACTTTTTTTTAAAGAATGCCATTTCAAATCTGAGTTGAATATTCACCCCAGAATGTGTCAAAAGTGTTTTCTAAACGATGCACAGAGAAAGGAAGTATAGTTAGTTACATGTATCTTAAGCCGCATTAGAGAGCTGGGAGAATGGTACTCCCACTAGTTCGCCCTGCCTATAGATGCCCAAGTTAAATTGTGGCACCTTGTCCTTTAAGTGCTATAGAACTATTTGGGGTTGTCACCCCAAACGGTCATGGAACATTCTGGTTTGTTTCTGTTATTGTTCCTATACGTTTTAATCTTCCTATCTTTTGCAAGCGTTAATGAAGATGTATTTGTTTTTTTAAAGATATAGCTTTGAAAGGATATTGGAGTGTGTGTTTTCTCGATCATACTGTATCTGATTTTTAGGCCTCGGCTAGCGTGGCTGCACACATGCGTAGCTCGCTCAGCGAGATTTAATGATTTTGAGTAACTTCTGTAAAGGGCTTTAAGCCCCGCCACTCTTTTCCATTGGCTGGCATCACCGTTTATGCTAAACGGTGGCCAGCCATTGGAAAAGAGCTTTTTATGATGTGTACTTTTGGCTTTTTCAGACGGCCCACTTGGACGGGCTCGCCTGCTTTCCTTTTGTTGAAAAAGGTTTCTTATCACTCTGGTGTCATGTGTTTGAAACACATGGCCCCATAAAGACAAACTCCGGCGTGATCCTCTTTCGTTTTTGGGACCACGGTGGCCATAACACTAGCTGTTGTAATGTCCTCCGGCGGAGTAGCGTTGCAGTCTATCCCGCTCAGAGTTATGTGAGCGCTGGTGCGTGTCGTCACGCGCTGGGTATAAATAAAGAGACGTGGCCCGGCTCTAGCAGTCGGGACCACACAGTTAACTAATGAATAGTGTCCGGCTCTAATTGCGACCACCGCGCTAATTATTCACCCAGCGCGGCGACCTTCACACTGGCGACAAAGCGGTAACGAGCCCTAATTGCTACCTTTGTTGTGCTGATGTCCATGAGTGGCCTGAGCCTTCAATCCAGGCCTTGCAGCCACGTGAGGAACCAGCTGAACTGAGCAGGCCTGCTGTTGCTCAGTGCAAGCCTGCTACCTCCTGTGAAGGCCAGCAGCCCTTGGGAGTGCCTGTGTGGGATTAGGAGCCCTTGCTCTCCCTTGACCCCCTCAGTCGGAGCCCACGCACGTGACTGCCCCAGCACCCTAGAGGAGGTGGGAGTGAAAGTGGGGCCAAGCACCCACAGAACGCAAGGAAGAAGCCTGACTGTGCCACCGTCACTCTCGGCCAGGCGGCCGCAGCCATGCCCAGGACAGAGGCAGTGCACGTGCCCCGAGGTGTGACCGCACCTGCGTCAGGATGGCGTCTAGCACGGCCATTGATCCCTTTGTTGTGGACGGTGCCCCCTCATCCCTCGCCCCGCGATGGAGGGACTAGACCGACCATCTCCGGATCTATTTTGAAGGGGCAGGTATAGCCCGCGAGAGGCGCAGAGCCCTACTCCTCCACCCAGGTGGCAAGGACATACACCACATTTACAAAACATTAGTGGAGGCCACACCCAAAACCTATGTGACGCTGATCAGTGCTCTCAATACGCACTTTGAGCTGATGGCGAACAGAGACTACTAAAGGTTCATCTTTCGCCAGGCCTAGCAGGAAGCGGAAGAGTCCTTGGACGCGTTCCACGGACGTTTGAAGGAACTAGCCAGCATATGCGCCTTCCAAGACGTACAAGAGGAGATCCAGGGTCAAATAATACAGGGATGCTACTCGTCCAAGCTCAGAGTGAACATCCTGCAGGAGTCGGGTAAGTACTTGGCTGACATCCTCACCTTGGGTCGGTCAAAAGAACTATCGCAGGCTGGAGCATCCCATATGGAGGCTGCCCTCCACCGCTCCAACAAGACGAAACAAGTCAACGTGGTGGAGCAGGTGAACATGGTGAGACCAAAATCACGCCAAAACCCAGGGAAAAGACAGCAAGACAAAAAGAAGGAATGTGCCTACTGTGGAGGCCCGCTCCATCGCTTGCAGAACTGCCCAGCGAGAGGGAAGCGGTGCACAGCATGCGGGTGGATGAACCAATTTGCAGCAGTATGCAAGTCATCAAAGTCCCGGAAAGAAGCAGCACAGACAGTGTCCGAAGCACAAGATAGTGAAGATATGGACAACGACATGGGAGACTACTCCATTATGTATTCGGGGTGGACCAACCACAACGGCCGAGATGACGACTTCCAAGGTGCAGACTCAAGATCCACCACCAGGACGTAAGAGCCACCAAAGACACATGGGCCTCGATCGAACTAATGGTTGCCAATGTATACAACCAATTAAGCCCACGCCCACCTTTGCGCTAAGCAAAGATTCAGGTATTTGCCTACGGACAGAAGATGCCCATCCCACTCCTAGGATGTTTCAAAACAAAGCTTTGGCACCAGGACCTCAAGATCCCCACCACAGTGTATGTGGCCAAAGAAGGAAGTGGAATGCTGGTAAGCGTACAGACAGCAGAAGAGCTGAAACTGATCTCCTTTGCCCTGGCGGTACAAGAAGAGGAACTAGAGGCCATCATGGAAGAATTTGACGTCTTCAAGGGCATTGGATGCCATAAAGGGAAAGAAGTCTCTCTCAACATTGACCCGTCAGTCCAACCAGTAGCGCTGAGGCACAGACTCGTTGCGTTCCACCTGCGAAAGAAGGTCAAATAAGAGCTGGAAGCACTGGAGAAGCAAGGGATTACAGAGGAGGTCAGTGGACCCAACCTGTGGGTATCCCCGATCGTAGTGGCGCGGAAGCCAAAACAGCCAGGGCAGGTCCGCATCTGTGTCGACATGTGTCCCCAAACGCAGCTGTAAAAAGGACCACCACCTAACCCCTACCATCAACGACATCCTGGGGGAATTGAACGGCGCAGTGTGGTTTTCAAAAATGGACCTACTGTCCAGCTATCACTAATTGCCCCTACACCCGGACTCTGAATACATCACTACATTCTCTACACATGTCGGCCTCCAGAGATACCGATGCCTCAATTTCGGGATCTCGAGTGCCGCGGAGGTGTTCCAGAACACCATACGTGAAGTCCTCAGCCGACTCCCGGGAGTTTTGAACGTAAGTGACGACCTATTGGTATGTGAATCGTCAATGGAAGATCACCACCATCGACTTTGCAGTGTTCGCCAAAGATCAAAATGTCCAGACTTACCCTGCACAAAGAAAAGTACCAGTTCTTAAAGAACAAGATCAGTTTCTTTGACTACACGTTTTCTGACAAAGGAGTGCCCCATGACACCGACAAGGTGCGAGGAGTCCAGGTAGCCCCAGCACCCTTCAACATCTCAGAAGTACGGAGCTTCCTAGGGATGGTAAACTTCTGTGGGCACTTCGTCCCGGACTTATCCAACCTCACAAAGCCCCTCAGGGAGCTGACTAAGTCCACCACCATGTGACAGTGGGGCCCTGACCAGGAACAAGCTTTTGAGGAAACAAAAGCAGCCCTTTCGTCAGACACCACGCTGTCGTACTTCAACCTGGCCCACCAATGTCTCAGTTGACGCTAGTCCCTATGAGCTAGGGGCAGTGCTCATGCAGCTACAAGGCAATGGGGAGTGGGCTCCGATTGCATATGCGAGCCGCTCCCTGACGGACACGGAACAGCGCTACTCTCAGCTAGAGAGAGAAGCAATTGCCATCCATTGGGCCTGTCGGCATTTCCATGTCTACGTGTATGGCCATCCATTCACGGTCTCCACTGACCACAAGCCCCTCATCCCCCTGTTTCAAGGGTCGGCATCCAAGCACCCCTGAGGATTGAAAAATGGATCCTTCAACTGCAGGGGTATGATTACTGAGTGGAATACAAGCCAGGCTCATCTAACCCTGCGGACTACCTATCGAGACATCCGAGGGCCGCAACTAAAGCAGAAGAAGAGGATGCCGAGGACACTGAGGAATATGTCTGATTCATAGCGTAAAGGTCCCGACCACTTCCGATAAGTCTTGAAGCAATCGTGGAAGCCACGAATGATGAATGCCTGCAACTGGCCATTGTCGCAGTTCAAGCAAACTACTGGCACCCCATTCAGTCCACAATGACCCGACGGACGCCCCAAGCGAAGACCATCCTGGAATCAATCATGCGGATCATGGACGAACTTTGTCGACAGCAGTGGTTGTCTACTCAGAGGTCCGCGACGGGTGATCCCATCAAGCCTTGATCAACAAGCCGTGGACCTCGTGCACAGAGGACACTAAGGCATGGTAAAAACAAAGAGTCGGAAGAGCAAAGGTGTGGTTCCCGGGGATGGACACAATGGACGAGCAGACAGTCAAAACATGCCCATGGTGCCAGGTATCAGGCCAACCGGTTCGTCCTCACCCAGTCATCACTGAGGACAGCCCCCGATGGCCATGGGAGTGCGTCAGTGTTGACTTTGGGCATCTTCCGGATGGGCGCTATGCCCTTTTGATTATCGATGATTACACAAAATACCCCGAGATTGAAAACGTGGGAAGTCAAACAGCCACTGATGTGATTACCAAAATGGAGAAAACCTTTGTAACTCACGCAATCTTTGAGGTAGTGAGACCAGATAATGGTCCACCTTCCCAGGGCAAGAATTTGCAGACTACAAGGCCTGGGGCATTCAACACCGTAAAGTGACTCCGCCCTGGCCCCAAACAAATGGGGATGTAGAGAGATTCATGCGCACTCTAAACAAGGTGATACGCATTACGCCTGCTGAAGGAGCGCCCCTGGAGAGAGCCATTTACAGTTTCCTGAGAGAATACAATTTGAAGCCCCATCTCACGACTGAGACAGCCCTGGAACAGCAAGCATGGGTTGAGTGGTGTGAGACCCCATCCCTTATCACCAAAACTGGACCCCGTCTCAGATTGACACCGCAAAGGTCCTAGCCAACAGGACCAGTACCAACGGCCAGGCCAGCGTCGGCCGACGAGCAAAAGCATCGACCATTCACGTAAGGAACAGGGTCCAAGTCAAAGACGGGTACCCAGGGAGCAAATTCCGTCTTCCCTTTGAACGACGCCTATTGACAGTGTTCCGCTGAACCGGCACAATGATAACAGCCCAGAGAGGGACCAAAGAACTCACACGCAACATATCTTTCTTCAAAAAGGTCCATGCCGGAACTCCTGACCGTCCGATATCGGACAGTATGGATGCAAGGCAAAATCAACAGTCAGTGGAAGAAGAGATGGATGGTGGCCAGGGGACGATCCCCATGGAAGATCTGGACAGATCTGACGGAGGCATCCCATTGCTGCTCGGAACTCCAGACAGAGGACTGCCAGGTTCCTGGGTGAGATCTCCATTCGCCTGGGTATCGCAGGAAGTTGTCCCGTCCCTACCATCCACGCGGGGAGAGCAATCCAGGTATGGCCTGAGGAGCAATCCAGCGCCCTGCTCCTGCCTAGCAGGGTTCATGGTGTGATAAACTAAGGACTTGCAGTGGACGGTGACTGGTAACGGATCTGTACGTTTGATGTTTTGTTTATTGTTGTTGTTGTTGTAATACTTTATTCGAAAAATATTTCATAAAAGTACGAACATTCAAGCATACAAAATACATAAGACAATGTTACAAGTATTACAATTCCATAAAAATTAAAAGAGGACATGATAAAAGGTTCTTTTCCTAATAGAACTGATCAAACATTGGGTAGCAATTTCGACCTGGTAAACCAAGCACTCGCCAAATATTTGGCTACCCCACAAACAATATACATGGAAGAAGTGTTGGTTAAAATGATACGCATTGCTGATCTGTGATCCCTAACTCCTAGTTTTGTTTATTGTTTAATAAAGGTTGGAAGGAATGTAATGTCCTCTGGCGGGGTAGTGTTGCAGAGTACCCGCGCTCGGAGGTGTTACGTGAGCGCTGGTGCGTATCATCACACGCTGGGTATAAATAGAGACGTGGCCCGGCTCCAGTAGTCGGGACCACGCAGTTAACTAATGAATAGTGTCCGACTCTAAGTGCGGCAGCCTCGCTAATTATTCACCCGCGTGTGGCGACCTTCACAACTGTCAGCATCTCTGCCCACCTCTCGCTACCTTTCTTTGTCTAAATGTCATCGCTCTTTCTCTCTCCTGCTCACCCTCCCTCATCTCTCCCTGTCTCCTCCACTCCCCTGCTCTCTGTTACTCGCTTTCTCTCTGCCGATCACACGCTCCAAAAGCGCCCACGGAGCACAGTCCAGGACCACACTTTTCTGTCCGCTGGTTTTTGCGAGTTCCCCAACTCCTCCTTAATAATTTTTCTGGTTTATGTACAATTCATATTTTACTTGTAATTCACCCGTTTCAGCCGTTGGGTTATGGGAGGTACAGGTACATTCCTGTGGACAGGCAGTTGACCCTGCATGAATGAAACCCTTACTCCTGATGCATCGGATCCACGTCATGTTACACTGGTTAAAGGGCGATGCCAGACACCAGAGTGCCCATGGCACAGGTCTGTGGATAGAGGAAGAGAACTGGCCATTCGATGGAAATGCTGCCTTCTGCACCCCGCACTCGGCAGAAGCATCCCCTCCCCAGCAGCACTGAGGTGCAGGTTGGCGGGAGAGGGTCAAGATGTTATGACAAATCAATCAATCAATCAAGACATTTGTAGAGCGCACTACTTACCCGGGGGGTCTCAAGGCGCTTGGGGGGGGGGGGGGGGGGGGTGCTGCTACTGCTCGAACAGCCAGGTCTTGAGCTTCTTCCTGAAGGAGAGGTGGTCTTGGGTCAGGCGCAGGTCGGTCGGGAGGGAGTTCCAGGTCTTGGCGGCCAGGTAGGAGAAGGACCTTCCTCCTGTTGTCGTTCTTCGGATGCCGGGGACGGCGGCGAGGACGTGACTGGCTGATCGAAGATGGCGTTTGGGAGCGTAGAAGTTGATGCGGTTGTTGAGGTAGCTCGGGCCTTGATCGTGTAGGGCTTTGTGTGCGTGGGTGAGGAGACGGAAGGTGATTCCTTTGTTGACGGGGAGCCAATGCAGGTTTCTCAGATGTCCGGAGATGTGGCTGTGTCGTGGGATGTCGAGGATGAGTCTGGCTGAGGTGTTCTGAATCCGCTGGAGTCTCTTCTGGAGCTTGGCGGTGGTTCCGGCGTAGAGGGCGTTGCCGTAGTCCAGTCGGCTGGTGACGAGGGCCTGGGTGACCGTCTTCCTGGTCTCGGTGGGGATCCACCGGAAGATCTTCCGTAGCATGCGCAGGATGTTGAAGCACGACAAGGAGACGGCATTGACTTGTCTGGTCATGGAGAGGGAGGAGTCCAGGATGAAGCCCAGGTTGCGTGCGTGGTCTGTCGGTTTGGGTGCGGTGCCCAGGGCGGGGGGCCACCAGGAGTCGTCCCAGGCGGAGGGCGAGGAGCCCAGGATGAGGACTTCCGTCTTGTCTGAGTTCAGTTTCAGGCGGCTGGTCGTCATCCACTCGGCTACGTTTTTCATCCCTTCGTGAAGGTTGGCTCTGGCGGCGGCGGGGTCGTTGGTCAGGGAGAGGATCAGCTGGGTGTCGTCAGCGTAGGAGATGATGTTGAGGTTGTGTTGGCGTGCGATGGCCGCGAGGGGGCTCATGTAGACGTTGAAGAGGGTGGGGCTCAGCGAGGATCCTTGAGGGACGCCGCAGATGACTTCGGTTTCCTCTGACTTGTACGGTGGTAGACGGGGACTCTCTGTGTTCTTCCGTCGAGGAAGGAGATGATCCATTCCAGTGCCTTCTCCTGGATTCCGACGTTGCTGAGGCGCTGCACTAGGGTGCGGTGGCAGACAGTGTTGAATGCCGCGGAGAGGTCTAGGAGGATGAGGGCCGCTGTTTCTCCGTTGTCCATCAGGGCTCGGATGTCATCGGTGGCGGCGATGAGGGCGGTCTCGGTGCTGTGGTTGGCTCGGAAGCCAGACTGTGAGCGGTCGAGGGATCCATTTGTCTCGAGGAAGGCGGCCAGCTGTTTGTTGACGGTCTTCTCGATGACTTTGGCTGGAAACGGGAGGAGCGAGATGGGGCGGTAATTCTTGAGATCGGTGGGGTCTGCTGTAGGTTTCTTGAGTAGGGCGCTGAGTTCGGCGTGCTTCCAGCTCTCCGGGAAGGTGGCGGTGTCGAAGGAGGTGTTGATGATGTCCCGTAGGTGGGGTGCGATGACAGCGTCGGCCTTGTTGAAGACGTGGTGAGGGCAGGGGTCGGTTGGAGATCCGGAGTGGATGGAGTTCATCATGCGGACGGTGTCTTCCGTGCTGATCGGAGTCCAGGCGCGGAGGGTGGTGGTGGGGGGCGGTGGTTCGGTCGTGGCGTGCGTCGGTTGAGTGCTGAAGCTGTTGTGTATGTCCGCGATCTTGTTGTGGAAGTAGGAGGCGAGGGAGTTGCAGAGGTCTTGCGATGGGGTGATGTCGTTGTTTCCGGCGTTGGGGTTGGAGAGCTCTTTCACGATGTTGAAGAGTTCCTTGCAGTTGTGTGCGTTGTTGTCCAGCCGGTCCTTGAATGCAGTTTTCTTGGTGGCACTGATCAGTTGGTGGTGCTTCCGGGTGGCAAGCTTGAGGGCGGTCATGTTGTCCGGTGTTGGTTCCCTTCTCCAGGCTTTCTCGAGAGCTCAGCAGTTCTTCTTGGAGCTCTTGAGTTCGTCGGTGAACCATGGGGCCTTCTTGCTGCCGGGTCTGCTGGGCGGGGTCCTCAGTGGAGCGAGCTCGTCCGCTCAGTTGCTGATCCACTTCGTGAGGTTGTCGGCGGCCTGGCTGGGGTTCGCTGAGCTGGCGGGAGGGTGCTGGCTCAGGGAAGCGGCGAGCTGGTCGGCTGTGATCTTGTTCCAGCTTCTTCGAGCAACCTGTTGCTGGTGGTGGTGGATCGTCGTTCAGTTGAAGGTGAAGTGGACGCAGCTGTGGTCCGTCCAGTGGAGTCCGGTGGCGTGGCTGAAGGCGATGTCTTTGCTGGATGAGAAGACGGCGTCGAGTGTGTGTCCGGCGAGGTGGGTGGGGGTGGACACCAGTTGCTTGAGACCGAGGTTGGCGAGGTTGTCGAGCAGGGTGGTGGTGTTTCTGTTGTTGTTGTTCTCCAGGTGGAAGTTTATGTCCCCCAGGAGGATGTAGTCTGCGGAGGGGAGGGCGTGCGGGCTGATGAAGTCGGCGATGTCCTCGCTGAATTGTGTGCGTGGTCCCGGGGGTCGGTAGATCAGGGTGCCTCTGAGGGTGGTTTTGGGGTCCGTGTGGATCTGGAAGTGCAGGTGTTCGGCGGTTTTCAGGGTGTCGTCGGTGTTGGTCTTGATGCGGATGGTGTCCCTGTAGATGATGGCGATGCCTCCTCCAGTCTGGTTGTCGCGATCTCTTCGGGTGATCTTGTAGCCCTCTGGGATGGCGATGGCGATGTCGGGCGCTGAGGAGTCGTTCATCCAGGTTTCCGTGAGGAAGGCGACGTCAGGAGCTGTGGTGTCGAGGAGGTTCCAGAGTTCGATGGCGTGTCTGTGGACGGAGCGGGTGTTGAGGAGGATGCACTTCAGGTGGTTGCTGCTGGTGTTCGGCATGGCGGGTGCTGGTGCGGGGAAGGTCCTGATGCAGGTGAACTTGCAGGCGTGGCAGCTGAAGGGTCCGTGGGTTTGTCTCGGGGTGGCTCGGTAGCATCCCGGGATTCGGCCGGTGTTGAGTGCGTTGAGGGTGGTGGCGTCGTAGGTCCGGCGGGTGGGCTGGTGTCTGCGGGGCCCAGGGGTCCTGGCACTGGGCGCGGTCCAGGCGCGGATGGGCGCAGACAGGCTTACCTTTGGCGCACCTTCGGCGCGCCCGCTGCGCGTGCACCCTGCACGTTGGCCACTCTGCCATAAGAGGAGAGTGGAGGGGGCGGAGCGAGGGAGGGGCAGCTGGGAGGCGGGAGCGGGGCGGCGAATGGGAAGGCTCCAGGTGGAGGGGGGTGGGGCCGCAGGGGATCAGCGGCAGGGAGCGGGGAGGTGGCGGGGGCACAGCGGGTAAATAAACGGCGGTAAAAAACAGCGGGGAAAAACGGCGGACCGGGCAAGGGACAGGCAGGAAGAAATAAAGGCAGGGCAAAAGCGGGGGGAAGCAGCCCAACACAGGGGGGGAGACGATAGTGCAGTGGCAGGGACAGAATGGTCACGCAGGCAGCAGACGCGGCGCTGCCTCTGCAGAGACCACGCCTCGTGGTCAGGGGCACAGCTGCGAGCGGCGGCGGGAACGGGCCAGCAAGGGCACACCCACGGGGAGTGTGCGCAGTGCGTGAAGGAGTGACCGGCCCAGAGGCACTGAGGTCACAAATCACCACTGCGTGCACTCCTCCCTAAATGCTCCAGTGGGAGGGAGGGGCAGCTGGGAGGTGGGAGCGGGGCGGCGAATGGGAAGGTTCCAGGTGGAGGGGGGCGGGGCCGCAGGGGATCAGCGGCGGGGAGCAGGGAGGTGGCGGGGGAACAGCGGGAAAATAAACGGCGGTAAAAAACAGCGGGAAAAACGGCGGACCGGGCAAGGGACAGGCAAGAAGAAATAAAGGCAGGGCAAAAGCGGGGGAAAGCAGCCCAACACAGGGGGGGAGACGATAGTGCAGTGGCAGGGACAGAATGGTCACGCAGGCAGCAGACGCGGCGCTGCGCTCCAGAGGCAGAGACCACGCCTCGTGGTCAGGGGCACAGCTGCGAGCAGCGGCGGGAAGGGGCCAGCAAGGGCACACCCACGGGGAGTGTGCGCAGTGCGTGAAGGAGTGACCGGCCCAGAGGCACTGAGGTCACAGATCACCACTGCGTGCACTCCTCCCTAAATGCTCCAGTGGGAGGGAGGGGCAGCTGGGAGGTGGGAGCGGGGCGGCGAATGGGAAGGCTCCAGGTGGAGGGGGGCGGGGCCGCAGGGGATCAGCGGCAGGGAGCGGGGAGGTGGCGGGGGCACAGCGGGAAAATAAACGGCGGTAAAAAACAGCGGGAAAAACGGCGGACCGAGCAAGGGACAGGCAGGAAGAAATAAAGGCAGGGCAAAAGCGGGGGAAAGCAGCCCAACACAGGGGGGTAGACGATAGTGCAGTGGCAGGGACAGAATGGTCATGCAGGCAGCAGACGCGGCGCTGCGCTCCAGAGGCCGAGACCACGCCTCGTGGTCAGGGGCACAGCTGCGAGCAGCGGCGGGAACGGGCCAGCAAGGGCACATCCACGGGGTGTGTGCGCAGTGCGTGAAGGAGTGACTGGCCCAGAGGCAGGACAAACTGCAGCATTGAGCAGCCGGCGCTGAACTCTTCGGACCCCAGAGGAGGCAACTTCCCCATGCCTCAAATGACCGATTGGAGGCGGCTTCCAGAGCCTTGCAAGGTTTATCTGATCGGTAAGTACAAGTGAAATCAAGGGCGTAAGGTGCACGAAGCGCTATATCAATGCTAAACACCGCTACACAGTGCTCACGAGAGCAGGCACGTAGGCACATGCTTCTGCAGCAGCCACAAGGCTGTTTCGTTCAATCTGCTTGGACATGTTTTAAACCTTGCTCCGAGGAGCGAGCTTGGAAGGCGCTGCAATGAGCCCAGTAGATTGTTCACATTCCAGAGGGCTTCCTAGCACTGGAGCAAAAAACAGGCCCCGCCTCCCCCACCAGGAGCGCCCACCGCCCCCCTCCACCAGGAGCGCTTACCCACTGCTGTCTCCAGGGCTCCACAAGTCTCAAGCAGCATTCCTGTCGTCCTCCATGGCTGCCCGGCCCCGCAGCAGGGCACCACTGCCCTATGCCGGAGAGCCAGGACTGGCACGCACACCCAAGGGCACGTGAAGGGACCTGTCCATCACTCCTTTTCTCCCTTCCTCTCTACTCACATATGTTTGTTAGCCTTCCTCCCATCTACCAATCTCTTCCTTCCTCATTCTCTCTTCTGCTCTCCCTCTTCTTCTGTATCCATCTCTACTCACTCTCTACTACTCACTCTCTACTACTCACTCTCTACTATTCACTCTACTACTCACTGCCTACTACTCTCTAATACAGAGGGAGTAGCAGAGAGGGAGTAGCAGAGAGGGAGTAGCAGAGAGGGAGTAGCAGAGAGGGAGTAGCAGAGAGGGAGTAGCAGAGAGGGAGTAGCAGAGAGAATAGTAGAGGTAGAGAGTGAGCAGTAGAGAGTAATACAGAGTGAGCAGTAGAGAGGGAGTAGTAGAGGGTGAGTAGTACTCTCTACTGCTCACTCTCTACCGCTCTACTATTCTCTCTGCTACTCACTCTCTGCTACTCATTCTCTGCTACTCACTCTCTACTATCTACTACTCACTCTACTACTCTCTCCTCTACTACTCTACTACTCTCTCTACTACTCACTCTACTACTCACTCTACTACTCACTCTACTACTCACTCTACTACTCACTCTACTACTCACTCTACTACTCACTCTCTACTAATCACTGTACTACTCTACTACCCACTCCCTACTACTCACTCCCTACTACTCTCTACTACTCTCTCCACTACTTTCTACTACACACTCTCTACTACTCTCTACTACTCTCTCTACTTTTCACTCTACTACTCCCTATTACTCCCTCTCTACTACTCCCTCTCTACTACTCCCTCTCTACTACTCTCTCTACTACTCTCTGTACTACTCTCTGTACTACTCACTCTCTACTCCTCACTCTCTACTCCTCACTCTCTACTCCTCACTCTCTACTCCTCACTCTCTACTCTCTACTTTTCTCTCTACTACTCTCTCTACTATTCACTCTACTACTCTCTACTACTCTCTCTCTACTACTCTCTACTACTTTCTACTACTCACTCTCTACTACTATACTACTCACTCTACTACTCTACTACTCACTCTCTACTACTCACTCTCTACTACTCGCTCTCTACTACTCGCTCTCTACTACTCGCTCTCTACTACTCTCTACTACTTTCTACTACTCACTCTCTACTACTATACTACTCACTCTACTACTCTACTACTCACTCTCTACTATTCACTCTACTACTCACTCTACTACTACTCTACTCTCTACTCTCATCTCCTACTCTCTGCTACTCACTTTCTACTACTCTCTTTACCTCTCTTTACTACTCACTCTCTTCTACTCTCTACTACTCTCTCTCTTCTACTCTCTACTGGATGAACGCCTCCTCAGCACCCGACATCGCCATCGCCATAGCCATCCCGGACGGATACAAGATCACCCGGAGGGATCGCGTCAACCAGACCGGAGGAGGCATCGCCATCGTCCACAGGAACACCATCCGCATCACGACCAACTCCGACGACACCCTCACCGCCGCCGAGCCCCTCCACTTCCAGATACACACCGACCCAAAGACCACGCTCAGAGGCACTCTCATCTACAGACCCCCTGGACCACGCACACAGTTCAGCGAAGCCATCGCAGACTTCGTCAGCCCGCACGCCCTCGCCTCCATGGACTACATCCTCCTAGAGGACCTCAACTTCCACCAGGAGAACAATAAGGACCGCAACACCAACCTCTGGCTCAAGCAGCTGGTCAACACCCCCACCCATTACACCGGCCACACGCTTGACCCAGTCTTCTCCAGCAAGCACATCTCCTTCAGCCACTCCACCGGACTTCATTGGACTGATCACAGCTGTGTCCACTTCAGCTTCAGGAGAAACACGAGCCATCACCATCCACAAGGTCCCCGCAGGAGCTGGAGCAAGATCACCACCGACCAGCTCACCACCTCCCTCAGCCAGAACCCTCCCGCCAGCACAACGGACCCCAACGAAGCAGCCTGCATCTTCACCCAGTGGCTCTCCAACTGCGCCGACGACCTCGCACCACTGAAGAACCCTCCAAGCAGACCCGGCAGCAAGAAAGCCTTGTGGTTCACCGCCGAACTCAAAACATCCAAGAAAAACTGCTGCACCCTTGAAAAAGCCTGGCGCCTCGACCAGACTACAGAAAACATGACCGCCCTCAAGAACGCCAACCGCAAACACCACCAACTGATTCGCACCACCAAAAGGACAGCTTTCAAAGAACGACTGGACAACAACACCCACAACAGCAAGGAACTCTTCAGCATTGTCAAAGAGCTCTCCAACCCCAGCGCCGGAAACAATATCACTCCCTCCCAAGATCTGTGACTCACTCGCCTCCTTCTTCCACCGCAAGATCGCCGACATTCACAACAGCTTCGGCGCACCAACCATACACCCCACCACCGAACCAACGCCCCCCCACACCACCCTCCGCGCCTGGACCCCGGTCAGCACCGAAGACACCACCCGCACGATGAACACCATCCACTCCGGATCCCCTACCGACCCCTGCCCTCACCACGTCTTCAACAAGGCCGACTCCATCATCGCACCCCAACTCCGGGACATCATCAACATCTCCTTCAACACCGCCACCTTCCCGGAGAGCTGGAAGCACGCCGAGCTCAGCGCCCTCCTGAAGAAACCGACCGCAGACCACACCGACCTCAAGAACTTCCGCCCCATCTCGCTCCTCCCTTTCCCTGCCAAAGTCATCGAGAAGTCCGTCAACAAACAGCTCGCCGCCTTCCTCGAGACAAATGGATCCCTCGACCCCTCACAGTCCGGTTTCCGAGCCAACCACAGCACTGAGACCGCCCTCATCGCAGCTAGCGACGACCTCAGATCTCTGCTCGACAACGGGGAGACAGCTGCCCTCATCCTCCTGGACCTCTCCGCAGCGTTCGATACGGTCTGCCACCGCACCCTAATACAGCTCCTCAGCAACATCGGAATCCAAGAGAAGGCACTAGAGTGGATCATCTCATTCCTCACCGGAAAAACCCTGAGAGTCCGCCTCCCCCCGTTCAGATCCAAGGCCACTGAAGTCATCTGCGGCGTACTGCAAGGATCCTCGCTCAGCCCCACCCTCTTCAACGTCTACATGAGCCCCCTCGCAGCCATCGCACGCCAACACAACCTCAACAGCATCTCCTACGCCGACGACACCCAGCTGATCCTCTCCCTCACCAACGACCCCTCCACCGCCAGAGCCAGCCTACACGAAGGAATGAAAGACGTCGCCAATTGGATGAAGAACAGCCACCTGAAACTGAACTCAGACAAGACGGAAGTCCTCATCCTGGGATCACCCCCCTCCGCCTCAGACGACTCCTGGTGGCCCCCTGCCCTGGGCACATCCCCCAAACCAGCGGACCACGCACGAACCTGGGCTTCATCCTGGACTCCTCCCTCTCGATGACCAGACAAGTCAACGCCGTCTCGTCATCCTGCTTCGACACATTTGCGCATGCTCCGAAAGATCTTCCGATGGATCCCCACCAAAACCAGGAAGACGGTCACCCAGGCCCTCGTCACCAGCCGTCTGGACTACGGGAACACCCTCTACGCAGGAACCACAGCCAAACTACAGAAAAGACTCCAGCGCATACAGAACGCCTCTGCACGACTCATCCTGGACATCGCCCGCCACAACCACATCTCCGTCCACCTGAGAGACCTGCACTGGCTTCCCGTCAACAAGAGAATCACGTTCAGACTCCTCACCCACACACACAAGGCTCTCCACAACCTGGGTCCCCAGTACCACAACAACCGCCTCACTTTCTACGCGCCCACCCGCCAGCTGAGATCAACGAGCCTCGCCCTCGCCACAGTACCACGCATTCGCAGAGCCACCGTCGGAGGAAGATCCTTCTCCTACCTGACGGCCAAGACATGGAACTCCCTCCCCATCCACCTACGGATGACCCACGATCATCTCTCCTTCAGGAAGCAACTCAAGACCTGGCTTTTTGAGCAGTAACGAACCCCCCCCACCCCACCCCACCCCCTCCTTTCCCAGAGCCTTGAGACCCTCCCGGGTGAGTAGCGCGCTATATAAATTGTTTGATTGATACTACTCGCGCTCTTCTACTCTACTACTCACTCTCTACTACTCTCTACTACTCACTCTATACTCTCTACTAACTCTGCTACTCATCCTCTCATACTCTACTACTCACTAGCCACCTCTCTCTGCCTCTCTATACTCTCTACCTCTACCTCTCTACCTCTCTACACCTTTCTCTACCTCTCTACACCTTTCTCTACCTCTCTACACCTTTCTCTACCTCTCTACACCTTTCTCTACCTCTCTACACCTTTCTCTACCTCTTTACGCGCACACATATGCACACAAATATATATATGTGAAGAAGGCCGTTCCAGGCTGAAATACGTTGGTTGAGTGGTTTGTGGTAAAATAAAACCATAAGTATCCTGCTCTGGAGTGCTGCGTCATTTGTTGGAAATAATCATTTCAGGGTCAGGATCCGACCCCAATGCTAAGCACCCACTGTTGAGCGCTGGGAAGGATCACATTGTGGCAGATATATATATCTATATCTATATTCACTTAAAAAAACATAGGTTTCAGGCCTTATATAGTTAGGAATTAGCATTTAAAAAACCATTGAAATTGCTCCTATATAGTTAGTTGTACTAACTATATTTCGCGCACCCGCAATCCACTGCTGATGTCACATATTACATCATTCATGACATGGTCAGTGACATCACTGATGACATCTCAAATGACATCACTGATGACATCTCATTTGACATCACTGATGACATCACTGATGACATCATCCAGTGACTGTGTTTCTGTAAAGTTTAAATATGTTTTTCATATTGAAGAATGAGTGGATGTATAAGTGTCTGGATGAAGGATTTAGTAGGTGCGTGACTGACTGTATGAGTGAGTGATTAAACGTGTCTTACTAAATGCATGGGTTAGTGACTAAACTGTCTGAATGTGTACATCAGTATGTCTGTTGTTGTGCAAGCTGCTGCATGTGTTGATCAGTAGCTATATGAGTGGCTATATGGGTTATTGATTGGTTGCCCAAGTATTTGAATGGGAGACTGACTGAGTGTGTGTGTGGGTGGCTGGGAGGTGTGTGACTCTGTGCATAGATGTGTGAGCAGTTGATTCACTAGGTGTATGAGTTCAAGAGTGCATGTGGAAACAGCTATATGGGCGATTAACTGTGTGCATGGGTGTGTTGGTGAGTGAATGGATATCTCAGTGCTACATGTGCAAGTAAGTACATATGTAAAACACAGTGCATGTGAGAGTTTGCATATATAAATGACTATACATGAGAGCCAGTGAATGTGCGAGTGGCTATATGGATCATTGTGTACTTGTATCAGTGATTGTATAAGAGAGTAAGTATGTGTTAGTATATGTTTGAATAAGTAAGGTGTTGTGTGTATAACTGTATAGTTGAGGGAATGGAAGTGTTATTGATTCTTTGCATGACTGACTAGGTGTGTGAGTAACTCCATGGATGAGTGGCAGTGTGTGAGTGTCTGTATATGTGTATGAGTGCATATGATAGTGTTGTATTAATGAGTGACTGTATGTATGAGTGATTCTATGGGTGAATGAGTGAATGTGTGTGTAGACCTAGAAATCAGTCGGTGCGTATGTAGTAACTGGTATTGGTGTGTCAATGGTTTCAAGAATGGTAGTCTATATCTAACACTGGGTGTATCAAAGGTTATATTAGAGTGTGAGAAGGTGCATCGTATTATCACATGAATGATATCATCAGTGATGTGATCAGTGATGTCAAATGAGGCACAAGAGAGCCCAAAACAAGAGTGGAAAACGTGAAAAGGGGGCAGGGTTGAGACCCCCTAGCCCTTCTCAGGGGGTCCCAGAAGGACCACCAAGTGCAATTTTTTTTTTTAAAAGGCGGGGTACGCGCCCGGTACGCGTACCCTACGCGTACGGTGCGCATACCCCGCGATTTTTTTTTTTATTGGTTTTTTTTTTGCCCTTGGGGGGTCCTTTTGGGACCCCCTGAGAAGGGCTAGAGGGTTGGGGGGGGGGGGTCTCTACCCTGCCCCCTTTTCGTGTTTTCCACTCTTGTTTTGGGCTCTCTTGTGCCTCAGTTCTCCTGAAAAACAAGATGGTGGCCAACACTTCCTGGTTTGGACAGTTTGGAATGTTGACAGTCGACTGCCAGCCAATCAGAAACTTGCTCGCGTACGGTACGCGTACCTTGCACGTACGGTGCGCGTACGGTGAGCACATATAGATATATAATTTGATCACATTCAAATATTCTCAACATCTACTGGAGGGATTTTCACCAAATATAGAAAAGGCACTACTGCATACCTGTCCCTACCATTTTGCCAAGTTTGGTGTAATTCCGTTCAGCCGTTCGGGCTGTAGCCGTGTCCAAAGGTCCCATAGAAAATGCCATTTGAAAAATTTCAATTTCAATTTTCTCAAGAACTACTGGAGGGATTTTTACCAAACATAGCAAAGGCACATCTGCATACCAGGCCGTACCATTTTGCCAAGTTTGGTGTAATTCCATTCAGCCGTTCGGGCTGTAGCTGTGTCTAAAGGTCCCTATGGAAATTAACATGGGGAAAACACGTTTTGGGACCCCCCTTTCGGCCCCCGCTTGATGAATCCCCCCGAAACTTTCAGGGAAGGAGCGGAGCTGGCCAAAATTCTGGAAAATTACACACAGATTCCTCAATCGGCGCCAAAGTTATACCCAATAGAATGTTGAGCGCATATAAATATATAATTTGCTCAAATTCATTTTCTCAACAACTACTGGAGGTACTTTCACCAAATATAGAAAAGGCACTACTGCATACCTGTCCCTACCATTTTGCCAAATCTGGTATAATTCCTTTCAGCCGTTCGAGCTGTAGCCTTGTCAGAATGTCCCTATGGAAATTAACATGGGGAAAACACGTTTTGGGGCCCCCCTTTTATCTCGGCCCCCGCTTGACTAATCCCCCCGAAAATTTCAGGGAAGGAGCGAGGC
Source organism: Lissotriton vulgaris (assembly GCF_964263255.1). NCBI lineage: Eukaryota > Metazoa > Chordata > Amphibia > Caudata > Salamandridae > Lissotriton > Lissotriton vulgaris. The sequence goes on along the minus strand of NC_141695.1, from coordinate 693,468,170 downwards.
AATTTTAAGGAAAATTACAGGCAGATCCCTCAATCGGCGCCAAAGTTATTCCCAGTAGAATGTTCTGAATTTCCTATGGTAACTAGGTCTTAACTATATATACCTACTGGCGACCGCCAGTAGGTAATCTATATCTATATCTATGTATATATATTCACTGAAAAAACCATAGGTTTCAGGCCTGATATAGTTAGGAATTAGCATTTAAAAAACCTTAGAAATTCACTGAAAAAAACATAGGTTTTAGGGGTGTTATAGTTAGCTCGACGTTTCACTCGTACAAAACCATTGAAATTCCTCCGATATAGTTAGTTCTACTCACTATATCTCGCGCGGTCACAATCCACTGCTGATGATGTCACATATTACATCATTCATGACATGGTCAGTGATATCACTGATATCTGAAATGACATCACTGATGACATCATCCAGTGAATGTGGTTGGCTTCATTATTTAAATATGTATTAAATATATAGCAATTTGAATTGAAGAATGAGTGGATTTATAAATATCTGGATGGAGAATTTAGTAGCAGTGTGATTGACTGTTTACTTGACTAATTTAAAGTGTCTCACTAAATATATTGGATAGTGACTAAACTGTGTGAACATCTGTATCACTTTGTCAGTTGTTTTGTAACCTGCTTCTCCAGTTGGTTACTAGCTGTTTGAAAGTCTATATTAGTTATTGATTAGTTAACTGAATATTCGTATGGGAGAGTGAATGTGTTTGTAGTTCGATGTGGGGGGGTGTGACTGCCCAAAGATGTGTGAATAGTTGATTCAGTAGGTATATGAAGTTAAAACTACGTTACAACAGTTGTCTGGGTGAGTGAATATCTTTGAGTGTGGTGATGAGCAAATATCTCTCTCAATGGTACATGTCCAACAAAGTAGAAAAATAAAAGGCAGTGTATGTGTCAGTTGTTTATAAATAAGTATACATAAGACTCAGTGATTCTATGCGTGACTGTATTGATAACTGTTTACTTGTAATAGTGATTTTATAACACTCTAAGTATAAGTTACTATTTATATCAATAGATAAAGTGGTGTTTATATAAGTGTATAGCTAAGTAAATGCAAGTATGATCCATTGTTTGCATAAGTGAATAGGATGACTTCATAAGTGAATAGGATGTGTGCTGGTGTGTAATGTCGAGATAGGTGTATAAGTATATTTGATAGTGCTCTATTGCTCATTGACTGCATGTATGAGTGAATCTATAGGTAAATGATTAGATGTGTGTATAGATCTAGGAATCACTGAGTGGGTTTTTAGACACTTGTATTGGTGTGTCAATGGGATCCAACATGGTACTCTGTATTTTACAGTGAGTGATAAAAGGTTAAACTAGTGTATGATGATGTGCATCTGATTGTCACGTGGATGATGTCATCAGTGATGTCACTGACCATGTCATCAATTATATAATATGTGACATCATCAGCAGTGGATTGCGGGCGCGCGAGATATAATGAGTACAATTAACTATATCAGAGGAATTTCAATGGTTTTGTACGAGTGAAATGTCCAGCTAACTAGAACACCCCTAAAACCTATGGATTTTTTCAGTGAATTTCTAAGGTTTTTTAAATACTAATTCCTAACTATACCAGACCTGAAACCTATGTTTTTTCTGTGAATTTCAAAGGTTTTTCAAATGCTAATTCCTAACCACATCAGCCCTGAAACCTATGTTTTTTTCAGTGAATTTCGAAAGGTTTTGTAAATGACAATTTTTAAATGTATTAATTGCTATATTTATTTTTTGATACTGATTTACTACACGCCGAAGAGACGTGGAAGGAGGTCTGACGCCATGGGAGGTTCGCCAACGTCCCAGGCTGGAAAGGAAGGCAGGTCACCGGGCTCGGTGTACTCCGCGGTGTATACCCCGTCAGAGAGGCCGGTTACACCCCCACCTCCATTGCTGAGGGGTCTCCCTCTGAGGGCCCCTACTCCTCCTCCTTTACCACCACTTCCGCAACCTCGACCTCAGTTACCAGAAAAGCCGCCTCCGTTTCCTCCGAGGTCGGTCTCACTGCCCAGACTTACGACCCCTCTAAAGGGGACCCCTAAGCCGAAGGCCCCGGCCAAACCATAGTCGCCCGCTCCGGTGGAACCGGCGGATCGACCGAAGCCAAGGAAGTCACAATCACGCTCCGGACGGAGAGGAAGATCGAGGAGTCGACGTAGATCCTCCACCAGGTCAAGACATCGCCATAGGAGGCGGGGATCTAGGTCCCGCACGGACTCGACCAGGACCTATTCACCGACCTTGTCGGAATCCCCAGGGACAAGGGTGTTCCGGTGGACGACATCAGCACGTTCCAGGAGGTTCTCCTGATGGGGGCTGCAAAATTGGGAATCCCGGTGACTGCTCCAACACCCACGACGTCAGTGATATTTGAAACGCTTCACAAGCAGCATTTGTCTCCCCTCAACTGTGCCTGGTTTGGTAGAGCCTGCGGAGGAGCTGTTCCTCACGCCAGCGGTGGTGAAGGCCGCTCCCTCCCGACTTCTGAAGAAGTACAGGGCCCCGAATTTAGACCCGGCTTTTCTGCAGATAGATCCGGTGCCTGACTCTGTTATAGTGACAGCGGCCAGGAAGTTACATTCTACCTCCCCATCCTCAACCGTGCCGCCCGATAAGGAAAGCCGATGGATCGACTCGGCTGGAAGGAAGGCTTGTGGGACTGCATCCACGGCCATGATGGCGTCCAGCGATGCGGCGTTGCTAGGGCGGTATGACCGTGCCCTGTGGGACTCCCTGCAGCAGTTCATGGAACTTCTGCCACGAGACAAGAGGGAGGACTTCCAAGAGATCCTCAAAGAGGGGATGCTGGTGTCAAACCAGGCCATCAGCGCGGCTGCGGATGCCTCCCTTTTGGATGCCCTTGGGTACTGTCATGGGATCAACCAGCGGCGCCATGCTTGGCTCAGGCTCAAATCACTCATGCCGGAGGCCCAGCAGCGGGTGGCCAATCTGCCCTTTTCCGGGGAAACCCTGTTCGGAAAGCATGCCGATGATGAGATGGCCCGCATGAAGGCGGAGGCAGAGACCCTGACGGCTCTGGGCTTGGAGAAGCCCAAAGAAAAGAAGGCCTACCGCCCGTTCCAGAGACAGTTCCGTGCACAGGGAAGGGGACGAGGTCAGTCTTCGGGACAGCAACAACAGCAGCAGTTCCGGAGACCCTTCCAGAAGCGCCAGAAGGGTAGAGGGGGACAGCAGTCCTCTACAGCGAACAAGGACCCGGCCGGGTCTCGACCCTGAGCGGTTACTTCCCCTACATCCGTTACCCGCTCCGGTGGGGGGAATCGTTCAATTTTGTCTGGCAGAGTGGAGAAAAATTACTCAGGACAAGTGGGTGCTGAATATTGTTTGCAATGGATACAGTCTTTGGTTCACTAGCCCGCCTCCATCAATTCCTCCGGTCAGCTCGCGGTTTCAACTGCTCGAGCTCCAGGCGGAGGCCGATATCCTGTTGAGGAAAAGGGCGATAGAAGAAGTACCTCTGTCTCAAAGAGGAAGAGGTCTGTACTCCCGGTTCTTCCTGGTTCGCAAGGAGGACAATAGCGAGTTCAGGCCCCTTCTGGACTTGCGGCAGACAAACAAGTGGATTCGCAGAGAAAAGTTTTGCATGCTGTTGGTACATCAGATTTACCCTCAGTTGCAACAGGGAGACTGGCTATGTGCAATAGACCCACAGGATGCGTACTTTCATGTGCCCATTGCACACAAACACAGGAAGTTCCTGCGATTTCAAGTCGGCACCAATCATTATCAATACACAGTACTGCCATTCGGGCTGAAGTCTGCGCCCAGAACATTCTCGAAGTGCATGGCAGTGGTAGCAGCACACCTAAGGAAGAACAAGGTGTTTGTCTACCCGTACCTGGACGATTGGTTGATCAAGGCGGCCTCCTTCTTGGAAGCTCAGGCACACTTCCAGAAGACGTGCGTTCTCTTGAACAAACTGGGGTTGCACAGCAACATGTCCAAGTCTGTCCCGACTCCGGTCCAGTGCATTCAGTACTTGGGAGCCACCATCAATACGCTGTCAGCAAGCGTGTCTCCTTCCGAAGAGCGACGATTATCCCTCCTTCGGAAGGCTCAGGCTCTTATGACCACTCCATCTACAACAGTGAGGACGGTGTCTTCTCTACTGGGATCGATGGCCTCTTGTATCTTCCTTACGCCACGCGCATGGCTGCACATGAGACCGTTGCAGGAGTGCTTGGAGGATCAGTGGGATCAGAGGAGAGGGTCTTGGGACGACAAGATACGACTGTCTCTGCATGCTCTTCAGTCTCTGAAGTGGTGGTGTTTAGTGGAGAATCTCCTCAGAGGTGTTCCCTTCCACAAGGACATTCCCACTCAGACTATCGTGACGGATGCTTCTCTCCACGGTTGGGGGGCGCACTCCGGAGACTTACAGATTCAAGGAACGTGGTTCCCGATGGAGTCCACGTATCACATCAATTTCCTGGAACTCAGAGCTGTTCACTTGGCACTGAAGGCCTTTGATCCGTCCTTTCAGACCAACTCTCTGCTTGTACAGACGGACAATACGACCACGATGTATTACCTCAACATGCAGGGGGGCTCGAGATCACGCACTCTGTCGCAGGAGGCGCAGGCGATCTAGCACTGGCTTCTGGCCAGAGGACTGACGATAACGGCTACCCATCTGCCAGGTGTGCAGAATGTTCAGGCAGACGCACTGAGCAGACTGATTCAGAAAAACCACGAATGGGTCATAAACGACGATTTACTAGGAGAAGTCTTCGCAAGGTGGGGGACTCCAGACCTAGATCTGTTCGCCACCACCGAAAACAGCAAATGCTGAGACTTCGCCTCGAGGTACTACCAGCAGGGGACGCTGGGGAATGCGTTATGGATCAACTGGTCAAACAGCTTTCTGTACGCTTTTCCACCCATTCCCCTGATTCCGGCGGTGCTCATCAAGCTGTCCCAGTCCAGGGCACGGATGATCCTGATTGCCCCGGAATGGCCCAGACAGTGGTGGTTCACGGACCTGCTTCACCGGTCTCTCCTTCCGCACATACGGCTGCCGTGCAGGCCGGACCTTCTCACGAAGTTCGGGGGGCAGATGCTGCACCCCAACCTCTCATCTTTGAGTTTGGCGGCATGGCTCCTGAGATAGTGCAATAAGGCCATTTGATTCTACCAGATGATTGCATGGACATACTGAAGGAGGCTAAGCGACCTTCCTATGCTTACAAGTGGAAGAGGTTCTGTATCTGGTGCAAATCCAAGAACTATAACCCAACGACGTGCAAGGAAGACATCATCATTCCTTACCTTCTGCATTTGGAGCAGTCTGACCTTAATGTTCATTCCATTAAGGTTCATCTCGCTGCATTGACTGCCTACAGGAAATGCCCTTCACAGACTTCCTTCTTCCAGATCCCTGTGATCAAAGATTTTTTGGAAGGCTTGAAGAAAGTATTCCCTCCTTTCCGGCTTCCTTCGCCTTCATGGGAATTGAATGTGGTGCTGTCCAGATTGATGAAGGAGTCTTTTGAACCTATTCATAAGGTTTTGTTGCAGCACCTGTTCTGGAAGGCGGCGTTCCTCGTGGCCATTACATCGGCCCGCAGGGTGAGTAAAATTCAGGCGTTGTGTTGCCAGGAACCTTATACTGTATTTCATGCTGCTAAGGTTGTTATGCGTACTCACCCTAAATTTCTTCCCAAAGGTTTTTCTGATTATCATGTCAACCAGATCATAACTTTGCCTACGTTTTTTCATAATCCTTCATCTCCAGCTGAAAGGTCTTTACATTCCCTGGGTGTTAGGAGGGTGTTGAAATTTTATCTGGATAAGACCAAAGATATTCGTAGGTCAGACCAATTATTTATCAATTATGGACCAGTCAGGACCGGTCTTGCTACCTCTAAACAGTCCATCTCTAGGTGGATTGTGTCCTGCATACAACTGTGTTACCAAAAGGCTAATAAGACCTTAGGGGGTAAACCTAAGGCTCATTCCACCAGGGGCAAAGCTGCCACGACAGCTTTGCTCCGTAATGTTCCCATTGCAGAAATCTGCAAGGCGGCCACTTGGAAGTCGGTCCATACCTTTGCTAAGCATTACTGTCTGGACACTGATGCCAGGGCAGACGCTCAGGTTGGGCAGGCTTCGCTGCGAAATCTGTTCGCACAATAGTGGTGTTATTTCTCGTTCTTCCACCGCCGCTTTGGTGTGGGGATGGGCTTGCCATTCTATTCACATAGATTATGACTATACACAGAGATCCCCTACTACAGAAGGAGTAGTTTCTGTCCTGTAACTCCAGTTCTGTAGTAGGGGTATCTCTGTTATAGTCCTAAGCGCCCGCCCTCTTATCTGGTGGAGAGAGATATTCATGTAAGGGATGCTACAGGTCTGGCGTGTTACGCCTTCAAAAATAACTAAAAATAAAAGGGACCTGCAGTGCATTCTGGGATACTGTGAAGTTCTGGAAAGTTCTCTTAAAGGCACAGTATCCTGTTCTGAGCCACATAATGGCAGCCTATGGGGCTTGTCTGTCTAGGTCTTCCTCTCTATCATTCCAGAGGGGTTTTTGCTGCTGAGGCAAGGGAAATCTGGACAGGCCTTGCTGTTTGTGGATTTTTGGTGGAATTTCTAGTTGAAGTACTGGACAGTGTAGCCTGGTTCTATAGGCTGCATTATCGGTCTTTAATTCTCTCTTAAGTGTCTGTGCAGTTCTGCATTTTTTCGACACTTTAAGAGATTATTTTTGATTGCTCCGGGGTTCACGCACATGGGCGGGACTATTCACTAGATTATGACTATAACAGAGATACTCCTACTACAGAACTGGAGTTACAGGACAGAAACTACTCCTTTCTTTATAAACCTCTCACTCACCAACCTGGTATGTGACATGCTTCATCATCGGGGTCCACCTGAGTAACCGAGTGTCACTCAGGTGTGCTGCGATGCCTGCAACTGCAGCGGAGCTGGTGATTTTGTGAGTTTTGTGAAGAGTGATAGTGAATTAAAATGTGTACTGCATGTACTCCCTAAATGTCTTTATTCTGGAGTCACGTGTCACAATTAAAATCAAGTGAGGTACTTGTACTGGTATGTATTGACGGGAAAGTACCAAAGTTAAAAAGTGAATGTGGTCAACATGTTTAAACCTGTCTGTTCTTTGTTAGGTTTTCGCCAGGACCAAAGTGAAAAAGAGTCGGGAGGTATAAACAGGCTAAGGTGCACCCGTCCCTGGCTCAAATCTGTGCTAAACCGTGTACTTATGGTTTAGTATGCTTACATCCTTCAGTGTAAGGAAATTCTGGAATGATCAAATTAAACATAGTAGTTTCTCATCTTTACATAAAATTTGAGTGACGTTTCATCCAGAGAGTGCATAAATTCTTTACCAGTGTATTTCTCGCCGCATGCATTGTGGGTGTGCATGCTGCGACGTTCACTTTCATACATTTTGCAGCATTGTGTGGCAAGTTGTCTAGCATGTATTTAATGAAACAACATACCCACTCGGCAGTGCTCATTTTTTCAGTGTGTGTCATACGGTCCTGATATATTTCTAGGAGCGCTGATTACACAGTGAAAGTGGTTCCAGTATTCACTATGTTTGCCTTTTTGCCGGCATGTGGTGTTTAAATCCTATCCACTTCACCCTTCAGTGTTTTAATGGTGAATAGCATGCCTTTGTTTGGACATGCTCGCATTGAATTTCCTTGTGGCAAGAATCGATGTGATGGGTGAGGGCATATCGTGGTAATACACGTATTCATTAGACTAGGGTGAAAAGACCAAGGATATCCTTGACCGATGTTACTTAGACAGAGCTAGTACACTCAACAAAGTGCCAAACTTACTGGTTGCTAATTATAGCTGGACCCCATTGAGACACTGCGGGGGCCTGTAAGTGAGCGTTCTGTGGGGAGACGAAAAAAGGTCCATCAGGGGATGTCGATATTTGATCGTATTAGACCATACTGCGTACCGCAAACCCCAAACCCAGCCACTTGTCACTTAATGGTGGCCCGCCATAAACCTGTCTCAAGACCACACGGAGTCCCGTCGATGCCAAAGGGCGTCCTGTGGTCTGTTTAAAAAGTCGGTTTTGCGGCGTGGGCGGCGGCCAAGCGTAACTCGTGTGTCGTGATCAGCTGATCACAGCGGTGGGAGGGCGTGCGTCCGATCCCAGTTGTAGGGATCGTGTGTAAAAACATCACTGTTTGTGTTGCTAGCCAGGGGGCGATTCCAAAGATACCCACTGTTCAAACAAATTGTTAAACTTTATTAGTCCCTGTCGATGGTTGTTAACATGGGGCAGAGAGGGGCAAAATTTATGTGCCAATAGTAGGTTTTTACCACAAGTTTAAAAGGAAAAACAGGAATGTTTCCAGTCACACCGAAAGCAGTGATCTCAGTAACGCAAAAGAAGGGTAAGCCTGTAACTGCATGGCTGGACAGGGTGGTAGTTTTTTTGTTTCTGTTGATTCTTTACTTAGACAGCGGCTTTTCCCAGGGGTATTTTTCTAGGGGTGGAATGGGAGGGGAACCCTATCAACAATCGTTAACCACTGCTCTTAAGGACAGAAGCAGCTTAATTGTTGTTATACAGTATTATTCCTCTTTTTGACAGTGTACCAAGGTATATTGTCATTTCGGCCGGAAGCAGTTAGATTATTGTTATGCAGTATTATTAATCTTTTTTTAACAGTGTACCATGGTATATTGTCATTCAGGTTGGAAACGTTGGTTGACAGTCTGTATACCCAGCGTTGTTCTTTTTCAAAGAGATGTTCTGTGAGATGTTCTCCTAATTTTACTACTACTATTATAGTCCACCGTATGTCGTTGGTGGTGTGATTCATGGTCAGGAAATGTTCAGTCAGTTTGGTGGTTATCTTTTTGCACCTGATCGTGCTTCTGTGTTCACAGATGCGTTGTTTGACTTTTCTCTCTGTCATGCCTACGTACCGTAGACCACACGGACACGTGATGAGATACACAACATTGTGGCTATTGCAATTTGTGTGAGACCTTTGTGTCCAGATCTTATTCGCCTCTGGATTCAGTGTTTTTATCTCTGTGGTTAAATGACACACGCCGCAGTTACCACACGGGTAGTGCCCAGTCACGCTGGGAAGGCCCCAAGCGTTGAGTACTGTAGTGTTTACCTCCGTAGTATGTTGTCTGGGACGTGTGTTCACCAATGTGTCCTTGATACTCATGGCTCTTTTAAATGAAAAAAGAGTTTTTTCCCAATGGAGATGTCCGGTATTAAGTATACTCCAGTTTTTGTTTATCGATTTTTTTATTTATTTATTTTTTTCCCCACAAGATTTGATAGGGTATTGTATGTGGTTACACACGTTGAAGGAGTTTCCTTCAGTTCCATGACTTTGTCCTCTAGGAGTGCCTCTCTTGGTTGGTTCCTTGCTCGTTTTTGACACTTCCTGAGGATGTGACTAGGGTATCCTCTGTCTGAGAGTTTTGCCGTCAGGTCATTAGCCTGGGTGCGGTAGTCTTGTAGTTTGCTAAAATTCCTTCTTAGACAGAGGAACTGACCTTATGGTAGATTCTCTTTGTGCCTTCGGGTGGTAGCTTTCATATCTCAAGGAGTTGTTTTTTGCTGTGGGCTTGTGGTGGGTCCTGGTTTTGAGCCCCCCTTCTTTTGTGATCAACAAATCGAGTAATATCATTGTTTTCCTGTCCACTGCGTGGGTAAATTTCAAATTGATATCACAGGTGTTTAACCACATGATGAATTCTCCCAGGGTGTCTTCTGGTCCTTGCCAATCAATATATTGTTTCCAAAATACGATATGCTCCCCAAAGGGGTTGCCCTCGCCCAGAATGTATTTCTTTTCAAAATCAAAGAAGTACAACCCTGCTACACTCGGGCGAAAGTGCTCCCCATCGAAGTGCCTCCAGTTTGTAAGAGGAGGCTGCCCTCTAACTCAAAATAATTTATTTTGTAAGTCTGAGACCTGGTTGTCCTGACCGCGGAGATACTCCGCTGTGACAGAGATCTGATGATCTAGGCAGTACTGCCAAAAGTTCGCCTGGAAGTCAGAGAGGGCCCTCAAGCATGTGCCTCCCAGATGGTTGATATATCGGACCGCCAAGATATTGTCCATCTTGAGAAAGATGCAGGACCGGATCAAGTCCTTGGTCCAGCACTGGATTGTGAATGCGCCTGCTAAAAGCTCCAGACAGTTGATGTGTAACTATTGCTCCGCCGGAGACCACACACCTCCCGTGGTGAAGTCGCTACACCTCGCGCCCCAGACAGATCTGCTTGTGTCAGACTAGATTATGATATCTGGCGTGGAACCGAAAATGGCTCGTCTATTCCAGGCCTCCATGTGGGAGAGCCACCACTGGAGCTCCTCCCTGGCATCCGCTGACCGATTCACTTTGTGAGAATAAGAGCGGCCCTTGCATAGGTGTGTAGCCTTGAGGCGCTGGAGAGCTCTGTAATGGAGCTGGCCTGGAAATATAGCTTGAATGGAGGCTAAGAGAAAGCCTACAATGCGAGCTAGTTGCCTTAGGGTTATCTAAGTCAGCTAGAGATCTCTGAATCTCGTGACAGATTTTTGTCATTTTGCGAGAGGGAAGGCTGAGGGTGGACTCCACAGAGTCTATCAAAAAGCCAAGAAAAAGCACTTTCTGAGATGGAGTCAGAGTGGATTTGGCCTCATTGATCAAAAACCCGAGGCTCTGAAGGAGGTAGACTGCTGTCTGAAGGTGAAAAGAGTGTTCTGGGGTCTAGAGCCAACAGAAGAATGTCGTCTAGATAGACAATGAGCCTCATGCCCGATGCCCGAGGCGCTCGATCACCGGCCGGAGTACCTTGGTGAAACTCCAAGGGGCAGAGGACCGGCTGAAAGGGAGAGTGGTGAACTCGTAAGTCCTGTTCCTCCAGGGAAATTGCAGAAACCGCCGATAGGGCGGGAAGATATGAATCGCAAGGTAGTCGTCCTTGAGGTTGAGGCGCCCCATCCAGTCGTTGGGACGAAGAATATTGGGAAGCAGATGGATGCCCTCCATCTTGAAGTGGCAGTAGACCAGCCACTCGTTGAACTCTCGTAAGTTGATAACAGGCCAGTGTCCCCCGTCCGTCTTGGCCACTAGGAAAAGGTTGCTGAGGAACCCTCTAGGATGTGGCAGGGTTTCTGCGATTGCTCCCTTGTCATGAAGAGACTGGACCCCTGATCGACCAAGGCGTAGTCTGCCTCGGAAAAACAGAGCGGACGTGGAGCCACGGGCTGCGAAGGTGTCCAGTGAAACTCTGTGAAAAACCCTTACAGTTTGTAAGACCCAGGCATCCCCCGTGATGGAATTCCGAGTTGGGAAAAAATGCGCCCGACGGTTCCCCACTTTTAGAAGGGAAGAAGGGGGAGAACACTCACCGAAAGAGCTGAATGTGCCTCTGCTTCCTCTATTCTTGCCTCACCGTTCGTGGGTGGGGTAAAAGTTGCCAAAGCAGGCCTGGTCTTGATATTGCCCGTGATTGGAGCCCTGTCCCCTTTGTTGGTTAGGACGGCCGGACGAGCTGCCCCTTCCTTGTCCGGCCCCTTTGAAAACCTGAGTGTGAAACACCTTCCTAATGGAGGATTGCGCTTTATCCAAGGAGGTAAAAGTGTTTACGAACTCTTTAATAAAAGGTTCGCCAAAGAGGCCGCCCTGCGCAACTGGACGGGCTTCTGAGTTGGCTAGGTCCCCCAGTTAGGGCTTGACCTTGATCAGGCCTGCGCCGCTCTGTGAATATCTCATAGTTGGCTTTCCAAGAAACACCACTGCGCACTGAGGCCAAACGGGGAGGTGATCGGGGGATATTCGTGATCCTGACACGTTGGCCTCCTCCGCCATGTCCAAGATTTTGGTGATGGGCCCAAGGCGTCCAGTAGCTTGTCCTGGCAAGCTCGCCAGGACATGTCAATGACCTTCTTAGGGTCCTTGACAAATTTCTGGAGAAAAGTGGACATTTTGGGGTCAATGTCCGGTGTGGCGGCTACTTTCTCATCGAGGAAGGGGCGAGGACACTCTGCCCTAATGCAGTAGCGGGCCGTGACTTCAAGCGGGCGGATGATCCGACTGACAACCTATTGGGCAACCTTGTCCGAGGTGGCCCAGTCGGAGGACCTCGGGTGGAGGATATCGTTGGGGTCCAACATGTCTACACATAAATTCTGCCCATCAGAGGAAGGAGCCGGGCGGGAAGGACGCCAAGGACGGGACGGTCCAGCGGCATCGTCCGCATCTCCTTGGTCCCCATCCCCAGTGGCAGTGGGAATCACTCTGGGAGTGGTGCTGGCCAGGAAAGCCTGTTTAAGGCGGTCAAATGCATCTGGGTCCACGTCCCTAGCGCGTTTGGCTCCTGGGGACTGCTGGTCCGCTAGAGGACCGCTGGGGGAATGGGTAGTCTGTAAGGTCTGGGAGGCCTTGGCCAGTTTGTCGCAGGCCTGGTCGATTTTTCGGGATAACCTTTCCTCAAGGGGTGTCATGGCCTGTTCTACTGCTTTGTGGATGGATGCGTCCACAGCCTCATAAAAGTCTTCGTCTCATTGAAGGGCAGTAAGTGGGTCCTCCTCCTACTGATGGTCTTGGTAGACGTCATCCTGGTAAGTCTCCGTGACTTAACTTAGTGTTATACCAGGTAAGTAATGAAGTATAGGTAGGTAAGTAATATGGAGAGGTGGTAAACCTCAGGTTAAAGGGGGGGCTGGGTATCGGCCTGTAGTAGGGGCGGGCAGTGCTTGCAATAAGTAGAGGGCAGAGAGCCCGGCACCTAAACAGCCCTGTTGCCAAATTTATCTAAGGGCGGCCTGCTAAAAACGGGTCCCAGCTGTCTTCAATACTGACTCTTATATATATTTATAGAGCATGGATTGGCCTAAAATATACGGACCCCCAGGCAGGGAGAACTGCCACCAACTGCCTACTGGCAGGTACAGACCGAGTCTCGGGCGTTCAGGGGGGCGTGATCGTCAATAACTGGGAATTAGATAATTCCAAACAATTACAAACCCGGGTCAGGGGTGTAGAGCAGGCAAAAGAGCAGGCTCCCGCGGCAATGCAGCGCCGGATTCTGAAGCGCTTGGAATGCGCGGAATCCTCAGCACGCACGCCATGGGATGACGAGGAGGAGTAGACTGGGACAGAGGACTAACAGCACCTGGGGGACCTCTTATTAGTACAGATGAAGAGACACTCTATCTGTGGACACTCTATTGTTTTAACGGTTTATTCCCTATATTTCATGAGAATAGTAGTTTGTTTTAATTGACTTTTAATGGCTGCTATTCCATAAAATGAACAAATAGTATAATCCTCGCCTCTGGTCCTGACACAGACTTCAACAAAGGCACAGTGGTCCTTCTCAATATACTACATAAAATCTTCTGTATAAGCAATGAAAACTACTGTAAACCATCTTTACTGCGTATAGTGCACCATTACACTCTCCATATGTTCCTCAATTAAACCCTTAAACTACACTTCATATTACTGAAGATGCTGTTTTGATTTCTTCGACTTTGGTTGAAACGTCGATTAACACAAGTGCAAGACTGAGATTCTCTCCATTGAATAGATGTTAGTTTAATTAAAAAACATTTCTCCATGTGCGTATCGTCCTAACCACTTGTACATATTTTTATCAATTTGCATTGTATTTGTCTATAATGTAAATCTATCTCCATCTGAGAACTGCACTATTCTGCATGATGTAAGGTCTCAAAGTAATTTTCTTGGTATGGAACTTATCGTTTTGTACATTCATATATCTCATACATCTGGTGTATTGCAATTCATTAAGGGAGAGCGAGAGAGTCACAAACACCCACGGTACGTAGGTCAATCTCCAGGTACGCACTTGGATGTCTCCTGACACATCAGAGGCATCGAAAGCTATTGGAACGGGGACAACTCTCCCACAAATGTTTGCCACTATCCTCATCATTGGTGTCCTCCCCCATCCAGGTAAGTAAATACCACCTTAATGGATTAGCTCGATGGTGGTGAAATCCAACTTAATTTTTTCTGGGTAGAAGCTGGGATCCAGTGAAGTTATAATATCTTAGGGTATGGTATACCCAAAAGATTTCCCTTACTGTGGGCCATCTGCCTTTTTCAGGACTAAGGTGATCCCTACCAAGTATGCTTTTTAGGTCTCGTCTATTCCATCCAGTAGGGATGGTAGGCGAGATTTATAGTAAGCGTTTCGAAAAGTCTACCTACTGCGGATCGCCTACAGTTCATGTGAGCCAGGCGCGTGCACAGGAATTCGCTCCCCCCTGCCCTCCCACAAAGCAAGACAAGACAAGAACATCAAAGCGACTGTGGCCGCTCTGATTCCATTTGCCACCAGCCACTTCACGCGCTTCGCAGGTCCTAAACAGGACCATCTGCTCGTGAATCGGAATGCTGGCATGTTTGCTCTCATTTGCTGTCCCTCTTCCCCACTGCCTCGCCCCAACTCCTGCATTCCATACCCTACTCACTTCAGTCCCTCATGCAGAATTCTCCTTTCTATCCAGCTCTGCTAACTTGCTGCTATGCTTCATTTTCTCTAACCACGCTTCTGTCTGTTCAGCCTCACCCTGTCTCTTAGTCCTTGCCTCTCTGCGCCCCCCTTCCCGGCATCCGCTCCCTCCCTTTCTTTCACTGTTTGCCCCCTTTTCTCTCAAACACGCCCCCTCTTCATGAAATATCTTCTGGCTTCGCGTTCTCTCACACCAAGTCTTCTCTCTCTCTCTCTCTTTCGCTCACACACTCTCTTTTGTCTCTCGCTCTCTCATACTCTCTTCTGTCTCTCGCTCTCTCATACACTCTCTTCTGTCTCTTGCTCCCTCACACACTCTCTTCTGTCTCTCGCTCTCTCACACACTTTCTTCTGTCTCTCGCTCTCTCACACACTCTTCTGTCTCTTGCTCTCTCACACACTCTTCTGTCTCTTGCTCTCTCACACACTCTTCTGTCTCTCGCTCTCTCACACACTTCCATTTTCTTGTTTCCGCTTTGCTTAAATTCTTTCACTTGTTTTCATGCGTGAGTAGTGGGCAATTATTACCCGAGAGTTTTTTACCCCTCGATTTTAACATAATTTCAGGGTAACACCACCTCAAAACAACGGACAAACACACACCAACTATTGCTTGGCGAGTACAAAACCTCAGAGTCAGTAGTCACGCTATGCACAGACACAAACAGAGCCAAGCTATTTCTCGGTGTGTACTTAACCTCTCAGTCACGCTCTGCACAGCACAGGCATTCAGAGGGAGCATGCCTCTGGGCTCTGGGAGTTTAAAGGCTGGGCCCGGGAGATCCGCGTGGATTAGTGGACCTGCCAGCTCTCATCAGTTGTAGAGTAATCCAGTGTTTTTTTTCTGAATGTTTCCGTTTAGCCTATTTTTATCAGACATGCTCCACATGTATTAAATATATTTTTTTTTAATGCTTTTTTTTTCGCTGCAGGACCTTAACGTTGCTTTTATGTATGTGTACTTTTTTAAGCTATAACACACTGGATACTAACTCTGATACCTGCAGCCAAGATTTACTCTGATAATGGGTAACTGGGGATTTCCACAAGCGACCAGAAACCCGGCCCCCTCCATTGGTCAGTCACATGAGCTAGTCGAGGAAGCAGGACAGCTTAGATGAACATGGCAACAAGTAATCTGCCAGTAGAAAATACCCCAATTTTGGTTGAATAACCCCTTTCCTGCTTCCCAACTCCCTCTCCCCCTGATATACTTACATTTGATATCTTACTTGCTCAACGCATCCTATTCTTACAATTGTCATGCACATGTAGTTGCATTAGCAAACTAAAAGATATCTGTTCGAGGCATATGAGCTGCAGATCGTACACTTCGCATTAGATCGCCACCTGGTGTTGGGCTCGGATGATTGCAGGTTGTTGTCTTCTTGGAGAAGTCTTTGTAGTCACGATATAGGTGACTCCTCCCTTGGACAATACTGCGCATGGGCAT
Source organism: Lissotriton vulgaris (assembly GCF_964263255.1). NCBI lineage: Eukaryota > Metazoa > Chordata > Amphibia > Caudata > Salamandridae > Lissotriton > Lissotriton vulgaris. Next base: position 693,452,152 of record NC_141695.1, on the reverse strand, counting down.
CTGCTCCATCCTTAGATTGTTTTTTTCCGCCACTGGGTTCGGATGAAAGTTTCTCTGCTCCGGCTAGAAACACTTTTCCAGCAACTTCGAAGCGAAAAACTTCCACAAACTTCCAAAAACGACCTTCGACATCGAAGACCAGGTTTTTCGACGACATAACTTCCATTCCGGTCATCTTAGTGGGCCGTTAGGCCTATCGATGCCGTGGGGCCTACACCACATGGAAATAACTCCGTTCAAGAAATGCCCGAAATACCAGGCAAAATTCCTGCATAGCGTTCATCACGAGATTTGCAACAACTGTCTATCGCCGGACCACAACGAGTCGACCTGCACAGCTTGTGCGTCCTTCTGATCCAAGAAGACCATCCGGAATCGGAGGGCCCGTCGACACGAAATGAGGAGATCAGCCCCAGCGCCGGACAAAATCTTTCGACAAGGTTCCACTTGTTCCAGAAGATGACTCGCCGGATCTCCAGATCATATCAGAGGCAGTGGATTCGGAAGAATCCAATCCATCACGTCAACCCGTGAGTACCTCTGCCCCTGCACCTCATGCATTGCCCAAGCCAAAGGCGAAGGTCAGCACTCCGCCCAAAGGGCCCAGTCGAGACCAAGCGCTCCCTCTTAAAGCCCAGACTTCGAGCTCGGCTCCGAAGAAGACAACTACGCTTTCAGGTGCTTCGGCCCCGAGCAAACCACACGTGCGGATCCCACCACTTCCAACGGCACCGAGGCAGCGAGGCCAAAAGACTCTTCGGCACCGAGGCCAAAAGACTCTTCGGCACCGAGGCCAAAAGACTCTTCGGCACCGAGGCCAAAAGACTCTTCGGCACCGAGGCCAAAAGACTCTTCGGCACCGAGGCCAAAAGACTCTTCGGCACCGAGGCCAAAAGACTCTTCGGCACCGAGGCCAAAAGACTCTTCGGCACCGAGGCCAAAAGACTCTTCGGCACCGAGGCCAAAAGACTCTTCGGCACCGAGGCCAAAAGACTCTTCGGCACCGAGGCCAAAAGACTCTTCGGCACCGAGGCCAAAAGACTCTTCGGCACCGAGGCCAAAAGACTCTTCGGCACCGAAACTAAAAGACTCTTCGGCACCGAAACTGAAAGACTCTTCGGCACCGAAACTGAAAGACTCTTCGGCACCGAAACAGAAAGACTCTTCGGCACCGAAACAGAAAGACTCTTCGGCACCGAAACAGAAAGACTCTTCGGCACCGAAACAAAGACTCTTCGGCACCAAAATCAAAAGAAGCTTCGGCTCCAAAGCCATCTACTTCTAAAGATAAAGATGGAGAGTCAGCTTCCACTCCGAAGACTGCCGTTCCGGTGACAACACCTGCAAGTTCGAGTTCGAGTTCGGTCATTTATATAGCGCACTGCTCACCCAGAGGGTCTCCAGGCGCTTGGGAAGGGTTCATTATTTATCGAATAACCAGGTTTTAAGTTCTTTTCTGAAGGAGGTGTGGTTTTGACCAAGGCGGAGGTAGGTGGGGAGTGAGTTCCAGGTCTTGGCTGCCAAGAAGGAGAAGGATCTTCCTCCAATGGTGGATTTTCGGATGCGTGGGATTGCGGCAAGGGCTTGATTGGAGGATCTAAGTTGGCGAGAGGGTTTGTAGAAGGACAGTCGGGTGTTGAGGCATTCGGGATCAAGATTGTAGAGGGCCTTGTGTGCGTGGGTGAGAAGACGGAATGTAATTCTTTTGTTGACGGGAAGCCAGTGGAGGTCTTTTAGGTGTCCGGTGATGTGATCTTGGCGAGGGTTGTCCAGTATGAGTCTCGCAGATGCGTTTTGGATGCGTTGGAGTCTTTTCTGTAATTTTGCTGTGATTCCGGCGTAAAGTGTGTTGCCATAATCTAGTCGACTCGTGACCAATGCGTGGGTGACAGTCTTTCTTGTCTCAAGGGGGATCCAGCGGAAGATCTTTTTGAGGATGCGAAGTGCGTTGAAGCAGGAGGATGAGACTGCGTTGACTTGTCTGGACATCAAGAGAGAGGAGTCTAGGATGAAGCCAAGGTTACGTGCATGATCTGTGGGTGTGGGTGCTGTGCCCAGAGCAGAAGGCCACCAAGAGTCGTCCCAGGCAGAGGGGGAAGATCCTAGGATGAGCACCTCCGTTTTGTCTGAGTTGAGTTTTAGGCGGCTGTGTTTCATCCATTCGGCTACTTCTTTCATGCCTTCGTGAAGATTGGTTTTGGCGGTGTTGGGGTCTTTGGTGAGGAAAGGATTCATTGGGTGTCGTCGGCGTAAGAGATGATGTTGAGGTTGTGTTGGCGTGCGATTGGTGCGAGTGGGCTCATGTAGACGTTGAAGAGGGTGGGACTGAGTGAAGATCCTTGTGGTACTCCACAGATGACTTCAGTGGCCTCTGAAATGAATGGGGGAAGTCGGACTCTCTGAGTTCTCCCAGCTAGGAAGGAGGTGATCCAGTCCAAGGCTTTTCCTTGTATGCCGATGTTGCTGAGGCGTTGTATGAGGGTGCTGTGGCAGACTGTGTCGAAAGCAGCGGAGAGGTCGAGTAGAATGAGGGCCGCTGTTTCTCCGTTGTCCAGAAGTGTTCGGATGTCGTCTGTTGCTGCAATGAGGGCGGTTTCGGTGCTGTGTTTGGCTCGAAATCCGGACTGAGAGGGATCAAGGGAGTTGTTGGATTCAAGGAAGGCGGCGAGCTGGTTGTTGACGGCTTTCTCAATGACTTTGGCTGGGAATGGGAGGAGGGATATGGGTCGGTAGTTTTTAAGTTCAGAGGGGTCTGCTGTGGGTTTCTTCAGGAGGGCGCTGGGTTCAGCGTGTTTCCAGCTTTCTGGGAAGGTGGCAGATTTGAACGAGCAGTTGATGACATCACGGAGATGGGGTGCGATGATGGAGTCAACTTTGTTGAAGATGTGGTGGGGGCAGGGGTCGGTTGGCGAGCCGGAGTGGATTGAGTTCATAAGGCGGATGGTGTCTTCAGTGGTGATTGGGTTCCAGGCGCTAAGGTTGTTAGTTGGCGGAGTGGGATCTGAGGGAGTGGGATCTGAGGGGGGTGTGGAGGGTTGATCGCTGGGAGTATTCTCAAAGCTGTTGTGGATGTTGGCAATTTTGTTGTAGAAGAAGGAGAATAGCGCATCGCAGAGGTCTTGGGAGGGGGTGATGTCGTTAGATGCTGCGGTGGGGTTGGTGAATTCTTTGACGATGTTGAAAAGTTCCTTGCTGTTGTGAGTGTTGTTGTCGAGACGATCCTTGAATGCGGATTTCTTGGCGGATCGAATCAGTTGGTGGTGTTTGCGGGTGGCTGCCTTAAGGGCGGCCATGTTGTTGGTGGTTGGGTTTTTTCTCCATGTATTCTCCAGGGTGCGGCATAGCTTCTTGGAATTTTTAAGGTCCTCATTGAACCAGGGAGCCTTTTTGCTGGCTGATTTGATCTGGTGCTTTTTCAGGGGTGCTAATTCGTCAGCACTGTGGGTGATCCATTGCTTGAGATTGTTGGCCGCTTGGTTTGGGTCCAGTGAAGGGGTGGGGGGGGTTTTGATTGAGTGATGTGAGGAGTTGGTCGGAGGTGATTTTGTTCCAGTTTCTCCGAGGAATAGGTTGTGGGCGGTTGTGGGTCAGGGTGGTTTTGTAGCTGAAGTTAACACAGCTGTGGTCCGTCCAGTGGAGAGCTGTGGTGCGGTCGAAGGAGATGTGCTTGCTGGAGGTGAAGATAGGGTCGAGCGTGTGTCCGCCTACATGGGTGGGGGTGTCAACAAGTTGTTTAAGTCCGAGATTGGCCAGGTTGTCCAGAAGGGAGTTGGTGTTGCTGTTGTGTTTGTTTTCGAGGTGGAAGTTGAGGTCTCCTAATAGAATGTAGTTCTCGGAGGCGAGGGCATGTGGGCTGACGAAGTCCGTGATGTCATCGCTGAATTGAGTGGGGGTACCTGGAGGTCTGTAAATGAGGGTGCCTCTGAGTGTGGTCCTAGGGTCGGTCTGGATCTGAAAATGGAGATGTTCAGCGGTTGTAAGATTTTCGTCGGAGCTGGTTGTGATTTTGATGGTATTCCTATGGATGATGGCGATGCTTCCTGTTTGATTGGAGCGGTCTTTTCGGATGATCTTGTAAGCGTCCGGTATGGCAATGGCGATGTCTGGTGCTGATGATGTGTTCATCCATGTCTCCGTGAGGAAGGCGATGTCCGGCGCCGCAGTGTCGAGTAGGTCCCAGAGTTCAGTTGCGTGTCTGTGGACCGAGCGGGTGTTCAGCAGGATGCACTTCAGGCGGTTAGAGTCGGTGCTATGTATGGAGGGAGAGGATTTGGTGAGGGTCCTGAAGCAGTTGAACTGGCAGGAGAGGCATGCGAATGGGCCGTGGGTTCGTCCTGGGGTGGCATCACAGCATTGTTGTGTGCGTCCGGAGTTGAGGGCGTGGAGAGATGCGGCATCATATGTGACTCTAGTGGGTTGGGAGTTGCGGGGGCCAAGGGGTCTGGCGCTGGGCGCGGTCCAGGCGCGGACGGGCGTAGATGGGCTTACCTTTGGCGCACCTTTGGGACGCGACCGCTGCGCGTGACCGCTGCGCGTGACCGCTGCGCCATACCTCATCTGTCATAAATGGATAGTGAAGGGGGCGGGGGCGATGGAGGAGCAGCTGGGAGGCGGGTGCGTGTTGTATTTCCGGCCAGGGGAGAACAACAACAACAATAAAATGGCTGCTAGCCAAAAAGCCGAGACACAATAGGTATGCAGACAGTGGGCGCGCTGCAGACGGTTAAACAGGCAGCAATGCACAAGTCGCTGCAATTCTATTCGTTATGGCAGATCTCTAAGATAATAATTTTAACTGATAACAATGATCTAAACCGGCAGACTAGCGCAGCAGTACAAAGTTAACTTCAATCAGGCTATATCGGGCCGGATCCCGAGGTCCCGAAGCCCTCGGACACGCCTGTCTAACCGAAAGTAACACCTTCGGCATCAAGACATTTGCCACAGGACACTGTAACACCTCCCAAGGTAAAACGACCAAAACAACCTCTGTCGGAACCGAAAAAAATCGACGGCGAAGAAGGTTGTAGAGAAGGAGGAGGAAGAATTGTTTAGACCAGACCCTAAACAGAAGAAAATCTACATAAATCCAAAGACTGGACATGTGGGTGCTATACCTCTTAAGAAGAGACCAGCAGAAACGCCACCTATACCTGTGGTTCTTGCCAAAAAGGACTGTGCAACTTCCCCTATGCACCCTCCCTCTCCTGTATCTCCTTCCTCTCCTATCCCTCCTTACATTTCACCTCAAATCTCTCCTGTAGCCTCTCCTGCATCCTCACATTCACCACAAACTGATGAGGAGTATGACCTAGGTGGTGGGGAGGATCCGAATACAAACCCAAATACATATCCTTTAGATGAGGATGTCTATACCTTTCCACCTCCTAATGTGCCTGATATCCCGGATCTGCAGTTATACCCATCAAAGCCCTCTCCTCCAGAGGACAGCATTGGTTTTAATCACCTCTTACACAGGGCTGCTATCTACCACAATGTTACAATGCACTCTGATGACATTGAGGAGGATTTTCTGTTGAATACTTTTGAGCCATCACATAGATCCACTCACATTCTTCCCATGATCAAAGGAGTCATTAAGCACGCTCCAGAAATATTCAAAGATCCTGTGCGTGCTAGGGTATTAAATCCAAGGATAGAAAAGAAATATCGGCCTGCACTCTCTGACCCAACCTATATTAAGGGACTCTACATTAGACTCTTTAGTAGTGTCCAATTCAAGAAAAAGGGCGAATTCACAGACTTCTGGGGAAACGTCCCCACCTGACATGGAATCCAAAGTTATTGATGCGTCAGGTAAAAGGATTGCTGCACAAGCTACAAATATATGGCGCATTGCCAAGACACAAGCTTCTCTCACGTTATGACATTGCTCATTACGACCAATTAGAAACACTAATGCAGCACCTCCCAGATCAGTATAAGGATCAGGCAACTGAGCTTATTCAAGAAGGCAAATTAATATCCAATGCCTCAATAAAATATGCACTAGATGTAGCAGATACAGCTGCTAGAGCTGTAAATACTAGCGTGATACTCAGGAGACATGCATGGCTGTGCATTTCCGGGTTCAAACAAGAGGTGCAAACCACAATTTTGAACCAGCCCTTTAACCAGAACCAGTTATTCGGTCCAGAAGTAGACACTACACTGGAGAAAATGAAGAAGGACACAGCAAAGTCAATGGGAGCCCTACAGTCCACACAAACTAGAGGTTCCTTTTGTTGCTCCTTTTATAGAGGAGGCTCCAAGCAGACTGGAGCAGACACAGCAACATCTTTCAAAACACAAACACAAACCTCCTCCAATAAGGGATATTTTAGAGGAGGATTCAGGGGCATTAATAACAAGGGAATAGGACGCGGTAACAACAGAAATCGCTCCTCCTCCATAACTAAACAGTGACTTCCCTCTGCTCCCCCAACAGCATTCCACTCCTGTGGGGTGCAGATTAACACAGTTCCTGCCTGTCTGGAACTCCATAACAACGGACAGGTGGGTGAGACAGGTTATCCAACATGGCTACTGCCTAGAACTTACAGCAACCCCCCCAAACATACCACCCAGGCAGCATCCCATGACTACAGATCACCTGACTCAGCTTCAACAAGAAGTCCTAGCACTTCTACAAAGAGATGCTATTCAACTAGTTCCATTAGAGGAACATGGGACGGGGTTTACTCGCTGTATTTTCTAATTCCCAAAAAGGACGGCACTTTGAGACCAATTCTCGACCTCAGGCCCCTCAACCATTACATACAATCAGATCATTTTCATATGATCACTCTGCAACAAGTGCTTCCACTGCTGCAACAAGGCAATTTCCTTTCAACACTAGACTGAAAGGACGCCTACTTTCACATCCCAATACATCCTGCTCACAGGAAGTACCTACGGTTTGTAATACAAGGACAGCACTATCAGTTAAAAGTCCTTCCATTTGGTGTCACAACAGCTCCAAGAGTGTTCACGAAGATGTTAGCAGTAGTAGCAGCACATCTCCGAAGACAACAAATACACGTCTTCCCTTACCTGGACGATTGGCTCATAAAAGCCAAATCATTCCACCAATGTGTACAACACACTCAGCTGACAATTCAACTGTTGCACGACTTAGGGTTTACGATCAACTACACAAAGTCGCACCTAGAGCCTTCGCACGTGCATCAGTATCTAGGAGCTACCATAAACACATCTATAGCTCGAGCGTATCTCAGTCCAGCCAGGATACAGAGCATTCAAGCCCTAGTCTCAACCTTTCAACACCAGCAGTCTCTCCAAGCAAGAGTGTTCATGAGATTAATAGGCATGATGGCATCCTGTATCTTCATAGTGCCACATGCAAGATTGCAAATGCGTCCATTACAAGAGTGTCTAGCACGACAGTGGAATCAGGCTCAAGGTCAGCTCACAGACCTGGTGTTGGTAGACAGCCGTACGCATCGCTCTCTGCAATGGTGGAACACCAAAAACTTGACAAGAGGATGGCCGTTCCTCGAGCCTGTTCCACAAATAGTGCTCACAACAGAAGCATCCCTCACAGGATGGGGAGCCCATCTCTTGCACCACACGACTCAAAGTCGATGGAACAACCAACAAAAGCTGTTGCATATCAACCATCTAGAGTTGCTAGCAATATTCTTAGCACTCAAAACCTTTCAACTTCAAGTACAGAACAAACCTGTCTTAATCCGGACGGACAATATGACAGCAATGTACTATATACAAAAACAGGGGAGGGGGGACACTCTCTGCAACTGTCCCAGCTCGCACAGAACATTTGGAGATGGGCCGTACCTCAAAACATATATCTATTAGCGGAACACCTTCCAGGAATTCACAATCAGATAGTGGATCCGTTGAGTCGGCAGTCACAACAGATTTACGAATGGGAACTACATCCACAAGTTCTTCAACTATTCTTCCAACAGTGGGGGCACCCACACATAGACCTGTTTGCCACCCAAAATGCAAAATGCCCAGCCTTCCCACACCCAAGGTCAGAGGGCAATGCAATATGGATGAACTGGTCAGGCAGATTTGCGTACGCTTTTCCGCCTCTCCCCCTCATTCCACTAGTGGTGCTCAAGCTCAAACAACAGTCTCTCAAGCTCATTCTAGTAGCTCCCATATGGGCACGCCAGCAGTGGTTCACCACGCTATTAGATCTCTCCCTGGTTCCACTCCAAAAGTTACAGCTCACACCCTCGATGTTAACACAGAACCATGGAGAAATCAGACACCCAGACCCGAACCAACTGAATTTGGCGATCTGCCTCCTGAAGTCTTAGAGTTTGGTTATCTTAACCTACCACCAGACTGCATGAATATCATTAAAGAGGCGAGAAGACCCACTACTAGAGTGTGTTATGCCGCCAAATGGAAAAGATTTGCAATATATTGCAAACATAATCACATTGATCCACTGGATGCTTCCATCCAAAATATCATTTGTTACCTGTTACATCTGCAAAGGTCTAATTTGTCATACTCTTCCATACACCTACATCTTGCAGCAATTGCTGCCTATTTACAAAACAGACAACACTTGTGTCTTTTTAGGGTACTTGCAATCCAAGCATTTATGGAAGAATTAAAAAGAATAATCCCTCGCAGGCTGCCACCTTCTCCTGTACAGAAGCTAAATTTGGTCCTTACGAGACTCATGGGACCCCCCTTTGAGCCTCTGCATAAATGTGAACTGCAATTCCTCACATGGAAAACTGCTTTCCTAGTTGCCATCACCTCTCTCAGAAGAGTAAGTGAAATACAATTGTTCACTATACAAGAACCATTTTTTCAAATACATACTAATAAAGTGGTTCTCAGATCTATTCCAAAATTTCTTCCAAAGGTTAACACACCTTTTCATTTAAACCAATCAGTAGAGTTACCTGTGTTTTTCCAAAACCCAGACTCTGTAGCAGAAAGGGCTTTACACACGTTAGATGTTAAAAGAGCTCTGCTATACTACATAGATAGAACTAAATCCTTTAGAAAGACAAAACAATTATTTGTATCTTTCTCTCCTCCACACAAAGGCAACCCTATCTCTAAGGGTGGGATTGCCAAGTGGATTAAGTGCATACAGATATGCTATCAAAAAGCTAAACACACACTAACCGTTCCTCCTAGAGCACACTCCACTCGCAAGCTAGGAGCCTCTATGGCTTTCTTAGGAAATATACCATTAGAGGACATATGCAAGGCAGCAACAGGGTCTACAACACACACCTTCACTAAACACTATTGTGTTGATGTGCAAGCCAAGCAGCAAGCTGCAGTAGGCCAGGCTGTCCTTTAGAACATTATGTTCGAGGGATGTGGGCGCCTGAATTCATATCTGTCCAAAGATCGCCACCTAGTGTTGGGTCGGGATGATCGCCGCCTAGTGTTGGGTCCGGATGATTGCATATTGTTGTCCTGGAAGAGTCTTCGAAGTATCACGAGATATGTGGCTCCTCCCTCGGACTACAGTGCTCATGGGCATCCTCTCCATCCTCAGATTGTCTTTTTCCGCCATTGGGTTCGGATGTACTTTCCTTTACTCGAAGTTCGGAATCGAAAAAAGTTATTCTAAAAGTCCAAAAGGCCTTAGAGTTCGGCAGTATTGTTTCGATCGGTCTAGAGAAACTTTGTTTAGAGTTATCCAGCTTAGCCGCAGGGCCTTCTCGACGCTACGTGGACCGGTCGTCGATGGAACGGACTCCTTTTAAAAGATGCCCTCAATGTAACGCTAAAATTCCCACAGACAAACACCCTGTATGTAACAGATGTCTATCCCCAGATCATAACAAAGACGACTGCCTAGCCTGTGCCCAGTTTCGATCCAAAAAGACGATCCGGAATCGAAGGGCGCTAGGTTAATAATGCAGCAATAAGCGCCGAAGCCAGAAAATATCTTCGACGACGAGGAAGAACTTGTCGAAGCCGAAGAATCGGAGGAACAGTCCGATCAAGACTCCGAGCATGAATCCAATTACTACGTCGACGACTAAGAAGACATCGTCGAGGTAGGAGACAATGATCAAGGGATTGGAGCTGTCGAGGACGACTCCAGTGATGAAGCGGGGCGAATCGTGAGTACACCGCCCCACAAAAACATTACGTCGGTTCCAAAGGCTCAGGTCGCGGCATCGCCGGAAGGCCTTAGCCAAGATCTCGATACCGATTCTATAGCCCCGCAGTCCAGCTCGGCTAAGAATATTCAAAAAGAGCCATCTCAAAAACATCAAAAATTGGTATCGAAACCAAAAACAGTGGAACCGAAACCAAAACCGAAACTGATAGACAATACAGTCTTCGGACCGAACTACGCAGACCCATCGGAGTCGAACAGAAAGGTCGCCGAGCCGAAGCCCAACGTGCCTCTACAAACTCCGAAACCGAAGGCCGTTGACCCGATACAATCGGCTCTGAAAATAAAACAAAAGGGGTTCTTCGAGAAGGCCTCGATCCCAAAAGGGTCGTCTAACCGAAACAGAAAGTCGACAAGCCAAAAGTAGTACCATCGAAAACTATCGAGCCGAAGCCAATCAATCCAAAGAGGGGCATCAAGAAGAAAACTGAAGGCATGGTTCCGAAACAACAGCTTTCGAAGACGCCTCAAGTTCAAAAGGGGTCGATCGAGCCGACTAGAAACGTTGAACCGATCAAAACATCAGCTCCAAAGAAACCAGCACAGCCAAAAAACACGGTTCGACTGCCGAAGCCTTTGGGACCAATTAAATTTGGACTTCCAACTCCCCTTGACAAATCGCAAACAACTCTTGTAACGTCAAGACTGGTCGACCCAAAGAGCAGTGTCGGACCGAAACAATTAAAGACAAAAACTGCTGAAGAGGAGAACTTATACCCAGACCCCTCAGCAGAAGAACAGTCAAAACTCTATATTGACCCTAATACTAGCAAAGTTACTCTCTACAAAAGGAAAGTCAGACCAGTATCCAGTAAAGACTCCTATACTATCTCACTAAAGAAGAAAAGGGACTGTGCTACTTCCCCTATTCTATTTGAGCCTATGCCTAACCCATACACAGATTCACCCACACACTCAGAGGAAGAGGTTATTGATGAAGATAATGAGGAATACATTTACCCAGTAGACCCTGACCCAGACACCCAGCCACAACCATGGGCGGACTCAGTGGACCCTTATAGCTCTACACCCATTCCAGATACACCTGCATACCTACTAAGCCTTCCCCTACAGAGGATACGGCTGCATTAAATGCACTAATAGACAGAGCAGCCCTCCATCACAATGTAGAGATGTATGCAGTCCCCATTGAGGAGGATTTCCTTTTTGACACTTTTGCTACATCAGAAATGTCTGTAAAAACATTACCTATGTTGAAAGGGGTACTTAAACATGCAGGAGACTTATTTAAGGAAACAACTAAGGCAAGGGTAATTAACCCTAGAATAGAGAAAAAACACAGGCCAGCACCATTAGACCCCACATATATTAAGGGGAAACTGCCTCTAGATTCATTGGTTGTATCCAATGCACGTAAACATGCAAACTCTCAAACAGGAGAAGCTCCTCCTCCAGACAAAGAGTCGAAAATTCTTGACGCTTAAGGCAAAAGGGTAGCTGCCCAAGCAGCAAACACATGGCGTATTGCAAATACGCAAGCCCTGCTAGCTAGGTATGACAGGGCACACTATGACACATTAGAGACACTCCTCCAGCATTTTCCTGAACCTTACAAGGAACAGGCTGAGGAACTAATACAGGAGGGAAAGTTAATAACTGATGCCTCCATTAAATGTGCCTTAGACGTTGCAGACACAGCTGCCAGGTCAATTAACACCAGTGTCATGCTCAGAAGACATGCGTGGCTTCGCATCTCAGGTTTCAAAAATGAAGTCCAGTCCACTATATTAAATCAGCCAGTAAATCCAGATTTCTTGTTTGGTCCAGCTGTAGACAACATTCTGGACAAAATGAAGAAGGACACTGAGACTGCTAAGTCGATGGGAGCCTTGCAATCCCAACAACATAGGGGTTCCTTTCGTCGCTCCAATAAGAGGAGCTGCAAGAGGTACCTTGTCACAGCACAGCTCAAACTACAAGGGGAACACGCAAACCACCTACAACAAAAACAATAATAGAGGTGGTTACCGAGGCAATAGCAACAAGGGCAGAGGGAGAGGAGGTAATACCACCATATCCTCTACCAACACCAAGCAGTGACTTCTTGTTGCTACCCCCAGACCATACAACACCAGTCGGGGGACGACTACAGCAGTTCCTACCTGCCTGGCAAAACATCACCACGAACAGGTGGGTAATACAAATTATGCAAAATGGCTATTGCCTAGAGCTCATCTCCACACCGCCCAACATACCCACCCGTACACCGTTCTATGTCCACAGAACATCTCAACCTATTGCAGCAAGAGGTTATCAGTATGCTGCAAAAAGGAACCATAGAACCAGTACCGATACAACATCAGGGTACAGGGGTATACGCTCTATACTTCCTAATCCCAAAAAAAGACGGGTCTCTCAGACCAATATTGGACCTCAGGCCCCTAAATCAATACATTCTATCAGAGCATTTCCATATGCTCACTCTACAACAGGTCTTACCACTGCTGCAGCAAGGAGACTTCCTCGCAACTTTAGACCTCAAAGATGCATACTTCCATATACCTATACACCCGGCTCACAGGAAGTATCACAGATTCACAATACAAGGTCAACACTACCAATTCAAAGTCCTTCCTTTTGGTGTGACAACAGCCCCACGGGTGTTCACAAAATGCCTAGCGACAGTAGCTGCACATCTAAGAAGACAGCATATTCATGTCTACCCGTACCTGGACGACTGGCTAATACAAGCAAATTCGGCCCAGCAATGTGCCAGCCACATGTCTCGCACCATTCATCTCCTACACAGTCTAGGCTTCTCGCTGAACTACCCAAAATCTCACCTACAGCCGTCCAATGTACAACAGTACCTGAGAGCAACAGTAGGTACTCTAGCAGCAAAAGCATACCCAAGCACAGCAAGGATCAACAGTATGCAACTGCTCATCCAAAAGTTCAAGCCACAACACTCGCTCTCTGCACAAGTGTTTATGCAACTCATAGGCATGATGGCTTCGTGCATATTCATAGTCCCTCACGCACGACTACACATGCGTCCGCTCCAACAGCGCCTAGCACAACAATGGAACCAGGCTCAAGGACAATTGAAAGACCTAGTGTTGGTAACCAGTCGTGCATACAACTCTGCATTGGTGGAATCCACAAAACCTTTGCAAAGGTAGACTGTTCCAAGAGCCTGTACCACAGATAGTCATGACGGCGGACGCATCCCTGTTGGAATGGGGAGCCCATGTCCTTCAGTACACAGTGCAAGGTCTATGGACAACACAACAAAAGAAAGATGGCAGTTTTTCTGGCACTGAAAGCATTCAAAATACATTTGTGCAACAAGACGGTGTTGATCAGGACGGACAGCATGACAGCAATGTATTACATACAGAAGCAGGGAGGAACACACTCTCCACAACTATCACACCTAGCTCAAAGCATGTGGAAGTGGGCCATTCAAAGAAACATTTTTCTCATGGCGGAACACCTCCCAGGCAAGGACAATCAAATAGCGGATCTGCTCAGCAGACACAGCCAACAGATGCACAAGTGGGAGATTCATCCCAAAGTGCTACAGTCATACTTCCAACAGTGAGGACAACCAGACATAGACCTGTTCGCCACAAAGGAAAACGCAAAATGCCAGTACTTTGCCGCCAATTTGCGTACGCTTTTCCCCCAGCACCACTAATACCACTGGTGGCACGCAAACTACGCCAGCATCCAATGACACTAATCCTAGTTGCTCCAACATGGGCGAGGCAACCATGGTACACAACATTTCTAGAACTCTCCGTGGTGCCTCATCAAAGACTGCATCTAACACCTGCTCTTCTAACGCAGAGCCATGGAGACCTACAGCACCCAGATCCTCAACAGCTGAACCTTGCAATCTGGCTCCTGAAGTCCTAGAGTTTGGGTACCTAAACTTACCTCCAGACTGCATGAATATTATCAAAGAGGCAAGAAAACCTGCTACCAGAGCATGTAACGCTTAAAAGTGGAAGCGTTTTGTCATTTATTGTAATAATAATGACATAAACCCATTAGATGCTTCAACACAAAACATCATTTGCTATCTTTTGCACTTACATTGTTGCAATTTAGCTTATTCATCTATACGAAAACACTTAGCTGCCATAGCAGCTTATCTTCAAAACAGACAGCATCTTTCACTGTTTCAAGTGCCAGCAATTAAAGCATTCATGGAGGGACTCAAACTAATAATTCCTCCAAAACACCCACCTTCACCAGTCTGGAACCTAAACATTGTTTTAACCAGACTGATGGGACCACCATTTGAGCCGTTACATTCATGTGAATTACAATTTCTAACATGGAAGGTGGCTTTTCTGGTAGCAATTACTTTGCTTAGAAGAGTTAGCGAGCTGCAAGCCCTAACTATTCAAGAGCCATTTATCCAAATACATGCAAATAGGGTGGTGCTTAGAACAAACCCTAAATTCATGCCAAAGGTCTTTCATATCAATCAGACAATAGAACTGCCAGTGTTCTTTCTAAATCCACAGTCAGTACCTGAAAGAGCACTACATACACTAGATGTCGAAAGAGCTCTTCTTTACTACATTGACAGAACTAAGGATTTTAGGAAAACTAAACAATTGTTTGTTGCCTTTTCACCACAACACAAAGGCAACCCAATTTCAAAATCCGTGTTAGCCAGATGGATCGTTAAGTGCATTCAAATATGTTATCAAAAAGCAAAACGCACCTTAACAGTTCCCCCAAGAGCGCATTCTACATGCAAACAAGGGGCATCTATGGCTTTCCTGGGAAACATTCCTCTAGAGGAAATATGTAGAGCAGCCACATGGTCTACCATACATACCTTCACAAAACACTACTGTGTAGATGTACATTCCAAACAGCAAGCTGCTGTAGGACAGGCTGTTCTAAAAACTCTTTTTCAAACTGCTGCAGCTGGCACAGGCAGCCACTGCTAAAGGAGAGACTGCTATACATTCTATGCACAGATATGAATTCAGCAGCCCACATGCCTCGAACGTAATATGCTACTTACCAGTATGCATCTGTTTTTGGCATGTAGGGCTGCTGACATTCATATCGAATGCACATGCATGGACATCCTTTTTTTCTTACTGTATCTTTACTAACTCCATCATTTCCCATCATGGCGAAAAACAATCTAAGGATGGAGCTGATGCCCATGCGCACTATTGTCCAAGGGAGGAGTCACCTATATCGTGACTACAAAGACTTCTCCAAGAAGACAACAACCTGCAATCATCCGAGCCCAACACCAGTTGGCGATCTAATGCGAAGTGTACGACTGCAGCTCTACATGCCAAGAACAGATGCATACTGGTAAGTAGCATTTTCCTTCAAGTGATTAACTGAAGGGTAATTTTGCAATTCAATATTAAACGTATAGTGATCCCCTAGAATACATCTAATTCTGCATATTGTCTGAGGGAATGCAACACATCCTAATGAAGTGATATCCGAAGGATGGAAAAAAGGTGCAATATGGAAAATAAATTACATAAAAACTATGGAAGCCTGGCAGAAGAGAATACCAAAAATAAAAGCAAGTAACAAGGACTTATTTCAAAGGAAATATTATCCCACTTCTGATGGAAACACTGTTGTAAGGTTTTTTCCCCACTTATATTTTTCCTAAAAAACTGTCTATTTTGCAGACATTTTGAGAACAGTTACTCAGACGAGGGCCTCAAATTCCAATTAAACCAGGACCCATGCATCTTTTAACCAGACCCTCACAGGCGCACAGCACTCGACTGGGAAACTCCTTTTCCACAGTGAACCCTGATTCCACTTACACCTCAACAAGGTCTCTTTAAACTCCCTATCGGCCAAATCAGTCTGGGCGCTCTGGCTCCCCTTCATGCCTTCCTGGATGGTTAACACCACACTCTTTTTACCCTTCTGTACTCCACCAGTTTCCCACTTGAAAGGTCACGGTTTTCTATTCTTGCACAGGCTCACAAACACCAGGTTTGTCATATTTCCTCCCCAGCTCAACAATTCTTGGCACTAGCCCCATGCCCTTGTGACCCTCGGCTAAACCTGCCCTTTCTGTTTAAACCCTCTGGTCTCCCAAGGGCTTCTCCCAGCTCTTGTTTTTGTTTTGTTTGTCCTCTGAGACATTCCTGCAGCTGTTACTTCTCCAGTGAGACAGTCACTTACTCCTTTCCTGTCCTCCCTGTTTCTTTCCCTGTGTCCACCTTCTGTCGTGCTCCCTTCCTCCACCCTCTCCTTCTTTCCCTCCCTCCCTAATCTAAACCCTTTCTTTTCCTTCCCTCCATTCTCTTCCATTCCACTCTTCCCTTCAACGTCTCTTTCCTCTATATACCAATTTATTTCATCCGTAGCTGTGTTCTCTTTTCCCCTTCGCTATTCATTCCCTCCACTGGTCTCTCCTCTTTTTCACCCGTTATTCTTCCTTTAAATCCTTTATTTTTCAGATTCCTCACTCACTCACACTTCTCCTCTCCCTCTAAGACTGCCCTGGTCTACACCACCCTCCCTGCCCTGCTTCTCTCCATCGCATCCCTCCATCCCCCCCTGCCCTCCCTCTCTCTCCTCCTCTCACACTGCCAGACTCCTGGCCACCAGTGCACTAAGATGCTCCCAGCGGAGCACTGGACCCAGCCAGCCCATCCATCACTCTTATCAGTGGCCATGTGGCTGCTCGGTGGGCCCTGACACCAAGGGGAGGGGTACCTGCGGGGCCGGGCGGGAGGGGGCTGGTGGATACAGGGAGAGTTATTAAGGTGATAAGCAGCCATTACAAACAACCACTGTCCGGACTGGTAACTTCAAAGAAACGTTGCATAATGTATGTAGGCCAGGAATGTAAACAGTCAACGATACGATACAATGCAATGCTATGCAATAATGCTTTATTGGCATTACCGAAGGTCCAAGGATTGCCAAAGCTATACATTAGAAAACTGCACCAAGCCGGGCGGTACGTGTGAGCGCGAGCGGCATCCTCGTCACACGCCTTGTATCCGTTATTAATGGCTTTGCGCCAGCATTGCTTGAGGGCTGGAAACCCAGGCTGGAGCTTTGCATCACTTCTTGCGGTCCTTGTTTGGAGCACAGTCTCCTGTTCCAGGGGGCACCTCTATGGGGGAAGCACTTTGTCTGGAGCAATACACACACAACCCCCCCCCCCCCCCACACACACACACAAACCCCCCCCCCCACACACACACATACCCACACTCACAACCACACATACCCCCCCACACACACTGCCCACTCACACAGACCACTCACACACTGCCCCCTCACACACTGCCCCCTCACACATTGCCCCCTCACACATTGCCCCCTCACCCCCCCACACACACAACCCCCCACACACACACACAACCCCACACACACACACAACCCCACACACACACACAACCCCACACACACACACAACCCCACACACACACAACCCCACACACACACAACCCCACACACAACCCCACACACACAACCACACACACACCATGATAGCAAAACATAGCATAGCATAACAAAACATAGCATAGCATAACAAAACACAAAAAACATAGCATAGCACAACAAAACATAGCATTATAAAACATAGCATAACAAAACATAGCATAGCATAATAAAACATAGCATAGCGTCACAAAACAGCATAGCGTCACAAAACAGCATAACGAAACATAGCAAAGCATAACAAAAAATAGCATAACAAAGCATAGCATAGTATGACAAAACATAGCATAGCAAAACAAAGCATAGCATAACAAAACATAGCATAGCAAAACAAAACATAGCATAACAAAACATATCATAGCATAACAAAACACAGCATAGCATAACAAATCAAAGCATAGGATAGAAAAACCTAGCATAGCAAAACATAGGATAGCAAAACAAAACATAGCATACAGCATCACTCAGCACCACCACAGCATCACTCAGGGGCACCACAACATCACTATACGCTACCACATCATCATTGAACGCCACAGCATCACTCGTTCGCCACCACAACATCACTCAGCGCCACCACAGCATCAATCTGTGCAACCATTCAACAACAACTGGTTCAAGTATGTTCTCTCAATGTTTCAAGCTTTATTACAAATGTCACAAAAAGATGTTAATATTTCACTTGTGTTCTTGGATTTTCGTCACAATAAAATACACTGAACATAAACTTCGCAAAAGTTATTTACAAAACTTTAAGCTATTGCCATTATAAATTACAATAACTTTTATTTAAGTATTAATTATTAACAAAAAATAAAAGCCATTGTTATTTGCAATATCAATACATCTAAGTCACGTAAATACAACACCTATTGCATTACAAATGCTATAGGTGTCACATTTGCGACAGTTAAAACTATTGGCATTGTAAATGACAAAGCTATTAATTTAGCTATTTTCCAAACCAACACATAAATACAAAATTTGTCATTTACAATACCAATAGCTCAAACTTTCCTAATGCGAGACCTATTACATTGCAAATGCTTGTTATATATTACACAACACTTAAGAAGAGGTGGAAGGCTGTCATACCCGTTTCATACTTTTTATTAAAAACATTGGATTGGCTTTTTACTGTCAAAAGTATATCCCCTCTCTCTGTTGACACACTGTTCAGTCAATTGTGGGGCACTCAATGGTGAAATGTGTAAGTACCAAGCTTTCACACACAACAAACCTATTAACATGCATGTCACTTAGCCTTAGTCATTCTGACTTGTCATGACTTGGGATCCCTGACACTTCCTGGACATGAGAAGGTGGGCAGAGTAATATTGAAATTGTATTGATGAAATCCTTTTTAATGCATAGTTTTCATGATGCCCATTGACTAAGTACTACTCGGATGTTCATGGAAAGGACACAGGATACATAGGCATGCAAGACATTCAGTTGGGCATTATTTATGATGTCCTGGTCACGTCTCATTCCTTGTTTGGATTCTGTCTTTTTCAGACCATTCATCCCAAGCGATTAGTATATGTACCTTAACTAGTTTCATCACCATATTAATCATGATGTTTTAACCCCACACTTTCATTACCGTCATTGTTTTTTTTCCAATTTTGTTTTCCGTTTCAGATTGAAATGATTATGCCCCCATGTACAAGGGTCAGATCAACACTTGCTTTTATGCATACATGTATTTCAGTCATTAAACCGAAACGAACAGCACAGCAGTAATTTAGGCTTTCCCCACAGTTCCGTTACTCTGCACTTCAAGAGATGGGTGCTACCGTAATGCCATAATGAATGGGCCTGCAGTTTTTGGTGAAGTAGTGTGCCATTAGCCAGCCCCTCCGTGGGTCCGAGGGAGCTTTCAATTTACTTCATAAACAACGTTAACGTCCTTTCCCTGGTAGTGCTAAGAAATGTAATGTGCATTTGTTTTGTGCCCATTCTCTGTTTGTCGTCTTTATTTTGCTTTCATTCATTTAAAATAGCTCTTCTATTGCTTGCCTCCAAATCTTGTATATAACACTTTACTAATATTAAAAACTTGTACTCTTGTGGCTGATTTCAACCATGTATTCCTTGTCAGTGATGTATAAACTAGGTTTATAATGTGAGCAGATATCGGTCACGCGGGAATTAATATCAACATCGCTGGTATTATTGTGAAGATGTGGATTTCTCGAGTGTTGCTGATTTTGATCAAACTGTAGTGATCTCATTATGTGTATAAATATAGGTGTAATTCCATAATTTATTATTCTCGTATGGCCGTTTTTGTAGTCAAGCCTCTGGTTTCGTGCCTGCATTAACATCTCAATGCTCACTTTCCTCAACCTCCTTTTCAGGCAAGCCTCTAAATTGCACAGCTCCTATGCCAACAAAATGGTGTTCAGGGGTGCCTTCATTTTTGTCTTGATAACAACACTTTAGCGCTCTAGAGTTGCTCATTAGAACTCTGTGGAAAAGCTGCAGTTGATCACTAGGGAATTCACTGATGGGCTGCTGGTGTTGAAACTGCAAGTTTCAGTCTGCATGTCATAATGTTTTACTAAAATGGATAAGCAAAATATTTCAGAACTGATGGAATTTTTTTCTCATTTAAGCTTTTTAGGGTTTCCTCATTTTGTTAATTTCTTGTCATAAATACAGAATGTTATATCTCTAGTTGTTGATTAGAGCAGGGTGGGAAACTGCAGTTGATTACCAGACTGCTGCTGGAAGTACTTTCTTTACTCTGCATTTTTTAAATGTGTTTACTGAAATGGATGAGGAAGATATTTGAGAACTCATTGAAAATGTGCCTCATTTTAGCTTTGTAGAGCTATAACCATAATTTATATAACAAAAGAACGCTCTCATTTTGTTAATTTCTAAAGGAAATGCTTTAGGTTTTACTGCTTTGATCCAATCAAGGCAGCTTCATATGTGCTACACTTTTGTCATAAATACATAATGTTGCCACTTTAGTTATTAATTTGAACACTGTGGGACGCTGCAGGAGAACGCTATGGAATCAACTGACACTGTGAGTGTTGGAAATAATTTCAGACTTTATCTTCACATGGATGAGAAAGATTGTGTGAAGTTACAGAAAACGTGCTCTTAGTTTAGCTTCTAGAGCACCTTCTATAACCTGTATGAGAACATCATGAGCGAAAACAGTTTTCTCTCAAATGTAGTTCATCGAATTCCAGTAGAGGATCAGCATTTTTCATTGGGTAAAAACACTCACTTTAGAATACACCACAGTGCCACTAACAAAATATTTTTATTGTGACTAAAAGCTGTTGTCACCCTAGGTATGCTCTTTTTGGTCACCCTCTTAAACTCTTTGGGACTATATCCTTTAGGAACCCCGCATGCACATTGTGCTCACCCTGCCTCCCTATATTTTTTTAAGCTCATTTTCAGGATGCATGGATCATGCCCCTGAGTTCTGTAATGGCTCCTGCAACATATTGTTCGAGTGATGGCCAGTCGGAGCATTACAGGACACCAACTATCCAGATATCAGTAGCTTTTTAAGGACTTCATAAGGACCCCTAGCCTCTCTAAGTGCAAATTTCTTGAAGACGACAAAATGGATTTAGCACATAACACATGCTTACTCCACATAAGGAGACTGTCTGTGATGGTCATGATGCTTCATATTTGAAATATTTTGTACTTACTTTCAGGCCTCTAATGCCCTACTAGTTTATAGTTCGCTGTGTACAAAATAAGCTTGGATGATATCTAATTTGGAAAACCCCCCATTCAGCACTTTAACTTTAATATCGGCCATGCCCCTTTCTCTAGATGAGCCATGTCTAAAGAAAAGGGCGTGGCCACCATTAAAGTGGAAGCGCAACATCGGCTGCTTTTACAAAAAATAGCATTTGTTTGTCAACTTGACAAAAAATGCTTTTTTTTAATGTAAATGCCCCACATAGCACGCTTTCACTTTAATTGCGGCCACGCCCCATTCTTTAGACCTGGCTTGTCTAAAGAAAAGGTATTAAAGTAAAAGCGCTGCATGAACGTTTTTACAAACTAGTATTTTTAAAGCAATAGGTGTCTCATTTATGAAAATCCCGTAAATGCGAGACCTATTGCATTTCAAATGCTTGTCACAAATTGCTGTGAGTGCGCAATTTGTGTCTCTGCTGAATAGCTGGGCTGAGATGAGTGTCGCAATACATATGTGTGAATATACAATATACCTGGAAAGTTTCGGGGTGATCCGTCAAGTGGGGGCTGACAAAAAATGGGGTCCCAAAATCAAATACCCCAATATATTTTCCATGGACTTCTTTAAGCAACGCTACCTCAAAAACAGCTGAACGGAATTACACCAATTTGGCAGGGAGTTTTGATCTTGGAGATTGGCAGATTGCTCTTTTTGTGATTTGGTATAAATCAGTTTAGTAGTTTTTGAGAAATGAAGGTTAAAAAAAAAAATCTGTATATCTGGACGGTTGGGTTTGAGGGACTCTCTTGAGAATTCCCTTGAACCCAGTTTTAAAACAAGCATTTGCAATGCAATGGTCTCGGCATCATTAAAGGTAGAGCTATTGGCATTGCTCATGACATTTTTTTTTCTTTAAATCACAAATAATCGGCATTGTCATCAACATTGCCAATACACAGCACTCTGCACTCAACAGCACACAATGCTCTGCACACTCACTCTGCACACAATGCTCTGCACACTCACTCTGCACACTCACTCTGCACACTCACTCTGCACACTCACTCTGCACACTCACTCTGCACACTCACTCTGCACACTCACTCTGCACACTCACTCTGCACACTCACTCTGCACACTCACTCTGCACACTCACTCTGCACTCACTACTCTGCACTCACTACTCTGCACTCACTACTCTGCACTCACTACTCTGCACTCACTACTCTGCACTCACTACTCTGCACTCACTACTCTGCACTCACTACTCTGCACCCACTACTCTGCACCCACTACTCTGCACCCACTACTCTGCACCCACTACTCTGCACCCACTACTCTGCACTCACTACTCTGCACTCACTACTCTGCACTCACTACTCTGCACTCACTACTCTGCACTCACTACTCTGCACTCACTACTCTGCACACTGGTGGCCTACTACTGGTAATATTTTCTGTCCTTTAAGATACATTGAAAGCAGCCAGCGCTTCTGTGCAACACTGTAAGACCCCAATAATAGCAAAAGTTTTCGCTTGCACGAAAAACTGTTCCCGTTTTGTCAATGCTTGTTTATTTTTTTGTTTCCTTTTGTTTATGGCCCTCTGTCTGCTCACTGACACTTTCCTTCACAAAAGTAAGAGCGTGCCTGGTTCCATACACGAGGTAATGTCAAACAGCCGACAAATAGTGCCACAATTGTCCTTGACTATGCTCCTAAAAAAATTTAATTTATTTTATAGTGTTCGCTATTACAACATGGAGCCGTGAGGCTAAAGGCGGTTCGATTTTATCTATAGAAGGGCTTGAGCGAGTCTTTAAGGGCCAAAAGTCTTGAAGATAGGATGTGAAAGTTGTCACTTGTGACTCCACACACGACATTTGCTGGTAGATAGCAGTGGGTGCTGCTAGCAGCCATGAAGCCCTCAGTCCCTTCCTTGCAGGGCTTTAGCGAGCGTATGTGGCCAGGAGAGCAGGAGTGCTGCTGCATCTACTCCGGCGTGCGTGTAGCGGTTCATAAATACTGGTAATAAAGGGGAGCATTTGAAGAGGTAAAGAAGCAGCCACCTCACCTATGTGCTTGAAACAGGCAGCATTGTGGTTGAAGCAAGCATTCCCACACAGCTAACACCCACGGATCAGAGCAAAGTGTTTCAGTTATTAAACTTGCATTTCAGTAAAACACAATCAAAAGGCTTTAATGTACATTGTACAATGTCAATAGGTGTGTCACAAAATAAAATAAGGTAGAAAAAACAATTACTATTACAATTTGGTGCATTACAATTAATAGACAGCTGTATTAAAAAATAAATTAGGCAAGCTGCCTTGTAAATACTGGCAATGTAACATGCATTAGTTAAATAGCAATGTCGTTAACATTTTCTGTAAAAAGTATGTGAACAGAATGTGAAACATATTATGCAACTGCTAATTTAAAATTATAATGCCCTGTAAGGATAGAGAATTTATTTAATGTTGAAGTTTACGTTTTCACCCCTTTTATGTTCATATTCTGAATGACATGTACAGCAGCAAATGAGAGTGCTGCGTTGTATTACGTTGCGTAGCAACTGTTGGCGGTTAATTAGGAAATTACCAGATGGTTGATGCCGTGCTTCCCTGAAGGACTGTAGCGTTTGCTGTGTGTTTCCTATCCTGTTTGTCAGGTAATAAAAGCATCTTGTAAACGATTTGTGGTGCGAAAGAGCTTCAGATGGTCTGGTGGGAACGGGTGCGTTGTACTTGTGCGTTAACGGACATTGTTTTTCGTATTTGTTGCCAATTTTCTAATAAGTTAATTAAGG
Source organism: Lissotriton vulgaris (assembly GCF_964263255.1). NCBI lineage: Eukaryota > Metazoa > Chordata > Amphibia > Caudata > Salamandridae > Lissotriton > Lissotriton vulgaris. Next base: position 693,428,063 of record NC_141695.1, on the reverse strand, counting down.
GCAGTTGTTCAAAGATTTCAACTTAGAATGGTATGGAGTTTGCATTGTAATGTAATTAGCTCTCGACAGTTGTATTTTTAAAAGTAGGCAGAAAGGGGATGGGTGTAAGTAGTACACAGGGGGGTGGGGTATATAGGTATGCAAAAGTGAATAGAGATCAGGGAATGGGGGAGAGGGGCGGCTGGCAGCGTACAGAAGGAGGTGGGGTTTTTGTTACAGGATAGAGATAGCATAAAGAGGATAGATACTGTAGAAATATAGACGTTTATCTGGAATTTTCTAGATCGTCCCAGCCCTCTTTTCTACAGAGTGTAGCATTTGCTGTTTGTGTCCTACCTTGTTTCAAAGGTAAAAGAAAAGGGATCTTGTAATGTTTTGGGCGTCTGAGAGCACTTTATATGTTATGGCGAATGGTGTGCTTTTTATATGGTGGTTACTGAACGATGGAATATTTTTCCTGTTGCCGATCTGCTGGAAAGTTAAACAAGTTGGCCCATTGGCACTGCCGACCCTACCTGGGCTCCAGCTCTATCGTTGCACTGTCTGTAGTCTTGTGCTTTACAGGCCGGGGCACACTGTAGCGGTGGGAGGCACAGGTGAGGAGACGAGGGAAAGAACTGAGTAAAGAGGGAATGAAGAATGCAATGGGAAGATGACGGCTGAAAAGAGGAACGGGAAGGCGGCTTCGAAAAACAAGCCTACTCATTTCGCGGCCGCCCCGGAAGTCAGGCACGGTCGCCTGTGACGGGGGCGGGGCCACGTTCACACCGGAAGAGGAGGCAGGCGGAGTCGTAGCGTCTCGCGGCCCGGGGCTCCTGTGAGCGGTGTAAAGCCCCGGGGCCGCGCCAGCAGGAGGTTGGGCGCCGCGTGCTGAGGTAAGGTAAGTTCCAAAAGGCTGGAGCGCGATTGGTGCACTTGTGTGTGTGTATGCTCGTGTGTGCGTGTGTGTATGTATGTGTGCGACGGTGACGACGGGGGAGGGGGAGGGGGAGGGGGGGCCTCGGTGCACTTGTGTGTGTGCGCGCGTGTGTGTATGAGTCAGGGGTGGTGTCTCTGTATGTATGTATGTGCGTGCGTGCATGGGCGCTTGTGTGTGTGTGTATGCGCATGCGTGTGTGGTGCTTGCGCTTCCCAGGAGACAGCGCCTGGCCACAGCGCGCGTTCCAGTTACAAATCGCCTGGAAGGATGCGCGTGGCCGGGACTGTCTCCTGGGAATGATGGTCGCTGACAAAAGATCTCGGCGGAGACGCGCTTCCGCGCGTTGACGCCGAGACCTAAATATGATGTTCTCATTGGCCCGGGGAGATTTTTTCTCTTTCCCTTTGGCCAATTTGCTGCCGCAGGAGTCCGACTGCTGCAAATACAACTGTTGCTACGATCCCACTGGAGTCCATGCATGATCGCAGCAAAAAAAATAGAAAACCAAAATAGTGGTCTGCAAATCATTTAATAATATCGGGAAGTGGGGTATCAGTGGAACTGACCTCCTCAAGCCCTATTTGGGCCACTGAGACCCACAACCTGAACCGAAATGCGATAATATGGGGAGGAAGACCCCTCCTGTGCATTTTTAAATCTTACACCAAATGGGAGCAAACTTGCCTTCCATGCCAGCACTGCTGCGGGCAGGGAAGGCAAGTGTGCTCCCAGCCGGCGAGAAACAGACTTCTGATCAGGGATCAGTAATGTCATAGATGATGTCCTAGAACATGTCATGAGTAATGTAACGTGAGGTCATAAGCAGTGTATGGTGGGGGCACAAGTTATAGTTAACTCTGCTAACTAGAACTGGTGAATTTGTGTCTTTTTTTTAAGCTGAAAACATTGTTGGCACTGAAATATTCACCTCACTATAACGTTGCTCATCCCTTGTTTTTTTTCAATGAAAATGCATGTTTATAAATATATATTTAATATTTTCTGATGAGTATGGAGGTGTTTTCAATTGGAAGATATGGGAGAATTTGAGTGGTTTTAGGAATTAGATCAGTGTGAATACAAGTAGGATTATTGAAACAGATCATGACTCAATTTACGATTCCATTTAAATCTGTATATGAAGGAAGCTCCCTTAGACTAGGATTTACAGACATTTGGACACAGGACAACATTGGGCATATGTATTCTCATGATTTTTGAGTTTTTATGTAACTGATTTATATGGAATTAAGGAAAGTTAACAGTGTTTGAATCATGGTTTGAGTTGATTGATCGATTGTAATTGGTATCCATCTTCTGGGAGAGGTCCCGTATGGAAGGCATATCAATTAAAATGTTCCTTAGAAATGTTTCCATACAAATGTGTGAAATATGGAAACCTTTCAGAATAACTATGTGGTGCCTTTTCTGAATAGTCAGTACAACATATAACGTTTTTTTTTAATGTATCACTTTATGTAACAAGATTTATATAGCATTCAATGTAGTTGATTGATGTATTATTGTGACCATTTAATCTTTTTGTTTAATCATGTCTGCCAGTGGAGAAGCGTGGCTCAATGGTTAGAGCGGCAGACCCTGATGCAGAGGTCTGGCCCGGGACCAGGGTTCAATTCCCGCCTTGGCGGCTCTTGGACTCAATCTCCCCGAACTTGATAATTCTCGCCTCGGCGCCTAGTCTAATCATGGGTCCCACTCTGTGACTCTGGGCAATAGCTTGCTTAATCTCCACCTTCAAAAGAAGAGTGTCCCAAAAGACCAGAAAGGACTGGGTATCAAACAGTATCAAAAGAGATTCCTTTCTGTGTCATTAACCTTTGCTTTGTGACCACCTTGTCTACACACTAGTCTTCCGTTAGTGGTGTTCAAACAGTGGCTTTAGGTAATTATTACTGCACAACACTGTAGTTACTTATATCTCTCAACATTTTATTCTCATACAATTAAAATCATTTGCATAAAACTAATAACAGTACATTTCTTTCAAGCATATACTCGAGGGCAATCCTAATCTAATACATAAAACAATTCCTATTCTAGTTTAATGCTCAAAACAAGTCAAAAAAATGTCATACATTAAAATAATGATATTCAAACATCAAAATACATGGGTTGAAGAAAGTCCTTTGTCGACGCGTTTCGGTGCGTTAAGGTCTTTAAGCACCTTCTTCAGGACAGACTTATGAGTTAAAACAACTGATCTTCTTTCTAAAAATAAATAAATACATACAATTAGTGAGAATGTATGACAATTTTTTAACTTGTTTTGAGCATTAAACTAGAATAGGAATTGTTTTATGTATTAGTGTGTAGACCAGGTGGTCACAAAGCAAAGGTTAATGACACAGAAAGGAATCTCTTTTGATATTGCTTAATCTCCACAATGGCCCCAGCAGCGCTTGGATGCCTGGCTTCACCTTGGGGGTGCCCAGGAGTGGACATCTCACAGGAAAGCCAGGAAGGGTTCCACAGGGTTATGAATACAGCGCTACGAGACCTCTAGGTAGAAGGCGCTATATAAATACAAACACATTTACATTTTATGTCTCAAATGTTAATTTTTTTGCTAAAGTATTTGTTCTGTTTCTGATAGCCTTTAATACGCGACTGTGTTGCAAAACGCGTGTTGGCAGTTTTTTCACTTAACATTCAGTTGATTAACTTTGCCACGTTTACCTCTTTAGTTAATATCAAAATAAATTCCACTTATTGACGATTAACAGACTGATTATTTTGAGGATTAAACTTTCATTTTAGACCAACAAGATTGAATATATGTATACTCTTCAAACTCAAACCTCACCTCCCTCCCAAAAAGCAAAATATATAAAATTGAGCCCCCCCAACCCCCAAAAACGTTATGGCAATCATTGGGGAAGCAGAGGGACAGGGCTTGAGCGCATGGGTTGGGACTAATGTCATTTCATGGGATACTTTTTAAGTAGCTCATAATCCACATGAGACTTAAAGAGTAAATTCGTCAGACAAACACCTAAATTGACCAAAAAACGACACTCCTTAGTTAGTGTGCTGTGATACCCCTCGTACTCCAGGGCACCTGTGCAACTGGACCAGTAATAGCTCTTCACTTATGGTCTATGGTTAATTTGACGTCCAAACAACACATAGTGCACCAGGGTAAACTTAGAAGCGAGCCACTAGATGAAGTTAAAATGCAATTAATGTATTCATTACATATTATTAAACATCTTTGATAGTGTATGTCAAAATCTAGTGCTCACAGTTGAGTGAAAGGAATGTGCAGTGGCAAGTGCAAATGTAAAAACCTGCATCAACTCAAAATAACAAGAAGTTGTGACTCCTCTTGTTGTTTTTATATAATAAGTCTGATATGTCTATTGTCTATGGCGATTTGATCGCTATGGAATTGAGATCATCAGGACAAGGTGTGTGAGCACCTAGTATCTACACACAAAAAAGAGAAAATCAGGTCAGATGTATGTATCCCAAAGGGGGCCTGCAAGCATGTCTAATAGTTACTATGTAGTATAGACTTGCCTGGAGGGCAAATTAAAAAGTTACTCGTTCGCTTATGTTCATTCCGACTAGGAGAGAAAACACAGGGGCAGTTAAATAGCCATTTAAGGAAAAAACAAGAGGAAAGGTAAATGTATATCCTGTGTGAACTCTGGGACCGCAGTACAGAAGGAGCTTAAGACTACTACTAAAAGGTGTACCTGATTTGGATGAAGACAAGGGACTAAGTTCTTCAGGAATTCAAATGAATAAATGGCAGAATCTCAATGGACCTGAATCATACAGCTGTTGTTAACTGTAGTGGGGCGCCTCACAGCATGCTGGAAAAGGGGTAAACAAGGGGTTACTTAACTTCCTCCGAGGGTCGTTATATGTACATGGCAATAGACACCCCTGGAACTTACCCAAACAAGGGCAGTGGTGTCTTGTCTCAGGGTATGGCCAATAATGAAGATTGAGTAGGCCAGACTTGCCAATTTATTTGAGCTGCCATGCAGGCTAGCAAATCTGTGAACCTGTAAGACAGGGAGGCGCAGGGAACAGGGAGTTACCACTGGCTGTAAAGCGTGATCTCGTAAAGCAGGAAGGAAGGAAGGGAGTGGGGGGTCAAAACACTTATTGTTGGGCAGCGTCGTCTCACTGAATGGGAAAACCAGTGAATGGTTTGAGGCACTGAATTTGGATTTCACTGTCTGTGAATAAAACAAGGACGCGCTGCGACGCGCTGGGTGCTTGAAAACTGGAGCTTAGTTATTAAATGCTCAAGTGCATTCGTGTTGGTAGTCAATTTATGTGTTATGATAGTGGTGCGTGAATCTCGAATCTGCTTTGCAGTTGTTCAACCAATCACAGAATGAGGTATGTTGTGTGGAGTCTCCTTACCATATCAGGAAGACATTGGCAATGTACCTTTTCTACATGCGTACTTTGTCATGAAAAGGGTTGGTATTGTTCAAAATATGTAGTGTTTCCATGTTATCCACAAAGAGAATGGCGAAATTTGGGGCAAAAACTGCATCCATAGAAGTGCCCTTACATTTTCTATAGAACTTGCCTTCAAACTGAAAATCGTTCCTAGTCAGAGCTATTTCCAGGAGAGAGAAAATGAAGTTCGTGGGGACCTGTTAGGTGTAGGTCTTGAGTTGAGATGGTTTTTTTTATTACCTCTATTGCCCTTTCTTATGGTGTATTTGTATATAGAGATTATATATCCAGCGTGACTAGGAGTTCTGCGGAAGAGTCAAAATACTTCATGTTGATGAAATATGTAGTGGCTTTACGTATGTGGTAGTAGCTAGTACAAGGTATTTAATTAAATACATCAATGTATCTACCAAGGGTTTCATAATTAAGCTGCAACCTGATAATATTGGTCTTGCGATAGCATTCTGGGGTACGCTGCCATTGTCAGTGGCAGGACGGGCGGCAGTCCTGAAGATGGAGGCGCTCCCGCACCTCCTGTACTACTTCGGGGCTCTGCTGTTGTGGATCCCGAGAGCAATGTTCAAAGATCCTGACTCGCTGATAGCGTCATTTATTTGGGGAGCGGGGCGCAGACGAGTAGCACTGACCTCCTTGCAGCGGCAGGAGGGCTAGCGGTTCCAGATTTTGAGGGTGGTTATATTGCTGCCCAGTTGTACTGGCTGATTCAATGGCTGGCTGCAGACCGTGACCCAGAACGGGAACAGTACCCAACTGCACCGGGTGCCACAACCTTAGCACAGATCCTCCTAAGGGCCTGATGAAGTGCGTCCGATGACACCACGGAAACCATGGTGGTGGTGTGGTGCAGGGCTAGATACTTGAGACAGGTGGGGATCAGGATGCCCTGCTCTCCAGAGATACTGATGACAAGGCTGCGATGGTTGCCACAAGGGGCTCATTGGGTGGAGTTACGAGACAGGGTAGATGCAGGACTGAAATTGATGGGCAACTTATACCAAAACTCCACGCTACTCTCATTTGAAGAACTACAGGCAGCATACGATTTACCGGAGATCACTTCCTTAGACACGGGGCCCTCACCAGAAGTGTTAGGCAACACTGAGGGGGGTGGGGTAAGCGGGGAGGTACAGAACCGCGGACACCAGCGAGATGTAGATATGTAGTACTGTCAGCGGGAAGAATCAAGACAGTTTCCTGCCTGTACAAGGCAATGAGACAGGACATGCAGAAGCCACTAGAGCGCTTGCGATTACAGTGGGAAGAGGATTTGGTTAAACAGATCCCAGAGGCGGAATGGGATAGGATCCTAGAGCGGACAGCCAAAGTATCTAAGGATTGCGCAATTCAAATTGATAAATTTCTATATATTGCACAGAGCGTACCTAACCCCGTCCCGCATTAGAAGATACTTCGGCATAGACACAGCAGTGTGCCCAAGGTGCAGATAGAGAGAAGCACATATCATCCACATGTTCTGGAGCTGTCCAACTCTGCAAGCCTTCTGGGAAGAGCTTAGACAAGTGATAAAGGACCTCATAGACCATGAGCTCCCACACAGCACTGAGCATTTCCTACTAGGATGGTTTCCACACACAGCCAAATATAAAACGACCGGGAAGTGTCAGGATTTGGCTTTTGTCCTTGCCAAAAGGGAGATAGCCAGAAATTAGAAGGCACCGAGAGGGCCTAAGATTGTTTCCTGGAGGAGGGAGCTAGAGAAATGGGCGGCAGTGGAAGGCAGATTGCTGCTTAGGGAGGCTGGCCGAGGAATAGGTAAGATAGACAGGGCAAAAGCCTGGGAAAACTTAGTAAGTGAATTAGCAGCGGAGAGGTAAGATAATAGTAGAGCGGGCTCCCCACCAGCAGTGGATCCAGAAGGAAATGACGGACAAGGACACCGAGAACAGGGGCGACCGGCGCCGTAGTAAGACAGAAACGGCGCTTTGCATACAAGAACCCAATACTACTCGATGATTAGATTGTATCAACCTAGGCGCAACTCAAGGAGGGAGGGGAGATAGTTATGTTGGGGGTAAGTTTTTATTTTTTTTTGTCAACAGTGCCAGTCTAGTTGCGAGGACTTTCGCGTATATTTTTGTATCTACATTAAGTACTGAAAGTGGCCTATAGGAGCTGCATTCCTCTGTGGGCTTGTCAGGCTTAGGGATGGCGATGATCAGCACTTCTCTCATTGTGCAAGGCATCTGCCCAGACTCAATATCTGTTAACAGGGTGGATAGGTGCGGGAGCAGCAGTTCCATGAACGTTTTATAAAATTCGACTGTTAAGCCATCAGTTCCTGGCGCGCTCCCCGCCTGCATACCCCCCAATGCATCGCTGATCTCGTCAAATTCTATAGGGAGCATTAAGAACTCAGGTAGCACATTCGTCAGGAACGGGAATTTGATGTGGTCCAAATAGTCCGAGACCGTCTCTGCGTTCCCCGTCGCGCGTGGTGCGTACAAATAAGAGTAGTATTCAATGAACCTTTGCGCTATCCCTTCTTCCTCTGTGAGCAATGCACCCTCCTTCGACTTTACCGCAGTGATCCTTACTCTCGACTTTTGCTGCTTTACCATGTTGGCTAGAACCCTCCCCGGCCTGTCCCTCTCTCCATATGTCCTAGCTATAGCGTACTTGCCCAGGTGTCTAACCTCCGTATTCGCTTCTTCCTGATATTCTGCAAGCAGTCCCTTCATTTCCTCACGGACGGCCTCAGCGTCCTGTGTCAGCAGTCGGTCCTCCCAATCAGCCAGACGGGTCTCTAATTGCGACAACCTCTGGCGAATCGGGCGCAGAACACCAGAATGTTTACTCATGGTCACACCCCTTACAAAGACCTTGAACGCCTCCCATACTGTTTGAAAACTGTCCACCGACCCTACAGTTGCTCCAAAATATGTCTCTATCGCTTCGTGTAGTTCTTCCCGGAACACGGGGTCGAGCAATGAGTACGGTGAGAATCTCCATGTAAATGGGGGGAGAGCCCTCTGTGGGAGTGAAATGCCCAACAGCACGGGTGAGTGATCGGAAAGTGTACGGGGCAACACCTGGCAACTGAAAACCCGGGAGAGGAGTCCTGACGATGCCAGCCAATAATCTATGCGTGTATGTGTGTCATGAAAGGCCGAATAGTGAGTGTACCCTCCCCGCGCTGGATGCAGGCTGCGCCAGACATCCCCCAGATTGTCACTGATGAGTATCTTGTCTAATTCTCTAGCAGCCTTAGCAGGGCGCCTGTCCGGGCCGCACAACCGGTCCAAATCAGGGCATCTAGTCATGTTGAAGTCCCCGCCCCACAAAAAAGTCCGGCTGGGATACTTCCGGGCAGCTTCAGCTAGTGTTTTGTAAAACTCAGGGTGGTCATAGTTTGGGTCATACACATTGACTACCAAGACATCCATACCCTTTCCAGTTAGTTTCGCTATGACATATCTACCATCTGGGTCAGCCCTCAATTTACTTAGGGCATAGTCCGACTTTGGGTTTACCCAAGTAAATGTAAATGTAAATGTACATGTATTTATATAGCGCAAATCGCCCACATCGCAGGCATCTATGCGCTTGCTTAGGGAACCCGTCCTGGTATTCCCCTGTGAGATACCCCGGATAGGGTATCCACAAGGTGAAAGCCAGGCATCCCGCCGCAAGGGGCCGTTGTGGAGATTAAGCAAGCTATTGCCCAGAGTCTCAGAGTGTGAACCCGTGAGTCGAGTAGGCACTGGAGCGAGAATTATCGAGTCCGTGGAATTATTGAGCCCAACCCCCGTCGGGGCGGGGAATTGAACCCTGGTCCAGGGCCGATCTCAGCTTCCGGGTCTGCCGCCTCTAACCCCTGAGCCACACTTCTCCACCCCTTGAGCATGTGATGTGAAACCGGCAGCATTAATCTGCCCACGTAGTCCCCGGGCCTGTAATCTAGGGGAGTTCTCCTGCAAGTGTGTTTCTTGGAGTAGGGCCAGGTCCTTTTGGTGTCTCGTCAGATAATTCAGGACCTTCCATAACTTTCGGTGGTAGTTTAGACCACGTACATTCCAAGTCAGAGCAATCAGCCCTCCCGTCCGATTCTTGCTAGCAGTCCCTTCCTGGCTATCACTCATGTCTAGCTGAGCTTTCCGTCAATCTGCACACAGTAAACAATTGCATGTTATCTGATGTACAAAATACAGTGTCACACCTCATGGGAATAAACCATAAATTATCCAATCCCCTGGCCCCCACCCCACCCACCCACTGCGGACCTCCCCCAACTAGGTCGCGGTACAGTTGACGTTCGTCTCCTCCCCCCAACCCACCCCCTCCAGAAAAGGAAAATATTCAACAACAAGCTATGTGTTACCACATGTGGGTGGAGGTGGCTGCGGATCATTCAAAAAGAGCAATTGAAATCACAGTATTCCGCCCTCGACCCAGCCTCGCCAGCCGGCAGCTGTGTGTCCCACGGTCCTTGTAGACTTTGTGAGAAGCTTTGAAGTGCCTCAACCATTAGTCCTACTCCTCCAGCCCGCCTCCCGCCGCCTCGTCCAGTAGTTCTCGCTCAGGCGTTTTCCTCCTGTCCTTAGCCCAGTCTTTTAGCGCCTTCTGCAGTGCCTTCGGTTCGGTGAAGATGTGGGTCTGTCCGTTTTTGTTCACTTTGAGCTTTGCCGGGTAGAGCATTGCATAGTCTAACCCCAGCTCACGTAGTTGACATTTCATCGGAACAAAGTGTTTCCTCGCTTCCTGGACCTTAACCGTGAAATCTGGATAGAGTGCTATGGTGGATCCCTCATACATTAGCGTCTGTTTTTCCCTGGTAGTTCGCAATGCCGCGTCTCTGTCCCTGTAGTTGAGAAGCTTAGCAATTATTGGCCTCGGCGGTGCCCCCGGCTTCGGGCGTGGAGTTAACATACGATGCGCTCGTTCCACTATGAACATGTTGGAGAATACCTCCGCTCCCAGCAGCGTCACCAGCAGTTTCTCAACAAAGGTCTCCATCCTGCCTGTCTGAGAGGACTCCGGTAGTCCCAGGATTCGTATGTTGCAGCGACGAGAACGGGCCTCCAAATCTTCTGTTTTGTCCTGGAGCACCTGCATCACCCTTCCCAGTTGTTTATGTTCTGTGTCCATAGTGGTCTGCGCTTCCTCGACCTCCGTAATTCTCCTCTCCGACATGTCTAGACGTTCAGCGTGCTTATCAAGCCTCTCACCCATTCTGTCCATCCTGTATGTTAGCGCGTCCATTTTCACTCCCAGAGAGGAGATTCCCTCTTGTAGCCCTTTCTCCAAAGATTTCAACATACTTTTTAAATCTTGCTCCGGTGGCGGGGCATGCCCGCTGACCTTTCCTGTACCATCTTCCTGCGTTGTTGATCGTGTCTGTGAGAAGGGGAGCTTGGTTTTGCCGCATTCTGAATTTCCCATATTGGCTATCAGTCTCCGTCAGCATGGTCGCCAAAGCCGAACCAGCTGGGCTCCGTCCAGGGTAAGCCAGGATGTTGCGTTATCAGCTCACAGCCCCAAGGGCCCTAAGCCTCAGATGGCAACCGCAGACTGCTACGCTAGTGGGCACCCACGCAACCCCCAACCAGGATCGGGTCAATTCTGCTGAAGCCGCCACTAGTGTTTTGCAGAACTTGCAGACCGCCGGGGTCACCAGCTCGCGACTCGTCTCCTATCTCCCCCAGCTGGTGGTAGATGCCCCTGAGCCTCTACTACATCTCGTCCCCCTGCGCGGTCGTGACTTTTGAGAGCTCCAATGGTGCCCAGCCAGCTCTTCCGACTGTGAGCTTTACCGTTCCAGTGAACCAGCTGCTCTTGCTTATCTCCCCACGTGGAGAAGTCCAGGCCCCATGTAGTGTACCAGGGATCAACTACGTTGCGTCACCGCACTGGGAAGGGGTGCAGTGTACTCACGCACCTGTTCGGTCCTCTGGGCCACGTCTCAGCCACAGCGAGACCCCCCCGGGCCACTCCGGGTTCTGGTTTTTATCTTCGCTCCTATGCCCTTGACTCAGCCACGGAGGTGGTGAGGATTTGCTCTCTGTTCTTCACCCGTGTGTCGCCATGATGGGCCCTCGGCGTCTTCAGGTGGCACAGTTCCTCAGCAAAGGGGCCTTCCGCCTCCAAGGTCTTCTGTGTCTGCGCACCTGGGCCACAATTGCCTCCACCTTGCATGTGCTGAGTTCGCAGCCCGTTTTAGTCTTGGTGCCGGTTCCGCCGCCCCACTGCGTCAGGAGCGGGCCCAGTCACTCGGCCAAGGCCGCACGCAGAGAGACGCCGCTGGGATGCCCAATCACGCAAGGCTGGTGCTTTTCGGCCTGCGCCGCCGCTCCGCTACCGCCTAAAGGATCGCACAGAGCAGCTGACTGACGCCCTTCTTAGCCGGGCGTCGGGTCGCTCCACGGGCTGATGGGCCTGCAAATTGTGAGTCAAGGGGCAGAGGGGACCAAGGATAATGAAGTATATTTTGCCGGCTTGGTGCAGCCCGGGAGTCAAGCGGCCATTTCCGACTCGAGCAAGCTCCGCCCCTCATGTTGGGGGTAAGTTCTGCACAAATGTAACAGGAAATGATGACCGTGTGTCTTGTGTATTTGATTGAAGATGAACAACGCTTATGACTGTAGATGATGCCGTTGAAAAACAATAAAATCTGGTTGTAAAAAAACCTGATAATATTAGTTTTCCTGGAGATGTTTTAAGGTTTCTGTGATTTTGGGCAGTGTGTACAGAAATGGTGTATGGGGGTTCGGGTTATTAAGAAAAAGATAACCATTATGACTGAAAAAGCCCTCCTGTTCTGCTTTTTTGTTGATTGTCTGAATCGTGCTCTGTATCTCAGGTAAAGTGTTTTGGGTAAGGGGCTCGTAGTGTTCATTACTGATTTGGAAGAGAATAAGCAGTTTTATCTTGGATAACTATACTGCCCCCTTTGTCATAAGGTTTAATTACTATGTTGTCATTGGACTTGAGATCCCATAGGAGCTTCTTTTCATCAACGCTGATATTAAAGTGTGTTAAAATTGCGAGGTCGGAGGAGTGGCGGTTGGAACGGGGCACGAGACAGGGGTGCCCCCTTTTGCCGCTGCTTTTCACCCTCGCAATCGAGCCCTTTGCCGACTTGTTGCGATCTGAGATGAGGCAGTGAGGCATTCAAGTGGGCGACACATGCAACATATTGTCGCTGTATGCGGATGATGCCTTATTCTATCTGGCGTCTCCGAGAGAGGCACTCCCGAGATTGCTACTGCATCTGGACCGTTTTGGCGTGGCGTCGGGGTTGCGGATCAACAGGAGTAAGTCCCTCATTTTCCCATTATCGGGATTTGTGGAGGGCCCCCAGGACGAACTACCGGATCTAGGGCTCCGCTGGGAGCATACCAGTTTCCGCTATCTGGGTATTCAGGTGGCCTCTTCCATGGAACAGTCCCTGGCCCGTAATATAGATCGGGTCATTGCGTCTCTCCGGGCCTCTGTGTCCTTCTGGAACACGCTCCCGCTGTCCCTAACGGGGCGACTGGCCATATCCAAAATGGTGATGCTGCCAAGGACATTGTATGTCCTTTAGAACACAATGTGCCCGCTCCCGCCAAAGATCTTTCGAACCCTCAACACCCTGCTCACCTTTCTGCTCTGGGGGGGTAGGAGGAGCAGAGTAGCCCTCCATACCCTAATACGCTTCTACGAGGAAGACGGCCTGGAGGCCCCACGCTTTGATCTTTATTATTATGCGGCACAGTTGCTCCCGGCGGCTAGATTGTTTGCGGACGCGGAAGTTTAAGATACGCGGTTGTTGGCAGGAAGGGCGACAGTGCAGGAACTACAGAGGACGCTGATGTGTGGGGCAGGCGCTGACACAGGACTGCCTTATGTGGTCAAACACACGGAGGTCGTTTGGCAACGTGTCATAGAACGGGTGCAACGGTCAGCCCCGTTCCACAGAGATCTGCCACTCTGGTGCCTGGCCCCTATAGTGGAGTTGGAACATCAGATGTCCTTTCGGGAGTGGAGACTGGGGGGCTGCGAGGTTCTGGCTGATTTGTATCCCTCTGAGAGCTTTGTGACCTATGAGCAGGCAGTGGAGTCCTTTGGACTAGGCAGCGGACAATACATACATTACCAGGCGCTGCGCACCATAGTACGTTCAATTTGGCCACAGTGTCCAGAGATTCCACCAATGTCCCATACGTTGCATATTATATTGTCCTGCGGAAGAGGGCGTAGACTAATAACTTTGCTATATGCAGCTATGAAGCGGGACTCTGCGCCGCCAGTGCCGCCGGCATGGGCAGCTTGGTAGGCAGATCTGGGAGCGGATCTGACACAGTCAGAGGGCGCGGATGGGGGCCCTCACGCGGAGGGTCTCTTGTAATGCGAGATTTAAACGTATCCACTTCAACTTTCTGCATCGCGCCTACCTTACTCCGAAGTCGATCAGTCGTTTCTCGGACAGCTATAGAGACAATTGCCCTAGATGCGGCGAAAGGGGGGGCAGGATTCTTGCACCTGGCTTTTGGAATGTCCGTTGGTGGGGAAATTCTGGTCCGAGGTGGTAGCCCGAGTGGGGACCAACACGGGACTCCGAATAGAGCTCAGGCCCATACATTGTCTGTTGGCATTGGTTCCGAAGCCAAGGAAGCGGAAACTTTCCTATAAGCTGTTACAATTGATGCTAGTGCTGGCCAGGCGCAGGGTTGCCATTACGTGGATGGGACAGCGGGCCCCGGAGGAGGATGCATGGCTCAGAGATGTGAAAGAATGGGCACTGGCAGAGGAAACGCACATGCAAAGCACTAGGAGGGATGAGAAACTGAACGAGGATTTGCTAGCGTGGCGAACCTTGTGTATGACCGGACTGGCGGCTGAGGGGTCCTCGTCAGCCAGTGATTCTGAGGGGACAAGCGGGGAATTGTATTCGGAGTGGGACTCTGAGGGAAAAGAGGGAGGGGCCCAAGGTGGGGTTCCTGGATATGAGCAGGATGCTGTGCCTGACCGAATGTCCTCACGAGCTCTAGAGTAAGCTGATTTTCCACCGCGTAACTGCATTGTCTTGTATAATTTCAGAAGTCGTCATTCTCCGTAAATGTGCCATAATGAGTCCATTGATCTGTGAACAAAAGTGTGTGTTTTTAAGATGCCGGGGGAGGGGGGGGGGGGGGGGGAAGAGTTGTATTTTCTAACTGAAAACTGAAAAATAAAGTTTAAAGAAAAAATTGTGTGAAATTATACCTTCCTCTGAGGTTTTCAGTGTCTTTGGTTAAAAAAAATTCGAAAGTCAAGATCTCTGTGGGCATAGACACTGTAGGTGGTTGGAATGAAGATTTAGGACAGAGACCTGTGGCATCTGTGTTAGGGGTATCTTCTTAGCTCAGAAGGAAAAGGTTGAGTCACATTTTTCAGCAAAATTGAAGAATTGCAGTATGTAATGTGAACAGGTTTTGGTTCTCAGTGATGGCAAAGGAAAGCCCTCTACTGAGGAGGGAGATTTCAATAGGAGATAACGTGCCTAGAAAAGTTGAAAATGGAGATTTCATTCAGTGCAACCCCGGGAACAGTAGTTTAGAGATCTAGTATTGGGGTCCCCATTGGTGTAATTTGCTTCTAATTTGTTGTTCCCGTGGTGGGAAATTGTAATTGCTCCTGCCTCTCACCTGCTTCTGCCCCGTACGCTTGTTGGCCACCTCCTAAACAAAATTGGAGCTTGTGTATTGGATTTTTCCCCAGGGTCATGGTTATCTGACTCTGCTTAAGAGTCTGAGAAGGTAACTAGTTGCTGGTGCTTGAATCTGCCCCATGTGTCTGTATAGTTTCTCTGGGGGCTCCGGGGTGTAGTTGTAAAATAAAAGTCTAATAAGTAAGAGTATGTCACTTCCTTGCTGTAGTTATTTATTTCTCAGGAGACCAATGTGGCTCTATGCCTGCCCGAGGTACCCGACACTACATGCGCCGCCTGCATCTCGCACATTGCCACCAGCTCACCCCGTACCTGGCCCTGTTTTTCATCGACTTTGAAAAGGCCTTCAATACAGTTGACAGTGCTTTAGGTCACAGACTCGGACTTATAGCCCAATAAATACACATAGCACTCTTCCCCACTGCACTACCTAGGTTTCAATTATGTGATTTTGTGGCAGTCTGGAATTGTGCTATTCTACGGCTCTTTCACTCATAATAATGGATTAGCTGTATTTGCGACTTATTCAGTCATTGCTGCATAATCTGCAGATTTGAACAAAAAAAATGTTTCTAGCTCCAACAGATCAAAATTATTAAGAATGCAGGGACGTGTTGCCACGTATTGAAGGCCCTTTGCAAAGGGCGAATGCTACATTTCAGCTGCATTTTGATGAGGTGAAATCTTTTCCCAGACAGTTTTCACATATGTAAAAATTGCAACATTTTGAAATATTTTAATAAATGTGCCGCATTAATCAGTATCATTTGCCTTTTCATGCAGCATAATATAGTCCACACTGTTGCATAATTTAGGCCTTTCGTGGATGCTTAACTCTATTGGCCCCGCGTTCTTGTCACACTCGGACATCTGTATTGTTCGCAGTACCGAAGTCGATTTCGTAGTGAAGTATATTTAGTTTAAATTGCGTTTATTTTTCATGTAACATGCCCATTATTTCATATGCAGTTACCTGAACGTTAAAAATAAAGTGTGTTTCCAGGCCGTCTTCATTTAGAAGTACTTGCTGACCCGCATGCAGCCCCCTGGAAATGCAGCGTTGGACCGCCGGGGGCAGGAGGGGCCCACAGTTTGAAGACCTCTGATGCATATTTACATACTCATATTTTGCCATTTCACAGGTAACTGTATAATATGTAAAATATTCCACAGTTCCCTGTGAAGTTTAGGTTTCATCATCATAATATCTGACCCCAAGCCACTCTGCACAGTTTTACCATTGTCAGACTTGCTAGAATTATGCGTCAAATTTATCCAAATAGTGCTGCAAAATTTGAATTTATTCGACACATTTCCTGGCTGTATTACCTTTATGTATTAGATCTAGAAATTACATATTTTTGTGAAATCTGCAATTTAGGCCGGTTATTTGGCACATACTGTAAATCCATATTTGTGGGGTAAACACAAATCTATTGACCCTCACTTATGGGCAACAAGGGGACCAGATGGCAATCCTGTGGCTCCAGTGGCGGGTTTAGAGCGAAAGGGACTCGTACTGTCTTATAAAAAGGCATTTTTATTCGCTGGACCGTCCCTGATCTGGTGACAGAAACAATAACGTGGAGGAGGCATGAGGCCTTTTGTAGACCATTTCCCAACCCAGGGTGGCAGAGAGGTGCAGGTAGTCCGCCAATGCTGAGCCTGGGCTCCAGGTCTAAACGCTGCTCTAGAGAGCCCATAAAACTCGAGACCCCACAGATCCTGGATTCTTTTATCGTTGTGCGATTCTACAATAAGATTTGTAGATACTTTTTTAAGTAAGCCCACATTGCTACTGTATGCAGCCAAAGGCCAGGCTCTGTCCTTACTGTATTATCAAAGATTGTGCTGCTTATTCAGGTGATATGGGACCCATGCAGTGAGATTGTGCCTAGGGATACGCAGGGTGCAAGGCCATGTAACCTTCGTCGAGTGCGCACAGGTAAAGTCCATGCACCGGAGGAGGCTAAGTATGGGATTTGGCCTCACCAATCGTTCCCAACGTGCTCTGCACAGCTGAAGGCCATGAACAGATGAGAGCAGATCATTGCAAAAACCCAAAAGGTTACTAAAAAAACATTTTTTAAAGAAACGCTCAAATAGCAAATACTGAGAGTGCAGGTGAATTTGTGTCAAGATCAGTTATGTGAGCGATTTCAGTGAAATAAAGTTAAGGTGTATAAGTCAGCTAAATACCATGCAAGATGAGTGATTACACATGTGAGATTTCGGGGGAGGGGTATGGCTGGGAGAAGGAAAAAATGTCCTACTTTATATGTGAGAACAATAAACATTTCGTTTTCCAAGACCTATCCATCCGTCTTAAATATATTGTGACCATAGTGTGGTGAAACGAGAACCTTTTCTCAGGTGTGTAAACCTAGTAAAGAAAGCAATAAAATAATGTGAATACTACCATTTTGCAATGTAAGAGTCATGATTGTGTCATCAAGTTCTTAGCCCATTTAGTGTTTTCCTACACCCTTGCTAACTAGAAACTGTCCGGGGAAATTACTGCAAAGAAAAAAACAATTGTGATCCCAGTTTCAAGCCTGATGGCTATTGCAGGGTTCTCTTGTCCATTTTGGGTTGTTTAGTTTCTATTAAAAAAATGTAATCCCTAAAATGCCAAGAACAGTTGAAGATGGTGGTTTATGCTTTCTTGGTTTCTAGATTACATTAGAGGAATTACTGTCCTTGCATGTGCCCCACATACAACCCTGGCTACGCTCAGAGCAGTCCTTCATTTATCAGCCAGACTTGTCACCACCTCAAGAACATTTAAGGACATATAGTTTTTGTTTTGCATGCTCAGTTGTTAAAGAGCTCTACTCAGTCAATAAAAACGTTATTTAGTTTGTTACAACCATAAAAGTATAGACATTACAACTACTCTTTCTGTTAAAAGCATAGGCACGTCAGTTTCTGAAAGATATAGCACTTGTTCATCACACCTAAAATAACCCATGACCATAAAAATAGAAATTACATATTCTAAAATTAATAAAACCAAAAGTTCATCCCTATACGCCCAATACTACTGATAGATTAAGTACGGTACTGTTATCCTTCAAATACACAATCTCATATTATCTTCAGGGAACACATACGTTAATTACTCTGTACATTTGAGGAATACTTTAACTTTACACATAAATTTCCCCATGGCACAGGCTATGTCTAAGTTCATCAAACCTATTAGAAGGTTAACAGCTTGTGCCCTATTCGTAATCCTATATTTTTTTAAGATTGGACATGAAATCTCCTTTCGTATATCTAAAAATTTCATACAGTCAAGTAAAACATGTAAAATATCGCAGCGGGTAACCAAAGTGCAGGTGCATTTCCCATTATATTCTATCATGAAGTTTTTGGCCCCATTATTTGCGTAACAGGGATTTATCCCAATTTGCGCTTTTGACACCTCACGTCTTAAATGGTAGCTAGGAACCCTATCTACATAAGGGTAATGTTGGTCCATTTTCCAAGCCAAGATCATGTGGGACACCGAAGTTTTTCGCAAAAGAAACTACAGATCATATAAACGGGACGTATCAAGGCCCAATGACCTAAGTTCTTTCTTGTCTATTTGTGAGTGTTCTAGCTGCGGGCAAAGCTTTAGACCCAGCACTCCATACGCTTCCCTTAGTGAGGCTCTTGTCTCTTTCGCCCAGGACAGCTCACTAATGGCAATTTCTGCTTTACACCTCTGGGAAATTTTATGGGACTCCTCTGCCCCTAATAGCTGCCAAAAACGTATTAGGGCCATACAGGCTGTTAAGGTCCAAGAAGTAACTCCCAGCTCTAATATTGCTGCTTGTACCGTAGATGATTTTGGCAGCGAGAACAAGCTTTTTAGAGTATTTCCCTCTTCTTTATCCCAACAGATTTTGCCACTTAAGTAAAGTACTTCTCCAGTATTAGGGGTGTCTTTCATAGATTCACATGCTTGAATATTCCCCGTCGTCGAAGTGGGAGTCCCACGGTACATAAAATAGCAGTAACATATGCATGTATACATGAAAAATATCATAACTAAAAATATACATACATATAATGTAATAAAATATAAAATTTTAAAAAGTACCATAGAACATAATAGGCCCACTGAAAAGCCTAAGGGAGAACTCACTTTAGTAGCATATTAGTGTCATTATGTGTAGGTTCACATTCCAGCTAATCAGGCTGTAGCCTCCCTTAGAACCTTCTCCTCAGAAGCCCAAGTCCTCAGATTTTCTACCTCACGTCGTGTGAAGGGAATCTCCCTGAGCTCTGCTCAGTTTTCTTCAACTCTAGCTGTTTGTTTTCTTCAGAAAATATCTTCAAATAGGAAATCTTTATTTAAAGCCTGCCCTTCTTGTGCTAAACTGCGCCTTTTCCATGAGGATCCACACAGTAAATGCATTTACTGTCTCTACCCAGACCACGAGGTGAAAAACTATAAGTACTGTCGCACTTTTCCTCCCAAGACTCTGAGGGATAGAGAGGCCCGTCTCCTTCTGTGGCTACAGAAGTTGAAGACTTCAGAGTCTGTGGTTTCTGAGGTAGAAAGTTTGTCATCTGGTGTTTCAAAATCATCTCAGAAGCGTAGGTCTGAAACTGAGGTTCCATCTCCTTTTCCGAAGAAAAGTAGACTGTTGGAGTCCTCCAGGATTGTTTCCCCACAGGATTCGCTTCAGGGCACGTCTACGGGACCTGGTTCTCTGACGTCTGCGCCCAAAGCCTTGCCTTCTACTTTTAAATCTGGCATTGGCTCGTCGACGGACTCGTCGACGTGTCCGTCGACGTCTTCAGCGACGACGAAGTCAGTGACTGTAGCCTCTACGTCGACGACGACATGTGCTATGTCAACCAGTGCTACGTCGACGGCGATCACCTCGTCGACGACAGCCCAGGAGGTGAGACCCATTACTTCTATTGTGAAGATCTCGTAGACGAGTGTCAAATCAAAACCGTCGACAAAGAAGTCATCGTCGACGCTTCCCTCGTCGACGCGAACCCCGTCAACGAAGATCAAGTCATCATCTAAAAGCAGCTCGTCGACGGCGCCTCTGTCGACGACCATCATATCATCGTCGACGACTTCGTCGACGGCGGTTGTCCCGTCGACGTCTACATCATCGTCGACGAGTAACGCTCCAATCTCGTCGACGGCTCTGTCGACGGAAAAGAAAGCTTCGTCGACGAAGAAAAAGCCTTCAATTTCAGCGTTGATTACATCTATGGCGACGACGCAGACACCTCAGGTTGATTCTAAGACTGCCGCATTTACGTCAACAGGCTCGTTGACGTCTCATCAACCTTTGGCCACAGCTGCCACTTTTACAGTGGTTACTGCTTCTTCTTTGAGGACAGTACCTCTCATTCAACTGAGTCCAGTGAGAAGTGGAACTCATCTTCCAGACCAATTGTTTCAGTCTGGTGAGGAAGAATCCGGAAACGATTCAGAGGTGGAACAACTATTCGGGCAGGCATCTAGTCCATCTGATTTGCACATTAAGTGCCAGGAGTATAGTGATGAGAGTGACGAAGTGGAAAACGTCGAAGATGGGAACGAATTATTTCCTGTTGACGAATCAGAACCAGTTACTTCGAGCCGGTTACACAAATACCTTTATCTTTGGTCATAAACCTGCAGCACATGCTAGATGACTATAACCTTAGGTTCCCTCCATCTACACCTGCCTCTCCAGCACCACAACTTCCTCCACAGCCTCAACCTCAACCTCAACTTCCTCAAGCACCTGCACCTGTTCCACCCGCGTCACCGGGGGGGGGGGGGGTACTCGTCCTGACACCGACAACGAGGATTCTGATCCTCGCAACACTGATGACGACGACAATGACGTCGATATGAATGAGTGGGACAATTGCAGGGCTCAAACACCTTCCACTCCGCCCACCTCACCTCTAGCATCGCCTCCAGTGGACATTGCAAATTTCCATAATTTGATGGTCCGTGCTGCAAAGCGTTTTCATCTCCCTGTCGAAAAACAACAACATGAAAGTGAATGCTTCTTATATGATTTTAAGGACCATTCACAAAGGCAACCCCACACAATACCAATCATTGACTTTATTTGGCAGGCGGGCCTTAAGTTAATGAAACATCCAAATTCGGTACCTGCAGTTTTGCCCAGATTGGACAAAAAATATAAGGCTCCGGCGTCTGCCCCGGCCGGTATACACCCGTTACAACGCATCTTTTACTCCGCATTACCATTACAACGCGACTTTTACTCCGCATACCATTACAACGCATTGCGCTGGGGGGCGCTCTAGGATAGGGAATAAGTATAATTTACTATCCAACACCTTCCCTAGGGTCCACGGGGACTGGAGTTAGAATAGTAAATTATACTTACCACTATCCAGCACCCCAAAGCCCTATGCGTTATAATGGTATGCGTTGTAAATACCGCGTTGTAACGGTATGCGGAGTAAAAGTATGCGGAGTAACATGGTACATCCGCCTCGGCCTGTTTGGTGTCACAACCGAAAGCAGATTCGGTTATAACTCAGGCAGCACAGAAAAGATCCCGCAATCCTGCTACACCGCTCACGTCTCCTCCTGATCAAGAAGGCCGCAAGTTGGACTCTATAGGCAAAAAATGTACAACAATGGCGGCTACTACTGTGAAGGCGGCTAATACCTTGGCTATTTTGGGCCGTTACGACCGCCAGATGTGGTCCGAGATTGCCGCACTGATTCCTCAAATACCCGATGTCATCCGTGCAGAAGCGCAGGCCATTATTCAGAAGGGAGAGATCATTTCATCCGAAATTATTGAATGCGGGCTCGACATTTCCTCCACGGGCTTTGGTCAATTGGCTGGGGCTGCAGTCTTGAGGCGTCAAGGCTGGTTGAAGTCTACCACCTTGCGTCCAGAGGTACAAGCAAAAGTCCTGGACTTGCCGTACGACGGGGATTCGTTGTTTGGCAAGCATGCAGATGATGACCTTAAGGCAATATAAAAGGACACCGACACTGCAAAGTCCTTAGCTACCCTCCAGTACAAGAAACGGTCCTTTCGGAGGGCACGAGGTAGAGACGGAGGCTCCTCTACTTTTCGAGGATCAGGTCAATATCTTTCGTACAACACCTACAACGATAACCCGCAGAGAGGTTCCTACCAATCCCAGAATCGTCAGTCCACCACCAGACCATACCAACGAAAAACAACATATAGAGGTGGCTCAAACAATAAAAAGCAGTGACAGTCTCAGTTCCTTCCTTCTGCCGACTGTAAATCTTGGAGGTCGCATCTCAAAGTACTTTTGCAAATGGTCCGAAATCACCTCCGACCAATGGGCCCTGGACGTTATCTCCAATGGACATACCCTGGAGTTTACAAAATTCCCACCCACTCGTCCACCTTCGGGACCACCCTCTACCCATCTCAAAGAACTTTTGGCCCAGGTAAAATTGATGATCAAAAAAGAAGCCATCGAGGTAGTGCCGCAAGGTCAACGCGGCAAGGGGTTTTATTTCCGGTTCTTCTTAGTCAAGAAAAAGTCGGGAGAATGGCGTCCAATTTTGGATTTACGGGCCCTAAACAAATGTATCATTTCGAAAACTTATCAGATGTTAACTCTGCTTCAAATTCTGAATTATCTCAATCCAGGGGAATTCTTTTCAACGATCGACCTCCAAGACGCATATTTCCATGTGCCAATTCATCCCAGACACAGGAAGTATCTATGCTTCACAGTCAGACAGCTGCACTTCCAATTCAAAGTCCTACCATTCGGCCTTCGATCAGCGCCGAGGGTCTTTAACCAAGATCTTGGCCCCGGTAGCTGCCTTCCTGCGTCTGCAAGGCGTCCAATTTTATCCATACCTGGACGACTTCCTCATCAAGGTCAAGACTTTTCAACTGACTGGGCAGCACACTCAGCTCTGCGTCTCCCTTTTTCAAACCTTGGGGTTTCAATCAATTGCCAGAAGTCACACTTTCATCCGTCGCAAAGGTGAGAATTTCTCGGAGCCTCGCTAGATTCTCGGCGGGGGAAAGTGTTTGTTTCCCAAGAAAGACAGGACCGCATGGTAAAGATGGTGCAATTCCTACAGTCAAAACTGTACGTTTCTGTTCGAATGTTCAAATCATTCCTTGGCATGGCTTCCTCGTGCATCCAACTTATCCCCAATTGCAGATTGCACATGAGGGCTCTACAGGAGGAATTAGACAAACAGTGGAAACAGGTGTCAGGGTCATTCGAGGACAAAGTCCTTCTAACACCTCGCATCCAGGAAGCGCTGAAGTGGTGGGCTCACCCTCCAAACATATCTACGGGCGGTTCATTCCAAGACGAACCTCCGACTCTGACGCTTACAACAGACGCGTCTCTCGAGGGATGGGGAGCGCATCTCGACGGCATGTCTGTAAAAGGAAAGTGGACGGCGACCCAACGTACTTGGCATATCAATCGCCTGGAACTCTTGGCGATTTTCTTGGCCCTAAAGTCGTTCCAGAGGTTAGTGCAGGGACACACTCCGTTGGTGAGGACAGACAACACCACCAGCATGCACTACCTCAACAAGCAGGGCGGCACGAGGTCTCCTACTTTCACAACTGGCACAAGAAATATGGGATTGGGCAATTCAACATCAAATTCATCTCACAGCCATCCATGTGCCGGGTGTGGCCAATGTTCTGGTGGACTCACTCAGCGGGGCGTCGTCAGACAATCACGAGTGGGAACTCAACCAACCAACCGTCGATTTCATCTTCCGGCGGTGGGGTCAGCCGCAGATGGATCTTTTCGCGACTGCTACCAACAGGAAATGCCAACGCTTTGCAAGTCGGCAGCCCCACAGAGAGTCGAGCGGAAATGCATTTTTGATCAATTGGTCGAACGACTTCATCTATGCTTTCCCTCCACTTCCTATAATTCCTCACCTGTTACACAGGATGAGGTTTCAACCTTGCCACATCATCCTGATTGCACCCAAATGGCCGAGGCGTCCGTGGTTCACGGACCTGCTCCTATTTTCACAGTCCGACCCGATACCGCTTCATCCTCTACCTCACCTCCTCACGATGAAGCAGGGACAAATCTGTCACCCGGATCCGGCATACCTCCAACTCCATACCTGGAACCTGAATACAATGAATTTGCACGTCTAAATATCGACGAGGGCTGCAGAGAGGTGTCCACCATTAAAACCTATCAATTAAAGTGGAAACATTTCTGTGTCTGGTGCCGCACTAAAGATTTGGACCCCATGACTGCAAAACCTGAACAGATCTTGCCTTTCTTTTTATCCCTGGCGAGATCAGGACTTTTACACTCCACTCTTAAAGTGTTTCTGGCGGCGATTTCCCGCTTCCGACATGATGGTTCTACATCTCTATGTTCCTCGAGAATCATTAAGCAATTTTACAAGGGCCTTTTTAGGATGTTTCCACCTATCCGTCGCCCTCCACCAGCTTGGCGCTTAAATTTGGTCTTGTCTCAACTGCTTCTACCTCCATTTGAGCCTATCCACTCTGCAAGTCTAAAATTTCTCACATGGAAAGTTGCTCTCTTGCTCGCCTTGACATCCTCGAGGCGTGTCAGTGACATCCAGGCCTTTACCATACAGCCTCCTTTTCTACAATTCACCAATGAGGCTGTGACATTGCGAACTAATAAGTTCATCCCGAAGGTTCCCAGTGACTTTCATCTCAACGAACCCGTAATCCTGAAGACTTTCTTTCCTGCTCCGCAAACTCCAGCTGAGCGGTCATTACACTCATTGGATGTGAAACGTTGTCTCAAATTTTGCATTCAACGAACTGCAACTGTCAAAGTCAGATCAATTGTTTGTGGCGTATGGCCCAATTTGCAAAGGACAACCTGTTACCAAACAGACCATAACCAGATGGATATCCTCTACCATATCCTTTTGCCACCAATGGGCTGGGATGCCCCTTCCTGCTCCAGTTCGTGCTCACTCAACTAGAGCGGTGTCTACTTCTGCTGCCCTTTATGCGGGGGTACCCCTGAGGCAGATCTGCAGAGCTGCTACTTGGTCGAGCAGCCATACTTTTACAAAACACTACTGCCTGCAATCAACAGACGCCGCGGATGCGGCAGTAGGTCAAGCGGTGCTGCGGAATCTTTTCCAATAAAGGTGAGCCTCTGTTGCTACCCGCCTCCAGTCATAAAGGTTTTTTCTAATAATATTTTAATATTCATTCCATTTTGACTGATATGTTTACCTTACTTGCTTTGGTATATCACCTTTATGACTTATGTGATGATTTACTGCGTTCTATTCTTATTCAAGCATGTGAATCTATAAAAGACACCCCTAATACTGGAGAAGAACAAAAGTTACTTACCTGTAAACTGTGGTTCTCCAGTATTGGTGTCTTTCATAGATTCACATGCGATCCTCCCCTCAGAGGCTCTCTTCTCCTCAGGCACTTTTACTTACTTTGTGCTACGAAAATCTGAGGACTTGGGCTTCTGAGGAGAAGGTTCTAGAGGAGGCTACAGCCTGATTGGCTGGAATGTGAACCTACACATAATGACATTAATATGCTACTAAAGTGAGTTCTCCCTTAGACTTTTCAATGGGCCTATTATGTTCTATGGTACTTTTTAAAATGTACAATTTTATTACATTATATGTATGTATATTTTTAGTTATGATATTTTTCACGTATACATGCATATGTTACTGCTATTTTATGTACCGTGGGACTCCCACTTCGACAACGGGGAATATTCAAGCATGTGAATCTATGAAAGACACCAATAATGGAGAACCACAGTTTACAGGTAAGTAACTTTTGTTCTTCTGCCCCATACAGGAATTGTGGAGGGACCATTGCTAGATAGGCCTTTATAATCGGCCTATCCGACATTTCTCTGTATACACTGTTAAATCTTTTTAGGCCCTTCACCGAAGCCACTGCCCTCATTTGTAAGGTTTCCAGATGAGTGTACCATTTTAAATTATTCGGGAAACCACATTCCTAAATATCTGTAATCATTTACCCTCTCAAAGTTCTGTACCAAGATACCAGGAGAACTTTATTTTCCTCCTCCCGAAACATAAAATTTTGGTCTTCTCCATATTCACTACTAGTTTTTTAATTAAACAGTATTCTTTAAACTTGTTTAATTTTCTCTGAAGACCTATCTCCGTCTGGTCCATAATCACCAGATCATCTGCATATAGTAGGCAGGATACATGGTTTACTCCCAGTTTCGGGCTAGCCCCTCTAACCTCTCTTAATTTTCGAGGTAGATCTGCTATGAACAGGGAAAAGAGTAAAGGCGCAAGTACGCACCCCTGCCTCAAACCATTTCCAATTTGGATCTTCCCAGACAAACCTCCCTCCTCATCCAAAATTAGTTTGGCCCAGTTTTCAGTATGTAAGGTCTGGATCAGGGCCAAATGGTTGTCCTGTATTTCAAACCCTACCAGGGTTGACCACAGCTGCTCCTTGTCCACAACATCGAATGCCGCGCGGAATTCCAAAAAACAGCCAAATAAATTACCCCTCTGTTCCATCGACTTCCGAGCGATAGACCAGAGAGTAAAACAGTGGTCAACCGTCGACTGTCCTTTTTTCAACCCACCCTGTTCTGTGGGTACTATCTGATTATCATATGCCCACTCCTTTAACAAGCCCAAGATTACCTAGGAGAATACGTTTTCGCCTATGTCCAGGAGATTTATCAAAGAGCTCTACTAATGATGTAAATCGGTTGACATGTGTTGGATCAATGGCCGCTCCCCATGTTTTCAGGGAACTTAGTTTGGTTTGTAAATTTCTCACTAGATGTTTGATTATTTGGAGTATATGGATCTGGTGATGTGAAATGGATTCTTACCAAACGACCACAACAGTTTTATTTGAATGTGTCTAATTGTTTCTTTTCTTTTTTTTTTTAAGTAAGTCTTCAGTCGAGGGATCGAATTGGCACGGGAGGTCAAGTTGTAGACTGCAGCCGTCTCTTTGATAATGATTTACCAGATGGGTAAGATAATGTCATAATGAAACCCGTACCTTTAAGAGCTTGTTTGACATGTTTTGGCAACATTGAGGTCTATAGTTATTTTGAAAAATGTTTTGTTAAAAAGTGTTGCTTGCTAAATTATTCTCCATCACCTTCAGATCTGATCGTTCTTTAATTTTTGTGCACCTTGTGTTGCTTTTCACCCAGCGAAACAAATTGTTTGTTGTAATTAATAAAACTGGTTAAACGGAGATGAGGAAAGCACCAGTAAGACTTCAACAAAAAATGAAACATCTAAGGGTATGTTTCTTCTGTAAAACAGAGGTCCCAGGATCTAACCTCGGCCTGAAAGAGACCTCCACTTTTCGCATAGCTTGGGTCCATCAACTCCATCTATATATGTATTTGGAATTAGTTTTTGTAATCTTTTAAATCATCCTACACTTGTACACCCATCATTAGAATTGCAATATCACTAGACAAACCAAAATCTGATGATGCATGTTCATTACTGTGCCATTTAGGACAGGAGTTTTATGCACTCATTATAAATCTATTCCTAGCCATGTTGCAGCTTGAACTGAGTAAATTCTAAGCTTGGATTGAATCACATCCGATTGTGTCTAGATTGTCATCAAACATATGGCATCCACATATTACCTAATTTAGTCTACCTAGGAATATTGAACACCCTCCTCATGTGCTTCACTCGCGTTTACTTCTTTCCGGGCACGATTACATTTAACTTGAATGTTAATGAGTGAGGATGACTTCCGTAGTGCTTTCATCAGAGAACTACATGATGCAGGGGCGCAAAGTAAGGTGCCAAAACAAGGAACTACTAAAAACGAAAACATTTAACCAAAAAGGGCAGGTTTCTGAGAGAAAAAGCATAATTTAACACAGAAATTATAGCTTTTCCTGTCATACTGCTGAAGCAATCAACACCATCCTAAACTGGATTGGCGATTTCCTAATGCAACAGGTCTCGCATTTGCGCTGGTTTTTGAACTATTTTTATTGTAAATGACATTGCCTTTTATTTATGTTTTGGTTTTTGAAACATAAATAAAAGCCATTGCCATTTACAATGCCAATATGTCAAACTCGCATAAATGCGAGACCTATTGCATTGCAAATGCTTGTTGTTACCGAAAAGACCCTTCTACAGCGCATAGTGGCTCTTTTAACGTTACTCACAAAAACAAACAAGTACAGGTAAAGCACGAGATGGCTTCGTGTTACCAAAAGCACAATGCTCCAGCACTGGAATTATAATCAACATAGTGGCAGAACTTAAATCCCAATGGCAGTAGTCAGGAGGCCTCACGGTGGAACATATTAACATGTAATAATGTGCTAGAATCTATTGGAGGAATATGGTTTAAGACCAGTGTGCACACTGATGAGAGGCATGTAAGTCTAGGACAGTGTCTCCTATGAATGAGCAGTGCGAACCCTGAGTAACAATCTCTTAATCATGCAAATTTGCCATTCTGCCATCTGCGCTATTCTTGTTGTCATCGGCACTAGTCTCATTGTTCTCATCAGCGCTATTTTCGTTGTTGTCATTAGTGTTGTCATCAGCACTAGTCTCATTGTTGTAATCTGCGCTATTCTCACTGTTCTCCCACTGTTATCATCAGAGCTATAGTCATTGTTATCATCAGTGCTATTTTCATTGTTATCATCACCACTAGTCCCGATGTTATCATCAGGGCTATTCTCATTGCTGTCATGGGCACTAGTCCCATTGTGATCATCAGCGCTATTCTCATTGTTGTCATGGGCACTATTCCCATGGTTATCAGTGCTATTCTCATTGTTGGCATCGGCACTAGTCCCATTGGTATCATCAGCGCTATTCTCATTGTTTGCACGGGCTCTAGTCTCATTGGTATCATCAGCGCTATCCTCATTGTTTGCACGGGCACTAGTCCCATTGGAATCATCAGTGCTATTCTCATTGTTGTCATGGGCACTAGTCCCATGGTTATCAGTGCTGTTCTCATTGTTGGCATCAGCACTAGTCCCATTGGTATCATCAGTGTTATTCTCATTGTTGGCATTGGTCCCGTTGTTATAATCAGTGCTGTTCTCATTGTTGGCATCCGCACTAGTCCCATTGCTATCATCAGCGCTATTCTCATTGTTGGCATCGGCACTAGTCCCATGGTTATCAGCGCTATTCTCATTGTTGGCATTGGCACTAGTCCCATTGTTATCATCAGCGCTATTCTCATTGTTGGCATCGGCACTAGTCCCAGTTTTATCATCAGCGCTATTCTCATTGTTGGCATCGGCACTAGTCCCATTGTTATCATTAGTGCTATTCTCATTGTTGACATTGGGACTAGTTCCATTGTATTCAGAGCTATTCTCATTGTTGGCATTGGCACTAGTCCCATTGGTATCATCAGCGCTATTCTCATTGTTGTCATGGGCACTAGTCCCATTGTTATCATCAGTGCTATTCTCATTGTTGGCATCGGTACTAGTCCCATCGGCATGATCAGATCTATTTTCATTGGCATCAGCACTGGTCACATTAGTATCATCAGCGCTATTCTCATTGTTGGCATCGGCACTAGTCCCATTGGTATCATCAGCGCTATTCTCATTGTTGCCTTCGGCACTAGTCCCATTGGTATCATCAGCGCTATTCTCACTGTTGTCATGGGCACTAGTCCCATGGTTATCAGTGCTATTCTCATTGTTGTCATGGGCACTAGTCCCATTGTAATCATCAGTGCTATTCTCATTGTTGGCATCGGCACTAGTCCCATTGGTATCATCATCGCTATTCTCATTGTTGGCATCGGCACTAGTCCCATTGGTATCCTCAGCGCTATTCTCACTGTTGTCATAGGCACTAGTCCCATGGTTATCAGCGCTATTCTCATTGTTGTCATGGGCACTAGTCCCATTGTTATCATCAGTGCTATTCTCATTGTTGGTATCGGCACTAGTCCCATTGGTATAATCAGATCTATTTTCATTGGCATCGGCACTGGTCACATTGGTATCATCAGCGCTATTCTCATTGTTGGCATCGGCACTAGTCCCATTGGTATCATCAGCGCTATTCTCATTGTTGGTATCGCCACTAGTCCCATTGTTATCATCAGCACTATTCTCATTGTTGGCATCGGCACTAGTCCCATTGTTATCATTAGTGCTATTCTCATTGTTGGCATTGGCACTAGTCCCATTGGTATCATCAGTGCTATTCTCATTGTTGTCATGGGCACTAGTCCCATGGTTATCAGTGCTACTCTCACTGTTGGCATCCGCACTAGTCCCATTGTTATCAGCGCTATTCTCATTTTTGGCATCGGCACTAGTCCCATTGTTATCATCAGCGCTATTCTCATTGTTGGGATCGGCACTAGTCCCATTGTTATCATCAGTGCTATTCTCATTGTTGGCATGGGGACTAGTTCCATTGTATTCAGTGCAATTCTCATTGTTGACATCAGCACTAATCCTATTGGTATCACCAGCGCTATTCTCATTGTTGGCAAGAGCTCTAGTCCCATGATTATCAGTGCTATTCTCATTGTTGGCATTGGCACTAGTCCCATTGGTATCAGCGCTATTCTCAGAGTTGGCATCGGCACTGGTCCCATTGATATCATCAGCGCTATTCTCATTGTTGGCATCAGCACTAGTCCCATTGGTATGATCAGATCTATTTTTATTGGCATCGGCACTAGTCCCATTGGTATCATCAGCGCTATTCTTGTTGTTGGCATGGGTACTCGTCCCATTGGTATCATCAGCGCTTTTCTCGTTGTTGGCATGGGCACTAGTCCCATTGGTATCATCAGCACTATTCTCATTGTTGGCATCGGCATTAGTCCCATTGTTATCATCAGCGCTATTCTCATTGTCATCGGCACTAGTCCCATTGTTATCATCAGTGCTTTTCTCTTCTTTGGCATCGGCACTAGTCCCATTGGTATTATCAGTGCTATTCTCATTATTGACATAGGCACTAGTCCCATTGGTATCATCAGCGCTATCCTCATTGTTGGCATCGGCACTAGTCCCATTGGTATCATCAGCGCTATTCTCATTGTTGGCATCCGCACTAGTCCCATGGTTATCAGCGCTATTCTCATTGTTGGCATCGGCACTAGTCCCATTGGTATCATCAGTGCTATTCTCATCGTTGGCAGCGGCACTAGTCCCATTGGCATCAGCGCTTTTCTCAGTGTTGGCATGGGCACTAGCCCCATGGTTATCAGTGCTATTCTCATTGTTGGTATCAGCACTAGTCCCATTGGCATAATCAGCGCTCTTCTCATTGTTGGCATCAGCACTAGTCACATGGTTTATCAGTGCTATTCTCATTGTTGACATAGGCACTAGTCCCATTAGTATCATCAGCGCTATCCTCATTGTTGGCATCGGCACTAGTCCCATTGGTATCATTAGCGCTATTCTCATTGTTGGCATCGGCACTAGTCCCATTGGCATCAGAGCTATTCTCAATGTTGGCATGGGCACTAGTCCCATGGTTATCAGCGCTATTCTCATTGTTGGCATCCGCACTAGTCCCATTGGTATCATCAGTGCTATTCTCATTGTTGGCATTGGCACTAGTCCCATTGGCATCAGCGCTTTTCTCAATGTTGGCATCGGCACTAGTCCCATGGTTTATCAGTGCTATTCTCATTGTTCGCGTCGGCACTAGTTCCATTGTTATCATCAGTGCTATTCTCATTGTTGGCATTGGCACTAGTCCCATTGGTAACATCAGCGCCATTCTCATTGTTGTCATGGGTACTAGTCCCATTGGTATCATCAGCCCCATTCTCATTGTAGTCATGGGCACTAGACCCATTGGTATCATCGGCGCCATTCTCATTGTTGTCATGGGCACTAGTCCCATTGTTATCAGTGCTATTCTCATTGTTGGCATCGGCACTAGTCCCATTTTTATCATCAGCGCTATTCTCATTGTTGGCATCGGCACTAGTCCCATTGGTATCATCAGCGCTATTCTCACTGTTGTCATGGGCACTAGTCCCATGGTTATCAGTGCTATTCTCATTGTTGTCATGGGCACTAGTCCCATTGGTATCATCAGCGCTATTCACATTGTTGGCATGGGCACTAGTCCCATTGTTATCATCAGTGCTATTCTCATTGTCATCGGCACTAGTCCCATTGTTATCTGCGCTAGTCCCATTGTTATCTGCGCTAGTCCCATTGTTATCTGCGCTAATCTCATTGTTGTCATTGGCACTAGTCCAATTGTTATCATCAGTGCTTTTCTCTTCTTTGGCATCGGCACTAGTCCCATTGGTATTATCAGTGCTATTCTCATTGTTGGCATCGGCACTAGTCCCATTGGTATCATCAGCGCTATTCTCATTGTTGTCATGGGCACTAGTCCCATGGTTATCAGCGCTATTCTCATTGTTGGCATCAGCACTAGTCCCATTGGTATCATCAGTGCTATTCTCATTGTTGGCATCTGCACTATTCCCATTGACATCATCCGTGCTATTCTCATTGCTGGCATCAGCACTAGTCCCATGGTTTATCAGTGCTATTCTCATTCTTGGCATCTGCACTAGTCCCATTGGTATCATCAGCGCTATTCTCATTGTTGTCATGGGCACTAGTCCCATTGGTATCAGCGCTATTCTCATTTGTGGCATCTGCACTAGTCCCATTGGTATCATCAGTGCTATTCTTCTTGTTGACATCGGCATTAGTCCCATTGTTATCAGCAGTGCTATTCTCATTGGTGTCCGGAGCACTAGTCCCATTGGTATCATCATTGCTATTTTAATTGTCATCAGCACTAGTCCCATTACTGTACTCAAGGTTACTCCCATTCACTTATAACAGGTCTTGAAAACACAGAAATGCGGTGCCTGTTGCAGTTGCCTTCCTGCAGATTTTGAAAAGCCCTTGCTGTTGACTTTATTTAAAGAGCAGATCTGCCTTCCGAAGAATCGGACACAGTCTGGGTATCTGCTACAGGTGATTCTGGAAGGAAGCCAGGCACTGACCAAAGCAACCTCCATGGGTGACCATGTATATGCTAGGAATGTTGTCTGCTGTGAATTTTAACGATTTTGCCGTCTGCCAACCATATAAAAATAGGTAGACTTTGTTTTATAAACATCGCTATCCTGGGAGGTGTGAAAGTGGCCCGAACAAAACATGGCTTCTTTCATTTAGTTGCTTCCTTGAGAAATGGATAAAAAAAAAAAAGAACAGGCCCGCGAGTGTTGCCCTCTCGCGCCACAGCGAGCCATGTGGTTTCAATTATCGCACCAGTTTCTGGGCACGATAATTGGAACCACATGACGGCCGTGGCGCGTAACGGACACCAATAGGCCATGGGTGGAGCAATGCGCCGGCCTTTGGCTTATTGCGTGCTCTCTTGGTAAAGAAAACGCACGCAAAGCTCAATAGCGTGCCACAAAAGGAAAAGCACACGCTTGTGTGTGTGTAATTCCTAGGTCAGCTTCTGAAACCCCACTTTTACCTACTAAATGTCTTGCTCTGCACGAGCAGTGCTGCGCACTGCAACGCTAAGCGCGAGACTTAAAAAAGGAAAAGGATAGGAAGCAAAAATACCTTGTTATTAGTGCAATGTACACATCTCACCAGTTGAAGGTCGCAAAGTCAGCTGACTAGTAGTGAGCTAAGCAGAAAAGCCAGACTTGTGCCTTCAAATGAGATCTGCAGTACTTGCAGTATTATTCTGGTGTCCAAGGCACCACTGGACCGAGGCAAGAAGTGAAAGAACATTGAATGATTGAGTTTCAGATCTGGTTATTACAGCACCTATAGGACCACTGCACTGGGGCCAGCTGCTGACCTCCAGTGAGGATGGTAGTGAGATGTCCAGAAAGAGTAGGCATATAGTACCAAAACAGTGCTGTTTCATTCTAGTGTTGCCAAAGGCGCTGAAAAAGTATCTTCCAGTCATCACAGTGTAAGTCAAACTCTAATGTTTAACGGTTGTGGTAGCGTCATAACTGTTATTGTAAATCGCCTTGAAGTTAACTCCTTGTATACATCTTAGAAACAGAGTAATCTACTCTGACTGTAATTGTTATATCTGATAGACATCTAGCTGCAGATTCCTTAACTTAGAATAATCCCCAGGCGTCAGACTGGAACTGGAAATTTTTTGCAGCAGCACCACTGCGCGTCGGGGGACGGTGCCACACGACCCCGCCCTGACGTCGTTCCTGCATGTGACGTCAGCGAGGTCATATAAGTCCCTCCCGGCGCACTGACGTCAGTGTCCTTCTTTTCCGTGTGCAACGCAGATCCGGAGTAAGCGGAACCTCTTGCCTGTTTTCAGGCCCCTTTTGTGTCTGGAACAGTGTGCGATGCCGTCGAGCTTTAAGACATGTGCCTCCTGTTCGCGGCAAATGTCCGCAACGACCCACACCGTATCTGCATGTGGTGCCTGGGCGAACACCATGACTTGACGGATTGCGATGCCTGCCAACAACTAAAGCCGAAGTCCCAGCGGGAGCGCCGGATGTAGGTACTTTCGGCTCGCGTGTCCCAGTCGGAGTCGTCATGGCCCCTGGCCTCCTCTTCGGCGACTGGTCCCGGTAGCAGAGTGTTCCGTTTGCGGGGTCGGTCGCCGTCTGGTTCCTGTGTGCGTCGCTCGCCCGTCCCTGGTAAGTCCTGTAGCCGAGGTCATCGACCTCCCTTCCTCCTGTTGTAGGGTCCACTAGTTCCCAGACTTCTCCGGGCGTGCACCCCAGAGGGTCTGCCCTCCCCTATCTTCTATTTCGGGGACGACTCGACCCAGATGCAGGCCTCCCTTGGGTCCCCTCCTCTCCCAGGGGCGTCCTCAGAACCCCCGCTGCGTGCGGGGTCTCCGTTGGATTCGCCGGAGGGTTCGCCCCCGGCACAGACTGAGCACCTTGCCTCAGGTGATGGAGGCCCATAGCACCACTAACGCGTTGCATAGTCCAATGGGGTTCCCTGTGGCGTCGCAGGTGGTTGCTGATGCTCGCAGCTCGTCTCCGAGTACCCCTTCGCCCTCCAGACAGTTGGCAGCCTTTTCGGAGGCCGGCGCCGGTTCAGCACCGTAGTCTTGCCTCCCTGGCTCCGTTGCTTACTTCAGAGCTGAAGCCTGTTTTGGTTGAGGCAGAGTCTGTGCCGGTCCAGTGCTGTAGACTGGCTCCGTTCCTTACTTCGGAACCTGGGCCTGTTGTGGTTGAGGCCGAGTCGGCGCCAGTCGAGGATGCTAGATCTTCGACTCCTCTTTGGGAGGTCGGCGCCGGATCATCGACTCCTCTCCGGAGAAAGTTCGGCGTCACCCTGACGTCTGTCGACGCTGGATCAGTCCTTGCCTCTCCCCTCTTGGAGTTTGTGGCTCTGGTGGACTCTCTGCCTTCTCAAGAGCCCCTTCAGGACCCTCATTCGTCCATGGGGCTTCCTCCCTTTGGACATTGGTCTGCGCCTCCTTTCATCGACTATCCCCTTGGAGTGGGCGGCTCAGCTTACAGCCCTCGCCCACAGATGAGTTACTGGCCCCTCCTCGGCTGGTGCGGCCTTTGTGAGGGTTGTTTCCATGGCCGCCCGCATTCTGCATATGCAGCCCCTTTCCGTACCCCTGCCTGTTGACCCACTGTTGGATGTTAGCTAGGGATTGGGATTTATGTGAGGACAGGAAGTGGTGGCGCTCAAGCTTATCTGTGTGATGTTCTTGATTATTCTAAGTGAGTACGGTGCTACCAGGTTGGGGGATTAACCCAATAACCCCCAAATTTGTATGGGTCAAGGAATCCACACTAGAAGCTAAGCATAGTCCCGGGCACACATGGTGAGGGTTTTGTTTGTAAAAAAAAAAAAAAAAAGGGGGCGACGGTCAACTCCAGTGTTCGTTTTGAAAAGTTATTTTATATAAGCCACAAGGCCACGACATTTTGCCCGACACATCAGGCCTGGTTGCCGGCTGGGAGTCGCTTGGTCTGTAATTAGTCGGCACTCGTCCTTCTGCCTCGCCTCCTAAATACAGCCAGCACACATCCCGCCTGCTTGAGGATGCATTAACACGCTTCTGTTCTAGAGTTCCACAGCACGTTCTGTGCGCTGCAGCTGCTGCATGCGCCTGTCCCCACTGCGCTCCAGGCCCCTTCCCGAGGATGCTGCATGCACTGTTAGACCTGGTAGCCCTGTGTCCCGAACCCGGTCTCCCCCTCCTCCCCGATGCCATCTAGTGGCGCCAGGCTGATAGCTCAAACCTGCCAGGAGCGGCTGTGTTCACATTACCGGATCAGAGAGGCCCCAACGCGGAGACAGGGACAGATACAGCCTGGTGTCGGTGAAAGCACATGCATTTATTCACCACCAAGTGCATCCTACAGCATTTGTTTTCATGGGGTGATGTCAGTGATCCGAAAACTCGTCTTTATGCAGGCAGATGCTGCCGAGATCACGAGCCTGTGCTTCATGTTAAAACGAATAGCCCAATCTAAACTCATGCACAGAAACACACTGCAGACCCACACACACGCTGCTGGCTAATTCATCTCTTCCTGCACTTTTAAGTATTTAGAGAAGAAATGTGGTGTGATAATCTTCTTGACTTTGCCCATTTATTATTGCTTTATTTGGCCTGACGTTAGCCAAGACCTTTTGATTCCTAAATGTATGCATATGCAAGCCCACTTCATTCATTGGTCTTTTGTTATCTCATTCGTAGTTTTCTTCCCTCCTTACAACTTCCAGCACGTGGCATTGGATCAGCCCACTTCAGCCATTGGATAACGTCCCTGTGAGCAATGCCAATCTTCCTTTTCACTAGGATCACATTCACACACATTGCAAGTACAAAAAAAAATTAAGAAAGGATTTTTATGTTCTTTTTTTTTATTAGTCATTCAGCTGTACATAATGTCTTCTTGGTTATATAGAAGGTAACAAAAATGCTTAACACTTTTGTTATGGCTTTTTAACATGTTGCACAGAAGCCACGCTGCTCTATGAAAGCTTAAAGACATTGGAAAAGTCAATAGCTCTGGCTAAACAGTTATAAGGTCCCAAAGGCGAGACCTATTGGCTATGCCAATGCTTGTTCTTCAACTGTTCACCAAGTTACGTTACGTTACTACACTTTATTCCGTCAAGCATGGCATAGAAATTTTGACATACAACATTTAAAACGAGAAGCTAGTCATCTTAAATATACATTTGTTCATATAAATACTAAAATAAAAATCATGATAACCACAGTTACACCTTAAAAACATTCAGAACTCCACAGAAGTTAAAATATTTTACAGGGGGAGGATTCATATGTGCAAAAAGATAAAACACCCCAAAATCACATTGCTAAAATTTGCACAATAGAGCCTTAATACTTAATATCCGATGTGTGAAAGTCAGGTTATCTACTACTTGCGATAAAGTGCTTGGGTAACATCTTTATTTGAAATGGTGTATCCATAACCGATAATGCTTGGTGGCAGAGACTATTCAGTTACTGGCAGCCGACCCACTTTGTTCTCTACTTCTTTCTTTAGCCTTTTTCCTAATGTCTCACATGTGGCCTAGGAACTTAGCAGCTGCACAGACAAAATACGTGTGGTGTCCGTTTTAAAATTCGCTAGGCATCCCAGTAGTTCCGTGCGCCCATTTGTTGACGAAGGGGTTTTATCCATTTTGATCTAGGACGCACATAAGCTGAGCAGGCGAACCAGCCGCGTAGCTGGGGGGGTGGGGGGGGGGGGGGGGGGGCGTCCCAGGCGGCACCGTTTTTGAGGCGGCCGCTACGGGCCTCCAGTGCCGTGGTGCGCGTGCTTTATTCGCCGCGGTCTAAGTTACACGTTTTTATTGCCACTCTAGCAAGGATGCTGAAAGTCAGTGAAGCTGTCCCCTGCCTCCCACAGTTATTGCATTATCCCCATGTCAACCTGACGGTCGGCAACGGCCCGTATTTTAAGGCTTACCCACCCCCTCCCAGCCTCGAACAATCCAGCCAATGCCATGGCCGTCAATCAGTTGTAGCGTGCATGGCGCGCGCTAGCTCTACAAATGACAGCCTTGACACTTGGCCAGCCCTCCCCTCGGGCCTCGCATCGTGATAGGTGACGCATTACACGCTCACCACTACGCTCCCGGCTCTCGTCGTCACTGTCGTGAGGAGGAGAGAGTCAATGGCGGGCAGTGCTGAGCGCTTTTAATTATACTTAGTCTTAAATTGAAAGAAGAGGTGAGCAAATTTAATTACCTACTTACATGGTGCATTGTGATGTTAGAGGTCATCTGGAAACCGGAACCCTATTGTAATAATACCACTACTATTTGAGAGCTAGCCTAGGGTGACCAACCGTCCGTAAATTTCACGGACAGTCCGTAATTTCGGCCGTCTGTCCGTTGTCCGTGAAGGATCCTTTAACGGACGCCATTTGTCCGTAATTTTAACCGGGCACAGCTTCCACCCACCTCCCGTCTTAACTCCGAGGCTTTTTCCAAAGCTCAGATACCCAGCAGCATTGGAGAGGCACAGTGGGATGGCCACACACCTCCAGCCCTTGATGAGCTGTTAAGAGGTGCTCGAAGGTGACAGAGGGAGGGGCTGCAGCTTCAGGAGCATCTATTCAGATGCAAACAGCCCTGAATGCGTCTCTGCAATTTAGAGGGGCCGCCGCCTCACACATTCCCTTTCTGCCAGGGCCCCAAACATCGTAGAACCGGCCCTGATTGCAGCACTGGTTCTCTTCTCAGAGCGGGTCTTCAAACATGCAGCCTATAATGTAATAAAGTAAAGAAATAGCACAATCGCACCTACACTGATTAACAAAGTATAGAGAACAATCAGTTAAATCAGTTCTCTTGGAGTATCTCCTTTAAGTACTGTACATCACAGTGGGGGCTGGCAAAACTAACATTTTGGACAGGGAGCCTGTCTTCTCGTTGTCTTGTCCAGGAGGGGGTGAGGAGCCCTACCCCACCCAGGAAGAGACCAAGATGATACTAGACTACTGCATGCCCACCCCTGTGCCCACTCTGGTGGATCCTGTTCCCCCTCCTGTGATCGCTCCTGCCCCCCCCCCCCCCAGTGATGGCTCCTGTGCCCCCCATGTGATGGCTCCTATACCCTACCCCCCCCTGCCTGTGTTGGCTCCTGTCCCCCCTGTGGTGGCTCATGTCCCCCTCCTGTGGTGGATCCTGTCTCTGCCCTGGGTGACTTCTGTCTCACTCCTGGAAAGGCTCCTGCAGCGAGGGTGAAGTTCTTGATGGGCCTCTTCTCAGAAAGGCTCAGCTCAAAATTAATATGAAAAGGTGGGCGAGTGAGTAAGTGAAGGGATGGGTGGATAGCTGGATGAATTAGTGAAAGGGTGAGTGGATGAATGAAAGATTGAATTGAAAGATAATGAGAGAGGATGGATGGATTGATGGAGTGGAAGGATGGAAGAGAGAAAAGGTAAATAGCTGGATGTATGGGTGGAAAGGTAGCTGGATGGGTAAAAGGGTGGATGGATGAGTGAAAGCGTGGATGATGAGTGAGTTGATGGATGAGTGAAATGATAGATGATTGATGAACTGATAAGTGCAAGGGTGAATGGATGGACAGATGAGCGAAAGGGTGGATGCAAGGACGGATGAGTGAGTGAAAGGGAGGGTAGATGGACAAAAGGATGAATAGATGAGTGAAGGAGTGAAAGGATAAATGGATGAGAGAAAGGACGGATGCGTGATAGGGTTAATGGATGGATTCATGAGTGGATGAGTAGATGGGTGGGTGGATGGATGGAAGGAAGGATTGCTAAGTCAAAGGGTCGATGGAGAGAGAAAGGGAGGATGGATGGATGACAAAGGATGGATGGTTGGAAGGATGAGTGACTGGGTGGATGGATAGTAAGTGAAAGGATGGCTGGATGGGTGAAAGGGTAAATGGCTGGATGGATGAGTGAATGAATGGATGGATGGGTAGAAGAGAGGATGGATGAGTGTACAGATGGATAGGGTGAAAGGGTGGATGGATGGATGATGGATGAGTGAAAGGATGAATGAAGGGATGGATGAGTGAAATGATAGATGGACGGATACATGATGAATAGGTTTGCAAATGGTTGAATATGTTTGGATATGGCTGGGCCTACTTATATACTATTGCGCGACCTCTGATGTGTCTTTAAAACTTATCCAATTGTCCTGAAGTTTTGTCCTGAATTTTGACTTACTGTCCTGAATTTGTGTCCTGAATTTTGACCCTTTGTCCTGAATTTTTACAGTCACCGTCCTGAATTTGCACCCATAACAGTTGGTCACCCTATTGAGAGCATCAAGTACCTAATCTAGCTGCCCGAACACCCTAACATGTTCATCTCATACTGCCACACACTGGTTTATTAGTCTACTCTATAACGTGACTTTTATTCTGAATGCTTGCTTAGTAAGAGACAACATATCTTCATTAGAAGATTGGGGCCGCAATAACCTATAATGGAGGTTACAAGAATTGAAATAGGATTCTTTTTGATGTTTATAATTTTAAAATGCACATTTACAATAGAAAGTGGGATCATTTCATAGGACTGTTGAATACAAATACCTCCACCTTTGAGGGTGAATGGAACAAAATACAATGCGTTACTGACGAAGAGGCTCTACACAAATTGTCGCGGTACCATTAAAGGGATACAAAATAAAATACTGCGCCGAAGACACGATAAACAAACCCCAAAGTAAAGACACATGTAAAAGGGGCAATGGGTGCCGGGTTTGGCAGCAGGAGAGGTTAGGTACATTGAGGGTGCATCTGGACGCTTACTGATCGCACATAACTGCAGCTTTGCCCCCCTGGGGTGCTGCACACCAGATTGTCGCAGTTGGGTCGTTTCCTTTGGGCCCCTGTGGGTCGATGTATCTGCGAGTGGCCACTGACTTTATCCTGCCCTGCACGCTGCACATTGCCGTCAACCTTACACCACTATCGACCTCGTACTGTTGGTGGTTGCACGCCGGCAGGCATACTATCCCTCTGCTGCCTTCCTTCACTGCCAGCCCGCCTCCCTCACCCGCAGCACTGCCAGGCAGCCCTCGGTGCGATCAACGGGGGGCCGCAGCCCAGACATGAATACAAGCCCCCACCCAACACCTCTCCTCAGCGAATAACAGAAGGCAATAAAACGTAGGTTTTGTTTGAAGTTTATATAGCGCGAACTCGACCCAAATGTATTGGAGCGCTTTATATGAGCAGCAGTCATATTACACGAGAACACATTCATTTTCGGTATGTATGAAGAGATTGCATTATTTGCCCCGAATCACCGGAGCCAACACAGAGTTTAGAACCCAGCTCTTACATTCAAATGTCAGCAGCTCCGACCGTTAAGATACATCCTCTCCTTGGGTCTACACTATGATAGGATAGGAGCTCATCGCTAAATTATGCAACTGACAGCACTAAAACATTGAAAACTAGGCAAATGAAATACCCAAATACCCTGGGGACAGTTGCCCCCAAAAATATTCAATGGTGGGGTATCACAGCGTAAATGCATGCAGACAGTAGGTTTGTTCTCCATGCCTCGAGCAACAGCGAGACTCAAGGGGCCTTATTTATGAAGGCCTTGCGCCACCGGTGCGTCACTTTTTCCCATTTTAAAAGTGACGCACCGGTGGCGCAAGGCCTTTTTAAATAAGGCCCCAGGAATTAACTTAGCACTGCAGGCCGCGGTTCCAAGGTAGTAGCTCTACTGCGAGGCTGCAGAGGGTGGGAGTGAAGCTTCTCTCGAAACGCAGAGTGCTAAAGCGCAATCGAAACAACACTGACCAGGGTTAGCGTGTAAAAACGAACTGTAACGAGCACAGTAATGTCAGTGCCCAGACTGGCGATAGGCCGATAAGAGGACAGGTGGGTAGGGTCCCTGCCCAGTTTGAGTAGGGAAATGAGGAGGGACTCCCGGAGGGATGCAGTAAGTTCCCCAGTAGTAAGTGCCTTGTATATGTAAAAAGAACAATTGATGGACAAAATACAGAACAATGTCATACATTCACCCCCTGGCTTGGCAGTTTGGGGTGGACTGTTCCCATAATGAACAGGCTCAAGATTTGCATATGGCTGGGTCCAAACTGGGTTGGTGCGGTGAGCAAAAGAATGATGGATTAAACCCAGATCCTTGTGACTGGGGGGTGAATGTTTGCACTGCTCTAGGGGATTGTTTTAAAAGGGAGCCGAGCTCAGTGTTCATTGTAGGTACTTTTTATTGCACAGTGTGTCTAATGGTTATTTACATCTGCTATGGCTTAATGTTATCCTTAGAAAGGATTTCTGCTGTTATAGCGACATTCAAGTGTTGGCTGTCCAGGGATGCAACTGGTCTCACTTCTGATGGACATTATAAACATTTCTGAATCTGCATCTAGTGCACAGTGGAGAATTTGGATGTATTTATTATATTATTAAAAGTCAGACCTGACAATAAAGTCATAATAACCTTAGTGTTGTTTGTGCTGAGGCTGCTCTGAAGGAGAGATGCACTATTACAAGCTGGTTTTGTGTCCCAAGAGCACACGTCTTTTCATTCCCAGGTAGTTGGTTGCTACTGCTTAGAAGTAATGACAGGGCGCGATCCCTGGTTGTTGCCTTTGGGCCACCAGAGTGGGCTGTCACTGTATCCAGCCTGTGTTGGCAAGGGAGGAGCTGACTGACTGACCCCTTTGTGCTGTGTTTAGTTCTAAGGGCACACAATGAGTTATTCCCTGTGGATAATTACTTTGCTGTTTTTGAAAGGTAAAGAATCACAGGCTTCGACACTGTTAAGTTGGTTTTGGGTCCCCAGAGCACATCATGTTTGTGCAGGTCCCCACTGCTTTAATGGGGGGACTATGATGTATGGTCATTTAATGTCCGCTGTAGATGATGGATCCCTGAACAGTGTCATGTATGTGCATGTTTGCATTGTGCTGAGGGGTAATTGTTCACACAGCTCTCTGATGGATGTCAAATGCGGTTTTTCTGAGTCCCCACATAGATCATGCAGTCTGTGTGTTTTCTTTTGTACTGCCAGTCACCAGTGTATTCAACTGTGTAGCCTTTGATCGTGTCCTGTATGTGCATGTAACTTGCATGATCGAGGTAACTACTATTAGCAGCAATACTACGTGTCTCTCGGACATCTTTCAAGTGCTCCCCGTCATTTTTCCCCAGCACCCCC
Organism: Lissotriton vulgaris; assembly: GCF_964263255.1. NCBI lineage: Eukaryota > Metazoa > Chordata > Amphibia > Caudata > Salamandridae > Lissotriton > Lissotriton vulgaris. The sequence continues at coordinate 693,384,904 of NC_141695.1, read as the reverse complement.
CTCCCCACCCCCCCCCCCCCAAGGGGCGGCAATATGAGGGCTAGCCCCGGGCGCCACAAGATCTAGCTACGCCCCTGAGGCGAACAGAAGGTGGCCTACGGACTCCGCAAGTTCCTTGCATTTTGGGCAATTACTTGGGCTTGGATTTTTACTGTGCTGCTTAGCGGATTCCTCACTCACCGGCAGAGTACCAAACTTTTTAGGATGTAAAGTTTTCTGTCCTGGATTGCTTGGATCAGATCAAGGTACGGTTCATGGAATCTGACCTGTTTATGAAGTAGGAATTCTGTGATAAGTTTCCCCCAGTCAGTCTTACTGGTGCCAAGTTATGCAACCCATTCCCAATAGTGTCTCTTTACTGTGTCTTTGTGAAGCAGGGGTGAATCCGGTTTTTCCCAGGCTTCCCGAAATCCTATATCAAACCCAACCCTCCTAACATTGCGTAGCCACCCGACCTTGTTGAAAGTATCTAGGCGGGTGACCTCACCATAGGGCAATAGTTCCCTGGTCCTTCATATTCTGGCCCAGAATAGCAAGGGAGGGAGCTTAGTAATGACACTGATGGGTCATCATACCATATCTAGCATTAAAGGGTTAAAGGGAGGAGTGGAGTACCGTGGGGCAGCACCAATAGATTCCTTAGAAATTTATGCTCTGAACTAGTGAGCTCCGTTATCTTGTCAAAGCCCCACAACTCGGACCCATACAAGGCGGAGCTAACTGCTTTTAGGTCATAAACCTGCAGGGCAGCTGCGATTGGTGTACTGTGAAAGTACTTACGTTCCTTTATTAGTGCTCCAGTTACACGCCTATGGTCATTACCATGTCCACGAAGTGGTTTGTGGTCTGTTTCCACTCAATTTCTGCCCCATCAAAAATGTTTTGAATTTTTTAATTCCCCATCTAACAGCAAGTGACTCTTTTTCAATGAGTCAAACGTATCTTCGTTTTCTCTGAGAGCTCTTGATGCAAAAGTGATGGTGCATTATCCTTGCATCAGGATTGCCTTCAATCCTTTATTTACATTAGTGTGCCAAGTACAGAAATGTTGATGTCAAAAACATGAACTAGCCAGAAGAAAGGGCTCCCGAAGGAGTAACTTGTATGTAATTTTGACGTAGAAGAGGTGGTTGGTGCTGAAAAAAATCCAGCTACTACAAGCAATGAAGGACACTAAAAAAAAGTGTTGACATAAATGCAAACAAAAACATATATATGTATAATAATGCATACTCATGATAGTTTATGCCAAATCTATATTTGTAACACGAAAATCAATTCAGTACAATAAGTATGGTGTGTATATATAATAATGGTTGCTGGTCCGCTGCTAAATTGCTGGGGGTGCCGAAAAAGGCGCCTTCCGCTCCACCTCTGTAATTTCGAAATTAATGCAATTTATTCAAGCATCATTGATGGCATGATGCATTTTGTCACAATAAAGAGCGTGATCTTGCGCAAATTTAAATAATCGCGTGCACAAAAGTATTAGATAAACAACATACTCTGGCTGTCACTCGGTAGTCCGTCTTGTCGAAAACGGAGCACATATAACTAAAATAGTACATGCAAACTGTCATTTTTATTCTTTGCATAAAAATATTCAGGGCTCAATCCAGATGTAATTCATTACATGTTGCACCAATATTTACTCCAATATCCGAGTTCTGTTGCCAAAACAACGCCCAAGTAGGCTGATAAAATGAACAGGGGAGAGGATGTGGCCTAACGGCTAGGGCGGTCGACCTCTACGCTGGGGAACCGGATTCAGGTCTCGGCAGGGACGCTCAGTGTCCTGTGATTCTGGGCAAATCACTTAATCTCCCCGTACCTAACAAAAATGAATTTGTCCATCTGTAACACAACTGGTGCTCATGTAAAGCGCTCTGATGATACCTTCGGGTCTAGTTTGCACTATATGAACCCCCTACAAAAATACAATCCAATATTACAAATTACACCAAAATTTGCTCAAAGTGTCTTTTCATTACTAAATTATAATAGTCTTTAAGGAGCAAAATAAAATTATCCCATAAACATCAGTCACATATAGTCATATAATGTGTATATGTGTGTATATGCGGTCGGCAGTAGTTAATATGATAGCCCAGCCACCTCCTTGGGGCTAAATCTAATATTATTGCAGGAGAGGTGGGGGGGCTCCTGCAATTGCGCCGGGACAAATGGTAACATTTAAAGTGGGGGGCACATGGTCCCCAGCAGCCCCAGTGACCACCACCTCCCCGGGGCTGTGACCTGCAAAGCTGGGGGGCCGTGCAGCCCCCTCGTGGAGCTGTAGATGTCCCTGGGGACTGCCACCTACCAGGGCATGGCTTCAGCAATGTCCTGAGGTGCCCACGCCCGGGACACTGCAGTTTGCTATGGCTTGGCGGGAGCAATACCGCTCCCGCCAAGCCATAGCGAACTGCTCTGCTTCTAGTAAGTGAAAGCAGAAAAATGCTCTTGCTTACTAGAAGCAGAGCAGAATTGCTTTTGGACAGAGGGAGCTGCATGTTCAGCAGCTCCCTCTGTCCAAAAGCAATGCCGGCAGGTACCGTGGGGCCTTCCGGCTTCCCCCGCAGACCCCAACGAAAATGACTGTTGCTCAAAAAAGAAAAAGTGGGGGATGGGGTCCAAATTGCCCCTGGGAAAGGGGGCCACGCGCCTCTCTCCTTAATATTTTTTTTTTTTAAGTTGCGGGACGGCGAGTTGCCGGAGGCCACGCCCCTTTTCTTCACCACCTCAAACGTGCCTCTTGGCGCACTGCTGGTTGGTGGGTGAAGTCCCCTTTGATGCAGAGGGTATTTTGGGACTAGCAAGCCCTCCTGTTACCTCCAGTAAGTCCCACACAGCCTGATTGCTAAGAAGATTTCTGAGGCCACGCCCACCTTTGTCCACCACTCTGCAAACGCGTCTCCTGGCACGCTGCTCTTTTGGAGATTAGGTCCTCTTGAATGCTGAAGGTTCCTTAACTGGGGTGGTGGAGTCAGCTAAAGAATGATGATGGATTAAACCCAGATCAGTTTACTGGGGGTGAGTGATTTGCTCAAATGCTCCGTCCATCATCCCCTTTGGTATTGCTTTGTTCGGCCTAGGTTGGCAGGGTATGCCCATACGTGGGTCCCTTACTCACTCTGCAAATGGATTCAAGATAGCCTGGCTGATGAGGGTTATGAACCCGAAACCGGTCCCAGGACGCTTATTTTCGATGCAGGGAAGACATGGCTTGGCAGTACGGGCTAGACTGTTCCCATGAGGCACAGGGTCAGACTGATTTGCATATGGCCATGTCTGAACTGGGGTGGTGGAGTGAGCTAAAGAATGATGATGGATTAAACCCAGATCAGTTGACTGGGGGAAGTGTTTGATTTGCTTAAATGCTCCGTCCATCATCCCCTTTGGTATCGAAGGTTCTTGGGGGCCCAGAAGCTTTCTTGTTACCTCCAGTAAGTCCGACACAGCAGGATTCCTGAGAGCTGACTTGAGGCCCCGTCCCCCTTCTCTACCACTCTGTAAACACAACTACTAGTTAAAAACATAAAAAATTCACTCAAAAAACCAAAGGTTACAGGGTTGTTATAGTTGGAAAATATAATTTAAAAAGCTTAGAAATTCACTGAAAAAACAAAGGTTACAGGACGTTCTAGTTAGGCTCAGATTTCACTCGCACAAAACCAGTAAAATTCAGCAGTTATTGCTACCTGAGGTATAACTAACTTTCTCCCTCGCAATCCACTGCTTATGACCTCCCCTATTACATCTCTCATGACATGGTCAATGACATCACTGAAGACATCATCCGCAGAACCACTCTCCCCTATACAACCTCTGCTACGCCCTCTCACACACAACCACTCACATACTCATTCATAGACCCATAACAGTACTCAGACCCACTAACTCATGTTTAGAGGCACTCACACACTTACTCAATCATTCACTCGTACAGCCACTCACAATCATTCTCACTCATACAACCAGCCACTCATCCGTTCAGCCAATCACATACCCACACACTCACTTATTTACCTACAGTCACTCACATACCACTCACTCACCCATACAGCCTCTCAACACAGCCACTCACTCACCCATGCAAGCACTCACTCACACACCCACACTTACAAACCCATTCACACATCTTTACAAGTACACACACATCCATTCACTCACCCATACAGCCGTTCACCAAGACACTTACTCTCCAATACAGCCACTCACACACCAACTAACTTAACCAAAAACACCCACTCAAATATACACTCACTTACTCACTTATACAGCCTCTTACACATGGTGTCACTCACTCATACAGCCATTCAGACACCCGCTGCCTCGCCCATAGTCACTACACATCTACCCATAGAATCACTCACATCAACACTCACTCACCCATACAGCCACTGACACACACCCACCCACTCACCAATGCCACCACTCACACAACATCTCACTCACCTACACATCTAGTTATACACCCATACAGCCACTAACACACCAGGATATGTACAGTCACACAGCTACTCACTTAATATATCTTAGAAGTAGTATCACTTAGTAATAGTGCACTTAGAATACAAATTTAACTTCTGCAGTAGGTTAGTGTATATGTTTAACATGCCTAAGCTCTTAAAACACTTACTCACTTGATGTCATCAGTGATCTCACTGACCATGCCATGAGTGATGTAATATGTGAGGTCATGAGCAGTGCATTGCGGTGCGTAAGTTATAGCTCAGGTAACTATAACTGCTAAATTTCACTGGTGGTGCGAGTGAGATCTGAGCTTAACTATAAGAACCTGTAACCTTTGTTTTTTTTCAGTGAACACCCACACCACACCACGATTTACAAGGAGGGTATTGGTATATATTAGTGTTATTAGGTTCTGATAAGGGTCGATCGCTGGGGTTGAGAAACACTTCTACGTTTTTGGTGAAGCTAACTTAATATTCAGTTACCTTTCACAGCCACATATATTCTGTCTTTAGTGCATCTCCCTCTATACTTCAGTTGAGAGTCAAAGTACCCCTTAAGCGCAAACAATAGCCCAGGTTTATCACAAAAGCTTTTCTTAGCGCAGATTTTCTTTTTTTTTTTTTTTTTTTACTTTTCTTTACATATTTTCATGGCAACATTGTCAGTGATGCACCAGAATCGAGCAACATTTCTGTCCTCAAAGTCCACACTGTCTTTAGGTTTACCACAGCTCACTCCGGCTTCCCGAAGTACATAATCCGTATGTACATCCACCACCTCACTTACCTCTTCTAAGAATGTCCTGTGCAATAGCCCTTAGCAAATTAACCTCTTTTTTATACACAGATTACAAATGAGTTTAGTTGCTGGACAATCTTTCAAATTGGCCATGTGCCCTTCTCTCCTCATCTAAAATGGGTTCCTCTAAAACAAATGCGTCATAGACTTGTTCGATGTTGAACTCTGCACGACTTGAACAAGTTCTTTCCTTTCATCTACTTTATTGGTACCATTTTATTGCCTTTATATTTCCTTATCTTCCCAATACAGGCTAATGAGTGTCAGATTTAATTTGCCACTACAAGGACATCACTCAATGAAGAAAAGTCTTTCAGTCCTAGTACTTTTTTAGCTTTGTCATTTCTGCACTCAAACATACATTGGTCCCTGATTTTCTACTAATTTCCTTCTAAATGTGTATGTTGGTGTTAATTTTCTGAGTGAGGTTATGTATTCTTCCCCATTTTTCACAATCTTGTGACCTCATCCCGAATAACTCTCTAAAACTGTGCTTACTTTAGAGAATGTGTTTTTCCAACTTTGAGGTAACACCTCAAACTGATTGAGTCCCGTAGCTTCCAATGTAAAATCTGGTAAATTCTTGAACATATCCTACCGCTCTGTAAATAGCCAGTTAATAGTAATTTAATAATTTTCTGTTATTAATGTTACCAACATTGCAGTTTTAATAAATGAACAGCTGCTCCACAAGTTGTACTTTTTCCTTTCCAACTATGTCGATACTCCTTAAAGTAGGAGAACCAAGTCAATGGCTTGTAGCACATGAGGAAAGCTTTGTGATGTACACTTTGATGCGCAGATATTTCTCAGCATGCAGTACATCAGGGATGTGTGATGGCGCTTCTTGCATGCAACTCCAGACATTGGGACGTATCTCAGTAAGCGACAACACACGTTATATGACATAATGACCGGGTGACAAAGCGGCTTATTGGTCAGGTGTTCTTTTTAATTTTTTTTAAACTGTACCATTTCACACAGCCAATGGTCACATCCTTCATAACACAGCAGTGTGCAGGGGTGACAAGTCAGTCTCCAGTTGGTCAATTATGGTTTCCTTGATCGCTATGCTTGATTTACGAAAATTTACTCTCCTGCAGGCAATGCCGTAAATGCACAACTCCTCGCTGCTTGTAGGTAAGGGTCATTCTCATATTGAATAAAGACCAGACGAGTGAAAGAAGTTGAGATTTTTTGTAGGGAAGTACAGGATTAATAGAAAGGGGGATACTCATCAGAGTCTTCTCCTGGCTACAACTGCCATTATTCAACCCATACCATTCCAAAGCTTATCGTCCACATTTCGAGATCTAGAATGTGAAGTTACCACATTGTCCTTCATCGCTATTGCCCTTACCATGTAATGTCAGACATTTTACGTAGCACTGAATTGCTGTTTTCTATCACAGTACATTCTCAGTTTCTTGCCTGGTTGTTTTTAGTTATCTGTTCCCAGCAGGAGTGGCTCTTAGTGCTATATGCATGAATGGTGTATGCTGTTTTTGGAAGGATATTTAACTCAACAGCATTCTTATCTCAGCAGGAATAGACTGAACGCAATCTGTCCATTCTGAGCATGCCAATACGTTCATTTGTTTTTCGAACTGGTTGCTATACAGTATGTTACGGTGTTAGGTTTTGTGCCCACTTTCAATTGTGACATTGAAACAAAATTGATCTTAGTTATGAATTTGTGACAAGGATTGGAAAAGGAACAAATTATAGCAACCCAGTGGGGTAGCATGATTGGCAAGGGCCTTAGTGCAAACAAGAACAAGCATTTGCAATGCAATAGGTCTCGCATTAATTAAGTTTGAACTATTGGCATTGCTGAATATTGCAACACCAATTGCAACAAAAGTCTATAAATTGCAGGCCAAAAAAAGTGTATTAATTTTTGTAGCAATGGTGCCACGCTGCCCTTTAGATGAATATGTTTAAAAGTAAAGCGCGCCATACTGCGATTGCTACAATAGTTGATTGTGGATGTGTTAACAATTGATGTGTGCACTGATGGCTGGTGGTGTGTGTGCCTGTAGAAATTGTGCACTGATGGCTGGTGGTGCGTGTGCCTGGTGAAAGCGTGCATGTACGGCTGGTGATGTGGGTGCCTGGTGAAAGCGTGCACTGACGGCTGGTGGTGTGTGCCTGGTGAAAGCGTGCACTGGCGGCTGGTGGTGTGTGTGTGCCTGGTGAAAGCCTGCACTGCCGGCTGGTGGTGTGTGCCTGGTGAAAGCCTGCACTGACGGCTGGTGGTGTGTGCCTGGTGAAAGCCTGCACTGACGGCTGGTGGTGTGTGTGTGCCTGGTGAAAGCGTGCACTGACATCTGGTGGTGTGTGCCTGGTGGAAGCATGCACTGACGGTTGGTGATGTTTGTGCCCGGTGAAATCGTGTACTTACGGCTGGTGGTGTTTGTGCCCGGTGAAAGCGTGCACTGACAACTTATGGTGTCTGCCTGGTAAAAGTGTGCACTGACGGTGTGGTTGTTTGTGTGGTTGTGTGTGGTTGTGTGTGTGTGTGTGTGTGTGTGGTTATGAGAGGGTGGTGGTTGTGAGAGGGTGATGGTTTCTAGAGGGTGATGGTTTCTAGAGGGTGGTGGTTGTGAGAGGGTGGTGGTTGTGAGAGGGTGGTGGTGGTGAGAGGGTGGTGTGGTTGTGGTGGTGGTGGTTGGTGTGGTGGTGTGGTGTGTGTGGTGGTGTGCAGAACAGGGTGCTGGTGAGAGGTCTCGCTCATGGTACTGTAAGCACTTGTGAATGGCCTCTAGGCGCCTGCATAAACAGGATGCTGGTGAGAAGTACTGATTTATTTGCGGTGCAGTCTCAATGCACCGTAGGCACTTGTATGGTAAGCGTATGATGTTGAGAATTACCGAATAATTAGCACTGCATTTCGAAAGGCCTCTTGGCGCTTGAGTGAAATGCGTGCTACGAGAGTCACTGATTAATTAGCCCTGAAACGGAAGGTCCTCTACGGGCAGGGACGAATTCTGTGTTGGTGATAGGGAGAGAAGTTTAATATTTTTACGGAGTTTTATATAGCTCGAACTGGACCCGAAGCACCAAGGTCGAGCGTGAGCACATGGAACAACGGGACGTGGATGGAGTAAATTACAGTGGTAGGGGCGAATATATTTAACGTGATATAGCACAAGGAGGTTTTAACTATAACATTGAGGTTTAAACAGCACACTGAGGGCCTCTTAGAGGCACAGACGAGGTGCGCCAAAACTAAAGAGTTTCTATACATGCCCACTAGTAAGCAAAGTAACTTCTCTATTAAAGTTATGATTATTAAAAAAACCTTTTTCTTTACATGCACACGGATTGCACATTTGGGTGGTGGCATGTTTTTTATTCCCCTTTTTTACTGCTGTGACATATGAAATAAATAAAATACAAAAATCTATAAATAGTACTTTGCATAGCCCAAAACTATTGCCTTTGCTAGAGTCTGTTTCGAAGCGCTGCACAGTCAAATGAAACTTTGGCGTGTTGCAGTCACAAATGACTAATCCTGATAGGCAGATTTTTACAGGAGCAGAAGACCATTGCTAAAGGAGAAACTTGGCCAAAAGTTTGGATTTGTGGCAGTTGCACTTGAGAACTAGAACATCAAAGCAGCCGCTTTTGTGGCGCCTGCTGTCTGTATGAAGGTGAGAAAAAAAAAGAGTGGAAGTAAAAGCAGAGGGAGGCCAACAAAGGGAGGGGCAGGGCTCCTTAATGGAGCAGGGAGGGGATGGGGTGCTCTTAGTGCTTAGTGATGTGTGTCAACAGCAGCACTGTGTGTGGGGGAATGCAGCGTGTGCTCTAGTGAAGTGAATCCAAGCACGGGGTTTGCATGTAAACAGTGCCTGTGATTAGCAAAAAAAACAAGTCCTTTTAGATCTATCTCACACTCTAAAAACAGCATGGGGAGGCATAAAAGTGGTGCTTTATAACTCTTAACATAACACCATTGCACTCCACTGACAGAGAAGAGACACAACATACATCACCATCATGTTTGAATGGAAAAAAGATAGGAGCCAACCTGGGGTCGGGTCTGTGGTGGTGACCGGGGCGCCCAAGAGGCTGAGCTAAGTGGAAGAACAACAAGCAGCCATTAAGAATTTATGGTCAGTGTCACGATGTGTGAGCTCGGGAACACATAGATATAAGAGGTGTTAAATGTAAAACGTGCCACTATTAAAAGTCAATAACTTCTGTAAAAAGTAGCGAAGGAAGGGAAGGCAAAAAAGGAGAGGTTTGATAAGGCGTAATGGCCAAAGCTTCGTATAAAGTGTGCTCCAATGCCTCCCGGTCGAGGTTGTGCTACATAAAGCTGCAAGAAAAGATGGAGCAGGGTAGGAGTGATGATGGGAGATCGGGGAAGAGGGATTGAAATGGTATTGGGTGGAAAGAAGAGGAGAACAGGCGAGAAGAGTGACAGGAACACAGGTGGGGGAGAGAAGAAAGAAAGGAATGATATGAAAGAAGGCGAAAGAGAGCAAAGTGGCTACAACCGAGATGGAAAAGGGGGAGAAGAGTGAGGGTGGAAAGAGTGAGGGTGGTGAGGCTGAGGGAGAAGAGAGATGGCACGGAGAGGCCACAGAGAAGAGGTTAGGAAAAAGACGTAGAGAAGAAGAAGAGGTAAAATCGTTTTACTCTCAACTTGTACATACTGGGCGATGAATACTCTTTGCTGTAATCTTTATTAAAAGGTTGGAGAGTAATAGAGAGGGAAGAGAAGAGCAAAGGTTGCGAAGGAGGGGAAAGCGAAAAAGGAGAGGTTAGATAAGGCATAATGGCCAGAGCTGCAGACTAAGTCCTTGTGTAATGTAAGTGGTCCTCGTGTAAAGGGCTCCAATGCCTGCCGGTCGAGTTCGTGCTACATAAAATTGCAATAAAACACAGAGCTGGGTATGAGTGATGGTGGGAGATCGGGGAAGAGGAGTTGGAATGGTTTTGGGTGACCCGCTGAGCGGACAGAGCTGCAAGAAAACACTGAGCGGGATAGGAGTAATGGTGGGAGATTGGGGAAGAGGGGTTGGAATGTTATTGGGTGACCCGCTGAGCAGACAGAGCTGGGGGCGGAAGAGTCACAGGGAGGTCCATGTGTGGGGTAGGAGTGATGGTGGGAGATCGGGGAAAAAAGTGCAAGATAAAACGGAGCAAGCAAATACGGAGCGTGGTAGGAGTGATGGTGGGAGATCGGGGAATAATACTGCAAGAAAAAGTGGACAGAGCTGCAAAAAAGACGGAGCAGAGCAAGAAAAGATGGAGCGGGGTAGGAGTTGATGGTGGGAGATCGGGACTAAAACTGCAAGAAAGAACTGAGCAAGAAAAACAAGAAAAAACTGAGCAAGAAAAAAAAGGAGCTTTTGGGGAATAAAACTGCAAGAAAAAGCAGACAACTGCAAAAAAAGACGTAGCGGGGTAGGATGATGGTAAAGTGAGTTCGTAAACAGAATGAGTAAACAAACCAAGACAGCTGTGATTTAGGTGTGCTTAGCATTCTAAACCAAGTTCTACAAACACCGGAATATAAATAGGAAACAAGACGTGCACGCACAGAGACTAAACAGAAAAGAACAAGACGTCAGCGTTTAGTTGCTTCCGCCATGAAATGGATCAAACAAGCTCTCGGCATTGCTGTGGTGGGGGCGGGGGAGGCATTCCTTTGAAGTCTGATGCGGGGGCGGGGTGCGGCAGCTTTGAAGTCTCTGAGGCACAGACATATGGTGGTTTGTGACGTGGCTGGGGGAGCGAGCGAGTGGGAGGGGACGAGCATATGAGTGAGAAGTGAGGCCGAGCGCGCGCTGGCGAAGCTTCGCGCTTGAATGCCTCACATGCATTGGGGAGAATCCGTAATCCAAAACCACTTGGTAGGATTTGCTAGTAGCCCTCTATGTGTCTCGACAGCAATGCAAAAGCGCATTGGCAGGTCGAGACCTAAAAATAGACCCCTTACCACTGGTTGGGTAATACAGTACTAAACAGAGATTATCAGTCTTCATCGATCCCCCAGGACTCTGTGCCCTTGGATGTTGTCTTATAAATAACATACATAAACAACCACATACAGGCCCAGTTGTGTTGCCTCTACAGTTCATGAGTGCTCTGTCTTTGAAATGATAATCTTTAGGGACAGTACTCCTTTTCACATTGCATCCATGATCTATATTTCATAATTCTCGTACCCACCTTCTGGATTGCACTGCCAGTGTATACATTAAGGCATTGGTGCATAGATCACTTTCTTTTTGTAATTGATTTTTTTTATTCCCTTTTGCCTTTAAAGTCGAAACCTTTAGTTACATTGGTGAATTCAAACACGCTGCAGGTGCCACATCGTTGGTGGCTTTAATTGATAGGCGTCCCAGATTGTTATGGTCTTATTTGCTTTTCTTGCATTCCAGTTAGCCCTTATGATTGGGCTTTAAACATCATTGATTCTAGATAGTTTACTGTGGCTGGAATGCACCAACTCCTATTAGACAACTCCATGCTTTTTAGTTTCAAACGCTATACCTCAGCAGAGTGGCAAGCTTCTAGTTTTTGTTGTCGAGCTGGCTGTCTTTTCTATGTGCTTTTTCAGGTCAGTCTCACCAGTTTCTTAGGGGTACCCCATATTAAGTTGTGTAAGAAGAATTCTGAGTTTTCGGGGGCATGGCTAACAGCCATAGATGATGGCTAGAAACAAGCGCGGCCCCAGTTGCGATCATAAACAATCCTCTACCATATGCGCAATAAATCTTCACTCACTGGCAAGACTTGTCCTGCAAATAGCAACCTGCCCTGAAGTGGCAATGATGACGCCTGAAATGGAGAAACTGTGCCAGATAAAAAAGTGTACTCAACACCATGGCCTATGAGAAGTGGCACAGCCATGACTGGAGACCAGAGATGCCGGCTGACGCTGCAGATGTTAAGGCTAGCAGTAAGGTACATCAGGCGAGAAAGAGGAACACGTACATTTTGAGCACGATGGGAGGGATGCAGATTCCCCTTCCCAGACGAGGCCAATCCAGAATTGCAGCCACAATGGGAACATGGCCACAGTGACCACTGGAGCGGGCCTGCTCCATTACATGACCTATAATGATTAGGCACTGAGACTGAGCAACTGGTGGGGAAGAGAAAGCCTCCCTAAACATAGGCAGCCTTGAGAATACTCAGCCCCCTAGCGGGAACAATAGAAAACTGGGAAGCTCAACATAAACCGTACACTGACTCCTCAAGCAACAAACCGGGCACAGTCATTGCAGTGAGCCCCGAACACAGAGGAAGTGCTCTGCCACACCCAGAGTTGGGAAAAAGCTGAAGCACTCATTCAGGTGATGGAACTGCACTAAAGTGGATCCCCTCTGAATAAGGAGTGGCAGGTGAGATACCCATAGCGCTGACCCAAGGAGAATCTGCACTTAAGCCAAAGCTGCATCAGCCACAGTGGTGAGAAAAGAGGTCATCCTGCCGGACTCGCAACACACAACAGTCCGCAGGAGGTACCTCGCTTAGTTTCTGAGGCAGGCCATGGCAGGTGGCGTGAGTAGCACCATAGGTACGCCACCCGTAGGTGACCTGCGAGACAGGTCACCAGCGATATTACTTGGAGTCGGGCTCTCTCACCCTCCAAGGCACAGCAATGGTGGGTGGAGGGACACCAAACACACACAATTGGATAAGTACACGCCATACCAGCAGCTGTACGATCCCCCTAAACCCACATAGGACTCCCTTCAACACACAGTCAAAGGAAGGCGGCAGTACTGATGCAGAACCCTCATTCACAGCTATACTGGCAGCCATTATAGATATAAAAGGGATTCTGGAACCCAAAATGGACTCCTTTACAACGGAATTCACATTACTACGTGCTGACATCCAGAAAATCAGCTAAAGGGTCACAGAGGCAGAAACTAGTGTTCGAGGCATATGAGCTGCAGATTGCACACTATGCATAGATGGCCACCTAGTGTTGGGCCCGGATGTTTGCAGTTTGTTTTTGCCATTAGGGAAGTGATGGAGCTAAGAGATAGTGATGACCTTGTGTGTTTGTATCGAAGGACGATAACACTGGAACAGATAAAGGTAGCCTGGGAGGCGGGTGGGCGTGTGCAATACTGCAGCTCTACATGCCAAGAACAGAGGCATACAGGTAAGTAGCATTTTCCGTCCGAGGCATATGAGCTGCAGATTGCATACTACCCACGTTAGCGGCGACCACGCGTATCTGTTGCACTTGTTTGAAATAGTGTTTAAAGTATAGCTTGGCCTACAGTGGCTTGTTGCTTTGTTTGCACATCTCCACAATAGTGTTTTGTGAATGTGTGCGGTGTGGACCATGTAGCTGCTTTGCAGATGTCTTCTTACTCCGAAGTTGTTTTGGGTGCCGAGGGAACGGAGTGTTTCGGCTCCGATGGCTTCGGTGCGGTACTAGATGGTTTCTTCGGTGCCAGTGAGTGTGGGCTGGCACCGAGTGGGGTCGACTCGAGGCCGAGTCGCTCGAAGGCTTTATTGACTTCTTGGCCGAGCCCGAATTGTGGGGCCGTCGAAGTAGTGTCTCGGTGTGCACCCGAGGGTGTGACCGTAGCCTTTTTAGTGTGTGTCGAGGGATGGTCGGGGTCGACTTTCTTACTTACGACCCGCTGCTCTGGAGTCACGTCCTCGACATCAGAATCTTCTACCTCTGAGTTGCTGTCGACGTCGTGCAGTTCTGAGACGTCGACGCCTTCCTGGAAGATGTCGTCCGGAATCGATGCTGAAGATCGAGCCATTGTTCTTCTGGCTCTCCGGGCCCAGATAGTCTTTTTGGAGAGGAAGGAGGCACTGGCTGAACAGTCCTTGGCCTCGTGCTCCGGATAGGGGCAGAGGTTACAGACCTCATGGAGGTCGGTGTGGGGAAACTTCGACCCACATAGACAACACTTTTTAAATGGCATCCTTTCCATTAGCTGGAGTCGAGGCCTAGTTGGGCCCGAAGGTCTTGAAGAGTAGTGTCGGCTGGAAAGCGCTTTGCGAGAGTAGTTTCTTGAAGCCGGTGAGGATTGCTCGCCGACGGTAATCGGTTCCAACAAGGAGCGCTGGAACCCCATCCGAGCCCGGTGGCGGAAAAAACAATCTGGGGATGGAGCCGATGCACATGCACAGTATCACCCAAAGGAGGAGTCACCTATCTCGTGACTTCCAAAGACTTTCTACAACAAAAACAAACTGCAAACATCTGGGCCCAACACTAGGTGGCCATCTATGCATAGTGTGCAATTCTGCAGCTCTACATGCCAAGAACAGATGCATACTGGTAAGTAGCATTTTCCATACTAGCCCTACAGCCTGAAACTGTTACCTTATGTGAGAAGGTGAATCACTTACAAGACAGTGCAACCACAATGACCAAGCTGGAGGACTCTTGGCGGGGACGGGGGGGGTGCAAGTGTTGAACTTTCTATAGCAGACCGAATAACACAAACGTTACAAAGACTTTCAAAATTCTTCTCGTCCCATACCACCTACTCAGAGTTCAGAGAAGAGAGGCCGCCGGGAGCAACATGGGAGAATCCTCAACAGGGAGAAGACACTGTCCAGAAATAGTGAACAACAGCGGGCAGGAGTCTAGTGAGTGACCCACTATTCTGGAGAACACAAAAATATACACACAACAAACATTTTCCAGCGAGACAGCGTTAATAGGTTCAGGGTAACATGCACTCTGCAATGTTGGGCTGGTAGGTAATTTCAAACCAACCATTCAGAGAGGGAGGAGTTGAGGGAACAGTTAAAGTTAATCTAAATAGTACACTTGTAGCACACCAGTAGCTGACTGTACTACAACACTTAACACTCACAACCAAGATAATGAAACCTCTGCATGACATTATGGCACACATGATGATTAGATGATATAACATAGCATTCTCCGACTCAAATAGCTATGACCTGACACTAAAAGTACTATCCCGGAACATAAGCTGCCTAGGGAGCAGACTCAGAAGGTGGGTTGGGATACAATACCCCAAGAGACAGTCCCCAGACATTGTACTGCTCTAAGAGACCCTTCTCAAGGGAAAACACTGCAAAGCCCTAGACTACTAGGGATAGATCATGAGTGCATGCAGGCTATACACCATACTCATGTGGATGTGAAGACCACATATCCCTATACACAGATGAGAACTTACTACACGTGCAGAACTTGAACTGACCATAGATAGGCTAATACAGATCATGGGCAACTTCGGCACATATATGCATAGGTTGAAGCAAATCCCTGGTATACCCCCTGACTAGGGAAAATCTGGTGGTGTCAAGAGACTGCAGGATGGCCATAATGAGTCAGTTTGAATAAATAAGAAAGAGACCATTAGGTATGGATTCCTCACCTTAGAACTACCCCAGGTGTCAGACTGGATCCAGAGAATTTTTTCTTCAGCAGTACCCCACCGCGTCGGTAGGTGGCGTGGGTCGACTCCGCGTTAGTCGTTGGCGTCATGGTCCCCGGAATGATGTTGCGTTATCTACTTAGACGCCGCCCCTGCCGGCTGACGTCAGTTCTTTCTTTTTCCACGCCAGCCATTATAGATTTGGAAAGAGCGGTCCCTCCAGTCACTTTTTGACTCTATTTTTGTGACTGTATGTCAACGTCTTTTTGAGTCGTTCCGACTCCTAGTGCACAGGGATGTCATCTCGGTGGACCGGCTTCAAGCCTTGTGACTCCTGCCACAAGCTGATGTCGGTAACGGACCCCCATCTTGTGTGCCTCTGGTGCCAGGAGCGGGACCACGACCCAAAGTCGTGCTCTGACTGCCGGGCCATGGCCCCGAAGTCTTTGCAGGACCAGTCCTGAAAGCTTCTGGAGACCCGGCAGTCAGCTCCATGGCGCTCGTAGTCCCGGTCGAGGGAGAGGTCACGGGACCGGTCGCAGAGCCATCACCACCACTTCTCGTCTAAGTCTTTGTGTAAGTGGAAGCACTAAAAGAAGGCAAAGAAGCTCCATCGCTCTTCGCATTCCCCCCCGTCTGTCGGCCGACGTGGGATGCAGGTGGTAGTCATCTGACTCCGCCCGCGAAGCCTGTTGGGTCGACCCCGAGCCTCCCTCCCTTTTTGGAAGCCGGGGTGACCCCTGCCCAACTTCGTGGTTTTCACGAAGGCCACCGTTCTATTTTTGGGCAGCCCAACTCTGGCAGCTCTCCTTCGGGCCCCGCTGACGCGGCTGGGGGTTTTAGGCCTTCAATGCCGGCGGAGTTGGCACCGCAGGGCCCCTAGGGATCCAGGCCTGGATCCGGGACGGCGCTGGTCGACCTCGTGACCCCTCCTCCGGCGCCAAATCCTTTGCGACACGTCCGCCCCAGCCGACGTCCGCCCTGGCCTCTCCCTCAATGTGGGCACGGAGCCGGACCAGCGCCCACCAGTACTTTTGTACCTCTGTTCTCCCCTGCTGTTCCCTATCACCCTGAATGGCTACCAGAGGAAGGTGAGGGGGACTGGGAGGGGTCTATGGACCCTCTTGTAGACCAGTTGGAAGAACCAGACTTGAGAGAGGAGTTGGGCGAGGCCAGTGGTCTTGACACTTCCCCAGACCTTGGCATGCTTGCTCCCCCTATCATGGCTACAGAGGAGGGCGCGTCATACGTAGTGGTGTTGCGTAGGGCGGCTGAGGCCTTAAACGACAAGCTTCCTACGGTGTCGGTTAGGATTATCCTCCCGACCGAGGTGCTTCAACCTGCAGCAAACTCTTCGGAGCCCCTGCTGCCTTTCAATGAGACCATTACGGACATCCTTTTTTGGACTTGGTCCAAGCCCAACACAGGGGCTCCTGTGGACAGGATGATTGCCCGACGCCACCGTCCACCCCCAGGTGACCCCATTTTCCTAGAGGCTAGAGGCTGAACAATTTTAGGAAGAAAATGTTTTCTTCCTCCAGCTTAGGACTGCGGTCAGTGAACACCGCATGTCTCTTGGGCTGTTACTCCCAGTTTGTGTGGGACACGGTCACGCAGGTGCTGCCACAGTGACTGGAGGAGGCCCGGGCAGTGCTCTCCCGTGCAGTGGCCGAAGGGAGAGAGACAGTCATCCGATGTGGGCTGGAAACCCCGACTCGCTAGGCAGGACGATTTCAACGTCAGTAGCCCTAAGACGCTACACCTGTCTGAGGTCCACTGGGTTTTTGGGTTCAGTCCAAGCTACACTTTTGGACGTACCCTTTGATGGCTATTTTTGGACATGCTCTTTGATGGCTGTCGCCTGTGCGGCGATAAAGCGGACAAAGCGCTTAAGTACTCCAGGGATACGGCCAGGTCATTGGGCCTCGCTTCCACCTCTCGCCCCGGGCAGTCTGCTTTTCGCACTTTTGGTGGCTACGGAAGGGGTGCCCCGCCACGTTCCATCCAGAGCCACAGGCATGCGCGAGCTGTCCAGCATCTGCGTGGCCGGGGATTTGGGACCCACCGCCTTGGGTCTGGGAGCAAGCGGGTGGGCCAGTTCACCAGCGCCCCCCTCTGCAGCAGCCTCCAAGCCCTCCTAGTCCGACCTTTCAGGGCCACCTATTGCGAAAGGGCGGCAGGATTCGTCCTCACCTCCCCCACTTGCTCAACATCACGGCGGACAGGTGGGTTTTCCAGATAGTCCGAAGGGGCTACTCCCTCCCCTTCAAAACTACCCTTCGATCCATGCCACCTCAATTCCATCGCATGTCGGAGAATCAGCTGGCCCTTCTCCAACAGGAAGTTACAGCTCTCTTGGCCAAGGGAGCCATCGAGCAAGTTCCTGCCCCAGAAGTAGGTTGTGGGTGTTCCCACTACTTTCTGGTGCCAGAGAAGGACAAGGGCCTGCTTCCTGTCTTGGATCTCAGGAAGGTCAACCGCTTCCTCCGGAAGTAGAAGTTAAAAATGTTGACACTGGGTCAGATCCTTTCCGCCCTTGACCCTGGAGAGTGGATGGTAGCATTGGGCTTGCAGAATGCTTATTTTCACATCCCCGACCTGCCCGCACTTCCAGTTTACCGTTCTCCCCTTTGGCCTTAACATCGCCCCTCGGGTGTTCACAAAGGTGAGTGCGGTGGTCCCGGCTCATCTGCGTAGATCAGGGGTTCCAGTCTTCCCCTATCTCGACGACTGGCTGTTGACGGCGGGCTCGCCCCACGCTGTCGTCTCCCACCTCCAGACTACGGCCCACCTCCTGCATTCTATGGGGTTCACCATCAACGTGCCAAAGTCACACCTGGTTCCCTCTCAGAAGCTCCTTTTCATCAGAGCGGTTCTGGACACAGCGCAGTTTCGGGCTTATCTTCCCAAGCAACAAGTTCGGGATATTGGTGTTATGATTCTGATCGTTCAGCTTCTATCCATTGTTTTGGTCAGAATGACCCTGAAGCAACTGGGCCTCATGGCCTCCTGCATCCTGCTGGTGGACTATGCCAGGTGGCATATGTGGGCTCTGCAGTGGGACCCGAAGTTACAGTGGTTACAGCATCAGGGGAATCTTTCCGATTGCATCCAGATCTCGGAGGGCACTGCACATCAATTGCAGTGATGGCTAACAAACCAGGATTGGGTAAACAGCAGGTCCCTCTCCCTTCCCCAGCGAGAGTTTACAGTGGTGATAGATGCATTACTTCTGGGTTGGGGCAGCCAAATTGGAGAGGCGGAGATCAGATGCCTCTGGTCTCCGGCGGAGTCCGAGCTCCAAATCAACCTTCTGAAGCTTTGGGCGATCCATCTTGCACTGAAGGTATTCCTTCCTTCTGTCAAAGGGAGAGTAGTGTAGATGTTCACAGACGAACACCATTGTAATGTGGTACTGCAACAAACAGGGCGGGTGGGGTTGTGGACCCTATGTCAGGAGGCACTTTGTCTCTGGAAGTGGCTGGAACATCAGGGCATGTCACTTGTGGTTCAACACCTGGCAGGTTCTCTGAACACAAGGGCGGACAAACTCAGCTGCCGGTATATGATGGATCACAAATGGCATCTTCACCCGGAGGTGGTGCAAGGTCTCTTTCGGCGGTGCGGAGAGCCTTGGTTAGATCTATTCACCACTGAAGAGAACATGCAATGTCAGCAGTTCTGCGCGTGGAAATGTTCAATGAGGCACTCGTTCGGCGACGATGTTCGTCACAAGTGGATTTGCGGTCTTCGATAAGCCTTTCCGCCTATACTACTTCTACTGCTGAAGAAGATCAGGCATGACTGGGGCCAAGTCATTCTTGTGGCCCTGGATTGGGCTTGAAGAGTATAATATCCTGAGCTCTTACACATGGCCATCGATCCTACGATCAGAGTGCCCCTTTGGGAGGATCTTCAGTCGCAGCAGCAGGGACGGTTCTCCACCCTAACCTGTCCAGCCTCCGCCTCCTTGCGTGGAGAATGAGCGGCGACAGTTGACCGCTTTCAACCTTCCTCCCGTAGTCTGTAATGTTAACTTGGCAGCCAGGCGTCCCTCCACCAAAACGGTATACGCATGTAGATGGAACAAATGTGTGGCATGGCGTGCAGCAAAGGCTTTGGATCCCCTTTCTGCACCTCTTTCAGAGGTTCTCCTCTTCATTCTTTCTTTGGCCCAGTAGGTCTCTGCTCTGGGCACTTTAAAAGGCTAACTTTTGGCTTTTCTTAGGTTTCTTGATCAGCCTTCTTTTTTCAAGTCCCCTATTGTAAATCGCTTCTATACGGGCATTACTCACTCCTCCAATTCCTTTCTTAATGCCCCAGTGGTTCTTGAACCTCGTTCTGACCTACCTTATGTGCGCTCCTTTCGAGCCGCTGCATAACTGTCCTCTCAGACTTTTGACACTCAAAACTGACTTTTTGGTTGCCATCACTTCTGCTGCCAGTGTGAGTGAGCTTCAGGCTCTCTTCCAAACCTCCTTTCCTGGCTGTTCATCCGGAAAAAGTTGTTGTCCTTCGTACTAGGCCTTCTTTCCTTCCCAAAGTGGTTACCTCTTTCCACATAGGACAGACCATCAATTTGCACACCTTCTTCCTGCCCTGCATCCCTCTAAAGAGGAGGAGAGGCTCCACCGTCTGGATCCAAAACGTGCACTTTCATTCTATCTGGATCGCACTAAACCATTTTGGGTGGATGACCAGCTCTTTGTTGGCTATGTGGGCGCCAATAAGGTCGGGTTGTTCAAAAACAAACCATCTCTCGCTGGGTCGTTCTTTGCATCAAAATCTGCTATTCCTAAGCGAAAAAGTAACCTCCAGTGGGGTTGCATGCCCATTCCACTAGGGCGACGGCAGCAACTAATGCTTTGGGATGTGGAGTGCTCTTTCATGACATCTGCCAGGCATCTACATGGACTTCATTGCACTTGTTTACCAACACTAATGCCACCTACTGACGCGCAGGGGTACTGCTGATGAAAAAATTCTCCGGATCCAGTCTTGTGCCTGGGGGTAATTCTAAGGTGAGGAACCCATAACTAATCTATGTCTCTTACAGATATATTGTTACGGAAGGTAAGTTTGAGGAGCGAGAATTGGAGGAGACATCGCAGAGTCCAAGGATAGCGGCAATACGAGCGGGGTTCCACATAATACAAATCAGCATGCTATACAGTGCATAATACTCTAGGTCAACCCTACAAAAGCGTAAGGCAACATCCGAGCTGTTCCTACATGGCTGTAAAAAGGCGGGGGAATCCTTTTACCATATCCTTTGGGAATGTCCCGTAATACAAACATACTGGCAGTCGATGCTTGGCTGCATGACGTGTACATTAGGGACTCATAGAGGGCACACCAAAGTGAGCTATACTAAACAAAGCAGTCGATGAATTGACCACAACACGCCAGAAAAGCTGAATCACACTGGGCCTGTTGGTAGCAAACCGCGAGATTGCTTGCAAATGTGGGGTGGAGGATGACCGTACACAGGAAGAGTGGAGCAGAGATATGCACGTGTGCATGCTTGCAGAAAAGACAATATATGCGGGCAGGGGCTGCCCAAAGAAATGCACTAAGATTTGTGCATTTAGGGAAGGGGTGCAATTGACAGATACTTAAAGGACTTGAAACACTCCCCGACTTTCCTGTTAGAAACCAGTTCGACTGTGCACCCATTTCGATGAAACACAGGGGAGAGAGGGAGGAAAACTTGGAGCAAAGGAGATTCGTTGTGTGCACGATCAACTCAAGGTCAACTGTTTACCATAGTGTGTTTTTTACATTATCTAAAATGCCACTCAAAACAAGTTAGAAAATAAAAAGAATTCTGAATATTAAAAAATGATTTTCTGTTCGGTTGCTTGTTATCTTTTGAAATAAACCATATGGCACATTGTTTTGAAGATGTCATGGGTGGAAACAATTGTAGAGCAGTAGTGTGTTGTCATCAGTAGGTTCCATGGCAACAAAACCAGCACACTAAACAAACACTTGCAATGCAATAAGTTGCACATTTTAGAAACTTTGACCTATTGGTATTGTAAATGACATTGCTTTTTATTATTGCAAGTTTTTTAAACACTTAAAAAAAAGTCATTGCCATTTACAATGCCAATAGCTCAAAATCTCACAATTACGATACCTATATTGCATCGCAAATGCTTGTTTTGTTTTGTTTTCTTGTTAAGTAAACATCATTGAAGCATACCTTCCCCTATAGACATCACTTGGTCTAATTGCATCCGGATCACTTTTTATTTTGTATTCCCTCTACGCTCCACCCCTATGCTCCTTAATCTGTTTTGATTGTCAAGCAGTACATGTGAAACTTGAAACTTAAAAGTTCGGACGGTAACCTCTCCAATCAGCATTTCCGTTCGACACACAAATGCATAAAAAACACACGAACGTCGCTTCGCTCTTTTACTCAAGAACAATATTTTTTTAAACAACTTAAAACTGGAATATTCTTTTGGATGGGACACAATCTGTGCCAGTGGTATAAATTAGGCATTTCTAAGGCTCCTGCTTAATTAACTGACAACCTGACAAATTAGAGACCAGAAAAACAACCCTCCCCCACCGAAGGAACACATCTGTTTTGTTCTTAGTTGGGAGAAAACCCGCTCTGTCGGGAGAGGCAAGCATGGCATAGAAACATGCAAGGTGCTCAGGAGACTGCCATGAGCTGCTTACATATGTGTCAAATTGTGTTATTTACGTGTGTGCTGTTTGTTAGTAAAAAAAATATTTTGGCAATCATTACAATAAAGAAGTTTCAGAGAAAAAGGAAAACATTTCCACCTTTCACTCACTCAGCTACTCAGCTACTTCCTGCGTTATGTACTTAATAGATTGAAAATAAACCACCCTAAAGTTTGCCATATACAGAACAAAATATGAATGCTCTGAATGTTGCAGAAAAGCATGTAGTGCCTGCAGCATGAGAAACGCATTGAAGAAAATGGTGCTTACACATTAAAAAAGACGTACCATGTAACGATCGAAGAAAAAGACAAATCCTCATGGGAGGTTACCAATGAAGAAAAGGTGGTACTAAGGAGAGACTAACAAGCCTGTTAACGAATCAGAAGCCATCATTTACGAAGCACAGTCACACACGCCAATGTCAAGTATGGGTGGAGAGTGGGTAGGGCATCAAGTCCATGCTCCGATACAGCATGCCCCGCAGAGCAGCGGATGCGCAGCCGAGGTAAAAATCAGTAAGCTCGTCTGCAATGCCTGGTAAATGTTTTTTTTTACTTGTTTATTTTTTTTGTCCTCATTCTGTCAACTCTCATATTGAGTCTCTCTTCCTATCTCTCTCTATCATCCATCAGAGAGGTGAAGGAGTACTCCTTAAGAGGAATGCTGTTACTGGTCCCATCTCCACTTCTATCTTGTGCACCCCTGTTGAAGATTTTTGGAGACACCAGAGCTACCAGCCCTTTTTGGCTTAATCATTGGACCAGCTTGTCTTTTCTCCCCAGCCCAACAATAAAGTCCAGATCTTATCTCTACTACCTGCATCACAGGCCATATCTGATTCACTTGTTAATATAACACTCTTTAAGCACTTAGCAAAGGTCGGTGGATTTTCAGATTTTCACTTCATACATATTTCGCGTCTTGCCAATATTACGACATAGAAGGTAAACTTGGAGCCGACCTCCTTCTCCATCCCTTCTTCTTGCGAGAGCCCAAAGAATATTAAATGCGGGCTTACCTTCATCTGTTTTCCCCGGACCTCTCCCAGAAAACTACACCCGTCCAAACAATATTGCGTGATTTTGGGGCATTCCAGGAACATATGCAGATCATCTGCTTCTTTATGCTTACATCTCGGTCAGCCATACTGATTACATGTGACCTTCAACAACTTTCACAGAGACCAATTAACTCTGTGAACAGTAAATAGATGATAACGCTTTAGTGAGGCAGGTTTTACGACCACTCTTAGCATATCAAAATATTCCGTTCACAGAGTCTAGGCTTCCTCCTCTCTACATTCTTTACCCCATAGTTTTCTAATATCAGTGTCGAGGGTATCCTCAGCTTCTAGGAAGGACCATTACCAGAAGGAAACTTCCTTCTTCCAATCATATATTCTTGTGAGCTGATCTAACTTTAGGTCTTCCTCCTCCTGCGTCCGTTCTTGGGTTGCCCACCAGGAGCCTAACTGATATTATTTAAGCCTTGTCAGTTTCCCCCTGGTCAGATTACGAAGTATTTCTCAACTCACTAATCTGCTATCCTTCACAAGGTCTCCCCAATAGAATATGCCCCCTGCTTTTAACGGTTCGCTCAATTGATCTTTCAGGCATTCGGGGTGCCCGGAGATTCCCAAATCGGAGACTGTGTGGAATAGTTAGTATGTCTCAGTTGTTTCCGTACATACATCCATATTCTTAATGCAGTGCTTAATACCTTCAATCTGACCTTTTAAAAAAACTTCGGGTCTCCATACTTAAATGATGGCCTTGACTGACATCCCCAAGCATTGGAGAAAATAATAAACCCAAAGATGATCTATCGGGCTTATTTGCTAGCATCCGAAATTATTTGAACTGAAAGGCATAGCAATAAGCAATCAAGTCCAGTAGCGCTAGCCCCCATGCCCCTAGTTTCTGCCTCAACTTCCTCCATGCTATCCGTGAGACCCTAGACGCCCATATAAAGCTGAATTCGATAGTGGAATTGCATTTCACTCTCTACTGAGAGTATGTATGTATGTCGCCCACACTGGGCAAACAACTCTTGACTGCATAAATATTTTACATTTGGCTTTTATCTGACCAAAGACCTTTGGTTTCACTAATAGACTCTGACCCACTGTACCGCTCTGTTCCAGAAAGTCACAGTAGGTCCTTCCACCCTCGCCCTCCCATGGAGCAAGTAGGATAGTATCTTAGGGTAAGAGTTGGTATGCTACCATATCTTTTCTTTAGTTGGATGATGACACGTTTACTTGTCACGTGTCTCATAAAGACCACACCACGCGGGCAATAGGTATGATGTCGCATGGAAGGTACAATGCGCCAGTTGAATACACACTTACACGTTTTGGTTTGTATGTCTCTTTTCTTTTTTTGTTTCCTTCTTTTCCTGCAGAGTCACTTTCACTAGTACTATACTGAGCGGGGAGCAATAAGCTCACAGACCCGTCCTGATAAAGGCAGGGTCTTTTTGCACTAGGTGTGAGAAGACCGAGTCCATAGTTAGGAACCCACCTTTGGTCCTGACGAATGACACCTACCCTTCGTGGACACGAATGCAGAAACATGTTGACCACACTTAACACAGTGAAGGGGGAATAACGTCCCATGTCACCGTTCACCTTTTTTAGTACCATACATTTGCTCCTTGAATAAATATAGTCTATTGACAAATGTAATGGTTTTTAAATCACTTTTCGCTTTCCCACGGCCATTTTTAACTTTAGAAGTGCATCCCTGTCTCCAGGTGTATGCCCGCCCTCTATCAAACAATGTTTTTAGATGGCGAGGACAGCCGATGATGAAGCATGACACCGGGCGCTGTGTGAGGCCAGTCCGTAACTTTTTATGAGCTGCCACCAATGGTAATGTATCTCAATTTAACTCTGTAGGTAACTCTAGGAACTTATTCTAGGGGCGGCCCATTTTTGTGTATACATAGTAGAGTGGAGGCTGGCTGGCTCCTAGGCCCCTTGCCTCTAGTTCCCATCCTCAGCAAGTGCTGAGGCTAGTGTGTGTGGGCTCATATAAAGCTCCCAATTTTTCACTGTATCTCTGCTATATCATCTTTCCTTAAAGTTAGAGGGATAGAATTAAAAAGAAAAGTGGCTTTCGGGAGTATAACCATCTTTATAAGATTTACCCTGCCATAGATGTTTAATGGTAAATTCGCCCATTTTAACAAAAGCTCTTATATCTCCTGACTCACTTTTTTCCAATTTGCCCTCGGGATATCCTCTAGCTTCTGCGTAATTATCACACCCAAGTATCGCATTTGGGTTTTGACTCCTTGAATATTTATGTTCTGATTCCATTGCATAATCTGTTTTATCTGTTGACCTTATAACCAGAAATTGAGCCACACTCCTCCGCCCTTCTCATCAAAATGGGTGTTGTCTTCTTGGGGATTGACTGTATATATAATCAAATAATCTGTGTATACCCCTAGTTCTATTTCAACCCTGTTAAAGTTAAAAGGAAGAATCTCAGCATCCGCCCTGATTAAATTTGCGAAGGGCTCTATATATAGGTTAAATAAGAGCAGAGACGGGGGACATCCTTGCATTGTTCCTCTAGTTCTACTGAACCAATTTGTTAACTCTCTGTTGATCAGCACTTTGGCTCTGGGATTTTGGTACAGATTTTTTACTGCCTCCACCATGTTTATTGGAAAATTTAAGCGAGTTAAACCTCCCAAAGATACTGCCATTTGACTTGATCAAATGCTTTGGCAGCATCTACTGCCACTAGCGTCAGGGGGATTTTTCTTGCTTCCGCTATATCCACTGCTCCTAACATCTCGAAAGTTAGCTCTTTAAGTTGCCTCCCAGGAATAAAACCCCTCTTATCTGGATGCACAACCCCTTTTATCATCTTAGCTACTCTTGAAGCCACGATTCCGATTAGATCTTATAATCGGTGTTTAAAAGGGATACAGGTCTAGAAGAATCAACCTTTAACGGATCGTTGTTGGGTTTTAAAATGAGGGTGATCATTGCTTCTAGCCAGGAGCTGGGGATACTTTTTCCCCCCTCTGTACAGCCTGTTACACAAAGAGGTTAAGGCAGATACTACATAGTCTAATATGCAGAGGTATACTTCCACCGGACGACCATCTGGTCCGGCTGCTTTTCCCCTAGCTATCTTTCTACACTGAATACTGACCTCTTCTTCCGTTCTCCTTTTCCACTACTCTCCTCTGCTCTTCATCCAACTGTGGGCACCTGGTCTGTCTCTACCAATTCTCAATCCTCCCTTGGTCAGGGAATACCGTCTCTTTATACAACTCGCTCATAAACTCACTAGCCTCCTGGCCTATTACTTCATTTGAGAAACAAATAAGTCCCTAACACCAGTGACACTGTCACAATATAAGACAGTCTATTAGACAATGCTGGTGGTCAAGAGAACCCACATTTGAAAGGAACTAATACTTCTACAATGTAAACAATTCAACAATACACTTAAAAATTAATAGAAAAAATTAAATGTATACATTAAGAATTTATTGAATACATGTTATGTACAAATATCATAAAAAAACCATAAAGAACATTCATTAAAAAAAATCATTGTGGGAAAACAGTTGTCGACACAGCGTTTCGGTGTGTGATTAACACCTTCAGGACAGTTTTCTAAATAGTGGGAAACATACAATTAAAATCTTATAAAAAATGACATTGTAATTTCGATTAACAGACATCATTTCTTTTTTTTGTTCCTTCAAATTTGACATTAAAGGTATCCAACAGGACCACCAGCAAAAAAACAGACAATTTAAAATGTACTACATGTTACCTGTAATAATTACTTTTGTTTTCTACAAAAGATGTTGATCTTACATTCATGTAGACGAATAGTATGCATAGCCCGTACCTAACCACGGCAGAGGTAAAGATAGACTTCAATTTATCTACCACTTCCGGTGATTAAAATCGTTGGGGTTATAAACATGAAGAGAAAGGCAAATGATTACCTTCTCTGGAGATTCAGCCATAATTTGGAAAAAAAATGTAGAGATGCTCTACTAATTGTACTAACGGGATTTACTGCAATATTACATTATTAAAGCCTTTGTAACTGTAGATTCTATTCGCAATGTAGATATGTACACTGGAGCCACCGTAGGTTTATTTGCTCTGTATGCTGCAAAGAATAAATGTTCATTATACGGTGTACCAATTAATGTTATACCCAGAGGTTCCCAAAATAAAATTAGATGTTGCCAATCGTAGTGTCGTGATTGGAGTGCAGATATTAAGCTGATATGCTTTATCAGGGATGCGTCAGCCCAGATGTGGGTTCATTCACGTCCGCCTTGGTAGGCCTTTGATTGACCACCTACAGTGGGATAATGTTTTTTTTTAAATTGCGTTTTTTATGGTAGTGACAAAAATGTATTAAAAAATTAATTGAAACTAATTAAAACAAGTCTGTACTGCTTCTTTTAGCGTCACGCTATATTAAATACTTGCCTATTCTGCAGTATTTATGTAAAATCTTTTCTAAGTATGATACTTTGTCGTTATTACGCATTCAAATTTTAAAGTATCATACTGCTAAGGAGACAAACAATGTCCTGCATCATTAGTAGAGGGTTTATTACGAGAGAAACGTGAGGGTATACTCGTTTGGTATAAGGTAATCCACTCCTACAGTGAAAGATTGAGTGGGCATGTTCGTGCTGGATACAGCTGTTAAGGGAAGCCTAAAGGCTACTAGAAAACCCTGCTCATTAGGTTCATCACGTACTAGTCTAGACACCTCGAGGACTAATGCTACATATATTGTCATTGAATTCTAAAGGTGGACGCTATGCTTAAACAGGCATCTCAACCGCGTGTGTAAAGACTGCTTAAATTCAGTTTTAAATGTTATAACCCCATGTCTCCTGTTTAAGGCAACTCAGTGTTACGTCGCTAATCACTCGTTTACCGCGTCAGGGCTTTTAAACCGCGGCACACCTGATTTCAGCCCCCGTTACTTTAGGGCTCACGCTTTGTGTAGTCTTGTTCCGCTAACCACGTCAGATCTATACTATTAGTTTTCCCATTTAATCCGCAGTAAACGAGTGATTAGAGAAGTAACACTAAGTTGCCTTAAACAGGAGACATTGGGTAATAACCTTTACAACTGAATTTAAGCAGTCTTTACACAGAGGTAACAACAACGAAGGCAGAGTCAAAACCAACAACTTCCGCTCTGCCTCTAGCCCTACCCAATGGCTTTCCTCCCCTCCCCCCCCCAACATTCCACTCCTGTGGGGGGAAGACTGCAACAATTCCTTCCTGCCTGGACCAACATCACATCAGACAGGTGGGTGCGACAAATTATTCCATCAGTTTACTGTCTACAACTAGCATCTACCCCCCAAACATACCATCCAAACAGCGTCCAATGTCACAAGAACATCTAGCACTGTTAAAGCAAGAAGTAGAATCCCTGCTACAAAAAAGTGCAATAGAACCAGTTCCTCTGCACCAACAAAACAAAGGAGTTTACTCTATACTTTCTGATTCCAAAAAAGGACGGCTCTCTAAGGCCTATTCTAGACCTCAGACCGATAAACATATTCATACAGTCAGACCATTTTCACATGGTCACACTGCAACAAGTCCTTCCGCTTCTGTCGCAAAACGACTTCCTTGCTATCTTGAATCTCAAGAACGCATACTTCCACATTCCCAGTCACAAGGCTCACAGGAAGTATCTCAGATTTGTAATAGGCGGACAGCACAATCAATTCAAAGTACTCCCATTTGGAGTCACAACAGCACCAAGAGTATTCACCAAGTGCTTAGCAGTGGTGGCAGCGCATTAACGAAGTCAACACATCCATGTCTTCCCATACCTCGACGACTGACTCATAAAAGCCAGCTCATACAACCAATGCGTGCAACACACTCATGCCACAATACAACTGCTTCACAACTTTGGGTTCACAATAAATTACGCCAAGTCCCATCTACAACCATCCAAAGTACAACAGTACCTCGGTGCCACAATAAACACCTCAAAATTGCTTGCCTATCCCACTCCAGCAAGGATAGCCAGCATACAAACTCTTCTAACAAGGTTTCAGCTACAACACTCCCTTCCAGCAAGAGTGTTCATGCAACTCATAAGGATGATGGCCTCTTGCATTTTCATAGTGCCCCATGCAAGACTTCAAATGCGTCCTCTACAAGAATGCTTTTCACGTCAGTGGAACCAGGCTCAAGGTCAATTGACAGACCTAGTGTTGGTAGACGGTCGGACTCATCGCTCTCTGCAGTGGTGGAACACCAAAAACCTTTCCAAGGGACGACCGTTCCTAAAGCCAGTTCCTCAGATACCTTAACTGCGGACGCATTGCTCTCCGGCTGGGGAGCCTACCTACTGCAACACACCATGCAAGGCAGGTGGACACCACAACAAAAGTTACTCCACATCAATCATCTGGAGTTACTAGCAATATTCCTAGCACTAAAAGCTTTCCAAAAGCAAGTATCAAACAAAGTTGTGTTACTCCGCACAGACAACATGACAGCCATGTATTACAAACAGAAGCAGGGAGGCACACACTCCCTGCAGCTATCTCAACTAGCACAGGACATATGGCGGTGGGCTGTACCTAAAAACATATTCCTTCTAGCCCAGCATGTTCCAGGAGTACAAAATACCATAGCGGATCTGTTAAGTCGACAAACACAACAGACCTACGAGTGGGACCTTCATATGCAAGTTCTTCAGCCATTCTTTCAGATGTGGGGACAACATCAGATAGACCTATTTGCCACCCGCGAAAACACCAAATGTCCAAGCTTCGCTGCCAGATATCCACACCTACTGTCCAAAGGCAATGCGATATGGATGAACTGGTCAAACACATTTGCGTGTGCTTTTACACCTCTACCACTCATGCCACTAGTAGTACGCAAACTAGAGCAGCATTCTCTGACACTCATCCTAGTTGCTCCAACGTGGGCCAGACAGCCGTGGTACACCAGATTGCTACAACTGTCGGTAGTACAGCACCAAAAATGAGACCTGTCTCAACACCTCTTAACACAGAACCGTGGAGAGATCAGACACCCGGACCCAGCTCAGCTCAACCTTGCGATCTGGCTCCTGAAATCCTAGAATTTGAATATTTGAACCTTCCTCCAGACTGCATGAATGTCATAAAAGAATCTAGACGTCCAACCACTACGGCATGTTATGCAGCCAAGTGGAAACGATTTGTGTGTCTATTCAACACATCATAGAATACTTAATGCATCTCCAAAGATACAACTTAGCCTATACGTCTATTAGACTACATCTTGCTGCAATAGCAGCATATCTGCAAAACCGACAACATCTATCTCTATTCAGAGTGCCTGCCATTAAAGCCTTTATGGAAGGCCTTAAAAGAATAAGCCCTCCCAGAGTACCACCTTCACCTGTGTGAAATTTAAACGTTGTTCTCACACGGTTACTGGGGCCTCCCTTCGAACCCTTAATGTGAACTACAATTTTTAACATGAAAGTTGCATTTCTAGTAGCTATTACCTATCTGCGGAGAGTTAGTGAACTAAAAGCACTAACCATTCAAGAACCCTTTTTGCAAATGCATCACAATAAGGTAGTTCTGCGTACTAATCCAAAATTCTTACCCAAAGTCATTTCTCCCTTCCATCTCAATCAATCTGTGGAACTGCCCGTTTTCTTCTCGCAACCACAGACAATACCAGAAAGAGCTCTTCACACATTAGATGTCAAAAGAGCATTGCTATACTACATACCGAGGACACAACCCTTTCGTAAGACAAAACAATTTTTTGTGTCTTTCTCGCCACCACACAAAGGTAATACCATTTCAAAATCTGGGATAGCTAGATGGGTTGTCAAATGCATACAAATATGTTGCCACAAAGCTAAACGTACGTTATCTGTTCCTCCTAAAGCCCACTCTACAAGAAAAATAGGGGCTTCAATGGCATTTTTAGGGAACATTCCCCTAGATGACATCTGCAGAGCAGCTACATGGTCTACACCGCACGCATTCAAAAAACACTATTGTGTAGATGTGCAAACCAAGCAACAAGCTAATGTGGGCCAGGCTGTTCTCAAAACATTATTCCAAACTACTGCAACAGATGGGGGTGGTCGCCGCTAGGGATGGGTACTGCTATACAATCTATGCACAGTGTGCAATCTGCAGCTCGTATGCCTCGAATGGAAAATGCTACTTACCAGTATGCATCTGTTCTTGGCATGTAGAGTTGCCCCTGTCTGTTCCAGTATTATCTTAATTAGATGCAAATTACATGAGCATCCTTCCTTTTCTTGCAAAGCTCCATCATTTCCCTAATGGCGCAGAACAATCTGGGGATGGAGCCGATGCCCATGTGCAATGTGGTCCAAAGGAGGAGTCACCTATCTCATGACTTCCAAAGAACTTTTCAGGACAACCATAAACTGAAAATATCCGGGGCTAACATTAGGTGGCGATCTATGCACAGTGTGCAACTCTGCAGCTCTACATGCCAAGAACAGATGCATATTGGTAAGTAGCATATTCCTTTCCAATAATATTGGGGCAGTAGATATTACCCTCTTACCCCTGTCTCCAAATGGTGCCACAATCTGCTCCATTATCTTAAAATAAGACCTAAAAGATGGACGGTGTTTTGTTGAATTGTGTCTCTCACCTTTGGGCCACACCTTTTAGACTTTCCACCAGATTTTCCTCCTTTTTTTCTTCGGGGAGACCAGGGCCAGAGCCAAATCTCCCCCACTTTCCTCCTTTCCTTTAGCTCTCCCTCCACGTCGTCGTCCTCCAATCGAACCCGGAATTGACCGCAGAAGATATCTACTTTTACTTTTTATAGTCTGTGTGTTGTCCAATTTGTCCCCCCCACTCTAAGGGCTCTTTTAACCACCGGGTCCCCTCCAGGTGTATTATTTTCCACAGCTGAGTTTGAGGGTAAGGCTGTATCTGCACTACACCTCTTCCTGCCGTCCTTTGACCTCCCTCTGCAGCACTCAACTACTCCAGTGACCGTATCAGAGGATAACATTTCACCTCCCCCTTTCCTCCTACCATCCGGCACCATTAATACATCCAGGTGGGGTGGGCTTATCCATCTGCATCAAGGCTATCCACACCTCTGCAGGGCCTCCGCTCCTCTCCCAGCTCCTCTCCTGTCCTCAGGAGCTCTCCCCCAGTACCTGCTGGCCAAAAGCCTGATCCTCCGCCTTGCTGTTGTCCCAGCTGCCGTCCAGCGTTTTTCCCCTCTCTCCCTCGTCGTCTCTCTGCGTCTGATGCAGACGCTGCCTCCTTTCCACCGGAACCCAACCGGCTGGGAGGCGGCCCTCGTTATCCTCCAACGGGCCGACGCTCTGCTCCAGGCTCCTCCACTGAATTCGAGCTCCACGCCCATGTGAGGTAGGTCTCCTTTTGTCTTGTTTCCTCTCGATTTTTTCCACTTCAAATTTTATTCTTATTACAAGTCAGCCGGCGATTTGTGGTTTAATTTGAGCTCTATGATATTTTCATGAGGGTTTAGCGTATTAGAAATCCGCTGAAATCCTCCCATCACTCCTGTTCTTTCTCTCTGGTCCTGCGAGGCCCCGCCACGAGTGTTAGCCTGCCGCCATGTTTCCCTGCCCACGTCCCAAAAACCAATGCATGATAAATGGTGGAACTTTCTTACTCAATGCAAGTGATAAAACCATTGAGGATAAAAACAGGCAGCATGCCCGCTATCACAGCACTGACCTTGTGATCCAACCTCAACTGTGACAAAGCATCACACGTCAATAAGACAACCGAAAAAGCGACTAAAAAACTCAAAATGAATGTGGGGTAATGAGGCTACC
Organism: Lissotriton vulgaris; assembly: GCF_964263255.1. Classification (NCBI taxonomy): domain Eukaryota; kingdom Metazoa; phylum Chordata; class Amphibia; order Caudata; family Salamandridae; genus Lissotriton; species Lissotriton vulgaris. The sequence continues at coordinate 693,351,705 of NC_141695.1, read as the reverse complement.
ATCTCGGTATCGAAAAACTCACCACTGTCAGAAGGCATCTGACAGACGAAAACAAGACACAGACTGGGAGTTACTTTTGTGCACTTATTAGCAAATTCTCCAAACGTGAACCTTTCCTTCCAGAAACAGTGTAAAGATCTGTTTCCACTGCAACTAGCACCAAAACACGGACACATTTCTTTGTTGGTATAGTCTCAAGAACACTTATGCGTTAGTTTAATATTTTGTGCAAAGACTGAAAGAGGGATTTTTAAATGATTGGATGAGGTGGTAAGAAGGTACTCAAACTAGATCGATCTTTCTGCTGGCTGTTTAGTGGCCCACAACAAGCTTGTTTTTTTTAAGTCAGTAATCGATATTAACAAGTGAATGCTACTTGTTTATGTTATGAAGGTTTAATACTTATTTATTTGAATAATTGTGTGGATGATCGCATTGTGGTTAACAGTATAACATGCAATTGTTAAATCAAACAGCATCTGGGCATAACCTTTGCTGATTACATATCTTTGTTCAGTTGTTGTTTTCAGTTACCTCACTTTATTTCTTACTTACATATTTCAAAGTACAAACATAACACTTTCCATCTGGGTCACTGGGGATGTTCAATATGGCAGAACGGTGAAATGTACGTGTTTTTCAGTTTGTGCTTTCTTGGCTGTGTGGAAATTGATAGTTACTCGGTTTATTGGCTGAGAGTGGCTGCCCGAGTGTGCCACCTGCTAGACTGTGTCATATGGGTCCCAACATAATTTTAAGTAATTCACTCTGAAATGACATGCTATGGATTAGTTGCTCCATATCTGAGCTTTCTTTACACATGCTTTGTCAACGGGGATCCAGTGTGACCTCCACATCAAAGTGATTCACGTATTTGCAACTTATTTGCAGCTTTGACTACTTTCTCACTGGAGATTGTAGTGGTTCGACAGTTCCGGCATCACTTGACTACAGGCAGCAATGAAAAGACATCCTGATCAGTTCAGAATCTGATTTGCTTTTGCTGAACTCCAAGTCTGAACTCGGCAGTCTTGGTCATGGCCATCGTTTTTGATAGCTTTGAAATTGTCCCAAAGCATTTAGGCAGCTTGTTTAGGGTTTTGTATTAGTGTCTGATCGTTGGCCTACCCAAACAAATGTGTGCCTTTGTCATCAGCTTTTAGCCTTACTTGTGCTCAGTGTTCTGAAGTCATGCTGTGTTCAGTCTGCTATGCATAGTGGAAATGAGTCTTGCATTTTTTTTATGTTTATAGCGGCAAGCATCTTCGAGGCTCAGATTTTCCGTAGCCGTCATTTGTCTTTGAGCATCTCTTGGTAAGGTGTTTCCTTCACCCAGTACTTTGGTCCATGTCGCATAGAATGACTCTTGGACTCCCCTTCTCATATGCCTTGTATGTGATGCTTTGATCTGAGAAATCTGAGAATCTAGATCTTTCCGTAACAGGTGCAAGTGTTGATGAGTAAAGGCGATGACTCATAAATCAGGCTTGATATTATATTGTATATTTTGCTTTTTGATTGGCTACGGTTCTACTCCCAGTTAGTCTCGCCTTCCTAGTACATAAAATGGCTACCTCCTTTGGAACTTGACCTTTGCTTTAGCTGCGTAGAACGTTTGAAAACAAGTTCACTCTCAATTTTACTTGTCCTGTTGGGCATGAGCAGGAAGTCTAAGCCTATGTTCTTGAGTGTCTTTCTGTTATTGTCATTTAGCTGCTTGTTAATTTTGATTTAGTGGGTAACTCCTCTCTGGTCAAACCAAAGTGAACAGCTCTTAGTTATTCTTAATACATTCAGTCCAGTGAGCAAACCACTCCCTGGCTTTTTGAGTTTGCCGGAGACTCCTCTGTAAATTAGTATCAAGTGGGTTTGGTGATGGTCCAGTTTGTTTGTTTTAAATATTGTTTCAAAATTTGGAAAGATCATCCTGATTTGTACAGTGTTAAGCTGCCTTTCGAAATGTTTACATCTTTTTACTCGCTCTCCCCCCCCCCCCCCACCCAACCCCCTCCTACTGTGATAGTATTTCTGTGATCGTATTTCTGTAAATGACATAAAGTGCCTAATCTTTATATCTGTGAGAGGTGTTGTTTAGTTTCTCTGGATTGTGCATGGCTGGCTGTTCTATGATTGTTGTCAACATAGATGCAGCAGCCCCTTTAGTGAAGGTAATTCTGACTTTCCATGTACATATGAATCTTGGTAAGCATAGTCCCTGGGTGGGATGCTACTTTTTAGGTTTCGCCTGGCCGAAGGCTGCGCTGTGCGCAGCTTTTCGGCGCAGGCAAAAGCTTATGTTACAACAGAGTGGGCTTGGGATTACGCCCTCTGTTCCATTGGCTAGCTCCATAAATGGAGGCTCGCCATTGGAACAGAGATCTGTCCGTCATGGCCGGACCAGATTGGTGGGCGTTCACGAGATTTTTTCCCTCTCCGCCTCTGCGATGTCGTTATCGCGGCGGTGGGCGGAGTTTCGTTTTTTTTTTTTTAGGTTTGTTTTAGTCATTCGACCACGGCCGCCGGATAAAGTACAGGTGAGTGCTTTGTTTTTCTTGCCCCCTCCCCCTGTCCTTGTGCCAGTTCCCGCTCCCCTCCCGCTGTCCGTCTTTCCGTTCCTGCCCCTCCCGCTGTTCGTGTCCCCGTTCCCGCCCCCCTCCCGCTGTTCGTGTCTCACATCTCCTTGTGCTGCGCAGTCCTCGGTTTCACATATCCTAATGCTGCACACACTGCACTTATCCACAGGAGTCTGACGTTCCCTCGTGCTTTCTGTAGTCACCTCAATCTCGCAGTGCCTCGCGCTCTCTGTAGTCCCATTAGTTTGGAATGCTGCCCTGTTGCACGGCGCCCCCATAATCTGGCAATTCCCAGTGCTTGCTACAGACTCCACGGGATTACTTCCTCGCGCAGTCTCCAGTGGGACCCTTTCTTTTGAAGATTCCAATGTTGCTGTTCCTTGCATTTTTTGTACAATGTAGTCCCCATGACGCTAGTAATGAGGCCCATTTCTCGTTCCGTGTTTAATAACATTGCTTTGATGGCAATGTACGTGACTCCTTCCAGTCCAAACCTGCTGTATTCAAGGAGATTGTGTAATGCTAGCACGTAAGATGACGCACAGAGGGGAAACCAGGTCAGATGCAAAGTCCTGCCATACTGTCGGCCTCTCTCTGACTCTTTTCTCCGCCTCTCTAAACTGTCTCCGGTCTACTCTCTGCCATGTTATCTCTTTCCCCTTCACCAGACGCCCTTCTCTCTTTTCTTCAGTGTCCCCTTTGAATTTAATGACCCATAAAATGCCCCTTCTGCTTTTCCTGGCACCCCTCTGCCCCCTTTCCTCGACGTCCAATCTAACTCTGCCCCGCTGTCCGTGTGCCCGTCCCCCCTCCCGCTCTCTGTGTGTCCGTCCCCCCTCCCGCTCTCTGTGTGTCCGTCCCCCCTCCCGCTGTTCGTGTGCCGTCCCTTTGCAAGGCTGTTCCTGTATAGCCTATGGACGTGTGGTCACTCCCCTAGGGACTGTCAGTAGTCCCACAACCTGTGAACACCCCGTAGGACATTGTTATACTTTAAATTCTTGCCATTCACTTTTGGATATCGAAAACCTGACCTACTGTGCAACTGTAAGCCCTGACGGCCTGCTGTATGCGAATGGAAGCAGCAGCCCTAACGCATGCACTCGTATAATAGGTCTCTTCTAAGAACCATGGCATAACTTGACATTTGCATAAGGCTGTGTTGCGTTTATCTTTGTAGCGCTTAGACGCAGATGTGACCTCAGACATTTCCTTTTTTTTTTTATTTCAAGTCGTTTTTATTGAAGTAGAAAACAAAAGGAAAAACAATACAATAACTCTTCCATCACATAGATTACTTGATTCAGTTATTGATAGACAGTTACAAAAAATGAAATGAAATATAAAGTAAATCAACTCTTGCTTGCATCATTGTAATACAGATACATACATAACACTCAGTGTGTGGAGGCAGCAGGATAGGTCTCAACGGGCAACAACAAATGTACTCTCGGATAGCACAGGCTAATGGTATCAGGAACACATACAGCACATCAGGGAGGTTCGTAGTGGAACGAGGATACGTCTAATGATTTCCACAGCTTTCTATTGGACGGGCTCCATGTGGCTGCCTGTAGCGCAGGATTATTGGCACCTCTCAGAAATGTTAACCACTCCTGCCAAATTTTGAAGTTCACCTCCTTGGCACTTTTCCACTTGCACAGAATCACTTTACATGCCAACGTTAGCATTAAGTCTAAAAGCATGCGGTCCTGGTCATTTGATAACTGTGGATCGAGCTCCCCCAAGAGTACATATACAAAGTCCTGTACAGGCCTTATCTTAAATACATGGTGAATGCAATCAAATATTTTCCCCCAGTATACACTTAGAGAAGGACAGTTGAATAGCATGTGTGCTAGATCACCGGAACCTGATTGGCAGTTCCAACATGTAGGAGAATCTCGTAATTTACATTTAAAGAGCTTATCTGGAGTCCAAAATGCCCTGTTTATTAGCATGTACTTTGTTTGGAATAGGATGGGCGAGACTTTGTGGGGAAGGGCCGTTTTATGAATTACCTCCCAGTCGAAATCTATGCCTGTTAAATTAGGCTCAGCCTCCCATTTCAATTCCACATTCCTGTGAGTTTTCTTGGGCAAGGGCAATAAAAGTTTATACACCTTCGAGACGAAGTGACCCGCATGCATAAGACGTGGAAGATGAGTTATTAACCATGGTGTGTAGGGAGAGAAATTACGTGCAGTCAGAATAGCTTTAATTTTCAGGAAATCATAAAAATCCATCGGAGTAAGACCATGTTTCCGCTGCAAAGTAGAGAACGGGAGTGGTTCCTTTTCTTCATATAGATCTCCTGCCAAGTTAATGCCTTTCTTGGACCACGAGTCCCAGAAGAGACTATTACCGTTGTGCTTGAGATAGGGATTTTTCCATAAGGACATAAAAGATGACTTAGCGAAAGTCAACTTGGTTTTGTGTGTTTGGTCAAGCCTAAGCAGTGCCCGCCTAGTATTTAGCATTATATATTTGGAGTGTGGTAAGTGTGACAGGTCCATAGTGAGTAGGGTTTCGAGTGGAGCATGGTTCACTAGTGATTCCTCAATATTAATCCATAATGGTGTGTAGATTGGTGATTTCGTTAACCATTGAGCACCCTGCTTGCAAAGAAAAGCTGTCTGATAGTTCCTGAACGAAGGCAGACCCAGGCCTCCTTTATCTTTGGCTAATTGCAGTTTCTTTAGCGACACCCTGGCTTTCTTACCCCGCCTCAGGAAATTACCAAACAGCTGGTCTACCTTCGTGACAAAATTGTTCGAGAATGTCATAGGGAGCATGCTGGCCAGGTAATTGACCAACGGAGTGGACATCATTTTAAGCGTCTCCGCTCTACCCCACCAGGAGATGAATTTTGGAGACCACCCTTCAAGTAATGTGGATATCTTTTTAAGAGTCAATTCTTCGTTTATTCTCAGGGTGGTGATCAAATCTTTATCAAAGTCCAACCCCAAATATTTAAAGCACTTGGGCTGCCATGAAAGACCGGAGTCCCCAATGATTCCCTTATCACCAATGTTATTTAGGAGTTTGACCTCCGTTTTGTCTTTATTGAGTTTATACCCAGAAACCCTAGAAAATTCTTCAATATCAGTCATGAGCGCAGGTATGGCCTCGTCAGCTCTCAGATAGGACAAGCACATCGTCTGCATACGCCATTAATTTAACCGTACAATCTCCAAATGGAATGCCTGCAATGTTAGGGTCCTGTCTAATATGATATAAGAACGGCTCAATTGCCAATAAGAACAATGAGGGAGACAGGGGGCAACCCTGTCTCGTGCCCTGCTTTAGACAAAAGGCGGAAGAGAAAGATCCACCAGCTCTAACTCTCGCCAGAGGACAACAGTACAGTGACATTACTAACCTTGTGAATGTGTCCCCTAGGTTAAATTTGCGAAGAACTGCTTCAAGGAAGGACCAGTCAACCTTGTCAAAGGCTTTTTCGGCGTCCAGTGTTATTGCCGCTGTGGGTGTACCTAACAATTTCGACTTTTCTAGAACATGCGCCAGAATCCTTGTGTTATCACTGGATAGCCTATTTTTGAGGAAGCCTGCTTGAGATGGATGGACTAATTGGGGAAGGACCTTCTGAAGGCGGGCGGACAGTATCATAGCCAGGATTTTACAGTCTATATTAATCAGTGAAATAGGTCTATAATTTTTCGGGAGCGAGGGATCTTTCCCATCCTTGGGGAGAACTGCAATTATTGCTTCTGCCAGTGTGCCTCTAACCTCACCAGAGTTATTTATTTCTTGAAACAAACGTAAAAGAGGCTCTATTAGTAGGGAGGGGAAGGATTTGTAAAATTTGGCCGTGAAGCCATCCGGGCCTGGTGCCTTCCCTGATTTCAGACTTTTAATCGCCTCTCCTATTTCTAGTGCACTAATCGGGGCATTAAGACTGACCTGGTCCTCAGCAGAGAGACGTGGAAGATCACATTCAGCTAGGTAGCTATCAATCCTATCTTCTTCCACTGTTTTATTTTTTGCGTATAGGTCTTCGTAGAATACTCTGAACACCTCAGTTATTTTGTCCGGATCCGAGTGAGAGGATCCTAGAGCGTCCTGAATGACACTAATAGTGTTCTTTTGAATTTTAAACTTCAGGTACGAGGCTAGACTCTTACCAGATTTATTGGAGTCACAGATCTTAAATCTCCTTCTCTTGTCCAACCAGACTCCCGCTCTCTCGCTAACTATTTTATTGTATTCGTATTTTTTATTCGCCAAGGCATATAGAGACATATCATCCCTGTCCTTCAGATGTTTATTCTCTAGGTGTACAATTTCACACTCCAAGGATTCCAGATTTGCATTATAATTTTTGTTCATCGCAGATCTAATTTTGATGCATACCCCCCTTATGGTACTTTTTAAGGCCTCCCATCTAATGAGATCAGATGTGTCTCCCTCCTTGTTGACCTGCAGATAGGAAGAGATCGCAGCTTGTATCGTGGTCCGGTGGTGATCATTACATAGGATTTCATCATTCAGGGGCCAAGACGTCTGACGAGAGGAGGGTTTGACATGAGCTATGGATAGGGAGATGCAAGAGTGATCAGACATCACTCGGAGTTCTATGTTAGTCGAGTCTATTCTAGGGACACCGTTCTGCGATATGAGGATGTAATCGATTCGGGAGTACGAGTCGTGTGGTGCGGAGTAAAAAGTATAGTCTCTCCCTGTGGGGTTTTGTAGCCTCCACGTATCTACCAAGTGGAAGCGTTGGCATAAATTGAGAAAGGCTTTATGTGACTTATTTGATTTAAAAGGACAGTGGGAATCCCTATCCAGTGTTGCGTCCATCGGAAAATTGAAGTCCCCGGCCAAAATGTGAACAGCATTATCCGGGATACTCTCAATATGTTTACTCAAAACCTCCCAAAATTTAAGGTCGCTTGTGTTGGGAGCGTACACACTCGTAACGTAAAACTCTGTATTATCCCTACTTATTTTGGCCGTGACCCACCTACCATCATCACTCGCTTCAGAAGACAAAAGTTCTACCTTAGACTTTTTTGCTATAAGTATCAAGACGCCATTCTTTTTGTTCACAGCATCTGCGCCCACTACCTCATTATAAAACTTATTCCTCAGGTGAAAGAATTGCTTACTCTCAAGTTTTGTTTCTTGTAGCAAAACAATGTCACCTTTTAATCTCCTTATGTAGTCTAAAATCTTTTCTCTTGACAGGTTGGTTCAGACCTTTAGCATTAAGAGATAATACCTTCAGTTTGTCCACATTACCCACCCCCAAAGGAGTATTGATTGTATTGTGTGACATCAGTAGGGCATACCTTCAGCGCGATAACTATACAACTCACATGGTATGAACATTAGCATGACCGGGAGGTAACGACCTTCAAGATCCACAAGCCTCATATGTACGACAGCGCCACAGTAGAGCCCACAGCCTTCCCCACCACCAAGCATTGAGACGATAAAGATTATGCAAGCACAAAGAAGAAAAATAATGGAACATAGAACACACAGCCCAACCCCAAATCCCCACGTCCCCCCACCCTCCCCTCCCCACCCCACCTGTACGTAGTAGGCATGGTGACTGAAGAGAGATTGCAACGCATCCTCCCCGTGCTTATACACTTCAAAACATGAGCGGAACAATGAACTCACACCGCAGACCTGCGGTCGCTGTTAACTAACTAAGGCAACTTAGGCAAAGTAGCGGTCTAGGGACCCCTTAGGACAGGAGTGTGAATGACTGAATTACCTGCTGAACCTATTGCAAATTCAATAAAACAACAGTATCGACTAAGAAGAACTTTCAGAATACCCCATGGGGAGCGTGTCCGTTTGCATACAAGTGCACATTGCTTAACGATCATTAAACTAATATGCAACAACAGAACATTCTCATTACCAATGGATCAATAACCATTGCAAACATTGAAAAAACCATTCGATTGCAAGGAACTGAAGTAGAGTTTAGAACTATTAGCCTCCCTCCATAGTGAGGAAAAGGAACACGCATGAAAGCTTGCATGGAATGCGAGGATGAAGATCATTCACTTGTAGCCTGAGGCCGAAGCCTGGTCCGCTGAGCCTTCGGGGTTACTCGTTTCCATGTCGAGGTCCTCAGGGCCATCCAGCATGCGTTTCAGTTTCAGTGGATCGGAGAAAATGTGTGGAGAACCCTGGATAATCACACGATATTTTGCTGGGCCCATAAAACCATACTGGAAGCCCCTTTTCTTCAACATCGGTCGGAGTGCCAAAAACGCTTTCCTAATGTCCACCGTCTCTTTGCTATAATCTTGTGAGATGTAGACTTTAGCTGATTTCCACAGGATATGGTTGTTTTTCCGCATGAAGGTGAGAATCTGCTCTACATGCTGGTAGCGTAGTGGCTTGCAAACAATAGCTCTAGGCCCTTTTTGAGAATTACTTATCCTGCCCGGCACTCTATGCGCCCTTTCAAATTCCAACGGGTGATGAAAGGACAAGTTGGTAGCTTGAGTAAACCAGGATTCTAAGAAGGCCACACAACTTCCATGTTGATCCTCCGAACCTTCCGAAATCCCAAAAATGCGTAGATTCCGCCTTCTGTTCCTGTCCTCCAACTCCGCGAGTTTTCGTGTCGTTTGATCTGCAGCTATACACAGACGTTTGATGGCAGCACAAGACTTGACTTCCATGTCCTCGAGCTTGCTAATCCTTGATTCCGCTTCCAGCAGTTTCGCATTGGTGTCGCGATTATCCTGCCTGATCGCCGCCACCTCCTCTTTGGTCGCTTTTGCCAGGTCCCGCACCTCATCCAGTCTGCTGAGTATTAGGTCGACCGGATCAGGGTTGTTTTTTCCCCCTTTGATGGGCGTATTCGGATTCGACTGATCATATTTAAGTCTCTTCAAGCTTTTCGCTAGCTCTTTACTATCTGCCATGACTGCTCGTGGCGCAGATTCTTTCTTTTAAGCACTGTGTGCGCTTGTGCGCTTGTGTGTTGTATATGTCTCACCTATTCATTCCTCTGGCGCAATACAAGTAACTGAATAGTCCCAAGGTGAAGCCTCCTAAAAGCTGGTATGAAGATCGCACTAGCCGTTCTCTTCTCGTGGCTGTTTAGTCGTCATGTGAGAAGTGCGCACACTCATACAGCGCCGTAGCCCTGCGCCGCCATTTTGAGAGCCACCCTTCGCGTGAAGCCTTGCACTATCAGAGACACGTCAGCAGACCACTTATTGAGACCAATCTAGATTGTGCCCCGGGGGGCCTGATATGAGGACTATAAACTCATAGTGCAGCACAGAATTCAGTCACAGGTCTGCGGGTCCCCATTCATGGAATCCGCATTCATTTCCACATCAAAGCAGCCCCAGCATCCATGTGTCACAATAATCACAGCCGATCACTCTGTTGTTTCCGTTCTAATATCCCACTGCTGCATTTCCTTACATTCGTGCCAGTATCGCTACCATTGCGCTGTTTGTACATGCGCCAGCCGCCACTGTCCGGTCAAGTGAGCCGACCTTATCTCATCCCTTCTTAGGGGGTGCCGGTAATCAGCAATGCCTCCATTACACATTGCTCGAGTTGAGCATAATTCACACTCCTTAAGTCGCTAATGTCCCACAGCTATACAATCGCACCCTGGGTAGGATCAGCGCTAAACAGGTTATTCCTCACGTGCCGATGTACAGTTACACAGATCAGGGAGTCCTCGCTCAAGAGGCATTACATGCCGCCATTTTGCGTAAGCTAATGTCGCTAGCGTTTCCTCACGGGTCTAATGTCTCCCGTTAGCGATCACATTTACTCACGGCTCCCACCGAGGTCTGCCATTCCACCGCTGCTCTCGGTGATCGTTCCCCGACACCAGTCAGGACCTCATAGATTGTCCGCCGATATTCCGTGCAGCCACGCGGTCTTCTCGCGGTCTTCTCTTCCGCCTCACTTACTGCAGCCTCCGGCGCGGAGCATTCGAGGCAGCTGAAACACTGCTTCCCAGCCACCGATCTCTTCGGGCTAACCTTCTAAGTGCTCCCCTCACATTCCGGGAGCCGATTCACCGACGTGTATCGGTATTAGGGCATAAGGACACGTTCCACCTTCAGTAATCGACCTCCGCACGGGCAGAGAGAACTACGGAGCCGCCATCTCTCTCGGCGTCCAAACCACGCCCCTCCGACCTCAGACATTTCCATCGGCCTGTTGGTTGACTTGTGCATTAGCAGCAAAGCTAAGCTTTTAACTGCATTTTTATTGGTCTTCTGAACCATTCAATGTTTGTGTCAGCTGTTATGTTAAGAGCCGCGTGTAAGCATGTTTCTTTTTATACCATTTGTAGTATAAGCACAGTTTATACAGTTGCAAGTTAAGAAAATACTGCTCTTTGTTTCTTTTGTGGTGGTTGTAAGGGTTATTATCCGTGCACTGAATCGAAGCCAGGTTGTGGCTGCCGAATGCTTGTTAGAGGGAAATAGGGCTGCTTCTGCTTTAACTGAGCCCGCATCGGCTTAACCAGTCACTAGTGGCAACTTTTGTCGGCAATTAATTTTAGTTTGCTGAAAATGCATGGATACGCGTGATTTTGGAAATGAATAATTCATATCTTTGATGTTCGTTTCCATTCAGTTCACGTTGTTTGTACAGCAGTGGTTTAGCTCTTCACCGGAGCACCTTTATCTGACTGCTGTCTTTCTTTGCTCTCTCTCCCTGATCAGAGACCTTTCCACTGGCAGCTGAATTTTGCTGCTGAGACAGAGTAGAGTTCCTTCTCTGCCCAAGGATAAATAGAATGCTGTCTTTCCCCCTACCATGACATTAAAATTGTAATTGTTGGTTATGACGCTGGTGTTTGGCGGTAGAACTACTCATTTGGTCACAAGATTCAAGACTTCAAACTCCTGGTGGTTCACTGGGTGATTGTTTTAAAGTTGCGACTGATTGTTGGCTCTTTGGTGACCTGGGGGAAGGAAGCAGGTGGTTTCAGTCCCTGGTTTTGCACCAGTAATAACATTATTGTGGTCGGGACACTTGTGAAGGGTCTTTGTGCCAGTAGGTGTCGAAAGGTGTGCTGGAGCTACAGCATAAGGCAGTGACATTGATGCAACAGGAGCTGGCACCTGCATTTTACTTTCCTAAAACCTCACCGAAAGCTATGTGGGATCAAAAGCTTAGGGAAGATATCCCTGATAAGGGATGGTCGAGGATCCTAAAATATGCTAAAACTGAAAATAGAAATTAGCGCTTTTCATTCACACAGTGTATTAATTAATTGAGCTGCACCTTTTTGTCTTTGGCATGGCTGGTCAAAATGTGCCTGGGAACAGTGGCATTATGTCCCAGATGCCGAAATGACTTCCCAGATTTTTTTCCAAATGAGTTCTCCCAGTATTTCATTTTGGGCCTCTGCTATCTGTGGAAGATCCATCCCTGCCGGATAGTTGGATTGGGATGAAGTGTTGACCTGTTCTGCTGTATAGAGTTTATTATAGAAGTCCCCAAGTATGCAGGTTCTCTCCAGTTTGGAGGTCGCCATAAGTCCCTAGACTTTGCATATATTACCTATATATTCCTATTATCGTTTGGTCTGTAGGTGGCGTACTACAGGTGTGTCCACTTAATTACTCTGTGAATAAGGATCCTGTTTGAGGCGTAAAAGTGTGAATTTACCTGTTATAAATAGAGTTAATGTTCCCAGTCACAGCAGTGACTTTCTACTGAAGGGCTAGGGTCTGTGTGGTTTTATTGCTGTCTGCTGAGCTCGTCCGTAGGGTACAATAGGTCTCACATTTGCGAGAGATTAAGCTAATGGCAATGTAAATGACAATGCCATTTATTTATCCGTTTTCAAAACCAACACATAAATACAAATTTTGTCATTTACAATGCCAATAGCTCTAACTTTTCCAAAGGCGAAACCATTGCATTGTAAATGCTTGTTTAGGTCGAGGGACCGTAGCTCTCACTGCGAAGCAGTGAGGGCGGAGGCCCAAAGAATTTTTAAGGTCGAGGGACCGTAGCTCTCACTGCGTAGCAGTGAGGGCGGAGTCCCAAAGAATTAATGTTTTGGAGTTAGGGGGCTTGGAACCCGCCTCTCTCCTCCATTCTCCTGCATTGGCTGGCATCCTAAACGGAGGCCAGCCATTGGAGGAGAAGGGAGTCACTCCAATAAAGCCCCGTCTCTATCGGATTCGGGGGCGTGTTTTTGGCGTTCTTTTCACCTGTGATGTCATCCGTCACTCAGAACGCCAAAAACACGCCCCCGAATGCGAAAATGACTGTGTGTTTCTCCGAGGCATTTCCGCCTCGCCTCGAAAAAACTTGGTGGTGTTTCCGGAGCTGCTTGCCTCCCTTCCCTTCTGCTTTCAGGAGCTGCTCGGCTCTGCTCGCCTCCCCCCCCCTTCCCTCTGCCCTCCTCCGTCTCGCTCTCGCCCCCCCCCCCCCCCCCCCCCTCTGCCGCAGCTCTCCTCCGTCGCTCTCCCGGTCCCCCACCCCCCACCCCTCCCTCTCCGGCAGCCATGCTGCCTCTGCTTGTGTGTAAGTCTTCTGGTGGATTAGCACGGACTGTATGCTATGGTACAGCACCCCCGGAGGCTGTTCGTTGGTTCCTGGTGGGGCTTCTACTTTTAACCTACATCTCAAATCACCCGCCCTCTGTGAGTGCCAGCCTCGAAAGCCGAGTCTACCGGAGAATGATGCACATGCTCACAGCTTGTAGTGCAGCAACGCCTTTTCCTTTGAGTACGGATCAGCCGATAGTTAAAAGGAAATACGTGAATGAATAAGGAGTTGTCACACCACTCCAGGTGCTGGAAGGCCACGACACGTGACCTGGCACCTGGAGGAGGACTGCCCTTGATACTTCATCCTCCCGGATCCCAAAAGCTTCCCGGGCTCCCGCTACAGCCCAGGACACATATTACCGTCGCAACATCGAATGTCCGAGGCAAATGGACGTGTGCAAACACCCATGCGTGATTCATTTTATAATTAAGAAAAAAAAGTGTGGGCTTTCGGGACGAGAAAATGCATACAAAGCGGCCTTTCCCCGCTCATGCTCAATCAAGGCCGCACCACTCCCAACTTCATGCTGCAATTACTTCACAATATATATTTTCTCCCTCGCATCAGGAATGCCTTTGAGCCTTGATCCCTCCGTGGGTAACATTTACAAATTTGCTCAACACAATATGTTTATATCAGGCCAGCTCTGGCTATTAATTAAGCGCTCCTGAACTCATTTAAGTCTTGTCGGATCGTCAAGCGGTTCATTAAAAACCGCAAACTGGAAGACAGCTGAGCTGTATTCTTTTCAAGTGCGACGGGAAATTAGGAGGGGGCAGAAAAGGAGCGTGTTTGTTTTTTGTTTTTATCCCCTCAGTTCAGATGGTGGACTATTTCAAATAACCTTTTGCTCGGCGCCGGGTGGTGTTCCATTTCCCAGGCTTGATGATCCATAGGCGTGGCTCAAAACAGCTGAAGAACAGATTTTAATTGGCCCAACTTGTATTTTTTGTTTTGTTTGTCTATCGAGCAGACTGCAGCCCTGCAACAACACCACGAAGTGCGAGTTCTCTAGGAGGTATTTACAGCCCCAGGTAATCACCCGGCCATTTAGCGCTTCCACGCCGGTTTTCAATGCCTATTGGCGGCTACTAGTTTACAGTGTTATGCATTTTTTCGTTCTCACAGAACTAAGGCACTACCACCGCTGATATTCCACGGCCCCACATCAGCTGTGTGACGTTATATTTATTACAAGGCATCCATTACCCCGCAGGTAATTACATTTGTCCTGTTCTCCCCATCAGTCGGATTTTCCTTCAAGCCGTCTGCTCCGTAGTTTATATGCGCTCTGTTTCCTTTTACTCTTGCAGACCTTTGTTATCACCAACATCTCAAATTTCCGGCTAGTATCGAGCCCTCCATACGCCCTGCAATAAAGTTGTAGATCTAACAGGAAAATTAATAAGATAAGAACTTACCGATACGCAGCGGCTATGTTTTAATCACCAGGTAAACATCTGATTCATGCTATAGAGAGCTCTATATTCGCCTTTGTACTCCATGTGAGGTGTCACTCACCAGATAAATATTCTTAGCTCTCTCTCAACTTTTTCTGTCCCCATTTTAATGCACGCTTGGTCATCATTTTAATTCCCAGAGCAATCTGCAGGCATTTCCACGTGCACAAAATCCTCTTTAACGCCGACTCCAGCTGCCTTTCTACTCTTCATACACTGACTACATTACACTGCTCGAAGCGAGAATTTTACTCTGCAGGTTTGCAACCTTTGTTTTTCGTCGCTAGTCCTTAGACACTACCTCTGGTTGATTTAATTGGGCCACACTCCCTAGTCCCTCGGATAAAAAACATGATTTGACACTTAACATCTTTATTTTCTCATTTATGCTGTCCTAGTTACAGTACAATTTTTGTTATTTATTTATACAAACTAGAGCGCCCCGAACCACCCAGTACGCTCCGTCTGCAAGAATATATCAAAATAAATTTCAGCTGTGTCTCACACTAAAATTGGGGACAGCTAATTTCCAAACGAACCTGGCTACCACTAAGGAAAAATGTCCTGCCATCTTTGCCAGAGTCGGACTGGGATACAAAATAAGCCTGGGCACCAAGATAAGTGTCCCCCATTAGCGAAACAGATCGTTAAAAAGTGACCCACTTGTGCAAATCAGTCAATTATTGTTCTTGTAAAGACAAACTGTAAATAAAAACTGTATATATGTTTTGCAAGGTTTGAGAGACTGCATACATTTTAGTTTGCTCCAGACAATGCTCGTGGTAATATCAGGAAAATCGACAGTAAAACGAACCCATCCAGCCCTAAAACAGGGCCATGAACTTCTAGAAAACCGGCCCACAAACTGTCAGACCAACCCATTTGGACACTGCCTGGTTGCCCTCTAGGCCAGTCCAACCCTGGTCTTTGCCATATTTCTTGAGCAATGCAATGCCACCTTGGTATGTACAGCTCTTTTATGAGGTGGAGAAGCTGGGAAGTAACTCTGTCTTCTGTCTTTGTCATCATATCCCTACTCAGGCATAGAAGAATGACCTTTCTTCCTACTTGCCACGGTACTTTCCTGCCCATGCCTACTTCCACTGGTGAAGCAGTGCACCTATCAGTCCATTCTGATCTGTGCCCCTGCATATGTTTGCCCCTGGATGGTGTGCCCTGTGCTACATGCTTCTCCCTGGCGCCTCTGCCACCATGCTACAGTACACCCACCTATGTCCCAAATTCACTGTGTCACCATGGCACTGCCCATCCCCTATGCCTCCTATACCCTCTATGCCACCATGGCCCTGCAATCTCTTGCTTCTTCATAGGCCTTCACTACACCTTATTTGATCAATGTTTCCTCTGTGCCACCTTGACACAGCGCTTGCTGCCTGCTGTCCCTTCGCAACACTGCCCAGCCTCGCTGCCTGCTACATGCCACCTGTCCACTTTGTCACCATGCTCCTCCCTGCCCTGATCCCCCCCGTGCCACCAAGCACACCCTGCTCCTGACAATTTTCTCCTGCCATTTCATCACGCTGTTTCATCCAGACCCGCAGACCCTGTCCCTCACGCATCAGTCTGCCTCTTTTCGCCCTCTGTGCCACCGCTGGTAGTCTCTGCCACTCGCCCTGTGCCACCATGCTTCTGCAAATCTCCTTACCTCTGATCCCACTGTGCCAGCTGGGCACTGCCCACCCTCTCTGACGCCCTCCCTCCTATGCTAGTCCCCTTCTACTCTCCTAACAGTAGGGCACCGCCCACCTCCTGACATCGGCGTCTCATATGCTGGCATGGAAGTTACCTGGCTGCACCCAGCTGGCTGGCAGTGCCACGCTCTCTGCGTCGATGTGTGCGTCGTCCTGCAGACAAAAGGTTTCTCAAATCTGCTTTACAAGTCTGGTGGGCTGTGTTCATTTTATCACTGCAGGTTGGCCAGACGTCTGAGATTAGCCGGGGCAGTCCGGGTTTTTAACCTTGGATGTTTTATGTAATTATAGGCTACAAATGTCCGTGTTTTCAAAGAAAATTCACTAAGCACGTGGAGAGGATTATCTTGTGGGTTTATCTAGCCCCCTTGTAAGAGAGTAATTTATGTAACGCAGATCACGCTGCTCACAAACTTGCATTTTATGCCCCCTTAGACTTAGCCTCCCTGTTGCATATGTTCCATGGTTGCGAGTGCATTGGCACCACTCATGTTCCTTTCCGCATTCGACGTAAAGCACTTTTGTGAAAGCGCTACACAAATAACAGATTTTTATTTTATTAAAAACAAAAGGTGCGGTGTGCAACACCTGCTTGTTTTATGGTCATGGGAAGCAGGTGCTCTGTGTGTGTGTGTGGGACCTTGTGTGTGTGTGTCTGTGTGTGGGGGGTGGGTCTGCGTGTGTGGGGGGGGCTCTGTGTGCGGGGCTCTGTCTGTGTGTGTGCATGGCTCTGTCTGTGTGTGCGTGGCTCTGTCTGTGTGTGCGTGGCTCTGTCTGTGTGTGCGTGGCTCTGTGTGTGTGCGGGGCTCTGTCTGTGTGTGCGGGGCTCTGTCTGTGTGTGCGGGGCTCTGTCTGTGTGTGCGGGGCTCTGTCTGTGTGTGCGGGGCTCTGTCTGTGTGTGCGGGGCTCTGTCTGTGTGTGCGGGGCTCTGTCTGTGTGTGCGGGGCTCGGGGCTCTGTCTGTGTGTGCGGGGCTCTGTCTGTGTGTGCGGGGCTCTGTCTGTGTGTGCGGGGCTCTGTCTGTGTGTGCGGGGCTCTGTCTGTGTGTGCGGGGCTCTGTCTGTGTGTGCGGGGCTCTGTCTGTGTGTGCGGGGCTCTGTCTGTGTGTGCGGGGCTCTGTCTGTGTGTGCGGGGCTCTGTCTGTGTGTGCGGGGCTCTGTCTGTGGGGCTCTGTCTGTGTGTGCGGGGCTCTGTCTGTGTGTGCGGGCTCTGTGTGTGTGCGGGGCTCTGTCTGTGTGTGCGGGGCTCTGTCTGTGTGTGCGGGGCTCTGTCTGTGTGTGCGCGTGGCTCTGTCTGTGTGTGCGCGTGGCTCTGTCTGTGTGTGCGCGTGGCTCTGTCTGTGTGTGCGCGTGGCTCTGTCTGTGTGTGCGCGTGGCTCTGTCTGTGTGTGCGCGTGGCTCTGTCTGTGTGTGCGCGTGGCTCTGTCTGTGTGTGCGCGTGGCTCTGTCTGTGTGTGCGTGGCTCTGTCTGTGTGTGTGTGTGCGTGGCTCTGTCTGTGTGTGTGTGTGTGCGTGGCTCTGTCTGTGTGTGTGTGTGCGTGGCCCTGTCTGTGTGTGTGCGTGGCCCTGTCTGTGTGTGTGCGTGGCTCTGTCTGTGTGTGTGCGCGGCTCTGTGTGTGCTCTGTGTCTGCAAATACTCTCTAATGCTCACCTATTGCCATTGTAAATGACAATACCATTTATTTATGTTTTTAAAAAAAAGTCATGAGCAATGCCAATAGCTCTACCTTTAAAAATGCCGAGACCATTGCATTGTAAATGCTTGTTTTGCTGGATTTCATGTAAAACTGTTTTTTGTGCATAATGGACTGTTCGCGATACCAAGTGCATTCCATATTGCTCTTCCCACAATCTGATCCACTGGTAGCTACCACCTTTTTTTCATGCTATTCTGTAGTTATTCCTTCAAGTGTGGTCCTCTGCATCTTCTTCTAGTTCGTTTACCTAGTTTTGGCCATATCAAATTTGTTGTTCCGTTTCCACACAGTTTCAATCTACACTTACTTCTCTTCAGTTTCCAACATATGGTTTTGAAATCACACTTTTTTCTAAAGTCAAGATTCTCCTGCGTGATGACACGCATTGCCCTCATGATGGCTTCGAGACTTGTTTTTATTAGAGAAGCCTTGTGTGGTTTCCACATTGTCATCTTCCTTCTTCATTAGACTCTGGGGTTTTCAATCATGTTTTCTTTAAAAGCTTTTTTGTGGGCCTTTGATACTTTTTTAGGTCGAAGCCTAGCGTAAAACTGCGCAGTCTCGCTGGCGAGCTCTTATGATCTCAGGAGCTTCCTCTAGCGGGCTTTAAGCCCCGCCCCTCTTTCCCATTGGCCGACGTCACCGTTTATGCCCCAGCTGCACCCCCTCTCTCAATGGGAAGGGTTTTATCAAGCACAGGACAGCAACACCCCAGAAGCACGTGTTAATCCCGGGGCAAGTCAGGCGCTTTGTCACGGTTGAAAAAACTTCGGCGCTTCATGTCCTAACTAAAAAAGTCAGATTTTTACTATGGAACCAAACTTTTGATATACGAGGAGAGCTAACCAGCAAGCGTTGTTTCGCTTACAAGCTGCATCATGTGTCTTCAGTGCCAGTTGGGCGGTGTCTGGGGCCAGCCCCTGCCCCATCCTCACATGCCCCCGTCCTGACTGCAGTGCCCGTTGGACAACCCTAGGAGCCAGCCCCAGCCAGCCCATCATATCCCAACGGCCCTGCCTTTGTCTCTGAGGTACAATGTGAGCGGCCTCCCATTGTGGTGCAGAATGTGAAAGGGCCCCCGCCGTCGGGAGCGCCTGTGGTTATAGAGAATTAAGGGCTATTGGGGGTGCCAAAAGACATTGTTGCACAGGGCTCCACAAGTGTTAAAGCTGGCTCTGCCACCCACTCGTGTTCTTCCAACGGTAATTGTATGTATATATAGAGCTTACTACCCTCAACGAGGCGTTGTAACAATATCCATTCCACATACACGCCCCACATTGGCAACTGAGTACTTCGTGTGTTGCTTTATCACATGAAAGAGATGGGATATTTGCAGACGCGAGGAATCTCGTGCAAACTTTAGCACACTATAAACAAGCATTGAAAATGCAATAGGTCTCACCTTTTATTAAGTTAAAGCCATTTGCTTTGCTATACAATACCATTAGCAAAGCAAATGGCTTTAACTAAATCAAAGGCGAGACCTATTGCATTTTGAATGCTTGTTTAGATGTTCCCCACATGCGCTTGCCTACCAGCACATCTGGTAATTAAAATACTTTGCAAACAAAATTACATGATGATTGCCAGTGCAAGAGCATACCCGAGAACGCATGCAGCTATCTTCAATGAACGGTACATTGGTGGCTGTGTTGCACTCACAAAAATGCTTATTCGGTCACAAACAATGGATAGTTGTCTGTGGGACTATGGCTGTTATGCTGCTGGGTAGATGAAGGAATGACATAAGGTACTGGAATTCTGCAAAGTTATATGATGTGGAGTTGTTGGCATATAATGTACGGAATTATATTTTACATTGTGTATTGTGCTAGTCCTTGTTTAAACAGATGTGTGATTTACCAAAGAGTGAATGCTTGGGTTGGGTGTTAAAGTTGACTTAGTGGGGTCCGGTTAAGTCATGATGTGATGCCAACACCTTAGGCTTGAGTGTTTGTGAACATTTTAATTTTGTAATAATCACTATGTACATATTTGTCAACAGTAACTCCCTTTTAACCTTAGTTGTAAATTATTTTGTATGACATTTTGTGAAAACAAAATTAATCTAATTATCCAGCCATCTCTCCCTATCTGTTTGGCAGGCCGAGGTGCGAGAAGAAAAGAAAAAGGCCTTTTGCCCTAACTCCTTGGCCAGCTTGAACCATTTGACCATTGGGATAGACTTATAGCCACAGATTACTTACCTTAGAATTTTCCCCAGGTGTTAGACTGGTTCTGGAATTTGTTTGTGAGCAGTACCCTGCGCCCTGATAGGTGGAATCGTTCGGCTCTGTGTGGCGGCATCAGCACCGTAAGTGACATGTGTGGTCTATTTATACATCACCGCAGTGCGCTGATATCAGATTTTTCTTTCTGCGCCAGTCAGCGCGTATCTGGAAAAGCCTCCCTGTCACTTCTTGACTGACTCCTCTTTGACCTTTTTGTTTTTGAGGTTTTTGGGACAATGTCTCCTGCTGTGGCAGGGAAGTCTGTGAGGAAGGCAGGTTTTAAGCCCTGTGGTGCCTGTCACCTCAAATTTTGGTGACAGACCTGTAAGAAGGTGGATATCTGACTATGGTTACCCCCAACTTTTTGCCTAGTGTTAAGCTGGTTTTCGACTTAGTTGGCCTGGGATCCTGCTATCCAGGACCCCAGGCTTCCTGCTCTCTGTTAAAATGGACTCCATGTACCTTAGGTACATAACTAATTGGTATTGGGTCACTCTTGTAAGTCCTTGTACAGTGTACCATAGGTACCCAGGGCATAAGTGAACCCAAGGCCTACCAGGGGCTGCAGCATGTATTATGCCAACCCTTGGCTGGCCATCTAAATCTGACACAACTGGCTGATCAATCAGCTGGGGCAAGGTGGTGTAATCACCCTTTGCTTTAGATATAGTACACCTATATCTAAACCTAAAATGGACACATATACTCCTATAAGTCTCTCCTATGGCCGGCTTTAACAATCCTGGAGGCAGAGTGCTTGAAATTATGTGAGATAGTGCTCTGGCAAGAGCGGAGCCTGTCTGCAGCTTTCGGAACAAAGTCCTTTAGCTGTTTCCATGATAACGCTATACCATATACTCTTAAGTGCATTATAACCTTGCGGTTATTGTTAACTCTGGCATAGCATTATCAAAACATGTTGAGTAAGGTGTCATACGAATTGGAATACTACCCCCTCCCAGTTCTGGTGACGGGGGTAGCATTCCAACCTTCTAGAGGGACACGACATGTATGTAACTGTGAACCCCGGTTAAAGTTAACTCGAGCCTCAGCATCACAAAATGGATGCTGCCACCACAGACACAAGTCTGACCTCCTGCTGCTGGGAGTCCTTCCAGCGAGGGAGGCTTGGACAAAGGGTTTCCTGCCTTGGGAGGTGCTAGCACCACCCCAGACAGGATTTTGTGTATTAGGTAGAACAGGCCTGAAAGGAATGAGACATGCCTGGGGCACACAAGGTGCCCTGTGCATACACTGGTTCAAACCAGTTGCTGGGGCACTCCAGCCCCAGCTCTGGCGCGAAACCGGACAAAGGATAGGGGGTGTAACCACCCCCCTTCCTGGTCCCACCCATAGGAGGGACCTAGTCAAAGTACAGCCCCCTTTAGGAGAATAAAGGTAGGAGCTGGTCCCATTCCAAATTGGATTATCCTGATTTGAAACTCTACAAAGAAGAAACTCTGGACTTCGACGTTCTGCTCCACAGAAGACTGAAGAAATCTCTCTTGTGGCCAAGGAGTGACCACCCTGCACCAACAGGCACCATCAAGCGTTCCAGCGGTTAACTTTGTCGTCTTCCCGAGTGGATCCAGACTTCAGAGCCCGACGAGACCCAGACTCCCAGACCTCTCTGACCTCTACCTACATCAGCAGCACAGCTGAGATCCGTGGGTGCGACGAGACACGTGGGACCGGCCATCTTGGAGAAACTGCACTTCGCTTCCAGCATGACTTCAGAGGCATCCTCAACGAAGTGCTTTGGGGATTGAGAAGCCCCAGCCCCGAGCAGCTCCTGCACAGAAGATCAGCCCTCCAGCATCCACGAGATCTGCGTGGGGCCCTTTTGCTTGATTGCTGCTCAATGCAATGTCTGGTCACTTGCCGGCTGGCTAGTGGCCTCCTAGACGACGATCCTTGAAATCCACACCGCTGGTCTGGTTGCTCCAGACTGGCCCCTGATTCCCTGCAGAGGAGAAGCACCCCGGAGCCTTCTGGTCCGCACCTGCTCCTTTTCCACTCACCGCGTGGGTTGCCTTTGCCAAGGCCTGTTGACGCCGAATCCGGAACCAACACCGCCGACAGCGAGAGCCTGCGTGGGACAGCTCGTGCCTCCATCCTGGTCGTCCAAGACACCTCCTGGTCCACGTGGCTGCGTCCACTCTTCACCTGATCGCGACGACAGCATCTGGTTCCTTCCTGGTTCCACCCCAGTCACTGGCTAGTGACTGTGAACATTGTCCCCTCTGCTTTCAGGTCTTCATCTTCATTGATCCACCCTTGGATCACTCCAGACATCTTCCATCTGGTCGCCTGCAGCATCTTTTCTTCCAGGCTCCATAGACTTCAACGCGGAAACCCGACACACTTTGACACCTATGCACCCGCAGCCCGTGGGTGAGGTAACAAGAGCATTTCGGTGCTCAAGGGTAGATTGACTCTCCTAGTGTCCAGATTTCCAGTCGTTTTAGTCCTAGCTAGTCGGAACTGTCTAATACTTACCTTTTCGTAATTTGTACTGTCCATTGACTTTGTTACGCATCTCGCGTGTGAGTTCACACTCTGCACACGCGAAAAGAGAAGGGAGCGTCCACACAAGACCAGGCTCTGCGGTCGAGCCTGCTCCTGGGCGTCTCCATGCCTCCCAGAATTCCCTGGAGCCCGAGTGACCCCTGCCCAACTCTGGCTGTTTTATGCAGCCATGCACCTCATATTTGGGTGGCCTGTCTTCGCTGGCCTGTCCTTAGGCCCCACATTTCGGGGGGGGACTCCAACCAGTTTTCCGCTAGCGAGTTCACCCCCAACGACAGTCGAGCCCCTTGGATCCATGGACTGATCTGGACCAGTGCGGGTGCCGGAGCCTGATCTCTATGCCTGTGGGCTAGGACTTGGAGAGGATTGAGAGGGGCCTTTGGACCCTTAAGCTTACCAGCCTCTAGACACCAATGAGTACACCTGGTGTGGAGATTTGGCAGAGGCCCGTAGACTGGACACCTCCCCAGAGACTGGGTTGCTCTTTACTCATAACGTTTCTGCGGAGGAGGGTGCCTAATTTGCTATTGTGGTGAGGAGGGATGCCAAGGTCCTGGACCTTCAGCTGCCTCAGTGGCTACCAAGACTAACGTCTTGACGGAGGTACTTCAGCTGGGAGTCCCCTCTTCTGAACTGCTTCTCCCATTTATTATAGCCCTGATGGAAGTTCTGCTTAGGGGCAGGTCCAAGCCTTGCACAGGGGCTCCTGTGAACAGGCCAATTACCCGCAGTCATTGCCCCCCCCATAGGACCCCAACACGGCACCATGGAGAGCTTGGTGGTTCAAGCCTCCACTGCCTGAGTTAATCCAGGTGCATTCTCTACCACTCCACCAGACAAGGAATCCAAAAAGCTGTATACCTTGGACATGAAGATGTTTTCGTTATCCAGCCTGGATATGCGGTTGGTAAACACTGAGTGTCTTTTGGGCCGATACTCCCGTTCACTCTGGGACTCGGTTGCACAGATGCTGCCTATGGTCCCAGAAAAGGCCCAAGCCATACTCTTCCAGGCTATTACTAATGGGAGAAACACAGCTAAGTTCCCTATCCGCTGTAGGCTGGACACAACGGACTCACTAGGCACAGTGTTTTGGGCCTTTAGGCACCGCGCCTGGTTGAGAATCACTGGCTTTTCGTTTGCTCATGAACATGCCCTTTGAGGGCTCCCATCTCTTTGGATACAAGTCTGACCCTTTGCTAGAGTGCTTCAAGGACAGTAGAGCTACTCAGAACCTACTGGGCTCAGACTTTGACTATGCACAGCAGAAGCAGGGTGAAGAACGTGTCCTTAAGTCATGGCATGTTCTAATCGCCCCTGCCCCCTGTTCTCCAGAAACCATTGAGGACAGCCCTTCAGGCTGGCCATCTCATCTATCCCAAGAATAAGCTGCACTTCACTTTTGTCCATGCCCGGTGTTGTCTTACTGTTCTCTTATTATGTAATTATGTGCTCCTTTATTAGGCCGAGGACCTAAAGGCTGCGCTTGCGCAGTCTTTGATCGGAAATGTAATGTTTTTCAGACGGGTCTTGAACCAGACTCTCTCCTCCATCTGCTCCATTGGCTGGCTTCCTAAATGGAGGCCAGCCATTGGAGGAGATCGGCATCACTCCAATCAAGCCCCGTCCCTTTCGTATTCGGGGGCGTGTTTTTGGCATTCTTTCCACCTGTGACGTCATCCGTCACTCAGAACGCCAAAACACGCCCCCGAATCCAAAATTTGCGGAGCTTTGCGGCTGCCATTTTTGTTCCCCTGTTGAGCAGCCTGCTTCTGTAGTAGGGGATCTCTGTGTATAGTCATAATCTAGTGAATAGTCCCGCCCATGTGCGTGGACCCCGGAGCAATCAAAAATAATCTCTTAAAGTGTCGAAAAAATGCAGAACTGCACAGACACTTAAGAGAGAATTAAAGAGAGATAATGCAGCCTATAAAACCAGGCTACACTGTCCAGTACTTCAACTAGAAATTCCACCAATAATCCACAAACAGCAAAGCCTGTCCAGATTTCCCTTGCCTCAGCAGCAAAAACCCCTCTGGAATGATAGAGAGGAAGACCTGGGCAGACAAGCCCCATAGGCTGCCATTACGTGGCTCAGAACAGGATACTGTGCCTTTAGGAGAACTTTCCAGAACTTCACAGTATCCCAGAATGCACTGTAGGTCCCTTTTACTTTCAGTTCTTTTTTCCTGCTCCTGCAAGCAGGACCCTGGAGCATTGAGCTCTCACCTTTCAAGGGTTTATTGGTGATTTTTCACTTTTATTTCAAGTTGAGTGCAGGGCTTCTCTGGCAGGACCCTAAAGGACAGAAAGAAGATCTGGCTTCAGGGCCTTGAGGAAAGAAGGCAGAAGGCGCAAGGTGGGTCTGGAGGGGCTTCCTCTGCCCGTGCTGAGGCCTCTGCGGGGCTCCCCAGGGGCAGGAAGACCAGCAAGCGTCCCCATTATCCGTCTGGGTCAATTGCACAGACTACGGCGTCGAGAGGGATGGCTACAGTCTGTTCCCCGTCGTCTGGGGCGAAGCGATGTCGACGTCGAAGGAACTGAACAGACCGCCGTCGAAGTCTCCTGTGACGATTTCGTCGAAGTCATAGTCGAGTGATCGACGTCGAAAGGCCTGGCGTCGGCGCTCGCCGTCGAGGCGACACCGCCGTTCGCCGTCAGCGTAAAGGAGAAGATCGTCGTCAAAGAGATCCTAGTCGTCGGAGTAGATCGACGTCGAGGCGCAGAAGGTCGCCGTCGAGGCGCAGAAGGTTGCCGTCGAGGCGCAGAAGGTTGCCGTCGAGGCGCAGAAGGTTGCCGTCGAGGCGCAGGAGGTTGTCGTCGAGGAGCAGGAGGTTGTTGTCGAGGCGCAAGAGGTTGTCGTCGAGGCGAAAGAGGTTGTCATCGAGGCGCAAGAGGTTGTCGTCGAGGCGCAAGAGGTTGTCGTCGAGGCGCAAGAGGTTGTCGTCGAGGCGCAAGAGGTTGTCGTCGAGGCGCAAGAGGTTGTCGTCGAGGCGCAAGAGGTTGTCGTCGAGGCGCAAGAGGTTGTCGTCGAGGCTCAAGAGGTTGTCGTCGAGGCTCAAGAGGTTGTCGTCGAGGCGGACGAGGTTGTTGTCGAGGCGGACGAGGTTGTTGTCGAGGCGGACGAGGTTGTTGTCGAGGCGGACGAGGTTGTCGTCGAGGCGGACGAGGTTGTCGTCGAGGCGGACAAGGTTGTCGTCGAGGCGGACGAGGTTGTCGTCGAGGCGGACGAGGTTGTCGTCGAGGCGGACGAGGTTGTCGTCGAGGCGGACGAGGTTGTCGTCGAGGCGGATGAGGTTGTCGTCGAGGCGGACGAGGTTGTCGTCGAGGCGGACGAGGTTGTCGTCGAGGCGGACAATGTTGTCGTCGAGGCGGACGAGGTTGTCGTCGAGGCGGACGAGGTTGTCGTCGAGGCGGACGAGGTTGTCGTCGAGGCGGACGAGGTTGTCGTCGAGGCGGACGAGGTTGTCGTCGAGGCGGACGAGGTTGTCGTCGAGGCGGACGAGGTTGTCGTCGAGGCGGACGAGGTTGTCGTCGAGGCGGACGAGGTTGTTGTCGAGGCGGACGAGGTTGTCGTCGAGGTGGACGAGGTTGTCGTCAAGGCGGACGAGGTTGCCGTTGAGGCGAAGGCACTTGCCGTCGAGGGAGAGACGGTTGACGCCAAGGAAAAGACGCTCGACGTCGAGGGACCGACGCTCGCCGTCCGGTCGCCGTTCTTTGACGCCGAAGAGACGTGGAAGGAGGTCTGACGCCATGGGAGGTTCATCAACGTCTCAGGCTGGAAAGGAAGGCGGATCACCGGGCTCGGTGTACTCCGCGGTATATACCCCGTCACAGAGGCCGGTTACACCCCCGCCTCCATTGCCGAGGGGTCTCCCTCCGAGGGCCCCTACTCCTCCTCCTTTACCACCACTTCCGCAACCTGTACCTCGACCTCAGTTGCCAGAAAAGCCGCCTCCAGTCCCTCCGAGGTCGGTCTCACTGCCCAGACTTTCAACCCCTCCCAATGGGACCCCTAAGCCGAAGGCCCCGGCCAAACCAAAGTCGCCCGCTCCGGTGGAACCGGCGGATCGGCCGAGGCCAAGGACGTTGCGATCACGCTCCGGACGGAGAGGAAGATCGAGGAGTCGACGTAGATCCTCCACCAGATCAAGACGTCGCCATAGAAGGCGGGGATCTAGGTCCCGCACGGACTCCTCCAGGACCAGGTCCTATTCACCGACCTTGTAGGACTTCCTAGGGACAAGGGTGTCTCCGGTGGACGACATCAGCACGTTCCAGGAGGTTCTCCTGAGGGGGGCTGCTAAATTGGGAATCACGGTGAAGGCTCCAACACTCACGACGTCCGTGATATTTGAGACGCTTCACAAAAAGCATTTGTCTCTCGCTCTCCCTCTACTGCCACTAGTGCCTGGTATGGTAGAGCCTGCGGAGGAGCTGTTCCTCGCGCCAGCAGTGGTAAAGGCCACTCCCTCCCGACTTCTGAAGAAGTACAGGGCCCTGGATTCGGACCCGGCTTTTCTGCGGATAGATCCGGTGCCTGACTCTGTTATAGTGACGGTGGCCAGGAAGTTACATTCTACCTCCCCGTCCTGAACCGTGCCACCCGATAAGGAAAGCCGATGGATCGACTCGGCTGGAAGGAAGGCTTGTGGGACTGTATCCACGGCCATGAAGGCGTCCAGCGATGCGGCGTTGCTAGGGCGGTATGACCGTGCCCTGTGGGACTCCCTGCAACAGTTCACAGAACGTCTGCCATGAGACAAGAGGGTGGACTTCCAAGAGATCCTCAAAGAGGGGATGCTGGTGTCAAACCAGGTCATCAGCGCGGCTGCGGATGTCTCTCTTTTGGCTGCCCATGAGTACTGTCATGGGATCAACCAGCTGCGCCATGCTTGGCTCAGGCAAACATCACTCAAGCCGGAGGCCCAGCAGCAGGTGGCCAATCTGCCCTTTTCCGGGGAAACCTAGTTCGGAAAGCATGCAGATGATGAGATGGCCCGCATGAAGGCGGAGGCAGAGACGCTGACGGCTGTGGGCTTGGAGAAGCCCAAAGAAAAGAAGGCCTACCGCCCGTTCCAGAGACGGTTCGGTGCACAGGGAAGAGGACTAGGTCAGTCTTCGGGACAGCAGCAGCAGTTCCGGAGACCCTTCCAGAAGCGCCAGAAGGGTAGAGGGGGACAGCAGTCCTCTACAGCGAACAAGGGCCTGGTCGGGTCTCGACCCTGAGCGGTTACTTCCCCTTCATCGGTTACCCGCTCCGGTGGGGGCAAGCGTTCAATTTTTTCTGGCAGAGTGGAGAAAAAATACTCAGGACAAGTGGGTGCTAAATATTGTTTGCAATGGATACAGTCTTCAGTTCACCAGCCCACCTCCATCAATTCCTCCGGTCAGCTCGCGGTTTCAACTGCTCGAGCTCCAGGCGGAGGCCGATATCCTGTTAAGGAAAAGGGCGATAGAAGACGTACCTCTGTCTCAAAGAGGAAGAGGTCTGTACTCCCAGTTCTTCCTGGTTCGCAAGAAGGACAAGAACGAATTCAGGCCCATTCTGGACTTGCGACAGGCAAACAAGTGGATTCGCAGAGAAAAGTTTTGCATGCTGTCGTTGCATCAGATTTACCCTCAGTTGCAACAGGGAGACTGGCTATGTTCAATAGACCTACAGGATGCGTACTTCCATGTGCCCATTGCCCACAAACACAGGAAGTTCCTGCGATTTTCAAGTCGGCACCAATCATTATCAATGCACAGTACTGCCATTCGGGCTGAAGTCTGCGCCCAGAACATTCTCAAAGTGCATGGCAGTGGTAGCAGCACACCTAAGGAAGAACAAGGTGTTTGTCTACCCGTACCTGGACGATTGGTTGATCAAGGCCTCCTCCTTCTCGGAAGCTCAGGCACACTTCCAGAAGACGTGCGTTCTCTTGAACAAGCTGGGGTTGCACATCAACATGTCCAAGTCTGTCCCGACTCCGGTCCAGTGCATTCAGTACTTGGGAGCCACCATCAATACGCTGTCAGCAAGCGTGTCTCCTTCGGGGGAGCGACGGTTATCACTCCTTCGGAAGGCTCAGGCTCTTATGACCACTCCATCTACAACAGTGAGGACAGTGTCTTCTCTACTGGGATCGATGGCCACTTGTATCTTAGGATCAGTGGGATCAGAAGAGAGGGTCTTGGGACGACAAGATACGACTGTCTCTGCATGCTCTTCAGTCTCTGAAGTGGGGTTCCCTTCCACAAGGACCTTCCCACTCAAGACTATCGTGACAGATGCTTCTCTCCACGGTTGGGGGGCGCACTCCGGAGACTTACAAATTCAAGGAACGTGGTCCCCGATGGAGTCCACGTATCACATCAATTTCCTGGAACTCAGAGCTGTTCACTTGGCACTGAAGGCCTGTCATCCGTCCTTTCAGACCAACTCTCTGCTTGTGCAGACGGACAATACAACCACGATGTATTACCTCAACAAGCAGGGGGGCTCGAGATCACGCACCCTGTCACAGGAGGCGCAGGCGATCTGGCTTCTGGCCAGAGGACTGACGATACCGCTACCCATCTGCCACGTGTGCAGAATGTTCAGGCGGACAGACTGAGCAGATTGATTCAGGAAAACCACGAATGGGTCATAAACGACGAAGTACTAGGAGAAGTCTTTGCAAGGTGGGGGACTCCAGACGTAGATCTGTTCGCCACCCCCGAAAACAGCAAATGCCGAGACTTCGCCTCCAGGTACTACCAGCAGGGGATGCTGGGGAATGCGCTATGGATCAACTGGGCGAACAGCTTTCTGTACGCTTTTCCACCCATTCCCCTGATTCTGGCAGTGCTCATCAAGCTGTCCCAGTCCAGGGCGCGGATGATCCTGATTGCCCCGGAATGGTCCATGCAGTGGTGGTTCACGGACCTGCTTCACCGGTCTCTCCTTCCGCACATACGGATGCCGTGCAGGCCGGACCTTCTCATGAAGTTCGGGGGGCAGATGTTGCACCCCAACCTCTCGTCTTTGAGTTTGGTGGCATGGCCATTTAAATCTACCCAAAGATTGGATGGACATACTGAAGGAGGCTAAGCGACCTTCCACGCGGACTTCCTATGCTTACAAGTGGAAGAGGTTCTGTATCTGGTGCAAGTCCAAGAACTATGACCCGACGACGTGCAAGGAAGACGTCCTCCTTCCTTACCTTCTACATTTGACGCATTCTGGCCTTAATGTTCATTCCATTAAGGTTCATCTCGCTGCATTGACTGCCTACAGGAAATGCCCTTCACTGACTTCCTTCTTCCAGATCCCTGTGATCAAAGATTTTTTGGAAGGCTTGAAGAAAGTATTCCCTCCTGTCCGGCTTCCTTCGCCTTCATGGGAATTGAATGTGGTGCTGTCCAGATTGATGAAGGAGCCTTTTGAACCTATTCATAAGGCTTCGCTGCAGCACCTGTCCTGGAAGGCGGCGTTCCTCGTGGCCATTACATCGGCCCGCAGGGCGAGTGAAATTCAGGCGTTGTGTTGCCAAGAACCTTATACTGTATTTCATGCTGCTAAGGTTGTTATGCGAACTCACCCTAAATTTCTTCCCAAAGTTATTTCTGATTTTCATGTCAACCAGACCATAACTTTGCCTATGTTTTTTCAGAATCCTTCATCTCCAGCAGGAAGGTCTTTACATTCCCTGGATGTTAGGAGGGTGTTGAAATTTTATCTGGATAAGACCAAAGATATTCGTAGGTCAGACCATTTGTTTATGAATTATGGATCAGTCAGGACCGGTCTAAGCCATCCATCTCTAGGTGGATTGTGTCCTGCATACAACTGTGTTACCAAAAGGCTAATAAGAACTTAGGGGGTAAACCTAAGGCTCATTCCACCAGGGGCAAAGCTGCCACAACAGCTTTGCTCCGTAATGTTCCTATTGCAGAAATCTGCAAGGCGGCCACTTGGAAGTCGGTTCATACCTTTGCTAAGCATTACTGTCTGGACACTGATGCCAGGGCAGACGCTCAGGTTGGGCAGGCTTCGCTGCGAAATTTGTTCGCACAATAGTGGTGTTATTTCTCGTTTCTCCACCGCCGCTTTGGTGTGGGGATGGGCTTGCCCTTCTATTCACTAGATTATGACTATACACAGAGATCCCCAACTACAGAAGGAGTAGTTTCTGTCCTGTAACTCCAGTTCTGTAGTAGGGGTATCTCTGCTATAGTCATAAGCGCCCGCCCTCCTCCCCGGTGGAGAGAGATATTCACTTAAGGGATGCTACAGGTCTGGCGTCTTACGCCTTCAAAAAGAACTGAAAGTAAAAGGAACCTGCAGTGCATTCTGGGATACTGTGAAGTTCTGGAAAGTTCTCTTAAAGACACAGTATCCTGTTCTGAGCCACATAATGGCAGCCTATGGGGCTTGTCTGTCCAGGCCTTCCTCTCTATCATTCCAGAGGGGTTTTTGCTGCTGAGGCAAAGGAAATCTGGACAGGCTTTGCTGTTTGTGGATTTTTGGTGGAATTTCTAGTTGAAGTACTGGACAGTGTAGCCTGGTTTTATAGGCTGCATTATCTGTCTTTAATTCTCTCTTAAGTGTCTGTGCAGTTCTGCATTTTTTCGACACTTTAAGAGATTATTTTTGATTGCTCCGGGGTCCACGCACATGGGCGGGACTATTCACTAGATTATGACTATAACAGAGATACCCCTACTACAGAACTGGAGTTACAGGACAGAAACTACTCCATCTCTGCTTTCCTTCCCTCCCCAGCAAAGCAAAGGTCAGCGCTGTCTGACCCAAGCACCGTGACTGTCTCCCTGAGCCGAAGCTCACAACGCAAAGTAAAGGATCCGTCCGGTCCGATCACCGCAATCTGCTGCCCCCGCGCCGTGGAAAGTAAAGAAAGGACGGACTTGAAGCGTGGGCTCGCCTCCCGTGAAATGCCCTGCTGTAAGCACCCCAATTCAGCTGCACCCCTCCCCAGGACTCAGCCCTTTTGAGCCTGTGTCCCCCGGAGCACCGCCAACCTGACGAGAAGCGACCCCGTGGCCTCCGCGTCACCCCGCCCGCCAGGACAGCACCGCAATGCCGGAGAACAGCCTAGAGCGGTCCGCACCGAACCCGCCATAAAGGAAGAAGGTATTGTGCGCTGGGCCCCTGTTTGCAACGTCCGCCTGCTCATCGGAGGCTGGTACGCCTCATAGTGTACTTGGAACTTGTGCGCAACGTACTATTGCTTCCCGGAGGCTGGTACGCCTCATAGTGTGCTTTGAACTGGTGCGCAACGTTCTGCTGCTTCCTGGAGCCGGGTACGCCTCATACTGCTGAGCTCATAGTGTCCGCACCGAACACCGGCTCACACTAGATGCGTGAGGTTTAGTAGGGCACCTCCTTCATACTTGTATAGCGCGGAATCGCATCGAAGGTATTGGCGCGCTTCACTTGAGCACCGTATTTACATTACACATTGAGGCACAGGAAGATTAAGTGATTTGCCCTCTACCCCACGGCTGCCTCTCCTCTCCGGTTAATGCGGCGGGTCTCAAAAACAAATTGCTGCTTTCGCCCTTTCTATCGCATAGGGCCCAGCTCGGCAAACCATGTGACCCATTATTTGCGTGCTCAGCTCATGATGCTCCTGGGCGTTGCTGCTGGGTTAAATCACCTCGGCCGGAGAAGACCGCATGCTCCACCTCAACAGTTACTCCTAACCATTACATGGAACAAACCTGTGACTGTGGCACTGTCCGGACCCAAGCTCTCGCCACTGAGGTAACGAGGCCATTTTGCGGGGGTGCTAACTGTAACTGAAAAAAACGCCTGTTGTGCCCTGCAGACAAAAGGCACCAGTGAGAAGAGCAGCTTTTTTCTTACTACCTTCCCCCCCCCTTTTTTTTTTTTAAATCTCGCATATGACCCTTATCAAAAATGCAATAACCGCCTTTCTACGCCACAGCATTACTTCTGCGCTGTACACACCTCGTATGGAGCTCCCTCTTCTTTGCCACCCGGCTCCGGTTCCGCTCGAGGCTGCCTGCCTCCCTGGGTCACAGCGGTGCAAGGATGTGAAATGGGCCCGCCTCCCCCAGCTGGAGTAAAGTGGGCCCCTCTTAACCCCCCTGGGCCCCGGTGCCACAACTGCACAAGTAATGTTTTCATAAATGTAATATAATGTCCTCTGCCCACCTCACCCCTATTCACCTTGCACCTAACCCGCTTTGCCGCACTTTCCTGATGGGTGGCGCTCTTCGCAGCAGGTGTCTTGGCCTGGTCATTTCCCGTGGCCCTCCGCCCTCTCTATCGTGGTCTCTTTTTCCCTCACTGAGTGACCCTCCCGCATACTGGCCCCCGGCTCTGCCCCTGCCCTATCCCTTCTCCTCACCACGACCCCACGCACAGGTCTCAGACCCTCCCTCGCACATCTGGGCTCCCGTCCAGCCTCTGGTTTCCAGAGCGCCAGCGCCAGCATCAGCGCAATGCCAGCCCCTCCCGGGCTCCCAGACTCGCCCCTCCCATGTGTCTCCCACCACACTCGCTGCCTTTACCAATGTTTCAGCAGTCACCTTTGTTTGGGAACATTTTTGGATTTTGATTCTTTCGGTTTGGGCCTTCCACGTTCTATTCTATCTGTGGTATAAGTTTATGTTCATTTGTCCTGACCTTTGGCCTATGTTCTTACCCTTTAGGCTCCGACCTTTGAATTTGACTTTTAACTTGTGCTTCTAACCAACCAATGCCATTTGCTGTCTGTTATCTGGTTCTGATTTGTGACAGGCGCCTGCGTTGTCATAGTCGCGACAGCTCTGTGTGTGTGGGGCTCTGTGTGTGTGTGTGGGGCTCTGTGTGTGTGTGTGTGGGGCTCTGTGTGTGTGTGTGTGGGGCTCTGTGTGTGTGTGTGTGTGGGGCTCTGTGTGTGTGTGTGGGGCTCTGTGTGTGTGTGGGGCTCTGTGTGTGTGTGTGGGGCTCTGTGTGTGTGTGTGGGGCTCTGTGTGTGTGTGTGGGGCTCTGTGTGTGTGTGTGGGGCTCTGTGTGTGTGTGTGGGGCTCTGTGTGTGTGTGGGGGGCTCTGTGTGTGTGTGGGGGGCTCTGTGTGTGTGGGGGGCTCTGTGTGTGTGTGTGGGGGGCTCTGTGTGTGTGTGTGTGGGGCTCTGTGTGTGTGTGTGGGGGGCTCTGTGTGTGTGTGTGTGTGGGGCTCTGTGTGTGTGTGGGGCTCTGTGTGTGTGTGTGTGTGGGGCTCTGTGTGTGTGTGTGTGTGGGGCTCTGTGTGTGTGGGGCTCTGTGTGTGTGGGGCTCTGTGTGTGTGGGGGCTCTGTGTGTGTGGGGCTCTGTGTGTGTGTGGGGCTCTGTGTGTGTGTGTGGGGCTCTGTGTGTGTGTGGGGCTCTGTGTGTGTGTGGGGCTCTGTGTGTGTGTGGGGCTCTGTGTGTGTGTGGGGCTCTGTGTGTGTGTGGGGCTCTGTGTGTGTGTGGGGCTCTGTGTGTGTGGGGGGGGGGCCTGTGTGTGTGTGGGGGGGGGGCCTGTGTGTTTGTGGGGGGGGGCCTCTGTGTGTGTGGGGGGCTCTGTGTGTGTGTGGGGCTCTGTGTGTGTGTGGGGCTCTGTGTGTGTGGGGGGGGGGGCCTGTGTGTGTGGGGGGGGGCCTGTGTGTTTGTGGGGGGGGCCTCTGTGTGTGTGGGGGGGGGGCTCTGTGTGTGTGGGGGGCTCTGTGTGTGTGTGTGGGGCTCTGTGTGTGTGTGTGGGGCTCTGTGTGTGTGTGTGGGGCTCTGTGTGTGTGTGTGGGGCTCTGTGTGTGTGTGTGGGGCTCTGTGTGTGTGTGTGGGGCTCTGTGTGTGTGTGTGTGTGGGGCTCTGTGTGTGTGTGTGTGGGGCTCTGTGTGTGTGTGTGTGGGGCTCTGTGTGTGTGTGTGTGGGGCTCTGTGTGTGTGTGTGTGTGTGGGGCTCTGTGTGTGTGTGTGTGGTGCTCTGTGTGTGTGTGTGGGGCTCTGTGTGTGTGTGTGTGGGGCTCTGTGTGTGTGTGTGTGGGGCTCTGTGTGTGTGGGGGCTCTGTGTGTGTGGGGGCTCTGTGTGTGTGGGGGCTCTGTGTGTGTGGGGGCTCTGTGTGTGTGTGGGGCTCTCTGTGTGTGTGTGTGTGGGGCTCTGTGTGTGTGTGTGTGGGGGGCTCTGTGTGTGTGTTAGTGGGGCTCTGTGTGTGTGTGGGGCTCTGTGTGTGTGTGGGGCTCTGTGTGTGTGTGTGTGTGGGGCTCTGTGTGTGTGTGTGGGGCTGTGTGTGTGTGTGTGGGGCTCTGTGTGTGTGTGTGGGGCTCTGTGTGTGTGTGTGGGGCTCTGTGTGTGTGTGGGGGGGGCTCTGTGTGTGTGGGGGGGGGCTCTGTGTGTGTGGGGGGGGGCTCTGTGTGTGTGGGGGGGGGCTCTGTGTGTGTGTGGGGGGGCTCTGTGTGTGTGGGGGGGCTCTGTGTGTGTGGGGCTCTGTGTGTGTGGGGCTCTGTGTGTGTGGGGGGCTCTGTGTGTGTGTGGGGGCTCTGTGTGTGTGGGGCTCTGTGTGTGTGGGGCTCTGTGTGTGTGTGGGGCTCTGTGTGTGGGGGGGGCTCTGTGTGTGGGGGGGGCTCTGTGTGTGTGTGGGGGGGGCTCTGTGTGTGTGTGGGGGGGGCTGTGTGTGTGTGTGGGGGGGGGGCTCTGTGTGTGTGGGGGGGGGCTCTGTGTGTGTGTGGGGGGGCTCTGTGTGTGTGTGTGGGGCTCTGTGTGTGTGGGGGGCTCTGTGTGTGTGGGGGGCTCTGTGTGTGTGGGGGGCTCTGTGTGTGTGTGTGGGGCTCTGTGTGTGTGTGGGGCTCTGTGTGTGTGTGTGGGGCTCTGTGTGTGTGTGTGGGGCTCTGGGTGTGTGTGTGTGTGTGTGTGTGTGGCTCTGTGCTTGTGTGTGTGGGGCTCTGTGTGTGTGTGGGGCTCTGTGTGTGTGTGTGGGGCGCTGTGCATGTGGGGCTCTGTGTCTGCAAATACTCTCTACTACTCTCTAATGCTCACCTATTGCCATTGTAAATGACAATACCATTTATTTATGTTTTTTTTTAAAAAAAGTTATGAGCAATGCCAATAGCTCTACCTTTAATAATGCCGAGACCCTTGCACTGTAAATGCTTGTTTTTTTTAATCTACTGATCTTAAAAGGGTTCCGCAGAAGGATGGATGCCAGATATGTGGACAGCATTGCCTCCGCTTCTGTGGTTTGTTTTCAAGCTTTAGTTCCCGCTTGTCAAAAAAGTTTCGTTTTGGTCCTAATCCCACAAACCTGTTATGGACATTCAGGTCCCCAAATACCCTTATCTAATTTTCCATATTTTGTCCACTAACTGTGAATCCACCTGATTTTTAAGAAGCTGGCACAGTAACCAATATTACTGTATGCAGATATACATACCCTGCAGCAAAAAGACAAGATTCCGCCAGCATCTGAGTGAATGAGTAAAATGATTTGCAGAGCATGCAAATACCCGCGGGAAAGGTGTCCTGGCAGAAAGGAGAGAAGCAGCAAAAACACTATGAAATAAATAGGTGGATTTTCAACTGTGTGAAAAAGTTGGAAAGGCAACTGACTGCCAGAAGATAAGAAGGGAAGGGAATAGCTAAAAGGATGAATGAGCTAAAATGTAGGGGCCTGGTAGGTATTTGGTTTTCAAATAGGAGGAGTTCTAGTTAGAGGAAGGGGAGTGTAAAGCCTTATGGGATAAGGCTTTGAAAATACAGTGCTAATGGATTAGCAGTTAGTGTAGTGTTATCAAAAGGTTGGCCATGTGAAAGGGTCTATTCAAGACCAGAATAAGGCGCACAACAGCATTTTAAATGTAAGGAAGTAGAGAAATAGGTCTATAGTTAGTCAGCAAATTGGGATCAGCATTGGATTTTTACTATAAATGTAGAACAAGAGCTTTTTTCCCAAACACTAGACACGTTACCTTCGGAAAGAGAGACATTGCATTGAGCGGTCAGGATTGGCATAGTGGGACATAAGAGAATTTTGACTGTTTCATAGGACATGGGGCAAGGAGGAAACCATACAAGATAGCTACGTTTCAATAAAATCTGGGTTTTCAACATTAAAGTGAAAACAAAATTCCCAAGTGTGCTCCTGAGTACCGTGTAGAGGAAAGTCATATGGGAAAGAGTAGAAGAAACGTTTTTGAGAGTGTTTCTTATTCTTGAGTGTATCCCTGTGTGTTTCTTTCCACATCTTCATTGAGGATTATCCCACCCCTTATATATTGTAGTGAAGCCAGCCAATAAATCACTCTAATCTGTTCCTGATCCATGTATGCCTAATAAACAATGAAAGAAAATACACCTTGTTAATCAGATTTGTATATTTTCCCCTTGTTGCTTGATATTATAAATGTATGCATGAGTCACAGGTTTAGGTGTAGAAGAGTGACCGTCCACAGTAGCTCACCATGGATGCCCTCTGTGCTATCCTGAACATAGTATCCTGGCTCACAACTCACCTTACCTGTGCTTTGGATCAGGGGAATGGTGGAGTTACACCCCCAGTGCTATGTCACAATGCTGGTGTCTGCATGGCAAACTTCCCACATGCCATGGTTTCCATAAATGGGATAGTAATGCATATTTGTTTAGGAGTTCACTGCCCTCCTGTGCTGGTGAATAAAGAGGCTACTTCAGAATCATTCAGTACAGGCTAAACACCTTTATTGTATATGGGATAGGATTCATCTAATTTTAAAACTAAGAAAGATTTATCAAATTGTATTGATATGCAAACAAAATGCAGGGATATATGAAAAGGTGCTCCAACTTTGTGGAAACGGTGCAGTGCACTTGAGTTGTGTAAAGGTTAACATTGATATCTAATACAAGTCATTTAGAACTTCATGGACTTTCCTTGTTAATATCAAAATATGTCTAGCAAAAATGATCAGGACAAGAGGTGCATGTGGTTATCATATTATTTGCAACAGTGATAGGACAATGCCTGGACTCAAGCTATTAAAACTTCAAGTCAAGTACAAGTAAATTACCAGGTTCAGCGTTCACGAATCTATAAAAATGAGCCGACCAATTGATTTGCTTTTTACAGTCTCCGGCTGCTTGGTTTGAACACCTACTCTTATTTCTGATAGCAGAATGTCTTCTGTAAAAACGTGTTAATTTGACGTTCCTGTCGAAGTGACAGGATAAGTATGCCTGTTAAAGAAATGTGAATAAAGACTTCTTTCTAAATACTTTAGAATATAAAATGTGTATATACAAATATAATTTGACAAATTCGAATGGCCTAATTCTAGTTGGAAATAATCCGTTTTCAACTCTTCAACTGTAAAAAAAAAAATTGTCATGTAAGCATTTAAAGTCACAGAAATGTCAGGATACATATTTGTCAGTTCTATTCTCTCAAAGGTGCTGTTTTGTTGATGGATGTGGTTTTTAGAAAGACATGATGCAATTTTATTGAAACAATGTAGTTTGCAGTTGCCTTGGAAAATTTCTCTGATTACTATTTGTAATGTAATTAGAATACTTGGCTGTCAGCGTGGAAACGTTTGTTTCACGACATTTCCTAATGTGTTGCTCTTTGGATTCTAGCTGGGAAGAAAGACGAACTGCTTCTGGAAGAATTCAATATTTAAATCACATTACAAGAACGACTCAGTGGGAGCGACCGACCCGGTAAGGAAACCTATGCAGAACTGAGTACAGCGTGTTAACCTCTTTTTTAATGCATGTACACCACTATGCCATTGTATCTGTTCTTTGTACAGTTTTATATTGCATCAATTTTACTGAGATGATGATCATCATCTGTCACTGAGGTCCAAGTGACATATTTAAGAGGCCTTTCTAGAAAGGGGTGTTGGGAACAAGAAATGTTAATTGTACCATGCACCTTGACTCATTGGTTAAAATAAAATGAATGCACCATTTTTAATAGAGAAGAATTCTGTTGAACTGTCTCATTTCAGGACCTCAGAACACCTCAAATAGAAACTCTGTTAAAAAAAATGTAAATATACTAACAATATTAGTAATGCTTATTTGGCTTTATTTTAACTTTTATTTACCTCCATAAAAAAAGTTTTATACATCATTTAAATTTTTAAAAGTTACATTAACAGAAAACAAAAAAATCAAACTGAATGCTGAAATCAAGGGAACAATTGTACAGCAGTCCTCATCCCACAAACCCCATCAGTGCAAAGCATTGTCAATTGGCCTTAGTTTTTTAGGTTTCGCTTCGCCGAAAGCTGCGCAGCAGACTTTCGCGCAGGGCGAAATCTTATGTCTAGAGATGAGTACTCATGTCCCGCCCCTCTGTTCCATTGGCTAGCTCCATAAATGGAGGGTAGCCATTGGAACAGAGATCTGTCCGTCATGGCCGGAGCAGATTCGTGGGCGTTCCGGCCATTTTTACTCATCCCGCCCCCTTGCGATCGTCATGCGGCGGTGGGCGGTGTTTATTATTATTATTTTTTACAACTTTGTTTTCCACCATTTCGGAAGTGTCCTTTGCAGGGGTGGGTTGCGCGATGTCCTGCTGTCCGTTCCCCCCCCCTCCCGCTGTCCGTTCCCGCCCCCCTCCCTCTGTCCGTGTGCCCGTAGGTGCTTGTTCTTATTCTTATCCTGGCCTCTTCTTGTTTCCCTTTTGCATTTTCTCTTCTCGCGTGCAGTCCTGTGAATTATTTCTTCCTTTCCTCGCCCACTACATTTTCAACTTGTAATTATTACTTTTTCCTCCGTGTTTTAAAAAAAATATTTTCTTTGTTTTTAATTCGCCATATTTGTTTGCCTTAGAATAATGTTCCACCAGTCTACTATATATTTCTTTGTCGCTCATCCCCTGGTCTGTTATCTCATTGGCTGTTCCTTGCCCCTTTCCCTGGTTTTGCTAACCGGTGTTGCTAACTCCCCCGCCCTTCGTGTTTAGCACGTTTCTTTGACCATTGCTTAGTTTGTTTGTTGTGTTGCGCGTGCCAATCAAGAGCCCTCCTTCTTTCTGCCCCTCACCACCCTCCTCTTAGCCCCTCGACCCAGGGCCATTCACAAGCCGGCTGCCCCTGCGCAGCCTTATTGCATGAAGCCTGTCTGAGGAGGCAAGAGGCTGCTGGCGAGCTGCCCGGAGCGGCGGTGGAGAGCGAGCCTAGCCCATGTCTGTCGAGGGCCCGGCATGCTCCCGCACAGGCCTAGCACCGGCTCTCTGACGCAGAGTTGAGGCCTGGTCCGGCAGCTGCGCACTGGGTGCCTGTCGGTTTAAAAGGGGACCGAGGGGTGCAAGCGGTAGAGCCTGGGGTGAGCCGCACAGGTATCCTGGCTCTCAGGCCGGTTCTCTGACGCGGAGTTGAGGCCTGCTCCGGTAGCTGCACCTCGGGTGTCTTCGGTTTAGTGTCAGGAAGGTGCAAGCGGTGGTGTCTGCTGGCCCGGGGTGTGGGAGGAGTTTGACTTGTCTTGAGTAGTCAGGTTGCACTTGGCCCCCTCTCCTCAATCTGCTCCGCTTCTGGGCTTAGCTGTTGGTGGGAAGATTAGTTTGTGAGGATGTGATGAAGGTAGAATTAACAACCCTCCGCCGAGCGTCAGAGATCAGCTCTGACCTTGGAGCCGATCGTATCAGAAGACGAAGGGTTCTCTTGTGGGGTCTTCTCTCCAGAACGCGGAAGATTTGAGGGGTCAGATGGGGTCAGCAGCCGCACTCGAGATGAGTAGTGGAATAGACACCTCGCTGTCTGTATGCCCATTAACCCGCCCCCCTCCTGCTGTCCGTGTGCCCGTCCCTCCTCCCGCTGTCGTGTGCCCGTCCCTCCTCCCGCTGTCGTGTGCCCGTCCCCCTCCCGCTGTCCGTGTGCCCGTCCCCCCTCCCGTCAGCACCGTGTCCCGGGACAGACTGCGCAGCTTCCAGCACACCAAGCGGGTTGGCAGCTACCTCATCGGCCGCAAGCTGGGCTAGGGCTCCTTCGCCAAGGTGCGCGAGGGCCTGCACGTGGCCTCCGGGGAGAAGGTAAGGGCCCCCGTTTGGTGGTACCCGGGAGGGGTGGCGGGCAATGAGGGGTCTGTCGGTGCTGTCCAGATAAGTAGCATAGAGTTGTTGGGAGAGTGTAGTTGGGGGGGGTTGTCTCGCACCAAAATGCTTTATTATGAGCCCCTGACTTAGAGTGAAATGGTGTGGAAAAGACGAGGACACGGTTTTTGGTCTCAGTCCCGAGTTTTGCCAAAAGGATAGCTTCTCGGGTTAGTGCCTGGGTGAAACTATGCAGACATTAGTTTAGTGATGAGGATAAGGGTGCCCAAAATGTTGCCCAAACCTTTTGTGCATGTTATTTTGACGGCCATGCAGGTTGAGCCACGTGCAAAAAGCTGCCCCATACTGTGCGTACTTTTGGATTGAACCAGTTGTTTAACATAAAACAGGAGATTGGACGACACAACGCAGATAGGAAGAACACAATACAGAGGATAAAAAAATAGTAATGGGGACATCTCCTCTGCCCATCGCGACGCCCAGAGAGTTGGGGCCTCAGCAGCTTCGAGGCGAGTCCAGGAGCTGGTCAGCCCGAGGACATGCCGGGAGGCTCACACTGCTCTCCCACTGTTGTGCTGGGTGTCTGTAGGGCATGGCGGTGCGCTGCCAGTGTCACCGTGTTGACAGCAGCGTTACAGACTGGTAACATGTTCACCAATGCTACACCCAGTGAGCACAGCTGATGGCCTGCCTTCTAGGCGCCCTTTCCTCGTCTGTTCAGCAGACAGCATCCAGTAGAGGTGTTCTGCGAGCTGCAGGATATTGCACTGGTTTGTTAGATGAACTCACAGGAATCAACTCGTGCCCTAGTGACAGATCACCTGGTCACCGTTTGCAAGCTCTTGAGTTACTGCGGCAGCAGCTGGTAACTGTTACCAGTCGCACACTGTAACATTATGTTGTAGCTTAATGTACAGCACTGAATACTAGGGCATTGCTGGCATGCACACAGCGCGAGCAGAAACACGTCCGTTATCTGTGTTCCGTCCGGCATCGTAATGTTATATTGTTGCATGCTGTATAGCGCAGAGTTTTTTTTTTTGCGATGCTTGCATGCTTGCATGCAGACAGAGCAAACATAGTAGCATAGTTTGGTTTATTGGTACTGCTTTTATTGGTATGTTCCGATGCTGTAGTTTGTCTTTACATATAGCGCCTTGGGTAGTTGTGCAGGTGACGCTAGTACAGCCAATGCTCGTGCACTCTGGGGATCGCAGCCATGTTCAGAGCTGAAGTGCGTGAGCAAATGTCACTTTCAGACTTTGTAGAGCAAAGCTTTGAACGTGCGTAGTAGTCTCACTACAGAGGCAAACAACTACGCAGCACACACAGAGTCCCTTGGCAGCGCTGCTGCATAAAGCTATTGGCATTGTAAATGACAATGCCATTTATTTATGTTTTCAAAACCAACACATAAATAAAAAGTTTGTCATTTACAATGCCAATAGCTCTAACTTTTCCAAAGGCGAAACCATTGCATTGTAAATGCTTGTTTTTCTGGTT
Source organism: Lissotriton vulgaris (assembly GCF_964263255.1). NCBI lineage: Eukaryota > Metazoa > Chordata > Amphibia > Caudata > Salamandridae > Lissotriton > Lissotriton vulgaris. Next base: position 693,309,477 of record NC_141695.1, on the reverse strand, counting down.
GTCAAGAGGAAGGGTTCTCTTGGTTTTCTCTGCATCCAAGCCCCTTGCTTTATCAGGAGATGAATGGATTAATAGTGTAATGAAGCTGCAGTTGGAATGGAAGTCCTGTGTGTGGCTTTGAGAGGCAGTGTCACCCTGCCTTTTTCCTTTTTACCTGCTTTGTTTCACCTGTCGTGGACTTGGTAATCTGGAAGTCCACTACAAGCGGTCCACCTTTTGACACAAGTTGCTTGATAGCTCTGCTGAAAATTCAGTGAGATTAAAGTGTACTCCAATCACTGGGAGGGAGGCTATTTCTCCCCTATATCTGCCTATAAAGTGATAAGCAGTCCATCAGGGAAGCCCTAGTAATCCTTACGTGGCTGCCCCTACTACATCAGAAAAATCCCTGTTGGCACATTGCCCCTCTAACAACACTATCCAGCTGCTCCGGAGGCTACACCGTACGTCGTTGGATTGGTGGATGTTCTCTCTCTGAGGAAGGCACAGAGGAAAATTTTGACCAACTCAAATACACAACAGTTCATTGGCTGGTAACAAGGACAAATGCTTCTACCACCCACACAGGTGCTGGCCGAGAAAATCATAATGGTCCGTAGGGTGGGCTCGATAGGCCAAACTCAGGCAACAGGAGATTGCATAAGAGTGAATTTGAATAATTCCGTGCAGGCGGGTTCAACTTTTCGCGCTCTAGGACCAAAGGGCGCTTTAGGACCCAAGGGCGCTTTAGTGGATCGTATAACAGCTCTCCCATTGGGCTTTTTCTACCCTCCCAATAATCCCGGCGGTGGAGACATGAGACAATGGAATATGTCACAGGAAAAGCTGCGTTGTGGCCCATCAAACTCTCATGCCCCATTTAACACAACTCCCCTACCTTTGAGTAACTGTTTTTTTCCATTGAGCGAGCTCGACGATCCAGATTGACTGGACCCTTTTTCCATCAGAGATTCCCAGATTTATGACATCCCAATGAAGGATCCTGTGATTATGACTCGAGACTCTGTTGAGGTCCTTTGTTGGAATATTGCTGGGGTCTAGAGCAAACTGTCAGACTACGATTGACTGGGTATCCTGAAGAACTTTCTTTTATTTGTTTACAGTAAACCTGGGACACTAAGGGTTGCATGTATCTTAAAGGTTTTTCCTCCCACTCAGTTTTAGCTACCCGCTCATCCAGTGGGCAGGTAGTGGTGGCCTCACGACCTTAATCAAAGTAGATTATAACTGTAAAGTTGAGGCAATAAATTCCAAATGCAAAACAATCTTGAGCACCCTTTTAATATTCTCTAGCAAACGTAGACTGCTCCGTACTCATTTTTTTTTTAATAACGCAGTCTCATTGAAAGAGGAAACTGAGGGTAATGCCTGTCTTAAAAGTTTTATGGATGAGTTCTTTCTGTCGAAACCCCCTTTTACTTTAATTATGTTGGTGGGAGATTTTAACTTGCACCCGTGTCCCTCCTGTTTTAATAAGTAGGCTTTCCTGTTTTCAGTTTCACTTTTTGGTAAATTCTGCTCGTTTTTCTTCAGTGTTTTCGAGTGATTTCAATACCTTTAAAAAACTGTGGCTATCGGTGGTTACACATTTTCGCGCCACTAAAAACAAAGTGTTTTTCTGGTGTTTATGGAAAGTTTTGCTTTTATTATTTCTTGCTTTTTGCACTGATTGTGCATGGTATATAGACAGTGTACATACAGTGAATATGAGGCCCAAATACATTTTTACAAATCAAACTTATTGCAGTACACCATACTATACTTATTCAGTGAGTCTTTGGTATGAGCTGTTTAAGATCTTTAAAGAAATTTCCCCCTTGACATCCGCGGCAGCGCTCATTGTGGGCTCTGAGGAGTCCTGTAATCGAGTCGCTGAAAATTTTGCAGATAAGGTGAAGAGGATTTAATCTTCTTTTCCTGATGCGACTCGTAAGGGTAAAAGAGCTGAAAAGGAATCTGTTGATGTGTCTGAAAGGCAGTGTCTTTATGAACTCACTGTGCCCCCTCAGGACATTTTTAAAAAGACCACCATTCGCATCAAATCTGGCTCACCCAGGGACCCGGCTACTCCCAGGGTGCTTAGAGGGAGAATTGACGCACTTGAGCCTTTTATGAGACACCTTTAGAACTGTCTTTTATCTCAGGAGTGGTTCCGAAAATGTGGAAGAAGGCGGGGGCACTTCCTTTACAGAAGAAACCCCATATTAGCACTGACCAACTTGACAACTTGCGCCCCATTTCCCTGCTCCCTTTTTTTGCAAAGGTTGTGGAAAAGATTGTGAATACACATCTCACTGCACATATCTGTTCCAACAACCTACTTCACCCTTCCCAGTATGGTTTCTGGGCTTTTCACTCCACGGAATCTGCCCTGTTGTACTCTACCGAGACCATCCGGAAGTATGTGGACGAAGGACAAACAGCGGCCTTAATTCTTTTAGATTTAAGTGCCGCGTTCGACACTGTTGCCCATCATACTTTGCTCCATGATCTAGAGAGTGGGGGTGTAGCTGGCGGAGCACTAACGTGGATGGAGTTCTTTTTATTTTAGCATAGTTTTTCAGTCCGGCAAGGCAGCTATTACTCTAGAAACATCAAGCTGACCCAAGGCTCTATATTGAGCCCAATACTATTCAATCTCTGTCGCCCCCTGGCTAAAATCTCGGATAAATTTGGGATTAATGCCCTGTCCTATGCCGATGATACCTAGCTGGGGGTCTCTCTAACTCAAGCCCAGGTCGGAGCTGCCTCCAACTTTGTATCCTGCCTTCAAAAACTGGCTGAATGGATGGCAAATAACTGCCTACTGTTGAATGGCAACTAGACCGAGGTGTTGGTGATAGGGAAGGCTCCATCAGTATGGACCTTGTCATGGTGGCCCCAGTCATTGGGTCTGACTCCCACACCTTGTGAACAAGCTAAAAACCTAGGGATTTGGGTGGATAACAAGCTGTCTTTTAACTACCATACTAGGCGAGTGGCAGGTGCCTGTTTTGGTATTTTAATGAGCCTGCGGAAAACTCTTGATACCCTCCCTACTGTATCTAGAAAAATTATTGTTCATGCATTGGTCACCTCTCGCCTAGATTATGGCAATCTTCTGTATCTGGGTGCAACTGCCAGATGCTTGCAGCGTTTGCAGTGCATCCAGAATGCAGCAGCGAGATTAGTTCTCATGCTACCGAAGCAGGCCTCAGCTACTTGTGCGCTGGCCTCGTTACATTGGCTTCCTATTAGGTAGAGAGTAAAATGTAAGGCTCTATGTGTGAGCCATCGGATTCTACAAAGAAAGAGGACCACATTCTTGCACGATTTTCTAACTCCTTACGTACCGACTAGACTGTTAAGATCCAGCGGGATATGTAAGGTGTTTGTTCCCAGAATCAAGAGAGCCAGGATGGGTGGGCGCTCATTCTGCTACCTTGCTGCCCGACTATGGAACTCGCTCCCTCAGGCGCTCCGGCTGGAGTCGGTCTTCCGGAAAGGTCTGAAGACGCATTTATTTCCTGCTTTTTAAATAGTTTTTTTGGTTGAGCTGTTGCTTTGTTCTGTGATCGCAGCGCGGGGACACACTGGCCTCAGTGTAACCAGGCGCTTTACAAATGTAACTATTATTAATATGTGTGCTCGCTCTTTCCTTCCTGAAAAGGCCCTCTCAACATTGGGACTTGAGACGGGCAGCACCAAATCAGCCACTACACAATTTGCTATCTCTGGCCACTGACATAGCTTCCATGCCAATACTGGTGCACTTGAACATTGCGATTCTCTGGGCAGGTTCTGCAACATTTGCGTTGAACTGGGTGCTTATGCCCTCAGAGTTATTGAATCGGTCAGAAATGAAGCAGCTCTTTTGAAACTACGGAGAAAATTCCCCTTTAAGGAAGGGATCTAGATCTTGTGAGAGTGCCACAGTGAGGTTTCATTGACTTCAAATGCCTTGGTTGGTGAAGGGACAATTCTATGCATCATTGCAAGCCATTTTTCATACATTGTAAAATAAAAGTTCCTGAATTGCTCTTCAACATTGCTTTGCTTACCAAGTGGCAAGCCCTCTAACATGGAACATGTTGCAGTTCTTATATCACCTAACGTGTTGCCTAGCCTACTCTCAAGGAGATCTTTCACATATACACCAATTATGCTGAACACTTGGCAGACAAGGGCGCTCTAGTTTTTGAGTTATGTTTTCCTGTAGAAATCTAAGAATGCAGTGCAGTGTACTTTTTTTCACATCACTATCAATATAAGACCAAAGATCCTCAAATTTCTTGCCTTTGACATCCCCACTCAACAAAAATTCTGTAAACGGTTGCCACATGGATAATACAGCATGCCCAACCCTTGGACTGATGACTCTTTCTTTGTTGCCTCGCAAAGCACAAAATGAGAAATATTTGCGTTTTAGTTCTTGTGCATAACAAAACAGTGCACCAGAATGAACGAAAAAGTTAATAGAATTCTTCATTCACTCTGAAGATAGTAAAGATGCTTTCAGCATACCTTCTAACAAGTGGCAAGTATCTCTTACAGGTAAGCACTTCAACTCATGTATCGATTTTGTCAGCTCATCACACAACCTTTTCATATACGTAGCGGAATCACTGCAAATACAAACAATATTACTCCGATATTTGTTGAACTTGCAAATAATCTTATAGCAGCAGCATTCCAAGTGACACTGCGTTCCATGTTTTCCAAAAGTCTGGTGTCATGTTTTCACCACTATCCCATATGCTTGGTGATAGCACTCTTTTCACATATACTTGTCACTAAACCTTGCATTTAATGTTGAAAGCCTGAGGTAAAACACAAAGTCCTGCGCACTCAAGATAAATATGTACACAATGTGTAAAGTAAACGAAATGGCAAAGAAAAATACGTCCCACGTCCGTTCTTGGAGTTTAGTGTTCTCCCTTTTAATAGGTCATCAAGTTAGAGATAATATACAGCCAGCCTTCACGTATTTCGTTGTAGACATAAAACAATTTATATAACTCTTCAGGGCTCAAGGGCTGAATCCAAGGTCGAAAAGGCCCAATTCCGGTGATAATTCCAACCCGGAAGGGTAACCAAGTTCAGTTTCAATGAAAGGTAAATGGATGTAGATAGCAACCACAATATCAACCAATATCTGGTGCCTACTATAATCAAAGCAGAACGCCAGATTGCATGAGCATTAGTGTGCTATGCTAGCAGAATTTGGGGATACGGCAAGGTTGCACCACCCCAGGTCGTGGAAAAGACATTTTTAAGGAGTCTCCTGGGAGCTTGCCAAAGTACACCTCATGAAATTGTCGTTGAAGAATTAGGCATGGATTTATTAATTGATCGACTCCGCCTTAATCCATAAAAACTTTGGAACTCAATTTGAACAAAGGAGGGGCTGAGATTTTGTAGATTGATCTTGCAAGACTGCCTACAATTAGATAAGTCTCTACAGATTCCTTAGCTGGCGTATGTGGAACGTAGATTGCACGTTATTGGGAGGCCGGATATGTTTGTTAACACCACAAACATAACCTGTGCCAACAGAAAATGGGTTGAAACTGCTTTTATGGACAAGCTGATATCTGAGTGCGAGGACGTGCTTTAACAAAATACTCTGACGTGCGCAGTGTGTGCGCTGAAGGCAAGCCTGTCTGCGCCAGAACGCCGCCAGGAAAATGCTGGACTACTAGAGAGCTGCATCCTCTATACACAAAAGGCACTCCTGGCACATAGGCACACACTATCCTGCACGGGGGAGAAAGAGCCCGGTACAAATGATGGCAAGAGGGCGACTAGGAATGATAGGTGGGTCAACTGTGGGTGGGACCGGACTAAACTACTCCCCTCCTTTCCCGACTTTCACCCCAGTATACAGACGAAACTACCACGACAGCGGATGTATAATGACAGACGGGGGGAATCCAGGGGGACAGGGCAGGCTAGACAGATATCTGACATGCAAGGACTGTATCTGAACACCAGATCCATCTCTAAGCATGCAATGGAGAGTTGGGACCTACTAGAGGACCGTAAGCCCGAAATATGCCTCTTCACTGAAACGTGGCTCAATAATGAGTCCCCACCAATAATAGAAGTGGCCTTTCCGGACGAGTATGTAGTTACTAGGCTGGACAGGCCCTGTAAACGTGGGGGGGATTAGCCATTGCCACACAGCATCCTTATAATATCAGGACGTTAGACAGGGTGTCCTCTGCCAACATGGAGCTCCTAATATTTAGAGTGGAGCAGTCCCAGGTCATAGAATGGACAGCAGCACTGGTATATTATCCACCGGGTGTAGTAGGAATTCTGCACTCATTATTGGACAGACTGACGCCGCATGTCCTGAACGCCACTACATTTCTATTGATAGGCGATCTTAACCACCATCTAGAGTTGCTCTCTAACTTAGACTCGGCCAGCCTGATTGCTATGATGGAATCCCTTGAGCTACCTGAGAGTCACCAGTCCCACCCACAGTGCAGACCACACGTTAGACTCCATTTTTTCTAACATTGGCGATCTGGCAGTTGAGCCTCCCCAAGCAATTGACTGGACTGACCATATGGCTTTAAGCTTTACGCTACCTTCTTCTCATCCAGTAGTGCGGACACACAGTCAGAAAAACCTTCCAAGACCTTGAGCGAGAGTAACCCCCTCCGCCTTCAGCCAGGCCTATAGTGACCCCCTGTTCAAATTAAACGCAGAGCCGAATTCCGCATGGGAGGGACTGGTGGGAGCGATTCAGGGAGCCTTAGACACCATAGCTCCTCTGAAAAGGGCCACTCTGCAGGAAAGGGCAGCTCCTGCTCCATGGTACTCGGATACCCTTAGAAAGGAAAAGTCCCTGTGCAGGGTCCTAGAGAGGAGATGGAGGAAATTAAAGGAGGAATCAGACAAATTAATGTATCGGAAATCACATAGAGCTTACCTAAACAGCTGTAATACAGCAAGAAGGACATACCTGGGTGCACGCATTGTAGAGGCTAAAAACTCCTCTAGGGAACTTTACAGGATCCTGAAGGAATCCACAAACCCTAAGGCGGACAAGGTGGTTCCCCCTCCCACTCAGGAACTATGTGAAGATTTAGCCAGGTATTTTACCAATAAAATCGATCTGATTTATTAGTCTTTTAATGCGCCGTTACAAGATCCGGTCGAGGGATATCCACCCGGAGACCGGTCACAGGAAGTTGTTTTGTCTTGTGGTTTGGACTCCTTCACCAATGTAACAAGAGAGCAAGTAGACTCCCTACTAAGCCGTGCAAAATCAGGCTCGCCCTTAGACCCGGCACCACCGGAGGTCATGGCAACTCTCAGTACGGTCTTAACAGACGCACTTGTCAAAATATATAACATCTCATTGGAGACGGCTCTTTTTCCGAATAAATGGAAAAGTGCACGGGTAAAGCCACTCTTAAAGAAGGTGGCAGCAGACCCGAATGCCCTACAGAAATACAGGCCAATCTCACTTCTCCCTTGTATTTCACAGGTACTGGAAACTCTAGTGAACCAACATCTATCCAACTACTTGGACCAACACATCCTTCTGGATCCCTTGCAGTCTGGATTCCGGGCATCACATAGCACGGAGGCCGCACTGTTAGAGGTGACGGACACCATAAGGATGAACTTGGGAAGATGGACCCCAGTGATCCTAGTCCTCCTTGATCTGTCGGCAGAGTTCAACACCATCTCGCACAAGATGCTGCTAGACAGACTGAGGGGGATTGGGGTGAGGGGTAGGGCCCTTAAGTGGATCCAAAGTTTTCTTACCAGTCGTACCCAGAGCATCCAGCTGGATACGTTTGTATCACAGACCACAGCGGTGGACAGAGGCGTGCCGCAGGGTTCCGTGCTCAGTCCTACCCTGTTTAATGTGTACGTGACCCCATTGGCCGACATCATCAGGGGTCATGGCTTTCAGACCATCTCATATGCGGACGACACGCAGCTAATTGTCCCTATTGGGGAGGACATCATATCCACCCAACTGAAGTTTAGAAGCTGCATCTCTAGCATTGCCATCTGGATGAGGAGGAATTTTTTACAGCTTAACTCCTCAAAAAACGAAATCCTGCTGTTTGAGAAGGCTGAAGCCATTTGGTCTCCTGAGGGGTGGCCCACCGAGCTGGGCGAAGCCCCCTCACCTAAGTGTTGCGCGAAGAACTTGGGCATCAAGATAGATGACAAACTATCCATGGAGGAGCAGGTCAAAACAGTGTCAGGCGTGTGTTTTGGCACCATGAGGATGCTTAGGAAGGTCTACCCTGGATCCCCCTGTCGGCAAGGAAGACCCTTATCCAGTCACTCCTGGTGAGCCGGCTGGACTTTGGAAGCTCTCTACTGGTGGGAGCAAGGGAAGACCTCTTATCACAACTTCAGGTAGTGCAGAACACGGCAGCCCGCCTTCCCCTCAACAAGCCGGTAAGGAAACCATCTGCCCCTCTGTTGCACCAGTTACATTGGCTCCCTGTGAGTAAAAGAGCTATTTTCAAGATGCTGTGCATGGTCTTTAGATCACTACAAGGGAATGGCCCTGCCTACCTTAGAAATAAACTTGGGTGGTATCAACCGGCCCGGCAATTGAGATCCAACAATTACAAACTTCTGTGCACCCAGAAAATACAGGGGGCACGGAATGGCGGTATAGCCTTCACCTATCTGGCTGCAAGTGATTGGAATAAACTGGCACAGAATATTAGGTCCTGCGGTGAGTTAACCAACTTTGAGACTTTTAAAGACTTGGCTCTTTTAGATATGCATCCCCACTCATGTCCCTTCTTGCATAGCGCCGAGAAATCCCCTTGTGGATGTTTCGTTTGCGCTCAATAAATCCACAAACAGTTAGCAATATTGAACCATATTTGACTTGGGATACAAATCGCCACAAACGCCGACTGGAGACCTATTTTAGAGTACATTTATTTCACTGATTGGTCCCTTTTAATCGTGGTACTCAGATCTGCCTCTTTGCAACTGACAACACATCGATCAATGACACATAACATGTGGTTATGTTCTGCTCAAAATTCAGTAACCTGCGACACAAATCCATACGCCCAATTTTATTACCCCTGAATTTTAACCAAGTTAGGCCAGCTTTACTTTTCAGCTTCTGAAATCACCTTCTATTTCCTTTTTCCTTGTTTGCTTTCTGGTGGGAGTTCTAAATATGAATGATTATAGCACTGAAATTTTGTAAGTTATTTTTAAGTGACCTGCCTTTTATGATTTTATCTAAAAAATGGAATAAAGATTATTAATTGAATTATCTGAAAGAGACACGTTCGTGATAGATTCCTTACCTTAGAATATCCCCAGGCGTCAGACTGGATCGGGAAATTTTTTGCGTAGCAGTACCCATGCTCGTCGGTAGGCGTCGTCCGCGGCTCCGCGTCCGTCGTCTGCGTCGTGGGCGCCCTGATGATGTCGTCTGAGTACTTAGACGCCGCCTCCGCGTGCAGACGTCAGTTCTTCTTTTTTCCGCGCCAGCTAGCGCAGATCTGGAAAAAGTTGTACCCAAGTCACTTATTGAATAACCTTTTGAGATCCTTTTTGATCCATTTCTCTAAGTCTATTGACTCCGACGGTGCCGGTAGGGATGTCCGGGTTCAAGCCCTGCGTCGACTGCAACCGACTGATGTCGGTTACCGACCCCCATCGCCGGTGCCTGCACTGTTTGAGCCTGGACCACGACGACAAGTCCTGCTCCGACTGCCAGGCCCTGACGTCTAAGGCTAGACGGGAGCGGTCCCGTAAGCTACTCGAGCTTCGGCAGTCTGCCCCGCGCCGCTCGAGGTCTCGGTCCGAAACGAGATCGAGGGACTGGTCCCGGGGCTGGAGCCACCACAGTTCCGGGAGTCGTCATCGGTCTTCGGGCTCGAAGCCCTCAGGTAAGAGGCACAAGAAGTCAGAGGCACCATCACTCTTCTGACTCTCGCGTGACGCGGCCGGGGATTCGGGCGACACCGCAGGTGTCGTGGCCTGCTCCACACCCGCCGGTCCCTGGGCAGGACGCGACGCCGGGGGAGATTGCAGACTTCCTCATGGCCATGAGGTCGCTCGCTCCTCTGTCGGGTTCCGCGGCGCCTTCGGGCCAAGCGGCTCCAACTGGGTCCCCACGCGGGCCGGGTGCTTCGTCCCGGCGCGGTCGGGTGCTTCGGCCCCAGCTCCATCGGCGAGTTCGGTCCAGACGCCCCAGGGCCCCACTGGGTCCGGAACCGGGTCGCCGCCTGTCGACCTCGCCGGCGTCGGCCCCACGGGTGTCGCCCCGGGCGCCATCCAAGGACGTCGTCGTCCCTTGTCCTGTCCTCGAGTCGGGTCCGGCGCCGATGCGGCACCGCTCTCGACGCCGCTGGGAGATTTTTATTTCTGTGACCGGGCCTCAACTTTTGAGCCTGAGTACCAGGCAGTGGGTGATGTGGAGGATTGGGAGGGGTCTGAGGACCCTCTGGCACGTGAGTGTCAGTCTTCTGCGGACTGGACAGGAGAGCTTGGGGAGGCCCGACACTGGTTTTGTCTCCCCTCCTAGCGTGGCTACGGAGGAGGGGGCTGCTTATAGCGTGGTGCTGATGAGGGTGGCCAAGGCCCTGGGCCTTGAGCTCCCCATCGCGGCCGTGAGGATTAACCTCCTCACTGAGGTCCTTAAACCGCAGTCAAGCTCGGCCGAGCCTCTGCTGCCGTTTAATGAGGCCTTGTCAGGCGTTCTTTTGGGCACTTGGTCCAGGCACGCCACAGGGCAGCCTGTGGATAGGAACAAGGCCAGACGCCACCGCTCGGCTCCGGGTGATCCTTGCTTTCTGTCTACTCACCCCACCCCTGAGAGCCTGGTGATCCAGGCCTCTAATTCCCAGACCGCATTTCCGTCGGCTCCCCCGACAGGGAATCCAAGAGGTACGAGAATTACGGGAAGAAGGTATTCTCCTCCCAGAGTTTGGGATTGCGGTCAGTTAATACCGCATGCCTCTTGGGCCGCTACACCCACTCTCTGTGGGGCACGGTCGCGGCTGTGCTGCCAGAATGCCCGTTGGAGGTACGGGCTAAACTCGGCCAGGCCCTTGTGGAGGGCAGAGATGCGTCACGGTATTCCATCCGGTGTGGGCTGGACACTACCGACTCTCTAAGGAGAACGATGGCAACGACGGTGGCGATTCGTCGTCACACCTGGTTGAGGTCCGCCAATTTCTCAGCCGATGTCCAAAACACACTTATGGACATGCTGTTCGATGGCCGTCGCCTCTTTGGCGACAAGGCAGACCATGCGCTTGAGCGCTTTAAGGACTCCAGGGCTACGGCCAAGTCCATGGGCCTCTCGGCCCGCGCCAGCAAACAGCTCCCTTTCGTCCCTTTCGTGGCCAAGGAAGGGGCGCCCCCACACGTCCTGCCAGCCACGTGCCGCAGACTACCATCCAGCGCGGTGGCGGACGTGCAAACCGCCTTGGCGGTGGTAGGGGTCAACGGCGAGGCCAGTCCACACCTACCCCTGCAGCATCCACCTCAAAACCCTCCTAGTCCTTGCAGTCCGCCATCACCACCACCACGGGTGCACTGTCACATCGGACAGGTGGGTGCTGCAAATCGTCCAAAGGGGCTACTCCCTCCCCTTCGAGGCGTCCCCTCCAGCCATGCCACCGCAGTGCCACCGCGTATCGGGGGATCACTTGACACTTCTACAGGAGGAAGTTACGGCCCTATTGGCCAAAGGGGCCATTAAGCGCGTTCCTGGGCCAGAAGTAGGGTGTGGTTGTTACTCCCACTACTTTCTGGTACCCAAGAAGGGCAAAAGGGGCCTACGCCCTATCTTGGACCTACGGAACGTCAACGGCTTCCTCCGAAAGGAGAAGTTCAAGATGCTGACATTGGCTCAGGTCTTAGCTGCCCTGGAGACTGGATGGTAGCGTTGGACTTGCAGGACGCTTATTTTCACATCCCACCGGTCCACCGGCGTTACCTGCGGTTCAAAGTAGGCCACGAGCACTTTCAGTTTACCGTGCTTCCCTTCGGCCTTACCAGCGCCCCACGAGTGTTCACGAAAGTGATGGCGGTGGTCGCAGCTCATCTGCGCAGGTTAGGGGTTTCAGTCTTCCCCTACCTCGACGACTGGTTGTTAAAGACGGGCTCGCCCCAGACAGTCGTCAGCCACCTCCTGCACCTGCTGGGGTTCTCCATCAATGTGCCGAAGTCACACCTGTGTCCCTCTCAGAAGCTCCTCTTCATCGAGCGGTTCTAGACCCGGCACAGTTTTGGGTTTATACTCCCGAACAGCGGGTTCGGGATATTCAGGCTCTGATTCCGATCTTTCAGCCTTTATCCTGAGTCTCGGTCAGGTTGACGCTGGGGCTGATGGTCTCCTGCATCCTTCTGGTGCATCACGCCAGGTGGCGGATGCAGGCTCTGCACTGGGACCTGAAGTTTCAGTGGGCCCAGCATCAGGGCAACTTGACCGCGATTGGGTCAGCGGCAGATCCCTCTCCCTACCCCAACCGGAGCACGTAGTTGTGACGGACGCGTCCCTCCAGGGCTTGGGGGGGGGGGGGGCACATGGGAGAGGCGGAGATCAGAGGCCTCTGGTCTCCGGCGGTGTCCCAGCTCCACATCAACCTTCTGGAGCTGTGGGCGATCCGGCGTGCACTGAAGGCATTCATCCTCCCTGTCCGGTTTTAGTGTAGTGCAGGTGTTCACGGACAACACCACCGCCATGTGGTACTGCAACAAATAAGGCGAGATGGGGTCGTGGACCCTATGCCAGGAGGCTCTGCGCCTCTGGCAATGGCTGGAACATCAGGGCTTGACCCTGGAGGTTCAACACCTGGCACGGTTCTCTGAACGCCAGGGCGGACGAACTCAGCCGTCGGTGCATGATGGATCGCGAATGGCATCTGAACTCGGACGTGGCGCAAGGCCTCTTTCAGCAGTGGGGAGAGCCTTGGTTAGATCTATTCGCCACAGAAGAGAACACGCAATCCTCAGTTCTGCGCGTTGGTATTTCCAAGGCGGCACTCGCTCGGAGACGCTTTTTCGTCGCGAGTGGAGTTGCGGTCTTTTGTACACCTTTCCGCCAATACCACTTCTGCCCAGAGTGCTGAAGAAGATCAGGCGCGACCGGGCCCAGGTTATCCTTGTGGCACCAGACTGGGCATGATGACATGGGTATCCAGAGCTACTCAGCATGTCTGTCGATCCCCTGATTAGTCTGCCTCTTCAGGAGGACCTTCTGTCGCAGCAACAGGGGACGGTCCTCCACCCAAACCTGTCCAGTCTCCACCTACAAGCTTGGAGATTGAGCGGCGGCAGTTGAGGCCATTTGACTTGCCTCCTGAAGTCTGTAATGTCATTCTGGCAGCCAGGTGTCCCTCCACGAAATCGGTATACGCCTGCGGGTGGAACAAATTTGTGGCATGGTGCACAGCAAAGGCTGTGGATCCACTCTCTGCCCCCCTTTCTGAGGTTCTCCTCTTCCTTCTTTCTCTTGCCCAGCAGGGCTCTGCTCTGGGCACTCTTAAGGGCTACCTTTCTGCCCTTTCCGCCTTCTTAAGGCTACCTGATCATCCGTCTTTGTTCAAGTCCCCCATTGTAAATAGGTTTTTGAAGGGCATCACACACATGTTCCCTCCTGTTCCATTCGTGATGCACCAGTGGGACTTGAACCTTGTACTAACTTACCTGATGTGCGCTCCCTTTGCGCCACTTCATAACTGTCCTCTCCGCCTTCTTACTCTGAAGACTGCTTTCCTGGTTGCCATCACCTCTGCCAGGAGAGTGAGTGAGCTCCAGGCTCTTTCTTCCGAACCTCCATTCCTTTGTTGCGGAAAAGACCCTCTTTCCTGCCCAAGGTAGTCACAGCCTTCCACATCGGGCAGTCCATCACCTTGCCCACCTTCTTTCCGCCTCCGCATCCCTCGAAAGAGGAAGAGAGGCTCCACCGTCTGGACCCAAAACGTGCGCTCTCATTCTACTTGGATCGCACACGCCAGTTCCGAGTGGATGACCAACTCTTTGTTGTTGACGCGGGCGCTAAGAAGGGACGGGCGGTGCACAAACGGACCATCTCTCAGTGGATCGTGTTGTGTATCCAGGCATGCTACTCCTTGGCAAAAAAGGAACCCCCTGTTGGGCTGAGGGCCCATTCCACTCGGGCCACGGCGACTACAACTGCCCTGGGCCGGGGAGTCCCCTTGCAGGACATTTATCAGGCAGCTACGTGGGCCTCGCTGCACACGTTCGCAAGGCACTACTGCCTGGACAGCAAAGTCCGGAGGGATGGCTTCTTTGGCCTTTCCGTCCTCCAGGACTTTCTGGTGTGATTATTGGTTCACAGACCCACCACCGGGGTTGGTATTGCTGGGGTATCTATTCTAAGGTAAGGAACCTATCACTAACGTGTCTCTTTCAGATGCACAAGTTACTGCTTGTGTAACGATCTATCTGTAAGAGACATTAGTTAGTGATAGATTCCTTACCGACCCACCCATCCTCCCCGTTCTGGGAACCGATATCCAAGGTTACGGTCATCCCCTTCAAGGCCCTAGTTTCATGGCACCTGTGTTTGTTTTTATCATGGCTCTGCGTTTCTGGCGCGGAAAAGCTGTGTATAAGAACTGACGTCCGCACACTGAGGTGGCGTCCAAGTACTCCGACGACGTCATCACGGTGCCGATGGCGGACGCCGCCTACCGACGCGCATGGGTGCTGATACGCAAAAAATCTCCGGATCCAGTCTGACGCCTGGGGATATTCTAAGGTAAGGAATCTATCACTAACTAATGTCTCTTACAGATTTATCGTTACACAAGTAGTAACTTGTGCAACAGGCAGTGGTGGCAGTAGTTCTGTCTGGAATAAGCATAGACACCATATTTTTTCCCAGCTTTAAAAATGAGAACCCAGTTTTTCATGAGTTTCCTGCATTTCAAACTGGGTACCTGTAAGTTAGGTCAACGTTCTCCACATATTAACAACTGGAATGGGAAAGGGTCTGTCCATTTTAATTGGAGCACAACAAGCTTACCGAGGTAAGCAGACATGAACAAATTACTTTGGACAAAAGCAGACTAGCCAGAATCATCAGTGCAGGAGACATGGGCTCACTTTTTCAGAAACAATCCAAATGTGTCACTGTATTCTGGGCAAGTCTGAATGCATGCTAGGTGTCTAAGAAAGGAAAGATGCAGGCACATTACTGTTTCTCTGTAGAGTTTGTTTGAAGTCTGATACTACGTCAAACTTATTCAATCCAGATTTTGAACCTAGTGAAAAAATACATTGTTAAGGTGTCAACCCGGAATACCATTGCTGGAAGTTTTGCCTGCCTCATTTAAATGTCAGATAACAAAAAAGGGGCAATAACCTTTATAATCCAGTATCCTGCCTTTATGTACTGTCCACCAACTTCAACAGGAAAATACTGATATTCATCTTCAATATGACCAGTAAATAGGGAGTGTTACTAAGGTTGTATCCTTGTATTAACATCGCCCAGTAGCATTGCATATGGATAAGGATAAGTACTTATCCTCTTGAGCTAGTAAAATAATTTACGCTTTGCCTCTCTTCGAGGAGAGTCTGCACACAAGTGCTGAGAAGATATTTGCTAGTGGTTGAACCTCGTCTAGTGGCTGTCCTCTTTAAGAGCTTAAAAGTAGCATTGAAATATGAAGCTGGGTAATTCCGCTCTTATTCTTTCTGCCCAGAGAGAGGCAAGCAAGCATATATCTATGATTAACTACCAAGAAGACCAGCTGACTCAGAATCCGAGAAGTGGTTGGCTCAATGGACTGAGTCGCCCAGAACCATGAGTTCTCTCTCAGGGGACCCCCCATTAATAATCATAAGCACTGAATAGTCCCGCCAATGTGCGGGGATCCTGAAGTACGTCTTAAAAAATTATATCTTCTTTAGTTTAGAAATGCCTACTTTAGGAAGGTCAAGACTAGGACATAATTTGTAAAACGTTTTGCAGCCTACAAGAAAGGCTATATTGGTTAGTTACTTTAATTTATATTTTAAAAAGTTCAAAATATCATTAGAAAACAAGGTAACATTTCCAGTAGGGGAGCAATTTTTTCTTATAAATATCCTTCATAAATCTTTTTTTTTTTTTTTTTTTTTTAAAGGGAGAAGGAATTAGACAAAGTAGGCATAGGCTACCGTACTGTAGTTATAAAAACTGTCTGCAACTTTAAGAGATAAGTCTTCCAGTGTTCCATCATCCTCAGCAGGTGGCAGTTACCGCAGTTCTTTTTTTCTGCCTACTGGTCCAGTATCTTGGAGCTCCGAGCTTAGCCTTATTTTGTGTTTCACTTCACAGAAATCTACTTCAGATTCTTATACATCAGCTTTACTCGACGTCTTGGATCATCTAGAGTATTTATCTGTCATTTTCTGATAAGAAAACTATTTTCGAAGGCGAATAAAATGCTGTCTTTTTTTATCGCCAAATGTCCTACTTGTGGCAGAAAAAAGCCAGGTCCTCATGATCTGTGTATTCTCTCCCTTCCTGACAGTCCCATTATTTACAAATGTCAACACTTCAAGATGTTTTCCAGGCATACCTCTGAAGGACAGAGCCGATTCGCCTTTATAGAATGGAAGAGCGGTGAAAACAGCAAGAGGTGCTTTCTGAAGGTGAGATATCACATGAGCGAGGAGAGGGACAGTCCTCTAACAAGTCTCTACCACTACCCTTCGAGAACTCCAGGAGAGGAAAATCTGAAAAGAGGAAAAGTCCAAGGAAGCAACGTCTTTGCCATTCGACGTCGAGACAAGGTACATTGCCAACATACTCGACGTTGAAGAGGAGGCAAAATTTGACTTTGAGATGGAGAGGTTGAGAAGCCATTCAACGTTGACCATCCAGATCTGCTGAGTGGGTCAGAAAAGTGAGAGCAAGAAGGTTGCCATCCACCTATGACTGAATACTCAAGAGAGTACTCGTCAATGCACCAGTAGTTATTCAAGACTATCCCCATCCTTCTCCAACACAGCAGCCAGCTCCTTCAGCGTCTTCACCATGTACTTCGCCTCTTCCTCAAACTGAGACACCTTTGGGAGTTCTTTACAGTGTGCCTCCTGTTTCTCTACAAATATGTTAGACCCCTTATCCAAGATCTAGATCTTGTCACAGTTTGCAGTCAAGAACAACTGCTCAGCATGGCTATTACTATTCTAGGAACTCTTTGTCGAGGCGCTGCTCGAGATGCAGCTACAGATACTGACCGAGGTCAAGGCCAAAATCCAGAACACTATCATATTACTCAACAATGTCTTCTGACACCAGAAAATATTCACCAACTTAGACTTACTCTTCTCAGGCAAGAGCCTCGCCAATTGAGGACATCAACACTTTGCAAGAAGCTACCAAATTGAACATTCTGTTGCTTGCCCCATCAGCATCTGTGACTTTTGAAACCCTTCACCAATGTTTCTCTTCAAGACCCCTCCTGCCTCTGGTTTCAGGCTTATTAGAACCACCTATGGAGATTTTCCTCACACCAGCTTCACCCAAAGAAGTTCAATCTAGACTTCAGAAAAAATGCAAAACTCCTGAGCAGGGGCCATTATTTCTATGTTCAGATCCTCCTCCTGATTCAGTGATAGTCTTAGCTGCAAGGAAAGTCCACTCAACTAACCCTTCATTTAAAGTTCCACCAGACAAAGGAAGCAGAAAACTGGACTAAGTGGATCATAAAGTATGCAGGACACCTGCTAACCACATAAAGTCTGCGAGCACTTCTGCCCTCCATGGCAGATATGACAGTCTTTAGGGGACTCCCTACAACAATTTGTGGATGATCTCCCAAGGGAAGGCTTAATAGAGATTATGAATGAGGGCATGATGGTCTCTAACCAGGTAATCAGCACATCTGCTGATTTTTCCTTGCTACCAGCTCATGGTTATTGCCATGGATTAGATCTCAGAAGACATTCTTGGCTTCGTTTGACAACTCTGTAGCAAGAATCTCAACCGAGAATTCTCAACCTTCCTTTCTCTGGCACTACTTTTTTGGGGAGACAGACAATGCAATGGCTCACATGAAAACAGAAGTGAAAACCCTGAAGCAGTTAGTCTGGAAAAACGTTTGGAGCAGGGAAAACATCCCTACATGCCTTGCAAGAGGTGTTAATATCCTCGGTAGCTTCCAAGACACCGCCAACAACAACAAAAGCCTTTCCTGCAGCATTAAAGAAGTCAACCAAAGGGAAGGGGTAGTTACCCAACAGTTCCAGCAGGGAAACATTCTGCAGGCTCCCAACAAAGAGCCTCTTCTTCTCTCTCTTCCATAAGCCACTTTGGTAGGCGGAAGTATTACCAAATACCTAAAAAGGTAGAGTTTTATCGCAAGAGATAACTCTGTGTTCAATATTGTACAAAATGGTTACTGGAGAAATTGTGAAAAAACTGTGCCATTACACACAGTGTCTGCTAGCTCACTCTATGTAACAGGACAGGGTTAGCGCAAAAGCAGACGCCAAACACTGGTTTATGCAAGCATGCATTGTGCCCAAAAAGCTAAAGAATTGCCCCCCGCCTCACCATAACACTGGTCTCTCTGATGCTCGGAGAGAGTGGCTCAAACGACCTACTTTTTTGTAATCAGCGCTCCACTGTGGAATACAACGCCCACCAGTGAAATCCAATCACCATCATCTAGAATTGCCCTCCTTCCGCCCACTTCTTTCAGAGAATAAGGGAGCCATGTCAGCACGCCTCCCTTGCAGCTTGACCGCACATCATACCCACCCACACTGGCTGACCTGAGTTTCAGAAACGGCTTCAGTGGTTATCGGTGGTCTCTAATGGGCCATGCTTGGTTTGCGCCGAGAGGCTTAGCAAGCATTCATTGTGGCCAAAAAGCAAGACAATGTACCCCTCCCAAACACCTGTTCCTCTGATACTGGGAAGGAGGGGCTTAAACCACCTGCTTTCTTGTTATCCAGGCTCAGCTGTGGAATTCAACACCCACAAGTGAAATCCAAGCACCTTCTTCTATAATTACCATCCCTGCGCACTACTTCCAGAGACCAAGGGGGCCATGCAGAAGCTCATCCCTTGCAGCTTGACTGTGCATTGTGCTTGTGCCCAACTCACCCGGCTTACCTGAGTTTCCAACATGGCTTCAGCAGTTATTGGCTGCCTCGACTGTTGAATAGAGAGGAGAGATTCCAGCGATGGTAGCCACAGGAGACTGCCATGGCAATATGTTGGCGCTGCAGTCTTCTTGGCCTCCGCGGGAGTGTGTGCAATGGCTGGCCACCATCCTCCAGTGCCAGATTTGGCCTGAGCAGCTCCTGCCCAGTGTCTGTGTTTTCCCTGCGGCTGTGACATCAAGCCCCGCCCTACAACCTTCCAGCTTTTCCCAGTGCAGTTGTGAACCTGGCCTCGCTGCCCCATCTGCTAGGGAGCTGGGGGTGTAGGCACGGTGTGAGGGGCAAATCCGCAGGGGCAGGGAAGAAAGTTCCAAGAGAAAGCACCTCACCCCAGATGTTGCATTCTGAGCCCTTCCCAGCACCCAATAGCATATAGGGTACCGAATTAGCTATACACGCCAGCTTATGAGCATAGAGGGAAGAAATTGCTGATTTGATGCGCCTTAATGATTGGAGTTTTTGAGGTCAACAGAAACCTGAACTGGAAGTGTATGCAAGCGGCTACCTCTTATCAACCTCCTCCCCCCAAATATATTAAGAGAAGGAGAAGAGTTCGGAAAAAATAGTGCTGCTTGAACGAACTGACCAAGCAAAGGCAAGTGTGTGATGATGGCGGCAGTTCGCACAACTACAGCGTAAAACAGAGGAGGAGATACAAGTATATTTTACAAGTATATTATGTACTTTTGCAGCATTATGTACGCTCTGTGCTTGTATTAGGCATAATAGACTGCTGCTAGACTGCAGATACAAACAATTTACTAATACCCAAGTGCAGCAGGTTGGTTTCTGGCAAAAGAAACCAATGTACAAAACAACCTCTTAATGGAAAAGATGAGCTGGTGGTTGGAATCTATCCCACAAGCTCATCTAAATGTGTCATAAGACAAAACACAAAACAGATGAAACAGTGAAAACTACTGAAGGGCACATACAAGACGAACAATATATAAAACATGCAAAACAAATCCGTGAGTGCCAAAAAGTAGACGAGTATCAACAAACCACATCCCGCTAGATGCAGTTGCCTCGGACACTACCACCTCTAATAGACCATCAAAACGATAAGATTAGACAACTATTCATTATTATTTTAAAAACAGCACTATGTGAACCAATTCAGGCACTTTACTTATCCCCCCAGACTCTAACTACTGAAAGTGATCTACAGACACTGCAACCCTAATAAAAAATAATAACAAACCTACACTAGGCTTCTAGACCCAGAGAGTAACATCTACAAAGAACCTTAACATCCCGCCCATGATTCTCGCAGGCGTTTTTTTTTCGTAACAGCATATAGAAAAACACGAGTTGGAACGTCAAAAGCTCTAAGCACAGTAAAATAGTGTAAACAACAGTGCAGGTTAATAATAATCACAATTATATGGATCTGGAGGATCCAGCAGATATTCTGATAATAGATCTGCTGTCAACCTCATCACTCTGCATGTTTGCCATAGGGAAATAAAATATGAATGCAAACAATACAGGCAATTTTGCCTTCAGCGATACAGTTGCTAAATTCTTAAATGAAATTTAGGGTGCACAACCAAACAAAGAGCAAACCGCAGAGGCCTTTCATTGTAAGGAACAGTTAGACACTGTTTTGATTATAAGTAGTATTCAACCCTTCTTGCAGCAACAAACACCCTAACTTGGCAAACGCATGAACTTGAACTCGAAGTCGACCTAATGTAGTTGCTTGCTTTAAACATAACAAACATGAAGAACAAAATCAGCAGTTAAGAAGATTTTATAAAAGGCCCTACTCATACAATTTTCGTACCCACGTATTTTAATGGCAATTTGCGCATGCTCACAAATAGTAGACAAGCTGTGCACCTCACCGGACTTACTATCCCTTTTATTAGATCATCTAACAGAAAGGTCTAATCATCTGACTCACTTCAGTTGGGTAAGGAGGACCATGTTCAGGTTGAATTAGAAGTCACAGCCTACTACAGTCAGAAAATAAATCCTGGAAATAAAGGGCAGCGCATCCAATTAACTTGATGACCTTATCCGGAACATCATTTTCAACTGCAAATACCGATAAAGTGGAGAGCAGCAAATCCACTCGGATCCCAACTGGGGTCAATTCTCCTCCAATCAAAAGATTACCGAAAGACAATAGAAAAGACTAAAGAAGGAAAAAGAAAACTTAGGAGGGGCACAACTCAAAAACTATTGACCCAAAGAGTATTACAATTGGATAATCATAAATCAACACAAATCTTTTGCTCGATATTTCTAGATAAGGGAGCCAGCCAACAGCAGGTAAAACCCTCTCTGAACATAGTGGAAATAGTCCAACCATTCTGGAATCATTGATAGAAAGAACGGGTAAATCAATAGAATTAACCTACAACCCGAATACCAATGGAAGAGTACGGTCAGTGCACCAGCGCAAACTGAATCATCTCCCAACAACAGGAGGCTGGGCGCAAGAAGCAGGGAATAAAGCCCTCCAACCAGGAACTTTTGCAATCCGATCAATAAAACAGAATCATAAACACATGCAACTAAACAGGCGTGATAAAGAATTGGTGCACAGGAAAGAAGTACAGTTGTACATACCAAAGAAATTTAATGACTCCTTTCATCCTATAAAGGAGACATTCTGTAGGTGAAGCCTTGAATGACATTAAGAGCAAAATTGTTGCTTACCCCCCAATAACTACATTTCAACAGAACAAAAGTGGTCACATAAAAGACAAGTGACTTCAGACAAACAAAAGGCAGCAACCAACCCCTTTGCAGGTATGGATCCAATACAAAATGAACTTATTTGTATTCCATAATAAGGATTCAATTTAAGGTACTCTCAGCCTTGAGCAGGAAGGAGGCATTTTTTTTAACTTGGCAGAACTAGTGTTGGAACCACTGGTACTCTCTGAGTAACACATATTTGCCCAGTGGGGGATTGCAATTCAGCTTAGAGAGCCAGAAAGATATTCCACCATATTAATCTTCCACAAAATAGAAGGATGCCCGCCCGCAAGAGAACTAAAAGTATTCTCAAGGGGACAAGCAGTATTACGGAGACCAGGTTTGCATCAAACCGCATAATTAGGGTGGAATTCAACAACCAAAACTAAAGTAAATGTAATATGGCCCCCTCACAACCTCAAAATAGGTGTAGATATTGGCTCTGGCTGCCCTCCACACTAAAAACTTCTACTCATTCCGAACATAAACATCGAAAAGACAGTAAAAACGAAAAAGAATACAACATTTTTGAAGGTCATCTCATGAAATGTCGCTAGCTTAAAGCATTTAATGAATTCATCTAATGCAATACATTTTTAAAGAAAAAAACTTCTGACCTTTTTGCACAAGAAACATGGGCCACAGACCCTTATCACAAAGACGGCTTTTATTCAATCAATAAGCGGGCTATAAAACCCAGCAAGTATGGCAGACATTTCCACTGCATTAAGGGTAAAAATGTTACTTTGACAACCCATAATGCAGCTCTCAACGTGATAACACATGATAATCTACAGATAAGTGGTCAGTACAAAAACAATACTTATTAATAATATATACTTTAAAAAGAAAATTACTTTTATTGATTTTGTGAGTTGATAGTGCTATACATATTCCCACTGCAATTAGTGATCCGTGGCAGAGACAGACCAGCAGCATACATTATTTTCAAGCTGAAACATCTACTAGCCCAGATAAAATCAAGGCACTTCATGTAAGTAACCGAGGCTGCAAGGCAGTCATTATACAACAAATCACCATTATTCACTAGGTCATCAGAATACTGACATGAGTAGTAGCCCTGCACACAATCAACCCTCCGTCTCAGATCCACTCTTGGTACTCTAATCACTATCATCCTGGAACATACCCAGCAATTGAGCCCACATTAGGGCATCTACTGCCCCTTCATCAGTACAAGACACTCTTGTGGTGTTCTTCTGCCACTCCGCATTCCAAGAGATCTTGCGACCAGTGGTCCAACAGGGATCCCCCTTGTACGCATCCACCCTATAGCCACCCGTCTCTTCTCCAATAATAGGGCCAACTGGACAAGTCTGTAAGGGATTTTAAGTCCATTAGGGTGCACCTCCAATCCCAACAAGCAGGGTAGTGGCATCAATGGTATTCTAATCCTGGTGGCCATCTCTATGCATGGCACGAATTGCCCCCAAAAGTCCAGGATGTTTTTGCATTCCCTTGCTAGGTGAATGAAAGTGGCCCTAAATGCACCACATAACCTACACTTAGCTACACTAGTCGGACCAGAGTCATGGAGATGCTCCATTCCCCATCCATTATATATGAAAAGTGACAACACTGATCCAGCCAGCTATTGCTTCATTGCTCTGTTGGATGTGGATGCAAAAATTGTGCCAAGATACTACTGGCTGAACTTGAGGAATGGGCCAAAGAGGGAAGAACAATACCTTTCTACTTGACATAATTCAGTGAAAAGTCATCCACCCAGGACAACATTGTAGCCCTATCATATATAATACATGGCTCAACTCTGCCTTCTAGACCTCCGTTGTTTCCCTGCTTTGTGGTCTATTCTTCTGCTTTTGATAGAGCAGTCGAGGGTTCTCCAAAGTTTGTCCTGAAGGGCTGGATCCATGCTAGTTTTATAACCTATCCCCATTTAGATAAATGTAGTTATGTTAAAAATCTAGCATGAATCCGGCCTTCCAGGACCGACCGTGGAGAACCCTGGAGTAGACCATTCTCTATTATGGTCTAAGCTTAGAAGATGGGGCATCTCACAATTTTTACTCAAAGCAATAATCTCCCTGTACTCTAACAACTAGATATGAGTTAAGTTAGGAGTCGGATAGAAAGTGAACAAAAATGATATATATCAAGGCTTGAAACTGAGCTGGGTCTTGGCCATGATTCTATGCAATTTCTATGCAGCAGATATGAGTAGTGCACAATCGAAATCCAATAACTTTCCTCCTAGACTTGGTATTCATGTTATACAACTCCTCCAGTATGTGGATGATTTGGTTATTCTTGATCACCCCCAAAAAAGGCATGCAACGCACCTTGAATTAACTGCACAGATTCAACTTATAAAATAAACTACAAGTAAATGCAGTTAAAACCAAGATGATAATTTTTGGAAAATCAAAGAATAAGCCTACACAATTCTGGAGTAGGTAAGACAGTTAAAGATAGGAAATGCTGCAACATACAAATACTTAGGATTATGGTTCTCAGCAAATGGCAAGTAGATCACACAAGAAAAACATGGAAAAAGGGCAGCAATTTAACTTTAGCCTTTTGTAAACTCAATTCACAGCTACATAGCTCAAAAGCAGAAGCAATACTGAGCAAAGCTTATTCCAACGGTCTCCTATGGTTATTTGGCATTCCCCTTGAAACCTTCCCAGCTGATGGACAAAATTCAATGTATAAACTATTGGCATACCTTCTGCCTGCCACAATTCACAGTTCAGGCACATATATAACAAGAATTTGGATGATTAAGACAGATTTGGATTGCAAGTTGTCCTTGATTAAATAATATCACCAAATAATAAACTCTCAACCTGACACATTTAAAATGAAGATCCAGGCTGATTTTGATCAGAATGCCCATCTTCGTGTGAGACCACTACAAAATGTCTGAACCATCAGTGGAGTCAATACAATTGGGAAGTCAAGATCACACTTTCCCTCAAAGTGAGACGGTCTCTCAAATGATGGTGCTAATCGGAAAAGCTCCTCCAATGAATGCCCTTTCATCAGGAGGTTCCATCACAAACAGTAGTGAAAAATGCTTCTCTGTCGGGTTGGGAAGCGCACATATGGATTACCTTCAAATATAGGGAACGTGGTCCACTAAGTAAGCGACTTACCATATCAGCCTTTTGAAGCGAAGAGCTGTTCATTTGGTCCTGAAGTCCTTTCGGCCACCCTGAAAGATGGAACACCTACTTGTTCAGAAAGATTACACAATAACAATATACTATCTGAACAAAAAAGGAAGGGCGAAGTCCAGAGCCTTATCACTGAAAACCCAAACAATATGGTATTGGTTGCTGGCCAATAACTTAAAGATCATTGCAACCCATCTGCCGCACATCCAAATACACAAACAGATTTCCTAAGCCGGATTCTTCAAGAAAATCAAGAGTGGGTACTAAATGACTACATCATTCAAGACTGCTTCTGTACCCAAGCTTTTCCTCATGTAGAGCTATTAGAGACTGCAGAAAGATAGAAATGCAAATATTCGCCTCAAGGTTTTACCAACTAGGAACATTAGGGAATTCCCTGTGGCTCAACTGATCTGGCAAATTTCTCTATGCTTATCCACCAATACCCCTTATTCCATCAGTATTCATCAAACTGTCTTATTTGAAAGCCACAATGATATATTATAGCTCTGGAGTGACCCCGACAATAGTGGTTCAGAAATCTGTTTCACATGTCAGAACGACCACACGAGACTGTTGTGCAGACCAGACCTTCTCATGATGTTCGGGGGCCAGACAGGTCATCCCAACCATTCTTCTTTGTGTGTGGCAGCATGGCTCCTGATCTTGTACAATATGGACATTTGAGTTTACCACAAGAATGTTTCGACATTCTAAAAGAGGCAAAGCATCCATTTACACACACTTATTCTTTCAAGTGGAAGAGATTTTGTATCTGGTGCTCTGACAATAACATTAATCCAACTATGTGCGAAGAATAAGCTTCAGTACCATGATTACTTCATTTGGCAAAATCTATCTTACCGTTTTCTTCTATTAAAGTCCTTTTGGCAGCTATCCCTGCCTATTGAAAATGCCCTTCACAACAATTATTAAGAACTTCTTATAAGGTTTCAAGAAAGTCTTCCCCCAATAAGCCATCCTTCTCCTCCTTGGAAGTTGAATGTCGTACTTTCAATTTTCATGGCAACCCTTTCGAGCCTATCCATAAGGCCTCATTACAGTATAGTTCGTGCAAAACTGCCATTCTGGTTGCCTTCACATCAGCGCATATGGTTGAGGTTCAAGCTTTGTTTTCCTATAAACTATACACAATATTTCATAGCAATAAAGTAGTTCTGAGAACTCATCCCAAATTTGTTTTGGATTTTCACATTAATCAAATCCTTTCCCTGCCAAGTTTCTTTCCGAATACTTCTCCAGCAGAAAGATATTTCCACACTTTTATCTAGAAAAAAAATATTTGTCAAACCAAACAATGTTTTATATATTATAGCAATATGTACAGGTCTAGTAACATTTATGCAGTCTATATCCAGATAAATAGTCTTTCATTCTATTGTCCAGGTAACTATAGACAGATCGCATTGCTGGATGCAATAGGGAAGATCTTTGCTGCAAGTGTCTTGGACCATCTTAAAGATTGTGCCTTTTCCGTCATAGTGATCCCTTTTGATCAGACCGGGTTCCGACAAACGCTCGGTAACAGATAATATAGCAGTATTACAGGCAATTATCGACAAATACATGGTCTTAAAGTCGCAGGTCGTTTATGCCGTCTTTGTCAATTTTTCAACAGCGAACAGACCTACACTCTGGAACAAACTCAGAAGTCAGGGAATTCCAAAAATCCTTCTACATTTAATTATTTCATTACATTCAGAAACTTGGTGCCAAGAACAAATGGGAGAAGAAAAGGGACTTACTTGCCCAATAGCCTCACCAAATGGTCTAAGGCAAGGTTGCCTGCTGGCTCCCCTTCTTTCCTCATTATACCTCGGTGACCTCCCAGTCAGTTTTTTGCAGGTTGACAATTTCCCTCCAAAGATTTCATCATGTAACATACACATAATTATGTATGCCTATGACCTGCTAATTCTCGATCTTACCCCATTCTGATTTCAGGAGGGAACTTAGATGCCCTAACATGATATACAAAAGAGAACTTTTTAGTTCCAAATAAAAAAAAACAAACGTGGTACCATTCAGAGGGAAAAACCATTACAAAAATGTAATTGGACATTGGGAGGAGAATCGATAAAAGTGGGAAAAGAATATACCTATTTGGGGCGAATATTCACTCAACCACTACAAAACTCCCCTCACCTGCAGCACTTGTCATAAAGCAGACATTCTCATGGGGGTGCTTCAACAATTATATTCTTCTTCCGGGCAAAGGCACTTCTTTTCCTTACTACAGGTTTACAGATCTAAGATTCCCCCCATTTTATCGTACGCTCTGGAATACAAACCAATTATCCAGTGGCATCAATTACTAATTAAAGAAGGGAAAATCCTCCGCAAATTGGCTAAGGTCTAACATGCTGTCCCCGTACAAGCACTGCGTTTGGAATTCTCTCTAGTCAGCTCTTTCGCCAGAGCCATCACCAATATTTTAAGATGTGCCTTCAATCTTTTGCATGCAGATCAAGGCACCTTAAGATTTTTACTAAAAATGAAGACATTCAAGCCCAAATCCCCAAAATATATTTTTTGCCAAAATTTGATTACTGCTTTTAAATCATCAAAATGCACAAGTGTACTCTTGAACGCCCAGTTGAAGCTTTTCCTAAAACATCTGCCGCCGAGGATCAGCTTCGAACTGGGCATTTTGCACTGTTCTAAATTGCATCATTATGAACTTTACGCAGAATCAATTGAATGTAAACCGGTTCAACAATATATTTGTTTTTCCTTAAGGCATGGAAAACGGCATGGTATAATTTTATTGCGGCTGGGGATACTCCCTTTTAATTTATTTATTTATTTATGTGCTTGTATAGCGCCTGAATAGACCCCCGAAGGGGTATCTCTGCGCTTATGCCTGTGGGGGAGCAGGACATGTGCCTATGCCTGTTCGGGAAAAACTGAGTGGATGATAAGTGTTTAACTGCTGGTGAAAAGAAAAGTTTTAAGCATTTTTCGGAAGGATAAATGGTTGGTGATAAGTTTTAATGTCTGAGGGAGAGAGTTCCAGAGAGCTGGTCCAGAGTCTTCAAGAGCACGGCCTCCCTGCCTGGATTTTTTAATTCTGGGCACCTGTAGTATCTGAAGGTTGCTTGATCGTAATGAGCGCCCTGGGACATAAGGTTGGAAGGCTTTTGTTAGGTATTTAGGCCCCGTACCTGTCAGACATTTGTGGATGGTACACAGAATTTTAAACTTAGTGCGTTGTCGCACTGGTAGCCAGTGTAGTTCAGCCAGCAGAGGACGGGAGGGGGTCCTCGGTGGAGCGTTGAGGACTAGCCTTGCTGCCGTGTTTTGGACTACTTCATTAGTTGATAAGAGAAGGCCATTGCAGTAGTCCAATCTACTGATGACTAATGCCTGGACTAGGGTCTTCCTGTGTGTGTCGGGGAGGTATGGGAACACCCTTCTCAACAATCCAATGGCCCTAAAGCATGTACCTGCAACTTGGTTGACATGTTCTTTAAATGTCAGGGTTTGATCGAATAGCACTCCCAAGTTTTTCACGGTCTGTTTAGGGATGGGGACAGGTCCCAATTTGAGGGGCCACCACTCACCAGACCACAGTGTTGTGGCCTCCCCAAACAGTAGTACTTCTGTTTTGCCTACATTGCATTGTAGGCAGTTCTTGGCCATCCATTCTGACACTGCCCTCATTCCTTCTGCAAAAGATTTTTTCAGAGCAGGTGTGAAGGTTTTGAATGGGAACAGAAGTTGGGTGTCGTCGGCGTATGACACTGGGGTAAACCCAAAGGATCTCACTAAGTCGGCCAGGGGGGCCACATACACATTGAATATGTGGGGCTTAGGCATGAGCCCTGTGGCACTCCCCTGGTGGGCTCCCTAGAGATGGATTTATGGGAGCCCAGCCTGACTTCTTGAGAGCGGCCTGTTAGAAAGCTCTCCATCCAGGACAGAGCTACGCCCCCCAGTCCAACATCCCTCAGACGACCGAGAAGCATTTCGTTAGACACCGTATCGAAGGCAGCGGATAAATCCAACAGCACCAGGATCATAGACCCCCCCTCATCCAGTGTCATCCTGATGTTATTGGTCACTGCAAGGAGGGCTGATTCGATGCTGTGGTTAGGCCTGAACCCAGATTGTGAGTGGTCCAGGCCTTCCGTTGCCTCGATATGATTGGAAAGGTGGGTGTTCACGTGCTTCTCAGTCATCTTACTGATGTATGGTAGGAGGGAGATGGGCCGAAGGTTGGAGAGATCCGTCCAGGGGGAGACCGCTTTTTTCCTTATAGGGTTAACCACCGCAATCTTCCATTCCCTTGGGACTTGCCCTTCTGTCAGTGAGATGTTCATCACTGACTGGATGGTGGGTCCCAGGAGGGTGATCAGAGGGGCGACCATTTTTGCTGGGAGGAAGTCATTGGGAGATCCGGTTTTTATGTGGTTTATGAGGGGTGGCAGATCTAAGTCGCTGACTGGTGGGAAAGAGAGTAGTGAATTTTTATTCTGTATGGACGAGTCATCGGAGAGGGGGGTCGTGGTTCCTGAGCCCCTAGAGGCAAGGATGTTATTATAGATGAGGTTGATTTTGTCCTCAAAGAACGATGAAATCTCATCACAGAGAGATTGAGAGAATTCATCGGGGCTCTCACTGGCTGTGGGTTTTACAAAGCTTTGTAAAATTTTAAACCGCTCCCTAGGACAGTTGCCTGCCTCAGCTAGTTGTAGGGAGAGGCTATTTTTCCTTGCTAGCTTTATATTTTTATAATAGATTGATTGAGCCTCTTGAAAGATTTTCCTTTCCTTACTGGTTTTTGATTTCCTCCATGCTTTTTCTAGTCTCCTGCAGTTCTGTTTCTCTTTCCTGAGATCGAGGGAATACCAGCTTTCTTGCTTGGTTGGGGGATATTGTTTGTGGAGTTTAAGTGGGGCCAGGGTGTCGATGGCTAACTTAAGTGATTTGTTACATTTTTCTAAAGCCGTGTCTGCTGAGTCCTCATCTGTAAAGGTTGGTAGTACCCAGTTATCCCGCAGCTTTTCCACCGATATTTTGTGCCATTGGCGGCGCAGAATTGGCGGGGGTGGTGTTCATTGACTTTTAAATGCATTCATAAAGAAAATGGTGGAGAAGTGTGGAGAATGGTGGAGAAGTGTGGCTCACTGGTTAGAGGAGGCAGACCTGGAAGCAGAGGTCAGCCCGGGACCAGGGTTCAATTCCCGGCTCGGCGGGGTCTTGAGTCCTAAAATGTCCATGGACTCGACAATTCTCGCTCCGGTGCCTACTCGATCCACGAGTTCACACTCTGCGACTATGGGCAATAGCTTGCTTAATCTCCACAACGGCCCCTCGCGGCGGGATGCCTGGCTTTCACCTTGCGGATACCCTGCCGGGGTTATCTCACAGGGGAATACCAGGACGGGTTCCCTAAGCAAGCGCTTAGAAACCGCTCGGTGATTTGCGCTATATAAATTCCTGTACATTTACATTTACATTTACAAAATGCTACCAATATATGCGATCTCTGCAATGGAGGAATGCAAGATCTGAAGCATGTTTTGTCAGTATGCCCGAACTCGACATTGGTTGAGGCAAGAAGGCGCTACTTAAAAATAATCCAATTCTGATATAACAGCGCATCTGTGCAGAGCCTGATTTCTCTTTTTAAATCTCCCCCTCACGAATTTGTGTTGTAACCGGTTTATATTTTTTAAAACTTTTTAAAATCTGTATTGAATGTTCTACGTCTATTATTATAACAAAAGTCTTGCTTGAAATTTGTTATTCTCAGTAGAGAACTAAATCAAATAAACTTGAAACTTGAGCTATCCGAAAGCAAACAATACCCTCACTGGTAGACTGAAGGCTCAGTCTACCAGAGGGAAAGCAGCAATAGCTGCTTTAATGGGGAACATTCCTAAAGTAGAAATCTGTAAAGCAGCCACATGGAGGTCTGTTCACATTTGTGTGAAGGCGGTATTGCTTAGACTCGGATGCTAGAACAGATGCTCAAGTAGCAAAAGATTTCCTAAGAAATCTCTTTGCTTAGCTGCTTAGAAAGATCATCTTTTACTGTTCCACAGCTGTTGGTAGGGATGTGCTTGCTATTCAATTCAGTGCTTTTGATTATCAATGGAGATAGAGAGAGAGAGATCGAGAGAGCGAGACGCCCAAGCCCTCCTCCCCGGTAAAAGAAACCAAGATGATTAATACACATTCTATTTTCATTAGTGGTTCTCTATTTTGCTCTGTAAAAAAAAAGTACTGGGATAACTGCTGGGTATGATGGGACACGGGAGGGTTGTGAGCCCTCAAAAGTGCAGTGTCCGTTTTAATAACTACAATACTACAGCCAATGTGTGTATATTGCACCGTTCCTACTTAATTTTAAAAGAAAACCAACATATTTTATTGCTTTTCTTAATAAGACATCAACCATTATCAATGGTATACAGCTTAATAATGCACATTACACATGTTTGCTCCCTACTGTCAATACATTCTAGTAAATACAACAGTCTGATATGCATTACATTACAGTATCAACAGAAGCACATATTCGATGTGTTACAGTTATGAAAATAACCATGGCGGCCCTCCTCCCACCCACAACTTATAACTAACCAACAGTATCCCCCCCTGCCTACAGACTCAGTACTTAAAAAAAAAAAAAAAAAAAAGGTTTATGAAGGATATTTATAAGAAAGAATTCAGCTCCTGGAAGTTTTAATAAAATGTTGACCTTTTTTTAAATATAAATTAAAGTAATTGGCGAATATAGCCTTCTTTATAGGCTGCAAAACGCTTTAACCAAATGTTGTCCTAGTCATGGCCTTCCTGATGTAAGGTGAATGTCTACACTAAAGAAGATATATTTTTAAGAAGAGCTCCGGGATCCCCGCACATGGCTCGTATTGTTTAGTGCCTATGATTTCAATGGAGACTTCCCTGGTAGAGACCTAGGACTACAGGTGAGAAACTATTCCATCCTTGCAGCCCATCTGTCCAGAAACACCACCCCTAAAGCCAAAGCTTTGACAGAGGTTATGGAGGTCTCATAGAGGTTTCTACTAGAACATCAGTGGTGAACATGCACTATCTGAAACTGGCCCAGTAACAGGATCTCTCAAAGTGTCTTAATGGGACCCCAAAGCAACACACAGGTTTCACCTTCATCACAGGCATGGAGTTCAAAGCAAATTGCCTGCAGCTGAACACTTGTGAATCCAGTATAGTTTAACACTTATATGTAACCCTTACAGTTCCAACCCTATTCTTTGAATATGCAACTGAACCCTAAACCTAATTTCCTGTTGGGAATGGTCAAATCGGAGGTCCAGTGGATGACCCTGGACTCATGCGGGGCACTCCAAAAGTAAATCTCTGTTAGTCCATTTTGAAGTCAGATCCCCCAAAGGTTTGGGACACACAAAGGACACCTTAGTGGGTGCTAAACCATTCAAGCTTTTATCACTGATGTAACAATTTGCAGGAAGTTGTAACACAATTTGGATCCCGAACTGGTCTCCGCTTGAACTATGTTCTACCGAACAGCATTTATCGTACCTCAAGTAGGCCCAGTCAGTGGACATCAGGATTCTAAGAACTGACTTTGACGCCCTAAACTCCCAACTTGATGGAACCCCTATTCCTGTACTGTTGATGAGTTCTCAGATTAAGGTCTTCTAGATTCTCAGGTGTAAGTTCTCAAACCACTGAGCTGTACAGCCTTGAACATAGATTGACATTTTTTATAGTTGATTGCAGCCTGGATCGCATTCAACTAGAAACGTAGTCCTTCAATGTGATTGTTTGTCCTCTTTGGCTGAGAATGATGTATAAAATTCCTCGAACCAGACATCAAATCATAGACTTACATTGAGGTACTGTACTTCACTTAAAGGATGACATTTGCAAAGGAGCTTTGGTATGTGTTTTGTAACTCCAAACAGTTAACCACATTTGGAGTTGTATCTTGGCTCAAACAATTTTCCTGTACTTATCTGTTAAGTCCTGTTTGTCTTAGAGTTTGTAGCACTGCCCAAAAAATTCTAACTTTTGAGGCATGTGTAACTGTAGATACACATGCTTTGCATACTTCTGCTGTCCAGGGTTAGAATCTAGATATGTTCTAGTTATTTTTCTTCGATAATGCGCATGGGCATTGACTCCATTGTTAGAAGCACATGTGTGCTTGAGCTCCAGGTCAAGACTGTTACGGTCCCCTTTTTGGTTTGTTTTACACTCTAACCCTCGTTGGAATTGTTCTGATAGGCCTTTACCACGTATCGAGGAAAGCTTAATCTCTCGTCAATTCGACATGCTTCCAACGTGGTCCCTACCAGGCCTCGCCCTTTGGGCCATCATATTTACTCTCAACCAGGTTCTCTAGAGAATGCCATGCTGGTGAGTGAATGGAGCCCTTCCTTTTCTGCCTCCGCTGCCATGCAAAATATCCATGGACCGACTCACACCAGGTCTGTAATCTGTGTCACCGGAACAGAGAGAAGCAGATTGCGAGGCCTATTGTTCCTTCCGCTAGAAGAAAACACTACAAGACCATCCAGCATGTCGTCCCGAAATGCAGCGGAGGAGCATTGAGGACACCCCTGACATCTTTGGCTATAAAGATGTCGGTGAAAAGGAATGACAACAACATGAAGCTTCTGTAGCGGAAGCAGAGGCGTCCTCTGTTGAGGGCAGTTCAGACTCTGAACCCTAAGTCAAGTTCGAGATGACAGACGTGACACTGGCTCCACAGTCTGGGAGTACGGTATCCTAACTGCCTGTTGAGGCCCAGCCGATTGTTCACTTCCATCACTGACATAGAGTGGAGCTTCGGCGCAGAAACACAAGCATCACTCGGATCCGAACATTTTGAAGCCTGCTCCAGAACCACATTCCAGCAAATTAGTGGAGCCTAGTCTCCATAAATTACAAGAAAAGCTGTACCCTCAACAGAAGGAAATCCACATTCAGCCTCACACCGGACGGATCCTTACAAAGCCTTCAGCTCTGATTCCGCCACCATCAAGACACCTGTCTTTCGAAGAGGCATTTGACTCACCCACACCACCTAAAAGGAAGAAAATGGACAATGTCACTAGTCCTTTGCCTCCACCACCACCCTCTCCACAACAACCACCAGATTGACCATCTCCACCACAGCCTGTTGAAGATCCCCCTAGATATCTCACCTCAGAGATCCCCTGGTAATGGAACAGGTGGGCATGGTGCTGTGAATGACACCTGTGGGACACCACCACACACTGATCTTAGGGATCATGCTTTCGTGTTTTCAGTTTGTATTTTTTGTAAATTCTAGTGTGGGGTTTTCTGTATTTGCCGGTGATTTCAATACCTTAAACAGTGGTTTTCAGTGCTTACACATTTTCCACCATTACAAACAGAAACCGTGTTTTTCTGGTGTTCATGGAACATTTTGTTAGGTTTCGCCTGGCGTCGCACTGCACAGCAGTGCCCGCGCAGGCAAAATCTTATGTTTACCAGTACGGGCCTTTGTCCCGCCTCTCTCTTCCATTGGCTAGCTCCATAAATGGAGGCTAGCCATTGGGAGAGATCTGTCCGTAATTGTCGGAGCAGATCCGTGGGCGTTCCAGTGATTTTTTCACTCTCCGCCCCTTTAACAACGTCATTGCGGCGGTGGTTTATTCATTTATTTATTTATTTATTTTTAGGTTTGTTTTGGTCATTTCTCTGAAGATGGCGGCCGGGCAGTAGCCTTCATGGCGTGGTCCGCTTTAACACCCGACACAATGGCCAATTCAAAGACCCCAGGAAGGCGATACCCCTTGGTTCGGCCCCTGAGAAATCCACCCGCAGCTGTTTAGAGGAATTGCTGCGGGGCGTAGAACTGCTGGTACATCGCGCCCTGTGACCGTACCATCACCCGTATCACCTGCAGCAGCTCCCCCTCATGGGTTGAAGCGTACGCTACGGGTTCACCTGCCCCCTTCACAACCTATCGTTAACTACGCGGCATCTACAGCGCCTCAAGCCATAGCTGCCGCCCAAGGAAGCACCATGACGTGAAAAGGCTGACCCCGCATCTGCTCGCCTCGAGATCACCAAGACAACAAAAGAAGGTATTGTGCGCTTGCTTGGAGCTCCGTACTGTTCGCCTTGAACTGCCCGCATTTCCCTGACTCCGGTGTACGCCTCATACTCGGCCCCGTAAACAAACCGCCCTCGCAGCGTACAAGAGCCATACGCCTCCCCCAGCTGTCACCAAAATTCAGGGCTGTGCGCATCGTATTGCAGCCCCCACCCTGAAGCGTGCGCTGAGGACTGTGCGCTTGTAAGGCTGGTACGGTTCGCCTGGTTCGGAACGACCTGTACGTCTCTTTCCCATTAACTGTACTGTACGCCACTCACGCGAGATGCGTGAGGTTTAGGGGGGCACTCATATTAAAGCGGAACGAAGCGCACAGGAGCATTGGCAGGCACTGTACCTTATCAAAACTGAGCAGAAGGCCCCAAGCAATGCATTTTAAAGAACTGTGGCAACTTGAAAGTCTACCCTGCATTTAACAAGTAACTGGAACCATTTTTAAATGTGCAAAGACTGTATTTACAAGCCTGCTTAAAATATATATAAAGGAGATATATTTTTACACAACCTACAGTCTAGTGTAATTGTGTGGTGGGTTGGTGGTTGTTGTGTGTGATACTGCAAATGTTTAACCATATGTGCTCCAGAGATTAGCTAGACTGCTTGCGCCACACTACCTAGAGGGTAAGCAGGGGTTATTTCTGTGAGTAATCCTTTGCCCTGACTTAGAGGAGAGGGTCCCTGCTTGTCGCCAGTGCTGCACTGCGCCAACCAGAGACCCATAGGTTTTCCATAATAAAGCTGCCAAAGTTTTACAATAACCCCCGTCCCTTATCCAACAGGCAAGGGTTATTATGGCTAAGTAGTAAAAACCTATTTCCAGCATGGAAGCCCCGAAATGTTGTTTTGAATGCCAAATTTGACATATCCAAAGCAAGACCTTGAATTGTGTGTATTTTAAAAAGTGGGCTAATGCAACTTTATGAGAAATCCAGAGTCTTCATATTGACTGTTGTGTATGACAACATGATTATTTATATTAACAATTATCTGGAGGGGTTCGGTGATTTCGTCCGGTTATATATTTCAAAGTATGGGATCACTTATCCCACTTATGTCAAATTCATTGCTAATTTAGGTAGTCTACCTTGCTCAGGGAGAAGTAGAATTCAATTGACAGATTGTGCAGGAAAATATTTTTTTAATGATGCACATGATGGTCTGAAAGAGAATTAAAACGTGATGGAGAGAATTTTGTCTTATTTCCAAATGTTATTAGCTTAACAAGAGGCACCAATCAAGGACATAAGATACTATGAAATTTCATCATAGCCCTAAATTGTGCATAAATGACCGATGGAACAGCAGTGCCGTTATTGTGTAGAACATACATAATTGTTATATCTAAAAAAATGACAGTAAAAGGGAATGAGTGCTTACGGAACATAAACATATTTAAACAACACTTTAATAGTCTCTGGCCCATTGGGAAGCAGAAGGGTGAAATCATAGACCTAAAATGTGACACCAGTTTGCAAAACTATATCACTGAAAGGTATGACAGCAATGTGGAAGGAGAAGATTTCTTAAATAAGTTTGATTCAGAGACGCTTAACCTCATCCGTGCGGTGCCGATTCCCCCCCCCCCCGGTGCTGGGCCCTAATGTAAATGGGTGTGGTCATGGCGAAACTGTTCCGTCATGAGCACAGCGCTACCGATGCTCATGACGGAACCGTTCCGTCATGAGCATTGAAAGGGTTAAAAGGCTTCTCTGCTGTTTCGTCCTGTGTAAGCTACAAGGTTTTCTGAACAAGCATTACCTGTTGCTTCACTGACAACAGGACAGGCTCAAACATTTCAGGATTTGTGTAACTGTCTCCTCCTTGCTGTAGGCACGCTCACTTCTGGAAACACCAGCAAACATTTTGGCTACTAGTCTCACAATCTCCTTGCTCCGGGATTCCTCATGTAAAGCAGTCAAACTGGGTCCCAAAGTCCATATCATCACTCTCTGTGCTCCTCATTTACATTCAGAATGCTGTACACAGTCTTCGTCATTAGGATTCAGATTTGAGGAAAGGAAAGCCTCCACCTGTTTAATTAACACCCCAGGTCTGCCAACAGCATTCGAAACTGTCAATTTCAGATTAAATGCCTCTTCATTTTCCAGGCCTCCAAGCCTGTCCTCCAGCTGAATTAATATTACTTGAGCACTCTGCTGAAATTCAACAGGTTTGCTGTTGACATCCCGTTGTTGAGTGTGAAAGTCCTCCATAACAAACGATCTTGCTCCGCTTTCTGCAGTGCCTCTTTAGTCATGAGAATACTTGATAATATGAATGAGTGCAATTCCATAGCATTAATCTTGAATTAAAAATGATCCATTTTTTTGCAGTCTATCAATGGATGTTGTGATAGTCTTTTTCCCTATAAATAAGTCTACCAAAAAGTCACCTTTCCTTAGGTCGCTCGACATCTTCACCTCTCGAGATTGTGGAAGAGACACAAGGGGGCGCTGTGCTTGCTTCCCTGGCCCATGGCTGTGCTTGCTCTCCTGCCCCATGGCTGTGCTTGCTTCCCTGCCCCCTGGCTGTGCTTGCTTCCCTGCCCCCTGGCTGTGCTTGCTTCCCTGCCCCCTGGCTGTGCTTGCTTCCCTGCCCCCTGGCTGTGCTTGCTTCCCTGCCCCCTGGCTGTGCTTGCTTCCCTGCCCCCTGGCTGTGCTTGCTTCCCTGCCCCCTGGCTGTGCTTGCTTCCCTACCCCCTGGCTGTGCTTGCTTCCCTGCCCCCTGGCTGTGCTTGCTTCCCTGCTCCCTCGCTGTGCTTGCTTCCCTGCCCCCTGGCTGTGCTTGCTTCCCTGCCCCCTGGCTGTGCTTGCTTCCCTGCCCCCTGGCTGTGCTTGCTTCCCTGCCCCCTGGCTGTGCTTGCTTCCCTGCCCCCTGGCTGTGCTTGCTTCCCTACCCCCTGGCTGTGCTTGCTTCCCTGCCCCCTGGCTGTGCTTGCTTCCCTGCCCCCCTGGCTGTGCTTGCTTCCCTGCCCCCCTGGCTGTGCTTGCTTCCCTGCCCCCCTGGCTGTGCTTGCTTCCCTGCCCCCTGGCTGTGCTTGCTTCCCTGCCCCCTGGCTGTGCTTGCTTCCCTGCCCCCTGGCTGTGCTTGCTTCCCTGCCCCCTCGCTGTG
Source organism: Lissotriton vulgaris (assembly GCF_964263255.1). Taxonomy (NCBI): domain Eukaryota; kingdom Metazoa; phylum Chordata; class Amphibia; order Caudata; family Salamandridae; genus Lissotriton; species Lissotriton vulgaris. The sequence continues at coordinate 693,271,230 of NC_141695.1, read as the reverse complement.
CTTGCTTCCCTGCCCCTCGCTGTGCTTGCTTCCCTGCCCTCGCGCTGTGCTTGCTTCCCTGCCCCTTCACTGTGCGGCTCTGGGTGTGTGTGTGTGTGGCTCTGGGTGTGTGTGTGTGTGTGTGTGGCTCTGGGTGTGTTGGTGTGGGGGGCTCTGGGTGTGTGTGTGTGGGGCTCTGGGTGTGTGTGTGGGGGGCTCTGGGTGTGTGTGTGTGTGGGGCTCTGGGTGTGTGTGTGGCTGTGGGTGTGTGTGTGGCTGTGGGTGTGTGTGTGTGTGTGTGTGTGTTGGGCTCTGGGTGTGTGTGTGGCTCTGGGTGTGTGTGTGTGTGTGTGTGTGTGTGTGTGGCTCTGGGTGTGTGTGTGTGGCTCTGGGTGTGTGTGTGTGGTAGTAATTGCTGTCTGCTGAGCTCGTCCAGTAGGGTACAATAGGTCTTACATTTGCGAGAGATTAAGCTGTTGGCAATGTAAATTACAATGCCATTTATTCATCTGTTTTCAAAACCAACACAAATAAAAATTTTGTCATTTACAATGCCAATAGCTCTAACTTTTGCAAAGGCGAAACCGTTGCATTGTAAATGGTTGTTTTTATTATTGCTTCCTTCCTGCACTGATCGTGTGTGGTATATAGTCAGTGTACGTACGGTGTATATGAGGTCCAAGTACAATTTTACAAATCAAACTTATTGTATTACACCTTACAATACTTCTTCAGTGAGTCTTTGGTCTTACGCACTCACTCTTTCCTTCCCTTGTAAACTTTTATTTGTGAGAAGGCCCTCTCAACATTGGCATTTGAGATGGGCATCGCCAAAACAGCCAGTACACAATTTGCTAACTCTGGCTACTGACACAGCTTTCCATGCCAATGTTGGTGCACCTGAAAATTGCAATTCTCTGGGACAGGTTCTGCCACATATGCATTGAACTGGGCACAAATGCCCTCGGATTTATTGAAGCAGTCAAAAATGAAGCAGTACTTTTCAAAGTCTGGAGAAAATTCCCCTTTACGGTAGGGATCTAGGACTCGTGCAGAGTAGCATGGTGAAGCTTCATTGACTTCGAAAGCTATAGTTGGTACATTTCTATGAATCATTGCAAGCCATTTCTTATGCCCTGTAAAATAAAATTTCCTGAATTGCTCCTCATCATTTCTTTGCCTACCAACCGGCAAGCTTTCTAATCCGAAACATGTTGTAGTGCCAAAGTCACTAAAAGTGACGCCCAGCCTACTCTTGAGATGTTTCACATCTACACCAATTACGCTGAACACTTGTTAGCAAAGGGTGTTTTCAAACTCTAGTTCTTTTTTTTACATCCACGACAGCAGTCGTGTTTTCCTGTAAAAATCTAGGAATGCAGTAGAGTGTACTTTTTTCACCTCACTGTCAATATGCAACCGAAGATCCTCCCGTTTCTTGCCTTTGGCATCCTCACGAAGCAAAAATTCTGTAAACAGTCACTGTGTGGATAATACAGCATTCACAGCCTCTAGGACTTCGAACCACCAGCTAAATGACACAGTTGGGATTATTCTTTGCGTTTTAGTTCCAGCATGCACCAGAATGGACTACAAAGTCAATAGCATTCTTCATTAACTAGATGATAGGATAGGATACGGATTTATAAAGCGCTCTAAAACCCAAGGGTACCAAGGTGCTGAGCGGACGGGAAAAGTAGAGGAAAATGAAAGGCTGCTGAATAGCCAGGTCTTCAGTAGTTTTTTGAACACCGGAAGGGTTTCCACCTGGGAGATCAAGGAGGGTTGAGTGTTCGAGAGTTTGGCCGCCGCCACTGAGAAGGAGCGGCCGCCCTGTCTGGCTCTGCAAACTCTAGGGATGGTCAGTTTTCTCTGGGATGGCGTGTACCATTTAAACATGGTTCTCAGCTGTTGCGAACCTATATTATGCAGGGCCTTATGAACCGTTCACAAAGTTTTGAAAAAGATTTGCTTCCTAATAGGGAGCCAGTGCAGGGTGTGAAGCACCTCCATTGGTAAACGCCGATGGAGTAAGCAGCAGGGCTTACGAGCTCCGTATCCTGCAGGCCACTGTTTGGCACCATCCTGATCCCCTATGCGGTATATCTCAAACCAAGAGCGTGGTCCTGCAGCACCATGTGAGCGGGCCGAAGTGAAGCTCTGTGAATAAGCCCGCAAGCGAAGAGCCCGTGGGGAGAAGTCCAGGCGGCCGGCGCTGCAGCCTGATCAAAATTGCAGCGACCGTCGGAGGTTTAGGGCCCGCAGGAGTGGCAGCCGGGACCACTGGGCCCTGAAAACGAGATTCTCCTGACCCAGCGACGGAGGTGAGAGCGTTAACCTAAGCCTAAAGCCGCCGAGACGAGCTTTGGGAGCTTCTATCGGAGGGTAGAGTGCAGCCTGAGCACCCGGCCGATGCCTGCTCAGACGGAGCTGGGAATGATCTGGTCCTTCCTCCCCCTCCTTGGCCTACACAGTGAGTAGGCTGTGAAGAGATGGATGGCTCCAACATCCCCAACTGCCTCCATACTGAGGTAGGGACCCGCTTCTCTGCTGATTCAGTGGGAGCTGTGGGCGTGCACTTTATCCCCTGGGCTCCCCCTCTACTGCCGCACCTCTCTGAATCATGGTCTTGCCCGAGGCGCATAAAGTGAATAGCGGGCCTTCGCTGCCTGAGACCTGCTTCTGTCAGCACAGCGAGAGCAGAGGGTGCGGATATCGTGCCCTGGGATCTCCCTCTACTCTCCACACACGGAGGCAAGGACTAGGTCTCTAACAGAGCAGCCATGGAGATTCTAATGTAGAGGCATGTAAAGGTGAGCCCCAATACTGGATATAACACAAGAAGGTGGAGACGGGAGATGATCAATCTGAGAGACTGTGAAGCTGCACTTAGGGAGCTGGAGTTTGTCCCAGAGCTCGAGACAGGCTGACTATTTAAAGCTTCACTAGCACGACATCAAGTGCCCTCTAAAAAGACGCAGGAAACTTACTTCCAAACAAGGGCGACTGAGCCAGGGGGACGTACAGGAACGATAGAGGCATAAAGAATAACAATGAGTCAGGATCAGATCGTGAGGAAGCACAGGCCGACAAACACCCAGAAGAGAGCGAGGTACAACCCCCCACCACATCCCCTAATGGACACCTCTGGGAGCTCGACCCTACAGGATATTTTACAGGTCATAACTGCCTCTAGCCAGAGACTGGAGGCTAAAATTGATTCAATAGGTGTGGATTTGGGCCTATTGAGAGACGATCATAGACGCTTAGCGGAGAGAGTCACAGCAAATGAGCACCAGATCTCTGAATCGCCCCTGAATTGACAGAAATGAAGGCCCAACTTAATGCATTGGAATCGAAAGTAGGGTGCTGGAGCTCCGGGCTGAAGATGCCAAAAATCGCTCATGAAGAAATAAGAGTGATTGGTCTGCCCGAGAAAGTGGAAGGAACAAGCATGATAGGATACCTAGAGTAGTGGCTCTGCGCGACAGTGGCACCAGAGTGTCCTCATCGTTCTATGGCCTTGAGAGGGCCCACTGAGTCCCGGCGAGACCACCTGCCTGAGGAGCCCCTCCAAGGCCGGTGAGAGCGAGGGTCCTACACTACCACAATAGAGACCACATACTGGTGCAGACCTGACAGCAAGAAGAAATCGGAGTCAACAATGTGGTGGTGCGACTATTCCCAGACTTCTCTAGAGAGGTACAGCAACAGAGGAGCTCTTGTCTTTTCAGAGCATCAAGCTAAAACTCCGGCAGCTCCAGCCAAGCTACGCGTGTCCACACCTTGCCACCCCGCAGGAGGCGTGGAACTGGCTGGAATAACACTGCAGAGTATTTCCACCCAGGGACTTGAGGCCCAGTGAAGGCCAAGGAAGAAGATCCCGCAGCAGAGCGCCCAAAAGAGACACTCTGGTGCCAACAAAGGCAGAGGTGCAGATGGAGCGACAAAGCACAATGCAGTTGGTGGCGTTGATCAGCGGAAAAGGACCAGACTGCACTAACTCAGATGCCGGCGGGTCTGGGGCGGACTCAGGCTCAGACTCCAGTATCCCTGAATCCCGAGCAATGAACTCCCCAAAGTGACACTGGGAATGGCCGATGAGATCATCTGATGGAGCAGGTAGGGGGGTGGGAGAGATGGGCAGAGCAGGAGCAAGACAATTTGGCAAAGAGGTGAATCCAAATATAGCAGTGGAATGTATAACGACACTGGGTGCTGTAGATGAGCTGGGCGGCGTGCTGGCGGGCAGATGCACTTGAAGCATCACCTGCTCTACTTACACACCCTGTGAGTGAGTTCTTAAAGGATTGTTCGTTTGGATGGTACCTGCTTGTCCTGGGGAATGGGCGTTTGGAATGTTGTTTTTTTTTGTTAGCTTGCAAGTTGAGAAGCACGAGTCGCCTCACATCAGCAGGAATGAGTCGAAGCAGCAGATCAGGAAAGAGGACTTGAGGAAGCACAGGGCGAGAGAGGAACCAAACACATGTTGGACACTATAAGATAGAAGTGCTTCACCAGGAATATAAGAGGTATGTATACCATGGCCATGCGCTACAAGGTGTTCTATCTTAATAGAAGGGGAGTGCAAATAGCATTCCTCCTGGAAACACACCTCACAGCCAAGGAAGGACAGGCTCACCAGAGGCGATGGCAGGCATTCTACACTACATTTTCAGCCTACGCTAGGGAAGTACTGATCTGGATAAGGGCCAGAGTGCCTTTCCAGGTAACAGATAGGCAGATCTATTGTAGTGTGAGGGAGACTGGATGGCAGATCGCTGTGTAGTAATTATATATGCCCCAAATGTCGATCAGGTACATTTTCTAGCCCGACTGACCCTACAGCTAGATCCATACTTGACTCCCGCAGTGATCATAGGTGGAGACTTTAACATTGTGGTGGACACCACCCTCGAGAGGTCTCACCCTCTACTGCAAGACTCTCCGGCGACTCGTAACGCACAGGCGTTAAGAGAATGGCAGGTACAGTGGGTATTAGTGGACTCTTGGAGAACTCTACACCACTTAGACAAGGACTACTCATTCTTCTCAGCGACACATGAGGTACATGCACGACTGAGCACATTCCTATGCAACCCAGATGTATACGGTCCGGTCATATGGTTGAATACCTGGCCAGGACGATCTTGGATCATAATCCCGTCCTCATGGGGCTTAGGTGGACAGGTCCTAACCCAGTAAACCCTACCTGGAGACTACGCCCAGAGGTGTAGGATGACCAGGATTTTAAAGAAGGAGCCTCGGAAAAGGTTACATAATACTTGCAGGATAATGGTGGGATGGCAACCTCTCCCATGCCAGAATGGAATACCTTCAAGGGGGTGCTAAGAGGCCATTGTGTAGCAGAGACTGCAGGGGTCAGTTACATGCTCAAGTCGGAAGTCCTGACAACAGAAAGAAAGCTTAGAGATTTGGAGCGGAGGCGACCGGGGCACCCAGAACTGGAGTAGGAACTTCAGGAGATGCTAGCCCGACAGACTGAGTGGCTGCGCTGTTTTGACTATCGACCGTACCTAGACTGTACGCATGCTGAAAGAGACAAGTCAGGCTCCTTACTTGCATGGCTGGCTAACCCAACTAGCAGGGGGTTCCCAATAGTGCAAATGGAGGGCGAAGATGGGAACAGACAATATACTCAAGAAGGGATCTAGGATATTTTTGCCCAGTACTATACCAGACCGTATTGCAGAGCCCCCCCAGTGCAGAGAGGAGACAGTAACGACATATTTACAGGGGCTGAGACTGCTTGGACTAAAACTAGAGGAGGTGGAGGACTTGGGTGAAGCGATCTCCCTGCGGGAGGTAAAAATAGCCATCAAACACATGGCACATAAAAAACCGCCGGGAACGGACGGATTACCTTCTGAATTCTACTTGACTTATGCAGTGGAGTTAGAACCTAGGTTGGTCTCGCTGTACTAGGCAGCCAGGGCACTGCAAATAGGACTGACACCACTAGGGTAGCCCTTATAGTCTCGATCCTTAAACCAGGGAAGCCAACTCTTGACAGAACAGCTTATAGACCACTGACCATGGACTATAAAATACTAAGCAAGATATTAGCAACCAGGTTGTTACCACATATGTCCAAGTTGGTACATTCAGATCAGGCGGGCTTTATTCTGCAAAGGAATACTGCAAACATCAGGCGTCTCATGGATCTACCGGACGCAGGACACTGTTCTAAAGGGGACGCAGCAGTGTTCGCGGTGGATATAGAAAAGGCGTTTGACAGCATAGATTTGCGATACCTGTACAAGGAACTGGAGCAGATGGGCTTGGGCGAGGGCTTCATGAGATGGGTGAAATTACTATAGCAGATCCGAGGGCCAGAGTGTATATGGGGAAGGTTAGAAACCAGTCAGATGGTGTAGAGAGGTACAATCAATGCGTTAAGAAAAAGAGAGGTACCCCTTGGAGAAGTAAAGGGAATGGAGGTATCACAGCCTGAAAAAGTTAAGTCCCCTTGATCTACATATATTCTAAAACCGTATGATCATCAATCATACAAATACAACTAAGTATGTAAAAAGAACATCAGATTTATTCCATATATAATGAAAATATACAATCATTTAAAAATACAATGATAAACACAGTACATAAAATCAATAGGTACAAGACAGAGGTGCCCTCTATCCCAACTGTTATTTGCCCTGGCCATGGAGCCATTGGCCTGTCGTGCCTGGCTGGGGATGGACTCTGTAGGACTGAAAGTAAGGGTGACCCGCCATCATATCTCCCTATATGCGGATGATTTGCTCCTCTTTCTCCGAGATACAAAGGAGGACCTACGAGGCGTCAAAAGTATGCTAGAAGAGTTTGGTCACCTTTCGGGACTGAGGGTGAATTGGCAAAAATCTAGACTGTTCCCCACAACACCAGACAGGCTTCCTCCGGAAGGATTGGGATGCTTACAATGGGAGCCCACCTGCCTAGAGTATCTGGGGGTGAAAATATACCACAGAGCTACAGACTAAGTAGAGGGCAATGTGGGTAGTGGGATAAGATTCCTCTGATCCTCTATGGAATTCTGGGGCTCCTTGCCGCTGTCCATGGCGGGCAGAGTGGCCCTATTGAAAATGGTGGCACTCCTGCGCCTGCTATACATCTTTGGGACTCTTCCTGTATAGATCCCGAGTGCAACATTTCGAGACCTAAATTCTCAAACAACATTTATATGGGGGGCAGGCCGCAGGCGAATAGCCCTAACCACAATGCAGCGCTCCACAGCGTCTGGAGGATTGGCGGTCCCAGACCTTGAGGCATAATACCTCGCAGGGCTGCTCCAATGGCTTGTGAGGTGGCTGGCAGCCAGTAGGTATCCGGAAGGGGCGCAATGCCCATTTGCTCCAGAGACCCGAGATCTGGCAAGAATGCTATTAAGATAAAAGCGACGGACGTGCGTAGACACCGAAGAAATAAAAATAATGACACAGTGCTGGGCCTGATTGTTGCAGCGTGCCAGATGCAGAATCCCCTACTCCCCAGACCTACCTCTGGAAATGTTCAGATACTTACCACATGGAGGGAACTGGGCGGGACTAGACGAATGGAGCAAAGCAGGAGCGATTGTAGTAGACCTATTTGGAGACTCCCAAATGCTTCCTGTTGAGTACTTCCGCGAGGAGTGTTACCTCCCTCAAGGCCACTTCCTGATGCACAGAGCAGTCATCACAGCGTTCAACAAACATTGGGGCACTGGATCAGTGGAGCCAAGGGCACTAGAATGTTGTAGATACGTGGCCCTGTCGGTAGTATTTACAGAGCAATCAGGAGTGAAAACCAGAGGCCCTAGGAGCGATTGAGGCTTCAATGGGAGGAAGACCAGGGAGTACCGATTACAGAAGAGAATTGGGGAGCAATTGTTGATAGAACCCTTAAGATATCCAGGAATGTACAGCTTGAGCTGATAAATTATTACATCTTACATAGAGCGTACCTCACACAAGCGCTAATCAGATGATATTTCCAAACCGAGGAGGCTGCCTGCCCCCGATGCAGGGAAAAAGATACGCATGTAATGCGGACTCTTCTAGGACTGCCCTAGCCTGCGAGTCTTTTGGGAGGAGGTGATAAGCACAACAGGAAATATTATAGCTAAAGAGATACCACACACTCTCATAGCCTCTGCTTACTGAGCTGGTTCCCACATATGGCAGGGGTTTCAGGACCATGCATATATATTAGCTAAGCGGGAAATCGCCAAGAATTGGAAGTCGACCGGGGGACCGAGAATAGATACCTGGAAAAGAGAGTTAGAGAAGCGGGCGGGCGCAGAAAGTAGAATCCTACTAAGGGAAGCAGGAAGGGGTATAGGAAGGCTGGTAGATGGCATATGGGCAATAGACCTAGACAACACACAATTTTCCAATCGAGCCCACCATCACAAGACAGGGAAAACGGGGCAATGGCTCAAAGAGAATACAAGAGGGAGAGTAGCACACAAACTTCCTAGCTACAAGTGGATCCCAAATGAGAGCAAAAGACAGAATAGAAGACGTGAACACACTGCTAGAGACACTATGCTGCAATTAAGTGACTTGTTTAGGAGAGGGAGTGGGAATTGAATTTTGGTAAAATAGAACAAGGAAGATGGAAATGTTAGTTGAAAATGTGCACATGTATCCTGAAAATTTGATAATGGAAATGTGCCTAATTGAAATGCCAATAAAATCTGTTTTAAAAAAACGTTTTTGCAACTGTGAACGCTGTATCAGAGTATTCCAAGTGACACTGTGTTCCATAAGTCTAGTGTCATGTTTTCACCTATCCCAGATGCTTGGTGACAGCATTATTTTCACATATACCGGTCACTACACCTTGCATTGAATTTTTAAAGCTGGGGTGTTTGGCTGTTCATCTACTATGAATACTGACTCGCGAGAAAAGAAGGCTGTGGGTAAATGTGATAGATTCTTATGAAACCAGCAATTTTACCTATCCATGAAAGAATCCAACTTAGCCAAATATGATTTTGATATTTCCTGATTCTCTATAGTTCTCTATAGTTTATAAAATAATTAAATAATAAAACATGTTGCAAAACCCTGCATCTTTAGACCAAAGACCACAAAACTGAAAAAAAGGAAGAAACAGTATATCTGAAAGAAACGCGTTAGTGTTAGATTCCTTACCTTAGAATAACCCCAGGCGTCAGTCTGGATCCGGAAACTTTTGCGTAGCAGTACCCCTGCGCGTCGGTAGGCGTCGTCTGCAGGCGTCCCCTGCGGCTCCGCGTCCGTCGTCGGCGTCGTGCGCCGTGATGACGTCGCTGGAGTATATAGACGCCGCCTCCGCGCGCTGACGTCAGTTCTTCTTTTTTCCGCGCCAGTGGACGCAGATCTGAAGAGCAGTACTCCGGTCTTTTGACCAAGTTTTTCGAATAGTTATTTCTCTCTTTGTGCCTGATAGGATGCCTGGGTTCAAGCACTGTGATGACTGTGAGCGCACGATGTCGGTCACAGACCATCACCGCCTCTGTCTCCGGTGTCTGGGCCCCGACCACGACGTGGACTCCTGCGTCGACTGCCGGGCCCTCACCAACAAGGCTAGGCGGGAGCGGTCCCGCAAGCTACTGGAGCTCCGGGTGTCGGCCCCACGTCGGGACCGGGAGCGGTCCCGGTCCGGCCGGAGGTCGAGAGAGCGTTCGAGGGAGCGGTCGCGGAGCCGCGCCGAGCGTTCCGGAAGTCGACACCACTCGTCAGGCTCATCAGGTAAGAAGCACAAGAAGTCGGGGCGTCGTCATCGTACCCCCGACTCCCCCCAACTCCCCCCGACGCTCGCGCGATGCGGCCGGGGGCTCGGGTGACCCCAACCCCGCGGCTCCGCGAGAGTCGCCGGCGCGGCCTGCCTCATACCCTCCGGTCCCTGGGCACGGCGCGACGCCTGAGGAGATCGAGGCGTTCCTCATGGCCATGAGGGCGCTCGCTTCTCCGACGGGGCCTACGGCGCCTTCGGGCCCAGTGCTACCGTCTGGGGGCCCTGGCCGCTTCGGGTGTCCCTGCCTCGGCGCCGTCGGGTGCTCCGGCCCCGGCGCCGCCGACGGCTCCGACCCCGGCGCCGCAAGGGCCTTCGGGATCGGCGCCGGCTGGTCTTCCGGCCTCTCCGGCGCCGTTACCATCGGGGTTACCCCCGACGCCGTCCCCGCGCGGCGCCGGTTCTCCGGTGCCGGCTCCGGCCGGCAACGGGGCTCCGACGCCGGCTCCGGGCGGCGCCGTCCCCCTACCTTCCCCGACGCCGGACGCGGAGCCGGACCGGCGTCGCTCGACGCCGGGCTCGGCGCCGGTGGGGCCCATGAACCCCGAGGAGCCGGTCTACATCGTTGACTCCGAATACGGAGAGGATGAAGAGTTCGGTGAAGGTTGGGAGGGGTCCGAGGACCCTCTGTCACGCGAGTGCCAGTATGACCCGGACTGGACAGGTGACTTGGGGGATGCCAGTGGTCTGGACGACTCTCCTAACCCTGGTTTGATCTCTCCTCCAACCGTGGCATCGGTGGAGGGAGCTGCATATTCAGTGGTGCTGATGAGGGCTGCCAAGGCCTTACACCTTGAGCTCCCCGTCGCGGCCGTGAGGCCTAACATCCTCACTGAGGTCTTCAAACCGCAGTCATGCCCACAGGAGCCACTGCTGCCGTTTAATGAAGCCTTGTCAGACGTTCTGTTGGGCACGTGGTCCAGGCCCGCTTCAGGTGCGCCTGTTGATCGGAACGTGGCCAGGCGCCACCGTCCTTGTCCGGACGACCCCAAGTTCCTGTCTACCCACCCCACTCCTGAGAGTCTGGTGATCCAGGGCTCGACCTCCCAGTCCGCATTCCCGTCGGCCCCGCCCGACCGGGAATCCAAGAGGTATGACCAGTTTGGCAAGAAGGTCTTCTCGTCCATTAGTTTGGGCCTGCGGTCTTGCAACACCGCTTGCCTCTTGGGCCGCTACACCCACTCTGTGTGGGACACGGTCGCGGAACTGCTGCCAGAATGCCCCATGGAGGTGCGGGCAAAACTCGGTCAGGCTGTGGCTGAGGGCCGAGATGCAGCGAAATATTCGATACGGTGTGGTCTTGATACGACCGACTCGCTGGGCAGGGCTATGTCAACGACGGTGGCGATTCGTCGCCACGCCTGGCTGAGATCCGCCAACTTTTCGGCTGATGTCCAGAATACGTTGATGGACATGCCGTTCGATGGCTGTCACCTGTTCGGTGACAAGGCGGACCACGCGCTGGAACGCTTCAAGGACTCCAGGGTCACGGCCAAGTCCTTGGGTCTCTCGACCCAGCGTCAGCAAACGGGTTCGTTTCGTCCCTTTCGTGGCCAAGGAAGGGGCGCCCCCACACGTGCTGCCAGCCACGCGCCGCAACAATCCTTTCAACGCGGTGGCGGCCGTGGAAACCGCCGTGGCGGCGGTCGGGGACAACGGCGGGGTCAGACCACACCTCCCCCCGCAGCATCTGCCTCAAAATCCTCCTAGTCAGTGCTTTCGGCCCCACGTGACGCCAGTGGGTGGCAGGGTTCGCCATCACCACGCTCACTGGCGCACGATCACTTCGGACAGGTGGGTGCTGCAAATCGTCCGAAGGGGCTACTCCCTCCCCTTCGAGACCACTCCTCCAGCCATGCCACCGCAGAACCACCGTGTGTCGGGGACCACTTGACACTTCTGCAGGAGGAAGTTACGGCCCTCTTGGCCAAGGGGGCCATCGAGCGCGTTCCTGGGCCAGAAGTAGGGCGTGGTTGTTATTCCCACTACTTTCTGGTACCCAAGAAGGACAAGGGGGGCCTACGTCCTATCTTGGATCTAAGGAACGTCAACGGCTTCCTCCGGAAGGAGAAGTTCAAGATGTTGACGTTAGCTCAGGTCTTGGCTGCTCTAGACCCACAAGACTGGATGGTGGCGTTGGACTTGCAGGATGCCTATTTTCACATCCCCGTCCTGCCGGCCCACCGGCGTTACCTGCGGTTCACGGTAGGCCAGGAGCACTTTCAGTTTATCGTGCTTCCCTTCGGCCTTACCAGCGCCCCACGGGTGTTCACAAAGGTGATGGCGGTGGTCGCAGCCCATCTGCGCAGGTTGGGGGTTTCAGTCTTCCCCTACCTAGACGACTGGTTGTTGAAGGCGGGCTCGCCCCAAACAGTCGTCCACCACCTTCAGATGACGGCAGACCTCTTGCACGACCTGGGGTTCTCCATCAATGTGCCGAAATCACACCTGTGTCCCTCTCAAAAGCTCCTTTTCATCGGAGCGGTTCTGGACTCGGCGCAGTTTCGGGTTTATCCTCCGGAACGGCGGGTCCGGGATATTCAGGCTTTGATTCCCATCTTTCAGCCGCTATCCCGGGTTTCGGTCAGGTTGACGCTGCGGCTGCTGGGACTGATGGCTTCCTGCATCCTTCTGGTGCATCACGCCCGGTGGCGGATGCGGGCTCTGCAGTGGGACCTGAAGTTTCAGTGGGCCCAGCATCAGGGCAACTTGTCCGACCACGTCTTGATCTCGGAGGGCACTGCGAGACAACTGCAGTGGTGGCTTACGGACCGCGATTGGGTCAGAGGCAGATCCCTCTCCCTTCCCCAACCGGAGCACGTTGTCGTGACGGACGCGTCCCTCCAGGGCTGGGGTGGCCACTTGGGAGAGGCAGAGATCAGAGGCATCTGGTCTCCGGCGGAGTCCCGGCTCCATATCAACATGTTGGAGCTGCGGGCGATTCATCTGGCACTGAAGGCATTCCTCCCCTTTGTCAACGGGAGTGTAGTGCAGGTGTTCACCGACAACACCACCGCCATGTGGTACTGCAACAAACATGGCGGAGTGGGGTCGTGGACCCTTTGCCAGGAGGCTCTGCGCCTCTGGCAATGGCTGGAACGTCAGGGCGTGACTCTGACGGTTCAACACCTGGCAGGTTCCCTGAACGCCAGGGCGGACGAACTCAGCCGTCGGTGCTCGATGGATCACGAATGGCGTCTGAACTCGGACGTGGCGCGAGGCATCTTTCTGCAATGGGGAGAGCCTTGGTTAGATCTATTCGCCACAGAAGAGAACGCGCAATGTCATCAGTTCTGCGCGTTGGAGTTTCCAAGACGGCACTCGACGGCGACGCCTTTCGGCGCGAGTGGAGTTGCGGTCTGTTATACGCCTTTCCGCCTATACCACTTCTGCCCAGAGTGCTGAAGAAGATCAGGCGCGACCGGGCCCAAGTTATCCTTGTGGCTCCGGACTGGGCTCGAAGGTACTGGTATCCCGAGCTACTCAGCATGTCAGTCGGTCCCCCGATCCGCCTGCCTCTTCAGGAGGACCTTCTGTCGCAGCAGCAGGGGACGGTCCTCCACCCGAACCTGTCCAGTCTCCACCTCCATGCTTGGAGATTGAGCGGCGGCAGTTGAGGCCATTTGACTTGCCTCCTGAAGTCTGTGATGTAATTCTGGCAGCCAGGCGTCCCTCCACTAAGTCGGTATACGCCTGTCGGTGGAACAGATTTGTGGCATGGTGCACAGCAAAGGCTGTGGATCCACTCTCTGCCCCTCTTTCCCAGGTTCTTCTGTTTCTTCTCTCTCTTGCCCAGCAGGGCTCTGCTCTGGGCACTATCAAGGGCTACCTTTCTGCCCTTTCAGCCTTTTTAAGGCTTCCTGATCAGCCTTCTTTGTTCAAATCCCCGATTGTAACTCGATTCTTGAAGGGCATCACTCACATGTTTCCACCTGTTCCGTTTGTGATGCCTCAGTGGGATTTGAACCTGGTTCTGACCTTTCTGATGTGTGCTCCCTTTGAGCCCCTTCATTCTTGCCCTCTCCGTCTCCTGACTTTAAAGACGGCTTTCCTGGTTGCCATCACCTCTGCCAGGAGGGTGAGTGAGCTCCAGGCTCTTTCTGTCAAACCTCCTTTCTTGTCCATTCATCCTGACAAGGTGGTTCTGAGGACTAGACCTTCTTTCCTGCCCAAGGTCGTTTCGGCCTTTCACATCGGGCAGTCCATCACCCTCCCTTCCTTCTTCCCGCCTCCGCATCCTTCAAAGGATGAAGAGCGGCTCCATCGTCTGGACCCAAAACGTGCGCTTTCATTTTATATGGATCGCACACGCCAGTTCCGGGTGGATGACCAACTGTTTGTTGGCTACGTGGGTGCGAAGAAGGGACGGGCGGTCCATAAACGGACCATCTCTCGATGGGTCGTTCTCTGCATCAAAGCGTGCTACTCTTTGGCTCGGAAGGATCCTCCTGTTGGGCTGAGGGCCCATTCCACTCGGGCCACGGCGGCTACTACTGCCTTGGGCCGGGGAGTCCCTTTGCAGGACATTTGCCAGGCGGCTACGTGGGCCTCGCTGCACACTTTCGCGAGGCACTACTGCCTGGACAGTCAAGTCCGGAGGGATGGCTTCTTTGGCCGTTCTGTCCTCCAGGACTTTCTGGTGTAGGAATGTATTGGTTCGCAGACCCACCACCGGGGTTGGTATTGCTGGGGTATTTATTCTAAGGTAAGGAATCTAACACTAACGTGTTTCTTTCAGATGAACAAGTTACTTACCTTCGGTAACGATATATCTGTAAGAAACATTAGTTAGTGTTAGATTCCTTACCGAACCCACCCATCCTCCCCGTTCTGCGAACTGATACCTAGGGTTAAGGACATCCCTTTCAGGGCCCTAGTTTTACATGGCACCAGTGTTGGTTCTCTCATGGCTCTGCGTCTCCTGGCGCGGAAAAGCTGTGTACAAAGAACTGACGTCAGCGCGCGGAGGCGGCGTCTATATACTCCAGCGACGTCATCACGGCGCATGACGCCGACGACGGACACGGAGCCGCAGGGGACGCCTGCAGAAGACGCCTACCGACGCGCAGGGGTACTGCTACGCAAAAGTTTCCGGATCCAGACTGACGCCTGGGGTTATTCTAAGGTAAGGAATCTAACACTAACTAATGTTTCTTACAGATATATCGTTACCGAAGGTAAGTAACTTGTTCTTTAGTGACATTCCTAAACAACTAAACTCAAGCAGAATAATATTGGCCCAGTCTTTCTTGTTGCTACCTTGTATAACAGTTACATTGTATTGACCCCTTCAGGAAGAAATAAAAATGACTTTCACTCTCTTTTCCCTTTCTTTGAATGACATATAGTTTGTGGTTGTGTAGATGTTTATCAGTGTTTATATATTTACATTGGTGAGGGATATTTCCCTTTTTGGTGGGCTTTTATCAGTTATTATAGGTTTAAACTTCAAACAGGATAGCCTACTTATGATATAGACCCTGATTTATATCCTGCCCTTCCATACATTCTTGAATATTCCATCACAAATCAGGAGCGAATAGGTAGGGCTGCTACTTTTCGTGAAGACCAGCTCCACAAGGAACATATAGAAGAGGATTTCCTCTTTGAGACCCTTTCATCTAAGTCAATTTGATATTAAATTCATAATAAATCTTTACAACAACCGGAAAGAGGCTCGCTATACACATCTTTTTAAATAAATACCCACCTCAAGCTTTACATTTTACTCCCTTAATGATGCCTGATCTCTATGTAATTTCATTCATCTAGAATTCCACTAGGCGACGAGTCAGCAGGGAGCTACATTTTTAGACTAGGCTCACCCCTAGTATAACATCATCCCTCCTACCCTTCATGGGCCAGTGTTAATATGGGTTTTATATTTATCACTTAAGCACTTTATGTAACACTGTGGCACTTTTTTTTTATTCTCTCTGGCATTATGGGTCAGGAGCACGCAGGCCAAATCATCATATTTCAGACTGATCTTATCAGCTTCAAATACAAGATGTATGTTATTAAGTACAGCATATTGAACAGATTATGGTTCGACTTCATCCAAGGAATAACAGGGTATCATTTAATACAAAGACACGGTATACCTGCACTAAGCACTTTAATATTTCTCTGGTATGAGAGAGGTACAACGTTCACTCAGTAACTATCTGTATTTAAGCATTAATTTAGAATCCAATGAGGTGATGTGTACTATAGCAACAGTAGCCAGTACACAGCTGAATGGCGTGTCAACATAAAATATGGTCGAGATGAACATGATAAAGCATTTAAGCAAATATTAAGGTTTTATGAAATTTGTACTTGACCAACAGCTTCTCGAATTTTACATCAGGATATATGTATATATTTGTATATATATATATATATATGTATATTTATATGTATAGGTAATATGTATGAGTATGTATATATATGTATGTGTATGTATATATGTGTATGTATATATATGTATGTGTATGTATATATATATGTATATATGTATGTATGTGTGTATATATGTGTGTATGTATGTGTATATATGTATGTGTATATATATATATATATATATATGTGTATGTGTATATGTATGTGTATATATATATGTGTATGTGTATATGTATGTGTATATATATATATATGCATATGTATGTGTGTGTGTATATATATATATATATATATATATATATATATATATATATATATATATATATATATATATATATACGAAACACCACCACGCCACTACCAATCCCCACTCGGATCAGCGAAGCGATAACCAGGAGACAGACCACTGGATCAGGTTACAAGTTCTTTATTTCAGTTCAGATGGTAAAAGTGCATAGCGCGTTTCGGGCTAAGAAAGCCCTTGCTCCCATGCCTATATATGTGTGTGTGTGTGTATATATATATATATGTATATATATATGTGTGTGTATAAGTTGACCATGGATTACTGGTACCTGCTTCGGCGGATTTGTTTGTTTCCACTCACCTGGATATCCTTGGTCCACCTCCAGGTTCGGAAAAATGTGGGGTGGGGTGGTTGTCATTGACTGCACGTTGGAGAAGCGGATTCCCTGCTTTACCACCGCCGATTGCTTTCCGGAGACTTGGGGGTTGCTGTAGTCAGGGACTAAAGGAGAGAGCTTGATTTGGCGCACTGAGGAACTTGGGGGTTGGATTCTGAAAGACCGCTCCGCCACTGCAACGCCTCACGGCACGGAATGGGGCATTCTGGGAACTATAGTTGCCGTGTACCAGGCAACACACAGGAGGCGTGAGCGTTTGGGACCTAGAGAGGCGGAGCAGATGTCTATCCATCAGGACGCAGCAGGACATTTAAAGCAGGTAGTTGAGCTGCGATGTTACTACTAACCCTGGCGCTGAAGAAGGCAGTAATAGCCGAAATGCATTCGCCATGTTGTGATGTGCTCCAGATTAAAGCTCCCTCCAAGCCTTTCCCTGGTGTGGCCTCTTTCTTCGTTTTTGAGAAGTGTGCGGACATTGTTGCGTGGTTTTCCAGTGCCACGCGTGGGGGCCCCTGCAGCGTCAAGTTGACCATGGATTACTGGTACCTGCTTCGGCGGATTTGTTTGTTTCCACTCACCTGGATATCTTTGGTCCACCTCCAGGTTCGGAAAAATGTGGGGCGGGGTGGTAGTCATTGACTGCACGTTGGAGAAGCGGATTCCCTGCTTTACCACCGCTGATTGCTTTCCGGAGACTTGGTGGTTGCTGCAGTCAGGGACTGGAGGAGAGAGCTTGATTTGGCGCACTGAGGAACTTGGGGGTTGGATTCTGAAAGACCGCTCCGCCACGCCTCACGACACGGAATGGGGCATTCTGGGAACTGTAGTTGCCGTGTACCAGGCAACACACCAGAGGCGTTAGCGTTTAGGACCTAGAGGGGCGGAGCAGATGTCTATCCATCAGGACGCAGCAGGACATTTAAAGCAGGTAGTTGGGCTGCGATCTTACTACTAACCCTGGCGCTGAAGAAGGCAGTAATAGCCGAAATGCATTCGTCATGTTGTGATGTGCTCGAGATTAAAGCTCCCTCCAAGCCTTTCCCTGGTGGGGCCTCTTTCTTCGTTTTGGAGAAGTGTGTGGATATATATATATATATAGATAGATAGATAGATAGATAGATAGGCCCAGTAATCAATTTCCATTCTTGAAAAAGATTGAAGCACTCCAGGTAAGTGGCAAAGGTTTTATTTCGCCAGCAGCAACAGTGATATAGACAAACGCGTTTCAGACAAAGTCCTTCTTCAGTGTCAACAATATACTGCGCGCGGCTCTTTTTATCTCTTTTTATGTACGTCCTCACTGCAATAAAGTGAAGACTGACTTCAATCTGAAAACGTTCTCAACATAGTTAGGAGCGCTGGTAAAACGTGGCGGCCATTACATATACAACATATAATGCATGAGCGAGATGTAACAATTTGGGATCGATCCCTATTAACATGCAAACATCACCATTGGCCAATATCCACTGCCAGTGAATGCTACGATCTTGCCGTGTATCGGCATATCACTGGCATAGTTACCCAAGCTGCGCCCTAAAAAAAGGCACCCAATATTGCTACAATTTATGCTAGCTTCGATCCAGCCGTGTATCGGCATGACCCCAGATTAAAATCATTTTTGGTCGTTACAAAATCATATATATCAATATATCACCAGCCGGTGATATAGAATACTGATAAATTTCCTTACAAACTGAAAGAGCAAGAGATATTAATCTCGCCATAATAACTAACAAGGCTACATACATATGAAGACATCAATCAAAACAATGGTCGAGAGCGACCACACAGTTCATATGATAGACAATGTAAAAGATGAATAGAATAGCAAATAGCATCCTGACAACCTGAGGAGACAACTCATGACCGTTCTTCAAAGGACGTGAGAAGCTTAATACAGATTTTTCTATGCCTCAATGGTTTAAGATAACAATAGTCAAGATGCAGAACAACAGATGACATAAGATAACCAGAGGGTCATTTTCCTAGATGGACTGTAAGTTCTTCCCCTATATTCAACCCCAAGGGACTCTTTGTCTGCAGGTCGATGATATATCGGGACTCTAATCTCCGAAGACTCAACAGTCTATCAAACCCTCTGGGGTTTAACGGTACATGGTCAATGCCAAAGTATCGTAGCTGCTCCCTGTTACTTTCATGTACTTTGGCAAAGTGCCGCGCGACAGGATATGTTATGTCTTTGTTTGCAATTGCTCATTGATGTTCCAATATCCGGAGTTTCACATTGTTGATAGTACTCCCGATATATTTGAACCCGCAGGGACAGACCAGGCAATACACTACAAAAGGTGTTGTACATGTGATGAATTTGCTAATGATTTTTGGTCTCCCTAGACCTGGAATACTATACATTAGTGTGCGTCTGCTGTTTTCACACGCTCGACATTTACCACATGGGTAGAACCCCCTCAAATCTCTCAAAGTACCACTAGTCTTGGAGTGAATGGGCATTAAATGGCTCTGGACAAGACTGTCTTTGATTGATTTTAACTTCCTGAACGTAAGTAGTGGTTTAGCTGGAACATCATTACATATGATGGGGTCAGTACGTAATATGTGCCAGTTTTTAGTGATCGTTTTTCTGAGTTGATTCGCCTCATCTGAAAAGGTAGTAATCATGCGAAATTTATTTGTTCATTCAGATTGCTCATTTCTATTGGAAATTTGTTCAAGGAGATGTTGTCTAGGGATTCTCTGTACCTTTTTTAGGGTGTTATCCAAAAGTGCTTGGTCATAGCCCCTAATAAGGAATCTAGCAATGCAGTCTTTTGCTGCTGAGGTGAAATCTGCTTCTAGAGAACAATTACGTTTCAATCTCAGCAGTTCGCCATACGGAATGCTGCGAATCAAGCTAAAAGAATGGCTACTTTCAGCATGTAAAATGCTGTTGCCGGCTGTCGGCTTCCTGTAAAGAGCAGTTTCTAGTGCTCCTTTGCGGACAAATACCTTCACGTCAAGGTAATGTACCTCAGTCTTGCTCATGTCAAATGTGAATTTCAGATTCATCTGATTATCGTTGAGATCCTTAATGAATTCCTCTGCTTGTGTGGTGGAGCCCCTCCACACTAAGAAGAGGTCGTCGATATATCGACGCCATACTAAAATGTACTCGGCCCATTTGTGGTTGTTACCTGCTAGGGCTACCTGCTCCTCCCACCAGCCTACGAAAAGGTTTGCGTAGCTGGGGGCGAAGCAGGTTCCCATCGCAGTTCCACTGATTTGCTTAAAAAAGTCATTCTGAAACAAGATGTTGTTATTTCTAAGACAAAAGTCTAAACATTCTATCAACATCCTACCATGTTCCATTTTTTGTCCAGAAAATATTTTACAGCCTCTATCCCCTGAGTGTGTTGAATACTTGTATAGAGGCTGGCAATATCTAGGGTAATGAGCACATATGTAGGATCCCACACGATTCGTTCAATTTGTCCGATAAAGTCTTTGGTGTCTTTAACATATGATTTTAAATCGACCACAAAGCAGGAAAGAAAGGAGTAGATGTAAATTGACAAATTTTCAGTAAGTCCCTCTTTGGAGGAGACAATGGGTCTCCCCGGTGGGTGCTGAAGGTCTTTATGCACCTTGGGTAATTGATAAAACGTAGGAATTATAGGTTCAGGATTCCTAAGGAAAAGAAACTCATTCGTATCTAGCATGAGTTTGTTTCGCCATTTGTTCAAGAGATCATGATAGGCCTTGATACTTTCAGAATATTCCTTTTTATTTATTCTTAGATAGTTTTTAGATCTTGAAGCTGGCTCAACGACTCAGCGCAATATTGCTCTCGTGTTAAAAGTACACTTTTTTGTATAGTTTAGCGCTGCACGTTTCTTTGTTTCACGATAAAAACCCTCTTCACATAGCATGAACATATGCCTATGGGTTCTATGTTAGACTCAGTAGAGTCAACAGCCATCATCTAGTCTTCCAACCAGCAATGGTTATTCCAGTCCATTCCATAGACTGAGTTACCAAGCGAGAGGAGGCCAAACCCAAATGATGAAACCTCACAATTTGTGAATGATGGATACTGGCAGGAGAGTTTTTCCTCTCTAACAGAGGTGGTTGGTACTTATACCTGTTGACATATTTTCATCCTTCCCCTCACTCATGTTCCACCTATTTGTTCAGACCCAAGGTGTTGTGTGATTTGTGTATGTTCTATAGGGGATACACACCTTGCAGGTCTTTAACCATATCCGCGCTAGTGGAATTCTGGAGCTATGCTGAGATATTTAAAATCCCATGTTACATGACAAGCTGGGCTCGTCATCAGTGCGAGAGGAGGCTACACCATGACGAGCCCAGCTCGTCATGAGCCTGGAAGGGGTTAAATGATTCCCTGAGACCTCCCATAATGTTTTGTTCCTTATTTTTCTAATGTTAAAGCTTGGTCAGCTAGCGCTCCTGCCTTATTAAGCACATTTGACAGGAGATTATAATATATTTTCAGCAGGTGGTGTCTTCTCTTCTCATGAGGAAGAGTTGTTAAATGTCATGCAGGGAGGCTTTGAGCTATCAATTCACAACATTAGCACTGTGAAATACATAGAGTTGCAGCTAAATCAAAATATGGTCAAAAACGTTTAATGGAGGGGAACGTAGCCATGAAATTGTAGACTCGATCCTTGTGCCCAATACCCAATCTAGGCTTTACTTTTAGATGCTGTTTAGTCCTCCAGTTTATCAGTAAGTAATACATATAAGGTTTGTTGTGACATCCTTGACATTGTAGACCAGTAAATTGTGTGTTTTTAGTTTCAAGAGCAATAGCTCCACTTAGTGTAGAAACAAGACCTTCTGACACTCGAAACAGGAACTGCTTATATTCAGCCGCTTCTAAGCCACCAGTCCTGGGTCTCCAGAAACAAAGGAAAGACAAGGAGTTTGTTTTTTTGGGTCTTTTGACCATCTATTTTTCTGCAATTAACATATATGTCAATGTTTGCACAAACCATGTATACAAACCTTAAGGGAGCACATCCTTTTGCATTTGCACCTTGTGACCATGATGGTGTATATGCTATAAAGAGATTCTAGATGCACCTTTTTATGATGTATGTTTGTTAGTGTGGATGTTAAATAACCTCTCAATACTGGTTAGCAAGGGGAATCTACAGCAATTCAGCTAAAACGAATCTGGGAGATGCTAAATTCAGAGGTACCCTCAGGTCAATGACATTAGTAGTCAACAGGGGCTGATTTGGGCAAATTGATGCCCATGACCCAGGAAAGGTGAAAGACAATTTAGAGTTTTGTCTTGAATGCCCTTGTAGAAGGAGAGGATACTGTTGAGGTTTTGATCATCGCCTAATGAGTTTAATAAGTGTTCAATGAACATTCTGCAAGAGGTCAGGACATTCATCTTCACTTTTCTTTCTACAGGCCTGCATCTGAATATTCAAGTCCAGTCCGGCCTCTTAGTTGCTTCGTGGATGAGAATACGCCAATACCAATAGCTAATGGTGCAACGTGTGGGCAGGCATCTGATCCGAGATTGGCAGAGAGGAGAGTCCGATCACAGCGGCATCGGAATTACATGAGCAGAACACATTTACATACACCACCTGATTTACCCGAAGGCTATGGTAAGCAGATTAGCAAAGGATAAAACATTCGTTTTTCTTTTAAAAAATTGTAGAATTCACACTAAGCATGTTTTTCTCTTGTGCTTCAATTTTCAAGAAAATATTTTGATCGAAAGTTGAGTAAATAGAGCCAAAAAATATTGATATTTGGTGAAAGATGGCATCTCAAACCCTTGCTGCTAACACACACACCCTGCATAACAAAATAAAACATTACTTATAGTACATGGTCTCTTCATAGAGTATAAGTAAACGCTGAAAGCTGCACAATGCAAAGATAAAAATCTTTAATTTTACATCTTTTATGTATGTAATCAATGTGTAAAACCCTTTACTAAAGTAGATTTGATACCCACAGCGTTTTTGCTGCCTAAACTATTTTTCATCGGTACTTTAGTAGTGGATTAAAGGTTAAGTAAAATGTGTGCATAGGCATGTAGCCTCACATAGTGAAACAAGCATTGGCATAGCCAATAGGTCTCGCTTTTGGAACCTTATAAGTGTTTATCTATGCAACAGTTGATGTTGTTGCACAAGGATATTGTGCTGCATAACTGAATACTTATAATGTCCCAAATGCAAGACCTATTGACTATGAGAATGGATAGCTAATAGTTCTGGCTTTGAAACCACGTAGTTTCAAAGCACACTGTTTTATCAAAAACAATGGGTGCTGCATAAAAATGGCATTCGTTGACAGGGGAATGTTCATTAGAAATACTGGTGTGGTGCACAAGGAGAAGAGACAAACTGGGTGGTGTATTTATACATGGAGCCATTAGCCAGGAGGTAGGGTAATTTCAGGAGACTGCTCAAGAGAACGGTAGTTTCTAGTAAAGGAGAGATTACTAGAAAAATGGGGGCGCTAGAGGGCGCACAAGCAAAATGGCCGCACTGCCGTGAGGCTCCTACTTCCTCGGCCCAAAATCCTACAGTTATCCTGAGTAAATGAATATAAAAATCGCTTAAAGTTGGCTGAACTGTTGCGCTAGCCTCCCATCTTTGATGGGTGTGAAGAGGAAGACATTTGGAGCCTGTGAACCGCAGCGCCAGGTAGAGTTGTGACCGGTCTAGCTGTCTGAACAGCGTTGAAGCGAGAGGCGCCCGCCACGGTCAAGACAGACCGAGGCTTCACACGAGGCTTCTAGGTCGCGGGAGCTGCAGACTACAGATAGCGAGAGCGCTGGCCCGAGGAGCACCGCGCAAAGATCAGCGTTCCATATTCGGCGGCCGGAGCCAGTGAGAGCCGAGACCGCGTCGAACCCGGCAGCGTGGCGCACTGGAGAACCGAGCAAGTGGGAGCTATCTTGGTGCGTACAAGGGACCGAAGCGCGCGGAACTGCTGAGAGGGCGCCCCCTCCCCCCAAGAGACAGCGCACGGCTCCGCAGAGTACCGGGAAGCGAAGCGGTGTTACCGGACACGTGGGAGGCAGGCGCTGACATGCCCGGTGGCCGCAGGGGGAAAGAAGAGCTGTGACCAGACCGGATTTGGGGCCCGGAATACATCCCCCCCCCCCATCCCCCACCCCTCCCCTTTCGAAGCGAAAATACAGGTACCGGAGCCCGCGGGGAGGCATTCAACGGCTGGAGGCTTTTGGGGGCAGCGTGCCTTGAATTGGGTGTCGCAAGACTGGGCCCGGCACCTCCTGGGATCTGCAGGTGATTATTGCAGGGCACTGTGGGTGCGACGAGAAAGCGTGAACGACTCCCCTTGTTATTGTAAAGCGTGAAGAGGCACTGAAAGGCCAGCTGTACTAGGGTGGGGTGCATGACCATTGTACACATCTGGGACACCTGTGGGACCGGAGTAAGGCGCAACACGATGCTGCGAGTCAAGTCACAGTGAAGCCCGGCACCCACGGAGCACTGCTCTGACGGACAGAAAGAGACACAGGGAGGCAGCGGGAGAGGAGGTCCACTACAGGAAAACTCGGGCAGAAGCTGGCAGCAAGACAGTTGTGCGGGCGGTGAGCACTGTGTCTACCCTTGCAGGACAGGCGGGCGCATTGCCGGGGTGCAGGCGTGAACCCTGGTCTGACGCAGCCACACTGGTTGCATGTGCTAGGAACCGCAGGGATCATTTGTAGTACGCAGCCCTTTTGTACACAGCAGGAGTTATGGGGAAGCCTGACACAAAACAGCCTAAACTTACTTTTGATGCCGCGAAGAAAGGAAATAAGACCACACAGGAAGGCCAAGAGACGGAGTCTGGGGCACATACCAGCGGAGGGGCCACGGCACAGGCGTCGGATATCAACATCATCTTGCAGGAGATACGGCAGGGATTTGCGACAGTGGTGGACAAAGTAGACCGCATGTCCTCTAGAATGGATGCTATAGCGCACAAACTCAACGGGCACGAGGAACGTCTTAAAGAGGCGCATATCTGACACAGACGATGTCGCTGGCAGTCACACCGCACAACTTACAAGAATGGACAAGATTTTAAGGACAATAGCAGACAAAAACGAGGATTTGGAAGCCCGCCGCAGGCGCAATAACATCCCCATACTTGGAATACCAGAATTGACAAACACTGGTAGAATGAAGGACTATATTGAACAGTTACTACTGACTGCAGTCGGTAAAGAAGTTTTCTCCTCACAGTTCATAGTAGAGAGAGCACACAGAATGCTTGGACCGCGACCAACACCAGGGAACTCCCCGCGGCCCATAATCGCGAGGTTACTGAACTATAGTGATCGAGACGTGGCCCTCCGTGCAGCAAGGAACAAGCAGACATTAACGTATGATGTCAACACCTTCTCGATATACACAGACTTCACACCCATGGTGCAAGAGGAGAGGTGCAAGTTTATTGAAGTAAAGAGGAAGCTGCGAACGGCACAGATAGATTATGCGTTCCTATACCCTGCGAAACTGCGAGTGACGCACCAAGGAAGGCAAATATTCTATACGAACCCGCAGCAGGTTAAAGACTTTCTCAGTTAAGTGAAGCGAACAAACCAAGGTGGAGGTGGTCAGAGGGATCTGGAGCGCCCTGACCACGCGGGCGACAATGAAGACTTGGAATGAACATTCTCCGTGAACACTATTGTGTTAAGTAAGGGAATGGTTGTTGGGCTACTAGATACGGACATTCGGCCTGTCTAGAGGGAGGTGAGATCTTTCTGATTGACTCATTTGCTCGTATGTTATTGTAGTCCCATGCCTGCTCCCCCAGCAAATGGGCTGGCACGACATCACAGGGAGGCTTGTGGGGAGCGGGGGGAATGTGTAGCAGTCTAGACAAGTCCCCCAACGGGTATTCCCCATGGACGAACACTGCAATGCATGTTAAGGGGTGACAGTATGTTGTTTGTTGAAGTTGGGAGATGGGGAGGAGGGGGGTATTGAATTTTGGCAAAATTGGGTTGCTTCAGTGGGAGGGGGGAGGAAGGGGACAGGGTTTGGTTAATTGGTTCAAACGAAACATTGAATGTACGGCCTTCTTAAGGGGCAAACTATTGGGATGGGAGGACAGGGAACAGCATCGTAAAATCGACATTTGGCAGATGTATGAGCGGTCACTGGGCCCAGTGAGGGCTGCAGGGAGGACAGTCAGGACGCAGAAAATAATTGGACACTATGACTAATACGACTGTGGGTGCACTAAATATAATTACATGGAATGTGAGAGGGTTGGGCGATCCCAGGAAAAGAAGGCATATATTATCTTACCTTAACAGACATAACGTACACATTGCTATGCTACAGGAGACTCATTTTGCACTACAGCCACAGCACACATATGCCGCCAGATGGGCGGAACATGGAGTCTTCTCTTGATACTCCACTTATGCACGGGAAGCAGCGATATTAATTTAGACACAGGTCCCCTTCTGGCTGAGGGCACTGCTTTGGACTTGGAGGGCAGGTTTTGCCTTGCATGGGGCCGGTTGGGCACCACGACCGTAACGCTAGTCTGTTGTTATGGGCCAAACTTGGATGAGACGGGGTTTTTTGACGCACTGCGGGCTAAGATATTTGAGATAGACTCCACTCATATCATATAGGTGGGGCGACTTTAATGTGACTTATTATCCCGGATTGGACAGATAGGCTCCCGCCCCACACCATTACACCAAAGCGCAGGCCGGGCTGAGAGACATAATATCTGCCTATCAGCTTGTAGACACATGGCGTCATACACACCCGCATGCAAGGGAAGGTACACATTTCACAGCGCAGGCGCAAACATGGGCCCGACTGGATTATTTTTTAGTGTCCAGGGGAACGGTCCCTGCGATAGACACAGTGAAACACCTGGCACGATCCTACTCGGACCATGCACCAGTAGTAATGGCGCACGCATCTGTTGATTTCACCACACCACGCAGCCCAAGGTGACTTCATGCCCCTATATTGCTCGACACTGTGTTCCAGGAGAAA
The DNA here is from genome assembly GCF_964263255.1 of Lissotriton vulgaris. Taxonomy (NCBI): domain Eukaryota; kingdom Metazoa; phylum Chordata; class Amphibia; order Caudata; family Salamandridae; genus Lissotriton; species Lissotriton vulgaris. The sequence continues at coordinate 693,244,436 of NC_141695.1, read as the reverse complement.
CTGCGGGAATAAATACCCGACTTTTTTGAATGAAATAAAGACTCAGTGAATAGTGTGGAGATTATCTGGGAGGCCTTTAAGGTCACGGTCCGAGGATACTGCATAGCCAAAGGGTCCGTCGTGCTTCGGGATATCATGAATTCCCTGCAAAATCCTGAAATAAATCTTAAAAAACTGGAGACAGAACTCACCCGAGACCCTAGGGGTGCCACACAAGCGTTGTTCAGGAGTAAGCTTTCAGAATATATGGAAGAGGCTAAAAGAGAGGCACAATTCCGTGGTAAGCACTGGGTTGCCTACGGGGAGAGGCCTGGGAAGGCGTTAGCGCAGAAGGTGAGATGGCCTAGATGCAAAAATTATGTAATGGAAGTGATAGATCCGGAGGGGGAAGTGTGCCAAGACACCACCAGTATACTCAACGCTTTTTTGGGGCATTACAAAACCCTCTACACCACAACTAGAACAAACAACCTTGAATTAGACGGTTTTCTGGGGGATGTAGAACTGGGCCGGACTCAGCGACGTACAGAGAACTTTCCTGTGTGCACCCTTTGAACTCGACGAGGAATGGGATGCGATCATGGGACTACAGTCTGAGAAAGCCACAGGGACAGACTGCATCCCAGCAGAATTTTACAAAACATACATAGATCTAATGGCCCCTATTCTTCGAGAGGTGTATGAAGATGCATTAGAAGTGGGACACCAACCAGCCTCTATGAGGGAGGCGCTCATATTGTCGCTGCTAAAACCGGGTAAGGAACCCGCTCAATGCGACTGATATAGGCCTTTGTCGCTCCTTAATTGCGATGCAAACATTTTGGCCAAATTGATTGCGACTCGCTTGAGTCTCTTAATGGAAAGTTTGATACTCCCCGATCAATCTGGCTTTGTGCCTGGTAGGGCCACTTCCCTCAATTTGAGAACACTATTTGCAGTCTTAAATAATGTCTCGTCTGACCTGCCGCTGGCAGCCGTGTTTTTAGACGCCACTAAGGCGTTTGACTCCATAGAATGGGATTATATTTTTGGAGTTATGAGACGAATGGGCTTCCCCCCGCTATTCCTGTCATGGATTGAATTGTTGTACTGTTTGCCAGTGGCGAAGGTCCTTATCAACGGACGCACGTCACATACTTTCAGTATAACGAGGGGGACACGACAAGGATGCCCCCTGTCTCCCTTGCTATTCGCAATAGCGACAGAACCGCTGGCGGCAAAAATAAGACATCACAATGATAAGACTCTCCGTTGTAATTTGCGCCAGGTATTAATCTCACTATATGCGGACAAATCACTCTGTACGTGCGCGACCCCCAGCAAAATCTAAACTCCGTATTAAGAGAATTCATTAAGAGAATTTATTGTTTTTGGACACCACTCGGGAGTCCAGATAAACTGGGGAAAATCTTGCATTTTTCCGCTGACCACAGCTGCTACGCACCTCTCGCCAGATTTCCCTTTAGAGTGGTGCGAAGAGGAAGTGAAATATTTGGGGATCAGAGTCACCAAGAATAGAGAAGAACTCATAAGGATAAATTATGCCATGACTAAAATAACAGATTGTGTCATGCGTTGGGTAGCGCTGCCCCTCTCCATGGCGGGTCGGGCTTCTTTGCTCAAAATTATAGTACTCCCCCGGCCGTTGTATTTTTTTCTGAACATTCCCTTTTATCCGGGGGTGTTTTTCTTCAAATTGCTCAGAGCGGAAATTATGCGACTGGCGTGGGGGGCAAACAGCCCAGGATGCAGTGGTAGGTGATAAGACCATACTCTCTGGGTGGTTTTCGCATACCGAATTTTGAACTTTATTTTCGGAGTGCACAGGCCCACTACTCCTGGTTCTGGGTGAAGCAGCCGAAATACATGCCACAAGTGGCGGCAGAGCACTGGCTCTCGCACCCCATACCTATTGAAGGTGCACTATATGAGGGAGTAGCCAAGAAAGATAAGGCAGCCAACGCCCTCACAGGTACGATAACAGCATGGCAGCGCATACAACGTATGCTGGATGTACCCATGACATATTCGCCCCTACTGCCTCTTGCTTACCACCCAGCCATGCCTTTGTTACAGGAAGGGGTCTTTAGGAATTTCCAGCAGCGGACACAAGTAAATAGATAGGGGGGCCTGTACCACGAAGGCCAATTCCGTAGTATTGACCACTTGTTCCAAACCACACAGAGGACGCCACTAGATGTCTTTATATATCTCAGGCTTCGAATTGGGATAAGGACGATTACTCCTGACTTTCCGGCGGAGCCCAGGTGCTGGCTTCTCTGCAGCTTATAATGGAGAGGGCATCGCCCAAGCGATTGGTATCATTGATCTAGAACTCTGTATGCTGACTAATGATAACACCCCCTCCACCCTCGCGTAAGAAATGGAATGAGGAGCTGGGCCTTGAACTGACAGATGTACAATGAGAGGAATGCTGTCTGCAAACTGAACGAGTATCAGCCAGCAGTAGACTTAGGCTCACACAGTACACATTTTTACACAGATTGTATTATACACCAGCTAAGATGTACAGGTGCAAATTAAGAGACGATGATAGGTGTGATAGATGTCGCACAGCGGTGGCGGACTTCCTTCATGTGGCGTGGTGGTGCCCTGAGGTGATTGCATACTGGGACCAGGTGTTTACGGCACTGCGCAAAATGATAGAGACTCCTGTAGAGGCCGCACCTCTGACGGCACTACTGGGATATGTCAAACCGATACGACCAGAACTTCGCAAATTTATTGCGCTGGCATTGCTAATGGCTAAGAGACGGATAGCGTGCCGGTGGGGCAGGGGTCGGCACCCAAGTTTAAGGAATGGATGTCTGACTTGGTTATGTGCCAGGAAAGACTCTCAACCTATGCAGAGTTACAACCAGTGGCCTCCCAGCCCAGGGATGTGTGGCCTCCTTTACAGTGCTACTTACTAGCTCACCTGAGAGAGGAAGAGTAATAGACCAGAGAGAAATCGAAGGGGAGTTGCAAGGAGAGGAGTCGCCTTGGACTGTAGAGAAAGGAGGGCAGATGTCTGAGACAGTGAGTAACTGGACTTGTGCCAACAGTGGCAGTGGGTACAGTGGTAATTCAGGGTGCATGGATATGGGATACGATCCAGCATATGTGTTCTTATATGGTATTGCCTGGAAACAAAAAAGCGGTGTTGTACTGAGATGCCCATGTGACTCGCAATACATTCGGATATTCTGTTATTGTTGTACCAGAGATGTAACTTGCTTGGTCGAACGAGGATTATTCGAACTGTTGAAAAATACCTGTCCTGTATTGCAGCATGATGTGTTGATGCTATGGAACTGTTCACTCGAAAACTAATTAAACAGATGTTTAAAAAAAAAGACATTACTAGAAAAATGGCAGATGGCAACAAAGGGGTGTGGTCAGCTGTTTACTCCATAACAAAGGAATGTCTTCAACTGGGCGCTCAACACAGCTGCCAGATGGTACAGAACAGATGTCTTTAATCAAATGCCAAAAGGTCTACTCACCAAAGGATCTCAATTTTGTAGTAAAAAGTGATTATGAATTCAAAGTATTGCATTTTGGGATCTAACCAGCACCAGGATTTTTACAAAGACCTTGGTGATGGCCGACTTAAAGAGGGAGCCAGCTTATGTATTTAGGTGACTGTGTGATTTTTGGTGAACTCTGTCCAACACTGTGAAAACAGCTTTCAGATGATAATCAACATATTGGATCAATCAGGGTTCACAGTCCGTGTGGAAAATAATACTCCACACTACTACAAAAAGAGAAAACCTTTTTAGGGGCAACTCCTGGCTTTTCCTTGACTGCAAAGGGTGTCGCCACTGCTGGAACACACTTCCTTTACCAAAGATCTTCGATGGTGAAGTTATTAGGGATTATGGCAACATGTATTCGTTTGATTCCAATTTCAAGACTGCAGTAAGATCTATTGAGAAATGGCTAAAGAACCAGTGGTCCCAATTAATAGGGGACTGGGAGGATTTAGTAGCTATAACAAGCAAATCGGGCACGGAGTTGAATGCTTGAAATGGTGGAACACAATATACTGAAGGGCAGGCCTTTTTTCAAGCTTAGAGTCCACCCCATGCCATTATCTCAACACATTCTTCTTGATTGGTGTGGAGTAAACACCTTTCCAATCCATTGTTCAGGGGAAGAAGAGAAAGAAGCAGCAAGAGACTTAAACTATTGCAAACGTTTAAGTCCACATTATAGCTTTGAAGGCTTCCAAAGTTGCATCCAAGAAAAAGTGGGCAAACACCACAAACGAGAGTTTGAGCTATTGGCATTGTAAATGACAATACCTTTTATTTATGTGTTTTGAAAACCTGAAAGCGGTGCGTAAATAAGCACTTTGTACTTGTAGTCCTTGCTTATGACAAGCAAGTCTGGCAGTAAACGAGGCGCAGTTACTGCCACTAGCCTTGGTTTTCGCAAGCAACGACTATCAGTGGGAAAGTGCTTGTTAAGGCACTGCTTGCAAGTTTTTAAAACGCATACATAAAAGGCATTGTTATTTTCAATGCCAATAGCTCAAACTCTCACAAATGCGAGACCTGTTGCATTGCAAATGCTTGTTTAATGGAGATTCTGCCTGTTTTCCCTTTCCATAGGAATTCGGAAATTAGGGCGTCGATACTGTTAAAGTAATAATAGACATAATAAAAATAATATTTGCAGGGGTAGCATGGAAGTGATAAACTTACTGTGTTTTAAACAATGGCTCTTGGATTCCTAGTTAAGCTTCTATGGCCAAACACCTTTCACAGACCCCCCCCCCCCCCCTCCCCAATCCCCTACCTTTTTTTACCCACTTAAAATACTGGGTGCAACAATACAACTTTTATTGAATCATAGCCCTTTGTTAAATGGCTCTGTGTGAGGGCAGTGCAATCAATGTGTGCCTTGTGTACACGAGTCCGCTATTATGTGACTCCGTGATATGCTGCTGCATTCTCCACTCTCCAGGAAGAATTTCTGATGTTACTTATGACATTTGTGTATTCTTTTTAAGTAATTAAGGGCCCGATTTAAAGTTTGGAGGACGATATTCTGTCTGCTGTATCACAATTGAAAATAATGCACTTGTAATACGGCGGACGGGATATCCAGCACGTTTGTGATAGTGTAATTTATGCGCTAAACGTTAAATCTGGCCGTAGGTAATTTTATTGTTCCATTAATTAAAGTAGATACAAAACATTGCCTTTCCTAGAGATTAAAATAGATTCAAAACTTGTATAATGAATGATGTAAAGTAATTACAAATATTCAACAATCTCGTGCTCAATTTGGTAAAAATGAGGTGTATAAAGTTTGCATCACTAGATAGCTCTGAGGCGTTTTTTTTATTAATCTTTTTATTCATAAACAAAACAATATTATTAACAAATAACAAATCGGGTGGTCTGACACAATCTGCAACTCGGGTTTCATCATGGCAGGGTACAGAATCTCAAGCAACAATACACAATGCTGGAATCAAGGGGATTCCTGTGTCCCCAGTCCCGGATTTGGCAGTGGTGGTTCACAAATCTCACCTCGATGGGCATTCCATGCTCCCCACACCTTCCCCCACTTCTTCGGGCATCCCCTAGCTACAAACACAGACCTGTCCCTAAACATGCACCAGTCAAGGTCTTCCTCCCATTTAGTTACTCGGAGCGGCTGACTCGCACCCCAAAGCTGGGCAATGTTCCGCTTGGCCACCATGTAAGTTAGGGTGACCCACTGCTACTGATATACATTCAGAGAGCTCACTTTCCAGCCCCATTCGCGTCATTAGTCAAACTTTAAAAAGTGGTGAGCTTTCTGGGCAGGGCACGAGTCCGTATGAAAACAGTGAGGTGACCAATCATACGCGGTATGTGATGACATAGCAGGAATTGACCAAAAAACAATTTGATGGACAGAATGTAGATCAATGTCTTACATTCACCCCAGTACAAGGATCTGGGCCTAAATCCATCGTTTTTTGCACTCCACACCACCCTGGGTTAGATAATGGCTTCATGCAAATCAGCTCTGACCCTGTGCCCCATGGGAACAGTCCAGTCCGAACTACACAGCCATATCTATTCCAGACCGGAATCAAGCATCCGAGGACCGGACCGGTTTCGAGGTAACACCTCATCAGCCCGGCTAGCTTGACTCCAGTGGTGTGGAGGCTCTGGGACCCACGTCTGAGCTACCCCAGTACACTCAGGGAGAAAATTCCAAAAAACAATTTGATGGACAGAATGTAGATCAATGTCTTACATTCACCCCAGTACAAGGATCTGGGCCTAAATCCATCGTTTTTTGCACTCCACACCACCCTGGGTTAGATAATGGCTTCATGCAAATCAGCTCTGACCCTGTGCCCCATGGGAACAGTCCAGTCCGAACTACACAGCCAGGAATTGACGGCACAAGAAGTGATGTCATGCCCTTTTAACCATCCTAGCGTAAAAGGTCACCTGTGTCCACCTCGCCTTGTGTCCTGGCTCTGGGAATCAGCAGTGGCAACTCTCACTGAACGACATCTTCCACTCTCGGTGAAGACAGTTGTGGGTCTTTTTCCCCCTCCATAATGAGCTTCTCTGTGTCAGGTGAGGCAATTTACATAGATTAGAGTGTCTCCATAATGTTGAGACAGTACCCTTGACATTGAAACCTCAATAAGGCATTGCCATTTGGATGGTTATATTAAAAAGTAAGACTTTGGGCATTGCTTGGTCCAAGTCACAAACCCATGACATGACTCCCAAAGAGTTACTGATGGCATCAAAGCAAAGAGGTTGAATGACTGTTCGGCCAGGGAGCACCTCAGACTTGTCCTAGAGATGGAAGCCATACCAAAAAGTGAGGCATAAGACTGAATGATATGATAAACATCTGGGTAGCCAGGCTATGAGGGCTAAATGTGCATTGGCACGTCTTCTTGAGAGCCATGTGCTAAGGGCCACTCAACAGAGTATTACATCACTGAATAACCACACTCAAGACCGTTGTCCTGCTGAAGGGGCATGCCACCAGGAGGGCAGTGCCTTCGGAAGGCCACACATCTGGAGTCTTGGTTACTTACATTGCACTGGGATGACAGAAATCACAGTGTAAAGAGACAGTGAAACATTCTCAATGCCAGAGGGCCACTCCACCAGAAGCTACCACTCAGTGAGGCAATACCGCAGGATTCTATGCTTTTGAAGTGGCTAGTTCTGAAAAAGTCCTCCACGTGTGTTGGTCATTAAACTAGGCAGCTATGGCAACACAAATGCATGGCTCAAGAGGATTTCTTGAAATGCTGGGATGTTCAGAAAGTCTATGAAGCACAAAGCTTCATAAGGCACAACACAGAAAGATCCACACTGCAATGTGAACCTGTAATATTAAGGCCTTACATTATTGTAGGTTTGAACAACAGTGATACCATGTCGATGCCAGAAACATCCACAGCATTGGCAAGTTCAATGATAGTAGACAGATAACCACAGTTTGGTTATAATGCGTGAACCATCCTATGCTACGGAAATGTAAATATATTGTTGTCTTACAGGAAACCTAACCACAAACTTTTGTTACCAGGAGTAATTTCTGAGTGGGAAAATAGTCTAATTATTGATCCATAACTGATCTCAGAATTAGCTTTCTCTTCTCCTAAGGGCCCATACTATGAAATACAGGGGCTGCAAAATGGCATAGTCCTGTTTTCATGCTGCACCTGCAGTAATGCTCCTTATCAGTGAGACTCAAGTTTAAGGCACAGTTTACACCAACTATGTTTGTTCTTACTTTGAGTTTTAGATATTAACGGAGATTTAATCCATATTGTGTGAAGTTCTTGTGGTATTAAACCTTAACCAGAATCTGTTTATTAATTGTATCACCAATTGATGTTTTTCTATAGTACAGCAGGTGCAGTTTGTACTAACTGAATTGAAGTAATTAAAAAAGTTTAATAAAGTTAAACCAAATATACCTAGTATGTTTACTCCTTTTGAATTAGGACTTTGTTGTACAATTATTCATCAACGTTTTGGCATTGACATATGCTCTATGCTGTCGTGTATCTATTTTTTTTTTTTTTAAATCTTTTTATTAGCAAAGTTTGAGAGCAAAAACAGTATACAGGTGCGTATATACAATACTAGCGTTAAACTCCGTGTCACATGTATACGTTCGCCCAAAGCATATATATAAACATGGTAAGTTCGATTTTTTTCATTTTGTAACAAACTAACAAACCCCGTTCATTTCGGATCCCACCCTCCGCCCCTGTTAGTTCCCACCCTCCACTCTCTAAATAGGCACATGATTGAAATATCGCTATGTGGGTCACACTCTAGTCATTTACACATAGTTGAGGTTAATACACAGATTGGGCGGGTAATGTGACAGACGGGTCCGAGCTACCCGTGTCCCCTCATGGTGCACCGTAGGTATTGGTCGCGGCAGCGTATAGGAGAATAAGTAGGGGCATAACAGCACCCCCATTGGCTATTCACTAATATCCTCCTCATCATTGTCATTGCCAGTCTCGAATACCTGCTGTCGTGTATCTATAGTAGTAACTGTGCCTTCTAAAAGTCAAATTCCTTGGCCTCAAGACAGAGCAAAAAAAACGTAAGCATTTTTTCATTTATGATTTATTTTGTTCCTTTTCTGCTTGATACTGGCCTCTGGTGTTCAACATTCCATAATATCAACATCTAATGATAGTATTAGAACACCTTGTGTGTACAAGAGGTTTAACTGACCATACCACCTCACAAATAGAACTCTGATAGCTTGTATAGCTTCTAACCAAATGCCACTGAATTGAAAAAACAAAACTGCTAGATGGAAGTGGTGATTCTAACAATGCAAGCTGCACAACCATTGTATGTAGTGCTTCCCATTATGGCTTGGAGCTTACAGCCTGTTATGGAGATATCCTTTCAATTCTTGGGTCAAAATTATTTTGAGCTTGTGTACTTGTACTTGATGGTTATAGTCTCTCACCAGCTTGTCATTGCAGACAATATTTGTTCTATGCCAGGGTTCTCAAATGAGTAGCTCATGAGCTGCTGGTAGCTCGCCAGCGACCTGTAAATAGATCTCCAGTGTGCAGCCCAGTCAACTAAATTAGAAACTTGTGCTTGGTTGAATTCATATATGTTTACCAAAATTGAAAAGCATGTATTTGAAATGAAAATGTGTGCATTTTCAAAACTTGTAAGCTGATGCGTGGGGAGAAATGGTTCAATTTTTTAAATATATTTATAGCTGATATTTGAGTGTGAAAAATCTAACCGTGTTGGGAAGATTTTTTACTAAGATTATTAACGTGGTGGCACAGGCATTACTATAAAGAACAAAAGAATTTATTGAAAGGAGGGTCCAAGGGAATCTTTATAGACCCCACACCAGTTACAGCCCCCTAAACAGAACATATAATTACAAAAGAGTAACTGTGGGTCTGAGAAAAAAAACCCTATAGTATGCCTAAATGTGTTCTGACCTGTTACCTATATGCATCCTATGTGTCAATATGGTATGCAACAGGATACTAGCACAACGTGTCAGGTTACCATCAGTTAACCATCCTATACCGCCCTTTCCATCATTTGGGCCACTACACAGAGTGGAGAGTCCTTGTTGTAACCACTTCACTAGAATCTAGATGTGAAGTGTTTGGGACTCACTAGGTTGTTGAATAGGCAATTGTTGGTTACTAGAAACAGTTCATAAAGAAAAGTGAGTGAGAAAAAGTGCTCAGTTAAAATTGGAGAGTGGACGCAAAAATTACTTTATTCTATGGCCGTACACTTCCAATAGATAAAAACATAATTAGTGCAAAGGGTCAGTGGGTTCAACAAATAACTACTGACTAGATATTAAGGTCGACATGTTTCTGAAGTTTTATGATCCTCACAAGGTATCTACTGCTTCATCAGGACCAATTAAAACTCTGCTACTGTTTCAAAAATATGTGTAAGTGCAGCGAAAAAAATAAGAAGGATATCACCTGATTCGTCCTCTGTCCTCCTGTATTAAAGGAAGGTGTCCAGACGCAGGAGACATCAGGTCAAAGACACAACACAGACATACAAGGGTAAAGATAACAGTAAATTCATTAGTACCGTAATCTCACATAAAGCTGTTCACATGTAATAACTCATGTACAGGTCATTTCGACATTACCCAACTCAGTCTTGTGGGTACTCATCCAGCTCACCTTAAGTGCGAGAGGAACGTGCTTCTCCTCACCTGGCTACAGCTCCGGTTCTAGGGGCACCGCTCTGTTAATAGAGAGATATGTGTAACAAGAAAGAAGTGCTACGCGACAGCTAAAAAATACATTGGCTTGACTCTTGTTTATAACAAATGTGATGCTGCACGCTATTGGTATCAGAATTGCAGCAAGCGGAATGACCAAACATTGATCACAATATGTTTTGGTCAACTATCGTTGATGGTTCAAGGATTGCTGGTATTTACATCCCATACTTATGTCACAAAGGCCGTTAACAAAAAAATGACCTAAATGTCCGGTAACCATGGTTTCTCAAAGAGATTGCCTGGCGGATCACTCATAGAAATATGGTCTGTCCGATTAAAGTGGAGTTAAAATCCCCCCAGCTGCGTGTAAGCAGATCCAGATATGCTTTATCTGTTTTAGTTTCATGAATAAGTCTAGCGAGTTAGTACAAGCCCCTTAGCACTTAAATAGAGAGTGTAAAGCATTGACTGCCGATTTTGTTTCATGAGCGGTTAACGCATTGTTCGTGCAGTAACTCGCCCAAGATGTAGTAAGACCGAAAAACATGTATACAAGCTCGGCAATTCAGAGCCAACAGCTACACAAAGATTAGAATCGAAAAACGCAACAAGGACATCCTCACCTCTCCGTCGCTACTCCACGCTGCCATCTGGGCTGTTTGGGGAGGTACCGAGGCGTTGTTGGCGGTCATATTTGTTTATCGATGCTGCGGTCTGATTTGTCTGACACTGCATCGAAACACAAGCCGCAAGCGGTCATGGGAATTGTTGTCCCGGCTTCTAAAGAATAACATCATGTGTATAGGGATCACGTAAAACAAAGACTATGTCCCCCATCAGGTTACTGGGGCATGTAATCGCGACTACGCAAGTATTGTATTTAGTATTAAGCCATCTGCACAGATACAGGCATTACAAAAGTGGGTCTCTGTTTTATGAGTATAAAATATGCCTCGGAACCTATCACTGGCATGACAATAAATCCTGGGCTGTTCACCATGGTGCTTTACCGCAAGCGGACCAAAATGTACCGCGTGCGGTCATGGGAATTGTAGTCCCAGCCTCTCAGGGACAGTCATATGTCTATAGGGCCCGCATTACACCCGTGGCTATTATGTATTATCCATGTAGAGGCATTCCATATTGACAAGTATTTTTGTTACTGCTAGCAACCGGTCCTGATGCACTCAAGTGATCACTGTTGGTAGTTTTTGTATATGGTGGCCCCTAATGTAATGTTGTCTGTGATAGCTATTACATCTCAAATATTATTAGCTCAGGAGAATTTTCATTAACCATTCATGGCTCTTCTTACAGAAAAGGTTGGTGACCCCTGTCCTATGCAGTCTAGTGGTGGGACAATTGTTTTTGGAACCTCTCAAAGATGCATGACGCAATGTCTTGTGAGAAAGTAGTATTTTTGTTTTCATGCTCAGATACCAAAAGCAAGCTTCTATTTTCCAGGGTTTTTATAGCAGTCCACATCACTTCTTAACTGTTCACCCCCGGGTTCAAATGCCTTAAGTGCCCTCCAGGCTTCAGCATGTTTTGAAAAAAGTTATAACTTTCTGGTTCTCAAATACCCTCTTGTATCCCTGTTGCACCAATTCCACCGGCATTACTGAGATGGGTATGGTCAGTATCTTCCAAGCTCTGAAAGTATGTTTTATTCTTGGCTGGATGTTCTAATCTGGCTTTCAAGTCTCACTTACATTTGCATTTAGTTGATGGTTATTACAGCATGACCTACAGTTCAGTTTCCCAGTGTTAGCAACCCGGTTGTGGCTACTAGATGGGAAAGCGATCTCTAAAAGTAACCTGTAACATAGTGGAGATATTTGGTGGTTGGCAGCAACATTTTTCATTGGATGCCTTTTCTTCAATCATCATAAAATGTATTGGATTCCTCTTTGACAAAGATTCTCCTTCAGTTGCCAGATTAATGCTATATTGGTGTCCTCCCACTCAGCTGTGGTCCTGCCAAGTACCATTCCTGGTATGCTTTATTCTGAGCTGCAAAATCATCAAGCTATTAAGCAGCCGCTGCCCGTGCAGGTAAGAGCAGTGAGTCGGTAGGCCCGGGTAGGGTGTGGGGGCTTGATTAGTCAGACGACCACAAGGGAAAATTAAATAAATAATTTATTTTCCCCTCGTGGCCGTCTGTCGAAATCCCACCCCCCACCCCAACCTGGCCCTACCGACCCACCACTCTTACCTGCACGGGCCACGGCTGCTATTAAGCCTATGTTTCTGTCCCATTTGCTGAAATATTACTAGACGATGAGATCAGGTGGTTTATATACAGATATTCTCTCATTTGCTGAAATCACAGATTTCTCCAAATCCTAATTCGATCAGATTTAGTTACTGGAATAGTTACCCTGCAATGGGCCCTAACATAAGCAACAACACTGAGCACCTCAGCCTACCCGTTAGGTTGTAAAAGTAGAAGCTCAATGTGCACTCAGTCACATGATCCTCTGTGCCACTGCACCTGATGCATTGATAACCACACTCCTGCAACTGAGCCACCATCTCCACATTGGTGACACTTGGAGAATTCAGGGCTACTGAACACTCAAAACATATGAGAGCTACCCTCAGACACGTGGGAGAACTTTGTATGTGCTTGTGGCATTTCCCACCTTCAGCTTTGGCATGTTTTCTAGCATCCGTCACTCAATAGGTGTTCCCACCCCACTTGTGTAATGTGGACAACTTCTAGGGCTTAAATGTTCAGTGGTTTTGAGCAGCCTTCCTCATGCCTTTCACTTTCTTTTACTAGTTAATGCCTGCTTTCCTGATCATTTACTTCTGCATGATATTGGAAAAGTACAAGTTTAATATTTTATAAAAAGTTGATAAACCATTACACACGTTTGTAGAAAAAATACCCTATGATCTAAAGAGTTTTAGAACGTTGGAATACTGGAAGAGCCACTGAAGACAATGGGGTGGCTCAGGGTTTATTATGGCTGGTTTATGCCTTCCTCTCCACCATTCCAATGTTTGTCTTCCTGTTTCTTTCTTTTTAATTTCAAACATTTTACCTTCAGTGGGTAGAATGTTCCAATAGCTTTATAGCCCTTCTGACTCAAGCTCTATCTGTTGTTAAAGGCCCTTTCCCCATGATAGTCCAACCCTGGGGCTCGGGCCTATAACTCAGGCTTGGATTTTTTAACAAGCGCTATAACACTCAGTAGTGGGCCATAAGGCTTTAATATTGTAAAATCTGCATATTTGCTAGTTCCTACAGTAATCTCGTTGTTACATCATTCTGCTTAGTAGTACATAGCTTGCCTTGACACTTCACATGCCTTGCCCCTTAAATTAATTGGACTGCTAGTCGTTAGTTTCACAACACGATCTTTGCCAGACCAAGCATTGATTTTAGAAATTAAGATGGTAACATGAAAATAACTCTACTTCATCACAGTGTTAGATGATCATTCCACTATACCAATCTTAGTTGAAAGGTTACATAGTTATATTTCAATGCCCTGGTGACTACGATTGTGCCATATCTCACTTTCTGTTAGATATTTCTGTCAGTCGTAAGTGATATTTTCTATTAAACGGACCATTGTTTGAGAAGTTCACCAATTTTGCAACAACAGTATTTCCTGTATAATTTTACCAGGTATGTGTTTAACGTTGTTCTTTTTGGACTTCTATAAGTTAATAAAGGATATAGGTTGTTGAAATTTGAAATCTTGTTGACTTAATTGCTTATTGAGGTTTATTTCTATCTTTTATTGAAATAGAACAAAGGACAACGCAGCAGGGACAAGTCTATTTTTTACATACCCAGACCGGTGTAAGCACCTGGCACGATCCAAGAGTACCTAGGTAGGGTCTGCTTACAAATAACTCTGTGTTGTGTTTGAAAATTGTTTTCGCAGTTTGAAAATGTAAATGATTAATGGTTAAGAGAACAAATTAAATGTGTTCTTTATTGTGTGTGCTTTCTTGTTATTATAGTTTCTTGCGGTGTTCTTCAGTTCTTATTTTCTTTTACTGGACAGACCATGGTATTTATAATCCTAGTACCATGGACCGGTGCCCTATCATTTAATACAAATTCTGAATCTGTAATCATTGCAAACTTGATAAGTGTATGTGAGTTTTCCGAAAACTGTGAACTGATTTTTTTTTTTTAAATAATTTAATCTGGTAATCATTAGGTTAGATTGGTACTTTGAAGTCAAGGACGCTTTGGCTCTTATTTTAAGCAATGGATAAGGACTATTACTCTCTGCATTTCCCTCAATGTGTTGACTTCTATATAGTCAGCCTGCCCTTCACTGCCATGAGATGAAAGTATTGAGAGTATTGTCATTCCTTACTATCATTGCGGGCCCCCATGTTGTGAAGTCACAAGAATGTTAACCCTCTAAAGACCATCCACCTGGCACAATTTCAATTTTGTCTTTCCTACCATGGATGCTTAATTCTCCAGTATTGAATCTTTCGATGATTCACACGCTTGAATCTTCCTCATCGTCTAGGTGGGAGTCTCATTGTAATTATAATGAGCAGAATAGAGGAAAGCATTGCAAAGCAGATCAAGCAGCTTTGCTAACAAATTCACATCATTTTGATAAGAACCAAACTTCAGCCAATCAGGAAACAGCTCCCAAGGCACTCTTCCCCTCAAGGGCTACCATACCTCTGATTTCCCAAGGATTGTAACTATTGCCTCACTTTCTGTACAAATACTCTTAAAGCCAGAGAGAGAACAACATCCTGCTTTGGGCTCAGAAAAAGTTAAAGGGACCCCATCATCAGAAGATAAAGGTGAGGGAACATCTTGGTCTCATAAAAAGAGAGCGTCCTAGAGGAAGGGAATCCTCTAAAACCAATTCAGAAGGGTCACGAAAAGAGACTTACGGATAAGAGTCCTGCCTTAAAAGGGGAAAAACTGAGTTAAGAAACACTCTTCCACCTCTGAGAGTCCTGGAGAAGTCAGAGTGGAGACCGTTTATTGAAGGCACTATCTACTTCTGTGATGAGAAAAGTGTTCACAAAAAAAGTTAAAACATAGATTTACGAGAAGCACCCCATTTTCTGAATTTCTCCATCTGTAGGAGACAAAATGCTCAAGCAGGCCATCACACAATCTGTATTGTGTGCCTTCCTTCTTCTCCTAGTCCAGACTCCTGTGAATTCTGCTAGATGATGTCCTGGAGAACTTTGAAGGGCAGGGAGAAGATAAGACCACATGGTCTACAGGAAGATCAATGCAGGTCTGAAGAGGCAGAGTCCCTAAGATCTGAGGTACCTAGAGAGGGTGCACTCCCTACATATGCTCTTTCACCAATTTGCCAAGTTATCTGCCATGAAGATAAGTGCCACTGCCCTACTTGGCCGGTACGATAGGTCCATGTGGGAAATTCTTGACTTCTGTCATGGGCTTGCCATTTGTTGCTCTGACTTACCGGATTGAAATCTGAGAATCAACAAAGGATTTCAAATCTGCCATTATCTGGTACCAATCTTTTTGGCGTCCAAGCAATAAAGAAACACAGCTTATGTTGGCAGAGTCAGAGTCACTTCATACTGTGGGCCTTGAAATACATAAGGAGTACAGCAAATATCTTTTTATTTTATTTTATTTTTTTAATATTTTTATTATTGCAAGAGTATAAGCGTAATACAGTTTACAAAATATAAGATGTATATACATATGAAAAAGGGAAAACAAAAAAAGAAGTAAATTTACACTTTCCAACTTTCATCGATAACCAGAGGAACAGCTTGAACATATTATTAAGAACAGAAAGTACAAAAGTAAGGCAATATTCACTTGACCTCGTGTAGTACAAGATAGTGAGAGAAGCAATAAAGAACAAGTATCATAGATCAAAAAAGGTTCGCCAAATGTTTTCTTTCTTTAACAAGGCCCTAGGGCCTCTAAGTCTGGCTAGAGAGATTTCCATCACATTAATTTCGTTAATTAAAGTCCACCAATCCATTACAGTCGTAGTTTCTTTTGATATCCATGATCTTGCTAACACTAACCTGGCACAAGCAAATACAATAGATATTAAATCTGTATGTTGACTTAGAGTATCTTGAATGTCCAGTAAAACCAAATGTGCTGTGATAGTTGGAGTATTAATGTGTTTGTCCCTTAAAACATCCATTATCCCCTTCCAGTAAGTAGACAACATCGGGCATGAGTATAGCATATGCTCTATGCCTGCAGCTTGTAAATCGCATTTCGGGCATTTTATTTTATCAGAAAGTTGTGCACCCGATGACCAGCTAGATATACGTTGTGGAGTGTAGTATAGCTGCGTGATAGTTTTGTACAGTTGTAACCTCAGATTAGAAGACTGGACAATAGAGTTTATGTGACATAATGAGGTGGATATCTGGGTGGGGTTAATGTTCATATCGAGCCTTGATGACCATTTAGCCGCTAGTTTCACAGTATCATCAGTTTGACCAGATGTCAGATAGCGATACCCTATACTTATGAGAGATGTTTTTTTCTGAATACAGGCATCTTAATATATCCGATGTGGCCACGTCTACAATCTTCATTTTACAATGTAAGAAATCTCGTATTTGCATATACTTAAAGTACATATCGTTGATTAACTTATATATGCACTTGAGTGTATCGAAGTCCATAAACCCATTCGGACCATACAAATCGCCCAAGGTATTAATGCCAAACCTAGCCCAAAGTTTTCCTGCCCTATCTGAAAAAATACTAGGTAAACCTGGGTTGTACCAAAGTCTAAGATCCGCGTTGAAAACCAAGATATCGGTTTGCATGACTTCATCCCAAATATTTTTGATATGTCTAGCTGTCTTGAACTTTACACGTTTGTCGTTTGTAGTAGTTAGGATCATGTATGCGAAACAAGAATTGACTACTGTCCGGTCCCAACATGTAGTGGTGATAATAAAGTGAACTTTCATTTTTTTAAACACTATGTATTCGGCGAAAAAAAGTGGCAAGAAAATATAACCTGAAATTTGGAAACGATAGCCCCCCCTTATCAATTGGTAGTGCCAGGAATTTTATTGCCCTGCGTGCTTTTTTATAGCCCCATACAAAGCTACTACATATACCATCCAACTTTTTAAAAAAAAGTTTACTAGGTTGTAGGGGGTATTGACCTGAATAGGTAAAGCAGTTTGGGCAAAATCTTCATTTTTACAAGATTAATACGCCCTACTAAACTTATCGGTAACTTATGCCATTTTTTCAAAGTTAGGGCAGTTTCCTTTAGAAAGTAATCATAATTCATTTTAAGTGTCCTATCGGTACTTGCTGATATTTTAATTCCTAGATAGGTCGCATTTTGACAGATACCAGATATCGCTTGAGTACAGCAAATATCAGTGCAAACCTTATTAATAACATTACTAGCTAAAGAGGGTTAAAGACCATCAGTTGCCCTAGCTATCCCACCTCCTGCTGCAACATCAAAACTACTTACGATGTGGACACCCTACAAGTCCACAAAAGCAAGGGGCAGCCTCCAGATACTTGCTGCTGAGTGAAAGACATTCCAAACAGTGACTTCTCCCTCCCTCCCATGCTTTCTACTCTGGCAGGGGTCTGCTTTAGAAAGCATATGGACAAGTAGCACAAAGTCACACAGAGGGTTGCTAAATATTGTGTAAAATAGCTATTCTCTGAGGTTCCAATAATATCCTCCATCCATTCCTCTGAAGAGGGCATATCAATACCATTGAAAGTTACTCCAGTTGGATAACAAAACCCTTTTGAACATAAATCTCTGGAACTGGTCTCTGAAGCCCAACATTGAAAGGAAGCTTACTCCTGTTACTTCCTGATTCCAAAGAACGGAAAAAGGCATGAGTATCATCCCATCCTAGACCTCAGAAGAATAAACAAGTGCATAAAGAGACGTTTCATATGTTGGCACGTCACCAGATATAACCCCAACATTTGACAAAGATCTTCAAGATGCATATTTTTGCATTCCCACCATAAAGAAATATTGCAAATTTCTACGTTTCCTAGTGTGCAGTATCCAATATGAAGCCCTTTCTTTTGGACTCAAGTCCGCACCATTGACTATTTCAAATTGTATTTCAGTGGTGGTGGCACATCTCAAAAAGATGGGAATGTTTGTCTAGACCTACTGACGATTAGCACTTAAAGATCTTAAAATCAGTATGTCCACTTCACTACAATATGACACTCTGTTCTTCAACAAGTGGGACTCAGAGGGAATCACACAAAATCAATTGCATTTCCAGTACAAGCCATCCATTACCTGGGAGTGGTCTCAAACACTCAATTAGCAAGAGTGCCCCTTAGAGGAAAGACTGTGTTCTATCGGTCTTGGAACAAGTGTTGGAAACTTCTTCACGGGAAACACCTGTTGGCAATAATATTTTATCACTTGCACAGTAGCATCCTGCTTCTTTCTTGCTCCCTTGCACATGAGACCATTGGTGACCTGGTGTCCAGAATACTGGACCGGATCATCTCAACAGTGTGATTCAAGAGAATCAGGAATGCACAATATAATTTGCGAATGGAGCTTAAGAAGTAGTTTCATTTGCAAGAGTGGCCACAGCAGGGTCACAACCATCTACAACTATTGAAACAATCACACAAGAGACTCCATGCAGATCGGGTCTCCTGTCCAAGTTCAGAGGCCAGATCCTGCATTTCCCAACCTTAAATCACTGAATTTGAAAGCTTATCTCCTCAATGTTTCCAATATGGATAATGGATTCTTGTGCAAAATTGCATAAACATTTTAAAAGAAGCAAGGCATCTTCAATTAGAGCAGCTTATTCTTCCACATGGAAGAGGAACTGCATCTGGCATGTTCAGAAAAACATCAGTCCAAGCAAATGTTAAAAAGAAGTGGTACTGCCATACCTTTTTGAGTCGGCAAAAGCTGTCAGGCAGTTTTACTCAGCAAAGCTACATTTAGCAGCCATTACTGCTAAAGAAAGTCCTTCACAATCCTCTTTTTTTTTTTTTTAAACCCCAGCTTAGAACGGCGTTCTAGAAGAAAATAAAAAGGTTTGCCCACCCTTAAGGAGACTTTGTTCATTGAGGTCTTAAGCTAGTCCTTTCCAAATAAGGTGTCCCAATTTGAGCCTATTCATAAAGCTACTATACAGCATATTTCAGAGAACACTGCCTTTAGTGGCCATAACATCTGCCCCTAGGGTTGGTGAGATCCAGTCTTATTCTTTATGGAAACATACACAGTTTTCTACAAGCATAAAATTGTCATAAGAACACATATCACCCTACCTAATGTTTCTTATTTTCGTGTCAATCAGACTATTTGTGTTCCAACTTTCTTCCAGAATCCCTCTTCAGCGGAAAGAGGTTCACATCCACTTGATCTTAATAGTCCTAGACTGGAACAGGAGAGGATGGTATCCAGAGCGTCTGAGCTTTTGCTCTCAATTCAGCTACCACTTTAGGAGGACCTCCTGTCTCAGCAACATTGTAGCGATTGAGTGGCAGCAGTCGAATGCGTTTGAATTGCCGGCCACCGTAGTCTGTTATCCTTGCAGCTAGACTCCCTTCGACAAAGTCCATCTATGCTGAGAGAGGTTTTTTGCCTGGTATGGCACTCATCATATCAACCCTCTGCAGGTCAACATTTTAGATGTATTATAGTTTGTTACGTCCATGGCCCAGCAAGACCTTGCAGTGTGCACAATTAAGGGTTATCAATTATCCCTTTCGAACTTTTTCTGTTTGCCTTATCAATCCTCCTCTTAAATAGCATGTTGATGCATTTAATCACAGGTCTGACTCACCTTTACCCTGAAGCCATTCATCATGCTCCAATAGGACTTTAACTTGGGGTTGACATTTCATATATGCTCACATTTTGAGCCAATTTATGGGGTTTTTTTGTTGATTTTTTTTTATTGAATTATACAATAAAATACATAATAGATATCAATTTCATAAAACAGTAGATCAGTGACAAATTGAAAATAAATTAACTATTTCCTGAGGCCTGGTGAGTATGTCACCTTGAGTCGATCGAATAGCTGGAATAGCCATAGCAGCTTTTCTCTGACTTAATTGTGCAGCTAACAATCGCCCAGCCTTCTCCCCATGTTCGTGTATTGTCTCCCTTTCATTCTTTGCAAAGCGTATTCAGCCTTAGATGTAAAGAGACCATTAGGGACATGCGTGCTTGCTCTAATAATTTGCGATTTTGTAAAGTAGGAACTGATATATATATATAATTGAGAATAATGTTGAATATCCTGTTCTAATTCTGCTTGTTTTGCAATATTATTCTTATTAACGAGAGCTGCGTCACGCATTAACTGCCCTTTAATGGTGGCTCTAGCTGCCGCCCATAGTGTTCTCCTAGAAGCAACAGAATCCTGATTAATAGAGAGATAATCTTGGAGATGGGATTGTAATTGAAGTTTACCCACAGGTGTCCTGTATTTCTGTATGCTCATACGCCATGGTTTATGCCCTGGTTTGGATAAACCTAGATCAAGAGATAAAAGAACATGAGAATGATCGGATAATGCTGCTTCTAGGATTTTAGAATCTGTGACCAGTGGAACCGCTTTGTGTGATAGAAGAAAATAGTCTAAGCGGGAAAATGTGCCATACAAGGTGGAAAATAATGTATATTCCTTGTCTTGTGGGTGACTGAAACGCCAATGATCAACCAAACCATTGTCAGAAAGTATATCTTTTAAAATGGCCCTATCTGCTGCATTAGCTCTATCAAACTGTCCAGTTTTGTCTAGAATAGGATCTTGTACCAAATTCCAGTCTCCACAAATAAGGTATTGTGAGGCATTAATCTTTGAGAGAAGACGATTCAGTTGAAGGAAAAAAGATTTTTTAGTACCAATCGGAGAATATATTGATCCAAGACAAATTGAAGAATTCCCAATTCGCAATTTAACAAATGCATATCGACCTTCAGGATCTGACAAGGTTTTGGAAATCTAAATTGGAAGTGATCTCCGGATAAGGATTGCAACTCAGCACTTACGGACAGGGTTAATATTTGTAGGATCATTTTTGTGAATGCTGCTAAAAATGACCTTCCCTACCCAATCTCTACTGAGTTTGTCAGATTCCATCTCATCAAGGTGTGTTTCTTGTAATAAGGCTATGTCCACATGATTGGATTGCAAATAAGAAAGGACTTGCTTCCTTTTAATGTAATGGGTGAGGCCATGTACGTTCCATGTAATAACAGATAGAGGATGGGTACTAACCATGATGGGGTATATTCAAAAGTTATTAACAGTCAATATAGTAAACCGAGAGTAATAAAAGGGTGAAAAGAACAAAGTGATTACAGTGAAAGGGGGAGAGGGCAGGAAGGGAAGATGGTTACTCTGGCTATTAAGAAACCGAAGAGGTGTAATGTCAAGAACTTGTGTGAAGAATGTAAGAGAGAAGAAAAGGATGATAAAAGGAAAAGGAGATCTGTATTGAAGTATATGAAGAAGATCAAGCTAAATTATGCAATCAGGGTAACGGGCCTGTGGGAAATAGGAAGGAAGATCAACATTTATATAGGCCTGCTGTCTGTAACTTTAAACTTTTAACTGCAGGTCTGGGTTCACTGGAGCACCACCACGAGTACGAACCCCCTCAGGAGAGTGGAGTATTAATGTAAGTATTAGCCAGGACTATAAGTTTGAAAAAATAGAGAGAAGAAAACTCCTCTTGAGGCTAAATTCATATGTGAGCATGTATTAAGAGGGAAAATACAATCATAACAAAGCATAAATAGACTATTCTAAAAGGTATGGCAAACAGTTAAAATTATCAATCATAAATACAATTAATGTAGCATGGTAATAATAAGTAACATGTATTAAAGATAAATAACTAGAAATAGGAGCATTAGTATCGTTTAAGAAAAAAATTCAAACGTAAAAATGGATAGAGAATCTGTTCATAAAAGATGAAAATATCAACTTATTCAAAGCATTCATCACATAACAGACAAATCGACACAGCATATATTTGGGGATGTAATTCTTCTGTTAAAAGAACTCAAATAGGATACATATTAAATATAGTTATAGAGTTAAATACTAAACAATATATGATTATAAGCACCTATAATAAATAATTAATACTCCTGTTTGTCCTCCCCTAACTGAAAAGCAAATTACAGGTGTAACATAAGAGTTGAGTACTAACTCAGCTCCATAAGGGACGGGATAAGAAAGAATATTAACAGAGAATGCAACCATGAGGATAACAACTATGTCTATTTTCCATCTGATGCATATTTCAAAGGAGATCGAGTCTTATCTCTACGGTGTTCTTGTGCCAAAGTGGTCTCCGGCTGTAAAATAGATGTTTGATCACCGTGTGCACGGAGAGGGCGGTCCAAATCTCTACCTCAATGACGAACTTCCCCAAAATTGCGGAGTCTGTTAGCTGTTGAGGTTATGTAGAATGATCACAATGTTGGTCAGGAGGAACATGCTGCACATCCATATCCTGGTTCGATAGGCTGTTAAGAAAATGTTGTAGGTCTTCAGGGTTGTAAAAGTCTTTGGATTCACCATTTTTAGTAATGAGAAAACGCGCTGGATCGAACAAGCCATACTTAATGTCCAACTTCTGCAATTGCGGCCTCATGGACAAAAATAATTTCCGTCTTTCATTGGTTTCTCTCGAAGTCTGCTGCCATTTGTATCTGATGACCATCATAGATGTAAGATTTTTGCGTGTGTGCTAACATTAGTATCTGTCTGACTTGTTCATGTCGCAGAAAACGAGCGATTAAGGGTCTTGGTCGAGATTTCGGAGATTTACGATGTGGTCCAATACGATGAGCACGTTGGATTTCTAATGGTTGGTCAAAAGTAATGCCTAGTAGCTTGGGAAGAAGGTCACATAGGAATAGCCTGGCGTTCTAGCATACAATTTTTTCTGGAAATCCGAAAAAGCGAATGTTGTCTCTTCTATTGCGGTCTTCCAAGTCAACAATCTTACTACGGATAAATAGAAAGTCTTGATCACTGCTTTGTACCAAGTGAAGTTTATTTTCTTCTACTGTTAAGCGACGTTCTATCCCTTCTGTTTTTTTAAGGAAATGCGCAATGTCCACTCTAATGGATTTGGTTTCTGATGTAAGGGAAGAAATGTTAGTGTTCATCTCTGTCAAACGGCAGCTGATAGATGAAATTTCTTCTAGTATGCGATTCATAATTGCCCCTGTGTCTGCTGTTGAGGGGACTGAAGATGGACTAGGTGGTGATGGAGGTGAACCTTTAACGGGCATATTACGCGACTGTTTACGCGTGTCAGGAAAAGAAGACAATTTGGAGTTTTTGTTGCCGTTTTTATGATTAGACATCTGACAAAAGCTGCCCTTCAATATGTTGCACAAACCAAGCACACTTGTAAATATGAGTATGAAAAAGAATACCACACTTAATCCAAAAAGCTGTTATGAGTTTTATGAAACGCAGTTTAAAGCAGACAATATAGTCAAAACATTGAGCTGGAAGGACGTGTTGCATCACAAAATTTCCTCACATAAAAATTCCAAAGGCAGAAAATTATTTTCCTCCATTAAATCACGCAAATGCTGTGGTAATAATATTGTGCCCTCATGAAAGAATGCCTTTAAGAAATAACAGCATTTCATCGAAAGACATTCTGAAAATGCGTCATATAAATACACAGAATAATGGCTGATTTAAAAAAAGGCCATATGTTATGATTCTCCTTGTAGTTATTGTCGAAGAAAAGTTATTTTTTTTTAAATCACGTTGAGAATCTGTGACAGAACATATGTTATCTGAAGTGCAGAAAGGCAGCATGTGAAATACTTAAGTGAAAGCTGAACTCCGACAGTTGAAAAAGAGCTTAATGAAATAGCATTCCTTTCAGAGAGAAGTGCCCTTGAGAAGGGTCATTAGGTTACAAAAGCATTTATAGATGACTGCGGTGAACAGGCGGTTTCTCGTTGAGGGCGTCAGGGCTCCGCCCCCTTTACTTTATTTGGCACTGCCAACTAAAAGCAACGTGTTTTACTCACTGTTTTATGTTAAACAGTGAATCAATGTACACAGCCTAAACACCCATCATTAGTTTATTTTTCTCAGGGCCGGGGCTGCTGCACACTGCCTGCTACTCACTCTGCGATGAGGCAGTCTGCAGTAACGCTGGCGCTGAGTGACAAGGTCTTCAGTATTTGCCGGGCTCACGATCGCGCAGCCCTGAGGTCTGTGATGTCATGAGCTCGGCAAAAACATAGACATGTGCTCCAGTCTCCACCCCCTGATGCCGCGGGGATACAATTAGCCCCGGGCGTCTTACCGTGAAGCCCTGCAGTGCCGGGGCTTCACGTCAATCAGGGAGTGGAGAATCAGGAAAGTCACACCCCCCACCTCTCCGATCACGTGTGGGGGGTAGGATCACTAACTCCACCCAGCAGCGTCGCAATGTCAGACTCCATGGTTTTTCAAAAACATGGCGGGCTCCTGCAGCGGGGACTTTGGAGGGCTTCGTGCAGCAAAAGGAAGGCAACAGGCAGCTGCAGCCTTCCTCGTAAGAGCCATCTGCATCCAGTGCTTGTGGTAGAAAGGGTTAGTCGTCTCTGGGCAGACTGGACCCCTGGATTTGTTCTAATCTCCATGGGCTGATTTCAGAGTGTGTGCGCCTCAGAGGAAATAGCACCGTTCATAAAGCGGAAGGATTAAGGAAGGTGAGAAGGAGGGATGAAGACTAGAGATAAGTAATGTGCGAGTGCCCAACCTGACCCCTGCACATCCGGAGACTCCCAGACTCCTCGGCGCCTCATCCTTCTTTCTTGGAGCGAGCCGGTCTTCCTTCGTGGGCCTTCAGTCGTCTTGCCTTCACTTCACTGTCCTTTCCCTGCCCCCCCCCCCCCCCCTCCTCTTTCATGGACTGCTCTGGTTCTCCTCCGAGATGGGGGGGTGACTGCTGCTGGCCGCTGCTGAGAGCCCTGCTGATGATGGCCGCCGTCAAGGGCCAGGGGTGGCCCCTGCTAGCTGAGGAGCCCTCCTGCCAAGGTGCCTTCGACCACTACTTAGTGCTGGACAAGTAAGTAAAGTCTTATTCATCTACGAGAGTCAGATTTTCAGAGCACCGTAATGAAGTGCATGGTACTAAAGATAACTGCAGCACCTTCATCTCACGCCAGCCAGACAGCTGCACTGGTCAGTTCGGTTCGCAGAGTCTCAGCGCCTGCTCTGAGTAGTAACATCTAAAGCAGCACCTTCACACCTCTCGCACAACACAGCACAAGTGCTTCATTTGTAAACATCACAAGTGGCAGGGCCCTCTCAGGAGGCCACTGCAGCTTGCAACACACATTGCCCCATGAAGTGCAGCCGATGATAGTAACAAAACAACTCCAAACCATCACACGCCTACAAGTTTGACAATTCAGACTATTCTAGGCCCCTAAAGCTGTTAAGATGGCGTGAGCATCAGGTAGTAGTAATTTGTAATGTATATTGAATTAATAATTGACTGTGGTTGTGGTCATCTCTAAATTAGCCAGACCTTGCCACAAGCATCGACTGGTGTTGACACAATTAAGTGCAGGTGCAGAGCCCCGAAAAACGCTGACTCAAATTAAGCACCACACAGCGCAGACATGGAGTATTTTTTTTATGTGTTCGTTGTAAACTGTACTGTCTCAAGTGGAGGACCCATGTTTATTCAGTGCTGTACCTGAAGGGTGGCCAGGTCGTATAATGCCCTTTTCCCCTCCACTATGTTGGATAAGAAAAAATAAGTCAACAGAGAACTTAGTGCCTCCTCCGTGATTTTGGTGCTTTACTTGTGCAAATAACAAGAAAAATCTACTTGAAGTTATTTTATCATTCGTTGTACATTGTGATTTCTGCCACGGGTATGAGCTTGCAGCACCAATGGACTCTGGTGCCCTCTGATCCCTGTTTAGAGGATTCTTTAAGACTGGTGCATAGTTTGGTTCTTCATTTTAATACACCACAGCGTAAATAAATTGGTATTGTGTTGTTGGGAATTGAATTTGTTGTAGGTTTGCTGGGTGTTACCAAAAGTCTTGCCAAGATTATACTTACGAAGCTGTCAGGGTAAGTAGAAAGAAGGTGCAAATAAAACCAATATCCGTGTTTCAGGCTGCTAGTCTGGAGGTCAAGTCAAGTCAAGTCAAAGAATTTATATAGCGCACTACATACCCAGAGGGTCTCAAGGCGCTTAGGAAGGGGAGGAGGATTACTTGTCAAATATCCATGTTTTAAGTTGCTTTCTGAATGCTAGGTGGTTCTGTGTAAGGCGAAGGTAAGTGGGGAGTGAGTTCCATGTTCTAGCAGCCAGGTATGAGAAGGATCTGCCTCCCATGGTGGTCTTGTTGATGCGAGGTACAGTGGCGAGGGCTTGGCTGGAAGAACGTAGTTGGCGGGAGGGGGTGTAGAAGGACAGTCGTGAGTTGAGGCATTCTGGTCCGATGTCGTAGAGTGATTTGTGTGCGTGGGTTAGCATTCGGAAAGTGATTCTCTTATTGACGGGTAGCCAGTGGAGGTCTTTCAGGTGACCAGAGATGTGTTCGTTGCGTGGGATGTCTAATATGATCCTGGCTGAGGCGTTTTGGATTTGTTGGAGTTTCTTCTGGAGTTTAGCGGTAGTCCCTGCGTAGAGGGTGTTTCCGTAGTCCAGTCGGCTCGTGACCAGAGCATGGGTGACTGTTTTCCTGGTTTCGGTGGGGATCCAGCGAAATGTTTTTTTGAGCATGCGAAGAATGTTGAAGCAGGATGAGGATACGGCGCTGACTTGTCTGTTCATTGAGAGTGAAGAATCCAGGATGACGCCTAGGTTCCGTGCGTGGTCTGTCGGGATGGGTGCTTTTCCAAGGGCTTCCGGCCACCAAGAGTCGTCCCATGCAGAGGGGGATGTACCTAAGATGAGGACTTCTGTTTTATCTGAGTTCAGTTTCAGACGGCTGTGTTTCATCCATTCGGCAACTTCTTTCATTCCTTCGTGTAGGTTAGTTTTGGCGGTGCTGGGGTCATTGGTGAGAGAGAGGATCTCCCAACTACGCTTTTTCCACGGAGGCAATGAATCTATAAAGAGTTGCGTTTTTTCCACGGAGGCAATGAATCTATAAAGAGTTGTGCATACCTCATCGGTTCGGATGAGTTGCAAATACTCGAGTGCCTCTTTACATTTCCTAATATTTCAATTCCTCACATGACGTTTCCCTTGCTGTGGTCTCTGTTCTTTATACAACTCACAAATAAAGATAATATACAGTTAATCCCAGGAGTTGCGCATAATGGGAGGTATGTCGCCACCATTCTCTCCTTAATTCACTAACCTGCTTGTATGAGGCTAAGATGAGTTGGTGAGCATGAGTCATCAAACCATTTATTGTGCCTCTGGCATGGTGTTGCTTAAATAGTGTTAATTTTAATTTCTCAGTTTGCTTCTTACAAATTTTGGCAAAGGCCACTAGTACCAACCCCAGATTGGGTTCAGCACTGAGACAAAGCTCAAAGTGCTCCCTCTGATTCTCCACAAGCTGGGCTAAGAAGACCTTTGGTTAGTCATCCCTCCATTTATAGCGCACACCCCTATTTTTCATATATTCGATGTGGCAAACCATCCCATTCATAGACACCAAGGGCGGCCGTAGTTTAAGGCCTAAAAAAAGTGGGTTATGGTCATTCAGAAAACTCTTTACAATTTAAACGTACACATCTTTCTAGCCCAAGCCTTAGATAGTGTGATAAAATCAATAAAGGACGTCCTTCCTCTACCTGGGTACGTTACATGACTCAGGATTTCTTTTGCAACTAAATCAATACTAGGTATGAGGCCATGTGTCTTCAAGAGCCTATTCAATTTGTCACCACATGGGTTATGATCAAAATGTGAGAGGCCTTAAAATTCATTGTCACTAGTAGGATTCCTGCTTCTCCCACTGAACATGCCCTGAGGAGTGTGAGAGGCAAAAAGAGCCCATTCTACCACTGAGTTCAGCATTTACAAGCCTGTACATTTAACATAAAAAGTTGGCCAGCACCTGGAATTTGTATGTGCTTTTGTGCTTTTTTTTTCTGATGCTACCTTTCAGGAGAAATTCTTCTGTAACACACATTACAGCTGTAAAATTGTGGCTTCTAGAAGCAGTTACTTAGAGAAGGCTATGAATAGACCTAGGCGTTCAGCTCTTGACTGCCGCTACATCTGCACCTTCCTTTATCAATCCAGTCACACCCAGACACGTGTCCATAACTATTTAGCCATCCATGTACACTCCCACTCAAAGGCATCCATTGACGCAGCATTACCGACACTGGTGCATTAATACATTCACCAATGTGTGTCTGTGCACGGTCAGTGGCCCCATTGTGTTGTGGCCATACTTTCCTCAATGCACCAGACTTAAACTCGAAACAAAATGGCATAATGTTCTGGGACTTGACTCTTGACTTTCCCTGATCCCAGCATAGCCATGACAATGCAACCTTTTCCCAGATTTCTCTGTTTCATGGAGCGGGGGAAGCTTTTATTTTCTCTGCCCTCAAAATGGGGAGATAACGGCAAGCATCCATCTTTTCACACATATACCTTTTCATCCATGCACACATGCTTTCATCTTTCCAGCTATGCACTCGCTCACACGCATGCATTTGCATCCTCTCCCTTCAGCCCGCCAAACCCTTAGTAGCCCAATAGTCCCATTCTCCCACTGCAAGGATCTAGGCATTGGCTTTCATCTGTTATTTTTAGATCTTGCCTACAGCCGCCTTTTAGCTATCTGTGCGTAGAAGACATTCTGGGAACCATATCAAAAGCTTCCAGTGGACTTTGTGCCAGCCCATTGCTAATCATTAGTTGCCTGTCTAATCGCTTGTTGCTTGCTTCTTAATTGATGTCTTTTCTTCCTCTCGTGTTTGTCATTCCCCTGGAAAATAGCTTCTTTACAATCGCTTTGACTGGATGGCATCTATCCTTCCACTGCTTACATTCATATAACTACTTTTTTACGTCTCAGCCAACCAAACCGCATAGCTGTCTGGTTTGCTAAAGACATTGGGGACATTCAGAAAGTTAATCCAGGAATGCATACTGTCGGTTGCTTACCATTAGCTGTGTGGTTTGTAACTCACATTTTCTGTTTGCTGGCTTTGTTTTAGGCTGTCGGGTTTGTCCCTTCCATTGCCAAAATCTTGTATACTGTGTGTTTCCACTTTCCTCCTTTCTGTAAACACGCTTTTATATCTTGTTCTTATCTTGTCACATTAGCTGTGCAATCAAAGACAGAGGTCAAATGTTAGTCTGTGTATTCCAGGGAGCTTGGTGTTTATTTTTCTTTCTCTGATTTACATGTGAGTAACCTGTGCGTCCCAGTTTCCCAGGGCTCTCATTAAAAGTGTAAGCAAAGTTTGTGTGCAGGGGCTTAAGTGGGATGAACAAACTATGGGGGTCTCTCGTCGGGGCAGCCAATGTAATTATGAGCGTGGCTTAAAACTGTTAAGCTAAAAATCTGTACTTCGCATGGTGTGCTGCCCCACTGGTATTGTGCTTCTTCTGTCATTGCCTCCAGATATATAATACGAGTGACATTAAACCTACAACTAGGTAGGACCATAGGCTTTGTCAATGGTGGTAAGTTGCATAAGATAAATAAGAACAAACTGCAGCATTTTCATTATTATATACAATGAAAACATAGTTGGTTCAGAGATGTGTTACAGGTAGGAAACACTTAAAGGTCCTGTTTCCGTTGGTTGTATGTGCTTGGCTTGGGGGTCATTTTGCAAGCAGACCAGTTTGAGGATTGGGCACATTTTTTATTTGAATCTAATGTTTTCTTCATACATGTGCTTCAAAATGCTATATTTGGATCCCCCTTTTTTTTCAACAATTTGCAGTAAATATGTGGTGTAAAACCCACCATTTTAATACATTTTTTTCAAAAATTTCTTGCGGGGGGAGAACCCCCCGCACCCTCCTTTTGCAGTTCGGGCCCGCTCGCTTCGCTCGCTCGCTTCTTAAATTGGGGTACAACATTTTTCGCCACACCACTTTCTAAATCCACCAACCGCCACTGGCGGTGAAGAAACATTTTACTGGCTTAAAACCATGAAGGCAGCGATTAAAAGAGGCCGGTTTCTGTTACACGCAATGACACAGCCCTCTCAGGAATGCAGCAAGGGGGGCTCTCAGGTTACGCGAGGTCCGAGGCTTCTGTCACAGTACCAGGCCCCGGTGACGCTTGCCAGAGCGGGGAGTTTTTCCTGTCCGAATTACCCCTAAAAAGGGTTGTACGAGTCTGGAATTCAGCCACAAGTAGGAGCGCTGTAATACAATGCAATGTACCTGTCAAAGGTGGTCCTGGCTGAGGAGTGAAGTGCATGGCCTCCGTGAAGGGTCTGTCTCCCTTCGTGGCCAGACCATGCCCCAATTTGTTTAAATTTCTTTATTAATTTTATGTTAACCAAACAAAGTACAATACAATGCAATCTGCAAGCATGGCTGTGAGCCCTGATATCTGGGCTGGCTAGGTTGAAAAATAGGGTAGATAAGGAACTAGAACAAACCCAACCTCCCAAACCAGCCCTCCCCTCCCCTCTGTAACATAGCATAACACTCCATGGCAAACGTCCCAGACCTGTTCCTGACTAGCAGCTACTAACTTAGCGTGACCCATGATCTCTAGTGTGGCTCCTCTCCTTGTGTGTTGTATGGGGTGGTTCCGTCAGTCGCAGTAGCCTCAAGTACCTTGGGCATCTGAACTTTTTAAACCCAGGGGATAAAAGCGACAGAAAGAGTTTCCATAGGTCCTGAAAGGAAGCCCCGGGGTTGGAAAGTGAGCAAGATTCTCTCCATGCCTGGTATTCGCCAGAGTCTGTGAAGCCAAACCAGATATGTGGGCTGTGTGGCTGTCCCCTAGTGTGGTAAGATGTTTTGGTGGGCCGCCCCCAACGCTAGTGAAATGTGTCGAGCCCTTCACGATCGGAGTGGAAAAGTGAGGGGGTTCGGAAGCCCCAACAAAACATAGTCCGAGTAGCGAGGGAGTTGGGTATCACTGATGTCTAAAACTTGCGACCAGTAGTTTGATATTTGAGGACATTCCCATAGTAAATGAGTTAGGGTTCCTATCGAGCCACACGCTCTCCCAACAGTGAGGGGATTGGGCTAGGTTACCCCTGTGGAACCTAAGTGGGGTAAGATACCAATAAGTGGCAATTTTCGTTGCCGTTTTTATGCTTGCCACACTACGTGCCGGGCCTGTAATATATGTTAGACCATTCTTTCTGTGATTATGTCCTATCCAGTTCACCCTTCCATCTGAGCTATTCAGGTGATTTGTCTGTCCCAGGGGTGTGTCTAAGGAAGCCATAGAGGTCTGACGCCAGTCGTGAGTCAGTGTGTTTCGTCATTAGCCATTTCTCAAAAGGTGTAAGTGCCCCTTTGTGCATTTTCCCGAACTTTAGGCTGCATAACCCAGTGCCGGATTTGTTGGTAATGAAAACGTTCCGTCTCTGGGAAGTTCTGTTGTGTGTGGAAGTCTGTAAACGTCAGAGGATCTTCTATATCAAAGAAATGACCTATGGAACGCCGGCCTTCTTTAGTCCATTGATCAAATGTTTTGATGTCGAGACCAGGGGTGAATGCAGGGTTATGCACAATTGGCGTGATAAGGGAGGGGAATGTCGTGAGTCTGAGTGTTGTTGCCACCCTATCCCAAGCCGATAGTGGGGAGTGTGTAACTTTCGAAAGGTGTAAATTGCATGGCCTCTCTGACTTAGTGAGGAAAGGGACTCCCCATAACGGCTGTCTAACTAGTGACCTTCCATGAACATCCAGTGCTTCTCCGATTCCGGCCTTGACCATTCTACTAGGGGCCTCAGTTGTACTGCCCAGTAATAGACCTGCAAATTTGGGATCACCAGACCTTCCTCGTCTTGGGGTTTGTAACATAGTACCCTGTTGAGCCTAGGTCGTTTGTCGTGCCAGATGAAGCGTTCTAGGTCGCGTTGCATAGAGTGCAGTACTCCTGGGGGGGGGGGGGGGGGGGGGGGCAGTGGAAGGGCCTGGAATAAGAATATGATCTTCGGTAAAAGTGTCATCTTGACCGCAGCTCTGCGGCCCAGCCAAGATCGAGAGTGCTGTCTCCACCTACGAAGGCAGTCCCGTATACGTTGCAGTAACATCGGTTAATTCAGAGAGGTGGTACTTTGTATACTAGATGCAAGTTGCACACCCAAGTAGGGGATGGCCTCTTGTGCCCATTGAAGATTGTGAGTGCATTTGAGATACTCTAGTGTGTCCAGAGTGAGGGATAGGTCAAGGGCCTGGGATTTGTGGATGTTGATTTCGAATCCGGAAGCCTGTCGAAAGTTATCTAATTCCGTCATTAGGGTAGGTAGAGTCTTTTCTAGGGTGTCGATCACATTGTCTGCGAACAGGGTGATCTTATGTTCCTCGCCTCCAAACAACACTCCAGATACCGCTGGATTTACAGAGCTTCTGGGTCATGGGTTCTGTGTATAGGGCAAATAAGAGCGGCGAAAGGGGGCAGACTTGTCTTGTTCCTTGTTGAACAGTGGGGTTAGTATAACTGCTGAGGACCCAGCTAATAAATCGTTCTGGCAGTCTAAAGTGCTGCATGGCCGCTGTGAGATAAGGCCAGTGCACTCTGTCAAACTCCTTCTCGGCGTCTATAGAGAGAATTAGTCACTCTTTCTCGAACCTTTCAGCTTTGTCTATGATGTGCAACAGACGTTTAGTATTATCAGAAACTGATACCCCGGCACAAAGCCTGACTGATCTGGGTCTATCAGTCCTGGGAGACAGGGGGGAAAGCCACTGTGCCAATATCCCCGTGCTCTGTCTTGGCGGAGGTGTGTGCTCCTGTCATCCACCTAGTCAGCTGCCTAAAATCTGTCTATGTGCCTTTAGGTAGTCAGCTGAGCAGTCTATGCGTATTGTGAGTGTATCAGGGCCACCAGGCTTGGCCAGATCGCTGCGGGAGGGAAGAGCTTTTACCGGGGCTGGCCCACGTAGGCCCCTCGGGCCATCAAGGCCTGGTCCAGAGTCGGGGCTTTCCGGAGTGAGTGAGCAGGTAGATTAAAGCGGGGGGACCCCTATCACCCTCGTGGTGCTGAGCTGGATGTCCGGCTACTTCTCTGCTGTCGGAGGGAACAAGCTCCTCCATCTGCTGGGCGCTCTGTGTTCCTGACTAGGTGCACCCTCTCCGGCCCAGGAGCCGACCACACCTTTCCTTGCTTGGTGCCCTGTGTTGCCTCTTCCCACCAGTTTGCCTTGAGTTGTGGCTTTTTCGTTTCAGGCCCCCGGGAGTGGGTCGGTGCAGGTGCGCAGTCAGGGAAAGGGAGCAGTACTCACTCCCTCAAGCTGCCTGGGTTGCTGTCCGGTTCTCCCCTTGTCGCTGCGGTGCATTTGCCGGTGGCGCAACGCTCAGCGCCTGCTCTCGGGTCAGAGGGTCGGCGCGTTTGTCTCCTTTAGCTCCCTGCCTCTGCCGTACAACAGGGCCCTTGGGCCAGGGCGACGATCCGGGGTCTTTTAGGGCACGTGCCCGCACCCAATCGGTCAGGGGGAGGAGTCGACCCTCACCTCCCCCAATGTCGAGATTGCCGCCCAAGCTCTCTATGAGCCTAGAGGCTCGGGAGCACCTCCTTCCGTGGGGCACATGATCGCGGCGCTCATCTCTTGACCCAGGGCTGGTCCCGCCTTCGCTCTTGCAGGCCTGCACCTGACTTTGTCCCAGCGCTGTCTCTGGAAGCTCACTAGGCGTTTTCCCAGCTCCTCTCGCTCTCCAATGTCGCCCGTCACAGTCTAGGAGGTCTGGTATGGGCGTCCCACTACCAGGAAGCCGACTGGGCTCGGCTCCGTCTTCCTGCCGGCGTCAGGACCGCCTCCATCCGTTGGCTACCGCACTAGCAGCTGCAGTTTTCGGGGTGTCTCCACCGTCGCACTCAGCCAAAAAGGGCTGCACACGATCGCCGAGGTTGTGTGGGGGTAGAACTGCGGACTTGTGGCGCCTCTCTGACACTGCTTCACAAGGCAATTTTAGCTGGGCCCGGACGGTAGGATGGAGCGGCAGGCAGGAACATCCTACTCGTCCGCCATCTTTGCCACGCCCCCCTTTGAACCAATTTACAGCTACTTGCTGCTACTACTAACTCTTCAGACTGTATTCTTAATTACCATCACCTCTTTGTGATATGTGTGTGAACTGCAGGCATTACCGGTGCCACCGCCCTATACTACTTCCTTCCTGGATAAGTTAGTGTAGAGTATTAACTCAATTTGTGACTCCTTTTCAAGTCAGCTAATCTATTGCTCTTCTAAAGTTTACATCACCTTTTCCTTCTATGGAGGAGGACCAACTCTGTCAACTGAAACTTGAAAGGGCTTCCGTTTTCTACATTGACCACACAAGACTATTTATTGGATGAGCAGCATTTTGTGAGATTTTCTGGAGCAAGGACAGTGAAGGAATGCAGAATATAACCATGTGCAGATGACTAATCCTTTGCATCAAAATTTGAAGCAACCTCTGGGATGCTTGTGGGCTTATTTCACCAGGGTCAAGTTGTTATGACTTTATACGCGAGGGGTGCTGGGGATTCTGTACATCTGTGTAAAGAAAGCACTGGCACGGAATGTG
The DNA here is from genome assembly GCF_964263255.1 of Lissotriton vulgaris. Lineage (NCBI taxonomy): Eukaryota > Metazoa > Chordata > Amphibia > Caudata > Salamandridae > Lissotriton > Lissotriton vulgaris. Next base: position 693,209,547 of record NC_141695.1, on the reverse strand, counting down.
CAAGTGTCACCTAGGGCATAGAAATCTAGGTGCTGTGAAATCCAGCTTATTTGTTCTTCAAAAATGGTTTTAGATGAAAGTTTTTCAAATAAAGCTTTGATGCGCTTTTATGTCTTCTTCAGTATTTTTATTCATACTATTACTTTGTTCAATGTGATATCTTCATATACATTGATTATCCATCCATTTAATCAACTTTCTTATTTTTGCAAATAAAGAACCACACTTTTTTCCAATGCATTTCGGCCCAAAAGGCCTTCATCAGGGAAATCTGTGAAACAAAACAGGTATCAATCACTCTTTCTGTATAACTAAAAATATATTCTTAACACAACACTCCATAAAAATATAACATGCGAGTTCTAGATGACAAAATATGTTCAGCATTTCATAGTGTGACATACACTTTTAGTCAAAGGTGGTGGACCCTGGTTTGAGCATAAAGTTAAACAACCTTCCTTCAAACGGTTCGCCATGATATAATGTATCGTGCAAGACACGTGTCATAAAACATAAGTCAAGGTTATTAATAGGTAAACTAAGACAGAATTATTAGCCCACGGGAATCAGTAATTCTCACTGGTGTATTCCTTATTCAAAATGTGTCCAAGGTTGAAACGATGTTACACACATTCATACGGGAATATAGCCCGCATCTGTCGGTTTGTTAAAAAATAAACGTCTCCGTTGTTAAATAACCGCTACGCGCTTGAAGTTACCACGTTAATCTATCCCTTACCGGGTTCTCGCCGTGAAGTTGTCCTAAGTCGCTGCACGGAAAGCTGTATTCAGTTTGGAGAAGTTCGCGTGTGACGCGTGGGGTGTGGCTTAATGTATGCAATTTCGCGCGTTAACTTCAAAAGCTAGGGGCATAGATTTAAAGGCACACAGCGCAATGTGGGCTAGTATGTAAAGCTAAAGGAAAGACTTAAACAATCAATGAATCACAGCAAGCATCATTAGGGTGCATATACAAACAGGAATATCGTGTATTCGACAACACTACGTGGAATATGCACCCTAATGATGCTTGCATACATTAAGCCACACCCCACGCGTCACAAAAAGCCGCAAAAAACATTGCTGCAGATGAGCCCGGCAACTATCGCTAATGAGATGCAGAGTAGGCGTTGCCATGCAAAAAGCCGCTACAACATCACTCCACAACATTCTCAGCGACCAGCCAGTTCGGCGATAAGATCCCAAAACAGGCGATAAGGCTCGTTAGCAGCAGGAATTTAACACCTGCTCTTACCTGGTGTAAAGTCAGACGAAAACCTACACCAGAAAAGGGAGCCCAACCTAGAGCCGCACATGAAGAACAACAGATGTCATGGAGCTACTGATCATGCAGCCCGGAGCCCCAAGAGGGCCACAACATGCACCGCCACTACACCAAAGACCCCCCCCTCCCCGCGCGACAAAGATATGTCACACCAACTTCACAAAATCATGCACAAAACAATTTGCCTGATGTCGCACAATCACAACACTTAACGTGCATGTGTGGTCAGAAAAAGGAGAATGACTCATTCAACAGAGAAAGGGGAGGAGAGGAAGAGGGAGAGAAAGAGGGGGAGAGAGAGAAAGAGAGAGAGAGAGTGCCGATACCGCGGACCCAGGCTGCACTGCTCACCTGCTGCCACCGGTTTGTCTCCAACCACGTGCCGGTATGCACTGCTGTTCACCAGGTCCCTCATCGTAAATAGAGTCCAGAAATATGAATGGCAGAGTACATACAATTGCACATGCCATCATTGCTTGCCCGCCCCTCCGCCCACAGGCTGCTGCACCCCAGCCCTTTCCGCCGCCCAGCGGTGACTGCCCGCCCATGCGCACCCAGGCCTCACTGCTCACCTTCTGCCACCAGCGAGCTCTCCAAGAGGGCCCACCATGTGCTGGTGCAAGCCCGGGTCCTGCGAAAACACGGCACCCTCCACATCATGCAGCCCCGTTCCGTGGACCTTCAGGTCACACACTTGATTCTGAGTCTTCATTTCGCGATGGCAGAGATCATATCAGTGAGCACAGCATAAATGCAGGCTGCACACCTGCTCAGCGCTTTAGGTGCCACTAACTCAGTGACCCACGAGGCAATGCCACGTGCCGGTAGGCCAGCATTGCCTGCTGGGTCAGGTCTTCACTGCAGTCCAGCAGGGCTCACACAAATCTTTACCAGTCCGGACCGCCAAGACAGGGCAATCTCGCAGGCTGCACACCTGCTCAGCACCGAAAGTCACCGTCCCGTGGCAGTGTGCCTGTGCCGGCCACAGTGTATTCCTTGCCACCAAGTCTGTGCCCCGCTAGTCATAGACCCTTTATGATTGAGTCTTGTGGTACGGACGCCATCATGTCTCCTCCGGCACTGGGGAATGTAATATGGCAGGGCCCTAGGCCCTCATGCATAAATGATAACCACACGGATACACCCAGATAGAGAGTGGAAATGGCGTCCAGCACGTGCGCCTGGCCCTTTTTATTGGCATGGTCACGCCATGTGACGTGTGCTGGATGGGTGTGGCGTGGGTGTAAATCAGCCGTGAGGGAGTGGCTGTGGCATGCTGATAACTAGACCCGTGATCAGCAGGTCCACTACAGGGAAGACCTGGGACATTAGCGTTATCGTCGTTGTCCCCCCCCCCCCCCCCCACCCCCCCCCCTGTGAGTGTAAGTGGAGTGGGCTGGCCTGGCCTGGCGTATGCCAGTCCAGCGTAAGGGTGTGAACATTAACCCTGGGGCTCTGGTGATGGTTCCGTCCTGGGCTGGACAAGGAAGTAACTGTTTTTGTCCCTGTTGTAGCGCCGGTGCCAACTGGGCGACAATCGGCAATGTGTCACCCTGTGACCCAAGTCCCACAACATGAGCAACGTGGACGTAAGGGGGAATCACTGACCTTACATTCATACATACTTTCACACTTGAAAGATCATAGATATGACACATCTGTGTGAATATGAATGTTTAATGCACATTCAGTGTAGTGTTGTAGCTGAAGCAGTACAGGGCCATGCAAACCCCACATTACATTGTTGGCCCGTGGAGGGCAGCCCGAGTCCTTTAGGGAATGACCAGTTCAACAGAAGGGGAAGAGCTCAGTCCGCAGTCTGACTGCTGTGGCATTGGTGTCCAAACAGAATATAGCAGTCCATGTTGATGTCCAAGGTGAGGGTCACAGAGTGTATCGGGGGCAGTGGAAGGTGATGATGCAGAGGGCAGAACCAAGCAGAAACCGGCCATATGGCGGAGATGAATGCTACTGCATCCTTCTTACCACAAAGGCAGATTCATCCGCATCTTCGTCCTCTGCTGTTCATGTGCCTCAGGCTGTTTTAGGAAGATAGGATCGGCAGCTATGGGCTGACATTGCCCCATATGTAGATCAACATCCTGAAGAGGCGACAATGGAAGCAAAAAAGATATTGCAGGAGGGCGTGCGCATAGATCATAGATTGTGCCTTGGATAGCGTCACCACTACATTTAGGCAACTCGCAGATTCTGCTGTGCTCAGAAGGCAAGGCTGGCTCAAAGCTGCCGCCATTGGGCCTGAAGTGCAAAAACAGATTTCAGATATTCCATTTGATAGAGAGGCCCTTTTTCACAAGCATGTCGATGAAGCCCTACACACAATAAAAATGAACACAGACAGCAAAATCGGGAATAATGCTCCAGTTCAAAAATATACCTTTTTGTGGGCCAGAGGAAGAGGCATGCAATCAGATAGGGGAGGTTATGAGCAATACAGAGTTCCCTCCTACACATCTACCTCCCAACATTTTTGTCCTCAATATTCCTAGGCACAACCACCTCAAGTGGGCTACCATAGACCTACTCCTAGAAGAAACCAAACTTCAGGGAAAAGACACTGGTCTTTGCCAATGACCTGTCACAGGCTCCGGCTACTTCTATCTACTCACCATTCAGAATAGGAGGATCAAGATCCCAGTTCATTCAACACTGGCAAGAAATAACATCGGACCAAGAGTTCTTAGACCTTGTTCAATTCAACCACACCCTAAAATTAATTCAGAACCCGCGATCAAACCCACAGCATAACTCCATTCCCAAACATCTGCAACTGCTCTTATTGGACGGCAAGATCATGCTCCTCAAGGAAGCAACAGAGTCCGTCTTTCTCAACAAAGAAAGGGATTCTATTCCCGTTCCTTCCTTATTCGCAAAAAGTGGAAGGAATAGCGGCGTACCCTTCAACCTAGGGTATTTCAACAATCTCAAAAAACAATAATTCTGCGTGGTAACATTACAAGATATTCTCCTACGTCTAAACAATGGAGATTGTCAACTCTTGAACTACAAGATGCAGAGTTTCACATTCCCATCCATCTTTCCCACAGGAGATTCCTACGATTCACAGTAGCCGGCAGCCACTACTAGTTTAGGGTTCTTCCTTTTGGGTCAGCCTCCAGGATATTTACAACATGTTTGGCTCCTATAGCAGTCTTCTTAAGCAAATAAAAACACCAGGTGTTCCAATACTATGATGACTGGCTCTTCAAGTTGCATTCCAGTCATGCAACACAGAAATCAACAAATGCTTGCATATCCCTGTTCAACGAGCTAGGTCTCACTCTATATTATAAAAAGTCAAACCCATAACCATCCAGTACTATAACCTTTTTGGGCACATCACTAGATACTATAAGCAACAGTGCCTGTCCCACATTAGAAAGACAAGTAAAGCTAATATCATTGGCAAAGTCTGTTTAGAAAAACAAATCTTTCCGTATGTGCCTATAAGATTTTATTAGGCAAGATGTCATCATGCATTCCTCTAGTTCCGTTTTGCCAAGTAAGGATGCAATCCCTCCAGGAAGAAATAGACTTCCAATAGGTACAAGCGACTGGTTTGTTTGATGATGTTACCAAAGTCACTCCAGCCATGATCAAATCCCTATCTTGGAGGACACTACAGGCACACCTCTCAGTTTGCCTTTCATTCCATCACTCAACCCTCTCTCCATTGATCATTATCACCAACGCTTCCTTCAAGGAATGAGGAGCATACCTTCAAGACCTGCAGGTCACCGGCAAGTGGCAGACACCTCACCAGCATTTTCACATCAATCTACTCCAGCTCAAAGCAGTACATCTGGCCTTGCAGGCTTTCCTCCCCAGAATAAAGAGCTCAGAGGTTCTCATATGATCAGACAATACAACAATGATGCACTGTAAGCAAAGAAGAAGGTATGTGATCACTTTGTTTTTCTGGAGAGGTTTGCTTGCTTGAAAAACTTTATTTCTGCAGTGCGACCATAAAAGTATACGAACAATAAACAATGCATTACAATTCATAACCGTTTAACATTTTTTTTAAACCATGACCAGTCCTGTTTACAGAAATATAATTACATCACCTCTATAATTCAAAGAGGGTCCTGTCCTGATACATGTCTAAGTACAATAGGTTAGCTAAAATACATGTGCGGGGTGAGTGCAAAACAAGAAGCAAAAACTTGGAAAGGCCAGCACCTGCTGAGACTCCTCAATAGTGAGGCAATTAGTGTAAACAAATTTCATAAAATGGTCATGCAACAGTAATTCATTATGGTTACATTGTAGCCAACGTAAAAACTAGAAAATTACACATATTGACCAGTAAGAACTTGATTGATTTTAACGGTAAAAATTAAAAAAAGTTTTAAAGGTGAATTAAAAATACCCCTAGAGGATTAGGAACAGTGCTCCATTTGTTGCAAGACAGACATACGTACAATAGTCCAGCGCCTACGCCACATTGAGGTCAAGAATCACAATACAGCAAAGACAATGGGCTTACAGGTGACACACTTTAAAAACTCTAAATGCCTCTGTGCAATGTATGAACCCTAGATTCTTACACAGTGGGACGAGCAAGTGCTTCCTCGCTAGTTTATAGGTAGGGCAGAAAAAGATGACATGAAGCTCTGACCCTTCCTCCCAATTGCTGGCTGGACACTCTCGCCGGCCAGCGCTTGACTATTTGCAGGAAAAAGCACAGAACGGTAGGGTGCACAGTCTGAACTGGACATATGTTTTTCTTGCCAGGAATGGGTGAATATCATTTAAAAAGGGTTCAAAAAGATACTCGTCCTTCAAGGATAAAAATGTAACCGTACGGTGTCCTGTGGACGAGCTCCCTTGCACCTCTGCTAGCTTACTCATTCGGTAGGCTTTTACTAATTCGGAACGGGACACTGCAAGACACGCTTCCTCTGGGGTACTCCATAGGATTGGTTATCCCAGCCTGTTACATTTTTTATATGGGTAAACCAATGGAATTTTGCTGCTCCTGGGAAGCTCAATATCTCTTTTAACCCCTCCCATGCTCATGACGGAGCCGCTCCGTCATGAGCATCGGCTGAGCTGTGCTCATGACAGAGCGGTTCCGTTCTATTGAGCGGGCGGGCCCGCCCCCCCCCCCCCCACCCCCCCCCCCCAGCACTGCGGCGGAATTGCCGCCGCAGCGAAGAGGTTAATTCCGCCCTGTATACTGCCAGTTCTGGTGTCACCCATAGTCTGCGCCAAAAGGTTAGGGGTCTGAGACCTATCTCCTCTCCAATGGGACTAATTCCCAGTTCCAGCCTTCTAGGGATGGGCGGGGTACTGGAGGGAAGACCCAAAATCTGTCTCATAAAACTATTTTCTACTTTGCTCACGTCTCCACAGCAACAGTACCCCCATAATTCAGCCCCATACATTTTCACACCCCTAGCTTGCACCTTGTAGATCTCCACTAAAGGCTCAGCGGGTTTGGAGGAAGAGTTTTTCAGTAGTTTAATAATTCCTTCAGTAGTCTGGGCTTACGTAAGTTTGGCTTTAGCAATTTGTGGGCCCCACTCCGTTATCTGTCAGGGTAACTCCTAGGTACTCAAAAACTGTCACCCTGTCCAACATGATGCCATCTAGACAAGGGTTGGGATGCAATGTTTTAGGTAGATTGAAGACCATAAACTTTGTCTTCTGGGTATTGATTGCTAACCCTCTGCTTTTACAGAAGATGGCAAAGCTGTCCAAGACTCTCTGGATGCCCATAGGGTATTTCGACATAAGGAGGCTATCATCAGCAAACATCATTGCTGAGACCTTGGTACCTGCCAATTTTCGGGCATCATTATACCTGACCTCAGTAAGTTGGGCTATCAATGCATTGACAAAGAGGTAAAACAGGGTCGGTGCAAGCACACAGCCCTGCCTTACTCCTCTGGCGACTGGGAATGGTGAGGTCAGGTCACCTCTTTCCCCACACCTTACCTGGACAAAATTGCCTGCATGCAGTCTTGTAAGTATGCTCAACAGGTAAGGGGGAATTCCCATTTCTCTGAGTACCTCCCATAACTTTACCCTGGGCACCAGATCAAAGGCCGTTGTAAGATCCACGAAGATCAAATAGTCTGCCACCCTCCATTCTCACCGTTTTCCAAAATATAAGTTGGAGTCTGAATATAGTCAAGGAGGGAGGCTTGGCCAACTTTGTTAAATGTTAGGTTCCCTGGTTTCTGAAACTGTATGACCATTACGTGCTCTCAAGGAGTGGTTCAGTGTGAATACATTAATCTGGTTTACTAGCGGAGACTAGGCCTTTATTGGGGGAATTTGTGGCTCAGGAATTAGCCAGTATGCATCGTCCTCACTAGGGATTGTGTCAGCCATATATGGTAGAGACTCCAATTGGCAATTAAAGTCCCCATCCACTATCACCCATATATTATTGGGGACGGTGGCAATGAAAGAACTCAATTGATCAAAAGTTGGAGATTCCTTGCTCGAACCAACAGGGCGGGAGTAGATGTTAATAAAAGCCAGTTCCAGCTTGGTGGGGAAGCTAAGTACTACACATTGGAGAACATTAGACCGGGAGTCCCAACTGCCTGGCTGTGTGTGAACCTACCCAAGTGCATAGACGGTCTGACCCTGCATCCCGAGGTGGCTGGGATGGTGAATGACGCAAACCCCACCCTGGAGGAATCTTGCCATGCCCATGTTTCCTGATGTAAACATATATCAAACTGACCCACAAAAAGTCCCCAGTCAGGGCAAGCCAATTTATTTTTCAGACCTACAACATTCCAGGAAATGACCTTTAGCTTCCTACCTAAATTATGTTCATCAATAGAGTGGTCATCAGCCTAGCTGGGAGATGTTTGTGCGCCCCCTGTTAAAGCCACAGGGAAATTGCCCTGTATCCTTGTAGGTGGTTTTGTCACCATGTCACTAGGTTTTGAAGAATCGTGGATTGGAAAGGCTGATAGATCTATTGGCTTTACCCTTGGCCTTATGTCACCATCTGCCTGCTGGTTTCCATGGCCACAGCCTGTGTGTCTGTCCCTGCCCCGTACCTACTGGACTGACCTGGTTTGTCCCAGCTGAGCTCTTCTGATTCCCTGTTAAACCCCATAGTTCTCATAGCCAGACCCCTTACATCCCTCTTTTTGTCAATCCACCTCTTCAAGTCTATTCCTTACAGGTACGATGAAAAGCAAGGGCCTAAAAGGGGGATAACTGCAACTGTTATTCTGATGGTTCAGTGGTCGTCTGACAGGGTTTAGAGAAGTATTAGCCCTATCTGGTGTATGACAGCGTGGATAAAAGTAGTCTAGTGATAACGCTTGAATCTCATTGTGGGACTCTCGAGGATTATGCTCCTGGTTTAACAGCCAGCGTACCATCTCGGGGATTCTGAAATGTATGACTACACAGTCTCCCTGCCTCGGCTTGGGGCCATTTCCCACCCAACCCACTCGACTTACCAATACAATTTCTCCTGCCCTATCATAGGAAAACTGTCTGTGCCTTGCCAGCCAGAACAGGCTTTTATTCCTTAGATCCAGATATTAGACTTGCTGACCAATTTTGAGCACTGGTACCCCTGTCAACACGATCACGTAAGGAGGTGCGGCTGGGGGTAAATTTGTAGTGGGTTGATTTGTTACTACTGTACTACTATATGCTCCTCCCCCCCCCCCTCGCACCCCCCACCCCCCCCTCTCACCCCCCACCCCCGCATCCTTTTCTGGGCTCACTGGGTCCTGGTAAGGTGGTTACATTTTTGTTTTCATTCTGCCTAGTATTAGCGAAGATATCGCTCCTGGCCTCTGGGTTGGAGTTCGCATTTATGGCATGGGTCGTGTGAGCTTGTACCTGCAATTGGCCTAATCTTGGTGTATTGGTGACCATTTTTCACTCCTTTTAGCTTGTTTGTTTGTCAATCTAGGGCCGCGTGACCTAGTGGAGACCTGGTTCCTTTGGCTCTCAGAATTATCTGTGGGTGTCAGGTCTGAAGTGTCTGCCTGACAGCTAAAATCAGTCCCCCTTAACATTGGTTGAATTGGATTATTACCCATGTTAGCTAACCGGATATCCCCCAGCGTTTCTAGTTTATGTATATGATCTACTAGTGGGGCAGCCTCTTCCTTCACAAAGGTTTTGAATTGGGCCAGTAAATCTGCGACCATATTCTGTACCCAAAATGGATAAACTAAATCAGTTTGGTTGTTACCAGTACTCTCCTACTGGGTTAGAGGCATCTACGCTAGTTATAGGCCCTCCTTTAACTTTCTTGCTCCTTGGTGACCCTCCACATATTTGCTTCCGCTTCCCAATTTTACGTGAAGTAAGAGTAGCCCCTCCCTTTGCGATTTTCCGTTTCAGGGGCGTCGTCTTGTCGTGGGGATGACCGGGGCACATCTTTTAAAGGAGATGAAGCTGGAGTGGGGGTTTTAGAAGAGAATTGATCAATCAATGGAGGGCAAAGATCTGGGGTTAAAGACAGGTGCCTTTCGGTAAGTTCGATTTCTAAGGTTACCACCTCTATTGCCCTCTGTAACATTCTATCAATACAGGTCGATGGCAGCAGGGAAGGAGTGGTAGTTTGTGTGCGGGACTGTTTGGCAGCACAAGTACGATTCCCCATTGTTAGACTAGGGCAGGTCTAAAGTGTCCCTCTTGCTACGACCCATAACACTCACACTTAAGCCTAATTTGCCGCCGTTCTATTAAAGCATGCAAGAATACTGTTAATAATTAGGTGGCTATAAACCTAAACATGGAAAAATCATTAAAGAGTTTATCAAGGGGGGGGGGTGAGGGGGGGGGCAAGAGATCTGCCCAGTCCATGTTAAAAATGGAAGGTGGGATGGAGGGCTCTTCCCAGGTGCTGATCAAAACAGTCTAAAAGTCCTTACTACATTTGCTCATCCCGGTTTGCTTCCAGGGAACCCACAGGAATAGATCACAGAGTTTGGTATAAAGTAAGCATTAGATCGTAGGAAATGATCAGCAGTGTCTTACCCGAAAGTGGGCTTGGGAGTCAAAACAAAGATAGGTGGTCTTGCCCTGCCTCTTCCTGGCAAGGATAGGCCTGCCCTTGGCCCGGGGGCTGCCCGCGCGCTTCCCTCGCCGCGGTTGATGTGGCAGCGCTTTTGAGCGCGTGTTGGTCTCCTCCCCCACACCTGTGTCAGCAACGAGGCCACGCAGGGCACCCTGGGACTTGGAGTGCCACCAGAGTTTGGTACGGACCTGCGGGAGTGATAATTGGGCTGGTGTAGCACCCTGGGATAGAAATCCCACCAGAGTGTTGCTGGTTGCGCAGAGTGCCCCCGACAAGCAGAAGAAACTGCAGCCCATGTCTTGAGATGCACAATGCATCTGGAATTGGGCCATCTGTAATGGAGTGCATCTGCAAGCAAAGCATGTCCCAGAAAAGTAAAACTAGATAGAGGACACACCCTTGCAGACAGAGGTCATCTTGTCACTCCGAACATCAAAGAATGGCTCGCTGATCTAGCCGCCTTGAACTGTAACCCACACTTCATAACCACCGCCAAATCGCTAGGAATAATCCTGGACAATCAGCTCTCCTTGCAGGATCACATCAGCGCCGCCACTAGAGGCACCAGCTGCAGATACTAAGGAAATTAAAACCTTTCAAGCGCTAGTGATCTCCAAAATAAATTATGGTAGTGCGATAATCATGGGTCTATCAAAGGCAAAACTGGTGCCTCTGAAAGCAACTATTAAAGCAGCAGCCTGACTCATCACATGCTCCAATAAAATTGATCACTTCACCCCAGATCTCAAAAACCTGAACTGGCTACCGTATGAGGCAAAGATCCACCTAAAAATTGCCTACGTGACCCATAAAGCTCTCCATCACAACACTCCAGAAACTCTTCCTATCATGCAAAAACAGAACCTTAAGCTTGTACTGAAAACTTGCAAATAAAAAAAAATAAAAAAGAACCTACAAGCGCTCCTTCTCTGGAATTGCCCCCAATATTTGAAACTCCGTTCCTCCAGAGACCAGATCCAACCCTTTAACTGCCATATTTAAACGAAGTGTTAAAGAACTACTAATGACCAGATTCCTTCTCAGTGAAGACACAACCTTCCCCAGACTTTCTCCCTCCTGCCCATCTGCAACATTATCGGGCAGCCTTATAAACCCTTCGTTACTCTCTATGATGACATTAATCAACACTCTACGTACGTCAACCTACATCCATCCTCATACTTGAACTGTTCTCTCGCAATTGTATACTCCTATGTGTTTACTTTTTCCTGAGGTTAGCAGGTACCCTTAGGTGCTAGAGGAAAGTGTTAGTTGCATTTCTACATTTCATTTGGTACCCTAAGCTTAATTTTCGTCAGTTCAATATCCAACTGGTCTATTGGATTACTATATACAGCCCACCCACAAGGAATGAGTAGGCTCCAGGATTCTGAAGGACTCCTTGACTGAACTTTCTCTGCAGTTCCTAATTGTCAATCACAAACACCTTTTTCCCCCCCCCTGCTTTGGTGTTTGGACTCCTTTTGGGATGGGTGCATGCAGCAGCTTTCAGATCTGCAGCTGCGCTGACTTGGTATAACTCATTTTGCAGTCGCAGAAAAGTAGACGTAATGGCAAACAAGGCTAAATACTTTGCTTATCCATGACCAGTACATAATTCCTAGAGTAACCTTCCTGGAACACATATATCGGAGAGAGACCAATAGTTATAGATTCCTTAACTTAGAATTACCTCCAGGCATCAGACTGGATCAGGAGAATTTTTTCTTGGGTTGTACCCCTGCATGTCGGTAGGTGGCATTGGTCAACTCCGTGTCGGCGTTATGGTCAACGGGATGGCATTGTGGTGTCACTTAAACACCACCCCTGCTTTTTCCGCGCAAGCCGAGTCCAGATCCGGAGAGAACTACCCCTTTAGTCACTTTTTGACTAAACGTTTTCGATGTTTTGTCAACTTCTTCATCGAGCCTTCAACTCCTGGTGCACGAGGGATGTCCCATCTTCTAACTGGCTTCAAGCCTTGCGGGGCCTGTCACAGGCTGATGTCGGTGAAAGACCTGCTCCTTGTGTACCTTTGGTGTCTGGAGCTTGACCACAACCCAAAGTCGTGCTCCGACTGCGGGCCATGAATCCTAAGTCTTTGTGGAAGCTGTCCCAAAAGCTCTTGGAGACCCGTGTTCACTATGCATCGCTCCCGGTCTCGTTCAAGGGGAAGGTCTCGGGACCAGTCACTGACCCCCACGCTTCGTCCCTGTCCAAGATTTCGAAGTCCTCGGTTAAGTCGAAGCACAAGAAGGAGAAGAAGCACTGGCGCTCTTCATCTTCTCCCTGTCAGTCGGTTGGTTCAACGAGGGATCCGGAGCGTTGTCGCTCTAAGGCTCCGTCTCTGGTGCCTCAATCAGGGATGACTCCGCACCTCCCCCCGTTTACGGGAGCTGGGGCATCCCCATCCCAAGTTCATACGTTTTACGAAGCCGTCCACTGTATCTTTGGGCAGCCCAACTCCTCCGGCGCGCCTTCGGGCCCCGCGGAGCCAGTTGGGGGTCCTGGGTCTTTGATACCGACGGCCCTGGCGCCGGAGGAGCCCATGGATTCAGACCTCGATCCGGATCGACGCTGGTCGATTTTACTCAATCTTCCCAGGCGCTGATCCCGGTGACAACACCCACGGTTTAGGCCGTGCCCCCGGCTGACCCCGTCCTCCTGTCTGAGAAGGACCTGGAGCCGGGCCGACGGGCACTTTTGTTCCACTGTTTATCCCTGGTGTTCCCTATCGCCCAGAGAGGGGTGATGAGGACTGGGAGGGGTCTTCAGACCCATTAGCATACCAGCTTGAAGAGCTGGACTGGAGAGAGGACCTGGGCGATGCCAGTGGCCTGGATACTTTTCCAGACCTTTGCATGGTTCCTCCCCCTACAGCGGCTACGGAGTAGGGAGCATCTTGCGCTGTGGTGGTGTGAAGGTCGGCTGAGGCCTTGGGCCTAGAGCTCCCTTCAGTGGCAATCAGCCCCCCTCCCGCCTTCAGCAGTCTCCAAATCTTCCTAGTCTGACCTTTCAAGGCCATCGACGGCCAGCGGGTGGCAGGATTCGCCATCACCTCCCCGACTGATATTCCATTACGTCGGACAGGTGGGTTTTGCAGATACCCCTCCCTCCATGCCACCGTCTTTCGATCGCATGTCAGAGGATCATTTGCGCTTCTCCGCCAGGAAGTTTCAGCTATCTTGGCCAAGGGAGAGATCAAGAGGTTCCCTGAACCAGAAGTAGGTTTTGGTTGCTATTTCCTCTACTTTCCGGTGCCCTAGATGGATAAAGGCCTGCGTCCTATCCTAGACCTCAGGGCGCCCAACCACTTCCTCCGGAAGGAGAAGTTCAAGATGCTCACGTTTGCTCAAGTCCTGACTGCCCTTAACTCTGGAGACTGGATGGTGGCATTGGACTTGCAGGACGCCTATTTCCATATCCCCTTTCTGCCAGCCCACAGACGCTACTTACAGTTCAAGGTAGGCCACGAGCATTTTCAGTTCTCCGTGCTTCCCTTTGGCCCTACCAGTGCCCCTCTGGTGTTCACAAAGGTGATGGCGATGGTCAGGGGTTCCAGTCTTCCCCCTTTTTCGATGACTGGCTGTTGAAGGCAGGCTCTCCCCAGGCTGTTGTCTCCCACCTCCAGACTACGGCGGACCTCCTGCACTCGCTGGGGTTCACTATCAATGTGCCGAAGTCAGACCTGACTCCCTCTCAGATTCTCCCTTTCGTCTGAGCTGTTCTGGGCACAGTGCAGTTTCTGGCCTATCCTCCCCAGCAGCGAGTCCGGGATATTCGGGCTATGATACCGATGTTAAATGAATGAATGAATGAAATGAAATTTGATTTGTAGAGCGCATGGCTGCCCGAAAGCGTCCCAGCGCTTGCTTAGGGAACCCGTCCTGGTATTCCCCTGCGAGATAACCCATTACTGGGCATCCCCAAGGTGAAAGCCAGGCATCCCGCTGCGAGGGGCCGTTGTGGAGATTAAGCAAGCTATTGCCCAGAGTTACATAGTGGGACTCCAGATTGGAATAGGCACCGGGGCGAGAATTGTCCGGTCCGGGGAAATTTTGAGCCCAAGACCCACCGAGGCGGGGAATTGAACCCTGGTCCGGGCCAGACCTCTGCATCAGGGTCTGCCGCTCCAACCACTTGAGCCACACTTCTCCAATGTTTGAGCCTCTATCCCGGATTTCGGTGAGAATTACTTTGAGGCTGCTTGGCCTCATTGCCGCCTGCATCCTGCTGGATCATTAGAAAATGTAAAGAGAGGCACAGAATGTAATATCATCAGGGAGAGAACGATAAGTGAAAAGCACAACAATCAATTAAAAAGTACAAAATTTTGTTTATTAATAAGTATATATACTCAGAATAAAAACATGAAATTATTTCGACATATAGTAAAATAAAATTTGTGACCTATTCTAAGGCCTCAACACAATACAACATTACACATGACATCATTAATTCTTAATTCCTAAAACAGTGGCGGACAATACTAGTCCTCTTCTCGACGCGCGTTTCGGCGTTTTTCACTGGAACGCCTTCTTCAGGAGCCACATACACAATCTGAAAAACATATATAGCAATTCAATTTCTCTTTCCAGGTGAGCGATATTAGCCTTTCAATCAGTATCTCAATACAAGTGCATGCAAACATATAATCCAACCAGCTATTACATATCGCAAACTCCCTACTTATGTAACCAGCTATAAGGCTACAAAAGGTACAAAACTTTTTAGATATTACATTTGAGCAGTGGTGTAGTATTTATATAGAGAGGTGGGCCTTGTATGATAATTAGACCCATGCCTCAATTGCATTTTTCTATTGTTATTGATTAACAATAGGAAAGGTTCTATGTATATAAGGTTCTATATATCTATGTATTTATAGGTGTTTATAGGTGTAGCAGCTGCCCGGTCTTTGGTAATGTATTTGCATAAGTTACCCTTTTTTGTAAAACCTCACGATTATAAGGAACTAAGCCTAGGAAATTTACAGATCTTTGCCTAGTTGTAATAAAACACCTATAAATACATAGATATATAGAACCTTATATACATATATACATAGAACCTTTCCTATTGTTAATCAATAACAATAGAAAAATGCAATTGAGGCATGGGTCTAATTATCATACAAGGCCCACCTCTCTATATAAATACTACACCACTGCTCAAATGTAATATCTAAAAAGTTTTGTACCTTATGTAGCCTTATAGCTGGTTACATAAGTAGGGAGTTTGCGATATGTAATAGCTGGTTGGATTATATGTTTGCATGCACTTGTATTGAGATACTGATTGAAAGGCTAATATCACTCACCTGGAAAGAGAAATTGAATTGCTATATATGTTTTTCAGATTGTGTATGTGGCTCCTGAAGAAGGCGTTCCAGTGAAAAACGCCGAAACGCGCGTCGAGAAGAGGACTAGTATTGTCCGCCACTGTTTTAGGAATTAAGAATTAATGATGTCATGTGTAATGTTGTATTGTGTTGAGGCCTTAGAATAGGTCACAAATTTTATTTTACTATATGTCGAAATAATTTCATGTTTTTATTCTGAGTATATATACTTATTAATTAATTGATTGTTGTGCTTTTCACTTATCGTTCTCTCCCTGATGATATTACATTCTGTGCCTCTCTTTACATTTTCTAATTTTCCCTGTCAAACATATTCAGTTGCCTAAACAGGGGGTCCTTGTTATTCACACCATCCTGCTGGATCATGCCAGGTGGCATATGTGGGCTCTCCAGTGGGACCTGAAGTTCCAGTGGGTGCAGAACCAGGGAAATATACCAGACTACGCCCAGATCTCGGAGGGAACTGCACAACACCTGCAGTGGTGTTTAACGAACCAAGATTGGGTCAGAGGCAGATCCCTCTCCCTTCCCCAACGAGAACTAACAGTGGTGACCGATGCGTCACTTATGGGATGGGGCAGCCATCTGGGAGAGGCGAAGATCAGAGGAATCTGGTCTCTGGTGGAGTCCGGGCTTAATATCAACCTGTTAAAGCTTTGGGCGATCTGCCTGGCACTGAAGGCATTCCTTCCCTCTCTCAAGAGGAAAGTAGTGCAGGTGTTCACAGACCACACCACTGCATGTGGTACTGCAACAAACAGGGCGAGGTGGGGTTGTGGGCCCTATGTCTAGAGGCTCTTCGCCTTTGGACATGGCTGGAACATCAGGGCATGACCCTAGTGGTTCAACACCTGGCAGGTTCCTTGAACGTCAGGGCGGACAAACTCAGCCGTCGGTGCCTGGTGGATCACGAATGGCGTCAATGGTGGGGAAAGCCTTGGTTAGATCTGTTCGCCAACAAAGAGAACGCACAATGTCAGGAGTTCTGCGCGTTGGAGTTTCCAAGGCGGCGATCACTCGGCGATGCTTTTCGTCGTGAGTGGACCTGCGGCCTCCTGTACACCTTTCCGCATGTACCACTTCTGCCCTGGGTGCTGAAGATCAAGCGTGACCGGGCCAAAGTCATTCTTGTGGCTCCGGACTGGGCACGAAGAGTCTGGTACCCTGAGCTTTTGAGCATGGCCATCGATCCTCTGATCAGATTGCCCCTTCGGGAGGATCTTCTGTCGCAGCAGTAGGGGACATTTCTTCACCTGAACCTGTCCAGCCTCCACCTCCTTGCGTGGAGATTGAGCTGGACAGATGACAGCTTTTGACCTTCCGCCCTAAGTCTGTAATGTCATCTTGGCAGCCTGGCGTCCCTCCACTAAGATGTTATACACCTGTCGATGGAACAAGTGCATAGGCTGTGGATCCCTTTTTTCTGAGGTTCTCTTATTCTTTCTTTGGTCCAGCAGGGCTCTGCTCTGGGCACTCAAAAAAGCTATCTAGCAGCTATTTCTGCTTTCCTTCGGCTACCAGCTCAGCCCTCTTTATTCAAGTACCCTACTGTAAATAGGTTCTTTAAGGTCATTATTCATGTTTTACATCCATCTCCTTTCATAATGCCCCAGTGGGACTAGATTCTTGTCTTACCTCATGTTGCCGCGTTCTAATCTAGGACCCCGATCAATACTGTGACCTTATGCCCCTGTACGGCTATAATCCATTCATACCCCTATAATGGCATAAACGATCAAGAGCGATATTTCAGAAACTAGTCTCTGGCCTAACACGATCAGAGCCACATTTCAGAATCTCTTCCTCTGCAGCTCATTAGAGCAGATGACACAGCAGAAGCCACTATCTAAGATTCCTAGATTAAACTCAGCAACCTGGGAAAACCCCGCTTGCTATGTTTTGATTAATAATAGAACTCTAATGAGCACTGAGAGACTATCACTTCCTAGTGACATCTTTATTGACGTCTTATGTCCAAAAACTTACGTCAAACAAGGCACCTTTCAGATATAAATATTACCAACGTTGCCTTAAGCAAACGCTGCCTCAACGACATCGATGATAGCGATGGTGTGGTGAATACAGGAGCAGAACAGCTGTCCCCTGCAGAGCCCAGCAGATGCAAGCTGTCCACGGATGCTGCCCCTCCTCCTTGACGCGCTGAGAGAGACACTGTCTTTTCTCCTGCCGAGAAAATCCAGCTCAGGCGTTTCCAGCCTACTCTTGCGAGTGACTGGGATATCGAGTCCTGGAAGGAGATACAAGACCTCCAACATTCTATTCTAGAGGTATGGTGTTGACTAAACCCTTAGAGAGAATTCTTGAAGCAAACCTTGGCAAAACCAACTTAACTAAAACTGCTACTTACTTACTCCCTCCCAAGTATTAGGCTTAGGTCAGGTACACTGGGGTAGGCGTAGTTAGAAGCACCAGTTGAGTACGTTAGCTAAATGTATATATGAATGTATATATTTTATTCATTTTAACCATTGTATGGCTAAGAAACCATATCAATGCTTTTACAGTATTATTTCGCAATCCTCATTTTACTGTACGCACTTTTTATAATAACTAGTCTTGCAATTGTGGCAATTCATTTCTCTTGCATAAGAAGAAAGACTGTTCAATAAATAATACCTTTTATTGAAAACGCCTGTCTCTCTATTCTCTGCATCTTGGTGAAAGTAATCTGCACAACTGACTGAGTAAAATAACTGTCTATTGTTTCACACGACTCTAGAGATTGACTCTTATTCTAAGGAGCAAAGTTGTCATGTTTATGCAGTTGTTGGAAAACTGAATCCCTTCTTGTCTGTATCAGGGAAGCTGATCACTTCCTATTCAGTCAAGAAAGTTTCCAGTGACCTCTGAGCTAGTTGGTAACAAACCCAATTAAGTTTAGCATAGTCAGTAGAGACCTGGAAGACCGCACTTCTACGTCAAAACTGCTTTTTATGTTATTCCAATGCGCAGGGCCTATTGGGAAAATAGGAACTACACTACATGGCGCCCAACGTTTGGTAAGGCGATAAAACTAACGCAAGACGTTAGAGTAACTCAGTCGTGCATTTTTCACACAGACCCCTTTCTCCTGTAAATACTCCAATAGACGTCTGGAGTGGGTGAAAGGTTAAAATCCGCCCGAACTTAGTAGGAAGAGATTCCTATGTAAAGCTCTGGTTTATTCAACGTTGAAGGATACAGTGTTCCAAAATATTGTGCACCTAATCTTTGTCTCCTTGGAGACCTGCTCTGCAAAACCTTTCTGACAAAAAAATGTCAGACACTGAAAACGGAACCGCTGCAGCTGCAGTAAATGCGACTGAGCAGGGTCCCGACGGTGTTAATGACCTGGGTGCAATAATCATTCCGGTACATTTAAGAAAATCTATAACGTCAAAACTTATAGAAAATGGACTGACCACACAAGGTGGCACAGTCGTCTTCGTGATAGAGGCACACGAATATCGGCAGACAGAGGAATTCTATTCTTGGATAAAATTTCCAGCGGCAAACACCGCAACACACGATTTCCACTATTACAAAATAGGGGATCCACCGGAAGAGTACGCTCCTTTCGAGGAGATTGAAATCCCATTAAAATACCAAGAGCATTTGCTCTGGTTTAAAGGCGCCCTAAAACATAATGATCATATTACCAGGCTCGGTCCACTAGGTAGACCAGGAGCAACGTGGCCGGTTCTAGCCAGCTACACACCACATCCGGACATTGCAAAAATGTCAAAAGAAGAGCCGTTAGCACAGCTAAAAACCTTAATTAAAATACATAGACAATTAGTCCAATATGTAATGCGGACTGCAACAGTCCAAACAGCTGTTAATGTACCACAGCTGACCCCTCATCAGGGGATTACAAATAAAATTACACCACAGAACATACAATCATGTCTTGGTAAAACACCCATAAAACGGGAACAAATTCCTTTCTGGTTAGCGCAGAAAATTGCTCAAATAGAGGCAGTATTTCCGAATACTACCCCTATTGAGAAACACAGAATCCTGACCATCTGCCTTCCAATGGGGGTCACACCACACGTGGAGGACTGTGACAGTTGGGGTACAGTCTTTGCTTCCATTTACACGAAAACACATGGTGTTCCGTCAATGGCGGTAATACCAGAAGTGCTAAAACAGATTCAGAATGAATACGGTCCAGAACCTGCTTTAACTCTTGGTATGAAATTACTGAAAGACTTCAAGCAGGTCTCTGCTATATTACTAGCCAACATAAAAGGAGAAGCAGCATCTGTGGCGATCCGCCAGAAGTTGAAGGAAACAGATATAACAGATCAACCAATTGAGCTTGCCAGAATTATAGAAAATTTTTATGAAGAACTAGGTAGAGACAGCTTGGGTGGAAAACCAGTAAAGCCCCAACTGCTCGAAAATCCTAATAAATTATTTATTAAAAATAATTCAAACACTCCTAAAAAGAGCTGGGATGGAAATAAACAATCCACTCCCAAGGAAAAAGTTTTCCAGTCCAGAGGAAGGTCTCCTCGACGAAGGGAAAAGGACTCCGACTCGAGAACACCAGTCTCCCCAGAGGGAGCCCTCTGAGAAAAGATATAACCTTAGAAATAGGGATAATTTGAAGAATCCTGATAGATATCAAAGTATTGATACACGTCCCTCTCGATCTTTTTCGCAGAAATCGGAAAGAGGACGGTCAGACCCAGGAGAGCACACCAAGTCCAAAGACAAGGAACCTGCTCAAAGTAAAAAATCTCAATTTCCAAGAAAGAAGGTAGCCAGTATTAGAGTAATCGAACATGCCGAGAATACTGAGGACACAGTTGAAAAACTGGGAGTGGGCACAGACAATGCTAGACAGTGCAGCAGAAATCAGTATAGCTCGCAAGATCCTGATGAGTCATCTGGAGACAGTGGACACGAATGAATACATTCAAGTAGAAACTGCCGACACCAGAGTTAGCAAGCCCCATAAGATATACGAAATAGCACTGCATATAGAGGGTGATAAGACTAGGAAAATAAGGGGTCTATTTTGGGATAAACTCTCAAAAGGCTATGACATTCTGTTAGCTGAAAAAGATTGGCCCCCAGAGTTTGTCAGGGAGTGCCCTCGTGGCGAAGAAATGATTATGCCTGCCTTCTCGAATCACATTCCGATTCACACTAAATATACATATGCAAGGAAATGGGCAGTGGCCCAGGCACCAGCATTGTATAAAAATCATGTAGGATGGGATGAGGACTCTCCTCCTCACAAAATCCAGTTAAAAAGTCAACCGACTGCACAAAGGCAGTATCCAATTAAGCAAGAAGCTTAAAAACAAGTCAGAGAGATTTTAGATCAACTTGAATACCAGGGGGTGATTGAAACATGCACCTCTCAAATGAACAATCCTTTGTTTCCTGTCTCCAAACCAGACGATTCATATCGTTTAGTTTTGGACTACAGACACCTTAACTCATGTTGCAAAACATTTGCAGTACAAAATTCGCATAATGCACTAATGAATAACATAGTTCGTAAAAAATATAAAACGACATGAGACATATCTAATGGTTTCTTTTGTCTAAATATTGCACCAGAAAGCAGATACTTGACCGCTTTCTCAGTAATGGGGTCACAGAAAAATTTCTGTAGGCTCCCGCAGGGATTCAAGAACAGCCCAGGAATATTTTCAGCCAGAGTAACAGAGTTACTACAAATGTTTGATGATGAGGCATTATCTTATGTAGATGATATCTATCTCACAGACGACGACTTGGAGACTCACTTGAAAAGAGTGAACACCATTATACTTGGGTTCGCAGCAGAGGGTTACAAATTCAACTTTAAAAAGTCTCGAATTGCCCATCTGACAGTATTATTTTTAGGATACAAATTATCAAGTGAAGGAAAAAGCCTAGCGGACAACTTCTTAGAGAAGTGCGCTGTGCTCCAAGCACATAAACGCTGAAGAACTTACAATCGATTCTAGGCTTCCTGAATTTCGGTAGAACTTACATTCTAAATTATGCGGAGAGGGTTAAACCTCTCTACGAACTAATTAAACCTGATTTTAAACCAATCAACTGGATTCGAAAACACACACATTTTGAGATCACTGCAAACAGACATGTTAGCAAAAACAAAATTAGATACACGTGACAACACGCGCAATCTTGTTATCTGAGTCATCCCAGGAAGATGCGGATTCACGTACCTGACCTCTAATGAGGGAGAAACTGTACCAATAGCTTACAAATCACACTTGTACACACAAGCAGAAAAAACATTCAGTCTCACAGAAAATACTGTGAAAGCAGTAGAAACTGCATTAGCGAATTAAAGAGAACTAGCACATGGCAAAAGGATCAATATCCTCACAGCGGAATCCGCCTTCGAGGCGCTATTCAGCCCAGTAAACCTGCCTACAGTGTCACTGGATCCAAAATGGATACAGTGTGTAAATTCTCTTGGAGCGGAAGATGTGAAATACTATTTCGCCCCGCAACTGAAAAAACTGAATGATTTGACTTATGAACAAGAATATCCTCTGCCAATCGAAATTCTGCCTCTCCAACAACACGCCTGTATAATCTATACAGATAGATTTGTACAGCATTTCAATGTAGAGAACAAATCCTACGATGCAGCCTGCGCGATTGTTGAAGGTCGCTGGCTGTGCGGTAAATTCAGACCGAAAATAACAAAAACTGAATCAGTGAGAAACTGTTCGGCTCAGAGAGCTGAAATTAGATCTTTAAAGATGGCGCTTGAAAATGCAGAACGTGAATTCCCGACACTAATCGTGTGCGATTCGCATTTTTGCGTCAACTCTTACAACAAGTTACAGAGCTGGGTTCAAAATGATTACAAAGATGACACAGGTGCCACAATCAAGCATAAAATGCTTTGGAAACAGGTAGTTCTTTTACAGAAAGAACTACAAAAGACTCGCGTTATACACACTCTGAGTCATCAACGTGATGGCGTTCACGTTGCAGGGATTTCATTGGCTAATACAGCCATAGCGGAAGCAACTAAACCGGCTTCCGTAGCCACAAAAAAGCGTTCAGAAAAATACATAGACGGGGAAACCATGCTGGCAGTAAAAACGTCCGTAAAAGGCGACTGTGCAGCACTACCCATGAACTATCCACTCAATTATGCATACGTAATTGATGCAAACTCCGTTCCTTTTGCTCGAATCCCTGGAGTGGGGGATAGGGTCATTCCAAACATGAACCGGAGAAAGTTATTAATAGCAGACGCACACATGGGTGAAGGTCCGAGGCACAAAAAGATCAAGGAATCTCTGACTGAATTACAATCAGTATACTGGTGGCCGGGGATGAGCGTGCAACATCAAATATATGTGAAGAACTGTCCCGACTGTGACAGGGATCGCAGTAATGAACCGGTCCAGTCTGTTGCCCAGTTACCGTTTATAGACAGGGTAATGCTGTCTACTTGCCATCCAGCATCCTATTAATCATTTAGACTAAAACTCACTTAAAAAATGTGGCCCCAGCGCTCGGCTAACGCCAGAACCGTTATAAAAGATCTGCGAGTCTTTATCGGCACATACGCAATTGCCATGTTCCATTCTGACCAGGGTCCTGCTTTCAGCTCTCGAGCTTATAAGGGGGCCATGGCCATCATGGGCGTTGGCTTGCGATACTCTTGTCCATCACACCCCGAAGGGAACAGTGTAGTGGAAAGAAAAAACCGGCACATAAAGCAATCTATAACAGCGAAGGTATTAGGTTCGGGTGATGGGTGTGTCAAACATTTAATAAGTGTCCAGCTTAGTCTAAACAACTTGCCAAGAAATTCTCTAAACGGTTTCAGCCCATACGAACTATTGTTCGGAACTAGAATGTACATTCAGGACTTAGATAGTCAAATATCAGTGGTAAAAGATAAGAATAAGGACTTTGACATCAAAGACCGTTTGGCTGTTTTACAGGACTTGAATGAAACAAGAAAATCCTTAAGCAACATAAAGTTAAAGCAACAGCCAACTACCACTGAAGAGGCACCACCAGCCCCAGCAAGGCCTGTCTGGATTCCAAAGATTGGGGATCTAGTCGGAGAGAAAATAGCGGTGAAGAAGAAATTTGGGCCTTCTTACAGAAAAGCAGTACCTGTCTTAGCAATCAACGGAACAAGATCAGTAGTACTACCGCCCCTTGCTGGTAAAAAGGAGAACCGAGTTGTATCAATCGACCTGGTAAAACCACAAGCATGTGGCCTATAATCAACAGTAGGCCCAGTGGACTCCCAAGAAACAACAGAATACCCAAACTTGCAACAATTCAAGATGTTCAAACTGAAAGACTAATCACATTTGATAAACCTGCAGTGCACAGAGAGGGACTATGCAATAATGCCATGGAACTCGTGCCTCTTGAAACACAGATTGAAACAGTTCGTCATGAAACACCAGTCTACAATGATGTGGCATCAGAATGTGCTACCGAAAGACAGGTTGAGAAAACAATTCCAACAATTGACAGAACTGCCTCTGGCTACTTCATTAATTTCAACAACTTTTCTGAGGATCAAAACGACGCCGAAGTGATGCCAGAAACAAAGACTTTTAAAGAAAAAGCAACAGAACTATTTCATCAAATCAAAGAAGTATATCTGGATGCACCTTTGATTGAGCATTGGATTATTTCAGGGGTATTCATACTCCTACTATGCCTAATTTTAGTTTTAATTTTAGGAAAGTTTATTACAGTTCAATGGACACAGCAAGTCAGAACATCAACTTAGTCCTCAAACCACACAGATCATCCCACGTGAAGAAAAGATAACTGTCAACAGTAAATGTCACAGCCATTCCAATACCCGGCGGGGTAGTATGGGACAAAACTGACTATGAAGTATATGGTCCGGTTGAAATCCTTAAATATCCTCACCAGTTCAAGGTTTCCTTAAGTGACTTTGTAAAACCAAGTACATTTTCTGATGATTGGGATTTTGAAAGTATTTATAATATGATGTCTGATTTAGCGTTGTCAGCAAGATTTACAGAACATGATTATTTACAAGGTTCGTCTAGTTATGAACAGATGTACTGCTTCTCACATTACGGTGACCATTACTTGCATAAATCTGCACAACCTAGAAATGTTTTTAAATATAACCAATGGGAACATTGTGCTACTCCACCTAAAAGCAGTTCTAAAACATTCTATGAGAAATTCCAGTACTTCTCAGGGTTTAACACCAGTGATGCAGAAACGTATTATTATAAACTGTTAGACAAAACAGGATTGAAAACAATGCTGACAAATACTAAATTGATATATTCAGAAGCATTTTATGAAAAAATTATGACATTTGGTTTTGATTATTGGAAAAATAACATTGAAACAAAAACCATCTGGGGTACAAAAGATTGGCAGGTACAAGGCATAGAAGCATTATTTCGAGCCTGCATGATCCCAGAACAAATGTTCTTAAATGACACAATTCACCAAACAACCTGTCTTGGCCTAGCTAAGATTAAAGACCTTAACAAACCGTCTATTCCGAAGCCAATACCTGATAATGCAACTACAGATATTGAAATAGACGTATCTAAAATTTTACATCTAAACAGAACACATCCTGATTGGAGAAAGTGGTTAATCTGGCCTACTGACACAAATAACTGTCAAGATGGATTCCTGAATAAAACACAGGGGTTAACAATGACCAGACCAGACCCTAGATACTCCCAGAGACAACATCCAGGGATAGTAACAACATACAGTGTAGGGAAGCTGTGCCTTGAATGGCTAGAAACATCCACACTGGCAGAAATTAAGCTACACTTATCTTTACTTAAAGATGGTGCTGATTTGCGCAATTTCATTCTGGGACCACGCAAACAACGTCAAAAACGTTTCATAGCGACCAGTATATATGTGGCTTACAACGAGGCTTGGAAAGTCACACAAATTGAAACAGCTGAAAAAATACGAGAAATTGATCGTATTAATTTGGAAAAATCACTTTCTGTAGTGGACAATGGGTTAATGACTCTGTCCTCCAGAATATATTCACTGGACAGTATTGTATCATTTGCCATAGATATAATAGACAAAGACTTGCTAATGTTACAGCATGGCCAGTCACAATTGCGTTCTATTGTACAGTTAGGCTGGACGCTGCAAAATCTTCGTTCAGGCTATGTGCCTTGGCGTTTAATCAACACAACGTCATTGTTTTCCATCTTTAACCTTACTGATAAACAAATCAGCTTGGCACAGAAAGGAGCAGACTATACAATCCTGAGCATCGAAAAACTTTGAGAGATTACCATTGACAATGTCAGAAATTCCTGTCATTGAATGGATAATACACAGGATTATCACAATTCCGATAACAACTTTCCGATTTAAAAATTGCCTTGAATACATACCTACTGGCAAGTATGAACGATTGGGTAAAGGGTACATTAAGTCAGCATGGAAATTACCATATACACACACATGCTATAGTGACAGCAACAAAAATGTATTTCTTAGTGGTGAAAACTGCAAACATTCACTAAGCTGTATACTTTTGTGCCAAGGTATTAATTTACACGGACCCTGTGAAGTAAATTCAAACAACCTTTCATGCTACCAACATGTCACACCTGCAACGCAGATAGAGCCTTTCTTTAAGCAACTCTCGAACGGGAGTTACATTCTAATAACGGATCACAGCTGTTGTGGTCTTTTGCCAGGGAAAGCATATCTCGTACAAGTAACTTCCATGGTCAAAAGCTGTATGCAAGCATTGTTTCCAAACGGCTCTGGAGACACTGAGACTCCCATATGGCCTCGTTTGAATGTCTCTTCTATACGAATTGATACTTTAAGCAGAATGAAGTCTGTGCTTTTGCAGACAACAGTGCCCATCACGTCATCAAAAGAGACGTATGATCTCCTAGTTGCAAGGACAACATCAGAGATTCATGACCTTTTTATCAACAAATTGCCCCGTGCATTTCACAGAAATGCTTAGCCAAATTCTTAACATGTCGAGTGCCATAGGCATCCCAGGCATATTTAAGACCATTTTTACGGGACTGTTTCAAAGCAATTCTGGGAATCATTCCTAATTTTGTCCATTCAGTCTTTGGCGGCATTCTCCTGATTTTGTGACTTGTTGCAGGCATTTTATTTTTGACCATCCTGCTCCGATATGGCAAGCCAAAACACAGACATGACTCCGGCAGGAATGGAAGAAACGATCCTAGCAATACGCTACCGGGACCGAATGACTAGAGTCCTTGGATTGGCCAGGCTGAGAGATCTGAACATGACCTGGTTTCTTTCATTCAGACCTATATGGCAGACCTGCATCTTACCTGTGCTTCGATGTATGCTATGCGGAGATGAATGCGTGTTGGACACCTGTCTTGCACTTCCATCAGCAGTACCAATGGATATCGATACTTTGCTAAGTCCTGTAACGGCTCACTCATTGTGTTGTGCCCAGCGGCTACCAATCCCGATGACGGCATTCGTTGACTCCTGTGCTACGACTAGGTGGTAACAGTGGAGTGAGAAACAAAAGAGCGACATCACCCAGGTACGACCCTCTGTGAGCATTGCTGATCCAGACTTTGATGATAGCAATCATTCTCACACCTGCCAAGTTACAGCGTTATCGAACTTGGTCGAACTGTCACCTGATTTTGTAGACCAATTTTTTGAGAGCCTGTCTGATATGATGTTCTCCCCTGAACAGAAACAATAATTTTTGAAAAGCATTCCGACACACAGCGTTCCCATGAACTCTGAATTCGGCCGTCAGTTTTGATCAACGAAAACTACTGAAAAGCGTTGGAACTCTATTCCCCCGTTCACCAAGAATCTTTTTTTTTTTTAATT
Source organism: Lissotriton vulgaris (assembly GCF_964263255.1). NCBI lineage: Eukaryota > Metazoa > Chordata > Amphibia > Caudata > Salamandridae > Lissotriton > Lissotriton vulgaris. The sequence continues at coordinate 693,182,004 of NC_141695.1, read as the reverse complement.
GAACACTTTTTCAAAATATTTACCTTTTTCCTGGCACAAATATTCTTTGCTTAAAGTAGACCTATTCATAAAGAACAGAACTTCTATTTTTAGGTAAATATAGAGACATAATAACTTTACATCAGCCTCTAGCACATGTTACAGCGATTACATTTATATGTGATGAAATTATGTCGACCTTCTTTTCTGTATAAAGAGATATTTCATGTGTAATTTTTTCGCAAAATCGTTCACTGATTGAATATACTATAATTTTTGAATGATTTCTATGCTTAAAGACGTACAGTACCTATATTTTCATGTATTTCAAATACGCCATTTCAAATGCAGATATGTATTTTGGGGTGGGTAATGTTACACATGCATCTTTTTGCTATAGTTTTTAGTAATTTGATGGACATAAATTCGTGGAGTGGGTGTCGCGTTCTAATCTAGGACCCCAATCAATACTGTGACCTATGCCCCTATACGGCTATAATCCATTCATACCCCTATAATGGCATAAACAATCAAGAGCAATATTTCAGAAACTCGTCTCTGGCCTAACACGATCAGAGCCACATTTCAGAATCTCTTCCTCTGCAGCTCATTAGAGCAGATGACACAGCAGGAGCCACTATCTAAGATTCCTAGATTACACTCCGAGTTCTTCAACAAGATAAAACTCAGCAACCTGGGAAAACCCCGCTTGCTATGTTTTGATTAGTAATAGAACTCTAATGAGCACTGAGAGACGATCACTTACTAGTGGCATCTTTATTGACATCTTATGTCCAAAAACTTACGTCAAACAAGGCACCTTTCAGGTATAAATATTACCAACGTTGCCTTAAGCAAACGCTGCCTCAACGACATCGATGATAGCGATGGTGTGGTGAATACAGGAGCAGAACAGCTGTCCCCTGCAGTGCCCAGCAGATGCAAGCTGCCCACGGACGCTGCCCCTCCTCCTCCTTGACGCGCTGAGAGAGACGCTGTCTTTTCTCCTGCCGAGAAAATCCAGCTCCGGCGTTTCCAGCCTACTCTTGCGAGTGACTGGGATATCGAGTCCTGGAAGGAGATACAAGACCTCCAACATTCTATTCCAGAGGTATGGTGTTGACTAAACCCTTAGAGCGAATTCTTGAAGCAAACCTTGGCAAAACCAACTTAACTAAAACTGCTACTTACTTACTCCCTCCCAAGTATTAGGCTTAGGTCAGGTACACTGGGGTAGGCGTAGTTAGAAGCACCAGTTGAGTACGTTAGCTAATGTATATATGAATGTATATATTTTATTCATTTTAACCATTGTATGGCTAAGAAACCATATCAATGCTTTTACAGTATTTCGCAATCCTCATTTTACTGTACGCACTTTTTATAATAACTAGTCTTGCAATTGTGGCAATTCATTTCTCTTGCATGAGAAGAAAGACTGTTCAATAAATAATACCTTTTATTGGAAACGCCCGTCTCTCTATTCTCTGCATCTTGGTGAAAGTAATCTGCACAACTGACTGAGTAAAATAACTGTCTATTGTTTCACACGACTCTAGAGATTGACTGTTATTCTAAGGAGCAAAGTTGTCATGTTTATGCGGTTGTTGGAAAACTGAATCCCTTCTTGTCTGTACCAGGAAAGCTGATCACTTCCTATTCAGTCAAGAAAGTTTCCAGTGACCTCTGAGCTATTTGGTAACAAACCCAATTAAGTTTAGCATAGTCAGTAGAGACCTGGAAGACCGCACTTCTACGTCAAAACTGCTGATTATGTTATTCCAATGCGCAGGGCCTATTGGGAAAATAGGAACTACACTACAATGTACGCTCCTTTCGAGCCTCTTCATAGTTGTGCTCAGGCTCCTCACCATGAAAACTGCCTTTCTTGTTGCCATTACCTCTGCTCTCAGAGTGAGTGAGCTTCAAGTTCTTTATTCTAAGCCCCCTTTCTTCTCTGTTCATCCGGACAAAGTGGTGCTTAGGATGAGACCCTTGTTTCTTCCTAAAGTAGTTACACCTTTTCACATAGGATAAACTATTACTCTGCCCACGTTTTTCCAACCTCCGCACCCGTCCAAAGAAATGTGGTTGCCAAGAAAGGCTGGACTGTCAAAAAGCGTACCATCTTTTGATTGGTTGTCCTTTGTATTACGGTTTGTTACGCTTTACCGAAAAAGGAGCCTCCAGTGGGTCTGTGTGCTCATTCCACTAGGGCTACGGCAGCAACTACTGCATGGTCATGCGGAGTCCCACTCATTGACCTCTGCCAGGCGGCAACGCGGGCATCTATACACACGTTCACCAGACATAACTGCCAGGACAGTCTAGTGCGGAGGGATGGCTATTTTGCCCTTTCTGTCCTCCAGGACTTTCTGGTGTGAACTTGGTTCACAGACCCTCCTCCGGGGTTTCACACCCCTTCATAATCCTTCCCTATGTTTTCACGCTATAGCCATTTGTCAACCTCCAGGTCATAAGAACCACACTCTTACTGCTCCCTCAACCAAAACAACAACCCTAAATCCTACTTCTCAATCCCATTCTTTCTCTATGATGCGAAAAACTCTAGCTGGTACCCCACAGCATCTGTCTCCCTCGCCTCTTCCACTCACCTCTTCAAACACCTCGCTTTTCCCACTGTCCAATCACAAAACTTAAACCTCACCACTCCTGCAGCCACATTCCGAAATTCTCTGCATTACATCAAGCTATCTTCTTCATCCACATGTTGCTCCAAACTCAAAATCCTCCACCTCTCTTTCCTAAAGTCTTCATCCAGCCTAAAGATACCTGCTTCCCAGCTAACATCTTGTTTTGTTGTTGTTTTGATCAAAAGACTAACATTTCATTCTCATCAGTGCAACACACTATCAAAGAACAAACAACACATAAATGATCTAATCGCAGACATACAACTAAATTGGCTATTAGTAACTGAAGCATGTCTGTCAGATGCTACAGCCCAAATGATATAAAAAGCTAAAAGAAAAAGCCAATATATTTTGTCTGTAGAAAACGTCATTCTGCGTAAGAAATCCGTAGACACCTTGCACTCACTTAATTTCTCAGTATTAGGATGTTAAGTTACCTTAAATAAACACCACGTATTCGCTGATGACACAATTTTGTTTCTACTAGCATACCGTACCCAATCATAACTCTTTCACTTCAGTATATGATTTTCTCCTCTCTCATGCTAAACCATCCTGAAATTACTGTCCTTGGGTGACTCAAACACTTGGGGCTTGATTCACAAAGGGCCTGCGCACTTGTGGTGTAGGCCCCGTACTCGTGGGGGAGTCGCGGGCATTCGGGCAGAATCTCTGCCATGTGAATTTTCATGGTGGATATTCTGCTCTGAGTGTGGAGACTCTCCCATGACTGCAGGCTTTTGCCACGAGTGCGGAGGCCCTTTGTGAATCAGGCCCTAGGTTTGAAAAACTGAATCAACCATAAATGCGAAGAAAAATCTCAAGGCTTCGAACCTTGCAATTTGTACAGCTCATTGCTGACTAAATTCAGTATTGCATGACACATCATGGATAACATATTAGATAACACCAGACCTTTCAAATCTTTTTTATTTTCTTTAAGAATACAAGATTCTGAAACTTGACTTCCTTGAAAATGTCTTAACCTACTCAAGATCCACATTCTATACCTTCAGTTGTTTGAAAGTGGCAATTCCGAACTTCAATGAATGACTATCAGAACCATTCAACAATGAAATTCCATCCAGAAACATCCACACTCCTCATGCATCTGGTTGATTAAATTGCTCAGAGCTTTCTTTATTTAAAATGATCATAAAATTACTCAAACGTATATGGAGAATGCAGTAGTCCAAGACACCAGAACATCTTGCCACTTAACGGCTAAAGAACAATCTGACAGACATTCCACTCATTTTGCATCTCCTTTGGTGCCTTTCCTGCAAAGAAGGCCTCCGAATTACTGCAGCTAAGAACAGGGTGTTGTGTTCAAATGAAACCACTCCCTCACAGATGTAAGGAGTGACTCTGACTTCTCATTTTGTGGGAAAGACCAACAAAGTGTACACACACCTGAGCTTGCTACCAAACAACCTACAATCTCATAAGATTCCCATATTCCTATAACCAAAGTGCCTTTTCTCCTTATGCTGGCTCGCAATATCTAGAAGCATAAGTGTTAGAGCAATATGTATAGCTCTCTGAACAATCCCTGGGACTGGTCCACACTTCCTTAATCAAAAACATAAGTCATACCGCCAGACAAGATGACTGCAGTTAATGCTTCCCCCATTATTAACTCTACCTCCATTCAGAAAGATCAGAACTTGTGGAACCTCTTTCTCTGTAAAAAAAAAAAAAAAAAATCTGAAATTCAGTCCCTGCTAGAAATAGACAATTTCATCCAATTCCTTTATGAACTAAAGAAATGGCTCTTAAATTCATTATAAACACAAGTCACAGACTATGAACCATACAACTTGTGCGTTCGTATGTGTGACTGTGACTCCTCTCATTCTGTGCAACACTTCCCGTGCCACCACTGCAAAAAATGCTGCACCATGTTGGGAGCATGTCTTTGAACTCACACCTAGACTACCATCTCCCATATGGGTCAGCCTACACAACACCCTTCCAATCACATACCACTGAAAGGGTGCACAGAGACTGAGAATCGGAGTGCCTCACAACTTAATCAGGCATTGGAAGAGCCATACTAATTCTGCACAACAGCTTACAATAAATGTAAAGGGATTCCTTCACAAAATAAAGGATTTCATGGAAGCTCTCGTCAGTGCAGAGGAGGGCTTGAAAATGTGCGATGGATTGGGGAGGACGAGGGTGTGGGGGGTTGTCAATAACTTTCTGAAAGAGCTAATAAATATCTGGGACCCTTGGCTGAATGGTAGCAGCTTTCTGAATGGGGCCTACAGGGCAGTAGTAACTTCCTGAATGGGGCTGGGTGGTAAAGGCGCCTAGGCACGTGGTACTTTTTAAATGGTTAGATGGCAAGGACAGAGTTTGGTGTCATTGTGGGTTGGGCACTAGGGAAATTTGTAATGGCATCTCAGCTAAAAATGTGGGTGATTAGACAGGAGTGCTGCAAGATTATGAAGGGTCCACCCCTAAAATGCAAATAGGGTGCACTGGAGCCTCTAACACAAATCGGTTTTCACCACACGGACACACATCCATCAATCAGTGTTGAGGGGCAAACAGCATAGCTGGGATGTAGTATATTTATTCACCATTATTACCTTCTACTCCGTTCTACTGACATGCGAATGAGTTAAGCAGCCTTGTAATAGGACTTGTAGTGGTATAAAAGGTTGAGATCTGGCACATAATTCGACATTCTGGTAGATGACATCACTTCTGAACAAAGAGCGAGGGTCTCATTTACCGGTTTTCTTTCCAGTACATTTTTATAATTTTCTGACAACAGTCCCTAGGGACATTGTGAGATTGGAGGTCGGATTTTAATGTTTATGGAACAAATATATGAATGTATTTATAACCCATGGAAGCTTGCGATTCCTGTATAAAAGTCGTTCTCTAATTTTCTTATTTAAAGTCAAGTTGTGACATCTCTGGTCATGGTTATAACAAAACAACGTAGCTGCTCACAAACAGTTGGCTGTAATCATGTACCACAGTTGAGATGTGACATCATAATGTCTGCTGCCAGACACAACAGCCAAGGTAAATGGCAGAACACAGAACATAATTACAGCTGTAGTTTCAACAACAAGAAGTGTCTTTCATTCTACTGATCTGTTTTTCTAAAGTGAAGTTATTAGCCAAAAGGAGGTAATTATGGCAATATGTTTCTACACATTCTGAGCTGCAATATTTTCGAAATCTAACAAAGCTGATTCAGATGTTCTTTTGCAACAAATTACTAACTTATTTGCGGCTCGTTTCATTTTGTACTATAGATTCTGCTTTTATTCTTCATGTCTGAAATCATACTACCTCTTTTACATGAAGCAGCAAAACACCAAGGTTTTAAGTGGTTTGTAGGAAGAGTGATGGTGTGATCAAATATTATAAGGAATAAAATACCCTCTGCCACATGTTAAAGTATTGAAAGTCATCTCACGGTTACATGACCGTACAAAGGAACCTTCCCATGGTCGATATCCGTAAAATGTACGGCAGGGAGTTCTTTATCCTGTAAACATTTGGTGTCCTCATACTGGTGAAATGGCATGGCATTGCTTTGGGGAGAGGAAGATGGCAGCTTTAGTTTATAGAGCAGGAAGTTAACTGCGCAAAATGTAGCTAAAGACTGCAACTCTCATTCATTTTCATCAGTCGTATTCCTAGGTTTATGGACCTAAATTGGGAATTAAAGGTGCATTGGCAGAGCTCTTACATGAATACGTAGTTTTTGTTGTTTACTCCTGTTTTATTGGATTAACTTCAGACTGGCACAATACTTAACTGAAGTAGTCCCTTCGGGGTGTGAGAGGAGTGCAGTTAGGATGTTACAAAATAAAGGAGGTCCCTGATTCATGACAATATTCGGTCATTTTCAGTACTTGGCTTTAATAGTACAAATATTTCTTTAAACCATATAGACAGAATGGTACTCTATTAAGGTGCTTTATATTACAAAGGTTTAACAATATTAGTAAAATGTAATGCTGCGGCAAATTGTATTCTCAATTTAAACTTTACTTTGGGGTGTCGGACCGGGCCGTTCCCAGGTTGGGCCCTGGGTTGGTATCTTCCAGCTCCTGCCCAACACCAGGTTTCTCGTTATTTAGCCCAAGTGCTGATGATCAGCTGAAATTGGGGGACATTTCGCAGGAGAATGGTTTCTGTGTCCCGGCGAAGTCATGTTGGTGACTAGACGCTGCTCTCCTTGCTCCAACAGAAATTCACAATCATGCAGAAAAACGTAGTATCGGTTACCCCTTTATGGGGGTTCCTGCAGTGGGAGAGGCACCTGGGCTGCTGGGGAGCACTGGAGCCAGCTGTGAGATGACTAAGAGGAGCGGAAGACACCATAAAGCGGTCTGCAGACAGATGGGACCAAGGAAATCGGATTATGCCTGGTAGAGGGGCACACAACCGGGAAGCTGCACCAGAAAAGGACCCATTTCTTCGTTGGCAACCTAGCCATCGTAGTGGCAGAGGTCTGGGCTCATTAGTGGTCGACTTTGTGTCTCTCATATTGCACATGGTATTCCAGGAGGTGTTTTTAAACGGGATTAAGTGTTAGCCCGTCACACCTATACCGAGGGGCGTAGCTTCAGGGAGGGTGTGAAAACCCCTAAATAATTGTATTCTTCACCTGGAAGTTGTCTGGGGTCCTTGAGCAGTGGGTGCTTTAACAGTATTGTTTTTTCTCATAATCCCGATGTCACTTATTTTTTTTGATCAGGAACTTACATATATAGTGTACAGTTTACCAAAAAAGTAGCACATCTGCACCAGTAGAAGTGATCTTTGAATGTAGGCTCATGTACTGCTTTTCACAAACCTTGGCAGTAGAAGGCATGGAAAGGTGTGCCAATCTCGGGTTTCTAGCATACTACTGGTGATCAAACACCCAACAGGTGATGGAATCAATACTTGCAAATTGTCTAACCATTCTCAATCCCTTGGAGTTGCTTTTGAAACCATAGTTTTTCACCCATTTTGCCACTCTCTACAGGTCCTGATGTAGGGTTAGGCAGACTGAATAAAGACAGACAAGTGGTGGAAGATTTTGTCTTCCACCCAGACTTTACTCCAACTGTCAAATTTTGAGATGTCTGCCAGCCCTTGGGACAACTCTAAACATAGGCTGTATCGTGTAGTTCCTATAAACCTATATATGATCTGCGCACTTAGACAACATAGACTGTTGGATTGGTGTCCAGGCTGATTCTAGACACCCCTACCCGGTATGTTTGCCTGTATACCAGCTAGCCCACAGTGCCACTAGAAACCCCTCTTACCAAGGAGAGAATAGTTCTTGACAACTATCGAACATGACAACTCTCTCCTATCAGGGATCGTGGAAACAGTGCAATACTTTTCGCTCAGTCACTCGTGCTCACTTTGTCTCATAGAGATACACAGATCAAACAGTGGGGGCGATTTAAATAAGCATTTATTGAACCAGCGTCATTCTAGTGTAAAATAAGTGTGCTGAAACAACCATCAGACAGAAACAGATATAAATGATTATATGCACCAACAGAGTAAAAGGATGGTTGAGTTCTACCATAGTGCTAAGACAATGAATACAGGCAGGTATTAAAATACATGACAGTAAAAGTACGTACTCCTACGGTGCGACCCTAACTAGATGTACCCAAGTGTGTTGCCAGGAATCTCTCTAGGATAAATTCAACACCATTACCTGAAGTGAGAGACTGTGGGACCCCCTGCTCTTCTCCCTCTATATAAATGCTATTGGCGACCACTTGAACAGCTCACCAAATGATTACCCCTCTGTCCAGGGCCATCCTGTCCCCATCCTTTTGTATGCGGACGACGCTGCCATTATGTCTCAAACCAGGTTGGGCTTACAAAGGGCTGTTTCCAAATTTACACTTTTTATGAGCGAAAAGGGACTTAAGGTTAATATATCTAAAACCTTTTCCATGTCTTGCCGACAAGGTACAAAGAAAATACCTTGCCCCATTTTTATTGAGGGTAGAAAGATAGAGACTATAGATACATTTCCCTATCTTGGGATCTCTTTTCACAGGAAGTGTTCTTGGCATACAGCAATTAAAGCCAGAAAACTTGCTTTTTCTAGGGCAATCGGAGCCTTGCAGAACTTTGCGGTTAAAATTGGGGGTAGACCCGTAAAGGAGTTGATTGTAATATACAAGGTGAAATGTGTATCTACGGCCACCTATGGTTCTGGTATCTGGGGGATTGATACTTCAACCTCAATTCAGCAAATCGAAAACTGTTTTCTCAGATACCTCCTGGAGGTTCCCAAATCCACAGCTAGCTATTTAGTACACCTAGAACTTGGTCTCCCTTACATCTCTGATATAATAATGACTGAGCCCATTTTGTTATGGCATAAGCTGTGGCTAACTCCAGAGACAGTCTTTAATCGTAATATAATATCTGATTGCCTAAACCTTGACGGTGTAAAACAAATCAAATGGTTGTCTTTTGTGGAAATAATGCTGATTGAGATTGGCCACCCTGAGTTTTTTAAGAATCCATCTAGTATGGAAACAATGCCAAGAAAAATGCTACGCAAATTGGCTATGGACCATCTAGCAAATAAAAGATGGTCCACGGAAAAACTCAAAAAAATCAGTGTTGGCCTATCAACAAATCACAACCGAACAAGGCCTCCAAATGTACCTTGCTAGCGATATTAATTGCTACTCTAGAATGCTTCTTGCAAGATTTAGATTGGGATCTTTTTTTCGTTTAATTACCTTTCCATCTTGTAATGACTGGTCGAGAGAAATGACGCCCTGTCCCTGCGATGATCTCGCCCCCCAAACTAATTTGCATTGTATTTTATTCTGTAAATTTTATCAGGTCCCAAGAAAGATCCTACTTAAACCAATTCTTAAGGAGTGGGGCCTCCTGTCTTGTAGAAATGCTTTCATTAGACTACAACAGCTGGAAAATATGGAAGTGGTACACTCCTTAGCTAAATTTTTGAAACTGTTGGTAAAGTTTAGGAACTCGATGTAATATATTAAATGTACTTACCTATTTTAAAAACTTTTTAAATGCACAATATTTTAAAGATCGTTTTATTGTTAAATCTTGTTTGTATAAAACTGCACTTGTCACTTTTCTGATAAATACCCCTGTTTTTAAAAAAATGCTTAATCCTTCTAAAAAGGAATCGCACTGGCACTGTGTGACTTATATCTGTTTTTAACAATGTATTTTTCTAACAATGTATGCTTTTATGATATCGCTGTGAATATCGAAATAAAGCTTTTTTAAATTTGAATTTGACTGTTGGTCTCAAGATGGACAACCCGTAAGGGATGTCTGACTGCGAGCTGGAGTCTCTGCGTGCAGGAACCGCTGCGTCAGTGTGTCAGCATGGAAGTCCTTTTCTCCTCTCTCTGCCTCAGCAAAGATATGATGTTTATATACCCAAAGTGGTACCCTCAGGGGTTCTGCCTTGCTGTGTCATGTCGAACTTAGGATACAGTAAGGAATGACCCTTATACATAGTTATTATGCAGGAGATGGTTTTCCTGCTGAGCCTCCAAGAATCCTCATGCATAATGGATGAGGCTAGTTTTCAGGGAAAACCCCACGTCCTGTTAGCAGTTCCGTAACTAGGTAAAAGGTCAGTCTCAAGAACCGTTTTGTAGTGTAGTGGTAGGGGAGAATATAGGTGAAAGGGTAGGATGTTACCTGAGCCTATATTGGGGTACCTATATGGAACATAACAGCAGGATGCTCCTTTTTGCTGGCTTCAGTAAATGTAGGAAAAATGTGGCTGTCAAACTTTTCAAAAGTTTTTTTATTTTCCTAAAACAAATACCCAAAGGGAGAGTTTGTTTTAAAAAAACAAACAAAAAAATAAAAAATGAATGACTACACCTTGGGAGTTAATTCTCATCATGTGAGGTTAATTAAAAGAACAAAACATTTTTTATACCCTCCCTTCTCACAATGAGAGACAGTTAACTCCTAATAAGATAGACAGTTGGATGGTTTACCTACGACAATGCCTACTCCATCGGAGGAAGCTTTACACTATAAAGCAAATTAAAGTACATTTTACTCTGTCAGTGTAAAACATGCAGTCTGCCCAACTCTGATTCCGGTGAGCAGACCTGGTGGACTGAGTCTCTGTTGCAACTGAACACCTGTCCACCACACTCTAAATCCACTCCAGAGGCTCACTTAATGCAAATTAGTAGTTGCTCTGCTCCTCGTGGAAACCGTTCACCCTGAACGTTGTTCATCTCGCCCATTCACCCTATAGCCCACTGCTTTTTTAGTTGGGTAATTTGAGGTTCATTCCCACTGAATCTCACTGACTAAGCTAAACCCCTGCCTGTACCATAGGAGGAATATAATGCATAGTACATATCCTTAGAAGACGTTGTGCTGAAATCTGTTGCAGCACTCTGCACCAAGATCAGAGAATACTAGTATAGATTAAACTAAAGAGCAAAATATCACAAAGAAAATTGAGGGAATGTGTGACAGAGTGGTTTGGAGAGAGAATAGTTGAAAGGGTGCTTTTCCTACAGATCTCATCAGCAGAGTTCACAACGACGGTGAAAGAATTTACTTCTATAAACAGTGTGCACCAGACACCATGCTAAAACATGAAATGTGGAAGACTAAAGTAGGGGTACAGATATAGTGCTTGGAATCCATGCAGAAAATTTGCCTGACTCACTACTAGCATTGGTGGAGACTGTTTTGTGATCTGTTACAGCATCAGAAGGACAGTGCCCTAGTTATCCAAAAGTTGTAAAGACTGCCATTGAGGTGCCAAGGATGGGCTTCTATAGTAGGTGCAAGGTGATGGTGGTACTAAGGACGCACGGCTGGAGCAATGAAATCTTTAAAAAAAAATAATTAAAAAGGGGTAATGGCAGGAGAGAATGGACTGTTGCTCTACCCCAACCTGAGTGCCATGTCTAGAAAAAGAGCTCTGCTGAAGGTCAAGAAAGCAGTGTGGACAGGCGCTCACTGCCTTAGTATGCTTCCCTATTACACTACAAGTGGAACATAATGGGAAGTGATATCTCCATTACGTGTTTTGAGGGGTTACATATGGGTAACAGATGAAACTCTGTGGAGTTGCTTGTTACAATGTCGGCAGGATTTCCAGGACATTTGGGACTGGTGCTGGTCTGTGGTTCGAGAGTTTTTTCTGGAGGAGGAGGACTGGGAGACCAAGAGAAGTCTGGCCCTAGAAGCAGCAATATTTTTTATATCTGTTGTCTCTGTTCTCCTTTTCCCCCCGCTTGCACTCTTGACAGTGCCAGTCTTCTCTTTCTATGATGGAAACCTGCCTACCTATTTCTTTACCTGATACATTTTTCATGTATGACCATTGATTGTTCCCACAGCTATTGTCGGCTTATACCAACCTTATTAAAACAAAAAATAACATATTGGTAAATGCAAAATGGGAAGTGAAATTATTTATTCTTCCATGACTGATTAGTATTTACCATCACAACTTGTAGGACAGTCCGACTTATTTGGCAAGGATGCCTCGGGTTTGTTTTTGGCATCGCTGGAGTTAAACGTGGTCTGCTACATAATTAAAAATAAAACAAAACACAACCTTCTGATGCCTTTGTAAGTCTTGCTCTTTTATTTTCTGTTCTGGTTTTCATCTTTGGGAATACATGAGTCCACCTGAGCTGATCAGGTTTCTGTTACAATACGTGTTCTTAGACTGTGTGGAATTGTTCTGATTCACATTATTTTCTTTTGATTCAGAGACAAGAGACTGAGACTGAGACAATTTTATATTTGTTGTAACAGGGATCTTAGCAACGTCAGTTGTGAAGAGCTTGGTCCTCTGCCTCCAGGATGGGAAATCCGTAATACAGCAACAGGGAGAGTTTATTTTGTTGACCATAACAACAGAACAACGCAGTTTACGGATCCACGACTTTCAGCTAACTTGCATTTAGTTTTAAAGTAAGTTTAAGCTATTAATGCTACTTCAAATGTTAGAGCACATCATATTATCCACTGTAAGTGTATGTATTGTTCTGTCTCTGATCAAGTTGCTTTGCTTAATAGGTTACCGGTTTATGTTTTTAGGTCGAGCAGACCTACTCTCAATGCGTGAGCATTGAGAGTGTCTGCTTCAGACCTTTTGTGGCCCGTATTTAGGAATGTGGACAGCTACCAGACGCGCGCTTTGACGAGGTCAGATTTCACCTCTGGAGCGAGCGTCTGGTAGCTACGCATGCGCAAAGCCCTTTCTCACACACAGACACAGGCAGCCCCCACCCCTCTGCATGCATGCATGCACGCACGCACACACACACACACACACAGGCGCGCGCATGCACACGCAGGCATACGGCACAAATACAGGCACACTATCCCCTACCTCGCATTCTCTCTCAATCACACACAGTCACGCATGCGCACACACGTTCCCTCGCGCACACACGCACACACACGCGCGCACACACTCCTCCCCCACGCCCCCCCCAGGCATACACACAGGCACGCACGCACTTTACATCACCCCTGGGCCCCACTCACCAACTGCGCTCTTCCGGCGGGGCTCCTCACGGCGCAGCGTCGCCTCATCTAAATCGGGGCTCCCTCAGGTCAGAGGAGCCCCGCAACAGGCGCCACACTCCTCCTTCTCCCCGGCCCCCTCCTTGGGACCCGGGCTACACCGGACGGCAGGGCGCTCCATGCGCCGGCAGCTCGCGGACCTCGGGAGGCGGGACTTCCGGTCGGCCGCGAGCGGATTGGCCGGCCGGCCAAGAGCTTCCGGGTCGCTGCGGGCAGCGCGGCGGCGCCTGCCTCCCATGGGATTTTTTACACCCCTTAGTGCTTGTTTATTTAATGTAATCGACACTATAGCATCACGTGATCCCGTCCGAAAGCTGCCTCTGAGGTAAAGTTGAACGCAGGCCCTCAGGGAGCAGGACTCCATGCATTGCCGAACTCAACCTGCTTTGCGGAAGGTAAGGCCAACAGGGCAGATGAACCATGTATTTTATTTCTCTAACTGGTGTCCCTGATTGCTATGCCATGCCACTGAACACTTTGGTACAGTTTGTTATTGATTCTGTGGCGGTACAGATTTCAACCCCCGGTAACGTGTTTGTAGCCTGCGGTGTCGGAAGCGCTGGCTCAGCCAGCGAAACATTTGTTGGCTTCTTGTTTTGCACGTGAGCGCTTACCATATATGCAGCACGCGCTTGTACTCAGCGACATGTTTATCAATTTGGTTTCTCGTGTAGCAGATGCATGGCGATGGCTGCTGCCTCGACTCAGATCCATATCTGCACTTTTGATTTTCAGCTGACTTTCCGAGTAAATTTCAGCCCAAAAGCTCGATTTTCACAAAACGGAACCAACAATGTATTTTAAAAATTAGCTTGTGCACCTGACTAACAAGGGCAGCACCTAGGTTTCCGCGTGTTATCCATCAAGCCTCTGCTCTCATAAGAATCCGAGCCAGTTCCTGAAGTACTGATTAAATGGGAGTCGGTGTCCCTGAGCTGTTTACTGTTTATTTTAACGGTTGTGCCTCAATTGCTACTAAGACAGATATGTGAGCCAGTGCACCTGCTGCAGAAATCTGCATGCACATAGAAGGTCACCAGTTGAAGTCCTGGCTGTGCCATCATTGCTTTTCACCCGATCAAGGTCGATAAAAGAAGTTCCAATTAGTTGGTGTAGAGTAAGTAAAGCATTTTGTTTACATCAGCATGCAAGCTCGCTGTTACAAAAAGAGGGCTCCATTATCAAGGCTGGCACAGTCCTTACTCGTTTGGTCCTGCTGGTCAATGGCTTTCACAGGGACAGTTCAAGAGATTCTGAATGTCGGACCCTTTATTTGGAACATGAACTTATGTTGCACATGGCCGCGCCTGGGAACTGTAGAATAAATCAGCCCTGCGCCCTTCTCTGTAAATCCCTGATGAATCGCGGGCACCTGTGTGCATTCAGCGCTTTATGTAATAATACACATATTACATTACAAATGCTATAGGTGTCACATTTGCGAAAGTTAAAACCATTAGCATTGTAAATGACGAAGCTATTAATTTTGCTATTTTCAAAACCAACACATAAATAAAAAAATTGTCATTTACAATACCAATAGCTCAAACTTTCCTAATGCGAGACCTATTGCATTGCAAATGCTTGTTTTTGAATTGCCGTCTACATGTGGCATACCATTCCAGTGTTAATCTGCATAATCTAGCCTATATGTTTGTGTTACTTTCATTTCATACCACTCTGACACTGAGCTTTAATACACATATGCTTTTCTTGTAGTCCGCCTTGAAACAAAGTTTGCACATTCAATCTGTCCTTATACATATTGTTTTAATGTTAGTTGTGGTTAGGCCTCGGCTCCTTGAACATCTGAAGAGCAAACTTCAGTCAGGCTTTCAGGGATTAACTAATATGTAGCCAAAAAGCGTGTAATTAACATGCACTAAATTAATTATAATAATGGTGGCCCCATATGTGCTCATTCATTGAAACCATGCTCTTTTGCTCTGATAAATAAGCCCTGTCATTGTTGTTGAATTCTACAATCAGAGTTACTTGAATGTACTCTATATTTCACTAGTGAAGATTCATTCCATCTTAATTCTGGCTCCTTCTCAGCCCAGATGGGGTGAGAATGCAGTCCTCGCGATTAAGATTGGAGCAGTGTGCTAAGAAAATCTCTTGGCGCTTTACTTATCCCCTATATACCTGCTTGAATCTCACATTTTAATCTATTAGCCAAAAATAAATAAAAAAAACTCATAGTTTTATTAAGTGTTATTAGAAATTCTTTTTCCAGCCTTCCCCCACTTTCTTGCTCCATCCATTCCATCCCTCTTCTCCCCTCTCATTGTGTACAGCCTAATTCTTACTCTCAAACTCGCTCTTTTTTCCCAGATATACATAAAATAATCCAATTTTTTTTTTCTTTTTTTCAAATATAGTCTAACTGTAGCAGAAAATTACTGTTAATGTGGAGATATGGCTATCCAAATTCCTGAAAACTGGATAGAAAAGGGCAGGGCAGTTTGTACCCTGTGTAAATTGTAGGCGTATCAGTACACTCTGAGATACCTGGCATATGCTAAATAAAATGGAGGGGGCAGAGTTTTATATAGGGCAAACTCGACCTGAAGATACCTGGTATCAGAGCCTTTTACATGAGCACCAGTTGTTTTACAGACGGACGCGTTCATTTTTTGTTAGGCATAGGGAGATTCCGTGATTTGCCCAGAATCACTGGATGTTGAGCTTCGTTGCCGAGACTCGAACTCAGTTGCCCAGCTTTGCGGTCGACCGCTCTAGCTTTTTTTTTCACCCCCTCGTCCCTTTTTGTTTTGAAATATGACCGTGGTCCATATAACACAGTATATTCCACATCTAGGCAGGATGCTATTTCCATGCCAGTTTTTCTGGTGCATGACCCATCTTTCTTTTTCTAACCAATAATTTGCTTTTAATCCTCAGTCAGCTGCATGCATAATCTCACATACTTTATCCTGCTCATCAGTAATAATTTCTGCAGCATTTGAACTGTCCTCAGCCTCTCCTTTTGTCGGGCAGTGTGAAGGTGTCCCACCCAGGCACCCTTCAGTGACGTTTTGTCTGCTACTGTTACTGCTCACTCAACTAAAGTGGTGCACCCTTTTTATTAATTATCATTAAGTATCAGCTGAGTCAGTCTTACATAACCAATACTTCAAAATGACTTTCTTAAACACTAGTATCAATTCAGGTGAGCATATTTTCTCATGACTTTATTCCTAGCACGTATCTGCTCCTGGATACAAATATTTGGAGCAGAGAAGTTGTTTGCTCGCTCTAATCACTGTAAAGATCCCCACACATTTCTTCCCTTTCTATGGTTTGGGACATTTTCACAGTGCATGATTAAAATGTCTCCTGAACTTGCTCGAGCTGAGATCCCAATTAAATGATTAACCCAAAGTACACCATTTTATCAAATGGGGATGCAAGCATTAAAAGCCAGATTTTAGGTTTCCAAAGTCTCAAACATACAATCACAGCCTCTTTTATCTCTCACCTCTTGTTCCTTCCCTCTCTCCCTTCCATTGTCCTCCACAGCTTTTTTTATTTTTTCCTTCCCTCTGCTCTTTTTCCTGCCTACTCTTTTACTTTTTTCTGTTTTTGTTCATCTTCCCAAAGCAATTATTCTAGTCATATTGTTTTGTTAACGCACCAGATGCTAATATCTGTATTTAATCAGTGTTCATCTCCCTCACATCTTTTTAGGGGGAACTCCTTCCATTCTTTTCTTGTACAGAAGAGCAGAAGAAAGGCTTGCCTGATGATAGTACCCCTATGTAATTAGTGCCTAGAGGAGATTATGTTTGCAATAAGACATATGCTCACAAACCTGTGTTGTTTGATACTAACTGTTCCATAACATGCTGAAATCTGTTTCCCTAAACAAACCCTGCAGCATGCCTTTATTTAGAGTAGACTTGCAATAGCACTTGTATCAGTCAAGGTAAATATGTTGTTCTCTGGACTTTCTTTAAGGGTGCTATGGTTCTTCTTCTTTGGGTTAGCAACCTTCAGCAATTGGCTTGAGACATTGTCAACCATATCTTGAGTCAGTCAGCAGCAGTGCTTTATTATCCCTTCTTTCTAGTGGCCTTTTGGGTGTACCAGTCTTCTTCCATCTGAATACATGAGGGATTACTATACATTTGAAAATTACAGCCTGTCATCACACACACAATTATTTCTCACCCATGGCTCCTATGCACAAATAAATCCTTTTTTCATTGATTTGCACTGGGCCAGTTTTTTTTGTATTGCTGTTGTCAGTGGTAGAATCTGAGCATCAAACTTACTGACTTTACCTCTCCATGTTATCATTGTCATAGTAAAAAGTGGCACAGTGATCAGAGGTCCAGGTTAGAAGAGACTGAACAAATTTAGAACTTTGCCTTGCACCTCAGTGTGGTCTTGTTTCTCTTCTATGGCGGGATGCCTTCTCCACTTCACATCCATTGAAGGAGGTCAGTTTACTAGCACACCATTGCTATCTGATAGAGACTTCTAGCTGCAGATTCCTTATCTTAGAATTATCCCCAGGCGTCAGACTTGATCTGGAGATGTTTCTTGAGCAGTGCCTCTGCGTGCCGATAAGTGGTGTGGTTCGGGTTTCACATGGCATCATCCGCCAGATGTGACGTGCCGTGCCTGCCTATGTAAGACGCCACCCCAGCACGTTGACGTCATTTCTTTGCTTCCCACACCAGTCAGCACCGATCTGGGTAGAGCTAACCTCAGTCTTATTTGACTGACCACTTTTTTTTGTGGGATTTTTTTGTCTCCTGGCATGTCAGGATGTCTGGTAGGAAAGCTGGGTTTAAACCATGTGGCCTCTGTCATCAATAGATATCAGTGACAGACTGGTGTGCCTCACGGGGCTTGGAGCGCCACCTCATCGTGAAGACCTGTGTAGACTGCTGTACCATGCACCCCAAATCTTTGAGGGTGTAGGCCCTTAAGCTTGACGCTCAATATATCAGTCTAGAGAAGGCCCCAAGATCGTTTTTTGGAGCCACTCCAAACACTCGCCTTAGCAGTTGAAGTCTTCGGGGCAATTGGGTCTCTGCCACATGCACAAGAAGCACCAGTCAAAGATCTTCGACTTCACCATGTCCGTCTAAGTCATCTGACGAGACGGAGTGTCAGCATTTGAGGCCTAGCACTGTGGTGCAGTCTGCGCTTGGGCCGCCTCTGGGTCTCTCAGACTTTCCGGGAGAAGCCGGAGCAACCCCTGCCCAGTTACGAAAATACTATGAGGCCATACACCTAATATTTGGGCAGCCTATCCCCACCGGAGCACCTTTGAGCCCTGCGAGCCCAGGGAGCAGCCCCTGCTATTTTTTTGCCCGTGGGTTTGCCCTCGACGCTAGTGTCACCCCTTCGATTTGTTGATGAATCCGGAGCAGCAACCTTACTCCAATGGAGAAGTCCCTTGGCTGCGCTATCCTTATATCAGATATGAAGCCAGATGGGCATCGTCTGACACCGATGGGAGGAGTAGACCCTTCATATTAGAGCTATTGACTTTCTTAGCAGTGATTGGGAGGGGTCTGAGGACCTTTATGGATATCACTTAAAAGATCCAGAGAACAACTAGGATGAGGATCTGGAAGATGCCAGTGGACTGGACACTTACCCAGACACTACAAAGAATGATGCCTCATTTGCAGTGGTGGTATGAAGTACAGCTGAGGACCTAGACCTTATGCTGCCCTCAGTGGTAGTCAAGACAAATCTCTTGACTGAGGTGCTTCAGCCAGGATTTGCCCCCACTGAACAATTACTCTCATTCAGTGAAGCCCTTACAAACTTTCACCTTGGGACCTCCAAGCCCTCCACTATGTATAGCACTATTGCCTGCCCCTATCATACAGGGGACCCCAGTTTCCTGACACAGCACTCACACACGGAGAGCTTGGTGGTCCAGGCCTTCACTTCCAAGGTTAACTCCTGTTCATTCTGTACCACTCCACCGGCTAGGGAATCCAAATGGCAGGATACCTTTGGGAAGAGGATGTTCTCTTCCGCCAGCCTGGCACTGCGGTCAGTGAACACTGCGTGCCTCGTGGGCCAATACTCCCATACCATTTGGACCTCGCTTTAGCAACTGCTGCTCATAGTTTCAGAGTAGGCCTAAGCCATACTCTCTCAAGCAATTGCTGATTGGAGAGATGCAGCCAAGTTCATAATACAATGTGGGCTGGACACAACTGGCTCGCTGGGCAGAGCGATTTCATCATTGGTGGCCCTTAGATGCCACTCTTGGCTGAGAACAACTGGCTTCTTGAGGGATGTCTCCGCTTTGATTAAGGACAAGTCCTTTGATGGTTCTTCTTAGTTTAGAGAGAATGGGAACTCCGCTGTAGAGCTCTTTCAGGACACCATAGGGCATGTGTGTGCTTTACATGTGTACATAATTTTTTTTGGGGGTGCTTCAGGGATGCCTTAGGCACCCTTGACTTTGCATTTGCTTATTTGCGAATACCAATTAGGTAATCGAAAATAAACGAATGCAAAACCATTCTCACCTATATGCCCATAAGAACGCATGGAGTAATAGCAATTTGCTATTTACCAAATCACTATTAGGTGATATTAAGAAATTGGCAAAGCTTTGGAAATTCCTTACTTGCACACCATTTTGCGTTTGCCAAATAGCGATTTGGTAAAACTCGCTGTTTGGTAATCACAAAATGCTATTTTGATACATGTGGCCCCTGTTGTGCAATCTTTGCCTTTTGCCTGATCGCCGTGAGGCTGACTGTGACGCGTGGAAGTCTTTCTTTTCAAAAAAGACTATTCAGCATAAAAAAGGCGCATGGGCTGCAAATGCCTTGTCGCACTGTAGACTACACTCCCGGCATCATTTTCGGAGAAGAAAATGCTCAGGAAGATCATGCTGCCGAGGAGGAAGAAGCTTTCTTTGTCAAGGAAATTTTCATCTGTGACTTGGATGAGGAATTTGAGTGCACCCTGCCACTCGGACAGTGTGTCAGTACTGTCAACCCAGAACCTGCTCCACCACCCAAAAAGACTTCCAAACCCTCACCCGTTCCAATATTAGAGGTTGCCAGACTGACACCTGCCATGATTGGATATGAAAATATATTTTGGATGCCCGCCTTCGGGCCTTGCACCGAAAAGTTCCACCAAGGGTAAATCTTTGGTTTCGACCTCCATGGTTCAAGCACATTCCCGGGTCAAACCTATGCCTTCGGGACTGAATCTGCTACCGACCACAGCTTCCTGTGCGGCCCCAAAAACATTCCTGATCTTCCAAAACCTTGATTCTGAAAACTGACATTAAAATCTCAAACCTTTCTTCAGTTTCCATGTCTCCTATCGAGCCAATCTGTGAAAAATTAGGCATTAAACAGAGAAAGATCCATAGTCAAGAAGACACTGGGCGAATAATTGCTTTCCCCCACCTAGGAGGCAATCGACTTTAGAGGATGCATTGGATGTGCCAGGACCTCTCAAAAAGAGAAAAAAAAGGACGAGTTCACCAGCCCTACTCATCACACTATACTCCCTCCACCACCACTCCCCCCTCCTTCTCCGTCCTCTCCACATCATGACCCCTTGATGCTACGCCTCCAGGGTCACCAAGGTCGCACACAGGGAGTTTAGGAGAACCTCTGAGAGACCCTGAGCCATGGGACACATATGATACAGATCCCGTCACTCCCAGTGATCCAGATCTTTATCCAGCCCCCCCTCTCGAAGATGCTGATGCTTATCAGCAAGTTATTACGAGGGCAGCTACATATCATGGGGTCGAGCTACGCAAGGAGTCTTTAGAGAAAGACTTCCTTTTTGATGCTCTCATCTACCCACAAAGACGCACAGTTTGTGCCAATGCTTCCTGGCATGTTGGGGCAAGCTGATGTTATATGTAAAGACCCAGTACGTGCCCGTGTTATTAACCCACAGGTTGGTAAGAAGTACAAGGCGGCTTCCTCAGACCTTCTTTTTATACGCAGTTGGGTGTCACCAGACTCTATAGCTGCTACTACACCTCGTACAAGAGCCAACAGTCGGGCACCTGGGGATACACCACCTCTTAAAAAGGAGAGCAAACCTATTGATGCTGCTGGTAAAAGAGTAGCGGCGGAAGCAGCTAATCACTGGTGCATTGCCAACTCAAAGGCTCTTCTTGCACGTTATGGCCAGGCCCATCGGAATGAAACGAAATAGCTACTACAATATCTCCCTGAATAACATAATCAAAGGGGGCAACAAATTGGGTCATAGGGTCAGGCTGTTGCTAACAATTTGATTAGATGTGCATTAACTGCAGTGGATACAACCGCAAGGGGTATCCACATCCATGTGCTCCTTAGGAGAAATGCTTGGCTCAGATGTTTGGGTTTTAAACCAGAGGCCCAGCAGGCAGTTGTGAACATTTCATTTGACAAGAAACATCTCTTTGTGTCACAGGTGAACACCACATTAGACAAATTGAAAATAGACACAGACTCTGCTAAAGCTATGGGAGTCTTACAAACGCCCTCATTTAGAGGTTCCTTTTGCCGTTCCGACTATAGGGGCAGATACAAATCCAACACTACAGACACCTCCTCTTCTCAGCAAAAGCAGAGCCAATCAACGTATGGCAAAGGCTTTTTCAGGGGTTCCTTCAGAGGCGGTAAAGATATGATAAGAGGCACTGCGAGCTACCTCCACTACAAAGCAAGGACTATCCTCCCCTCCCCCCATCCCCCCCACCCTATTACACAACACCTGTCAGGGGAAGACTACCATTTTTTCCCGTTCTGGGAGTCCATCATGGCAGATCAATGGGTACTAGCCATTATCCAACAAGGCTACTGTCTGGAGCTCAATACCACACCACCCAACATCTCACCTTGCACTCACAGGCTTTCACAAAATCACCCAACACTTCTCAAACAAGAGGTCAAAGTCCGTCCTCCCTTTTGAACAACAAGGCAGAGGAGTATATTCCCTATACTTTCCCACTCCAAAAAAGAAGGGGTCCCTCTGACCTCAACTATTACATCCGATCAGAAGACTTTCATATGGTCACTTTAGAGGATGTCATTCCACTTCTACAACAGGGCGTCTTTATGACCACTTTAGACCTAAAGGACTCTTCCTTCAATATTACCATTAATCTAGCTAATACCGCAGGTTTGTCATAGCAGGAAAGCACTGCCAAGTCAAAGTTCTTCCATTTGGGGGTCACTGTCACCTCGAGAGTTCACAAAGTGCTTGGCAGTAGTTGCAGCACATCTACAATGACAAAACTTTCACATAGTCCCATATCTGGACGATTGGCTCATCAAAGCCAGCACGCACCAACGATGTCAATTCAGTTGACAGTGGATCTGCTCCACAAATTAGGGGTCACTATCAATGTCCCCATATCTCACCTTCAGCCTCAACCATACATGGGAGCAATCCTTAACACACATTTGGGAGTAGCTTACCCCAGTCCCCCTCTAATCAAATTTTTCAAGCACTTCTACCGCAATTTCAGTCAAACAAAACACTCGCAGTTTGTACTGTTATGCATCTACTAGGAATCATGGCATCTTTCATTGCCATAGTTCCCAGCGCAAGACTACAAAAGCACCCACTATTTATTTATTTATTTATTTATTTAAAGGTATTTATTGAGCGCTCGTTCACCAGGCGGTTTCATGGCGCTGTTGAGGAGGAATCCTGAGTTAGATGGCAAAGCGGTTTAGATTTTAAAAGCCTGTGAAAACAGAGTAGTTTTCAGGGTGCTATAGCAATATCTGTCTCGCCATGGTCTCTGTAACAGGGTCATGTTGAGGATCTAGTGTTTATAGACTGCCACACAAACCATTCTCTGCAATGGTGGTATTCTTTTGAAAGGGTGGACTTTCTTGTACCCTGTTCTTCACATCACTCTAACCACATACCCTTTTGAGATGGGCTGGGACGCACACCTACAACACGGTCTTCTTAGTTGTCACACCTCTCATACCATATGGAAGTGGCCTCTTCACCATCACAATTATTTGTTGGCAGAATATCTGCTGTGGATGGACTACTATCTTGCGAGCCTGCATAGCAGGACGCACCAACAAACCCACGAATGGGAACTCAGTCTACAATCCTCCTTCAGTACTTTCAGAAATGCAGATTTCCTCAGATAGACTTGTTCGCCGCATCCGAAAATGCTAAATGCACAAACTTCGCCTCCAGGTTCCCACGTCCACTATCCAAGGCCAACGCACTATGGATGAGTCAGTCAGGGATATTTGCCTATGCTTTTCCACCTCTCCCTCTCATTCCATTTCTGGTTCGGAAACTCAGGCAAACATCACTCACCATGATTTTTGTAGCTCTCAGCTGGGCACATCAGCCCTAGTTCACAACACTACTAGATCTCTCCGTAGTCTTATACAAGAAGCTCCCCAACAGGCCGGACCTTCTCACTCAAGATCGGGGACAAATCCGAAACCCAGACCCAAGAGGCTCAACTTAGCGATTTGGCTCCTGAGGTATTAGAATTTGGTTATTTAAACTTACCAACAAAATGCATGGACATTCTTAAACAAGCACACAGACCCGCAACTAGAGCTTGTTTTCCTGCAAAATGTAAGTGTTTTGTTTGCTTCTGCCAACCTAAACAAATTAATCCCATAATACCCACAGTTGCAGGACATTATTTGTTACTTGCTACATTTGCAAAAGTCCAATTTAACACCTGCTTCCATTAGGTATCTATTGCAGCAAGATGTAACCTATCTTCAAAATAGACAGCACCTATCCCTCTACAAATTCCAGTCATTAAATCATTCATGGAAGGACTCTATTCATTCACCTCGTGTACCTCCAACACCCTCTTGAAACTAAACATTGTACTTACTAGGCTTGTGGGTCCCCCTTTTGAATCTTTGCACTCACTCTCCCTTCAATTTCTATCATGGAAAGTGGCATTTCTCGTTGCTACTACCCCACTCAGGCATGTTGGTGAGCGCTAGACATTAACCGTCGAAGAACCTTTCTTATAAATACATAAAGACAAACTGGTTCTATGTACTAATCCTAAATTCCTACCTAAAGTAGTCTCCCAGTTTCACCTCAATCATTTCTTTGAGCTTTCAATTTTTTCCCCTAACCCTGATTCTGTAGCAGAAACAGCTCTTTGTACTCTGGATGTAAAAAGAGCACCTGTTTTCTAAATAGATAGAACTAAAACTTTCATGAAAACAAAACAACTCTTTGTAGTCTTTTGGGAGGCAGAGCTTGCCTGGCAACGCATTAGAGTTGCTCTGTGAGCCCGGCTTACCATCCAGCATAATCCTGGCACCCATCTAAACTTTTTTGTCCCTGACTAATTCAGTTTATCCCCTGTGCATCTCACATGAAGAGCTGGTGGGAAACCTTGGCCAGAAACATCACGGTCACTATGGCGGCGGTTGACGCGGCCTAATTTCCAGGTGGACGGCTGGGTCGGACCATGCTGTTGACGGGTCGCTGGCTGTGAGGAGACACCGGAGTGGAGAAACCTATACTGCAGCAGTGAGCAAGGGAGTTCGGAGTGCTGTGGTGGAGCTAGTATCTTTCTAGCCTGGGGAGCATTACCCAGTAGAGGCGCTCTGCCTACCAGAGGGCGTGGCAGTATGGGGTTGCCCTGGTATTAGTAGGCCCACCATGTGCCAAGCGGATGCCCAACCTAGCGGTATTACAATTCAAGGCCCTGGGGAGAGGTACGGAGGGGCCGACTACATAGCCACAGGGAGGCCTGTATTGCAGCCATTGTACCATCAGACGTGTCCCTTCATGTTATGCCTCTCTCGCCGAAGTATGCAGCCTCTCCTTGCAACCCCCATAGAGACATTCTACAGCAGCCTCTAGCACTTTCGATAAGTCTGCTGGGAAGATCTTAATATTGTCGCTGACCTGCGACCTTTGGGGCCCACATGGTAGCTGATCTGTACTTACTGGAGCTCTGCACCTGCCAGCTGCGTTAAGTGTGGAGGGGCAGGCCATAGCTGGCACATCTGAACATTGCCTGACCCAGCGTAAGTCACAGACACGACTGTGATATCCTGCACCCCTCATTCAACTCAGTGCGAAGCGATTTTTGGAGGAGACTTGGGTGCCTATATCTGTAGTGGGTCTCATCTGCCAATTATACTACACCCTTGGAAGGGGAGAACATGGACAGAATGGACAGATCCTAATCGACTCCAATTTGACTCAGCTGATTTGGGCTTCGAGTCAATGGATCCCAATTTGGATTCAGACTTAAAACAATTCCTGGCAGCCAAGCAACGCAGCCTGTCAAAGATTGATGGAAAAAGCCAAAGCTGAGGATGTGGAATCTCGCTCTAGATGTAACAACATAAGGATTGTAGGCTTAACGGAATCGACGAACATCAATAATATGGAACAGTACGTGGAGCACCACCTTATAACGTTGCTAGGCAGACACTTTTTCAGATATCTTGGTTGTGGAGCGAGCCCCTTGCTCGCTGGCCCCTAAGCCGGTTCTGGGGACCAAACCTCGCCCAATAATTGTGCAGCTCCCAAATTATAGTGATAGTGATTCCGCCCTCAGGAAGGCAAGGGAGTTGAATGTTCTGCGATACGAGGTCATGGAGTTGTCCATATACCCAGACTTCACACAGCAAGTACAAGCAGCGCGGCACAAGTTTATTCCAGCTAAGAGTAAGTTACATGAATTGCAACTGGAATACAGCATTCTGTACCCCAACAAGTTACAAATCGTATCTGAAGGAAATGTATTTTTTTTTTTACAGACCCTATATACGTTTGCCAGTTCTTTAAGCACAGGGAGGGTCCGACTCTCGTATGGGCTCCCCTAGGGCCTCGTCTGGTGCGGATGCTGATTCCCTGGACACAGAGGAACAATGAAATTGTCCGTGATGTGCTTGGTATACTGGAAACCTGTTATGTTGGATAGCATGGTGTGTTTCAGTGGGGGCACTGTGCGCCTTTACTCGAAGATTGAGAATTAGGTGAGACTGTTCCTATATTTTACTTGGATGAGCATCTGGTGTGTAGAGTATTAAGCAACCTATGGGGATTTAATTAGCTTCGCCTCCATGCACAACGGAACGTAATTCACTTACTACTTACATCATGTAGTTGATGGGGCAATTGGACATAGCTGTGGGATCTCCTAGTGATCTTTTTCAATTAGTGATGGGTGCGTGGTTTATTGATTATGTAAAATGAATGGGGCCGGGCCACCTACGGAGATGCTTGGCTGGTAACATCCACCCCCATGTGTGCTCCACAATATGTAGTGTTTTGTCTTGTTTTTTTCCTTAGAGCATTGGTTTGGTGGGACAAGGGGGAGACTATGCTCAGTTTGGGGTGGCACAGAGTGGTAGGGTATGCATGTGGAATAACTGTGTTCCTATTAAAATCTATCTTTGTATTTCCGGTGACTGGTCACAACTGGTACACTTATGCTGACAGGGTGAAATGGGTGACATAGTACACTCTGAAATGGATAGATGTCCCTGCCTAAGATTCAGGTTCCTTACATAGAACGTGAGGGGTCTAAATGGCCTTAGAAAGATTCAGAAATTACTGGCATATCTTAAGAGACACATGTAGATGTCGCCATACTGCAGGAGACACACTTGACCCCGGGCAGTAGTATTTTGCCGAGATGCAGACTCCAAGGGCACTATTTCTTGGCAAGTTTTACTTCCCACGCCTGTGTAGTCCCCATATTGACTAGCGGCAGATCAGGTATAATGTTACATAAAAAATCTTGCTGATCCGGATGGTAAGTTCGTTATTATCTGTTCCAGGGATGGCTTGTGGATTTATGGTCCCAACCATGACGTATCAAACAGGAGACCCCTTGCTAAAGGTAAAGGGGTGTGGGGGGGACAGGGAGCTTGTTCGAGAGTTCCAAAAGCCTGTGCTCCTATCAAGAATCAGAAAATCAAAAGAGGGCTAATGTTCCTGAGAGGAAAGAAAGGAGGGGGATGCACGGTCTCTCAGAAGGTGGAGAGTTCCTGGGCCAGAGAATTGTATCAGGACAGTCAGCAGGACTGTTTGTTGCCCTCACACATGCTCCCCATGCTCCCCATGCTTCATCACAGGGCAGTGCTCCTCGTTGGGCCGGCGCTGCTTTGCCCAACCGGTACCCAGAAGGGTCACTTTAGCATAGATCTTTTTCGAGGCTGGGGTATAATGAGTGCAGGTGAGGTGACTCGTTAAGTGGGGTGTGGATAAAGGGATAAAACTGGTAAGGGAGATTCTGCACTCCACATTAAAGAGGGAATTGCCCTTCCAGGGATAAAAACCTATGGTAGGTGAGTGCAACCTCAGGGTTTTTCAGGAAATATCCCCATAGCTAACATTTGTAAAGTAGCTACATGGTCTATCCCACAAGCATTTACTAAACACTGCTGTTTGGATGTTTTAGCATACCAACAAGCCTGCGTAGTTTGGGGAGGGCTATGTTTGGAGTTTGGACTACTGCAACGCTATGCTGCTGGAGTCTCCTAGGTACCTGATAGGGAGACTCCAGAGAATCCAGATCGTGGCAGCAAAGCTTGCTTTACTGAGGCCATGACGGTGATCAGCATCTAAGGCTTTGACAGAACTGCACTGGCTCCCTGTATTACAGAGGATACAATTTAAATCACTCTGTATTGTTTTTAAGGCGCTGCACAGGCTTGGGCCTAAACCGTTGCAGAGCAAATTTGGCTGGTATGTTCCGACCCGCAGCCTTCGCTCCTCTTCAGCTAACCTGATAAAAATACCCAGGATCAAAAGAGCAAAATCGGGGGGAAGAGCCTTCAGCGTTGCAGCAGCGTGGTTATGGAATGGTCTTCCCACTGACCTGAAACAGGTGCAGGCCCTCCTGTTCCGTAAGGAAATAAAAACGTGACTCTTTCCTAGAGTATAAGCATTTTTAAACACAGTTTGGCTCCATTGCAGCACTCATAGTGTACATGTATCTCAGTGACAGAATGCACGCAGGGTTACAGTGCGTTTTATAAGTATGGATAACATAACATATGTACCCTTTTGCCCTAGTGCAACTCCCACATGCTAGCCACCGCATCAAAGGTGGGTCTGCTTTACAGTCTCTGCAGAGCATTTGAACCTACAGCGACACATGCAATTGAACGGATTATGTTACTTACCCTGTAGGCATCTGTTCATGGCATGTAGTGCTGTAGATTCACATGTGCTTTCCCTCCTTCCCGGACGCCTGTGGCCGTTGCCGTTACGTTTTACACATTTCTCTGATACATTCACATTTAGCCAAAACCGGTCACGTCTCCATATCGGTCTTTCAGCTATGGCGACGTGACTGGTTCTGGCAGAATCTGAGGGATGAACACGCTAAGTGGAATAGTTATGTTATGGAAACTCTGAAATAACGTGTATCGAATTGATGCTGCGAAAGGGGGCATACCGGCGTTGAAAAAGTAGCTTGTACATACTGAGATATGCGAATGGATATATTTAAGGTTATTCAACCATTAAGTGGGGTCTTTTAGCAACTCGTGTCTGCCAACACTGGCAGGATAGAAGACGTTGTCCCTTGGAAGCAGGCTCTCTGTGACTCTGTGAGGATATAACCTGGGGTGCCCGCCTAGATTTTGGTGTTGAAAATCTTGCATACAAATTAAAGATTAGTCATTAGAAATCCCAGGGTGTAGAGAACAAGTCGTGTGTTATCTGGCGGGTCCTAATGAAGGTGGCTCCTATTGTTGCTGTACGCCACCGAAACGTGTTGACCAAGTCCTTGTAAAATCCTACTGAATGTAGCAGCCCTGAATAGGGTCATAGACGAGAATTAACTAAATGTGTTAACTTGTACAGATAGATTGAGTTGTGAATGGGATGTGTATGGGGTATAAAAGATAGGTATGTGTGAATGAGTGGTTTGGTTGTGTCAATTCTCTACCTGGGAATGAATGGATTGTAGTGTGGAAAGCGAATTTTGTATTTTATATCTCTGATGAAATCATGTAAAAGTTTTGTGTTGAAAACAATGATCTTTAAAAAAAGAGTACTAATGAAAAAATAGTAAAAGAAAATGAGAAAGTAAAATGTATATGTTGTTGAATTTTGGTTTTGCCCATGTTTGAATTCAGAGTTTGAATCGCTTGATAAAATAGATAGGCCACAAGGGAGTTATTTCATAGTGTTTGCTGCCTTTTCTCTTCTTCTCCCTGACCTTAAAGAAACTTTATTAGAGGGGGTCCCATAATTTCTCAAGCAAAATGTTACCTCCTTAAGCTGCAGGGTTCAGGCTGTGCAGGAACTGTCGCAAACAGATGCCTGTGAAGGACCCTTACGAAGTATGCTTGTGGTGCCTGGGGTCGGACCGCAAATTCGAGGCCTGTGGAGACTGCGCCCAGATGAACCTGAAGGCAATAAGGCAACATGAAGTCAAACTCTGTCATCAATCTTAAAAAGAGTACACGCAGTGAAAAGTCTAAGTCAAAAAGAAGGTCCCTTATCTACTCCCGAAATAGTTTCACAACAGATCTTTATTATGATTGAAGTCTTCGGTAAGCCAAAGAGAAATGCACAAGAAGTCCAAGCGGGAAACAACACCCTTCCTATCACTGTTAAACTCCAGAAAAGGCACAACGGTGTCAGTGTCTCATGGTCTCACTCCCAGTCTCCATCGGATCTGATTCACCCTGAGTTTCCAGGTCTGTCTGCAATGTTGTAACAAGTAGAAGTCTTTAGGGTGGCTATGCTGTGGATCTAAGGCACTTCGCTGGCTCCCACTAGCATGCCTTTGGGCCCCAAGGATCCACAGGGGCACCCAGGTTTATTTCCGCTGACTGGTCTGCCCCATGCATTATCTGTGGACCCTCTTCGGGTTCAGCATCTACTCCGGTGCCCAATTCGGGTCCAGTACCATCCACTGTGCCAGTCCCGCTCACATCGGCGCCAGATGAGGAAATACAGCCTTTAGTGCTATCCAACTCTATCGAGGTCACACCCAGAATTCAACTGCTTGGTAACACCTCTGATGCTGATACCTTGCCCTTACTACATAGTAGGGCACAGACTCTACATAAGATTTTGGGCACAAAGTCGAAAAATAAATGGAAGTGTTTTATGCATTACTGTACAACACAGAACATTACCTGTTACACTTACTAAAGTCACTTACTAAAGTCACAGCATATACCTCAATGCACCTATAATTAGTGGCTATTGCAGCATATTTACAAAACAAGAAACGCCAATCACTTTTCTGCATTCCTGTAATCAAAGCCTTCATGGAAGGCAGTGCCGGACTGGGAACCCAAAGCAGCCCTTGCAATTTTGTACCACCATCCTGCTGGAGTGTGGGGGTGAGGTGTTGCAAGGGTGAAGTGTGAACCACTGCTGCTTTTGGTACTGGGGACCGATAGTGCAGCACTGCTGCAAAACCATCCCCTGCTGCTGCAAAACCAGCCCCACCCTTCCAGCCTGCCTGGAAAATTGTTGATACCCTCTACGGCCAGCCCATCCCTGATGGAAGGATTAAAAAAGGTAGTTTCACCACATACACCTCCAATACCAACATCATGGAATCGGAACATTGTCTTAACACAACTTATGAAGCCACAATTTCAGCCACTACATTATTGCCAACTACAATTCTTAACATGGATAGTAGCTTTCCTTGTAGGTATAACATCCTTACAAAGGGTCAATGAAATACATGCACTCACAATTGAACGACCTTACTTCCAAATGTTCTCAGACAAAGTGCATTTGTGCACTAACTCGAAATTTTTTCCCGAAGAAATTTCTCCTTTTCATTTAAGTCAAACCTTGGAGTTAGCCTGTTTTCTTTCCAAAACTACAAACTATTTCAGAACATGCCTTACAGATGCTAGATGTTAAAAGGGCACTTATCTACTATGTGGTACATACTAAACCCTTCAGAAAAAACAAAACAGCTCTGTTTCTTTTTCAAATCCAACCAAAGGAAATGCTATATCTAAAACAGGTATAGCAAGATATATTATTAAATACATCAAAATATATTATGCAAAGGCAAAAAGGACACATAACTGTGCCAAAAGCTCATTCAACACGGAAATAAGGAGCAACCATGGCCTTTTTAGGAAATAGCCCTCTCCATGACATTTGCAAAGCAGAAACATTGATAAACAACACATTTTCACAAAGCATTGTTGTGTGGATGTTCAGTCAAGACAACAAGCTCTAGTTGGACAAACAGTCCTTCAAACATTATTTCAAACAACCACACTGCCTAAATCCTACAGCTACTGCATGGAGGGGTACTGCTTTACAATCCATGCATATCATGTGTATCTGCAGCCAGCGCATGCTACAAATGGGTCATGTTACTTACCCTGTAAGCATCTATTTCTAGGGTGTAGTGCTGCAGATTCACATGCTATGCATACTCCTGCCTTCTAATGTTGGGCCTGGACTCTGCAAGTTATTTTTTGTCGAGGAGATTTTATGATCGGCGTCATCTCTCCTCCCCCTCGAGGTATTGTGCATGTTGAACGCTTTGTTCCTAAGAAAGTTTGTTTTTCCCTTGCCATGAATAGAGTGAGGATATAGTCTGCTTAGTAAGTGTGCGCTGTTAGACATGCTGTGTCTGTAGGCATTTTGTCACCATCTAATACCTGCTGGGGAGGCAGGAGGGTGCATGTGAATCTGTAGCACTACATGCTTCGAATAGATGCTTTCCCAATATGACAGACAATTGGAATGGAGAGCTTTAAGATGCCAGTGGGCTTGACATTTCCCAAGATACTCATCCAAGTCCTCCTACAGATAAAAGTGTTTCTTTCGCTGAAGTGCTGCCAATGGCTGCTGAGGTGCTAGATTTACAATAACCCCCCTTGGTAGTGAAAACTAGCGTGTTAACGAAGGTGCTACAGTCTGGTAAGAACTGAGCCACTGTTGCCATTCAACAAGGCACTTACTGCCAACTTTCTAGGCACTTGGGCTAAGCTCTGTTTGGGGCCTGCCGCTAGTATACTGGTTGTCCATCACTACCTCGGTGCACCTGGCAACCCTGCCTTCCTAATGCAACATTCCAATTCAGAGAGTCTGGTTGTACAGGCATTCACCAGCAAGGTCAACCCAGATGCTTTCCCTACCACTTCTCCCAACTGCAAATGTTCTCCTTCATGAACCTTGCGGAGAGGTTGGTCAATACCAGCCATCTCCGAGGCCATTACCATGCCCCCTTGCGATATGGTGGACCAAATTTTACTCTGGCATCCCTCACACAGCCTATTCAAGATATGTGATGTGCTGAAATTCTCGAATGCTCAGGTCAAGACATAACATGTCTTAGGATGGGCAATGAGTACCAGTGTGGCTGTCCAACACCACACCTGGATTAGGTCCACAGGCTTTACCATGGACTTCACGGTATCTTTATGGACATGCCTTTTGACTGGTTTTGCCGTTTTGGAGAGACAGCAGACTTGACCTTGGAGTATAAAGAGAGAGCAGGGTCCCAGCCCTTTCCTTGACCCTTTCTGTTCCCACAAGGCAATTTCACTAACAATTTCGACCTGTCCCTAGCTCTGGTAGGAGTTTCCCTGTCCATCAATGCCAACCCCCTCCTCCAGCACAACTGGCTTTTTAACCCTGTAGTGACCGAGGACACATTTCTCAGAAACTATGAGGACAGCATGGACAATGTACTCCAGTTGTGTTCTGGTTCAGGGAGGATCTGGTCTGGCATGTCAGGCTAGACTGGAGAAGTGTGGCTCAGGGGTTAGAGGCGGCAGACCCGGAAGCTGAGATCGGCCCTGGACCAGGGTTCAATTCCCTGCCCCGACGGGGGTTGGGCTCAATAATTCCACAGACTCGATAATTCTCGCTCCGGTGCCTACTCAACTCACGGGTTTACACTCTGCGACTCTGGGCAATAGCTTGCTTAATCTCCACAACGGCCCCTCGCGGCGGGATGCCTGGCTTTCACCTTGTGGATACCCTGCCGGGGTATCTCACAGGGGAATACCAGGATGGGTTCCCTAAGCAAGCGCATAGATGCCTGCGATGTGGGCGATTTGCGCTATATAAATACATGTACATTTACATTTACATTTACATTGGGGTCGGTCAAGACTGATTTCTATATGCCTGGGTCCAATCTGATGTGGCATGGTGTGGACTGGGATGTGACCCCAAGTAATTACCAGTGGTTGAAATTCATTCAATTTTTCCATCCATCACTTTTTTGTGTAGTTTATATTGGGGGTGAGGCACCCTTCTACTAAATCAGTGTACACCAGCCATTGGGACAGAGTTGTGGGTTGGTGTGGCACACACAAAATTGATTGCTGTGTAGTCCGGAGACCAGAATCTAATTCACATCTGTGAGAAGCTGGCCTGGTATATGATGTCCACTAATGTAAGTGGGCACCTTGCACCAGTCCAGACAACCCTTATGGTGATTTAAGAGGTCTTGGAGAACGCTCTCTAAGTGGTAACTGTGGAGACAGCCTTCAAGCTTAGTCCAGAAGACATGTAAAGCAGCTTGTTTTACCAGAATGTAATATTATAGTATAGATTAAGTGAAAAAGAACCATACCAAGTATTTATAAAAATATGTATTATATATCATTCTCTAATACGTTCCAGTATCTCCTACATGAAGATAAACACAATGCACACAATACTTTAGCCCAGAAACACAGTAAATAGCACGAAATACACAGTGGCCCCAGGGGAGGACCAATCCATATTTTGAAGAATGTGGTATGAGAACCACAACTCGGATCAAGACAGGGTCGAGAAAACGTAGAAGTGCTGGGACCCCAAGGAACCACCCATGGTGAATAGATAGGGACCCCACACAGAGCGTGTGCAGTGTGGAAACAAGACTGCGTGCTCCATATAACTCTATGTGCAAGTCGTGGTTGGATTTTAAAGATTTAGGACCCTTCTCCGTGGACCCTGAAGAAACCCCATGGAAGACATTAGGTTGAATGGCCACCCCACCCATAGATACCCTAGTACCCACGTTACCTACACCTGGGAAGCTGGATGCATACGTGTGAAGTGGTGTCGAAAACCTTTGTCGTACCTAATGGAGGACTTCAAGAAAGTGTCGCTGTGGAAGAAGGAAGAAGTGTCTGGTGGATTCCGAGGATGGATTCGTGATGGGAGGTACCTGCAAGCAGAGGGGACAGAGTCTGTCACTCAGGGCTGACCAGGCAACTTGGAAGACGAATGCCCTCCGATGTAGAGTGTTGCAGGATGGATGACAAGGACCTGGACTCTGCAGCTGTGAGGACCAGGCGACACTGAGGAAGACCAAGAGCCGTACACGAGGTGTCCCACGAAGGATGTTGAGTGCTGAGGGGTCTGTGTCCGGCGAGAGCACCAACAAGCCCTGGCAAATGCAACCAATGCAGGAATCAAAGAAAGAATAACGTCAGGACCAGAAGGTCCAGGGGACTCACCAACAGCAGGGGACCAGGGCAGGTCCGAGCAGTCAGGGGAGCCCAAAAGAAACAAGTGTGACCCTCAAGTGGACCCACAGGCCGGAGGCACTGGGGTCGCAAGAGGACCTCAAGCAGCTCACCAAGAAGATGCAAGCCATGACGCACATGATGCGGGATGGCTGAAGATTCTGGTCACTGGAGCCTGAAGATCTTCTTGGAATGAAGCCAACAAGCCTTCGCAACTGCAAGTTGGAGGTGGTGCATAGGGGTTCGGTTATTGCAACCCCCACAAGGGATACTGGCCTCAACTTGGTGAGAGGGCAGGGCAGACCTCAGCAAAACCAACACCTGTGTTGCAGAGCCCACGGAGTCCGGAGGGGCTCCGGATCTGCCGATAGGTGGACTTAGTTGCGGTGCCTGCAAATGCAGCTGAGTGACTCCTTCACTCCAAGGGAGATTTTTTCAGGTGTCTTTAATGCTTCACAGGCCTTGGAAGGTTCCTGTATGATGCACAGGTACAGACGATGCAGCAGACTGGAAGAGAGACGAAGTCAGGCCCAAACGAAGTTCAGAGTGCCCAGACGGTAGAGGTTCAGTGGTGTCAGATCTGAATCTTATCCCATGACCAATCTAGGGACCTACACCCTGGTAAGCCCTTAAGTACCCTAGGGGAAGGGTTGGGACGATTCAGGAGACCCTCCCAGGGGAGTGTCTGGACAGGTGGGGGTTACGCCCATGTCCTTAGTCCAGTTTTGTGCCAGAGCGGGAGCCAACGGCTCCCAGAACTGGTTTGAACTGGTCTATGCACAGGGACACCAAGTGTGCCCTCATGCAGACTTTCTGGCCCTTGCAAGCGCACCCACCCGATCCCAGTACACCTGTCTGGGAGGTGGTCATACCTCCCTGTGACAGGATGCCTATTGTTCCACCTTCCTCTGCTCGAGCTTGGCTCAGCAGCAGGAGGGCAGAAATGTGTCTCTGGTCGGCAGCAACCATTTTGTGCTGACCTGGTCTAGAAGGTTGGCACCGGGAACACTGAGAGCCTAACGAAGGGATCTTCCAGTGCTTGGAATCCTACTTCCTATACCGTTTACGGTGTGGGAGGTATGATTCCAACATGTTTAATACCAAACATGATAGGATTTGTAATTACGCGGTGCCCCTCTATATAGTATATGGCTGCTTTACTGACAACCCAGGAGAATAGGCTCTGCAGGCTGCAGGGGTGACCTGCTCATGCAGGTGCACCCTCTCACATAGAACCAAGCACCCTGCCTTCAGGATTGCAAAGGCCTGCTGTAGGGGTGACTTATAGGTTTTAAGTGCTGTGACCCTTAGATCTAGGAAACCTATATCTTACGTAATTGGTGCAAACACCAACTTACACAGTCTGCAATGGCAGGCCTGTAGTTCCCTTTTGCATGGGTGCCATAATGCATGCTTCAGTCCATGGGAGACCTCTGGTGTTCCTATACCCTGGGTACCTTAGTACCATATACTAGGATCTGATAAAGGTACCCCACTATCCAATCTGGGATTGTACCTAGGTACTAACTCAACACTTTAGGGAGGAAGCAGATAGACTGGGGTCCTGATTAGCAGTATTCCAGTCAGCCTAGTCAAAACTGCACCACATCAAGCAAATAGGGGGGTAACCATGGAACTGTGTAAATAGTTTTAATTTGTTTCCAGGAGTTTACGAACGGAGAAATAAGTTGCATATAAATGCAGCAAACCCATTTGTAAATTTTATGGGCATCTTGATTGCGCCTGCCAAATAACTGGATCCTACAGGTCTTCTATATAGGTGACATGGCTTACTGAGCTTCCCATGCTCCCTAGGTCAGTAAACTGAACTGCTTTGCTTTCGGTGGTGATAACTTTTGTATATCAACGTTCCTTTTGTTGTTAAGTCTCAGTCTCCATTCAACCTGGTGGGATTGGGAACATGATCTTCTTGATGTCCTTCCCTAGGGATGGTGTAGGGGCCCACCTGTGCTGCCTGAGTCTATCTGTAGGTCTGTAATGCAGCTTTCTACCATCATCTGTTTCCTTATGTTCACTTGGAACTCATTTGAGATCCTGTTCTGAGTTGCTAAGGAATGTTCCACATGTACTCTACTACAGGAAAAGTGTCCATTTTACCGTAATCCGGGATAGGTGGCAGGGTTGTGGGCCCTTCATGCTTTTTGTTGTCCACTACACCTGCTACAGTTGCTGTTCCGCACATGTAAATGTATTCGAGCTTACATGTCTGCAGGTGTGGTTTAATCTAACTTGTGTGTTGCTTTGAGGCATCTTTTTCTGTTTTTCATGGAGCCTATGTCGTACCTGCTTCATTGGATCATTCTGGATCAGTGTCTTTTATGATGTATCTGTCTGGAATCCATTGCTGTGTTTTCTAATTCGGGTTAATTCTCTGATGGCTTTATGGGAATGGATCTTATCCTACATGTGGCTGCCTCAAAAGACTTCCTAGGGCTGGCATGTCTGGCTTGGAGGAGTTTACTGAGAAGTTTTCTATGGGGTTTGTGCTGGTTATGGGTAGTGCACCTTGGTATCTAGATGTTATTGAATTCAAGAAACTGTGAAGATTGAGTTTATGCAATAACTATCTCCAGGGCCTGTTCCTTGAGCCTGGCATTAACAATACATTATGATTTTACTAAGATTATATGTATGACATTGTTACTTACGTGTAGACGCTTATAGCCATCCCTATTCATCTTTGGTCTTCTGTTGTCATTTACATTTTTCTGCAGCCCGCTACGGCATACAAGGGGTAATAGGTGAGCCCACTTCAGCAATTGTTTTTTTTTCACTGTGACTGCATTTGCCCCCTTTCGCAAAGAGTACATCTGCATTCAAAGTATAGTTCCCTTACATGCCAGGACTACTATGCCAATGTTTGGTTTCTGAGACTCCACATACATGCATATATATATTTTTTTAGATTGTTGAGGACCCGGCAGGTTCCCCAACAAAATGGTTTTGCAAAGATAAAACAAAATAGCCATTGACAAAGCTAAAAGACTAGGGGCCAACACCATTTCTATTGGCTTTTCCAGTGCTTGGTTACTTTGTTCTTCAGTAGGAGTTCAGTCACTTGCAGCCATAGTCAGAAGCCACAGACTCAACATCGCCCCTTAAGCCAACAACACCCACCTGATCCCCTCTCTCATCAATGAACCCACAACCGCTAGAACCAACTTCCACCAGAACCAACTTACACAGTGGAATGAGGGCTGTTGCTACTTGGATGAAAGACAGCTGCCTCAAGCTCAACTCGGACAGGACCGAAGTAGTCATCCTTTAACTCACCCCTTTAGCTTGGAACTACTCCTGGTGGCCAGCCTCTCTGGGACCTCCCCCCAACCCAACGGACCACGCACGCAACCTCAGCATCATACTAGACTCATCGCTCAACATGAACCGCCTAATCAACACAGTTTCCTCTGCCTGCTTCTATACGTTTTGCCTGCTTCGAAAGACGTTAAGATTGACCCCACAAAATCCAGAAAGACTGTCACCCATGCACTCATCACCAGGAGACTCCACTATGGCAACGCACTCTGTATGCGTCACCCAGAAATAGCTAAAAAAAACTACAGAACTTCCAAAACGCCGTAGCCAGACTGGTACTCGACTTCCCCTGCTGCAGCCACATCACGCAACACCTCTGATAACACCACTGGCTCCCAGTCAACAAGAGAATCCCTTTCTAATTCCTCACTCATGCCTGCAAAGCTCTACACGATATAGGACCAGCATACCTGAGCCACTGCCTCACATTCCACGTACCCGTCAGACAACTCCGATCCTCCCACCTCTCCCTTGCCTCCGTCCCCAGGATCCACAAGACCAGACCCGGAGGAAGGTTGTTCTCCTACCTCGCCGCCATGACCTGCAGCACCCTGCCTCTTCACCTCGGGCAATCCGTGTTGCTTGCCCAATTCAGGAAGGACCTGCCTCTTTGAATGATCCTCCACCCATTCTGACCAGCAGTCCCCCCCGCACCACCTTGAGACCCTCTTGGGTGAGTAGCTGCACTATACAAAACTGTGTTTGTTGGATTGATTGAAATAATCCAATAAACGTCGGCCTGACTTTAAAAAAAATTTATAGCACGGTTGTAACTTTTTTTTTCCCTCTGTATAATTTCACCAGTGCATCCAGATTAGAGCAGTCGTACGAGTTCTGTCATAAAACAGTTTAGTAATGATAAAGCTAAACACACCTGCAGGAAAGTTGTCCTATATGCTACAGCATTCTTGATTGGTGAGTGGCTGTTGTGCAGTTAGTATACTGTGACTATATTCATGTTGACTTGTTAAAGCTTAGTTGTGTTTTCCATTAGTTTGCTATAAAATAGACTTTGCCTTGCAATCTGTTAACTTTCGATGGGCGAAAGCTCTGCTAGATATGTTTCTGACGGCTTACAAAACCATTAACACCCCCTGTTTATGGGAGGTGTGGTGTGCCGGCTAGGAGCTTGCACTGGAGTGAAATGTCGCCCCTTCGGGGAAGATGTTTTCTGATACCATTAAATCCTGCTGTGAAGTTTTACTACAGCAAACAAATGATGGACGGAATGCTGACAATACAAATCTTCTCTCCCAGTCAAAAGATCTGGGTTAAATCCATTGTTCCTTTGCCCACTACGCCACCCCAGTTTGGACCCAGCCATATGCAAATCAGTGTTGACCCTGTGCCTCATGGGAACAGTCCAGACCGAACTGCCAGGCCAGGTCCTCCCTGGACCGGAAACTAGCATTCTGGGACCGGTTTCAGGGTATGTCACTTCTTCAGCCAGACTAGCTTGAATCCAGTGGCACAGTGAGCAAGGGACCCACGTCTGGGCATACCCATCCCACTTAGGGCGAAAAGTGTTACAGCAAACAAGGCATGGTAACAGTTTTTATTTCGGATCACTGTGTTCTCAAAAGTGTCATTAGAAAGTAATTATTCGGTCTATTGTGTGCACTTAGCTTTTGTGCATTTAAGATTTTGGACAATTTAATCTATCTGGATATTTTAATTATTAAATAGGAAATCTTGTATTTGAAGCAGTTGAAATACAATGGTATTTTTTTAGTACTAATAATGGTTGCTTCTTATTACATTCTAACCTGTCTTCATATGTTTTGTCAGTCAAATGGAATTCTAGAATCGCATTCTTAGTTCGATGAAGGGATTTCACAATATTTGCAGAAACAGAAAACAGCTGTGTGACATGCTCCACGGTTTCTGGTAGAGCTTGTTTATCTGTGCCAGTGAGCTGCATGTGAACTTCCCACATTCCTGTGGGCCAGACTATTCCAGGTACATGGGGATAAGGATCCCACCAGGCTGCCAGTATAAACATCGTTCTTGAAGTTTGCTCTTTTCAGGCAAGCCATCTAAAACAGGCTGTAGTATTGACTGCACATTAGAGTGTTTGGCATAACCCTTAATTCTAAAATAGAGGAAGGTAAAACATGCGCAACAAATATAGAAATGCTGTCTGAGAAGTTCTGTCAGCATTTCTAAAGTAATACAGTATGGATAACCTCTTATTAGTCAGGACTATAACCTTTCACATCCTTTGTGAAATAGCACTAATGGAAAAAGCAAACTGCCCAGCTTTTAACTGCCAAGGATTTTTCTCAGTCATAATACAAAGCCTCACTAAACTATTAGGAAACTGTTACGTGCTCGATAGCTGTTATATTTAATTCATACTACTATACTTTCGTTTGCACTATTAACATTTAGATACTCGTGGGAAGTGAGGGGAGACAGTATATGATTTGCGCAGGTTCTTTCCTTTAACTTTATCTATTGGCCCTTCTTTTAGGTCTCGGCTAGCGTAGACTGCTCACATGCGCAGTCTCGCTGGCGAGATTTTATGTTTTAGAGTTATCTTTCACTAGCCGGGTTAAGCCCCGCCCCTCTTTTCCATTGGCTGGCATCACTGTTCATGTTAAACGGTGGCCAGCCATGGGAAAAGAGGTTACAGTGACGTACTCTTTTAGAGCTGTCCCATTCAGACTGGCTTCCCCGACTTACTGCTGGCGTAAAAGGTTTCTTGTCTTCTTTATGGGTCCAAACAGATGGCCCCATAAAGAAGATATTAAACCTTTTACGCCAGCAGGAAGTCTGTCCGAGCCTGTGCAAGTGGGACGGCTCTAAAAGAGAAAAGAGTACGTCACTGTAACCTCTTTTCCCATGGCTGGCCACCGTTTAGAATACTCGGCGTCATGGCGTCCTGCCTGCTTTCCCCGTGCAGATGCTTCCGTCTGGTTTCTCTGTCTGTAAAGTCTATATTGACAAACGAAATTGGACCCGGAAAGACATAGTGGAAGCCTCCATCCTGATTGGGGGGTGAATCGAGATATTTTTTAGGCAATAAATCGGAGCACTTGTTATAACAAAATATTGTACCAGCAAAGACACTTATTTAATGTTGATGTTCATAAATATTTCACCATGTTAAGAGTGTGCCAGGCGCTGTTAATATTGGACAACAGGCTGTCCCCGAACAGTTTTTATGTTATAGGCCGGATCCCAGCCCGTAGAACGAGTTCTGGGCATTCTTTGGGCTGGACGTATACCACCTCTCTGATTGGTCAAGATGCGACACACGTCATCTTTTCGTTTTGGAAGATCATTGGTCAGGTCACAGCAATTAGAGCTGTGTGCAAAGCGGAAGGGCGGTCAGGGGGAAAGGGCGAGAAAGGAGGAGGTCGGTGGGAGCCAGGGTGTTATGTGCAAACCCGTGTGTGGCGCAGCGGAGGAGGAACCGTCAACAAACAGGGGGAGCGTAAGGGAGGAGGCGGCAGGAGGAGGTCGATGGAGTAGATGAGCCGTACAGCTGGGACCGGGGAACCGGTGGTCTGTACTGGGCTGCAGGCACTGCGCCATCGCAGTCAAGGAGGTCAGGGAGGCCCGAGTTTGATGGCGGCGCACACTTGGGCTTGCCACTGCGTCTGGCCTTTGCGCGTGTCCAATCCACTGTGGACGGTGGAGGGCCATATATATGGCGCAGGGGGACAGAGACGATCCACCACGTGAAGCCAAACTGGCGGCGGCGGTGGTGGTGACACTGCAGCAGCCTATGTCAGTCCTCCTTTATGAGCAGCGTTATGTTGTCAGAGGCTCGCCTGGGTCCTCACTGCCGCTACCCCTGCTAGCTGTTACTCGTGCTCGGCTGGGGACGGAGGGCACCTGACCGCCCCCCTGCAGTGAATATTGAAGGCACGGGAGGGGCAGGAAGCCCGGGTGTTGGGGATATTCATTGAGCATGGGTTCAGGGAACACATCTGAACAAGCATTGGAAATGCAATAGGTCTCGCATTAGAAAAGTTGGAGCTATTGGTCTTGTAAATGACAAATATTTTATTTATTTGTTGGTTTTTAAAATAGCTAAATTGATAGCTTTGTCATTTAAAATGCCAATAGTTATAACTTTTGCGAATGTGACACCTATAGCATTTGGAATGCAACATGTTTTGTATTTACGTGACATAGATGGCAGCT
This sequence comes from Lissotriton vulgaris, assembly GCF_964263255.1. Lineage (NCBI taxonomy): Eukaryota > Metazoa > Chordata > Amphibia > Caudata > Salamandridae > Lissotriton > Lissotriton vulgaris. The sequence goes on along the minus strand of NC_141695.1, from coordinate 693,139,895 downwards.
CTGGTCGTTAGGCCACATCTCTAGAGAGCAGGAGAGTGCAGCAGGGGAGAGAAGCACAGCAATATATAGATTCAATGTATGGATACTTTATGTTGATATAGTGAAAATCTACACAGATCCGCCCATGAGGGACAGACCTTCACAAACCTGCTCCAGAACATCACATCAAATTAGGATGTAAAGAAGTTTAGTAACAATGTAACAGGATTGCTGCATGTATAAATACTATTATTAGTAGACTTTGCAACTATTGCACTTCAAACAACTTATACATTTCCGACTTGTTTTTATCGTAAAGAGCTTGGACGAGCCATATACACCACATGAACTTTATAAAAAAAGCATAGGTAAATTCAACAGGTATGGCGTTAAGTCAAACAGAAGCATGTCTAAGTTTGCACTTGCACAAGCTTGTGTTTACATGTAGTAAATCCAGACCTAGTGGTGTTGTCTATGCTTGCTATTTCAGGAATGTATGACTGCACAGTTGCCCCAACAAAAATACCATTATTTAAAGCAGCTATCCAAATTTAAAAAATGCATACTAGAAATCAAGTAGCATATGCTTTGGTTTACTTTTATCATGCATAGTTTGCAGTTTCAGATTTGTTATTTAGCTAAGCTATCCACTTAAAAACACAAGTCAATTATAATAAAAACTTTAGCCAAGCAAGTACCACAGAAATGAAGACGGTGTACTGCTGAATGCAACTGCCTAACTCAAGTGTAATTGTGACAAAAGTTTGACACAAAAATACAAAACCTCTCCATCGCAAAACGTATTTTTACTACACGAGGATTAACATTTTTGAAAACCCAGTGTAAACAAGATGGCCGCCGTGTGGTGTTGTTGCTGCGCCCGGCTGCAGGGAATCAATACAAAGGCGTTGAAGAAACACGGGGCTGGGACGTGTACCGAGGGCTCAACTCTGCACGAGAAAAACTGGTTTTCATTTTAAATCAGAGAGCGTAAGAGAGCCAATGGTTACGAAAGAAACGGAACCCCCGATAACAGCAGAATAATCTTTGTTTTTTTTTAAACGGAAACGTTGCAGGTCTTGATTTTTTTGTTTGTTTTTGCTTTAATTCCCCACCGGGACCCGGAGTCAGCTTCTAAACACCGAGGCGGCCACCTTCTTCGAAATAAAGGTAAATCAAAATGTTTCACAAAATAAAGCTGTATTTATAAAACTGCAAAACGGCGACCCATTAGACTGCAGCTGTTTTAACCCAGAAGGAAATTAGAAATAATTAGAGGTTTAATGAAGAAAGGGTATGGCATACCGAAGGTGAAACACAACTGATCCTTGGAGAGGACTGCAGCTGTAATAAAATGCGTGCTGCTACCGCTTACGAAAACCCCTTTACAAAAAAAACGCGGGCGCCATTGGCAAACTAAAGACGAGCAGGCAGGGGAGGAGAGTAGGAGGAGGAGGGGGGAGGAGAGTAGGGGAGGCACGGCCTAGCGGCCGTGCAATCAAGAAGTGAGGGGGCGGAGCTGGGGGAGGCAGTGAGAGAGAGAGTAGGCAAGGCAGGCGGCTGGGGGCATGTGCACGCGCTTTTAAGCTCAATGCGCATGCGCATTGAGCTTAAATTTCTCGTGCACTGCAAGGAATCGCCACGATTCCTTGCAAGTTGGTTAAAGAGTGGATAAGCCCCCATAGTCTCGCAAGCTCGATGCGCATGCGCATCGACAGGCGAGACCTAAAAATGAGGGTGACCGATCGGTACTCTTACTTAGCACGTGACTGTATAGTGGGCCTTACTTTGCCGCCACCTCTTTGATTCCCTCACTATAATTCCATTGCTCATTTTATTTATGCCAGTAGCGCATTTGCCTGGAGCTTGCCAGTACTTTTTTCTAGCATTCACCGTAAACATTCTACGCGATTTATTTACTTTTTCCACGTCTATATTTCGCTCGTTTATTACACATGAATTGGGATTTAGTTGGGCGCACTTTAACTTCCAATGTGTGCCCCTGAGCTGAATTATTTCGTACTAGTTTTATGTTGCTCTTCCATTTGTAACGTAAGTCTTGACTAGCCATCATCACTTTATTTTCGTCAGACTCCTGCATTTTTAAGTGTGTAGGTTTTCTCCCTTAGGCCTTGTTGTCTGGGGTTCTGCTGGCCTCATGTGCCTAGTTGCATGTGGCCCATGGGCATTCCCAAATATGGGCACAGCTAGTTTGGCAGCTGCAGAAAGACTGCTGACCGAGTTTAGCTATCTTGTTGATTTTAGGAGCAGGTGTTTGCTGGAGAGGTCTAAGGATTGGCCCTCTTACACAAATAGTCTTGATCAGCGTTAAGACAATAGTAGGTTCTTTGAGCACAAGCGCCGCCACCTGTCAAATCTTAATGTATACCAAGCCGCTTCCTGTTCCAGTGTTGCTGTTTTCTGTTGGTTGGGCATAGTACATCCATCCAGGCATTTGGGTTGTGTGTCATATTAAATGCTGCCATCTACACTAAGCCTTGTTTTACATTACTATTTTTAATGTCAACTAGTGAATTGGTTAAATAAAACATCTATCCCATTTTGAATAAACTTGGTAAAATTTGAAACAGTTGAAAAACTGCAAAGGCCCAAATGCTAGACTACGGACTTTATGCAGTCCTGAATGGTATTTGTGATTTAGGGCTGTTAAATGAAAAACGTTTCGAGTTGAACTGCTATAATTTGCACTTAGTAGTGGAATTAACACCTGCATAAGACCGAATACTTCATGTTATAGGGTGAGCTAATACAATTATGTCCTCAATGTTACTTGTTGCATTATAATGTTGAACATACATTTTGAAGTAACGATTCTAGGCATTGAGATTTTTGTGCCGGGTCAGGTATCTGGCATATATTACTCATTAATTTCTTAAAGCTTTACTATAGCAACATTGGAAAACATGTTAAATCCCGGTAGACCATGTCAAATCAAAATGACAGGTTTCTTACAAATGGTTTCTCCAAAATAACGTTGGTGAGTGCGTGCCGACCGTTGCAATTGTATTGTGTGGTAAGAGTTCTGTATCAAGATGCACTCAACTAAGGTTTGGATTACTAACTAGCAGGAAGAGTGTAAGAAATGGATTGCTGATTCGTGATTATGGGTGGCTGCTACCAGAGGAATATACGCAATGACATGTGGGCTAAGGTCTTTAATCATGTACCTAAGCAAGTTGATTGACTCGTATTGTAGTGCACACATTCCCCATTGAGACACTTGACATGTAGCGTCACGCAACATAATTGAGAATGTCAAGACAGCGCAAGTATAGTCCAACCATTTACCTCCCATCTCTTTAGTTTATACTATCACCCAAAACTGGTTCTCTGCCACACCTCATTAATCTACTGTACAATTGTGTCCTAATGGGGATCTTTAAATCTGTTTTACTGCCAGTGTACCTTGTCCACTCTTAGTCCTAGATCATGCCATGTTTTTCATCATAGTCATATGGAATCTTACCAAAGGGGACTGGGAAGAGCAGGTGGGCCCAGTGAATAGAGAAACACAACCTTGCGTCGATCCACTCCAAGGAGCCAGGGTAACTGACTTCTCTGGAGTGTTTTCAGCCTCACATTCAAGAATGCTACAAGTTCCAACACAGCACTTATTGGATAGTGTATTTCATGTCTCCTTACAATCATGGTCCACTGAAAATCTCCTAATATGAATCTTAAAAGTGGCTCCTTGGTATCATCTGTAACAGTTTTGTTCCTTTGTGGTTCTTTTCACTTAGCCAATCTCAGACAGGAGCTGCTGGCAGAAACCTCTCTGAGAATGACCACAGGTGCCAGCGTTGGTCAGAAGGTTAGGTTTCATGTCAGAAGTTTGGAATGGACACATTGGATGCATTTATGCGCACAATCTAAATGGGGAGTTTATACATAGTTAGTGGCTATCTGGAAAACATTGGGAGCTTCTGTTCCAGATGATTCTTTTTTTTAATGTCTGCCCGCATTTCTAGTCGCATAGAGATCCTTGAGACGCCTTGCCTTTTGTAACTAAACACCAAAATTCATGTCAAGATCTTATGCTTACCAGATATTTTATGTAATGCGGTTGCATTTATGTAGCCCTTCGTAAAACTGATGAGGTACCAAAGTACAATTATGAACAGGTGGGACACTACTCTGTGGGAGCCCTCAGGATTGTCTGTACTGTGGCCTATATGGTTAGTGTTTTGATGTACATGAGGACTGGGTTGTGCTGCTATCGTATTTTGTCACTAAACCTTGGCATAGTGACAAGCTAAAAGTACTGAAAAATAAGACTTTAAGCATTAGATGCTAGTGTTTGGATGTTTTTAAAGTTGTAAACATGTTTATTTTGAATTTGACATCTATTTGTTTTTTGCTAATCTCTTTCCTCTTAGTTGCTTCTAGTATTATAATAGCTGTGGGTGACCGAGCACTTTAGAAACTAATAGTGTATGAGTACCATGTGGGATAGGCAGAAAGTGTTTTGGTGTCCTACATGTATGGCAAAGGCTATTCACACTATGCTACAGCCAGTGTTTAGCTGCTTATGTACATAAATGAAGTGGAAAAGTGCGAGGAAATATGTGGTTGCATGTGTAATCTATCAATTGTTAAGTACTCTGTACCATACATTTCAAACCACTTTAGATATGGTGTATAGAAATGTGCTCATGCTGAAGGCAGCTACGCTAGGGTTGTGCAATCTTCAATCTTCTGAAATACATTTTCCTTAAGTATACACAGGAGCAGAACTGACAGTGTGACAGGTAGCATCCCAAACGAATGGGCATTGCACACCCACCAGTAGTATATGCTCCTATGGGTCCACCATTGGGCAATAGAGTAGTTACCACTTTAACACTGCCTGTCATATATACCCGAGGAGAAATGAGAAATCCATAGGATTGGGCATTATCCTGCAATGCTGTAGGCTTTGAGTAGTTCTCCCAGACGTGGCACAGGAGCAACTGTTCTACAATAAAAATTTGCCCTAGGGGTTCACTGCGAAGTGACAGAGGAACAACTCATTAATTTGATCATTATGCAGTGCCCTGTGGTATATGCTCTGAAGAATATATTGAGGTAAGGGATATCAGGAGACTAGAGCAGCGGCTCTAGCAAGCATATTTAGGGGAGATGCATAAGAAACCACCCTTACTCGCTCTGCTCTATACTTGAACACCCAAGTTTGACACCCTGGGAGTGGAAATTTCTCGGAGCTCCTAGGAAAGGGCAGTGCTTTCGAAAGAATGGAAGAAGTCCTGTGTAGGCAAGAAGAGAGGATTGGCCCCTAGAGAAACTTGTGATGCTAGGCTTCATTAATGAGCGGCAACTGCCCATTGTCCCCTCTTGCGTCCACAGTAAGTGCCCAAAGTGTATCTTAGCTAGGCAAAAAAAAAAAAAGGCTATGGTCCCAATCTCAGAAAGGAGTAGGGGGCGCGACCCGAGAATTGTAGAAGTATGTATGAGGTCAATAAGAGAACCCCTTCATTCATCATCTGAAACGACTGCGTCCTCCACGCTTGATAACGAGACTATCAAGCGTGGAGGCCACTTTGGACACTTACTGTCGACGCAAGAGGGGACCCTTTCGTTAATTACTCCACACAGAACATAGGAATCCTATTTCCACCCTGTACCTTATACCGGATGCACTCTTGACACTCTCTGAGGACGCAAGAGGGGACACTCTAGTGAGTTACTCCACACGGAACATAGGAACTTTATCCCTACATTGTATTTTATGCTAGGGCCTCTCTGGCTTTGATCTATTTACATGATATCGCTGTATGGTTACCAACTCCATTTCCTGAAGCGACCCGCAAAACTTTGTGGTTCTCAATCCCACATCTTCAAGCGACCCGAATCATTTATGATACTGCTGACTGCCTTTTACCTTGAGAAAGTCTGGGTACCAACTTTGTACTGACGAAACACGTGTTGGCTGCATCCGACGCTTGAACTTGAATACATGAATAAAAGAAAATCACATGCATAAAGACTTCAATGTGGTCATCTTGTCTTGAAATAATTGATAATGTACTGATGTAATACTTGCACATTACAGTTTTATTGTTGTAATAATCTTGCGACTTACAAGATCTCTTAAACATTTCAAATTGGGTTGTGCTTAGCTGACCTTTTTAATTTCTGTGCCGGCAGGTCATACTGATTTGCTCTAGTCATTCCTGGTAGTGAGTGACAGTGGTCCCTCTAGCACCCCTGCTGTATTACAGCAATTCTGATATTGATGTGCCCTGATTATTAGGCTTTCTTATATTTACATATACTTTGATGTGTGATTATTCCCTTTTAGGGAACACCACTACCAAATTGTCTTCTCGAGAAATAAATCCTATAAACGTTTTATCCTGGGCATCGTTGAATCTTTCTTAATGTTGAATGGATTGTAACTTGATGATGAGAGAATGAACCTTGGTTGTAATGGTGTTTGCTACTGAGAAAGTTATGAAACAATTATGATTTAAAGAGCTTCTTTGTCACTTTTGTTTGTAATTCAGGTAATTGAACAGTACCAATACGAAATTCCAGTTGTAGCCTAACAATTCAGTTACCGACTGCATAATAAAATTAGAAGTCAGACAAACATCTCAAACTGATTGAATTGTCATAATTCCTGGAGGATGACATATTGCCTAAGCCTTGACCCTTTCACTACAATTAAAGACAATGGCAAGCATTTCTTGACTTATTTGTACAACATGTGGGTAGTGAAGTGGCAATTGCGCCAGTGGTTCCTTCTACTCCATGGAGTAGAGAACAAGGCACTGCAGTTTGACCTGAAGCTAAATTTGAAAAAGAACTGACTTTACAATTGACTAATCTAAGTGTGCAAACTTCCAATTATCTATTGCGCTAGAGACTTTACAACTCTAATACAAACTAATAATGGTGTGGATCTTTTGGCTACGTTGAGGGGCACAGTTTGTATGTTGTGTGTGTTAGCATACTATGCAAATAGACTAGGAGGTACCATTGTGATTAAGGCATGTGTGGCTGTAAATACAGTTTAGCTTAAGTCCGCTATCTAGTGTTGGGCCTAAATGTGCAAGTTATGTTTTCTTCAAAGAAGTCTTTTGAATCCCGAGGTATAGTGACTCCTCCTCTTGCTTGCAGTGTGCATAGGCCACGTGGTTCTCTGCTTTGTCCCAGCATCATAATTTCCCTATTATTCGGGCCTTAAAGTCGGTATTGTCTTCTATTCCAGTTATTTCTAGGTCTACATTGATCGGTCGATGCGTCTCCGGTCAAATGTGGCCAGGAGGGCCTTTGCCCTTCGGGCAACTCTCTATTTCTCCACGGTCTGTCCACACCATGTCCATCTGGTGATGGAACGGAGACCCTGTCGTTTTTGCCCACGCTGTCACACCACATTTACACATACCAACCAAAATCCGGTTTGTAACTTATGCCTTTCTCTTGAACATCAGGAATCCATTTGCGATGCTTGCCAGTCCTTCTGATCCAGAAAGACACTGTGCAACCGACTCACTCGAAGAATGGAGCTGTCCCGACGCAATGAGATACTCCGGAGCGCTTTGGCTACGAAGATTTCCACCAAGAGGCCCGTGCTCAGGTGTCTGCAGCAGACGAGGGCATCTTTTCGAATGACAACAACTCAGAGTCCGAGCTAGAAATCCAGGACCTTCCACCAGGACGTTCTGCGAGTAATGTGCCCCAGCCACTCAGGCCACAGCTCCACAAAATCTCCCAAAGGGTCGCCCATCTACTTCTCAATGACCATAGTCTTCACACGTCCACTACTGCCCTCAGCCCATGGTCACCACCAAAAAACTGCATCGGACATGCCTAATCCCGGCTCAGAGATGAAAGATCAGCAAAAGATGCATGGTCACCGGCCATCGGACTCGAGTTGAGAGCGCCAGTGCTGAAACCTCAATCACCTCCGTGCCAAAAATTGCTTTTGACCCAAGACCCTAGGCATCGAAAACCTTTGTGTCAAAAACCACTTTCGAAAAAAGTCCTACGCCTTCTCCAAACATAGGCTCAGCTTTGAAACTGTGGAATCAGTGCTTCAACAGCTACAGGAGGAGCTCGATTCCAGACAGAAACATCTGGTTATACACCCAGACGCTATTCGCATTATGGCTAAGCCTCCTCATACAGCAGAAAAGCCAACCAAGAGAAAATTGACCTTTGAAGAAGCTTTGGACATACCCATCTCACGAAAGCTCAAAAAGAAAGCAGACAAAGCTACCAGTCCACCGCCAATCAGCCCACCACCACTACTACTAGCACCTCCACCAATAGGAACCACTGACTCACTCACCACCACCTTCGCTCCTGCAGACACACAGGATTCTCCACAGGGTTCCATTCACTCTTTTCAGAGATAATGGGATGATGGAGATCAATTCTCCATTCCCCCGAAAGACTACCTGTGGGACAAATGTGAACCAGTCCCACACACAGACAGCCTAAGAGCTATAGCCTTCCCCTCTGGATGATACCATTAGCTATCGTGCCATTAAAGGTAGGGTGGCCAATTATCATAAGGATCAGCTCCACACCGAACCGCTGGAGGATCATCTCTTATTTGAAAACCTTTCCTTCAACCAAAGGTGTGCTCAAGGGCATTGTATGACGTACTCTGGGCAGTTTTATGGACTCTGTCAAAGCATGGGTCATCACACCAAGGGTTGATAAAAAGCACTAAGTGTCCCCTACCGACCCAACATGCATAAAGGGCCAACTAATACCTGGCACGCCAGTGGTGGCAACTGAAAGGAAAAGGGCATATTCACAGACATCTGATGAGGCATCCCCACCAGATGATGAAGCTAGTAGAAAAAAAAAACGCTGCGGGAAAAAGGGCGGTTGCTCGATCTGCCAATCACTGGAGAATTGCCCATGCCTTTGGTCTCCATTCCCGTTACAACAAGCCACACTGGGATGAAATAGAGGGGCTCATCCAACATCTCCCGGAGCAATATAAAAAGATGCCATATGAGATTGTCTCAGAGGGCAAACTAAATTCAAATACCTCTATTCGCTGTTGTCTCTTGATGCAGCGGACCGACCTGCAAGAGGTATTAACTCAAATGTTCTCCTTAGAGGCCTTGCCTAGCTTAAGGTTTCAGGTTTTAAACCTGAAGTGCAGGAAAGTATACTTGCACTTCGTTTGATGGCAAAAACCTCATTGTCCCTCAAGTAGATACTCCACTTGAAAAGATAAAAAAGCATAACAAAATAGCCGAAACTTTAGGGGTGTTGCAGACACATGCGCAACAAGGTGCTTTTTGTCAAGTCCCTCTATTGTGGAGCTGCAAAATCCTCATCTACAGACACCTCCACATCATATCAACGTCCCCATTCGCAAACCACATCACCTAGGGGAATACAATAAAGGCTCTTACAGAGGTAACAACTCTAGGGTTGGAGGTAGGGGCAGATTCCCCAAACCATCCTCTACAAACACAAAACCTTGACATACCTATCATCCCCCCCTGATCGCACTACAGTGTCGGTGAAGACTTTAACAGTTCTTTCTCGCATGACGGAATATCATCTCCGACCAGTGGGTGCTAGATATTATCAAACATGGTTATTGCCTGGAGCTCACTTCTACACCTCCAAACATTTCCCCTTGCAGCCACAGGCTGTCAACAGATCATCAACAGTTGCTCAAACAACGTCTAAGCTCTTCTACAAAAAGGAACAGTAGAACTTGTGCCCATTACATCAACAGGGCACAGGGGTCTATTCATTTTACCTCCTTATTCTTAAAAAGGATGGGTCTGTAAAACCATTCTTGGACCTGAGACCCCGAAACAGGTACATTTTATCAGAGCACTTCAAGATGTCATTCCACTGCTACAACTTCATGGCCTCATTGGACCTAAAGGACCCATTCTTTCACATTCCGATTCATCCAGCACATCTCCTGTACCTCAGATTCGTCCTCCGTGGAAAATACTTTCAATTCAAAGTTCTTCCATTCAGGGCCACAACAGCCCCCAGGGTGTTTACCAAATGCCTAGCCATCGTAGCAGCTTATTTACGCAGGCAAACCATACACGTTTTCCCTATACTGAATGACTGGCTCATCAAGAGCACAAATTATCAGAGCTGTCGTCAATGCACTAAGACTACCATAAACTTATTTCACCAACTAGGATTCACAGTCAATGCAGTCAAGTCCGATGTTCAACCTCTTCAAATACAACCTTTCCTGGGAGCCACCCTCAACTAACATACATGGATGGCTTACCCAAATGCTGCTAAGATTCGCTCCTTCCAAACACTAATTCCATAGTTTTCAGCCTCATCAGCAGATAATAGAGAGAATAGTCATGTGCCTTCTTGGCACCATGGCATCATGCATAGCCATAGTCGCTCATGCCAGACTCAATATGGGGCCATTGCAACAATGCTTAGCGCATCAATAGACTCATGCAAACAGTCAACTGGAAGATCTAGTGTTGCCATCAAGCTTGCCACTCTGCAGTAAATACTAACAATCTTCGAAAAGGATAACCTTTCATAGGCCAAGTTCCGTAGTGGACCATAGCAACGTACTCATCACTCACGAGTTAGGGAATGTACTCACAGGAATTGAATATGCAGGGTCATTGGGCACCCAGTCAATTTCATCTCCATATCAATTACCTAGAGCTGATAACTGTTCATCCAGCGTTGAAAGCATTCCTTCCTCACCTCATAGGCAAAGTAGTTCTCATCAAGACAGATAACATGACCCGCTAGCTCGCCAGAGGCTACAGTATTGAGCCTGCGCTCAAACCTAAATGTGCTTTGTGATTTGCCATATCTTTTAATCTGTGACTAAAAACGGAATTACTTGTATTTTTAAAATTTGCAATTCGTATTTCTTGCACTCACTGATCAAATCGCCACACTCTGCTGATTGGTGTACAGTAGCCGCTTTTCGGGTTGCTTGTTCGTTTTCCCTCTGATTAGCAAGGGGGAGGACACCACTTCCTGTTTAGTATTTGCTTGGCGGTTAGCACTCTAGCACCTGGGTCTCTCGGGGCTATTTAGCCCTCGCCCCTTTATGAGCGCGCAGCGATCGCGCACAGTGGAGCCGAAGCCACGCCGAAGAGTAGCCCGTCTGCGCCCGTCCGCGACAGGACAGGGCCAGGGGCCACTCACTCTGCTCATATTTCTTTTACCTACCATGGCCTCATCAGAAGACACACGTCTCAGGTACACCCCCAATCCCCATTAGCTCTTCTACCTCAGGGACAACAGAGATGCGCCTGCGACAATTGGCCATGTCCAGAAGGCCCTTTCTCCTGTCTTCTATGTAGATTTCAAGCCACTTCCAACACTATCATTACTGGGTTCACAAGGGTTACTAAAACTGAAACGAAAGGCTGGAAAAGCTTTCTTTTAAATGTCCGATCACTCCCTCGACATCACGTCGAGATTTGGGACTCTATTCAGAGCCTCAAACCTGAAATATGTTTCCTTACGGAAACCTGGCTGAAGCCCCATACAGTCCCATCTATAACTCTGGAAATACCCCAGGGATATAAAATTCTGAGACAGGACCGCCCGGTAAAAACTGGTGGCGGAACCGCCATTATATACAAAGAAAAGCTTCATATTACAGTGTTAGAACAAACTATCTTACCCTCAATGGAAATAATGATTTTTAAAATACACAGGAACTAAGGACCACTGGAAAGGTGCTCTAGTATACCGCCCCCCTGGCCCTAATGCTGGCTTCTCACTAGCCCTTACCGAAATACTAGCCCCACACATGAGGGCCAAAGAAAATTTTATCTTACTTGGAATTTTAATTTTCATGCTGATATATCAGAAGATTCTGACACAAAACTCCTCCTAGCCGACCTTGCCCTTCTAGGCCTCCATCTGCGAAACTGCGGCCCCACTCATAGGAGAGGCCACACTCTGGATTTAATTTTTACTAACCACCCTTCAATACACTGCCACCCCCCCAAATCCATAAACTGGTCTGATCATAGCATGCTAGAATTCTCTTTTTTACAATTAGCCAAACCTTCTGATCCTCCTACTACTCTGAGCATCAAATGGAGATCATGGCATAAAATCACCCCGGACACATTTGAGCAAGTCTGGAGAGAGCCAATTATCTCTGACTCTGACAACATTGAGTCGGCTCTAGCCAAACTTAATAATACTCTTCTGGATACCATAAACCTTTTAGCCCCTCAAAAACTAGTCAAACTATCCTCGACCACCAAAAAAGAGACATGGTACACTGAAACATTAAAACTAGAGAAACAGAGATGCAGAAAGCTGGAAAAACTATGGAGGAAGAATCACTCCTGCGCTAGTAAGGAGCTTTATTTGCAGGCAATATCCACCTATTATAAAAACATAAAAAAGGCAAGAAAAACCTGCCTAATATCTCAGCTTGACGAAGCTGGCAATTCAACCAGAGAATTATACAAAATCCTCCAAACCTTTACTAATCCCTCGGCATGTGAAAGCCCCAACACATTCTCTCAAGAGCTGTGTAATAATATTTCCAAATTCTTTGAGGACAAGATTGACACTATTTACAATAAAATCTTGGCCAAATACCCCAATAATTCGGAGGACCCTAGTGCCCCATGCATAAAGACCCACACAGACACCTTCCTTGACATCCCGAAAGCCACTGAAAGCGACATAAGTTACTGAGCAACATGAAATCTGGCTCTCCCCATGATCTTCTCCCCGCCAGATTGACGAACAACCTGAGCAAGATACTATGCCCAATCATCCGAAAAATTCTGAACCTCTCCTTTAAAGAAGGTAAACTCCCTCAGCAATGGAAAGAGGCAGTAGTGATTCCCATACGTAAAAACTCCACCTCTCCTTGGACGGAACTCTCCAACCTCCGCCCCATCTCTCTTCTGCCCCTCCTGAGCAAACTGGCTGAGAAACATGTCAACACCCAGATTTCCGGTTTCATAGAGGCGACAGGGGGCCTAGACCACTCACAATCTGGGTTCAGGCCCAACTACAGCACCGAATCAGCACTCCTCTCCGTGACCGACAACATCAAGATGTCACAGGATAGAGGAGGCTCAATGATTCTGGTGCTGTTAGACCTGTCGGCCGCCTTTGATACTGTGTCCCATAAAATCCTTCTGAGCCGGTTGCAGGGAGTGGGCATTGGAAGACAGGCCCTTTCATGGTTGGAGAGTTTCCTTTCCGGACGCTCACAATCTGTCAGCCTGGGCCCCTACCGTTCCATCTCAAGGGCGCTCACGAAGGGGGTGCCACAGGGCTCATGCCTAAGCCCCACATTGTTCAATGTGTATGTGGCCCCCCTTGCTGATATTGTGAGGAAGTATGGATTCACACAGGTGTCCTACGCCGATGACACCCGACTTCTCTACCCTTTTCAATCCCTTAACTCTGTTAGGGAAAACTTTGCTGAAGGTATGAGGGCTGTTTCAAATTGGATGGCCTCCAACTGCCTCCAATGTAATGTCGGAAAGACAGAGGTAATGCTCTTTGGAAAAGCTACTATACTCTGGTCCCCCGACTGGTGGCCTCTGGACCTAGGACCAGTGCCCTCCCCAAAACTGACTGTCAAAAATTTGGGTGTGAAACTAGACCAAAACCTAACCTTAAAGGAGCACGCAAATGTGATCGCAGGAGCCTGCTTCCGCACCATTGGCCTGCTGAGACGAGTTTTCCCTCTCCTGCCTGACACCTACATAAAGACCCTAGTACAGGCCCTGGTGATAAGTCGATTAGACTACTGTAACAGGCTCCTGATATTAGCTAACGAGGATGCCATTAATCGACTACAGGTGGTTCAGAATACAGCAGCAAGACTGATTCTGAACGCTCCTTCAAGAACCCCTTCCAGACCCCTGTTGAGAGAACTTCACTGGCTCCCAATACGGCAACGTGTTAAATTTAAAATCTGCTGTACCGTCCATAAGTGTCTGTTTGGAAATGGCCCCAACTATTTGACCCAAAAGCTACAACTTTACAAACCAGACCGCTCTCTGCGTTCAAGCAATCAACTGCTATTAAAACCCCCTCTTATCAAAAAGACCAGACAAGGCGGCCGCGCCCTCTCCCTTGTGGGGCCGACACTGTGGAATAACCTGCCCTTCAACCTCAGACAAATCTCCAACCATCTATCCTTTAGAAAAATGCTCAAAACCAACCTGTTCCTAGAGGAATAACTAACCGTAGCTCAACCACTAAAACCCCTGCTCATCTGCAAAGCCCTCCTCTTACCATCTTGGCGAGCAAAGCGCGGAGATACCCCGACCGGGGTCGATTCTTGCGCTATACAAGAAATTAAATAAATAAATAAATAAACATGTATTATCTGCAACAACGGGGATCCAGGTCACCTCAGCTGTCTCATCTAGCCCAGACTATCTGGAGGTGGGCTCTCCAGCACAACAGTCGCCTCTTAGTCAAGTACATACTGGGAGTGGGCAACAACCTTGTGGATCTCCTCAACAGGAGGCCCCAACAAGTCCATGAGTGGAAGCTCAACCCACAATTTCTCGTCCCATTCTTCCAGCACTGGGGTCACCCAGACATAGACCTCTTCGCCACAGCAGAAAATGCTAAATGCCCACACTTCGCCTCCAGGTTCCCACATCCACAGTCCAGAGGCAGCATTCTAAGGATGAGATGGTCAGGTATATTTGCTTATGCTTTTCACCACTCCCACTAATTCTGTTTTTGGCTCACAAACATCTGCAGACGTCTTTGACCCTCATCCTGGTGGTTCCAACATGGGCAAGACCACTATTGTTCACCACGCTACTGGAACTCAGTTGTCCCACAACAGGTACTTCCCAACTGGCAATACCTTTTAACCCCAAACCAGGGAGCAGTAAGGCATCTAAACCCCAGATCTCCCAAACTTGTGATCTGCCTCATGAAGTCTTAGAATGTGGATACTTGAATTTACCTCTACAGAGTATAGACCTTCTTAAAGAGGCTAGAAGACCTACTACTAGAGCCTGTTATGTGACAAAATGAAAACATTATGTTCACTATTGCCATTAGAAGGATATTGACCCCTTAACAGCAAATGCTCAAAACATTGCACGTTACCTACTACATTTACATACATCTGGGTTAGCTTTTACCTCCATAAGGTTACACCTAGCGGCAGTCACCGCATATCTGCAAAATAGGGAACAAACATCTATGTTCAGAATTCCTGTCAACAGAGGTCTTTTTTTAGAGGTCCTCAAGAGTTATTCCACCCAGTTTACAACCAACCTCTGCTTGGAATTTCAATATGGTCTTAACAAGGTTGATGGGTCCCCCTTTTGAGCCTCTGCAATCATGCTGTCTCCAGTTTCTATCCTGGAAAGTTACATTACGTGTCAGTGAGCTTCAGGCATTAATTCTAGAAGAACCGTTCTTCCAGCTTCATAAAAACAAGGTATTCCTAAGTACCAATCCTCAATTCTTTCCAAAACTAGTCTTCCAGTTTCACTTAAATCAATCTATTGAGTTGCCAGTATTTTTCCCCTACCTCGTTCATTTGTGGATAGAGCATTACACACACTAGATATAAAAAGAACTCTTATGTATTTTATTGACAGAACTTAATCATTTCGAAAAACACACCTTTTTGTTGCATTTTAAAATCCACATAAAGGACGAGCCATTTCTAAATGGCATTTCACGTTTTAACTATAAAAATGTATCCAAACCTGTAATGCGAAAGCTAAACGAACTCTACCTATCCCTCCAAAGGCTCATTTTACTTTGACAGCTGCATGGACCAAACCTCACACATTTACAAGGTGTCATGGCCCGTCAACCAACAAATGTGGGTCAAGCGGATTAAGAGCTTTATTTCAAACAACTGCAACACTCACAGATTAGCAATCGCTTATGGAGGAAAACTGCTTTATACTCTATTCTAAGCGACCCACATGCCTCAAACTCAAAATGTTACTTAACTAGTAAGCATCTGTTTGTGACATGAAATGAAATACCAGCATTTTTATAGCGGACAGCTACCTCCGGAGTGGAGTCCCGGCTCTGGGGGCCGTCGGGAAGACTAAGCAAGCTATAGCCCAGAGTCACGTGGTGTTGGGCTATCCTGCCTGCAGCGCCGAGGATTGAACCATGAGCTCGGTGGTCCGGAGTCAGGCACCCTGGCTGCTTCGCCACACCTTTCCACATGTAGTGCTGTACATTCACATGTGCCCACCCTCCTCCCCATACCTATGTGGATTGCAGCTATATTTATGTATATATTTCACTATTTTCGCATGGTCACCTCACTAGGATACACCATCCTTTACAATCTATCCTCTAATAAAGACGAGGACCATGTGCATTGTGAGCAAGAGTAGGAGTCACTATACCTCGTGACTTGAAAGACTTCTTTAATGACAAATACGTTTTCCTAGCCTGACACTAGTTGGCAAGACTTATGCTAAGCATGTGAATGCACGGCACTACATGTCACAAACGGATGCCTACTAGGTAAGTAACATTTTCCTTCCTTTATGTGAACAATGTGGATGCTGGCTCTGGTGCTTAAAATATATGGGGCGATGCAGATAATACAGTAATGGCAAAGATTATTTGTGTGCTGGGGTTGGGTGAATATTAATATGCGGCCCAGCCAGCTCAAGATAGATTTGTGTCTAGCCATGCCCCTTACTCATCTCATTGCTGTGTGAAGGGAAACCACTGAATTTTACAGCTACTATTTGTAGTCTCCAATTTTGAAATACTTGGTCTCAGATTAACCACTCTTGTCATACAAATGGAAGGCTGTCAGTTCGAACACAATCACTTTTTAAACTTTTGAAAACTTGTATTACCTTCTTTGTACAGTTAGTTAAAACCATCGCAATGGAAGTGTCCCCAAAACATCCTAACAACCTTGGGAGCAGGGCCAAATTGGCCATCAAATTTAAAAATCATTATTCAAACAAGGCAATCTTAACCAGTGGCCTTAGCTGCAAATAAAATCGTTAAAAACAGAGATAAAATGAATATAGCAACTTAGTGTAGTGAGAGAACTCTAGGGCGTACTATAAAATAGTTCATAATTAGTTTTTGAGGATCTGTGACCAGATTAGGAGAGACAATACGAGGAAAAGTAGGTCTTCCAAGATTCTCACTTATTTTCCCGACCTGTGCATTTGAGTGTCTGTTCGTGTGAAGCAAAGTGCAGATGCCTCCAAACATGTGTAAATGCCCCCTTTTTGCTTTAATGGCTTCAGGATAACTCTTCTGGGGCATCTGAGACAGGATAGAAGCACAAAATATGGAGTCATGATTCAAAACTGTAGTTGCACAGTCTACAGGCCCCCTCTTCTCCACATGGGGCCCATCGGTTAAAATCCATGGTTTGCAGGCCTAGAAGGCGCATAAACATTATATTCCTGCGAGCCAACGCGTATAAGTTGTCAGAAAGGTATGGTTGCGGTAACCCTGGGAGATGGGATTCATTCAAAGCAAGCAAAATGGTAGTCGATTTTAATGCCCAAAAATCCATCTTCCACGGAGAATTAGAAAAGAAGTTCTAGGCTTGCATCAAGCAGTGATGGCACGCATGGTGTCGGATTTGATTCCTGTTCAATAGTATTCTTGTGTTATAAAATCACAAACTAACTTTAAGAAATTACGAAAAATAACACTGATCACAAAACGTTGCAGTCTCTTAACCGAAATAGCGAAATGCTAAAGTATTTTCTTTGAAAAGCATTCATGGATGTACCTTGCCAGTGTCTATTTTCAGCAAAATGTATTCAAGTTTGCAAATGGTTTTGTGCAAAGGAGATATTGTAGTAGTTGGGAAGTGTACTTTGAAGAGGTAAAAATTATTTGGTTTTAAGTTTGCTGCTGGTGTCAGTGGTATAAAGAGCAATAAAATGTAATTTAACTCTTTGTACCTGCACTAAAATATACAATTATTTTCTTGTAATAAAGAGGCTGCCTACTTTGGCACAGCTTAACCCAAGATGTACATATGAGACTTTCTGTACATGTTTATTTACTTTTTGTCTCCCTCCTTCCACTGTCCATGTTGGCTTGTCTCTGCCCCCACTAACCTTCCTTCCTTCTGTTTTCTGTGTTTCCCTGACCTCTCCCTCCATTGTCCCTCCCGCCACAATGAAACAAGCATTTACAATGCAATGGTCTCTGCATTATTCAAGGTAGAGCTATTGGCATTGCTCATGACATTTTTTTCCTAAAAATAAATAAATGGTATTGTCATTTACAATGGCAATAGGCGAGCATTAGAGAGTAGTAGAGTGTATTCGCGGACACAGAGCCACACACACAGAAAGCCACACACACACACAGAGCCACACACACACACACAGCCCCACACACAGAGTTGGTTACTAACAAGGGACTTGGCAACCTGAAGGGTGATCAACAGTGTCATCAATGGCAAAAAAGCGGTTTTGAGGCTTTCTGGAGAGGCACATTTGATTCAGATGAAAGACAAGGGATATCATCCAGGCAAAAGGGTTTTTGATGGTGCGGTGGAAACCAGACGGGTTTCCATTTTTCAAGGAACAGAAATTGTCTGCTCCTTGCTGAATCATCTGCTTTCTGTGTCCTTCTGATTTTCTGTGGAAAACGTTTTACCATTTGCAAAGTATTAGGGCAAAAGAGGAGATTAAAAACAGTACAAACTCTTGGCATGTGGATTATCGGTATACATCTTTAAGCTGCATGTGGGACGTAGTTTGGAAAGGGTTCGGGTATTGTGCCTCAGTGCAACAATGCAGGATACGTTATCCCTTGCCTCGGAGCTCAGCCTCCACCTTGAGAAGGGAGTCATTGAAATCAATGGAATAGACAACAAATAAAACTCGTTCTACCTGGAAGTCTGCATCTGAAATGCAGTAGATGGTTGATGGAAATAGCTGTGAAAAGAAAGTCCCTTACAAACGAGATGCAGCAACATTTTTAATTCTGTTTGACTCTGAGGAACCAGATGTCAAAGTGCGTTCACTTCATTGCCTGAAGTTTCAGGCAATAAGGTAAACTGCTATTAAAGAGACAATTTCAATCCATATGTTTTGATATAGCTTACAGCAAAATATCAGTTAACCAGGGACACACAGTCCAATCAGAGAAAATTTATCAAGTTAAGTGAACGAATACACAAATGAGGCATGATGAAAAATTCCATATTGCTTCTACACAGTCTGACGCTTAGATGAGACATGTCAATGATATGAAATAATATGATAAAAATGAATAAAGCGCACTAAAACCCGCAGGTGCCAAAGCACTGTAACAGGATAGATAGGTAAATAGGAGGAGCACTTGAAAATGTAAATGTTTTTGGCTTCTGGTTGTTTAGTGAATACGGATTTCCTTGCACTGTTCTTTTCCAGAAGGGGCAGAGGCAGGCAGCCAAGGTGTTAAAACACCAGCATCAGCGGGCACTCGATCTCCGGACGCGCTGAATTACAGACCTCGTGAGCACGGGGGAAACAGGATGTTTGCTGGCTGGGACGCTTCTACCAAACACAGAACAAATATCTTTCTTCACGCACTATATTTGTGAATAATGAGCAGCAGCAGCACTAGGGAGCGCAAGGCATTCGGACGTAAACATGACAAACATAATGCCTCATATTAAGCGCTGTGTGCAATACCTACCGTAACAATGACCAAAGCATGCAGCAGTAAATTAAGGAGTCACAGTAATTATAAGAGCAAACACAGAGAAAGCACATAAATCACCAATGGTGAAATACGGATTACAGCAAAATAAACAAGCGCTCGCCATTTTTTTAACCTAAACCCTGTCCTTTTCAGACTGGGGGGGGGGGACGTGTTTTTTGTTGAGTGACGGATGACGTCACTTAAAGAAAGAACTCAAAAAACACGCCCCCGAATCCGAAAAAGACGGGGCTTAAAGGGAGTGATGCCCCTCTCCTCCAATGGCTGGCCAGCATTTACGAGGCCAGCCAATGGAGAAAAGGGGCGGGTTCAAGGCCCCTAACTAAAAAACATTAAATCTTCGGACCGAACTGCGCAAGCGCAGCCTACGGTCCTCGACCTAAAAAGGTCTGACGTCTCTCACCCCACCATCCTCTCCTCCTGCAAAAAAATAAGTGCTATGATGCAGTCAGCGGTGGGCGTTTGATATCAATTTTGGTTTTTCTAATCTTTCAGCTCTGCTGCACAGCAGTGCGCTGCTGTTCAACATACAAAAAAGCAATGACAAAGCCAATACCTGACATAGGCAACACATATTGGCTTTCCAGTGCTTGTTATACTTGTTGCTTGGAATCCCTTTTCTAAATTTCCTCTCTCCCTTCCGCTTCTGATCCATTTTCTCCTCCGATCTCCTTTAATATTCTTATTTTACCATTTTCGGATTAGTTCCGACGATGCCTCACATTTTAGTACAGCACTATCTAGAACATAAATTAATATGCAATGTTTATATGTAATATGTGACCAGGTCTCCTTGCTTTTTTCCTAGCTCAATGTACTTAAAATACCCAGAGCCTCAGTACTAATTTATTTGTATCTAGAATGCGGTAATTTCAGTTATAATTGTGAGAACGTTTTTCTGTTTAATATATATATATATATTTGCTTCCCTAGCCGTCAGAACCACCTCAAAGATCAACAGCCGCAGCAGCAGCAACAGTTGTTGTCTCTCTGTCAGCTCCCGGATGAGGTAGAATGTTTGACTGTCCCAAAATATAAGCGTGATCTTGTACAGAAATTGAAGATTTTAAGGCAAGAGTTGTCACAGCAGCAACCCCAAGCAGGTCATTGTCGCATTGAAGTTTCCAGAGAAGAAATCTTTGAGGTAAACCTTTTGTACTTACCCATTCTTATTCATTTGTATGTATTTTTTCTTGTCCCATCATCTTACTCATGATGTCTCAGTAGTGTGTCATCCATTGTAAAAGAATAATGCAATTCAAATTGCTCTTTTGTAAAATTTCATTTTTGTCTAGTTTCACTTGATTACCCTTGATATATATCAATATAGGTTCGTTGTTGCTTAAATAAATACCTAGATGGTAAGTAATGCACCCTTGTACTGCGCAGTTTACTATCTCAAATTGATGTGGGCATTTTGAAACACCATTTATATAATGTAACATTTTAAATTGTTTTTGGTATAATAACTAGTAGCACGTGTTGACTGACCGTATCACAAGTGATCTGTATGCCTCATGTATACATTCACTTTGATCGCCATTAACCTCCAATCCCTATGTCTTTGTCGTACTTGAGGATTATTGATGTGTTTTGGGGTTCAGTTAGTCTTTTTTAATGTTCTGTTGGTTTAATCCAAATGATGTACATATTCTGTGTGAAGAAGTGCCATCTTTCTTGCATGGTATGCCCCCACTTTTTGCTGAATTGCTGATGTGCGGTGACTGAGTGTGCCATGGGCTCCTGCCAATCAGGTGCCCAGGGCCTGTGTTCCTTTCTTAAAACTGTATTGAAGCTAAAACCCAATTGGCATCTCTTGCCACATGTCAGCCCCTAGTAAATGGTACCATGGGTACCCACAGCATTGTGACCAGAGAAGACCCCTAAGGGCTGCAGAACGTATTGTGCCACCCTTTGGGGACCTGCACCCTGACACACACACACTGCCTTTGCAGACTGAGTGTCCTGGTGCAGAACTAAACAGAGTTGACATGGCACACATCCTTGTGTGCCTTGCCCACAGACCCACTGCCCTGGTTAATCAGTCACCCCTCTAGGTGGGTGCCCTATGCCAGTGGTGTGGGCACAGGTGCATGAGCCCTGTGCCCCTACAGTATCCAGGGCAATTCCTGGGCGCTGTAAGTGCAGTGATGCCATTAAAAGTTCAAGTTCAAGTTCGGTATTTGTACAGCGCACTGCTCACCCAGAGGGTCTCAAGGCGCTTGGGTAAGGGGTTCATTATTTGTCGAATAGCCAGGTTTTAAGTTCTTTTCTGAAGGAGATGTGGTTTTGAGTAAGGCGGAGGTGAGTGGGGAGTGAGTTCCAGGTCTTGGCAGCAAGGAAGGAGAAGGATCTTCCACCCATGGTGGATCTTCGGATGCGTGGGACAGCGGCGAGGGCTTGATTGGACGATCTTAGTTGGCGGTTGGGATTGTAGAAGGACAGTCGAGAGTTGAGGCATTCGGGTCCTAGGTTGTAGAGGGCCTTGTGGGTGAGAAGGCGGAATGTAATTCTTTTGTTGACGGGAAGCCAGTGGAGGTCTTTTAGGTGTCCGGTGATGTGATCACGGCGAGGGATGTCTAATATGAGTCTCGCTGATGCGTTTTGGATGCGTTGGAGTTTTTTCTGTAATTTTGCTGTGATTCCGGCGTATAGTGTGTTACCATAATCCAGACGACTCGTGACCAGTGCGTGGGTGACAGTCTTTCTTGTCTCGAGGGGGGGATCCAACGGAAGATCTTTTTGAGAATGCGAAGTAAGTTGAAGCAGGAGGATGAGACTGCGTTGACTTGTCTGGACATCGAGAGAGAGGAGTCTAGGATGAAGCCAAGGTTACGTGCGTGGTCTGTGGGTGTGGGTGCTGTGCCCAGAGCGGAAGGCCACCAAGAGTCGTCCCAGGCAGAGGGGGAAGATCCTAGGATGAGCACCTCCGTTTTGTCTAAGTTGAGTTTTAGGCGGCTATGTTTCATCCATTCGGCTACTTCTTTCATGCCTTCGTGAAGGTTGGTTTTGGCGGTGTTGGGGTCTTTGGTGAGGGAAAGGATTAGCTGGGTGTCGTCAGCGTAGGAGATGATGTTAAGGTTGTGTTGACGCGCGATGGAGGCGAGTGGGCTCATGTAAACGTTGAAGAGGGTGGGACTGAGTGAAGATCCTTGTGGTACGCCGCAGATTACTTCAGTGGCTTCAGAGTTGAATGGGGGAAGTCGGACTCTTTGAGTTCTCCCAGCGAGGAATGAGGTGATCCAGTCGAAGGCTTTTCCTTGTATACCGATGTTGCTGAGGCGTTGTATAAGGGTGCTGTGGCAGACTGTGTCGAAAGCGGCGGAGAGGTCGAGTAAAATGAGGGCCACTGTTTCACCGTTGTCCAGTAGTGTTCGGATGTCGTCAGTCGCTGCAATGAGGGCTGTTTCGGTGCTGTGTTTGGCTCGAAACCCGGATTGAGAGGGATCGAGGGAGTTGTTGGTTTCAAGGAAGGCGGCGAACTGGATGTTGACTGCTTTCTCGATGACTTTGGCCGGGAATGGGAGGAGGGATATGGGTCGGTAGTTTTTAAGTTCAGATGGGTCTGCTGTGGGTTTCTTCAGAAGGGCGCTGAGTTCGGCGTGTTTCCAGCTTTCTGGAAAGGTGGCAGAGTTGAACGAGCAGTTGACGACATCACGGAGATGGGGTGCGATGATGGAGTCCGCTTTGTTGAAGATGTGGTGGGGGCAGGGGTCAGTTGGTGAGCCAGAATGGATGGAGTTCATTAGGCAGATGGTGTCTTCAGTGGTGATTGGGTTCCACACGGTAATGATGTTAGTTGGCGGAGTAGGATCTGAGGGGGGTGGAGAGGGTTGAACGCTGGGAGTATTCTCGAAGCTGTTGTGGATGTCGGCAATTTTGTTGTAGAAGGAGGAGGATAACGCATCGCAGAGGTCTTGGGAGGGAGTGATGTCGTTAGATGAAGCGGTGGGGTTGGTGAATTCTTTGACGATGTTGAAAAGTTCCTTGCTGTTGTGAGTGTTGTTGTCGAGACGATCCTTGAATGCTGATTTCTTGGCGGATCGAATCAGTTGGTGGTGTTTGCGGGTGGCTGCTTTGAGGGAGGACATGTTGTCGGTGGTTGGGTTTTTTTCGCCAAGTTTTCTCCAGTGTGTGGCAAAGCTTCTTGGATTTTTTAAGGTCATCATTGAACCAGGGAGCCTTTTTGCTGGCTGATTTGATCTGGTGTTTTTTCAGGGGTGCTAATTCGTCAGCACTGTGGGAGATCCATTTCTTGAGGTTGATGGCTGCTTGGTTTGGGTCCAATGAGAGGGTGGGAGGGTTTTGGTTGAGTGATGTGAGGAGTTGGTCGGAGGTGATTTTGTTCCAGTTTCTCAGAGGAATAGGCTGTGGGCGGTTGTGGGTCAGGGTGGTTTTGTAGCTGAAGTGAACACAGCTGTGGTCCGTCCAGTGGAGAGCTGTGGTGCGATCGAAGGAGATGTGCTTGCAGGAGGTGAAGATAGGGTCGAGCGTGTGTCTGGCTACATGTGTGGGGGTGTCAACAAGTTGTTTGAGTCCGAGATTGGCCAGGTTGTCCAGAAGGGTGGTGGTGTTGCTGTCGTGTTTGTTTTAGAGGTGGTAGTTGAAGTTTTCTAAAAGAATGTAGTTTTCGGAGGCGAGGGCATGTGGGCTGACTAAGTCGGTGATGTCATCGCTGAATTGACTGCGGGTACCTGGAGGCCTGTAGATGAGGGTGCCTCTAAGTGTGGTCCTAGGGTCGGTGTGGATCTGAAAGTGGAGATGTTCGGCGGTTGCAAGATTATCATCGGAGCTGGTCGTGATTTTGATGGTGTTCTTATGGATGATGGCAATGCCTCCTCCTGTTTGATTGGTGCGATCTTTACGGGTGATCTTGTAAGCGTCCGGTATGGCTATGGTGATGTCGGGTGCTGATGAAGTGTTAATCCATGTTTCTGTAAGGAAGGCGATGTCCGGTGACGCAGTGTCGAGTAGGTCCCAGAGTTCTGTTGCGTGTCTGTGGACCGAGTGGGTGTTGAGAAGAATGCACTTCAGGTAGTTCGAGTCGGAGCTATGTTTGGGGGGAGTGGATTTGGAGAGGGACCTGAAGCAGTTGAACTTGCAGGAGAGGCAGGCGAATGGGCCGTGGGTACGTCCAGGGGTGGCTTCACAGCATTGTGGTGCGCGTCCGGGGTTGAGGGCGAGGAGAGTAGCGGAATTATAGGTGATTCTAGTGGGTTGGGGACGGTGGGGACCAGGGGGTCTGGCGCTGGGCGCGGACGGGCGTAGACGGGCTTACCTTTGGCGCACCTTCGGCGCGCAAGGGGCGCGAACGCTGCGCGTGGACGCTGCGCGACGATGCTTCTGACATATATGGATAGGGGAGGGGCGAGGGAGGATCAGCTGGGAGGCGGGTGCGTGGTGGAGGGGGCCGGCTCCGGGCAAAACAACAACAACAATGCTAATGACAGCGAGAACGGAAGAGCAGACCGGGTTGGGGGAAAGTGAAATTAATTATCTACGCGGTGGGCAGCACAGCAAAGATTAAACAAACGATGTGGCAATGTGAGCTAAACAGCACAACACAGGCACTCCGAATTAATGCAAAGCAATGCAGGCACAGTCGATCAAGCAAATAGGCACGTGGAAATAATTAAATAATTCTGCAGGCACGGTAGTATATGGTGCTGGGAGGTTGTCGTTACGAACTCCACCGCACCATAATGGCTACACTGAAGACTGACAAGTTTGATACCAAACTTCTCAGCACATTAAACCCACACTGATGCCAGTATGGGAGGTAATGTAAAATGCACTACAAAGGGCATCTTAGAGATGCCCCCTAAAACCTAACCTACAATCCACGTCTTGTCTGAGAGGCTGTCTAGGCTGCCACACAGCAGACATGTTGCTGGACCCCTGGGTGGAGAGCCCCCAGCTCTTCTGGGACTGCAACGGTGCACATCCTGGGCGAGGTGCTAGGTCTCCTTCCCCAGGATGGGCAGGGGGAAGCTTCAAAGGCATGCCGCCTTTGTGAGCTTCTCCAGGCCACTTACTGTATTCAGCAACTGGCCCCCACCAGTATTGACACCCACTCTGGCGGGAAGACTGGCGGGAAAATCTACGTCAGGAAAGGGGGTGTGCCATCCTGTGCCAACTCCACCCATCAGGTGGGAGAGGCGAGGTGAAGCACGACTCCTGGTTACCGCCATATTGAGGATGGGGAGCGCTACCCACTCACAGCTAGGCTCCTCCCACCCCACCCACAGGAAAGGAGCGGGTTAGGGTGTGTACCCACCCCAGGACAGGGACCTATTGGTCCCTGCCCTCAGCCTACCTGTAACGCCCCTACATTTAGTATTTAGGGGCACCCTGAACCTTCCTTCCTCCGATTTCGAAACAAGAAAGAAGACCAAGAAAAAGAAGACCTTCTGTGCAGCTGCTAACAAGAGGACGACACCAACTGACTTGGCCCCAGCCCTACAGGCCTGTTGATCCTTGAATCTGCTCCTGCTAAATCCCGGTGTCTCCTGTGGACAGCAACCTCGAGAAACCCGGAAGACCTGCCTGCGTTGACCCTCTTAGAGACAGGGACTCCCATGAGCAGTGGTTCTGCTCAAACAGCAATACCCCTGGTGCCAGCCAGGAACCGCAAATCCAGCCCACTCTGCACCCGCCTAGCCCGGCCTGTGCCCAAGTGGACAAAGACCCTGAGGACGTTCCCCCGGCGAGTCTGACCCGGAATCCAGTGCCCCAGGACCCTCCTCGTCGATCCAGACGACTCCTGCAGCCTCAGAACCAGGGACTCCCCCCAACCGCGACCAGCAGAGGGTACGATTTCCCGACACCAAAAGATACCCCTGCACCTGGTGCCCCTGACCCCTTGTGCCCAAACCAGGGGTGCCTACCTATCCTCCAAGATCCCAAATTACCCCTCGAAGGGTTGGTCGCTCTAGAAGATCCTCAGTCCCCGAGCCTGCAGCCTTTGTTCACTTTTAAAGATCTCCATTGAATAACATTGAGCACCCGACGGCTCAAAAGCACCCTGCACACAGCCACCTGAGTGCCCCTGGCAGTGCAACCTTCGTCCTATCCTTCTTCCCCATTTGCCCTGAGCAAGTGACCAGGAGCCCAGCTACCACAGCCGCGTGGCTTGCTAGCCAGCAGCCACCAACCGAAGGCCCCCTGCCTCTCATTGGATATCATTGGGCCTAACTACCTATGCACCCGGCTGCCCCTATGCCGCTGAGGGTGTACCAACTGTACCTACCTGACCCTGGGAGACCCCTGAGTCTATGCCCAGAACCTTAACTCTGCCAGTCGAGTACTTACCTAAAAGCCGATAACTCACTTTTCTTCCATAGGCTAAAATCAACTGGTTTCACTTGGAAATTCTTCTGTGTGGAGTTTTGGAACTTTAAAATATTCAACTAAAATCAGCCGAACAACAAATTACGATTTACTCACCTGTTATCAGGAGAGACCTCAGTGCTGCATCTTTGAGCCCAGTACTGACCCTGAAATAAAATTCTAACCATACTTACCAGTAACTTGAATTTCCTTCCATAGGATATCATTGCCTGCTTTTTGCTGAAAAAGTTTCCAAGTGTCGATTTTTGAAACTTACAAATAATCTTCAAAAATCGTGCCAGCGATAAAAACGTAATTACTTGCCTGTTTTAGATAGATGTCCCAGTGCTGAACCTAGGAGTCCAGCACTGGATTACAAAAGTAACGTAAACGTACTTTACCTGCAAACTGAATTTCCTTCCGTAGGATAACATTGGTAATTTCAACTGAAAAAGTTTCCAAGTGTCAACTTTTAAAATACAATAATATTCCTTAAAAATCACTACTGTAACCAAAACGCTTTTGTTTAAATGTTTACAGGACATGTCCCAGGACTGAATCTAGGATCCAGTCTTGAGGTTAGAAAAGTAATCTACAAAGTAACTAATTGCATTTAACCCCTTCCATGCTGATGACGAACCCCAGCCGTCATGCACTACGGTGCTCGTGTGCTGATGACGGCTGGGGTTCGTCACGGCCCGCCCCTGTTCGTGCTGTTTACAGCACACCAGGGGAATCGCGGCCGCATTGAAGGGGTTAACTAGAAATTCCCATGGAGCTCAATGTTACATTGTGTTTGAAATTGTGTTGCCTATTGCAACAACCTGTAACTATTGTATTCAAAGAGTCTATGGCTATTTGAAAAGTATTTAACTAAATTAATCCATTCTGAGAAAGTATATTTTGATACCTTGTTGTTTCTAAAATAAAATACCTATATCTTTTGATACAAAACAATTGGCCTAGAGTTCAGTTCTTGAGTGTGTGAGACCATTTGCTGACTGATTGTGTACAACAAATGATTTTACTGACCTCTGATACTGCCTTACTGCTCGACCAAGCTACCTCTTTAGAGAGTAAGGTTATATCTAACTTTAGACTCTGCCAAACCTCTGGGGACTGTGGTCTCTGTACACACTGTACCTTACTTTGGTCCAGTATATACAGAGTCACTTACCTACATTCTGTCACAGTGCCTCCATCTAAATTCTGCTAACTACAGGAAGGGGCGGTGATATGGTAGAAAGGAGATCTTACCTTCAATTGTTTGGTTGTGAAAAATTGTCTGAAGTGCAGAATTTATTATTTTTTTTAAATGATAGATAATTCTTGTGTTTTGTGTTATCTAAGATTGTGGTATTTGCTTTAGTTCTATATGTAAGCTGTATTGGGTTTAGGAATCTAAGAGTTAGAGCCAAAAGCATACTTGCCTTTCAAGAACTTGAGCTTTCCTCTGTGCCAGCTCTAATTTTATGAGTTGACTTAAGCAAAGTCCTGCACGCTACCTGAACATTAGATTCAGTCAGTCAAATCTTTTTTTCGCTTAGTTTCCGAAGCATAAAAGAACATATGAAAACGAAGTAGATAAACATTTATAAACCGCAATCAATACATCAGTAAAAACATGGATTTCAAAACTTAAAAATCCAAATTATCTTTCATTGTTAGGGAGGCATTAAAAACAAACTGATTTATAAATAAAACACTAAATACAATCTGATATAAACATAAGAACAAATGTATTAAATCCTGAAATGCAAGCACCATCCTTGGTATTATTATATAATTCATATCAGTGTGACAACCAATGTCTCAATTTCAGGCATGCCACTGATAAGATGCAACAGCCAGGCACACCGATGGCCATCTAACTTTTGGATAAAGCAAAGTGCTGGTCTGTATTGCCTAAAATTGTATCTGTGCATAAGTGGAACAATAAATTTCTTCCTTGGAGTGCAGTAATAAGTGCAGAAAAACATAAGTCGCAGGTTAGACTGAATTGACACAGTCACAAGGACATAGACCAAGCTCCCACAATGCATAACAGTTTGCAGGAAAACCCAGCATTAGCGGAAGGTAATTCATACAAATCTAGTAAGTATGAAACAAAGCTGCAAATTATGGATTATTGACAAGACTGTAAACCAGGGCAATAGGGGAGAGCATTATAGTGAGCAACCACGTTTCTGTATGCGAGCTTACTTTCTTTGAAAAGTAGCCTTGGCCAAGAATGCCTTCGCCGGTTTCGGATCACTAACTATCAAACAGGTGGTGGGACTGTGAAACAGTTCGGACAATCCCAGGTCTTCCAGAGTGTGCCTCACATAAGCTAACCAGGGAATCATAAGAGCGTGTAGTAAATGTATGCAATCCTCCAGGATTTGTTGGTTTAATAGAACAGTTTTTCTCTTCCATATTGAAAAGCCAGAGCAATACTGGTGCTAGCTTAATTGCATCTGTAGTACAAGGCAAACCCAGCTCACTATGACATACTATGTTGGAGCAGGTGTGGGGAATAATGCGAAGAGTTTCTTTGGCTGAATCTCCCCAACATCCGCCATACCCCAGACAGCAGACTCGTAGGTAGCTGTTGTAACTGGTTTCGCTGCATAAATGCTCTTCTTCTCTGGGATCTGTTCCGGCCCTAGTTTTTTTGTGAAGTTGAGCAAGGCCAGTAAAGTTTTTTCTAACATCAAAGCCCTGTTTCCAACCATGTTTTACCACATGTACCTGATGTCTAATAAGATGCAATGAAAAGATCTCAGCTTCTTACACCCTACGGTTTCTCATATGGAACACAGGATGTGGTTTGGGCCTTTTCCCACACATAAGTGAGAAAAATGTATTTTTATCCATCTTCAAAAAAAGCTGTGTATTCCTCTGAGGTCCTGCAGTGTTCGCCCGGTCTGTGCTATGAGCTCAGCATTGTCTGCATAGAGGAGTATGGGGAGGGTACGTGATCTAATATGAGGAACGTCCCTAGATCTCTCCACCAGGGCTCTTTTCACTCTGTTGGTATAGAGTAAGAATAAAAAAGGAGCTACAACGCTCCCTCTACCTTACACTCTTCTCGATCTTAAAGTACTTAGTGCAATATCCTTCCAGTCCACTAGACTCCTTCCTTTACACTCCGCTGTGTTGGCATGAGTGCTAAAATGATATGGTGTCCTAAACCCTCTCCCCCACTTCCTCGCATTCCTTCCAGCCAGTAGAATCAAGATATATCTGTCCACCAAATTCATCTTTACTCTGACCAATTCTCAAACGATTGCCACAGACCGCAGGCTAAAAGAAAAGAAGAATGCCCTGTTGACCAGGTGCCTCCAGCAGGCACAAGCATACTTATCAGCCTTGGTTACGATTACAGCCACCATGTACTCCCCAGGAATTTAGTGATGCTGAGTGGAGACATGACAGTTTTTTTATAATTAACAGATTTAATGGATTATACGGAAATAAACAAAGGAAGAAAAGTGTTGTTCATTGAATGTGTGTATACTGAAACATGCCAGTTTTGACTTTTGTAATCTATTCTTCTCAAGATCCTAGGTTTGACCGAACAGAGAAAGATCTCAACGGTGATTGGGAGAACACCAATGCTTGACTGAGATGAGCGAGTTTCTCAATTGTAGAATTCTTTTTGCCTGGGCCATTTCTTAATTCCTCCTGGTTATCTGTCCCTTTATGCATGAGGGAGCTTAATAGATTGAAAGGACAGCTGCTCGTACACTAAGTTACACCCTCAATCTGATTCTTCCTGTTCTTCACTAGGTCAACTTGTGGTGGCAAAAAACTAGTGAGCAGTATTTTTTATTAGTTGGCCATCTGTCAATTTTATTGTAAAATAGGAAACCTTTACAGACAGTTTACACTAGTCTTGTTAATTTTAATAGTAGAATGGCACATCTTCACTTCATCACTCTGGTCTGCTTTGGATTCCTGTGGAAGTACTGCAGATTGTTCTCATCTGTATGTTGTGAATTATTCACTGGTACTTCCCATCTGCCCCTTCTTCGGATTGATTCTAGCCATAAAGCACACTTTTAGACATAAAGCACAATTCTGTATGTGGTTCCATACTGGGTGTTTGTCTTCTTTCTAGACTTTTGGGATTGGACCCTATGGCACTTTTTTCCTAGCATTCCACCTTTTCTGAAAGGTTTGTGGTTAGTCTTCTTTCCAGGAGTTGGCCTTGGAGTTCTCCAGTCTACCTACTACCCTAGAGTTCTTAGTCTCAGGCTGCATCTTTGTTCTCGGTCTCAGGTATGATTGATTGGTCCCCCTCATGCACAGATCTCTAGCTTCTCTGTTCACTCCCATTGAATCGCTCATCTGACATCTTTGAACCAGCACCACCAGCTATGCCATTTCGGTTTAAGATTCTCATTAATTTTACTCCCATTGGTCATGGTCTTTTTTTCTTTTTTTGTTGGGAACCAGATTGCTGTATGAGTAAGAGCATTCATTCACCAGCATCACTCCAGAATATGGTCTGTACAGCTATTCAGGTTACTCAGTGAGTTTGGTACTTGCTGCTGACAGCTGTGTGTCACTAATAGGTTACAAGTTTAAAGATCAGTTATCCTTCCGAAGGTCAAGTAAGAGCACCATCGATTGTGTAACAGTAAAAGCCATTATTCGCAGGTCTACAAAACTCCAATAACTGGGCAGCAACTAAAATGACAAATTATTATTACTTACCTCTTTATTTTCTATTGGGAAGCATCTGGTGATGTGCCACCAGGCCTAGCACTTGTAATATTATAGTTCATTCAGTCTTAGACAGTTTTAAATTTCTGCAGTTAATTCAGTTTCTCTTTTGCTTTGCAGAAGATGTAGAAAATGTCTCTATCTTGGGCTCTTTTCCATAAACATTGACTTTCTGTGCCTGTGTGTGTTATCCTGGAACACTTTTTCAATAAAGAAATAGATTTATTGTTAGCTTGTTTAAACCTGCCTATCTTAAGCCAACATCTGCTTTTCAAGTAACTACTTAAATGCCATAATAATTTAAAAAGGAGATAAAATACAGGAATTTTGGTTAGCTAGGCAGCAGCCTCATTGGTGATGAATTTGTCACCATCAGTCTGCTCCAAGTTCCTATGTAAACATGTTACATACTGTTCCCTACCTTCATGTTTCTTTTGGCATCATTCTCCATCTTAAATCATCAGTCACCTGTGTGAACATTTTTTGTCTTCTCAGAGAATCTTCCTTTGCTGTGCTTTTCAGTTGCCGTATTGCAGCTTTGCAAAAAGTTTCTTGTGACACAGGAAAGTAACGGAAAAATTAGCATACCATATATTTTGTTTTTGTGCCTGGTAAACAAGCAATTGAAGAATATGGCTTTTTCTGATATTGATTAGGTGATTTAAAGACCGGGCACATTAACAGGTACGACTGCACGTTTGCTGAAACTGCATTGCCAATGTGCAGACTCTTCTGAGTTGGGGTTTCCCTGCAAATGGCTTGTAGAGGCTTTGCCTCCAACTTGGACTTTAATGGATCCACTTTGATACTCTTATGCTCGCTCATACCGTATTCTGCATTCTTACTGTCCTTGTTGCGGAGTTGCTTGACAATGATCTGGCTGCTTTGAGTCTGAGGAATAATTGACTTTGTGAGGCACTAATATCTAGGTGTTTCTGTAGCAGAGCTCCATTGCCTGTGATTTGAAGAAACACCCCTCTGCATGTGCCAATCATTCCATTCAAGTGTTTGAAGGCCTCAGACCTGTGTTTCATCATTCTAGAGTGACATCATTCTGGTGTGCCCTCCAGAGGCAGACTTCACTTCAGCTGAAAAGTAAGCCTATGTGGAAGAGGCCATCGCGGAGGCAATCCTCAAAAGCCCCAAGTACCACAGCCTATAGTCAAGATGGGGGTAAATATTCCTCTGTATCTCGTAGGGTCCCTATAGTACATGGCATTTATGGTGTATGTGGTCTCCAACATAGATGCTAGGATTCATGGTGGCTACAGTAATACAGGTGCAATCATGCAATTGTAAGTCTGCAACCTTGTGTTGTTTCTCTTCATTCAGTTTGTTACATCCCGGGCATACCGGACCTACTTTTGAGGTGTTTCTGGTGTATAAAATTCCTGCAGACTAACAGAAAAAAATATATTGGAATCTGGATCAGAACTATTCATGTTCCATGATTGGCTCAGCTAGAAGTATCAATCCATAGGCATCTAGCTGCTCTTCCTGACAAAGCAAGGTCATGGATTCAGTTTGGGGAAAAAGCGTATGGAATTTCTGCCTTCATCTT
Source organism: Lissotriton vulgaris (assembly GCF_964263255.1). Classification (NCBI taxonomy): domain Eukaryota; kingdom Metazoa; phylum Chordata; class Amphibia; order Caudata; family Salamandridae; genus Lissotriton; species Lissotriton vulgaris. The sequence goes on along the minus strand of NC_141695.1, from coordinate 693,106,669 downwards.
AAGGGTAGTGATTTGTTGCAGGGCTCTTACTACCAGTGCTTAATTTGAGCCGGTGTTTTAGGTGCTCAGCACCGGCACTTATGACAGTCTGCCACATGGTTGCACCTTTTTTTAATTTAGAGATTTGCACAACAGCTGTTTATTAATTCAGTATACTTTAAAAATACTAATTCCTGCCGCCCAACCCGTTCTTATAGTTTTCGGGGCCTGAAAACTTGTCAAAAATGTCACACTTGTAGGAGGAGTGTGATGGTTGGTACTGTCATTGGCAGAGCTGGTAGAGGAAATGGGTGGTTCAAGCTGCAGTGGCCTCCCGACGAGGGCCCTAACACCTATTTATCTACAAATTAGGCACTGCTTACGATAAACTGAGAGATACTCCTGTGAGATAAACCCCTATTGCAACAAATCATATGGTTAACCTATCTGGCTGCAGACCATACCACAGTTTTTCCAGTAGGTCAGCATCCTAACTTTGCCTTACTTGAGTGGATCTGAGGCCTACTAGTTCTTCCTTGCTCACTGAATCTGCTAATAGTACTTTTGTGAAGAATCCACAAGAAGGTGGTTTACACCACAATTAGTTTACACCACATATTGGCAGAATCAACAGCTTTGGATAGAGACACCTTACTTCTCACAAAGCAGAACAAGAAGACTTCAGCCATTCACAGCTCTTGGAAAATCTCCACAAGATACCAAGCAGAAAACTCTTCCTCCATCTCTCCCTTTGCCAAGCATCCACTTGAAGCTAAATTTGTTGTAGCATCTTTATCACAGTGGTGTAGCTCTCACATCAAATTGAACCATCAACTGTGCAAATTGAGTGGCATGTGGAGGCCTTCTGTTTGCTGAACGTGAATAAGTGGCAAATGCAGCACAAGTGTTGTGGGCTCCTGGTTGCTATGACTTCAGTATGAATCCAACATAAGCCTAAGATTGGCGCACAGCTATCACCAATACATTCTAGCTGCATTTGTGCAATGGCAGGAACACTTAAGTGCTGCATGTTTACTCAGAAGATCCACAGACAGAGGCCCATACTCATCAGAGAGATTCCCTACTCCAGTTTATCCAGGGTACCCATAGAACCCATATATTTGTTGTCAGTCATGTCTTTGGAGGACACACATGGTCCTTAGGAAGACACCCAGGGGACCATTGTGCCTCCAAGTGCTTCCCTTTGATAGAAGATGCTCTCTGTGTTTACTGTTGTTGTCTGCAATTTGTTTTGAAACCGTTATCTTTGCATGCTTGCCATGTTTCACAGTGATGTGATCTGAAGAGGCCTACAGATAGCCTCTTACTGCTATATAAAACAAACAACATGGAGTACACCTTTCACATAAGTAACTTTACCCTTTTTGCCAATTGATGCTCTCACTGGTCTACAACTTTCTCTTCTCATAATTCCGAAGTCACATGGTGCAAAATGGATAAGCAGAGGAATTCCTCTTTCCTGACTGGTCAAGAAGAGCCTTTCCCTGTCAGTAATTCAAAGTGTCAGCCGCAAATGTAATTAGAGAAGACAGAGTTGGTTCTAAAAGTGCAGACCCTAGGAAGACAGTTCAGCATGCTGGTAAAATCTGCATTCCTGGTTCCTTTTTGTTTTTCAGTGCAGATGTGGTCTTCTTGTTAGCATAGCTGTTGATGAGCAATTTCAGGTAGACTGTTTCCATTGAAGCAGGAATAAGGTTGGTTTGCCTACCCCGGTCCATGTCTGCATTTTCACAGTGAGCAAAAAACGATAAACTGGAGAGCGGCCCAGATTAATCACTAGTGGATGAGATTAATACAAGCATTGCATCCATTATTTCTTGATTTTTATTATCTGTTGGAGAAAACTCATAATCTAAAGCATTCTGTTCCTGTACTGTATGTAAATAAGTGCCCTCTTTTTGCATGGTTGCCCCCACTTTTTGCCAAACTGTTGATGTACTTTAACTAAGTGTGCCCTGGGTTCCTGCCAACCATGTACCCAGTGCCTATGTTCTTTCCCTAAACTGCATTGGTACAAAACCCAGTTGGCACTCTTTGGCCACATGCAAGTCTCTTGTAAATGGTACCATAGGTACCAAGGGCACTGAGTCCAGGAAAGGCCTCTATGGGCTGCAGCACATATTGTGCCACCCTTGGAGGCCCTGTACCTTTATGGCTATGGGATTTATAAAGCGCATGGCTACCCGAGGGCTTCCCAGCACTACCCAGAGGGGCAATAGGTAGGTGAGACATCATGGGAACAACCACACACACACTGCCATTGCAGGCGGCATGTTTTGGTGCAGAACAAAGTGAAGAGGCGACTTGGCACAAATCCCTTTGTGCCATGCTAAAAACTCACTGCCCTGGCATAGGTAAGCCACCTCTCTAGCTGGTTGCACTATACCAGTGGTGAGGGTACAGGTACAGGTGCATGAGCCCTGAGCCCCCCCAGTGTCTAAACCAATTCTTACACATTGTAAGTGCAGTAGTGCCATTAATAGTATATGGTACTGGGAGTTTGTCATTACGAACTCCACAGCACCATAATGGCTTTACTGAAAACTGGGAAGTTTGGTATCAAATGACTCGGCACATTAAATCCACACTGATGCCAGTGTGGGATTTATTGACAAATGCACTCAGAGGGCATCTTAGAGATACCCCTTGAAAAACAACCTAACTCTAGTGTCCTTGCTGAGTGCCTCCTTGCCAGCTGCCATCACCAGACATGTTTCTGGACCCCTGAGTCGAGAGCCTGCTGCTCTCGGGGGTCTGAAACAATGCACATCCTGGGACGAGGTGCCAAGCCTCTTCCCCTAGGATGGCTATGATCCACGAAGGTGAAGCTTCAAAGGCTTTCCGCCTTTGTGAGCTACGCCATCCCCAACCTGTTCTGACCCCCACTTTGGGTGGGAGAATCAGTGGATAAACCAAGTGAGAAAGGGACGTGTGCCCACCATTGCCTACCACACCCCTCAGGTGGGTGAGTCGAGGTGAAGCACAACTCAGTCTGTGCCAACTGGCAGATGGTGGACCCAGTCAATCAGAGTGAGGCATATGTCCCCCTCCCACTGGAGGGTGGCATAATAGGGGTGTACCCACCCCAAGGAAGGGACCCATTCGTCCCGACCTGTACCTACCTGTAACACCCCTAAATGTAGTATTTAGGGGCAACCCTGAACCTTGATTACTCAGAGAAGAAGAAAAGAGGACAGAAGAAGCCGTGCTGAACTAATAAGAGGAGGCTGCCCACTGACACTGCCCCAGCCCTACCGGCCTGTCCCCACCTCAAACCTGCTCCAGCAAAATCCCTGTGTTCAGCAGCCCCTAAGAACCCCCTTGACCTGCCCTGCCTTCCCAAACCAAAACTTTGTCTCTTGTCAACACCGGATTTGCTCACCCACAGACTCTGGCCAAATCTGTGAGTCTGCACCAGACGTCTAAGGCCCAATTTCGAGTGGCCCAACACCACGAGGAGGTCTCCACAGCGATCCTGACCTGAGATCTGGTGATCTCCGCCCTGCCTTGAATCTCCAATCAACGCCTGCAGCCCCTTTCTGGAGGATCCCCCGACTGCGACCCGAGCTGTTAAGAAAAACCAGACACCTAAAGACACCCCTGCACCCGATGTCCCACGGCCTTGGGTTGGCCATCCAATGGTGTCCCATGCATCCCAACTTACCTCTGCAATCAGTGGTCTCCTCCAGAAGATCTTCATCCCTGTGCCTGCTGTGTTTGTTGCATCCGGAGAATCCCCATTGAAATCAATAGAACATCCAAAGTCAAAATAGCACCCTGCACCCAGCTGCCCCTATGCTGCTGCGGGTGCACTTTGTGTGCTAACTCGGATCCCCCTTTGCCCTGAGCCTAACATCAGGAATTTTGCTCCCACAACCTTGTGGCCTGCACATGAGCAGCCACCAACCAGAGGCCCCTTATCCCCCATTGGATAAAATTGGGCCTCAGCACTCTGCACCTAGCCACCGTAGTGCAGTTGAGTGTTTTGAGAGTGGATCCTCGACCCTGGGGGGACCCTGTTTCTAACCCCAGAAGCCCAACTCCCACAACCACGTACTTGCCTGTAAATCGATAACTCCATTTCCTTACATAGGATTACATTGACTGCTTTTCTTGAAAATTGTTCTAAGTGTGGAGTTGGTTTGAATGGAACTCTAAGAATACTGCAAATATATAAAAACTGCTAATATATAAAAACTGCTTTACTTGCTTGAGTGTGTACACTTATGTGTGTATGCTTAGACCTACCCTTTGATAAAGCCTTACTGCTCGCCCACCCTACCACAAGGTATTATCTACTTTTACCTCTGCCTACCTTTGGGGTTCCACTGGACTCTGTGCACACTATACCTTACTTTGGTATAGTATATACAGAGCCAGCTTCCTACACTGTACTACCAAAAGCATTACATTAGCATAAGTTCTCACTTGCATTGAAATTTGGATTCTCATTTGGTTTCAAGTTTGAAGGATATTGGTGTATATGCTGGATGTTTTTTGGGCCGCACATTTTAGTGCATAATACTGGTTTTCGGTGGATTGCTCTGTTTAGATATTCATGGTATTAATTGTTAATATACTTTACTCATTGCAGGAATCTTACAGACAAGTCATGAAAATGAGGCCGAAAGACCTTTGGAAACGATTAATGATAAAGTTTCGTGGAGAAGAGGGTTTAGATTATGGTGGTGTAGCACGGTAAGCTACATTAACTCCAAGCAGAAACTTGGAAATTAATGATGGTACCAAATATTTTTTATGAATTGTCACTAACTTAAAATATTTCACTTTGTCTTCTAATATGGGTTTATTCACATGGCATGGAGTTTTTTAATTGAAATATTAGTACCCACATTCCCCAAATATTTACCGTAAAAATGACATAGAATAGTACCATATAATTTATAAATGAATGTAGAGATGGCATTTAGACCAAAATTATGTTTTAATGCCAAGGATGTAAATATAACCAGATGGGTAAATATACAGTTGTAGTGTCTTTAGAATTGAATGGGGATTTCAGAGCCTTGAATTTACCAAACTCTCTAAATTTGAAGAGAAGATGTGTAATTGGCTGTTAAAATAATATGAGCTAATTGGAATGCTTACTCTGTCAGAGTTGGTAGTTGTTTGACCACATCAAAACTTCTCTGTTCTAATTTCCAGAGAATGGCTTTACCTTCTGTCCCATGAAATGTTGAATCCCTATTACGGACTTTTCCAGTACTCACGAGATGATATTTATACTCTGCAAATTAACCCAGACTCTGCAGTTAACCCGGTAAGAGTGACAATGGCATATGAACCGCATACTTTTGCTTTCTCTTATCTTCACATTTAAACTGCAGATTGTTTTAAAAACAATGTCTTTCACAATAGCAATATAACATTACCTTGATCTGCTCTCCATCATAGGTGTCATTTCATGAGGATATTATGAAGAGTATAAACAGACTTGCTAACCGTATTTTATTCTTTACCCTCACCAGGCTATTGTATTATCTATCTTCACAGGAAACCGCTTGTTTGTCTTATCTCTCCCAAGCCCTTTCACTTCAGTGGCACAAGTCAAAGTGATCATTAATTTGTTTGCTTGTCATAACTAGCGGGGTATTCTGTCTTTTCAGAAATTTACCTTTTTGATGGTCTTAAGAAAATTATTCTTTCAGTTCATCAGAGATGCTTGGCTGTGCTAAAGATTGCCAATATGAGTGAGCTGGTGATGTTGTAGACTTCATCCACTCATTCCTCTCGAAAAACCCGATGAATATCCTGGTCTGCGGTAGAGCTGCCGTCCTAGGAGTTGTGACTATCACCTATAATATTTATGGTACAGAGGCTAGGGAATCTGTGAGGCACTAGTAGTTACCTGCTGAATTGCTGATGAATTAAGCCTTTTATTTCTGGACTAAACCTACATTTAAATTGCACTTGGTGTGAAGTCTTTAACTGAGGAAGATATTCCTCAATTTCCTTTTGAAATTTTTAAGAGCTGTTTCTTTTCACCTTTTCAAGTTCAAAGGGCTATTTGTATTCTTTTATTTGGGAGGGGGCGGTGGGGGGGGGGGGTGCAGAATCTTGCATACGTAAATATATATAGTGGGGTATTCTGTTAGTCCCCTTCAGTCATTACTATTGTAGTGTCATTCACAATTTGCTTCTTCCCCCCACAGCTTACAGTTTGGGACAAGAGGTCAGCCTGCTTCAGCCTCTGGCGATCTTCATTCTGACTGGCCACACTTTCCTCAAACACAGAATGCGTATTTGCTTAAAAAAGCTCCTTTCTGATAGTGGCTTCTAACTGCAGATTTCTTACCATAGACTAGTCCCCAAATGAATATTTGCATACCACAATTCAAGATGAGAATGTGTGTATTTTTTTTTGGAGCTGTTGGGTAAAGGATATTCTAATACCCAGGATGGATCCTACCCCTCCATATACAAATTATTGCTTGGGGAATAGGCCCATGGGTGTTTGGTGTGGCACATTGATTTCGCTTACTTCAAAAGAGTAAAATTCAAGGTTTTGCAGGGTGCTTTTAAAATATGGACCTCAATTAGGAAAAAATTGAAACTAAATAGGATACACAGGTATACGCCTTTACAAAACAACCAACTTTTACCAGAAATTTTTCAGGACGGTTATATGGAATCTTGGAGGGAAAAAGGGATAAGACACAATGGGGACTTAATAAGGGATAATACAATTCTGTTGTTTGCTTTAATTAAAGAAAAAATTGGCATGGGAAATAATCACTTTTTTAAATATTTACACAAATTAGGGACTTCCTTTTTAAAAAGTCGATCCAGGGCCATAAAATCCCACTAATGGAGGCAGCCTTAGGAACTCAAGGGAAATCAATTTCTAAGCTATACACATTACTTAATGAAATAATGGAGGATGATCTTGTCAAGCATAAGGACCGGTGGCAAGAGAAGGTCCAAGCTGACCCAGGGGTCTGCGAGGACTCCTTAATGCTAAGTTCCACTGCAGCTATTTAAGCTAACATTCAGGTGCAATACTATAAGACGTGGTTAAACCTGTATATTACTCTGGCGCTGATTTTTAGGTGGGGAGGTACCTCTGGAATTTACTGCTCCCGTTGTGGAGAGTTGGCCGCCGATAGTGTGCATATATTTGCTACATGCCCATGCTTAATGAGTTTAATTGGAAAAATGGGCTATAACGTTAAACAAATCTCGGATAGTGATATTGACCTGTCACCACAAGTCATATTGCTGGGTGTAAGCAACCAGGTTCTGCCAACACCTAAGAAGACGCTGCTTTATATTATGATGGTGGTGTTTAGGCTTACCATAGCAACATTGTGACTTGATAAAGAGCCCCCTTCAGTTCACTGTTGGCTGGGAAAACTGCTGGCTACATATCGCTGGGAGAAAGAAATATACAAACGCAGAGGCTTAAGAGCTAGAAAAAAAGGGGCTAATAGTTGGGCTTCAATTAGCTCATGGATATGTTTTAAGCTGTTAAGCTGGTGGTCCGACAGGGTTGGAAGAACTGGCAGAACCAGAACCAGCTATACTAAAAGGAATTAGTTAAAGGATAGCTCTGGTTATAAGTTAAACTTAATTCTAATTTAATTTAATTTTTCTGGAAATGTGGTCTACTTTGGCTCCGGTAGTTGGGTGGGCTGGGGGGGAGGGGTGAAAAAGGGAGAAAAAAATCTGATATATATATATATTCTGTATTTGATCATATGGCATGTATTTGTTTTTTTTAATTATTTGTATTTTGAAATGATTTATTTGAAATGGATGATCAAATAAAAAAAAGCTGCTGTTTGGAGAAAAATGTCAATTTTCAAAATATATTTAAAGCGGATACTTCAGTTATAAATTATGAGACACTGAAGAGACTTATTACTAATAATATTACCTTTGTGCCGGGGACATTGCAGCTATGACTGTTAAGTATTACTCACCAAGAGGCATTGCAGACTAATGAAGTTGTCATACATTACTGCTTTCAACCATGCTGATGAACTGAGGTAAACATTGCTAGTAATCTTTCAAATGGTGGCCATTAATGTAATAATGTCTGATGTGCTCACTTTTACAACATTCATCATATTAGTAGCTCAGGATTATTTTCATTGATCCTAAGTAACTCTTATTACAGAAAAGGTTTTGAGACCCCTGATTTAAGCCTTTTGGGGAATGTCACAGACAAATATCTGTGGTGCTTGGGGTCATCTCACAACTCCGCGACCTGAGGTGAGTGCACTCGAATACATCCAAAAGGCATCTGGGAACAGGAGGCAAAGCTTTCATCAGCTGACACCGAACGATTCTTCATCAGTCAAATTCACAAGGACGTTCTCAATGCCACAACTGGTACTCTGGAGGACTTGTCGTCCAGGTCCTATTTTTCAGGCAAGTATTACACGAAGAAAAAAGTCCAAACGGAGTTTATCCCTGTTCTGCCACTACAAGTCTCCTGGAAGGGTGCGAGGAAACTGTGCCTCCAGGACCCGCTCCCGAAGTCATTCCGCCGATCTGGTCCTAGGTTCTGCCCCACTCTAGTCATGTTTCCAGGGCTACACCTTCTCAAATGTTTAGGGGACGATGATGCACCTGTTTGCTCAACTGACTCCCTCGAGAGCACCTTCGGGTCTCATTGGGTTGAGCGGACTCCCAACTGAGACCGAGCTGGTAGGATCTCCCTCTGCGCAAGTTGGGTCCTCTAGGTCAGTTCCCAGACCAGTGCTGCCTCTGTTGTTCCAGGCTCCATGCCCCATGCAGGGGCGTGATCAAGGACACCAACCGTATATCACAACCGTTCTGTCTGACACCAAGGTGGCGCAGCGGCAACCTCGGCCGAGCTCAACTTTCTTGACCCTGTCACTAATCGTTCTGATACTGTTATTGTTCCGCAGAGCAGGGAACAGTTTAATAATGACATTTTTGGGATGTTTTCAAATAATGGCACTTATAATGCCAGAGATTACCTCGCTGTGGTGTGCCACGATGATAGTTTGTATGACTAGCTTCAGGAAACAAGTGGTTTAGACCCCTCCCTTGACTCATTTTAGTTTTTTCACCCAGGCCTGGCCAATGCAGAAACTGCATTGTTTGCTATAGTGGGCCATAGAGCCCCTGACATTCGTGACATCCAACTTCCCACAACAAGAGGTCAAAATAAACTTTTTGACTCTGGTCTTGCAACCAGGGTAGACCTCCATAGAACCTATTCTACCGTTTAATGAGGCTTTGACTGATGCCCTTTGGGGTACTTGGACTAAACATTGCACTGGTGCCCTCGTTCAGCCACCAAATTACCAACCATCACTGCAGGGTACCATGGGATCTGGTATTTCTTACCAAGCATCCTTCCTCTAAGAGTCTGTTGGCACAGGCTTTTGCAAGCAAATTTGACCTCAATGTTTGCCCTTCCACCCTGCCGGATAGGGAATCCATATGCCCTTCCACCCCGCCAGTTAGGGAATCCTTGATGCTTTTGGGCGCCGGGGTTTCTGAGCTACAAGTCATGCCCAACATTCTGTGAATACTGCCTGTTAAGCAGGTTCTCCCATGCACTGTGGTACTCTGTGGCCCAAGTCTTTACTATGGTGTCTGAGGAAGCGCATGCTATCCTTTCACAGGCCCTGGGGAACAACCATGAAGTAAAAAAGCTTTATATTGCTTCTGTCTTTATACAATAGACTCCTTGGGCCGAGCTATTGTGACCAGTGTTGCCATCCAATGACATGCTTGGATGTGCTCCAGTGTCATATTAGGGGATGTCCAGGCTGCACTTATGGACATTCCCTTTGATGGGTCCTAACTCTTCAGGAGCAAGGTGGATTCGGCACTGAAGTGCTTCAAGGACAGCGAGACACCGCTCCTTCCTTTGGATTGTCTGCTGTTCCTCGCCTGTTGACTGTGCAGTTTCGCCCTTTGTGTGTACCTTAATCAGGGGGTGCCAACTTCAGCAGCAGAATTACTCAGTCCAGCAGTCCTCTCCGTTAGCTGTTGCAGCCGACGACTCCAAAGGTCACATGGATAGCAGAGGCAGCGTGCGGCTTAGTCCATCACTCCATCTGGTCCCACACCCAAAGCCTCCTTGTGTCCTTCACGACACACAACAACCCTGTCGGCAGGAGACTCTGCCACCTCTTGCCAGGGTGACAGGACATCACCTCTGACGAGTGAGTTTTTGGAGAACGTTTGGCGGGGTTATGCCTGTCCCTTGGAAGCCCTACCACCCTTGCCCCCATTCCCACTACCTGTCTCTTTTACAATAGAATGTGCAGGTTGTTTTGGCCAAAGGAGCCATAGAGAGGGTGCCAAGACAAGAAGTTGGTCGTGTTTGTTATTTATACTTCCAGTGCCGAAAAAGCGTGAAGGGCCATGTCTTTTTCTAAATCTTTGCCGGCTCAATGCCTTCCTGAGGAAGGACACATTTAAGATGATCACCTTTTCTCAGGTCTTGTCTTGGCTCATTTCTGGAGACTGGATGGTATCGTTGGACTTGCATGACGCTTATTTTCATTTTCCCGTCCTGTAGGCTCACAGGACAGGAGCCTACAGGACGGTATTACCCGAGATTCATAGTGGGCCAGTAGCATTTCCAGTTTGCTGTGCCCCTCTTTGGCGCTACCAGCACCCTTGGGTGTTCACAAAAGTGATGGGGATGGTTGCAGCTTATCTGCGTAGTCCGAGGTCCTAGTCTTCCCCTACCTCGACCACTTGCTGCCGAAGGCAGACTCGCTCTAGGGGGTCGCCACCTGCCATCAGACTATGGCACATCTGTTCACATTGGTGGGGTTCCCTTTAAAATAGCCAACGTCATACCTGACTCCTTCACAGATGTTTCCTTTCATCCATGCCATTCTGGGCACAGCGCAGTTTTGCACTTATCCCCCAGAGTGAAGAGTCGAGGGTATTAGGGCTATGATCCTGATATTTCAGCCTCTGTCCTGGTTCTCAGTGAGCTGGACTCTGAGGCTGCTTGGGCAGATGGTCTCCTGCATCCTGCTGGTAAAGCCTGCCAGATGTCATATGTGGGTAATTTGCTTGGATATGCGGTCCCTAGGGCAGCAACATCAAGGGGACCTCTCCACAGATGGAGGAGACTGTACAGGGTTTGCCGCAGTGGCTACAGGACTGTGATTTGGTCAGCAGCCGACCGTTATCCCTACCCCACCCAGAGCTGACAGTGGTGACCAATGCAACACTTCTGAGTTTGGACGGCCATCTGGAAGAGGTGGAGATCAGCGGCCACTAGTCTCCTGCTGAGGCTCAGTTCCACAACAAATGTTTTGAGTTACGAGCCATCCGATTGGCTTTGAAATTCTTCCTGCCCTCCATTCAGGAAGGCTGGTTTCAGGTATTCACAAATATATACTACCTTCTATTCAGACAAGTTGGTTCTCCTGATACGTGCATCCTTCTTATCGAAGTTGGTGACGCCTTTTCACAGATCAAATTATCGCCGTACCAATGTTTTTCGCTCCACCCCACTCATCTGAGGAAGAGCATCTCCCTTGCTTCGACCCGAAGAGGGCTTGGTGGGAGTCCCAAGGTAACAGTAAAATGGAAGTATTTAAACTTCAACATTCAGTTGCCCATAGGAATTCACTAGCTTATTGCAACCTATTACCATTGTTTTGAAACATCCAAACTCCAGCCATTCCGAGAGTAGACCATTGTCTCCTTCCCCTGCAGGGCCACCATGTCTCAGATTTCTTACCGCACGCCGTCTTAGGAAGTCTCCCTAAGCTCTGCTCAGTTAGTGTTTCTACTGTTGCCCTTCTGAACTTCCAGCTAGCTTTTCATCTGAGGTACTGTAGTGTAGTTCCTATATTCCCAATAGGCTCTACGCATTGGAATAGTATATCCTATAGATTAGACGTAGGACTGAGTTCGACTAGGTCTCTATCAAATGTACTAGACTTAATTTTGTGTGCCTGCTAGCTCAGAGGCCACTAGAAACTTTCTTGAATTCACAAGAAGGGATTAGTCTCTGACAACCGCATAAACATGACAACTTTGTTTCCCCAAGATAAAAACGTATCTTCAGAGTCGTGGAAACAATAGATAGATATTTCACTCAGTCAATCGTGCATGCTTTGTTTCACTAGAGGTGCAGAGAAAGTAGAAAGAAGGACGTTTTCAATAAAAGGATTTATTGAACAGTCTTTGTTCTCAAGCATAAGAAATGAACTGCTACAATCATAAAACTGGTTGTAAAATATAATGCATACAGTATAAATAGTAGAATAAAATAATACTGTGGGAGCATTGTACGGTTCCTAAACCATATATAAATACATACATAAATAACAAAGGCTAAAAGTACTCAACTGGTGCTTCTAAAATACACCTACCCCGGTGTACCTAACCTAAGCTTAGTACGAGGGAAGGAGTGAATGAGGTGTAGCATAAAAGTAGTATTCTTTTGCCAAGAATCTGCCCAAGATTTCTCTAAGGGTCTAATCAGCTCCGTACCTTAGTTTAGAATGAAGAAGGTCGGTCTCGGGACTCGATTTCCCAACAACCCGCAAGGGTAGCTCGGAAACACTGGAGCTGGATTTTTCGGCAGGAGAAAAGATAGCGTCTCTCTCAGTGCGTCTGCTGGAGGGTCGGCTTCCTTCAGCACTTGCAGTAGCAGGGCGCGTCGGGCAAGTAGATAGTCGAACTGCTCCAAACCACTGTGTGTTTGCTTGGGCGAGTGTTGGCATATTTATACCGTGAAGGTGCAGAGTTTGACGTACAGTTGGACATAATAACGTCATCAAAGAGCCTCAGTTCTTTGAAAACTCCATGAGTATTTGGACAAATCAATATTCAAGCAAGGGGAAGTCCCTAGCTGCTGAAATCTTTGTGGATTTTCGGAACTAGTGGAAGTAGCCCTGCCGTATTTGGACTGCATGAGCTATGCTTAAATATGGTTATGATTTCTATGCCTACATAAGGATATGTTGATTTATACCTATATAAGGGCATGAATCGTGAAACTTACAATAGGGTCCTAAAATAATACATAACAGTACAGTCAGGAGAGTGAGTACCTATTTTTTTTCTTAATGCAAGAGTCTAAAAAAGGGTTGTTTTAGACCCTGTAAGACTTGTGGAAAGCCCAGAATGTATTCTGAGGCCCCACATAAGGATTGTCTTTGCGGCCTGTATCCAGACCACAAGCCCAGAGTATGCAAGTATTGTTGTACTTTCTCCACAGAAACTCTCAAAGACCTTGAGGGTAGGCTGCTTCTCTTGCTGCAAAGGAAAAAAGCAGCAAAATACTTAGAGACCTGGATTGTTTTAGGGTCTTGAAGTGAAGAGGAAGACCCTTCTTTTCCTGGAGGATATATGAGGCTTCTCCTCAGCCTCAAAGTAAAGAGAGGATTGAGGAGGAAAGAGCCACAAAAAGACCTTCATGGGCCTTCTTCTCACCAGAGGTCTGGTTTTGCTTCACCGTCCTACGCTTCACACTCCTTCCAGGGCATCCTCAGCTAACAAAACCCACTCGTCAATGGTCCTGTTGACAAAGAAACGTCAGTCCACGGCTTCCTTCTCCACTGGAACTGGTGCTCCGTCAACGGTTTCATCAGTGACTGCGACTACGCCGATGGTCATGATGATGGCGGCTTTGTTGACTACTGCAATTGGTGGTGTCACTGTCCTCGGCTCCGGTTAAACAGTGTCCGTTCAGCAGGTTCCTTCACTGTCAACGACTCTTCAACCATTGCAGCTGGTTGTGTCGTCGACTATCCCCGTCGATGACCCTCTAGACGAGTAAAAAAGACTGTCTGCTTCTGGAGCCCATGCCTCCTTGTCTGCAGGATTTCTCAAAGATTTCTCCATTACCTCCTTCTCGTCTCCTGGATTTCCAGGAATCTGAAGAGGATGGTCCTCGTGGTCCTGCATACAGTCCCTCACAGCTCAGGCTTAAGTGTCACGACTCGGAGGAAGAAGAGGCAATAGATGATCCGTCTACTTATTTGGAGGGGATTATTCTTTGTCTGATCTAGGGCATCCCAGTTTGCAACGTTTGGGTGCATTTCAGGAGCACTACCCTTATGAGGAACAGGAAGAATAAACTCAGGAACCCTCCATTAATATCCCCATGTCATTGATCACTTATCTCAGGTTAATGCTGAAGGATTATTACAGAAGGTTTCCTGAAGCGAACTCTGCTCCGCAGCCACCACCTGTTCAGGAGACTGCCATTCCTGTGTTGCTGGCTATGCCCTTTTGCCAAAAAACAAGACCTTTCCGCTGCTCGCCAAGCAGGGAATAGAAGAGGTGCCACCCGATAAGCGCAATCTGGGGTTCTATTCTCACTTCTTAATAAAGAAAAAGACAGGGAAATAGAGGCAGATAATGGATCTCAGGTCATTGAACAAGTTCATCAAATCTCAACTCTTCAGAATGTTGTTGCTCCTGGAAATTTTGCTTCTCATGGGTGCGAGGGACTAAATGGCCTCCCTGGATCTTCTGACTTGTATTTTCATGTTTCCATTCATCCAAAACATTGTTGTTCTGTCAGGTTCGAGGTGGCAGGGTGCCATTATCAATTCAGGGTGCTATCCTTCGGGTTAAAGTCCGCTCCAAGAGTCTTAACCAAGTGGCTGCTTTTCTACGGCGAGCCGGTCACCAGGTATTCCCTTATCTGGACGACTGGTTAGTCAAGGCTCCATCACTCCAGATTGCCAGAAGAGCGGCAGACGCTCGTGTTTGACTCTTTCATTCCCTGGGTCTCAGAATCTACCAGAAAATGTCCTCTCAGTCTCCTTCCAGGTCGATAGTATTTCTAGGCGTAAATCTGGATACCAAACTTTCGAAAGCCTTCTCCACAAAAGAAAGCATCTTACGCCTTCAGAGGACAGTATAGTGTCTGTCCGCAAAAAAAGTGCATTTCAGTAAGACATACTAATCCCGCTGCTTCCGCACGGTCACCTAAGGATGAGGCCTCTTCAGGAGCAGCTCAACGCTCAATGGAATCAATCTCAAGACAATATTTCAATCACACTGGTGATGATTTCAGCAATGTCCTTGTGGACAGTCCACGACAATCTCACTATCAAGGTCTTTCCTTCCTCATGTCAAAACCAATGTCAGTATTAATCTTGGACGCTTCCATGGACGGGTGGGGTGCCCACCTACAAGAATTGCAGATCCACTGGAGGTGGTCTGCCCAGGAAGCACAGTGTCGCATAAACCTCTTGGAACTGAAAGCAGTTTTTCTGAGCCTCCAAGCATTCCTGCCAAGAATCGGAAAGTCATCGATCCTGATTCACACGGACAACAACACCACCACCATGTTCTATCTGCTGAAGCAAGGTGGGACAAGATCTCATGCCCTCTTGGCTCAGCAGATCTGGGAATGGGTGATAGCCCACTGAATATCAATACAAGTTCAGCATGTGCCCGGAGTCCAAAACTATGAGGCAGTTTCCCTGAGCAGGGACACCAAGCAGTGTCAGGAGTGGGAGCTAAACGAGGAACAGCTACAAAGCGTTTTTCACTGATGGGCGTGTCCAACCCTACATCTGTTTGCTACGTCACTCAACAGAAAATGCAGGTTTTACGCCAGCAGGTTTCCTCAGCAAGGCTGTCTAGGAAACGCCTTCCACTTCTCTTGGGAGGGAACGTTTGCTTATGCATTCTCTGTTTCCTCTCAATCCAAAGGTTCTGCAAAAGATCAAACAGGAGCCTTACCCGTATAATCCTAATCACCCCGGCGTGGGCGCAACAATATTGGTTTACAGAGCTGTATCATCCATCAGTGTCAATCAAAGTGCACTTGGCGGCAATCTCCATATACAGGCGACGTTCTGGTTGCGTGTCTTTGTGGTCTAACAGAGTGATTAAAAGAGTTCATGAAAGGACTTTTCAAGACCTCCTCCAGTGCTATGGCAATTGAATATTGTCCTGTCACCCTTTAAAACAATTCACAAGTGTGATTTGAAGTACCTCTCACGGAAGATGGCCTTCCTGTTGGCCATCACGTCAGCTAGACGCATTAGTGAAACTCAGGCCTTTACAACGACAAAGCTTTACCTGCAGCTTCTTCAGGATAGAGTAATTTTTCGTACCAATCCATCTTTTATTCCTAATGTTCCTTCTGCATTTCATCGCCATGAGCCAGTGGTTTGCCCTATTTCATTTCAGCTCGATCTTCGCCAGCTGAGTGTGCGCTCCATTCTCTGGACATTAAACGATGTTTAAAATTCTACTTGGAAAGGACCTGGCCTTTCTGAAAATCTACTCAGTTACTCATTGCCTTGTCTGCCCCTAGGAAGGGTCAGGCTTTGATGCTGGCGTTTATTGCTCGCTGACTATTCTATTCTGTCATGAGAGAGTGGCCGCCCTCTGGTTTCCAAGGTCGCAGCTCATTCAACCTGCAAGGGGGCAGCTTCCTCTGCCCTATTTGCCGGAGTGTCCTTGCCTGATATCTGCCGGGCGGCAATGTGGACGAACGTCCATACCTTCACGAAGCATTACTGCCTGGATCCCTGGCAGAAGGTGGATGTAGCAGTTGGCCAAGCTGCTCTGTGACATCTATGCGCATAAGGTGTGGTCTTCTTTGTGTCCTTTTTCTTCTGCAAGTGCTATTGTTGTTATAAGTCCTTAATATGTTTTGAATATTTTCTAATTCAGATGTGTGTCTGAGTGTGTGTGTGTATATTTTGTGAGCTCATGGCATATGCTCTTTATGATTGTTATTCGTATTTGGTTTCTGGGTCGCAAGGTGGGATGTTTCACCTTACCTGCTGCCACTGATCCTTTGGTAACTGCTTACTATTCTAATTCAAGCATGTGAATCTATAAAAGATACAATACTGGAGAAGAAACAATTTACTTACATATACACTGTGATTCTCCAGTATTGATCTCCTTTATAGATTCACATACGACCCTCCTCCTCTTTCATGTTCACCTTCCATACCTCTTATCCCTTTATGGTACTCGTGCTTGAAATCTAAGGTATGGTGGCCCTGCATGGGAAGGAGACTCTATTGTCTACGCTCTGATTGGCATGAGTTTGGATGTTTTAAAACCATGGTAATAGGTTGCTAAAAGTACTCTACTGTTAGCTCTCTTTTTAGTACATGTGGTAATTCTCTCCTGGGTTGGATTAAGCAAGCACAAGTTTATGCGGTGGATCATTTCTTGATCCCCAGCCACATTGAGGGCTTTAAGAATTAACTGGACTGAATGGGAATGCTAGTTAGCCCAATTTAGGTAGAGGGCCACCACCGCAAAGCTTTTATTGGCAGAACAGAATCAAGTCAGTTCTTAGTCCAATCTCATACTGTACCTACATTTTAATATCTTAGCTTTATGATTTTAATAGTAGTTTTTTACACAGTTTACCATAGTATTATCGTAATTTGTTACGGCTGCTTCGAAACATGAAACTGTTTTAATTGATGATGGTTTGTAATGGTTTTAAGTAACTGTACAATACAGTATTACCTTACCTATGGGCATTTGAATGTTGAAGTTTTAAATCTGCTATTTTACTGTTACTGTGGGACTCCAACCATGACGACAGGGAAGATTCAAGCATGTGAATCTATCAAAGATATTGATACTGGAGAACCACAGTGTTCAGGTAAGTAACTTGTTTCTTCTACATCGATCAGACTAGACACCACCGAGTGGACCATCAGCTCTTTATCAGATACATGAGTGACGAAAGGCAAAGCGGTGCAGAAAGTGACCATCTCCCGCTGCATCGTGCTCTGTATTAAGATCTGCTTTGGTTTAGCAAAAAAGCAGTCTAATGTGGTCTTGCAGGCTCATTCAAACAGAGTCAAAGCTGCTTCTAATACTGAGTTTAGCATGCTGAGTGCCTGTCCTGGAAATGTTCCATGCTGCTACGTGAGCGTCACTCCATGTGTCTATGAAACACTACTGTTTGGACAGCCAGGTCAGGCACGATGCCCATTTTCCCCGTTCCATCCTGCAGTTCACAGAACCACCTCCTCTGAGGTACTGCTCTGGTATGTGTTCAAAGGTAAGCAATCTGCAGCTAGAAGTCACTATCAGAAGAACAAGTTACTTACCTTCGGTAACGTGTTTTCTGGGTAGAGACCTTTTCTAACTGCAAATTCCTCAACTTCCTCCCAATTCTGTGAATCGGACTCTTTCACCTAAAAGAACTCCACTTTAGGTATCTACTCACTAGTCCTGACCAATGTGATTTTGGCTCTACGTCTGTGGGCACAGAAGATTCACAAAAGCAACTGAAGTCAGCATGCATGGGTGGCACAAATATAGGCCAGTACGCATCACATCCAGGAAAGACGTTGATGGGGAGCCGCAGGCACAACCTCCTGGCACTCGGGTATACTGCTTCAAAGTTTTCCTGATCCATTCTGTTGCCTGGAGAATATTCTGGGAAGGGATCTGATGTTGGTGTCGCTACCAGAAAAGGTGTTACCAAAGGTAAGTAACTTGTTTTTCTGATAGACATCTAGCCGCAGATTCCTCATCTTAGAATCCTCCCCAGGTACCAGTCTAGATCCGCAAATGCTTTAAGCAGTACCTGTGCGTGTCGGTAGAGCGCATCGAGCAACTCCACTGAGACTTAGTATAGTCTCCAGAATGTGACCACAACAGAGCCCATCCAAGGCCTCCCCCGATGCGCTGAAGTCTGTTACTTCTTTTCCGCGATCCGATCTGCAGAACCTCTGCCCGTTTTTTGGCCTACTTGATATTTTTTCATCGGAGCAGTGTGTCTTTTTTCTACCCTTAAATATTCTCTGGGTTCAAGCCTTGAGAGTCCTGTAGACCACTAATGTCTGCCATGGACCCTCAGTCGGTTTGCATGTGGTGGCTGGGCGAGTACCATGACGCTGAAGAGTGCGACCCCAGTCGCCAGCTCCGAAGCACGCAGTGAATGTTGTTTGAAGGTCATTGCGGCTCAGATGTCACAGTCATCAAAGTCTTCTCATTGTCCTCTGTCCCCTAAGTGGCTCTATGGACAACAGCGCATCCTTACTAAGAGCCGTTCCCGTAGGTGTCATTCTCCTTCAACGTCTAAAGGTAAGTCTTTGCGTCTGCAGTCAAGGCGCCTCCAGCCTTAGTCACCTACCACTGGTTCCCGCTGTTCTTGTGAAGTGTTGGGGCATCAGTCCACCCTACTTTCCCACCTATCTTGGAGCCATGGCTTCTTTGACCCAGTTGAGAGAATATTCTCAATCTCTTCCGCCAGTAGGTGCTCCCATGGGCCTCAGGTCCTACTCCTGTGTCGACACCTTAGCGGCACTGATGCACAGCCTGTCGAAGCTCTCACCTTCGGCTCCTGCGTCTGGTCTGCCAACTCTAATATCTGCATCGGGCTCCTGTCTGCCGGCTCCCATAGTGGTGCAGTCTACCCTGATTGACGCTCCTTCCAACGTTGAGGCGTTGCCTTCTGTTACGGCGTTGGATGTGGCACCAATGGAGCTGACCGTCTCGGACTCCCTTCCTCTGATTTTTCCTTCTGAGGACCATGGTTGTGGAAGCTCTTCTAACAGTGTGGTGTGTCCCCCTCCCATTTCCCACACAGTTCCACCTATGGAGTCTAGCTTGTTACTTGTCTTAGGTGATGCCAGTGGCTTAGAGTCCTCTCCAACCCCCGGTCTCTTCCTGGTTTGGCTACAGAGGGAAGTTCTGTTCTGGCGACATGCTAAATTGTTTCGATAGTCCTGGACTCGCAACTTCCTTCTGTGGAATTGTCAACAGGCCCTTTAATTGGCGTTCTACATCCTCACTAGTCTAGCGTTGAGCTTGTACTTCCTTATAGTGACGTTTTTATTTTTTATATCCGGTTGGGTACTTGGGGTAACCTGAAACAGGGCTCTCCTGTCTCCTTCGACATTTCTCTACTAAGAGCTTTGTGTTTCAGGCTGCTTAAGCAACCCAAAATATTGATTTACTCCCTCCTGTCTCTAAGGAAAGAGAGGCCAGGAAATGTAATGCTTGTGGTACGTGTATTTTTTCCTCTAGCTCTGCCCTGCGCTCTCTGAACACTTCTTGTGTCCTCACCCGCTTCTCTCACGCCTTGTGGGACTCCGTGAAACACCTTTTGTCTTCCCTTCCAGAAGAAGCCTGAAATGCTCTTGTGCCCCTGGTACGAGATGGGCAACAGGCTGCCCCTCTAATCATCCGCTTTGGTATTGGTACCACTGATGTTTTTTTATCGGACTATGGCCTCTTCCATAGCTCTACGTCAGCGTGCATGGTTACATACTTGTAGGTTTTCAGAGGCTGTGCAAACTACTTTAACTGACATGCCTTTTGATGTTGCCACCGTTTTTGGTACGCATGCCGACTCTGCTTTATGCTGGTTCAGAGAAAGTTATGGTGGTACGGAGTTTAACTCTTGTTGAATTAGGGTTGTCAGGGGCAGTTTCTTTCCCCTTGTTTTGATTCTTATCCACGATCATAGGGCAGATTACTTCTCTCCCTTCCAGGGTTACACCTGGTGTGATCTTCCTGCTTTTCGCAGATGCTTTTCTTCTCAATTATGCTGTCGGTGACGGTTTTATGTCCGGCCATCTGGAACATCTCTTGCTTTGCGGTGTCTTTAGAGTCTGTTCTACGGCATCTTTTTGTTGCTTGATTTTTCCTTCCCTAGTACTTACTCTGTGGTGGGTATTCGGTTTCTGTTGTGCAGATGCACTATAGCCTTGTTCTCCCTTTTCGCGTACCTAATTGTGTATGCCTTAGAGGCATTTTGTGAGCTATCTATGCACTTAGTATCCCTCAAAGGGACTTAGATTTGATCTTTTCTCTACCCCTTAGGTCCATGTGGGTGACACTGGTACCAAAGGCAGGCACACACTTTGGCCTGGTTAGCGTTCGTTCCGGGCGTTGACTCTCTTTGGTGTGGACCTTCTCTTTGTTCTGTTTTCCTTTTCTTAAGCACCCCACCTGCCACTGAGGGTCCTCATCATTAAAATCACTATCAATTATTTGTGCGTATTACTCATCCACCTGTTACCTATCGATACGCCACTTGTGTTCGCCTAGAACCATGTGCTCCGAAGTAGTCACAAGGCAACAGGCCAGTGTTCTACAAAACACCTGAAATAATCAGGTAAACGACCCCCACTGTCGCCATGGCAACCACAATCCTAAATGAATGCCCACTTTACGAGGTTCAAGTATACAAACACTTGACACATCACAGAACAGGCTTTCACAAAGTGCAGGAAACATCACTTCCAGCTGAGCTTAGACGGGGGCAGAGGAATGCAACATTACACCCGAGTTCACAAACTTCTAACACTCGCGTCCTCTCACTCTGGGATTCCTCTCATACCTGAAGCACTTGAGGCACTCGGCCCCTTCCCGTGAAGCACTAATACTCTCAACTACATTCTCTGGCATGTCAGCCCTTGTCCTGAGCGTGCAACTTATACAACACACAGGTTCAGTGGTGAGCGCCGAACACACTCATAAAGAGGTCAGAAGCACATTGCATATACCATCCATTGCACGAGCAAATGGTGGGTAAGACCCAAGCACACGGCTCCTAACCAATCACCATACTTTACACCATCACTTATATGCACTGAGTGTGAGACACAAGCACCCAGCTGCTTATGAATCATGGCCACCATCCCTTACATGAGCTACGTGTGAAATGGCTCACAGCTTTTTACCAACCACCGCCCATTAAACCATCCCACAGATGCACCAGCACACAACTGCTTACTAAACAAGCATTGGCATAGCCAATAGGTCTCGCCTTTAGGACATTAGAAGTGTTTAGCAATGCAACAGTTGATGTTGCACTTCGGATATTGTGCTGCATAATTAAATACTTATAAGGTTCCAAAGGCGAGACCTATTGGCTATGCCAATTCTTGTTCTCAATTTGTTTCTCTGGATAGCTTCCTTGATCTGTGGGTGCTCTTAATTCGTTGTATGTGTCTGCTGCGGCTGAGCACTGTGTATTCTCTTTCTGTTAGTTTGAGCCTGAATCCTACTTCGGAGGACACAGAGTAGGGATGAGCGCCAGACTTCTGGAGTAAGCTGTGGTTCAGGGGACCCCATTCCCCCAACAACTGAGAGTGGCAGGAGAAGTGGCTCTTCTGCAACCACAGAAGAATTGAAGGCAGAATTAAAAGATGGAGCGCAGGAAATGGCATGGGAGGTGAACAAGAGAAGGGGACAGAATAGAAAGGGGAGGAGGTTTAAAATGCAGGCTCAACTGCACGGGGAAAGAAAATTAGAATGAAAGATGGGTAGAGTAACCGGATGAAAGGAGGGCTGGGAGGTCTGCTGCTTCTAAGGGGCTATGTGAGGAGACCAGAGCGTCTTGCGGGTAACTGTAAACATTAAGCCTCCAGGCAGAAAACTAAGAATGGGGGCGGAGAGTAAGAAAGACAGAAGAAAATAAGCACCAGAGGTGGGCTGTAGGAAAGAAGGGGAAAAAAACAGGAGACTAGAGCAGAACCGTGAGTCGGAATTTAGAAAGCATCGCGGCACCGACGCTTTACTTTTAATGGTAAAAGTAAATTGCTGGTGCTGCGATGATACCAAAAGTAAAGAAATAGAAAAAAACATCTATTTCTTTACTTTTGCTGTAATCGCGGCACCCGCGCTTTACTTTTAACGTTAAAAGTAAAGCGCGGGTGCCGCGATAATAGCAAAAATAAAGAAATAGCAAAAACCTATTTTTTTTACTTTTGCTATAATCGCAGCACCCGCAATTTACTTTTAATGTTCAAAGTAAAGCACGGGTGCCGCGATCATAGCAAAAGTAAAGAAATAGATGTTTTTTTCTATTTCTTTACTTTTGGTATAATCGCGGCACCCGCGCTTTACTTTTAATGTTAAAAGTAAAGCGCGGGTGACGCGATTATAGCAAAAGTAAAGAAATAGAAAAAAACATCTATCTCTTTATTTTTGGTATAATCGTGGCACACACGCTTTACTTTTAATGCTAAAAGTAAAGCGTGGGTGCCGTGATTAAGCGATCCAATCGCAATTATAAACAATTAGTGGTGCGCGCGCACCACAGAGGAGAAGGGGGAGGGAAGCATGTCAGCTAGGTGAACGCGCGCTGCTGCACGTGCTAGCCACTGTCGGGAATGGGCGTTTTAAAGGCCCAATCGCGTGCCGTTTTTTCTATAAAAATTTTTTTTTTAAAGCACACGCAACTCAATACAAGGTTTTTTGAATGACATCACATTTTATTAACATCATAAAAAGGGAATATCATCCATTTTTTTAAAAATTATATAACTGGTGCTCACACATAAATACGTGACAGTGCGTGAAGTGAGAGTGCTGAGTGGCAATAAAGCTTTATATCACATTGAAAACAGTAGTCAGACTCACAATTAGTTCATTACAATCAAAGAGCTTTGAATATGAGGTTGACGGCGTTTGGTCTATTCAAATTAAGATCATCATCAGGCCATATAAAGTGAGAAAACGTTGAATTAGTGAGACGGCCTGTGCCGGGTGAATAAATCGCTATAGAAGTTCATCGCATGGTATTGCAAGAGAATCGCCGGGCGAGCTTGAATTTGGCGAGATCTCGTGGGAGATGGGAGACAATTTCAGTGTGAATTTGAGGCTGGGTGAATCGCTAGGGGATGGATCCTGGGGTCGACGCCACCGTGGCTAAATTGGCCGGGTGGGCAAGACTTGGCAGGATCTTGTGAGAAAGGGAGACAATTCCAGAGTGGATTTGAATCACGGTTAATCACTAGGGAATGGATCCTGGGGACGACGCGTCTCACCAATTCAACGTGCTCTCACTTTATATGTCCGGATGATGATCTTAATTTGAATAGATCAAAACGCTGTTCTCCTCATAATCAAAGCTCTTTGATTGTAGTTAACTAATTGGGAGTCTTCAACTACTGTTTCCAATGCGATATCAAGTTTTATTGTCACTCCGCACTCTCACTTCATGCACTGTCATGTATTTTTTATGTGTGAGCACTAGTTAAATATTTTTTTTTTAAAAAGGATGATATTCCCTTTTTATGATGTTAATAAAATGTGATGTCCTTCAAAAAACCTTGTGTCCACACATGTATTGCTTACTGAGTCCAATCAGGATCCAGTGTTTAGTAACTACATTTGAGTAACACAAAGTCGAGGAATTAGTAGCCTTGCTACCCGAGGACCCTTTCAGGCCTCTCGAAGACCATTGTTTTCCTAAAACATAGTACCCCGCAGGTCATAGTATTTTGGGGTTCCCTTGTTATCAAAACACATCCCTCCTCAACTACAGCAGCCTTTTAATTGCTTTAGGTCGGGAAGCTTCTTATAAGACCTTCTCTCTTCCGGTCTCTCTGTTTAGGGTGAGACCTCAACTTACCTGTGATGGAGCATTAACCAAACTTATAGAGCTAAACTCTGAATTATCTATGTATGAATTATTTCAGCTTGAATGTCATTGAAATGCAAACCTACTTAGCTGACCCTCTGCACATGAACACTGTGCCAATGTTATTTCGCCAGTGAAGAATGAAATAGTGAGGCACGCAGTGAACATTGTGATGATGGGCAATTGTGTACACAAAAGAGAGGCATCCTACTGCAACTTCAGGTGCTTGTGGTAGCATCAGCTAGAGTCGGAAGCAGTTATGTGACACCACACAAAGCCCTCTGAAATGGGGACGCAACTACAGTACCTTTCCCTAAATATTAGATTGCATATGGAGCTCTCGATATGGCAGCCATTTCCTTGCGATTTAAAACATTAATCATATCACCTCAGACTGCCTGGGATACCTTCAAGTCAGACGGAGTAGAGTATTTTGGAGCTATGGAGTATTCTGTTTGGTGGAAGACATTGATATTTTAGTTGGTGATAACATCCAACTTTAGGCTAGTACAGTTTAAAATATTACACATTTTGCTTGGGTGAGATTTCATGCCATTAACTGGATACTCGTGGTAAACGGTCTCAAAGGAAGCAGTAAAGAGGAGTACCTTGATTCATAACCTCTGCTATTGCCCTATGGTCCTGAGATTGTAGAAGAGTTTTGAGAAGAAAAAAAAATCAGGTGATCACGTTTTTTTTACTTATAAGCTAAAACTTTTATTTGACATAGAAAGATGTTGACTTGTGTTTGGCTGTTGCCTGTAGGGACAACACTGAAATGGGGTACCACAGTGATACCAGCAGGGTTGATTTTATACTTGGCTGTAGAAGAATATGTCTACTATCAGATTGGCTGTCCAAAGAAAAAATAGAATGACTGCATCTCTTGGGACTCTGGTAACTCTACTGTGAGGTCACCTGCAATTGACGAATTGTAATGCAAAATATATGAAAATTTGGTTTTTACAAGGGCTGTTTTCTCCACTCAACTATATGCATGCTTGCATAAACCAAACAAATGAGTGTAAAAAAGTGGGGGGGGGGGCACATGCAATCTTCAGATTAGTTTAACAACCGGTACTGTATAAAGTAATTGAAATGTGCTCATGTGTTTATCCTTCTGTGTATTTGTTTATTAATGTGTTTTAGTTTGTGTGAAAATTACCATTTGACGTTGATTTCTTGCCTTTACATGAAGTTGTTCTGCAGGTTGCCCGTCAGCATCAGTTAGCCTTGTTTGTAGGTATTTCCTTTAATTGCAAATTAAACAACTTTCTAAATCAGCCCTCTCAATTAATCAGCTCTTTTTATTCCTATTTTAGGAACATCTTTCATATTTTCATTTTGTTGGACGGATCATGGGGATGGCAGTGTTTCATGGACATTATATAGATGGCGGCTTTACTCTACCTTTCTACAAACAGTTGCTGGGCAAGCCGATCACCTTGGATGACATGGAATCCGTTGATCCAGATCTTCATAACAGTTTAGTCTGGATACTGTATGTACCATTTAATATAAATCGGACAGTGTGCCCCACATTTATCTAGTGGTTATTCTTCGGTATCCTTGTTCAGTATTTTATGATATAAATCAAGGTAACATAATTTGTAATTTTTTTAATATATCCCATTCTGACAGAAGCCAGAAATTACTGACATACCCATAAACGAAAGGGCGGCAGGGTGCAGCAAAAGTTATGCACTAATATGTAAGAAGGGCACAAAATGAAAAGGGTTTTAGGCACAAGATCTCTGGTATTAGTTGATCATTGTAGGAATGCAGATGGATAGATAGATTAAAAGGAATATACCATTTATAGAATACTAACGTGGAGAAGGAAAAATAGTCAAGATATCATTATGCATTTCCAGCCCCTCAGGTAAGAAATAACTTGGGCATGTTTGTAAAGTAGCCTATTCACTAAATTATTGAACAAACTGAAATGTGGTCTGATCCTAGCTTCCCCGATCAACAAATACTTGGTTTATTTGCAAAACAAATGAGCACTTAGAAATTGGTTACATGTCAGTATTAATAACTGTGTAAAACATGTGAACATTTGTAACTAAATCCTAGATTTATTTGATTGAACTTGTCTAGGCTTACTTGTTTCACTGCACAAAGTTTAAGTAAGTTGGTTGAGAATTATGATTGTCTTAAAGTGTGTAGTGGTAGAAATATGTGAGAAGAATATTTAAACATTAAGGTAAAAATGCAAAAGTCTAGTGGTTTAAATTCAGATTAAAACACAAATGTACGTACTGCAAACAATTTTATGAATAGAGCTGGAGTCTGGTTTGACCTAATGGGTTCAGGTGAACAAGGGAAGAAACCATGAAAAATACAAGTTTTCCAAATGAGACGTTCCTTTCAGGTATCTTACACTGCTAAGGAATGGAAAAAAGAAGTGGTGTGCAACAAGTATTTGTATCGGTGTCTAATGTGTGCCTGACTGGTCTGCACCAGCCTGTCACTTCTTGACCTGTTTCTGTCCCCCGGAGGTGGATCTTTTGCTCTTGTGGTTCAGAAAATAAGCTTGGAGGGGCTTCAAACCGCAAGCAGGAACAGCGTAGAAAGGTGGTGAACCTCAAAGGCTTCATGTCCTTTGTTCTGCTGACCAGGGCCTCTCCAGCTAGTGCAGATGCCTGCCCCCTCCTCCTGACCAAGCCCCACTTTTGGCCGTACGCTCAGCGGTAAAAATAACCAATCAAGAGAGGTGTGTTCTCTCAGCCAGGACCACCCCTAAGGTGTCCTAAACTGAAGTGACCACCTCCTTTGAAAACCCTCCATATTGGTTTAGAGGATATAGCCAGTAGGGTTACGGGTATGCCCCCTCCCCATAGGAATTGTGTAGTCACCCTAAAGATAAGTAGCCCATTTGTTACTACCTTCTAACACCTGTAACGCCCCTAAATTGAGTATTTAAGGGCACCCCTAAACATTAATCCTCAGTTACTGATGACCTACAAAGAAGAGCCGTGGAGCAGTGAGGAGGATGTTTTAGAGGAGACTGAGGAGTCGCAGGGATCCGATGCAGAGGGTGCAGCATCAGTTGACTTGAAAAAAACTGATTTGCCATAAAAAGGAACCAAACAAACATGTGCCATCTCCAAAGAAGTGTGTGCCTACAGTGTCTCATGGTTAAGGTGGATCCAAACTGAACATTTTGGATTTGTTAACCCTAAAACAGTCTTTGCTGTCATAATAGTCTGCTGTAGACTGCAAACCAAAGAGTTCCTGGGTTTTAAGCAAAAGATACCAGTGGTGACGAAACGTCACACTCCACCTCAACTCTGAAAGTGGATAAGCATGGAAGTAAGCAAGAACAACAAAGGAGGAAGTATGTTCCAGTGCCAAACAGACAGAATGGCTCAGTGATCAATGCCAGATAGTGACGTTGACCGGAAAAAGAGTCACTTCGAAGCCAAAATTGCTGAATTACCGTAGAAAAAGCAGTTTAACGATATCTTGAAGGAGTGAAATATTCCCCTTAAATCCTTGAAAAATAGACCTAGGTAAGAGGGCTACATAGATCTGGAACCCCTAGTAACACCTTAGCTGCAAGAGGAGTTTTACGAAGAGTATGATCAACTTAGGGCACAAGGAGGACTTAAATGGGAAGGAAGGCACATGGTAGAATCAAGAGGCGGACTCTCCTGATGAGGAGATTGATGTCTACCCAACAAGGTCATCATTCTTAGGTGACCTACCATAATACAACACAGGGGTTATAAGAGGAGCACACACATGCAGGCACAGCTTGAGTTGAATCTGGCAGGGGCATGCTTCCTATCAGAGGCGCTTCTACCATAACAGAAGAAGAGCAAATTCCTAACCATGCTTCCTAGCATTATAGCTCAGAGCAAAGATGCTTTTAGGGAAGCAACTTCCTCAAAAGCAGTCATTCCAAAGGTGGAAAATACATACAAGCCTTTAAGCCATAAAGGCAATATATATGATGGGGAATGCAACGGCTGACTCATAATGGTGTCAACAGGAAGACATACATCCCAGTGTGCATAAGGTCGCAACCAGAAAATGAGATCAAAAGCATGGATGCAGTAGGCCGAATGGTGTAGAGTAGCCACCAAGTTGCTAATTCAAATGCCCTGCATGGCAGATATAGCTATCAGCATTGGGAAACATTGAAGATCTCATCCAGCATCTGCCAGAGCAATACAGAAAGAGGTGCAAAAGCAGTAATATGCGAGTGTAAGATATTGCTGACACATGCTTCAAGTCCTCCATGGATGCTGCTTACACAACCAGCAGGCAGATGTACACCACACTAAGGTGACAAGCCTGGCTCAGGGTCTTGGGTTTGAAGCCCGAAGTTCAGGCATCAGTATTCAACATGTCTTTCAGAAGTGAGTTTCTGTTTGGAGCAGCGATGGATGAATCCCTGAAAAAGCATAAAGGCAATCTGACCAGACAAGTCAAAGGTTCATTCAAGACACACCAGCTACTCAGAGATCAGTGAAAAGGCCTGCTTTCCCGCAAATGCAATAGCAAATCCAAAGTCGGGGAGCCATCCCATAGTGGCTACATACACCGAGTGCAAGGAAGGCACTCATGTTTGAGCTAGAGCATGAGGAAATAGCCACTCCATGAGGAGATGTAGCATCCTGCACTAATAATTCTCAACAGATGAGACTTTGGCAGGTAAAACAAGTGGGGGCAGACTGGGAGGTTTCTTTGAAGAATGGAGGAAAATCTTTTCCAACAAGTTGGTTTTGAACATTATAAATGGAACTGGAGAAAATATCCCCAAACATCAACCAAATCAGTGAACTCGCAAAGGAGAACAAAAACTTATAACAGAAAGTACATGTTATCCTGAAGAAGTAGCAAATAAAGTTCTAATAAAATAACAGAACTGGAAAGGTTATGAATTGCTGCTAGATTGCCAAACCGATATGACACAGCCTATCATAAACTTCAAATTACTTAACAAGTGCATCTGATAGAGACTACTAGCCACAGATTCCTTCACGTAGAATTATCCCCAGGCGTGAGACTGGATCCGGAAACCTTTTGCCATGGCATCCCTGAACTCCGGGGGCGGGGCGGCATCACTCGACTCCGCCCATGCATCGTCCGCGTACGTGACGTCAGCGAGGTCACATAAGTCCCACCCTGGCACGCCTACGTCAGTTTTTTCCTTTTCCACGTGCAATGCGGATCCGGTCTCTGCTACGGGCCTGTTTCGGGACCCATTTTTTCTTCCCCGTTGTCTAATTTTTGGTGGAACAGTGTGCGAATGCCTTCGGGCTTCAAGACTTGCACGTCATGTGGGCGTCCTATGTCAGTGATGGACCCTCACCTCATTTGTATGTGATGTTTGGGGGAGGATCACAGTACCACTGACTGTGAGGCGTGCCAACAGTTGAAGCCGAAGTCACTGTGGGAGCGCCGCATGAAACTGCTCTCAGCGCGCCTCTCAAGGTCGGCTTACTCTCCTCGATCAGCCTCAGCAGACTGCTTTAGATATGGCCGTTGTCGTCGTCCTCGCCCTTCCCCGATGTTGCGAGAGCGTCACTCCACCGTGGGTAAGTGTCACAGTTTGTCCCCGGGGACTGGTGTTCGGCATGCCCGGGGCATGGGCTCTCAGCGGGTGATGCGGCTCGTTTGTGAACCTCCTGTCCACTGTTTCCCAGTTGCCCTTGCTGTGGAGTGCGTTTTATGGCCATTTGAGTCCTTCTTGCTGGGACTATGGTGTTGTTGGCTGCTGGACGTCCCTTTGTGTGTGCATTTTTGCCCGGGTTGTTTGTACATACTTGGCCTGGTGACGGAGCATCGAGAGTCCAGATGGAGACTTATGCAGCGGCTTTGTAGGCCTCGCTGGCGTCTCCTCCTCCTTCCCCTCCTGGGACGTCAGCGGATCCCTTGCCTTGCGCGGGGCCCTCCGCTGTGCCTCCGATGCGACTGGTTCGGATCCAGGCTTGGAGGATGTGTTACTGTTGGAGTGCGGCTCTTCGGGGGTCCCTCCTTCAGACCATCTTTTGGAGGTTCTCCACCAGGGCTCTGGTGGGAGGGAGATCTTGCTTCCCTTTGAGGGTTCGCTCCTTTCTTCCCTGACGGGGGCTTGGAGGCGCCCCGCCTCAGGGGATTTGGTGCCTCACCACCTTTTGCACCGGCACCTTCCGGCGCTGCGTGACCCGGCATTTCTTTCCCTCCACCCCTCTGCCTCCAGTCCACTTCTGCAGACTGCTTTTCCCTCCCTGCCGCCACTGTTGACTCCACCGTCCCGGGAGGCCCGCTGGTTGGACTCTAGGGAGTGCAACACGTTCGCATCGACCAGCGCTGCCCTACGGGCCCTTAACACCTTGTGTGTTGGCTAGGGCCTCCTCTTGTTTGTGGGACTCGGCTGAGTCTTTGGGATCCGCTGCTTCCCAAGAGACGGTTCAGATGGATTTATAGCATCATGCGCTGGATGGCCGGGAGCTAGCGGCGTTTATTCTCCGCTCTGCTCCGGACATCTCGGAGTTGCTTGGCTTCGGGACAGCGTGTCCCCTGAAAATATCTGGGAGCGGCTGATTGATCTTACGTTTGATGGCAGCTTGCTATTCCATGCCCCGGCTGACTTCGCCATCCAAAGGTTCCTGGCGGGGCTCCATCCTCCTCTTCCGCCCTATCCTCTTCCACCTCCTTCCCCTCCTCAGTGACTGCTGAGTTGAGCCGGTTCTGGGATTTTCTGTGGGCCAGTTGCCCTTGCTGTGGAGTGCGTTTTATGGCCATTTGAGTCCTCCTTGCTGGGACTATGGTGTTGTTGGCTGCTGGACGGCCCTTTGTGTGTGCATTATTGCCCGGGTTGTTTGTACAGACTTGGCCCTGAGATTAGGCCTTAGTTTTTCTCTTGGGCTGCTTAACAAGCCTTCCGCTGGGATTTCTTTCCTCAGGGCTCTTTTTGTCTTTTTTCTCTGCTGTGGAAGTTCTTCCAAAGAGGGTTCCCATATCTTGGGACTTACCATACCCTATGTGGGGTAGTGGTAGCTGTTGTATAGCTTGCGCTCGGCTAGGGAATTCTGGTTGCCTTCGGGTGCCGGTTCTCCATGGCGTTTATGTATGTTGCTTCTTGAGGTCGAATGCGCGGCCCCTCTCAGTGGTGTGTTTGGGCATTTCCTCATCTTCCTGCTCCTATCTTGAGGCTGGAATGATTGTGTGCTCCCTTGTCAGGCGTCGCCTGCCCGGTCTTCCTAGGCTCCGGGCTGTTCTTCTTGCTTCTGGCAGCTTATGACTGTCGGCACTGTTCTGACTGGCCTGTTGCTCTCCATCTGGAAGGGGCTTGCCTTCCTTCCCCTCATTTCCATGAGCCCTCTAGCCTTCTTCTTCGTCTTCTTCCTCCTCTTCCTGTCTTGGCATTGGATGGAAGCTCTGTTGCCTTGTAGGGGAGTGGGGTGCTTGGGCCTCTCTGGTCTTGCTGTTGGTTCCTCTGCTGTGAGTGTATGGGCCTCTTCAGTCTTCTTTCTTCCTCCTACATCCTCTTGGGGTCGGTAGTGTTCTGTTTGTGGGGGTTCCTCTTGCCTGGCCGGGATGAGGTTACTTACCTGGTCCGCAGATCTGGTCCCCTGTGGGACCCTTTGTTCTTTTCAGGCTGGTGGGCTCCTTTCGCAGACCCTCCTTCCCCGTGGGTATTGCTAGGGTATCTATTCTACGTGAAGGAGTTTGCGGCTAGTAGTCTCTATCAGATGTACGAGTTACTTACCTTGGGTGAAAATGTATCTGGTAGAGACGATTCTAGCCGCAGATTCCTTCACGGCCAGCCCTTCCTCCCGGTTCTCCGAGGACCCTTGGGTTGGTCTTCGGTACTCTCCTCCCAGTGGGGAGCTGTGCCTCCTGTGAGTGCCTTCTTTTGCTCTTGACGGGTGGGTCCCTCTGGTTGCGATTCATTCCTCCTCTTGATTCTTGGAGGATGGGGTTAAGGTGCTGTTGTGCCCCGCTGCTCTGGCTGCTCCAGGTGTGGGGGGTTTTGCCTTCAATCTCTGTCCTTCCCTCCCTTACCTTCCTCTTGCCGCTAGGGTTCCTGACCCCTCTGCTAACCTCAGAATAGGGGTCCTCTGGCCATGCCTTGGTCCTCTGGCCATGCCTTGCTCTTGTTCCTTGGGGGGTGGTTGCCCTCTGTGCTGGGTGGCTTGGAGGTTTGTTGTTCCTGTCTGTCTTGGGATTGGCTCCCCTTCCTTGTTTCTGGCTGGGGGTGGTAAGCCCGCTTCATGGGTCATGCCTTTTAAGCATGTTCCTTGTCTCCGGGAGGAAGGGGGGGAAGGCTGTATACATACTGGCAGGGTGGCTGCTCAGGGCTCTGATCTGTTCTTTCTTCTGCCCCTGCTTTTGGACACTGCAGTGTTGCACTGTTCCTTATGGTGTTGTTGTCTCCATTCTCTTTTTTCTGCTCTTTCGCACATTGTTCCCATGCTCCCACAGTTTTCTGTCTGGTGGGTCCGCGTTGTGGTGCGGTTAAGTTCTCCAAAGAAAACTGACCTAGGTGTGACGGGGTGGAACTTATGTGACCTCGCTGACGTCGCGTATGCGGACGACGCCTGGGTGGAGTCGCGTGATGCTGCCCCACCCCGGCGCGCAGGGATGCTGTGGCAAAAGGTTTCCAGATCCAGTCTCATGCCTGGGGATAATTCTACGTGAAGGAATCTGTGGCTAGAATCGTCTCTACCAGGTACATCGTCACCAAAGGTAAGTAACTCCTACATCAAGACACAAGTTCAGGAGGACCACCGAAGTAACTGAGGATGCCAGACTTACAGGAAGTCATCTCAAGGTTACAGAAGAGAGACCACAACAGCAACCAAATGATGTGTCTCAGGTTTGTGGTGGAAAACGCATCAGGTCAAAGGACTGCGGTATGGAATAGTCGGCTCAGTGGTTCATACTTGTCTCACAGTAGTTGTTGCACACCTGCAAAGGCAGAAATTAAGTGCCTCCCTACCTGGACAGCTGGCTGGTAAAGACAATCTCTCAAACATGGTGCCAGAGCTGAGTATGAATGAATGAATGAATGATATTTATTGTTGGTTACTGAAAACCATTACATAAAACCAGAAGTACAAAAGTTATCACAATACAAAAGTTAAAATCAAGGAAATTTCAAAAATCAAATTATATAGTTACTCCAAGAATGCAAAGAAGCCAGAGAAAAGGTTCAAGGACCGGCAGAAGGCTCTGTGATCCGACCAGTAGAAGTCATCAGCATTTCCCGTGCTTGGAAGATAAACTTCCCAAAGACAGCCATGTGCATAACCCTGGACAGGGTATAAAGGTGAAAAATCCCATCCTTTGCAGAGCGTAACCCAGAATGTCTAAGTAATGGCCTAAGATAAAGGCTGCGGGGTGTCCGCAGGGCAGGGCAACAAAAGAGAAGATGTGCCAATGACTCCCGTCTGTAGCTGCAGAGCCTGCATTCCTGTGCTCCTGGGCGCGCCTTGCCACACGGGTAAAGTTCTTTAAGGGCAATGGGTGTAATCTATAGGCCAAGATCTTATGGAGGGCTGCACTTCCCACTGCCTGCGTGAGATGCTGTTTAGGAGTGTTCAGGATGTGCGGGAAACACAGGGTCTCATGCAGGTCTTTTCTTCTCCTCAGGGACTCCAGATCCAGTTCCCGTGACCGCGCACACACTTGTTTTTTAATCGCTTTTTTGATGGCGGAGTATGTAACATATTCAGGATTCCAGGAGTCCATGGCAAGGTTGAGATGGGCCTTAGCCACTTCAAGGGTGGCCGCCCAAGGATTCCCTGGCTCTCTGAAAATACATTTCAGGACGGCCTTCAGTGTGTTCTCTTGTGCCGCCATAGTTAGAAAATAGTATTTGCTTAAGGCGGCCAGCTCTTCCAGGTTTTGCTGGTTGAGTGAGAACTCCAAGCGAACGACTGTGTTTCTGGTGCAGCTTGGGAGGTGGAAAAGTTTCTTATATGCCCTGCAATTAATTTTTTCTAGTTCATGGCTCAGTTTGCCCGGGAATGCCTGGAGGGCGTAGTTGAGTGCCGGCATGAGCTTGGCTTTAAGCACTCTGTTAATGGCCGTGGTAGACGGACTGTATAGGGAGGCTTGCAGCTTACAGATGGCATAGGTGATGGATTTACCTTTGGCCTTGATTGACTTAAGATGGGCACTTGGGAGCCCCGACTCCTGAAAGCAAATGCCCAAGTAAATATAGCGCTGTGTGCTTTCCAGAAAAAGATTACCTAGCCTCCATTTCAAAGATTTTTTCCTTGGGTAATGCCCGAATATAATTACCTTTTGATTTAGATCGATTAGCTACAAGCCTATTTTTGTCGTTGTATACGGCAAGTGCCGTCAGCGCCTTTTGCAGCCCCATTCTCGTGTGGTCGAAAAGGACCAGATCATCAGCATATTGCATAAAGTATATTTTGTGTCCGCCGATCTTTGGAGTGGCCAGGGCGGCGCCAGTCAAGGCCCTCTCCATGTCCGCTGTGTATAAGTTGAATAGTAATGGGGCTAGCACACACCCTTGCTTTAGGCCTCTATCTGTGTAGATCTTAGCAGAAGCATGGTCCCTTGAGAGTTTGATACGCACCCAAGTTTTTTGATACAGGGACTGTATCGCTCTTAACAGCCCCGGATTGATGTTCCATTGGACCAGCTTATGCCACAGAATTGCGCGATCGACCCCATCAAACGCCGCCAAGTAGTTAATAAAGCAGGCGAAGAGGGGAAAACTTTTGCCTATCCGTGCGAGATGCGCCAGGAAAGAAAGAGCGATGATGTTGTCAACTGTGGCTGACCCAGGCCTGAATCCGGTTTGGCAGAACGGAAGAATGCCAGCTGCACTTGACCAGTCTGCGAGGTCCCTCAAGATGGCGCTAGCGTAAGCTTTACCCTCAATATCCAACAAGGCAATCATGCGGTAATTGGCGGGTTCCGATTTTGGGCCTTTTTTGTGAATAGGCTGTAAAAGCGAGCCTCTCCACGATTCTGGAATTTCCCCCCAGAGCCAGCATTCGGAGTACAGATGGGTCAGGTTTTTGGTCCAAAAGTCAATATTTGCCTTGAATAAATGCCCAGGAAGCCCATTGGGGCCCGGTGCGGCATTTTGTCTAATGTTTTTTAAGATTTTAAAAACCAATGATTTTTCTGGTGGGGACGTCATCTCGATGGTAGGATCAAGGTAGTCTCCAGGAATTGGTGTTACATTTTGCATGTGTGCGTGACCGTCATTGGTATATAATGCCTTGACATGGGCGACCCAAATAGAGGCTTCAAGGGCATTTTCTCTATGATTTGGGCCTCGTCCCATGTTGCATATGTAGTTCCAAAACTGCTGTGATTTTCCCGGGCTCAGAAACTCAAATATAATTAACCATTGTGTTTCATAATGAGCTCGTTTTGCGGCCCACACCTTTTTTGCATGACTTTTTTTGGCTTCTTGTAATTCCTTCTTGTTTTGTTCTGTTCTGCTTTTGTGGAACCGTTTACGTTCCTTGTTTAGTGTTTTGGCACTTTTTTAGATTTCTGTATTATGACCCTAATTAGGGGGAGGACACCTGTGCGACGCACTATTCTGATTCCCACGAAGAACCACCGCCAGGGTCTCTAATGTAGCATTCCAGCTTTCTATTGCGCCATTTTTCTGAACATTCGATGGCCAACCTGTCCACTGATTTGCCCAGCTATTAAATCTGGTTATGGTGGTTTGTTCCCATTTGATCCCTCTGGGCAGCTTTATCAATTCTTCTCCATCGGCCGCTCCGATGTGTTCAAGCTTGTGGCGTTGGTCCACGATGAGATCCAAAGTGACAATTAAGGCAGCGTGATCGCTATCACTACGCGGATGGACTTAAAAGTTTGACATCAAGAGTTGGAGTTTGCTGCTTAGTATAATGTAATCGACCGTGGTTTGGTTGTTGAATGTGGGGCCGACCGTCTGCCCTGGTCTCTGAGTGGGCCGTCGCCAGGTTATAGAATTTTAGTAGATCATTTAGGGCGTCGGTGGCCCCTACCTGGTGGCTGCGTTTGGTCAGAACCCCTATGTTATGAGTGTTAAAATCGCCAAGAATGATACATTCTAGGCCTGCGAATCTGAGCAGTAAACACTCAATATGATGTATCAACATGGCCGGGTTTGATGAAGGCCCATGCGGATTATGGTAAAGATTAATTAACAATATTGAAAAGTTACTATTTGCCAGGCGACAGCCTTTCAGAATGCCTGCCTGGAGGAAATCCGGTAAGTTAGAGATTTCTGCAAATTCCAAATTTAGTGCGTGTTTAATATAGACACATATCCCTCCTGCGGGTCTACCGAAGATGTTAAGCTTTTTTGCTGGTTTTCCGTACTCAGCATAACCTCTCAGATAGAGCGGATGGATTTGCCAAGTCTCTTGTGTACAAATTATGTCTGCTTCTTCCATAAATGACAGCGCATTTTGGTTGAGAAGCAACCGCCTAAGGCCGGCAACATTCCAAGACATGACTTTCAGTCTCACCGGGGGCCATGCCTTCTCAACGGGTTTTAGGTCTGTGTTTTTCATGCAAGGCAATTAAAACCTTGCACACTGGGGTTCTCAAGATATGTTTAGAATCCTTGCCCAACCATGGAAGGAAATATCCTACCTGCCTACTTTGCAGAACGAGTCATATCAGTGAAAGGAATATTTGCCTGTACTAGAAGGCACAATCTCTGAAAACTGTGATGAAAATGCTAGTCATGATGGATTTTCAATAGTATCTGTGCTGTAGCATTTTGGATAACTAGAAGTCTTTTTAAAACTGACTTTGGGCTGCCCAGGTACAGAGAATTCCCAAAATCAAGTCTGTAGATGACTAAACCCTGTATTACTAATCTACGTGATGTCTCTGGTAGCCAAAAAGCATTTTGATGCCAGTTTTTTTGCTTGAGTCGCCATTGTCATTTCATCATCTATCCAAAAGCCAAGGTTTTTGACGACTGATTTTGGGGTTGGATGGTCACCAAGGTGGGCAGGCCAGTTCAGCCTTCTATCCATCTCGAAGGGGTTTTCCCCACCACCAGCACCTTCGTTTCCCCATTAAGTTTAAGGCTGCTTGCTGCCATCCGCTGTACAACACGCTGAAGGCAGGTGTTAAGAGGTGTTGACATGTTTATTGTTTGGTGGGAGAGGGAATTGGCAATCTGTGTATCATCTGCATACGATATAGAGGTGAAACCATATTTGTTTGAATTCTCCCATGTTTAAGAACATGCAGATTGCATGTTGGACTCTGTGGGGACCTTTGAGGGAGCCCACAATTGAGTGAATCGATGTTGAACCGACTTGAAAAGTTCTGTTAGAAAGAAATGAAGTTAGCCACCTGAATGTGAAATGTGATGTTCTGGAGGGATCAGAGATTAACTTATTAGTTTGATACTCCAAATTTTATATAGGATTATCTATTATGTAATCTGCCCTATAGGCAAGCAAAGAAGAAATCCTTTTCAGGGACAAGAATCCTAACTCAACAAGGTGGCATGCTTCATCATAGGATTCTGTCCCATAAATAAAGATCTAAAGTCTTATGGGGAGCAATAGATAATTTTAATTCTGTAATGCATCTGACACTACACCCAATATCACTGGCTCATGAGCATTTAACACAGGCAATGAAAGGATCTAAAGAGCCTCGTTTGAAGTGCATGGTAGGCTTTGCACTGCCTGCCTAGCGTGGACAGAATCCAATGATCAAGCATTCCACCTTGGTGGGTGAGAATTCTTGTCCCTGAAAGAATTTCTTCCTTCCTTTATGTAGGGCTGATCACACAATAGATAATAGTATATAGATTGATATGCTCGTCGCCGGGTTTCTCTGGAATGTCACGTTTCACAATTTCTATACCAGAAATAGACCTGTTCGCAAAACATGCAAATTAAAAATGCCATGGCTTTACATCCCATATACAAACAATGCCCTGTCAGTGGACTGTCATTTTCTTATGCAACTGCACAAGTACACTTGTAGGCTGTAGTTGCAGATGTCAGAGCTAACTCAGGGATTAACCTTTTCTTCACACCAGTAATTAAAATGTTCTTAGAGGGAGTGAAGAGGATATCACCACCAACGTATGCCTTGCTCCCAGGTGGAATCGCAACCTGGTATTTGTATATCTCATGAAACATCCTTTCAAACTGATGAGGAAAATAGGCCTCAAGTTCCTTACACTTAAAACAGCATTTTTTGTGATCTCATTCCTGCATAGGGTGAGCAAATTTCAAGCATTGGTTATCCAAGACTCCTATCTACAAATACACAACGTAGTCCGGAAAAAGAACTCAAATTTAATTTCCACGCCAGGGACCCGATACTCTACGGTACAGTTTCCATTGAAAGAGCTTATTGTGCTTTTTTATGGCTACTCTGACAATGTACAATATAGATCTATAATCAAAGATAAGAAGACAAAGCTGAAAAGATTGTATTGTACTTGTATTGCAATTTCATTTATGTAGCGCTTACTACCCCTGATGATCCATTGAATTGCTTTTTCGGTGAGTAGCACGCTACTCCGGAACCAATAGAGGATTAATGGTGAATTAGGATAGTGAAATGTGAAAGTAATTTCAGTGGTGGATATGTTAGTCAGTTATCTGGACTGAGAAGGATATTGGAGGGATAGAGGAGGGAAAAAGGCTAGCATTTATATAGCGCTTGCTACCACTGATGAGGTGTTGAAGCACTTATTTGGCGAGTAGCACGATACTCCGAACCCATAAAGGATTAGTGGTGAATTAATATATTGAAATATGAAATTAATTTGAGTGGTGGATATGTTAGTCTGTTATTTGGATTGAAAAGGATAGTAGAATGATAAGAGGGAAGGATTTAGAATTTTTTTAATGTTTGTTTTGGAGCTCATTGCATTAGGAGGAGGCTTGGGATGTGTAAAAAGGAGGTGGGTGAAGTCAGAGGGAAGGATTAAGAAAGGCTTGTTTTGGAGATCGGAATAGTAAGTGAGGTATGAGAATATAGAAGGAGGGGTAGAGTAGGGAAGAGTCTAGAAATGGTTATTTTGGGGATCATGGTAGTGGTATGGGAGGTAGAGAATATATTGATAGAGGTAGAGGGTGAGAAATAGGGTAGTGCATTGGAAAGAGTAGTAGAAAGAGGTTTGAGATGACTCTGAGTTGAGGTAGAGGATATATTGAGTGGTATAGGGTGAGAAATAGGGTAATGTATTGGATATGCGGAATTAAAAGAAAAGTAATATAAATATAGATCCAAAAGTACATGGAAGGTATTTAGATGCATAAAGGAAAGTGGTATATGTAGATTAAAGGAGTGCAAATTCTGTGCCTCTTCCTGGGCGGAATCCTGTTTTAAAGTCTGAAAGTATGGCATTATCTTCAATGAATTGTGACATCTGGGCGAATGCTGCT
Organism: Lissotriton vulgaris; assembly: GCF_964263255.1. Lineage (NCBI taxonomy): Eukaryota > Metazoa > Chordata > Amphibia > Caudata > Salamandridae > Lissotriton > Lissotriton vulgaris. Next base: position 693,066,994 of record NC_141695.1, on the reverse strand, counting down.
CTTTCTATCAATTTGCCCAGGAAAGGTCCATTTGTAATTAGTCTGTAGTTGTCAGGGTCCAAGTTTGTATTCTTCACAAATGGGTGCATGTATGAATTTTTTTAGTTCTTTTGGAAATATTCTTGTAGTTAAGGAGTTGTTGATGATTATTCTTACTGGAGTGGCAGCAGAGGTTGTTAAAAGTATTGTCTTGAAGTTTTGAAGTGAACACTGGTCAGAAGGACTGCCAGCAGGCCTGCTGGCTTTGATCAGGTCCATACATTTTTGTGAAATGTGTTGTAAGGAACAGAGAGGCTGGGTTAGAGTATTCTTGGAATGTTTTGTAAAAGGGTCAGTGCTTCGTCTGTCTTTGTTTTATTTATTTATCCATTGTGTCTGATTTGGCCGTGTAATGATTGAGTTTGTCTGTGAAATTTTGAGTAATAGGATACGCTCAGTGTAGGCAATTTGATTTACAAAATTAATTGCGATTTTATAGAATTCTTTATTGGCACATTTAGCATATTGAATTCTGTCTGAATAGTAAATAGTCACTTTTTTGATAGCTGACGTGAATAATCTGTTAAATTTCTGTAAGCAAAGTTTGTCATGATGGGCTTTTGTTTTGAGGCGGGCACGTTGCAGCTTTCTATTTTGTTGTTTTATCTCTTTAATCTCTGTATTTCTCCAAGATGCTTGTTTTCTTTTGTTCTGTTTTGTTTTTAGTGGTATCCGGATATCAAAAGCTTCCTATAGCCACTCATGTAGTTTGTAACAGAATTTATGGTTTCTAGATCTGTACTGAATGTTAGTTGTGTTTCTAAGTGTTCCAAATTGAGTTTGTTTCATGGTCTATTGGTGGATGCACTTGAGGCGATTTTAGGTGCGTCGCTTAGTGATTTATGATGGAAAGCAAGCAAATGGTGGTCTGACCATGAGACCGGAGTTATTTTCTGAAAGGTAACTAGTTCTGTATTAGCAAAAATGACATCTAGGATGTGTCCAGCGATGTTTGTGGGTTTTGTTGACTATATGATGCAGGTTCAGTGTTTCTAGGCCAACGATAATTGTTTACGGATGGGGCATATTGGGTTTGTCAACCAATTGTTGAGGTCACCCAAAACGCATAGGTTGGAGTGCAGTGTTATCAGGTTGGAAACCGTCCAAGTGTGTCTGTGAATGTTGCATTGCTAGTTGGAAGTCTGTAAAGGAGCAGGAAGTTACAGGAGAAAAATGGTGTAGGATTGCACCTGGTGAAAAGAGCCTCACGATGTTTGCCTGAATACAACAGCTAGGCCAGCAGCTTTTTTGTCTATATGATTATGGGTGATAGTCTGATAGCCTAGAGTAAGGGCATCATGCAGGACTGGAGCCAAATCATCTTGCAACCATGATTGTTATGAATAGTATGTCTGGTTTTGCGTCAGTGAGAAGGTCAGAGATGGGGTGTTTAATTTTTGAGAGTGATCAAGCATTTATTAGTGGTCAGTTTGCTGTGGCGATAGTGTAACTTTGTTTGGTAGAAGAGTGAGCAGTATTTAGTGTGCTTGTAGCGGGTGTGTCCTTAGTGTTGGTATTTGGTATATGAGGATAGCAATCTTGTAGCTGTTCTGTATAGTGTTCCTCATCTAGCAGGCAAAGAAGACATTTTGATGGGTCAGCTTGTTAGGGTGGTGGAGATGGTGTTTGAGAGTGAGTTGGTGCATTGTGTTGTTTTTGGTGTTGTATATTTGTTGTGCAGTAGACATGGAGAAGCAAAGTTTTTAGGTGTGACGCGTTGCTTAATTTGTTTGTGTCTGTTTAGGACAGAAGGTGTATGAGTTTGGGGTTGTGGGGCAGCATGTGGGTCATGTAGTGAGGTACTAAATTGTCCGATGGATTAGAGGCGGTTAAGAGAGTTGCTGTGTTGCTGTATATGTGTTAAGTGTGGTGAAAGGGAGAACGCTTGGCTTTGGAGTTTGTTCAATCTGAAAGAGACACGTTGGTGTTAGATTCCTTACCTTAGAAAATCCCTAGATGTCAGACTGGATCCGGAAAGTTTTTGCATAGCAGTACCCTTTCTCGTCGGTAGGTGGCGTCCTGCGGCTGCGTCCATCACTGGCGTTGTCGGCTCCGAGATGACTTCCCGGAGAGTACTTAGGCGCCACCCATGCGCCAGTAAGCGCAGATCCGGATTGAGCACGTACCTTGGTCACTTTTTGACCGCTATTTTGGGACTTTTGTCTCCACACTTTTTCTCATGGTGCACGTATGGATGCCCGGCTTTAAGTCTTGTGGGGCCTGTCACCCAAATATGTCGGTGGCAAACCCCATGATGTCTGCCTCTACTGCCTGGAGACCGATCACAACTCCTGGGACTGCTGAGACTGTCGTGCCATGGCCCCCAAGGCCTTGCGGGAGCTCCGGGTCTAGGGGCCGTTCCCGGGACAGCTTGCTGTACCGGAGCCGTTGCCCCTCTGATTCCGATAAGCGTTGCCATAAAAAGAAGTCAAAGAAGCGCGTTTGCGCTCCGACATCCCCCCGTCGCTCCTTGGAGGGGGACAGGGGCCTTGCCCCTGCTGCTCCTCTGGAGCCTGGGAGTCCCGCGGCCTACCCGCCATACCCGGGTCCGTTGGCGACTCCCGAACAAATGCAAGAGTTCCTTGCTGCCTTGGACTGCCTTTACAGGCCTCAGGATCCTGCCGGACCACCTTCGGGCCCGCTGTCCAGTGTCCAGATCCTGTTGGCCCGGTGGCTCCGCCACTGGCGCCACAGGATCCTGCGCCGCTGGCTCCAGCGCTACGAGGTGCGGCATTTCTGGGCCGGTGCCACCCTCGACTCCACCCCCAGTGCCGCAGTGGGTGCAGTTTTATCCCACCCTTGCCCCGGTTTCCGGACCATTTTGTTATGACCTGGGATCCACATTGGGAGCTGGTGCCAGTCCGGCTCCGGCCGGTACCTTTTCCGACTCCGTTCGTCCCCTCTTTGGCTCCGGCTCAGGCTCTACCACCGCAACCGGCCTCCTCTATGCCAGAGACGGATGACGACTGGGATGGGTCCGAGGACCCGCTTGGTTGGCAATGTGAGTCCGAACCAGATTGGGTGGACGACTTGGAGGATGCACATGACCTCAATGTCTCCTCTGACCCGGGGGTTCGCCTGTCCCCCGCCTACGATGGAGGGTGCCTCCTACACGATGGTGCACCGTCGGCCTGCTGAGGCCCTCAACCTTGACCTCCCCACGGTGGCCCTCAAGACCAACCTCCTCACCGAGGTGCTTCAAACGGCGTCTACTTAGTCGGGCCGTTGCTTCCCTTTAACGATGCCCTTACAGAGGTCCTCTTGGGCACTTGGTCGAGGCCAGCCATGGGGGCCCCGGTGGATAAGAACGTCGCCAGACTCCACTGACCAGCGCCCAGTGACCCCGCTTTCTTGACCACTCACCCTACGCCTAAGAGCCTGGTCATTCAGGCCTCGACGTTGCAGAGTGCTTTTCCCACGGCCCCGCCGGATAAGAACTCTAAAAGGCTGGACCAGTATGGGAAGCAGTTGTTCTCTCCGGCCAGCCTCGGGCTGCTGTTGGTGAACACCACCTGCTTGTTGGGCCACTACACTCCCACACGGTGTGGGATGCGGTTGATCAGATGTTGCCTCAGTGTCCTGAGGAGGTGCAGGCTACCCTTTCTCAGGCGATTGCTGAGGGTAAGGATGCCGCTAAGTTCGCCATTCGGTGTGAGTTGGAAACCGGCGTCTCATTGGGCAGGGCAATTTCTACGACTTTGGCGTTGCGGCGCCACACCTGGTTGCGTTCGACTGGGATCAGGCCCGATGTCCAGAGCTCACTCATGGACATGCCTTTTGATAGCACCCACCTGTTTGGCAACAAGGCTGACGCGCAGGGGTACTATTAAGCAAAAACTTTCCGGATCCAGTCAGGCGCCTGGGGGTATTCTAAGGTAAGGAATCTATCACTAACTAATGTCTCTTACAGATATATCGTTACACAAGTAGTAGCTTGTGCTTTATGTAGTTTGAAAGGTGGGTGTATGTTTGTAGTTTGTGATGGTAAGTATTATGAGGTGTTGCGCTTGAGACATTTTGTTGTGCTGGTGAGAGTGATATGTTTTGTTTTTAAGGAGTAGTAAAATGAGGTGCTGATGTATTTGTTTTATGAGATGGATTTGTTTGTATAGTATTGTTTGTGAGTGGAAGTTGTAAGGTAAAGGGGGGGTGATGTGTTTGTGAGTAGAGTGTATGTTGTGTGTAGGAGGGGATGAAGTAGAGTTAAGAGTTTGTCTTAGACTTGTTTGCTGCAAGCAGTAATGGTGGTGCAGTGGAGTGTAATTGTTGAGCGGTTGTGTTATTGTGGTAGAAAGAAGAGTTGGTTGGAGAAATGATGGACGGTTGAGTATAGGTTTGTTAGCGACAAAAAGGGGTTTGTTAGAAGTCATTTGAGCAGGAAGTGTTTGTATGGATGGGATATGGTTAAATATGTTGTGGAGTTGGGTTGTGTTAGTGATGAGTGGATTGGTTATTGGTATAGGATAGAGTTGTGTACTGTTTGTATGCGATAGTGGAAATGTGTGGTAGCTGGGATAGAATGTTGTATAAGTGTGGTTTGTAGGGTTTTGTAGTGGGTGCTGAGACACTTAATTTTGTATTGGGTTAGTTTGTAATACTTTAGTAGAGTACATGTGCTTTGAGTGTTACTTTGGTTGAGGATGTGGGTGGTGTGGGATGGGTGCTGGTGTATATAAATGTTGGCAGCATTTCTGGCCCTAGTCCCTACCAGTCTCCAACAGGCTCAAACAGGCAATTCCCCTTGTCCTCTCTACCCTTAGCTGAGACGCCCTGAACCCTGCTGTTAAATAGCCCTAGTATTCAGGTGACCCCTTCGGCCAATGGGAACCCTATCCAATCACACACCAAGCCCTAGGACCAATAGGAGACCAAGCCCTTACAGCCAATCACAGCCCTAGTCCCAACCTCCAATCAGGCACGAAACACTAAGCCCTATGTCCAATAGAAAGCCTAACCACTGCCCGATTCCCAAACCTGTTCCCAGCAACCAATCATACAGGAAACCCTAAATCCTATGTCGAATAGGCCCCAGGGACCAGTCCGAAACCCTAAAACAACCACTAATCAAATCACTAGCCTTGAGCCCTACATCTATAGAATCACTGACCCAGGAATCAATGAGTACCCTCAAATACCCATCCAGTGAGAACACTAACCCTAATCCATTAGAAACACCAGATGCAAACACCAATCAGTGCATACATGTAGCATCCAAAAGCACCCTATATGAGGTCGACCACAGGCAGTGTTTGCTAGCCAGGGAGTTGTAAAATGCACCTCAGTTCAGAATCTCCTAGCAGAAAGACAGGCTCAATCTACACTTAGGAGTTCTGCAGGTAAGGGCCTAACAAACTTTGCCATCTAGCAATACTGTTTGTACAAAACTTTACTCACTCGCCTAGCCAACAAACGAGTGTACAATCCCTAAAATACCACAGCTTAAACAGGTAACTGCAGATTACTGCTGTCTCAGAGCACCCTCTGTTTACTCTCTGATGTATAATATCTATGTTGCTAAGGGTCGGAGGGGATGTTAATCTGGTTTCACTCACTTGCTAGCACAAAATAGGTGCCGATTGCTTAACACACAGGTCTGAGCACAAATCAAGGGAGACATTCGGAGGGAAAAATAAGTGGTCACTGGTAATGTGTAAAAGCAATTGGTTTTGGACTGCAAATCCCACAATTCAACAGGTAAAATTAAACCGCCACAAATTTCTAAACAAAACAGGTAAAAAAATGATACAGTCACGGGCAGGTAAAACTTTCACTTTTTAAACTGTAACAACCACAAGCAAAACAGGTGAAAATGATGCAATCCCGGGTAGGGTTAAATCGCTTTTTAAATTTCAGGAAAGAGACCGCTCTAGTCTGCCTTCTTACCACCTCCTGGTCCTTTGTTCACAGCAATCTTGGGCACAGGGAAACTCCAGCTCACAAAATGGAGGTGAATGTTTTGGGGTTCACCCAACAAAGTTTTAAGGGGCCTGGGCACGTGTGAGAGATAGGCTCACGGTTGCTTGGTAGCGAGGGAGCCAATCTGAAAGTTTATGCTGCTGTCCAGGGGGTCTGAAAAGCTGCTCCTCAATCTAGTATCTAGTAGGAGACCGAGCCCTTAATAAGTCTGCTGTCACGATTACAGCGATACACGAAACATGGGTTGGCAAGTGGAAAGTCTCATTGTAAGCACTAAAATCGGACCGCCTAATAAAAGAACTGTTGACACCATGACCTCAACATCTAATTGATATTTGGAGTGCTCGGAGAACCTTCTTAAATCCAATATGGAAAAACCCTTTCCGACAGAGGAAGATCAGGTGGCTCTACCTCCTTCAAAGCACCAAATGATATGTGGATACCCATGACATGGACTCCTATGCTTATATACTGCTTGCACTGATTGAATTGTGTGCGCCTACTTACTCAGTCACCATTTTGTTTTCTGGATCAAACTTAATTTCCAAGATAGTATTATATTTCAATGTGAACCAATCGATTTACCTGTCTTTTTTCAGCAGCCAAAAGCACAGACAGAGAAGCACAACTTCAAGCTAGATGTGAGAAAAGAAGTCAAGCAGTGCTTACAAGAAACAAAGCTGTTAAGGAGAGGCATACTGTTTTTGTGAATCTCACACAGTGATTAGGGGTCTCTCAGTGCCAAAATTCAAATTAGTTATTCATCTATGGGCAAAATGCTTGAAAACAAACCAAAAGTGCTTTCAACCATGAAGAAAGGGACCAGTAAATGCCTCCATCAAGCACATGTGCATGGCCACCACGTGGTCATTAATCCATACTTTCATAAAACACTATTGTTTGAATATCTATGCAAACCGGGAGACTCAGATGGGACAGAAGGTTATAAAACACCTTTTTGGAATCACACAAACATACCCCATTTCCTGCATAAGGTTAATACCACTGCGTAATCTATCCGCAGTATTCAAATCCAGAAATGATTTGTGCTGCAGAAGGAAAAACAATAGGTTTGTAGCATGTGAAATTGCATGCTCATTGTGCATAGACATTTCAAGTTGCTTTTCGTCAGAATAAAGGTTTCGAATTGCTACAGGCAACAGACCGATAGTTACATATAAGTAGAATTCTTGTGCAGTTTGAGGCTTTTCTGGATTCACATGCAACCCACTCACCTCTTGAGTGAAGGAGTGTGGCTAAAGAAAAAGGTGAAGCCCCAGAACAATTAATAGTACACACTAAGACATGGGTAATAAAGCGGGCAAAGAAATAATTTGAAGATGGCAACCATGTGCTGGGGTATGGTGGGCTTACATTCAATGTCATGGGTGCTGGAACTGGAATATCTGTGATGAGATGGGGCAGTTCTGAACCCAGCCACTAGATGGCAGACTAATGCACAGCATGTGAATCCAGAAGAGCCTCAAGCAGCAAAACTATTGTTACAGACCAGTAATTATTTACTTCAGCTGAAGTGGCACATATTTTAGGGTAGTTCATTTTACAGCAACATTAAGATCGCTTGGGCTGGTATCCAAACAAACAAAACCAAAAAGACCGCTTGGACCGGTCCTTGCTGTGGCCATCACTTAGGAGGGGGATATCTATTTGTTGTTAATACTGGTTAGGGGAAAGAACTTACACTTGGTGGACAAGTGGGTAAATCTAGTGGGAGAGTGGCCACCACACCTGATCGCCAAGGCTCCCATTGGCTGCATAAGTCTGCTCCACTTTCCCTGGTTGGTATGAATTCTTGATTTTTGCAAAACATACGCTGCATTACTAATGATATCTAACAATGTAAACCTCAATCTGTGCTGCGGCCTAGTTGATGGAAACTTTTTGTAGACACTTGCTGCCTGACATTTACTTCAAACAGACCTGTTAACCAATATGAGCCATTTTGCCACTTTAAGACTGACCTTCAACACTGTTGAATCCGGAATCTAGGTGCATGGCGATAGGATAAAATTGAGTACATGGAATTTTAAGTGTGAGGTAAGATGTATAGAAATGGAGAGAGGTGAACCCTTCATTTAAATCCAGTGCATAAATCGTGTCCACCTTCAAAGACTGATGGGGTAGGCTTGCCATTGTAATATGTTTTCCACCTGTTGAGGTTTGACCCACTGTAACTATTTTCCCTAGCCTTTGCTCCACCCCCTCACAGCCTGTTTACACCATGGTGGGTTCTCTAAGTAGCCATATGTATATGTTTATTTATTTAGAATGCTTTATATAGCGCAAAAATTACCCGAGCGGGTATCATAGCGCTTTACAGAGAATTGCGAAACAAGTAATGAGACAATTGTGGTAAGACAGCAAAGTGGACAAAACCTCTACAGGTACATACCTTCATGATAGTGTAGGGGAGCTGTATAGCAAAAATACAAAATATCACAAGTAAGCCAAAGAGCATAAACAGGTAGACAGAAGAACATGGGTGTTGAATACAGCAAATTGAGTTGGAACAATAGATGATATGGAGAGGTCCGATGGACTAGGAGGTCCCGCCAGAGCTTGGCTGACAAGACAATAGGCCGTGGCTAAACTCTAATTCAGAAAAGTATTCATCAGTAAAGCTTTCACTTCCTTTTTGAAGGACACTGTTGAAGGTTTCAGTCTGGTTTCCGTAGGCAGGGAGTTCCAGATTCTCTGGGCGATACAAGAGAAGGTTCAATTATACATTTTCATTTTTTAATGTTTTATTTTTGCTGTAAGCAACAGGGTACTGGAGCTCCTAGAGGATGGAGCACCGAAAGAAAGATCTAGCCTTTGTGTGAGGAACAGAGGAGCGTTGAAATGAAGGGCTTTATGGGTCATGCAGGCAAGTTTTAGTTGTATCCTTACCTCAAAAGGTAGCCAATTTAGAGATTTCAAATCCGTAGAGATGTGGTTGGTTTTATTGGAACCTGTGATGAGCCTGGCAGCAGCATTCAAGGAAGCCCTAAGCGGGGCCAGTCTGAACCTAGGTAGACCGCAAAGAGTTGCACTGCCATATTCCAGCCTTGAGATACCATACTATAGATACCGACCTAGCCATACCATAGTCCTCTTCTCTCTTCCTCCATCAGGTGAACCCTCCATTTACATCTCCAAATCATGGGATAAAACTATCAATAAACCGTAAAGTTGCAGGGAGCCATAACAGGGAAACACCTCACAAAAAAACATGTTTTCCCTCTCACAACTGAAAGAAAAATGAGCTTCATATGCAACATTAATTTATGAGCCTGGGTGCACCTTTGCATATGTTTAGTCTTGGCCATAAATAAATCGCAGGTGGAAAGGACTTGTGATCCCTTATTCTAAATCCCTCCATTGGTTAAAAAACACAACTGCTGTTCAATTTAATACTAAAATGATAGTCCCAAAAGTGAAACCCTAGAGTTGCCGGATGAGCCTTTGTGTTGTGTATATGAAGTCTCCTTTTTGTCTTCTTGATCTACTTTAGCTTTAAACAGGGTTCAGTTCGATCAACGAGACATTAAGTGTCCCCCTTCTCCATTTGGGTGTCATGAAGTCTGTTTGTGCTTAATCATTTACCCAACACATTAGCTCTTTCCATTACATGTGCAGTGTCTCAAGATTTTTCGTTATTACTTCTCCTCTTCAGTCTGTAGAGTAAACCACAGGAGGCACTAGTGCTCTAGAGTGGCATAGCTATCCATCAATGCAATATGTCAATATGTTTTTTAAAGAATTTTTAAATGTTTATTAGGATTGTAATATTTTTAAGTGAGTTGAAAGTTTGAAATACCTCAAAGGTAATTCATCTTCATTGCTGTTATATCTGTTAAATGAAATTGCACTGAGCACTTGCACTTTTTTGTATGACATGTAAATAGTCGCTTAATATTCTGTGGTTAAAATGTTTGTATAGCTGCTAGGGGAGTGTTGGTAATATTTCCGCCAAATTTTGCACAGAGCATTTGCACTTTTCTATGTCAATGGATTGTTTTTCCCCTTTCCCTAAAATCGGATTACATCTGGTATTGTTTCGTCTGTGTATCTTTTTAAATACAGGTACTCCTGACGGCCCATAGTGCGTTTTAATGGAAAGTTGTTCATTTAAGTGACTCGAGAACTTATAATATCTTGATGTTAAATCAAATATATTGCTGCTATGGGAGGGAGGGAGGCATTTGCCCAATAGGCTTGCACAATGCGCTTGCACTTTTCGTAGGGGAGCTTTTGGTAGGTACACCCCCGGAAATTGCTTAGAGCACTTGCACTTTTTATGAGGGGATAGTGCTTTCCCCTTTCTCTATGGCCCTATTAGGATTGTGATTAACTCTTCTGTGTACTTCTTTTTTAAAATAGGTTCTCCGTACAGCCCATATTGTGTTTTTAACTGAAAAAAGATCTTTTGTATTGATATGACGTAGCCCAGTGTATAGTTTAGTCTATTGTAGGAAAAGGTCCTCTCTTTTAATCGTTGGGATTTTAGTATAAAATTGTACTTATATTCTTACTTCGCATTTCTGTATGTAATGAATGATGTTTTATTTATGTACTTTATGTGGAATTCTTCGGAATTCTAAATCATAATAAATACTAATTGAATTGAATTGAGAAGTGGAAGGTACTATTGACTCAAACATGAAAATAAATTCCTTCCCTATGTTCTCAAAAGACAACTCCAATGGTGCACAGAAATGGTTGGAACACCTACTTTAATAAGGATCACACTGTCCTTTGTTCCTTTTATGAAGTTCCATACTTTAACTCTGAATGCACTCCTAAAGTTTAAAGTCCGTAGGATAAAAGTATAGAAATCGACTCAGGTTACGCTAATTTGTAAGAGTCGAGCCTATGTGGCCCTGATTTAGGCTAGACCCATAACACCCTCCTTCAGCTATAGCAGTACAGTGAGGTGTGAGCACATTGCTGACATCTCAACAAAAGCTTCCTGTTACATTCTGGTATTTGCAGTCCATGATAGTTTCAGTAGCTCTCAAGTTACAAAGGGTTCAACATTTGTTGGTGCAGCCACAGCTGGAGACATATTTCTGATGGATTCTTCTAACCATATATTCCTCACCTTTGTGATATTGTCAGATACCAGACTTGATTCAGAAATGTGTTTAAGCAAAGCTCCTCGTGCTTCAGTAGCTGGCATCATATGGCTCTAGGGACTTCATAGTGCCCCAGAAGTGAAGGATCAGAGCCATATATATTTGTCACTCCTGTGTGCTGTTGTCCTTTCTTTTCTTTCTGCACCGCTTGCTCCAAACGTAGCCAGTTTTCTGCTGCATGCAAATTTCGTCCTAAGACAATGTGCCAAGAAAAATGTTTCCCCTAAAAATGACATGATTCAAACCATACTGCAACTGTAGGATTCTGATTCTGATCACAGACCCACAAGGCATCTTCCTATGATGTGTGGGACGTGGTCACAACTCGAAGTCGTGTGATAAGAGCACGCTCGTACCTCTGAAGGTAATCAGGAAGCGGGGCTCAAAACTTTACGTTGGTGATCATATGAAGACATTGCGTTCAAAGCAAAGGTCCCAACCCTGCTCCAAGTTGTATGGCCATTCTCTGTCGCAAGACCAGTTCTGCACAAAGTTCATTCCCATTTGACAGTAAGTCATAGTACAAAATACACTATAGTGCAAGAAACCCAAGCAGACTCCTCCCATCCCGCCACTCAAAGTTGTCATAAAAAGTGTAAAGGATGTTATTTGAAGGGTCTGGAGTCTTCTGATTGCAAGCTGTTCCCAGCGCATCTTTAATTCTCCTGGTAGTCATTGACCCCGCAGCAGATAGCCTTCAAGGAGACCATACTATTTTTTCAGGCACTTCTGGCTCCCTCTGATGCACCTTCGGGCCCCACAAAGCCACAGAGGCCGCCAATTGGACCACTGCCACCAGGCCTTCCCATTGCAGATTGCCCCCTCAGAAACCTTTCCAAGGCCCATACTCAAGCCGGTTCTGACCTCTAATTTATCCCCAGGGTTCACACCAGTTTCTTATTAGCTGGTGCCAGATCCATCGACAATGCTGGTTTTGGACACCAAGCCGATTATGGCCCATGCCAGGCCTATGTAGTGCTATGAAATTAAAAGCACAGCCAGTGGATATGCACCCATACATTAAGCCTCTACCTCTCCATCAGTACTATCAGGATAGAAGCACTTATTGCTTCGGACTCAGATGTGGTCCAGGGCATACCCAATGTCCCACATGACACTGACAATGATGAGGAGGTGTGCAATCTGAAAGAAACCGGTTAGTATTAGATTCCTTACCTTAGAATATCCCCAGGCGTCAGTCTGGATCCGGAAACTTTTGCGTAGCAGTACCCCTGCGCGTCGGTAGGCGTCGTCTGCAGGCGTCCCCTGCGGCTCCGCGTCCGTCGTCGGCGCCGTGATGACGTCGCTGGAGTATATAGACGCCGCCTCCGCGCGCTGACGTCAGTTCTTCTTTTTTCCGCGCCAGTTAGCGCAGATCCGAGAAGTGCAGTACTCCGGTCTTTTGACCAAGTTTTTTGATCTTTTATCTTTTTTACTCTTCTTACGGTGCCGGTAGGATGCCCGGTTTTAGGAACTGTGACCGTACGATGTCTGTCACGGACCATCACCGACTCTGCCTCCGGTGCCTGGGCCCCGACCACGACGTGGACGCCTGCGTCGATTGCCGGGCCTTGGCGAATAAAGCTAGACGGGAGCGGTCCCGCAAGCTGCTCAAGCTCCGGGTGTCGGCCCGCGTCGAGAGCGGTCCCGGTCCGAGGGAGCCGTCGCGGAGCCGTCACGAGCGCTCCGAGAGTGGTCACCATTCCTCTGGTTCCTCAGGTAGGAAGCACAAGAAGTCGGGCGTCTTCATCGTACCCCCGACGCTCGCGCGATGCGGCCGAGGGTTCGGGTGGCCCCACCCCCGCGGCTCCGCGTGAGTCGCCGGCGCGGCCTGCTCCATACCCTGCGGTCCCTGGGCAAGGCGCGTCGCCCGAGGAGATAGGGGCGTTCCTCATGGCCATGAGGGCTCTGTCTCCGACGGGTTCTGCGGCGCCTTCGGGCCCTGTGGTCCCGTCCGGGGGCCCTAGCGGTTCGGGTGCTCCTGCCTCGACGCCGTCGGGTGCTCCGGCGCCGCCGACGGCTCCGGCCCCGGCGCCGCAGGGGCCCTCAGGGTCGACGCTGGCTGGTCAACCGGCCTCTCCGGCGCCTATTCCATCGGGGCAACCCCTGGCGGCGCCGGTTCTCCGGCCACGGCGCCGCCCCCATTCCGACTCCGGACGCAGAGTCGAACCGGCGTCGTCCGACGCCGAGGGGGCCTGTGAACCCCGAGGAGCCGGTCTACATTGTTGATTCAGAATATGGTGAAGATGTAGATTACGGAGAGGAGTGGGAGGGGTCTGAGGACCCTCTGACCCGCGAGTGTCAGTACGACGTGGACTGGACGGGTGACTTGGGTGACGCCAGTGGTCTGGATGACTCCCCCAACCTTGTGCTCCCTGTCGCGGCCGTGAGGACTAACATCCTCACTGAGGTCCTCAAACCGCAGTCATGCCCACAGGAGCCACTGCTGCCGTTCAACGAGGCCTTAACTGACGTTCTTTTAGGCACGTGGTCCAGGCCCGCTTCAGGTTCGCCAGTTGATAGGAACGTGGCCAGACGCCACCGTCCGTGTTCGGACGACCCCAAGTTTCTGTCCACCCATCCCACCCCTGAGAGTCTGGTGATCCAGGCCTCCACTTCCCAAACCGCATTCCCGTCGGCCCCGCCTGACAGGGAATCAAAGAGGTACGACCAGTATGGCAAAAAGGTCTTCTCGTCCCTGAGTCTGGGACTGCGGTCTTGCAACACTGCGTGCCTCTTGGGCCGCTACACCCACTCTCTGTGGGATACGGTCGCGGACCTGCTGCCTGAATGCCCGCCGGAGGTACGGGCTAAGCTCGGCAAGGCTATGATTGAAGGCCGAGACGCAGCAAGATACTCCATCAGGTGTGGTCTTGATACGACCGACTCGCTGGGCAGAGCGATGTCCACGACGGTGGCGATTCGTCGCCACGCCTGGCTGAGATCCGCCAACTTCTCGGCAGATGTCACGGCCAAGTCCTTGGGTCTCTCGACCCAGCGCCAGCAAACGGGTTCGTTTCGCTCCTTTCGTGGCCAAGGAAGGGGCTGTCCCACACGTGCTGCCAGCCACGCGCCGCAACAGACTTATCAACGCGGTGGCGACCGTGGAAACCGCCGTGGTGGCGGTCGGGGACAGCGGCGAGGTCAGGCCACACCTCCCCCCGCAGCATCTACCTCTAAATCCTCCTAGTCCGTGCTTTCAGGCCCATGTGACGCCGGTGGGGGGCAGGGTTCGCCATCACCTCTCCCACTGGCGCACAATAACATCGGACAGGTGGGTGCTGCAGCTCGTCCGAAGGGGCTACTCCATCCCCTTCGAGACCACTCCTCCAGCCATGCCACCGCAGAACCACCGTGTGTCGGGGGACCACTTGGCACTTCTGAGGGAGGAAGTTACGGCCCTCTTGGCCAAGGGGGCCATCGAGCGCATTCCTGGGCCAGAAGTAGGACGTGGTTGCTATTCCCACTACTTTCTGGTACCCAAGAAGAACAAAGGGGGCCTACGTCCTATCTTGGACCTAAGGAACGTCAACGGCTTCCTCCGGAAGGAGAAGTTCTAGATGTTGACTTTAGCTCAGGTCTTGGCTGCTCTAGACACGCAAGACTGGATGGTAGCGTTGGACTTGCAGGATGCGTATTTTCACATCCCCGTCCTGCCGGCCCACCGGCGTTACCTGCGGTTCACGGTAGGCCAGGAGCACTTTCAGTTTATCGTGCTCCCCTTCGGCCTTACCAGCGCCCCACGGGTGTTCACCAAGGTGATGGCGGTGGTCGCAGCCCATCTGCGCAGATTGGAGGTTTCAGTCTTCCCCTATCTAGACGACTGGTTGTTGAAGGCGGGCTCGCCCCAGACAGTCGTCCACCACCTTCAGATGACGGCAGACCTCCTGCACGAGCTGGGGTTCTCAATCAATGTGCCGAAATCACACCTGTGTCCCTCTCAAAAGCTCCTTTTCATCGGAGCGGTTCTCGACTCGGCGCAGTTTCGGGTCTATCCTCTGGAACGGCGAGTCCAGGATATACAGGCTTTGATTCCCATCTTTCAGCCGTTATCCCGGGTTTCAGTCAGGCTGATGCTGCGGCTGCTGGGGCTGATGGCTTCCTGCATCCTTCTGGTGCATCACGCCCGGTGGCGGATGCGGGCTCTGCAGTGGGACCTAAAGTTTCAGTGGGCCCAGCATCAGGGCAACCTGTCCGACCATGTCTTGATCTCAGAGGGCACTGCAAGACAACTGCAGTGGTGGCTTACGGACCGCGATTGGGTCAGAGGCAGATCCCTCTCCCTTCCCCAACCGGAGCACGTTGTTGTGACGGACGCGTCCCTCCAGGGCTGGGGAGGCCACTTGGGAGAGGCAGAGATCAGAGGCATCTGGTCTCCGGCGGAGTCACAGCTCCATATAAACCTGTTGGAGCTCCGGGCGATTCGTTTGGCACTGAAAGCATTCCTCCCCTTTGTCAACGGGAGTGTAGTGCAGGTGTTCACGGACAACACCACCGCCATGTGGTACTGCAACAAGCAGGGCGGGGTGGGGTCGTGGACCCTTTGCCAGGAGGCTCTGCGCCTCTGGCAATGGCTGGAACGTCAGGGCGTGACTGACGGTTCAACACCTGGCAGGTTCTCTGAACGCCAGGGCGGACAAACTCAGCCGTCGGTGCTCGATGGATCACGAATGGCTTCTGAACTCGGACTTGGCGCAAGGCCTCTTTCGGCAATGGGGAGAGCCTTGGTTAGATCTATTCGCCACAGAAGAGAACGCGCAATGTCATCAGTTCTGCGCGTTGGAGTTTCCAAGACGGCACTCGCACGGCGACGCCTTTCGGCGCGAGTGGAGTTGCGGTCTGTTATACGCCTTTCCGCCTATACCACTTCTGCCCAGAGTGCTGAAGAGGATCAGGCGCGACCGGGCCCAAGTCATCCTTGCGGCTCCGGACTGGGCTCGAGGGTACTGGTATCCCGAGCTACTCAGCATGTCAGTCGGTCCCCCGATCCGCCTGCCCCTTCAGGAGGACCTTCTGTCGCAGCAGCAGGGGACGGTCCTCCACCCGAACCTGTCCAGCCTCCACCTCCATGCGTGGAGATTGAGCGGCGACAGTTGAGGCCATTTGACTTGCCTCCTGAAGTCTGTGATGTGATTCTGGCAGCCAGGCGTTCCTCCACGAAATCGGTATACGCCTGTCGGTGGAACAAGTTTGTGGCATGGTGCACAGCAAAGGCTGTGGATCCTCTCTCTGCCCCTCTTTCTGAGGTTCTTCTCTTCCTTCTTTCTCTTGCCCAGCAGGGCTCTGCTCTGGGCACTATCCAGGGCGACCTTTCTGCCCTTTCGGCCTTTCTGAGGCTGCCTGATCAACCTTCTTTGTTCAAGTCCCCCATTGTAACAAGATTCTTGAAGGGCATCACACACATGTATCCAACTGTTCCGTTTGTGATGCCTCAGTGGGACTTGAACCTGGTTCTGACCTTCTTGATGTGTGCTCCCTTTGAGCCACTTCATTCCTGTCCTCTCCGTCTCCTGACTTTAAAGACGGCTTTCCTGGTTGCCATCACCTCTGCCAGGAGAGTGAGTGAGCTCCAGGCTCTTTCTGTCAAACCTCCTTTCATGACCATTCATCCAGACAAGGTGGTTCTGAGAACTAGACCTTCTTTCCTGCCCAAAGTTGTCTCGGCTTTTCACATCGGGCAGTCCATCACCCTCCCTTCCTTCTTCCCGCCTCCGCATCCTTCAAAGGATGAAGAGCGGCTCCATCGTCTGGACCCAAAACGTGCGCTTTCATTTTATATGGATCGCACACGCCAGTTCCGGGTGGATGACCAACTGTTTGTTGGCTACGTGGGTGCGAAGAAGGGACGGGCGGTACATAAACGGACCATCTCTCGGTGGGTCGTTTTGTGCATCAAAGCGTGCTACTCTTTGGCTCGGAAGGAGCCTCCTGTTGGGCTGAGGGCCCATTCCACTCGGGCCACGGCGGCTACTACTGCCCTGGGCCGGGGAGTCCCCTTGCAGGACATTTGCCAGGCGGCTACGTGGGCCTCGCTGCACACATTTGCGAGGCACTACTGCCTGGACAGTCAAGTCCGGAGGGATGGCTTCTTTGGCCGTTCGGTCCTCCTGGACTTTCTGGTGTAGGATTGTATTGGTTCGCAGACCCACCACCGGGGTTGGTATTGCTGGGGTATCTATTCTAAGGTAAGGAATCTAATACTAACCTGTTTCTTTCAGATGAACAAGTTACTTACCTTCGGTAACGATATATCTGTAAGAAACAGTAGTTAGTATTAGATTCCTTACCGCCCCACCCATCCTCCCCGTTCTGCGACCTGATACCTAGGGTTAAGGACATCCCTTTCAGGGCCCTAGTTTCAAATGGCACCAGTGTTGGTTCTCACATGGCTCTGCGTGTTCTGGCGCGGGAAAGCTGTGTGCAAAGAACTGACGTCAGCACGCGGAGGCGGCGCCTATATACTCCAGTGACGTCATCACGACGCCGACGACGGACGCGGAGCCGCAGGGGACGCCTGCAGACGACGCCTACCGACGCGCAGGGGTACTGCTACGCAAAAGTTTCCGGATCCAGACTGACGCCTGGGGATATTCTAAGGTAAGGAATCTAATACTAACTACTGTTTCTTACAGATATATCGTTACCGAAGGTAAGTAACTTGTTCGTCTGCTCCACACTCCTTACACTGATTAATGGATGGATTTAGTTTTGCAAACTGCCAGTGAGCTAAGTACTTCATCAGAGAGAGAGAAATGGACTAACAGCTTGGTCCAGCAATGGAAGAAAGTGCCTCTTTTGTTATAGTAGTGTCAGGAACAGCAGTAGTACTGCTGGATTAGCAATTGCCTACTCTGATAACCAAAGCCAATTTATTAACGGAAAGTCTTCAACACGGTCCAACATAATTTCTGCCACTTATACCATTTAACAAGGCCCTGACAGACACTCTCGTTGCTTCGGGATCTAAGTCATGTTTTGCCCCTCTGGTGTGTTGCCGTGTGGCTGGATGGCAAAGTGAAACCCTGGTGATATAGGCTTTTTGACGAAATGCCCAATGTCTGAAAGCCTCTTGATGCAAGTGTGCAAAACTAAAGCCACTCCAGATGCTTTATATTCAAACTCCCCAGCTAAGGAGAGGAAATGTATTGAGGCCTTTAAAAAGAAAATGCCTTTTCCTCAGATAGGTTGGCTTTATGCTCTGTGAATGTGGTATGACTTCTGGGATGGCTCACTTATGCCTCAGGGGACATGGACATCAAGATATTTGCCGAACATTAAGGATGACCTCAGAAACTCACTGGCTTAATCAATCCACAACTGACAGGACACAAGGACGTATGTGTTGTATGCAGGTCTAGATGCCACCAACTGAATAGGTTGTGCTATTGGTATCAGTGAAGTGCTTAGAAAGCACCTTGGATGTCATCAGCTGGTTTTCAAGTGATGTCAAAATGTCCTTTAAGCACATGTGCTCTGATGGAACTAGACAGTTTGGAGAGCAGGGCGACTAGGTACTCAATTAGTTCAGAGATATTTGCGCTTCAGCTTGGTCCTTGATTGTTGTCACCAGCCAGACAACTTCACCTATATTATCGAAAGTTTAAGGGTTATTACGAAAGACTAGCTTACCAATGGCACCTAACTTCTTAACTGGTTCGGCAGCAAACAGCCCTTCCTAGACAGAGGGTGCGGTGGCGATCGAGGCCATTAACACCAGCAGGGACTGCTATCCTCTAACTACTCCTCTCCTGCGGTTGCTGCAGCACCCTAGCTTCGACAACCAACCAGGATGCCAACCTACCCTACCTTCTGCAGACCATCTTCCCCCCGCTAACACCCTTAACGCCTGGAACCCAATCTCCACCGAGGACACCATCCGCCTGATGAACTCCATCCACTCTGGATCCCCCACAGACCCATGCCCTCACCACATCTTCAACAAAGCAGACTCAGTCATAGCTCCGCACCTCCGAGACGTCATCAACTGCTCCTTCAACTCCGCCACCTTCCCGGATGACTGGAAACACGCTGAACTCACCGCCCTTCTGAAAAAACCAACAGCAGACCCCACCGAACTCAAAAACTATCGCCCCATCTCGCTTCTTCCATTCCCGGCCAAAGTCATCGAGAAAGCAGTCAACAACCAGCTCGCCGCCTTCCTCGAATCCAACAAATCCCTCGACCCCTCACAATCTGGCTTCCGAGCAAAACACAGCACTGAGACCGCCCTCATCGCAGCAACAGACGACATTCGAACTCTACTGGACAATGGAGACACAGTCGCCCTCATCCTCCTCGACCTCTCTGCAGCATTCGATACAGTCTGCCACAGCACCCTTCTACAACGCCTCAACAACATCGGAATCCAAGGAAAAGCACTTGATTGGATCACCTCGTTCCTCACTGGAAGAACCCAGAGAGTCCGCCTCCCACCATTCAAGTCCGAGGCTTCTGAAATCATCTGCGGCATACCACAAGGATCCTCACTCAGCCCCACCCTCTTCAACGTATACATGAGCCCCCTTGCGGCCATCGCTCGCCAACACAATCTCAACATCATCTCCTACGCGGATGACACTCAACTGATCCTTTCTCTCACCAGGGACCCCAGCACCGCAAAAACTAACCTACACGAAGGAATGAAAGAAGTCGCAGAATGGATGAAACAAAGCCGTCTGAAACTGAACTCAGACAAAACAGAAGTCCTCATCTTAGGTACATCCCCCTCGGCTTGGGACGACTCCTGGTGGCCGGAAGCCCTTGGAAAAGCACCCATCCCTACAGACCACGCACGGAACCTAGGCGTCATCCTAGATTCTTCACTCTCTATGAACAAACAAGTCAGCGCCGTATCCTCCTCCTGCTTTAACATTCTTCGCATGCTCAGAAAAACATTTCGCTGGATCCCCTCCGAAACAAGGAAAACAGTCACCCATGCTCTGGTCACGAGCCGACTGGACTACGGAAACACCCTCTACGCAGGCACCACCGCTAAACTCCAGAAGAAACTCCAACGAATCCAAAACGCATCAGCCAGGCTCATATTAGACATCCCACGCAACGAACACATCTCTGGTCACCTTAAAGACCTCCACTGGCTACCCGTCAATAAGAGGATCACTTTCCGACTGCTTACCCACGCACACAAATCACTCTACGACATTGGACCAGATTGCCTCAACTCTCGGCTGTCCTTCTACACCCCCGCCCGCCAACTTCGCTCCTCCAGCCAAGCCTTCGCCACTGTACCTCGCATCAACAAGACCACCATGGGAGGCAGATCCTTTTCATACCTGGCTGCCAAAACATGGAACTCACTCCCCGCTTACCTTCGCCTCACCCAGAATCACCTAGCGTTCAGAAAGCAGCTTAAAACGTGGATATTTGACAAATAATCCTCCTCCCCTTTCCTAAGCGCCTTGAAACCCTCTGGGTATGTAGTGCGCTATACAAATTTCATGACTTGACTTGACTTGACTAGCTTCCTTTATTTATCCTCTCAGGCCCACGACCAGTTGGTAAAAGGCAGGATACAGTATTGCCTCCCTGGCTGTAGATCTATCATGGAGACCCTCACCTACTAGTTTCTCTCTGCGGTATATATGTTGTCCACCAGTGTACTTGTAGTGTATTGTATTATCATCCGGTCTACTGCTTGGGCATTGGGTAGTCCAGATAGGTATTGCCTCCACCAGTATGGGGGACTCACAAGAGTAGTTAAAATGACCTCCTATCCCAAAAGAAGTGCTGCTTTTTATAAAACTGGTATGGGGTAAGATTGAAAAAAAGTAATTGGATGTACTCTGGATAGGTTCAATTCTTCACATCTCACAACGCTGTCTACATGTTTTAGATGATTGGTTGGTAAAAATAATACTCTCCAGATCAAACGAATTAACACTACCACGTTTGCTTCAAGACCCTTCAATCGTTAGGTCTCCTGGTCAATGTTGAAAAATCAATCCAGATTCCAACTCCAACTTCGTTACCTAGGTACGACACTGGACGCAAAAATCCCATAAGTGTGTCTTTTGGGGGGAAGACTATTCTCAATCGCTCTGAATTGTGCCAACCTCCTTCACTCGCCGCGCCCATCAACGGGACAGATTGGGTCGCTCCTGAGAGCAATGGCATCATGTATTTTCCTTGTTCCTCATGCCAGGCTACACATGAGACTGCTACAACAGAATCTGGAAGATCAGTGCAATCAATTTACAGACCATTGGGACATCATGCTCACCCTGTTGCAAGCTGCAAAACATTTGATAGCCATGTTCTGGATGTTCCCAGACGCTCCTCGGCCACGTTGACCAGGAAAACGCTGCACTGGCTACCGGTAGAACACCGAGTACGGTTCAAAGTCCTATGCATGACCTATAGAGCCATTGCAAAAAACAGCGTTATGGGAGTTGGTTCCATCATCTCCCATTACATTCCCGGAAGGAACTTGCGTTCCTCCGGGAAATCGCTCTTGACAGTTCCCCGCATACGAAGAGCTAAGTGGGGTGGCAGGGCCTTCTCTACCCTAGCTCCCAAATGGTGGAATGATCTTCCTCTGGATCTTAGGTCTCTACCTTCCCTACAGAAATTCCGAAGTGCCCTTAAAACTCGCCTCTTTCTGCAAGCCTATGTGTAAGGATGTTTGTTTCAATTTTCTGATGGTATTGTTAGGCGCCTTGATACCTGCGGGTTATTGTTTTGCGCGTTATAAATTTTTATCAAATAAAATAAAATCATGGTGGTCTCGCTGACAAAATATTCTGATCTGTGTCCCGTTTCACCAATACACTCTGACTCAAACACGCAGAATAGATGCCTCTCTCCAGGGATGGGGTGCTCACATGGGTGCCCCTACAGACACTGGCTTGTGGTCAGCCAAGGAGTCACTATACCACCTCACCATGCTGGAGCTGCGGACTGTCCATCTAGCCCTCAAGTCCTTTTATCCATCCTTTCAAACCAGCGTGCTCCTGGTCCAAATGGACAACACGACTACAATGCATTACCTAAACAAGCAAGGGGGCACTCAACCCCCCCACCCACCCCTCAAAGCGCAGGCCATCTGGAACTGACTCATAGCGAGGAAGTTGACAATCTCAGTGATTCACCTGCCAGGAGTCCAGAACACACAAGCGGACTCTCTGAGCCGAAACTTTGCCAAAACACACAACTATATTCTGCATGATGACCTCGTCCTAAACATATTTTAAGAAATGGGGGCAGCTGCAAATAGGCGGGTTTGCTGACTGAAGCGACAAAAAATGCCCAAACTTGACGTCCAGGTTCTACCAACCAGGAACAAAGGGGAATGCCCTTTTGATTAACTGATTCGGGACCTTTCTATATGCATTTCCTCCATTCCCCTGATACCGACTGTCCTCCAAAAACTACACCCAGCCAGGGCCAGAATGAACCTAATAGCTCCAGAATGGGCTTGCAGTGGTAGTGCCCAGATTTCCTCCACCTGTCCGAAAGACCACACAGGAGACTGCTATGCAAACCGGCTCTCCTCAAGCTATGGGAAGATTTTCCACCCAAAATTTCCCTTGCTGAGCTTGACAGCATGGCTTCTGAATTCCTGCAGTATGGACACTCAGGCCTTTTGCAGGAGTGCATGGACATTGTTAGGGAGTCCAAACAGCCATCTGCCAGACGCTTTTACGCTTTCAAGTGGAAGAGATTTTACATGTGGTAAATTGAAAATGAACTCCATCCAATTCTGACGCAGAAATATGTTATATTAGCTTATCTTCTACGTATAGCATAATCTGGTCTTCAATTCTCATCTATTAGGGTACATCTCGCAGCCATTACTCCTTATAGAATGTCGCCTACACAGAGGTAATTCTTCCACATTCCTGTAGTAAAGGATTTTTTAAAGGGATTGAAGGTGTTCCCACCTGTATGTTCTCACTGTCCTCATGGGGAACTGAATGTGGGTCTTTCAAAACTCATGGGTCCCCCTTTTTGAACCGGTATATAAGGCATCTTTACAACACCTTAACCTCAAAGCTGCTTTTCAGGTAGCTATTACTTCAGCACGCAGAGTCCGCGAGATTCAGGTTCCCTGTGTCAAATAGCTTTACATGTTCGATGCTAACAGGGTGGTGATAAGAGATCATCCGAGTTCTCTCCCCAAGGTTTTGTCTGATTTCCACATCAACTGGACTATTTCACTCCCTAAGTTCTTTCCAAACCCTTCCACATCAGCGAAAAGAGTGTTACACTTTTTATATCTTAAGAGAGTTTTGAGATTTTATTTAGACAAACTATCAGACAATCTGACTGACGTTAATTATTGCCACATGAGGACAGGCATCACCTCCTCTAAGCAGTCTATTTCCAAATGGACAGTTTCTTGTATCCTGTTCACCTACCAGTTAGCAAACAAATAATTACCTGCGAGACGCAAAGCCCAATCTGCAAGGGGCAAGGCGGCAACAGCAGCTCTACTAAGGAATATTCCCATCTCCGAAATCTGTAAAGCGTTTACTTGGAGATCGGTGCATACTTTCACAAGGCATCACTGTCTAGATTTAGACACTCTGAGAGACACC
Organism: Lissotriton vulgaris; assembly: GCF_964263255.1. Classification (NCBI taxonomy): domain Eukaryota; kingdom Metazoa; phylum Chordata; class Amphibia; order Caudata; family Salamandridae; genus Lissotriton; species Lissotriton vulgaris. The sequence goes on along the minus strand of NC_141695.1, from coordinate 693,043,344 downwards.
CAAGTAGGGTAGGCCTCCTTAAGAAATCCGTTTCAATGATAACTGCTTTTGCTTGTTCTTGACCCGTCCACAGGGGCGTGGGATGGGCTTGCTACTCTACTCAGTGCTTATAAATGTTGTTGAAGATCCCCTGGACGAGAAGGGTAGGTTAAAATTCAAAGTCATAAGCAACCCGCCCACAATCCCAGACAAATTTTGCATTCAGCAGTTCATACATGTCTGTGTTCTGTTCTTCATATAACCGTAAAAAAGCACTGACCTAACTGTCACCTTTGGGGCTTCATGGGATACAGGAGGTCCTGGTTGGCTAACAATACCTTTGCATTTCCATGCAGTTTTCACTTAAAAAAGGCTGCGTTTTTTAACCTAATACTCTCTCTCTGATTTACAGAAATGCTCGAGTCTGGTAAGAGGTTTATTAAAGGAAAATTCAATCTACATAGGGCATTTTTAGCCCTTAACATAGGTAGCATAGATATGTGCTTATCCAGTATTATGGGTGTCTTTCATAGATTCACATGCCTGAATCATTCCCCGTCGTCGAGACGGGAGTCCCCGGTACATATAAAAGTAATGTCCTATAGACATACATAAAGAAAAATAGGCCTAAGGGCCTTGCCTTAGTAGCCTATCCATGTCCTTTTGTAAAAAGGACTAAATTCCAGAAGGTAGCCAATCAGCTACCACCTCCCTCTAGAACCTTCCTGTCAGGAGCCTCAGTCTCTCAGATTTTCTACCGCACGTTGTGCTAGGGAGTCTCCACCTGAGTTCTCCTCAGGTTTCATAGTTTATCTCTTTTTCTCACAGAAAATTTGATATTTCATTCAAAACTCAACTATGGCTGATAAACAGAAGAAATGTCTCTTCAGGGCTTGTTCATCCTGTGGTAAGAAAAGACTGCACGTCGATGACAAGCATGAAACTTGCCTGTACTGTCTTTATCCTGATCATTCTCCCAAAGAATGTCGAATTTGTAGAACATTCTCTACAAAGACACTTAAAGACAGAGAAGGAAGGCTGCTCCTCTGGTTGAACAGACTGAAAACCAGAGACGACCTGGAGTCTTCAGAGGACGGTGAGATGGCTTCAGTTTCCTCAAAAATATCCTTAAAGAGGCCAAGGGTTACTTCCCCTAGCCCTTCAGACGTTCCTCCTAAAAAGACTCCCTCAAAGTCTTCAGAGGCAAAATCTACCACGTCTGTTAAAGAGGCGCCTGCCTTCAGGAAGCCTGGGCAGTCGTCGACGACAAATCAGTCGACGCTTCCCTCGGCGATGAGGAAATCCATCTCTACAGTCTATATTTCTACATCGACGACGACGGTATCGACGTCGACAACCTCGTCAGCATATTCATCGACGACGACTACACCATCGTCGACGGCGGGTAAGCTTGTGTCATCGATTATTCTCAGAAAAAAAGCACTCGACGTTGCCTAAGATTCCGTCGACGACGACGAAACCAAAACCGTCGACGCCTACTCCGCCGACGAAGACCCCCTTGACGACAGGCGTGTCGTCATCGAAGACATCGACGGTAAAAACATCGTCGACGAAGACCCAGTCGTCAAGCGCATTGACGACGAAAACACCGTCGACGACGAAGACCTCGTCGACGAGCACACCGTCGACGAAGATACCGTCCACGAGCTCTCCAATAGGAATTCAGTCGACGACGCCATCGACGACGACACCGCCGACACTATGGAAACAATCCAACTTGATTCCAACCAAAAAGAGTACAAAGGATCCAATTACACCGGATTTAACGTCTCCAAGCAGGGTTCAAACATTGCCCCCATCTAAACTACTGCAAGGCGACGAATCGGACAATGACCACTACGATCAGGCCACCAGTGTAGGAGGGTGGATACCTGACTATTGTTGCCCCCAACTTTTTGCCTGGTGTTTTGCTGGTTTTCCGACTTAGTTGACCTGGGACCCTGCTATTCAGGGCCCCAGGCCTACTGCTCTCTCTGTAAAATGGATTATATGTACCTTAGGTGCATTTACCAATTGGTACTGGGCCACCTTATCAGACCCTGTAACTCAGGGCATAGGTGTACCCAGGGCCTACCAGGGGCTGAAGCATGTATTATGCCACCCCTGGCTGGCCATCTAAATCTGACACAACTGGCTGCACGACAGCTGGGGCAAGGTGGTGTAATCACCCTTTGCTTTAGATATAGTATACCTATATCTAACCCTAAAATGGACACAAAGATTCCTATCAGTCACTCCTATGGCAGGCCTTGACAATCCTGAAGGCAGAGTGCTTGGAATCATGTGAGATGGTGCTCTGGCATGAGCTGAGCCCGTTTGCAGCTTGCGGAACCAAGTCCTAATAGCTGTTCCATGATAACGCATACCATATACTCTTAAGTGCATTATAATCCTCGCGGTTATATGCCAACTCTGGTATCGCTTTATCAAAACATGTCGAGTAAGGTGTCATACGAATTGGAATACTAACCCCTCGCCAATTCTGGCGACGGGGTTAGCATTCCACCCTTCTAGAGGGACACAACATGTATGTAACTGTGAACCCCGGTTAAAGTTAACTCAAGCCTCAGCATCACAAAATGGATGCTGCCACCACAGACACAAGTCTGACCTCCTGCTGCTGGGAGTCCTTCCAGCGAGGGAGGCTTGGACAAAGGGTTTCCTGTCAGGGGCGGTGCTAGCACCATCCCAGACAGGGTTTGTGTATCCTGGGTAGGCAGGGCTTTAGATGAAGGTGACTGCAAGTGGCACCCCGGTGCTCACTATGCATAGGCCGGCTAGAACCAGTTCCAGGGGCACACCAGCCCCTGAGCTGGGGAAAGTCCGGCATGTCGGCTTCAAGACTGGCTAAATTCGGCCATTAATGTTTGTGTTCCCCTCACTCGTTTTGATAACTCGCGTGGCGCGGATGCGCATGAATGGTTTACACCGGAGTTGAGGAAACTAAAACTTGAAGTGAGGCAGCAAGAGAGAACATGGCGCTCCAACTATTGTCCTCAAGCAAGGATCGCTTATTGTTCTACCCGTAAAGCCTACCAAAAAACATTGCACACTCACAAAACTGCTTATTTCTCTTCTAAAATACTTAATGCCACCAACAAGTCGAAAGAAATTTTCAGGATTGTGACGGAGTTGTGCAATGATGAGAGAACTTCTCCCCCGGTTGTCCCTTCACAACTGCTCTGTAATTCGCTGAATGACTATTTTAATGACAAAATAGTGCTGATTAAGGACACTTTATCCAAACTTCCAGTTTGTGCCCCGATTGACGATACTTTTTTAAACCCTCTTACCCTGCATTCCTTTCCTTTAATCACTCACCAAACCCTTCAAGACTTACTCACTAGAGTTAAATCAGGATCTCCTCAGGATGCCTGCCCTCCCCAAGTAATGAGAGAAATTGGTCGGGCGCTCCCAAATAGCCTGATTCCACTGCTCAATAACTCCCTTGTGTCAGGAAGCGTCCCTAATAGTTTTAAACAGGCTTTATTGATCCCTTTGAAAAAAAAACCTGGCATTGATTCTTCAGACCTCTCTAATTACAGACCAATATCGTTACTGCCTTACTTATCCAAAATATTGGAGGCGCATGTAACTAACTGCCTATCAAGTTTTGTGGAGGCTTCCGGGTATTTACAACCCAACCAGGCAGGCTTCCGGCCTGGTCACTCCACCGAGGCAGTGATATTGGCCGTCCAGAATACTCGAAGGTCTAATGCAGACAGGGACTTACACCAGGCTTTGGTGTTATTGGACCTGTTTGCGGCGTTCGACACGGTTGACTATACCATCTTGGTCAACCGTGTCGAACAGGCCGGTCTTCGAGACTCGGCCTTGGCCTGGCTCAAGTCTTTTATTTCTGGACGTACTCAATCGGTTCGACTAGGCTCCTTCACAGCCTCTAAAAAAATCTCCTTCTGTGGGGTCCCTCAAGGATCTTCCTTGTCCCCTTTATTATTTAATTTGTATATGCGCCCACTGTTATTCTCTCTACGAGAGTTCAAGGTCGATGTTTATAACTACGCAGACGACCTGCAGTTGGTTTTTGTGTTAAACTCCCACAATGCTGCCGAGGAATTTCGAGCCACCATGTCTTTTATTCAGAGGTGGATGTCCCTAAACCACCTTAAGTTAAATCCGGGAAAAACAGAGCTCATTCTACCTGGGAAGAGTGAGATCAGCTGGAGTCCTAGCTTCTGGCCATCGGATATGGGCTCGCCCCCAAAAAAATCCCGTACAGTGAAAAGCTTGGGAGTGACTCTTAGTGAGGACCTTACCTTGGTGAGCCAAGTCGGAACTGTGGTCTCCTCGGGGTTTTTTCAATTGAGGAAGATCAGAAAAATAGCACATCTTCTTACAGGCCTGGCTTTAATTCAGACAGTCAGTGCTCTAGTCCTGTCCCATATTGACTTCTCCAACGGCCTCTACTTGGGGGCGCCTATTGGCCAACTTAAAAGATTGCAGTACTTGCAAAATCAAGCTGCGAGACTTATCTGCAAAGTACCTAAGTGGGAATCAATTAGACATGGACTAGAGACCCTGCACTGGCTGCCTGTGGAACAGAGAGCCACTTTCAAGGTGGGTTGCATTGTGTTTAAGGCTCTGGAGGGCAAGGGCCCTATGTTCCTTAGATCACTACTGCGCAAATATACACCTCTGCGCAGTCTGAGATCAATCCACAAAGATCTACTCGAGGTCCCTCGTTTCAAAAAGAAACGTCAAGGGGGCAGCAGTTTTCAAGTCTTAGCCTCCTCATTGTGGAATTCCCTCCCCTTGACCCTGCGACATAGCAAGGATCTCCTTGCTTTTAGGAAGGCATTTAAAACTCTTCTTTTTTCCCAGGCCTACTGTAAAAAATAATTGTATTTCTTTTATGCACTGTTATGTTTGATTCTCTCACCAGCGCCAAGAAGCCCCCGGGCGTATGCGCGCTTAACAAATAATAAATAACATAACATAACATAACATGTGAGAGTGGTGTGACCACCCCCCTTCCTGGTCCCACCCATGGGCAGGACCCAGTCGCGTGCCAGCCCCTTTCCTTAGTATAAAGATAGGAGCGGGCCCCCTTCCAAATTAGATCATCTTTGAATCCTGAAACTACTTTCTACGAAAGGAACTCAAGACTTCTTCTCAAGATTTCTCCCTTGTGACTAAGGAGTAGTCACCCTGCATCCGCAGGCACCATCTAAGAACACTGCGGATTGCTGCACGTCCTTCCTTCGGAATCCGACCGACCAGCACGACGAGACCCGGCTTCCCTGGCACCTCCTGACCTCTACCTACATCATCAGCCCAGCTGAGATCCGTGGGTGTGACGAGACCTCGAGGGACCGGCTTTCTTCAGAACTGCACGACGCTTATCCAGCACGACCGCCGAGGGATCCTCGAGTGAGTGCTTTGGGGTTCGAGAAGCCCTAACCCTGAGCAGCTCCAGCACCGAAGTCCAGCCCCCCAGCATCCACCAGATCTGCGTGGGGCCCTTCTGCTCTTTGCTGCTCACCGCGTTGTCCGGCTGCTTGCCTGCTGGCTTGTGGCCCTCTTGACGACGCACCACGACGACCACACCGCTGGTCTGGTTGCTCCAGACTGGCCCTTGCTCCCCTCCAACAGAGGAGCACCCCGGACCCTCCTGGTCCACTCCAGATGCCATTTTAAGTCCACCGCGTGGGCTTGTATTTGCAAAGACTTGTTGCCCCAATCCTGGGTCCAGCGATGTCGCCAGCAGATACCTTCGTGGGACAGCTCGCACCTCCATCCTGGTCGCCGACAACGCCTCCTGGTCCGTGAGACTGCAGAGCCCAGGGTCGCCCACTCACCTGGTCGAGGTGACTCCATCCGGTGCCATCCTGGTGCCCATCTAATCACTGGCTAGTGATTCAGAACTTGGTCCCCTCTGCTTACAGGTATCCTCCATCATCGATCCAGGCTTGGATCCCTCCGAATCTCTTCACTGGTCGCCTGCCAGCAACTTCTTCTTTCAGGCTCCATAGACTGCAACGAGGATTCCAGACGTCTTTCCAGACCTATGCAGCCGCAGCCCCTGGGCTAGGTAACCTCAGAATTTCGGTGCTCCAGCATAGCCTCACTATCCAAGGGTCCATATCCTTTTTCGTTTCAGCTCTACCTAGTCGGATTCGTCCGATAACACTAACTTTACGAAATCTAGCATCCATAGACTTTGTCCCGCATCCCGCGTGAGAGTGCACACTCTGCACCCGATCCCCCTAGGCCTCCTGCTAGTAATCTGAAGGTTCAGTAGTCAAGTCCTAGCGATCCTAAAGTCTATTAGAGTAGTACTTACCTGCTAGTAATTTCGCATTCCACTTTTGTAGTATATGGTTTTTCGTGCCCCTCGGGCATTTGTGTAAATTGTGCGACTGAGTATTTTCATAAGAGCTTTGTATTGTGCTTAGCACCCTGTCCTCATAAAAAGTCCAGGGTTGTTGTGTTCTAAATAAATATCCTTTTATTTTCATAACAACTTGTGTGGTGTCCTTTCACTTGGTGTTCAAGGGGTATATGTGATGGTATAACAGCTGGCTTAACACGCCCTCTAGAGTTTAGCCTAAAGACTGCTCTTGTCCATGCTACTAGGATAGCTGGTCTACGGTTGACTTACAACCAATCATCAATAAGGGTTGTTTGGACTGATACAAAGTGCTCACTAGAATAAGTGAACATTATATATCAGGCCAACTTCTCACAACCAGTCCTTCAGATCTTATCGTGAAATGCCAAAGCACAGATGAGGATGGCGATGAAATGGTGTTTACTGAAGAAACTACATTCACAGGTACAGAAGCAGGTCACACCTATGGTATGCCTTCCAGTATCTATAGTCTCAGATCTACAGTACTTGATACAAGACTACAAGAAACGATTTCCTGACTCAACAACGGCCCCGTCAACGGAAAAAACTCCGGTCTCATCTGGGCCGACCTCATCTCCAAGACTAAAACCATCACCTTTGGTGATACAGAGAGAGAGAGAGACAGAGACAGTACGTCATATCTCGTCTACTGACGATGAGGGTGAGGAACCAGAAGAAGGGGAGGTTCGGGATGACCTTTCCGACCACAGGGAGGATGAAGACTACATCGCTCCATCTCCAGCCACACCTGAGCCCACTACACCGGACTCGCCGCCAGCGGACATTGGCGGATTCCATAATTTAGTGTAGAGAGCGGCTGTAGGAAGGTACCTCCTGACTATGGTTGCCCCCAACTTTTTGCCCTGTGTTTTAGCTGGTTTTTGACATAGTCGACCTGGGACCCTGCCAATCAGGACCCCAGGCCTACTGCTCTCTCTCTAAAATGGATTCCATGTACCTTAGGTACATTTCCAATTGGTACTGGGCCACCTTATCAGACCCTGTAACTCGGGGCATAGGTGTACCCAGGGCCTACCAGGGGCTGAAGCATGTATTATGCCACCCCTGGCTGGCCTCCTAAATTTGACACAACTGGCTGCATGACAGCTGGGGCAAAGTCGTGTAATCACCCTTTGCTGTAGATATAGTATACCTATATCTAACCCTAAAAATGGACACACAGATTCCTATCAGTCACTCCTATGGCAGGCCTTGACAATCCTGAAGGCAGAGTGCTTGGAATCGTGTGAGATGGTGCTCTGGCATGAGCTGAGCCTGTCTGCAGCTTGCGGAACCAAGTCCTAATAGCTGTTCCATGATAACGCATACCATATACTCTTAAGTGCATTATAATCCTCGCGGTTAAATGCTATCTTTGGTATTGCTTTATCAAAACATGTCGAGTAAGGTGTCATACGAATTGAAATACTAACCCCTCGCCAATTCTGGCGACGGGGTTAGCATTCCACCCTTCTAGAGGGACACGACATGTATGTAACTGTGAACCCCGGTTAAAGTTAAACGAAGCCTCAGCTCCACAACATGGATGCTGCCACCACAGACACGAGTCTGACCCCCTGCAGCTGGGAGTCCTTCCAGCGAGGGGAGCCTGGACAAAGGGTTTCCTGTCAAGGGCGGTGCTAGCACCGTCCCAGACAGGGTTTTGTGTATCCTGGGTAGGCAGGGCTTTACAGGAAGGTGACTGCTGAGTGGCACCCCGGTGCTCACTACGCATAGGCCGGTCAGAACCAGTTCCAGGGGCACACCAGCCCCTGGCCTGGGGAAAGTCCGGCATGGGAGAGTGGTGTAACCACCCCCCTCCTAGTCCCACCCATAGGCAGGACCTAGTCACTGCGTCAGCCCCTTTTCTTAGTATAAAGATAGGAGCGGGCCCCCTGTTCAAATTAGATCATCTTTGGAATCAAGACACGACTTTCTGCGAAAAGGACTTCAAGATTTCTTCTTCAAGATTCTCCCTTGTGACTAAGGAGTAGTCACCCTGCATCCGCAGGCACCATCCTAAGAACACTGCGGTCTGCTGCAAGTCCTTCCTCCGGAATCCGACGACACAGCTCGACGAGACCCGGCTTCCCTGGCACCTCTGACCTCTACTCACCTCTACAGCCAAGCTGAGAACCGTGAGTGCGACGAGACCTCGAGGGACCGACGATCGCCAATACTGCACGACTTCTTTACAGCAAGCCCACCGAGAAACCCTCTGGTGAGTGCTTTGGGGTCAGAGAAGCCCCGACCCTGAGCAGCTCCAGCACCGAAGATCAGCCCTCCAGCATCTCCACGATCTGCGTGGGGCCCTTCTGGTTTTTGCTGCTCACCGCGTTGTTTGGCTACTAGCCCGCTGGCTTGTGGCCTTCTGAACGACGCCCGACGACATCACTGCTGCTGGTCTGGTTGCTCCAGACTGGCCCTCGCTCCCTTCAAAGAGAGGAGCACCCCGGACCCTCCTGGTTCACTCCAGACGCCATTTTGAGTCCACCGCGTGGGCTTGAATTAGCCAAGGCTTTGTTGCCCAATCCTGGGTCCAGCGACGCCGACAGCTTCATCCATCGTGGGACAGCTCGCTCCTCCATCCTGGTCGCCGACAACGCCTCCTGGTCCGTGAGATCTGCAGAGCCCAGCTTCGCCCACTCACCTAGCCGAGGTGACTACCATCCGGTGCCCTCCTGGTGCCACCTGACTACTGGCTAGTAGTCACGAACTTGGTCCCCTCTGCTTTCAGGTGTCATCTATCTTCAAGATCCAGGCTTGGATCACTTCGAACTCTCTTCACTGGTCGCCTGCCAGCATCTTCCTTCCAGGCTCCTGGTCCGTCTACGAGGATTCCCGACGTCTTTTGAGACATATGCAGCCGCAGCCCCTGGGCTAGGTAACTTCGGCATTTCGGTGCCCCAGCATAGCCTCACTATCCAAGGGTCAGAATCCACTTTCGTTTTCCTCCTACCAGGTCGGGTTCGCCCGAGAACACTAACTTTGTCTTTACTAGCTACCATAGACTTTGTCCCGCATCACGCGTGAGAGTGCACACTCTGCACCCGAGTCCCCTGGGTCTCCTAGAAATAATCTAACGATTCTATAGTCAAGTCCTAGGGATTCCAAAGCCTATTAGTACTGTACTTACCTGCTAGTAATTTCGCATTCCACTTTCAGAGTATATGGTTTTCCGTGCCCCTCGAGCATTTGTATATACTGTGCTAACTTAGGTATTTTCGTAAGAGTTTTGTGTTGTGCTTAGTACCCTGTCCGCATAAAGAGTACAGGGCTGTTGTGATTCTAATAAATACACTGTTTATTTTCATAACACTTGTGTGGTGTCCTTTCACTTGGTGTTCAAGGGGTATATGTGATGGTATAACAGCTGGCTTAACACGCCCTCTCGAGTCTTTAGCCATAGACTGCTCGTATCCACGCTACTAGGATAGCTGGTCTATAAGGTTGACTTACAACCAATCATCAATAAGGGTTGTCTGGACTGATACATAGTGTTCACTAGAATAGTGAGCACTGCATATCAGGCCAACTTCTCACAGCGGCCACGAGATTCCATATGACTATGGATTCCACTGAAACGGACTGTTTCTTATATGATTTTAAAGACCAAGTCAGAAAAACAACTAGATCAATTCCAATCATTGATCACATATGGGAACAAGGGAAACAATTAATGCAAACACCAGCCTCGGTATCCGCAGTGGTACCCAGACTGGATAAGAAATATCAGGCACCAGCAACTGCACCAACATGCCTTACTGGACATCCAAAACCAGATTCCGTGGTTACCCCGGCAGCACAAAAGAACTCTAGAAATCCGTCCTCTCCATTGTCAGCACCACCAGACAAGGAAGGCAGAAAACTATACGGTATTGGCTAACGCTTTTCAACCACTTCAGCCATGACCATCAAAGTATCTAACGCCATTTGACTACTAGGGCGCTACAATAGGCAATTGTGGGAGGACATTGCCCCATATCTAACAGAACTGCCTGATAACTTACACGAGGAAGTTCAATCACTCCTTAAAGAGGGACAAACGTCCGCATCAGAGCTTATTGACTGTGCCGTAGATGTCGCAATGACCGGCTTCAGACAGCTAGCGGGTGGCTCAAAGCAACATCCTTTCGTCAAGAAGTCCAAACTAAAGTGCTTGACATGCCCTACGACGGCCAACACCTCTTTGGGGAGAAAATAGACGAGGCCTTACAGGCAATCAAAAAAGATACGGACACTGCACGGGCGCTTGGCATGTTACAGTTTAAAAAACAGTCCTTTCGAGGGAGCAGGGGTAGAGGTCAGCCCTCTTACAGAGGATCATATCTGAAAGAGACACGTTAGTGATAGATTCCTTACCTTAGAATATCCCCAAGCGTCAGACTGGATCCGGAAAGTTTTGCGTAGCAGTACCCTTGCGCGTCGGTAGGCGTCGTCTGCAGCTCGGCGTCGTGAGCGCCGTGATGATGTCGTCGGAGTACTTAGACGCCGCCTCCGCGTGCTGACGTCAGTTCTTCTTTTATCCGCGCCAGCCAGCGCAGATCTGGAAAGAGCAGTTCCCTAGTCACTTTTTGACTAAACGTTTTTGTGTTCTTTTGATCCATTTCCAAGTCTGTACGACTCCGACGGTGCCGTTAGGGATGCCCGGATTCAAGCATTGCGACAAGTGCGACCGTACCATGTCGGTCACGGATCCCCACCGCCAGTGCCTGATGTGTTTGGGCGTCGACCATGACGACGAGGCCTGCTCCGACTGTCGGGCCCTTTCGAGGAAGGCCAGGCAGGAGCGGTCCCGCAGGCGACTCGAAATCCGCCAGTCGGACCCGCGCCGTGTGAGGTCCCGGTCCCTCGGGAGGTCGAGGGACAGGTCGCGGGGACCGAGCCGTCACAGCTCCGGGAGTCGGCGCCACTCCTCCGGGTCCAAGTCATCAGGTAAGAAGCATAAGAAGTCGAAGAGACATCATCGCTCTACTGACTCCCCCCCCCCCCCCCCCCCCGACGCTCGCACGAAGCGGCCAGGGTTTCGGGTGACACCGCCCACGCGGCTCCTCAGGAGTCGCGGGCGCCGCTTTCGGCCCCATACCCCCCGGTCCCTGGGCTGAACGCGACGCCGGAGGAGATCGAGCGTTTCCTCATGGCCATGAGGTCCCTTTCTCCTCCGACGGGTTCCGCGGCGCCTTCGGGCCCAGCGAACCCGTCTGGGGGCCCTAGTGGGTGGGGGGCTTTGACCCCGACGCAGTCGGGTGCTTCGGCCTCGACGCCGCCGGCGCCACAGGGCCCCACGATCCCGACACCGCCGGTGCCCTCGGGCCCGGCGCCGCAGGGTACAGCGGCCCCGGCGTCGCCGGCGCCTTCGGGCCCGGCGCAGCTGGACCCTCCTCGGGCGGTGGATCGTCACCGGCGGACCTTACGACCCCCTCCCCCCCCCCCCCGCGTCGGTCCGTGTGGTGTCCCCTCCGGGGTCGTCCTCGGGCGGCGCCGTCCCCGATGCCTCCTTTCAGTCGGTTCCGACGTCGGGACGACGCCTATCGGCGCCGATCTCGACGCCGTTTGGAGCTTTTAGTTTCTATGAACCGGCCTCATTCAGTTACGACCCTGAATTTCAGGAGATGAGGGATGAGGAGGATTGGGAGGGGTCTGAGGACCCTCTGGCCAGAGAGTGCCAGTCTAACATGGACTGTACAGGAGACCTTGGGGAGGCCTGTGGCCTGGACACCTCTCCAGACACTGGATTTGTCTCTCCTCCTACCGTGGCTTCGGAGGAGGGTGCTACTTATGGTGTGGTGTTGATGAGGGCTGCCAAGGCCTTGGGCCTTGAGCTCCCCGTCGCGGCCGTGAGGACTAATCTCCTCACTGAGGTCCTTAAGCCGCAGTCATGCTCCATGGAGCCTCTGCTGCCGTTTAATGAGGCCTTGACGGACGTTCTTTTGGGCACTTGGTCCAGGCCCGCTACAGGTTCGCCTGTAGATAGGAACGTGGCCAGACGCCACCGCCCGGCTCCGGGCGACCCATGTTTCCTGTCCACCCACCCCACCCCGAGAGTCTGGTTAGCCAGGCCTCTAACTCCCAGACCGCCTTCCCAACGGCCCCGCCGGACAGGAAGTCCAAGAGGTACGAGAACTATGGTAAGAAGATCTTCTCGTCCCTTAGTTTGGGACTGCGGTCTTCCAACACCGCATGCCTCTTGGGCCGTTACACCCACTCTCTGTGGGAAACGGTGGCGGAAGTGCTGCCAGAGTGTCCGTTGGAGGTACGGGCCAAACTCGGCCAAGCCCTGGTGGAGGGCCGGGACGCAGCCAAGTATTCAATCAGGTGCGGACTGGATACTACTGACTCGCTGGGCAGAGCGATGGCTAGGACGGTGGCGGTACGACGCCACGCCTGGCTGAGATCCACCAATATTTCGGCAGACGTCCAAAATACACTCATGGACATGCCGTTCGATGGCCGTCGCCTCTTTGGCGACAAGGCAGACCACGTGCTTGAGCACTTTAAGGACTCCAGGGCTACGGCCAAGTCCTTGGGCCTTTCGGCCCGCGCCAGCAAATGGGTGCCTTTCGCTCCTTTCATGGCCAAGGAAGGGGCGTCCCCACACGTGCCGCCAGCCACTCGCCGCAAACTGTCGTCCAGCGCGGCGGCGGCCGTGGAAACCGCTGTGGAGGCAACAGGGGAAACAAGCGGAGTCAGTCCACACCTGCCCCTGAAGCATCCGCCTCTAAACCCTCCTAGTCCGTGCTTTCCGGCCCATGTGACGCCAGTGGGAGGCAGGGTTCGCAATCACCACTCTCACTGGCGCACAGTCACTTCGGACAGGTGAGTGCTGCAGATCATCTGAAGGGGCTACTCCCTCCCCTTCGAGACGACCCCTCAAGCCATGCCACCGCAACACCACCGCGTGTCGGGGGATCATTTGCGGCTCCTGCAGGAGGAAGTTTCGGCCCTCTTGGCCAAGGGGGCCATCGAGCGCGTTCCTGGGCCAGAAGTAGGACGTGGTTGCTACTCCCACTACTTCCTGGTACCCAAGAAGGGCAAAGGGGGCCTACGCCCTATCTTGGATCTGAGGAACGTCAACGGCTTCCTCCGGAAGGAGAAGTTCAAAATGCTGACACTGGCTCAGGTCTTGACTGCCCTAGACCCAGGAGACTGGATGGTAGCGTTGGACTTGCAGGACGCATATTTCCACATCCCCGTCCTGCCGGCCCACCGGCGTTACCTGCGGTTCACGGTAGGCCTCGAGCACTTTCAGTTTACGGTGCTCCCCTTCGGCCTTACCAGCGCCCCACGGGTGTTCACGAAAGTGATGGCGGTGGTCGCAGCTCATCTGCGCAGGTTGGGGGTCTCAGTCTTCCCCTACCTAGACGACTGGTTGTTGAAGGCGGGCTCGCCCCAGGCAGTCGTCAGCCACCTCCAGACTACGGCGGATCTCCTGCATCAGCTAGGATTTTCCATCAATGTGCCGAAGTCACACCTGTGCCCCTCTCAGAAGCTCCTTTTCATCGGAGCGGTTCTCGACTCGGCGCAGTTTCGGGTTTACCCGCCCGAATAGCGGGTTCGGGATATACAGGCTCTGATTCCGATCTTCGGGCCGTTATCCCGGGTTTCGGTAAGGTTGACGCTGCGGCTTCTGGGACTGATGGCCTCCTGCATCCTTCTGGTGCATCACGCACGGTGGCGGATGCGGGCTCTGCAGTGGGACCTGAAGTTTCAGTGGACCCAGCACCGGGGCAACCTGTCCGACCATGTCCTGATCTCGGAGGGCACTGCGAGACAGCTGCAGTGGTGGCTCACGGACCGCGATTGGGTCAACGGCAGATCCCTCTCCCTTCCCCAACCGGAGCACGTAGTTGTGACGGACGCGTCCCTCCAGGGCTGGGGAGGCCACTTGGGAGAGGCGGAGATCAGAGGGCTCTGGTCTCCGGCGGAGTCCCGGCTCCATATCAACCTGTTGGAGCTGTGGGCGATTCGTCTGGCACTGAAGGTATTCCTCCCGTCTGTCCGAGGGAGTGCAGTGCAAGTGTTCACGGACAACACCACCGCCATATGGTACTGCAACAAACAGGGCGGAGTGGGGTCGTGGACCCTTTGCCAGGAGGCTCTGCGCCTCTGGCAATGGCTGGAACATCAGGGCATGACTCTGGTGGTTCAACACCTGGCAGGTTCTCTGAACGCCAGGGCGGACAAACTCAGCCGTCGGTGCTCGATGGATCACGAATGGCGTCTGAACTCGGACGTGGCGCAAGGCCTCTTTCTGCGATGGGGAGAGCCTTGGTTAGATCTATTCGCCACCGAAGAGAACGCGCAATGTCATCAGTTCTGCGCGTTGGAATTTCCAAGGCGGCACTCGCTCGGAGACGCTTTTCGTCGCGAGTGGAGCTGCGGTCTGTTGTACGCCTTTCCGCCTATACCACTTCTGCCCAGAGTGCTGAAGAAGATCAAGCGCGACCGGGCACAAGTGATCCTTGTGGCTCCGGACTGGGCACGAAGGTTCTGGTATCCCGAGCTACTCAGTATGTCAGTCGATCCCCCGGTTCACCTGCCTCTTCAGGAGGACCTTCTGTCGCAGCAGCAGGGGACGGTCCTCCACCCGAACCTGTCCAGTCTCCACCTCCATGCTTGGAGATTGAGCGGCGACAGTTGAGGCCATTTGACTTGCTTCCTGAAGTTTGCAACATCATTCGGGCAGCCAGGCGTCCCTCCAGAAAGACGGTATACGCCTGCAGGTGTAACAGATTTGTGGCATGGTGCACAGCAAAGGCTGTGGATCCCCTCAATGCCCCTCTCTCTGAGGTTCTCCTCTTCCTTCTTTTTCTGGCCCAGCAGGGCTCTGCTCTGGGCACTGTCAAGGGCTATCTTTCGGCTCTTTCAGCCTTTCTGAGGCTGCCTGACCAACCTTCTTTGTTCAAGTCCCCTATCGTAAATCGATTCCTGAAGGGCATCACTCATACCTTTCCTCCTGTTCCCTTTGTGAGGCCTCAGTGGGACTTGAACCTGGTTCTAACGTTTCTGATGTGCGCTCCCTTTGAGCCACTTCACAACTGTCCTCTTCGCCTTCTTTCTTTGAAGACTGCCTTCCTGGTAGCCATCACCTCTGCCAGGAGAGTGAGTGAGCTCCAGGCTCTGTCTTGTAATCCTCCTTTCCTTTCAGTTCATCCGGACAAGGTTGTATTGCGGACAAGGCCCTCCTTCCTTCCCAAGGTAGTCACAGCCTTCCACATTGGGCAATCCATCACGTTGCCCACCTTCTTTCCGCCTCCGCACCCCTCGAGAGAGAGGAGGAGAGGCTCCACCGTCTGGACCCAAAACGTGCGCTCTCATTTTATCTGAGCCGCACACAACAGTTCCGGGTGGATGATCAACTTTTTGTTGGGTACGCGGGCGCTAAGAAAGGGAAAGCGGTGCACAAGCGGACCATCTCTCGGTGGATTATCTTGTGCATCCAGGCGTGTTACTCCTTGGCTAAGAAGGAACCCCCTGTTGGGCTGAGGGCTCATTCCACTCGAGCCACGGCCACTACTACTGCCTTGGGCCGGGGTGTGCCCTTGCAGGACATTTGCCAGGCAGCTACGTGGGCCTCGCTGCACACGTTTGCAAGGCACTACTGCCTGGACAGTCAAGTCCGGAGGGACGGCTACTTCGGCCGTTCCGTCCTCCAGGACTTTCTGGTGTGATTATTGGTTCGCAGACCCACCACCACGGGGATGGTATTGCTGGGGTATCTATTCTAAAGTAAGAAATCTATCACTAACGTGTCTCTTTCAGATGCACAAGTTATATCTGTAAGAGACATTAGTTAGTGATAGATTCCTTACCGACCCACCCATCCTCCCCGTTCTGCGAACCGATATCTAGGGTTAAGGTCATCCCCTTTCAGGGCCCTAGTTTCTTGGCACCAGTGTCGGTTTTTGTCATGGCTCTGCGCTTCTGGCGCGGAAAAGCTGTGGCTAAGAACTGACGTCAGCACGCGGAGGCGGCGTCTAAGTACTCCGACGACGTCATCACGGCGCCCCCGACGACGGACGCGGAGCCGCAGACGACGCCTACCGACGCGCAAGGGTACTGCTACGCAAAACTTTTCGGATCCAGTCTGACGCCTGGGGATATTCTAAGGTAAGGAATCTATCACTAACTAATGTCTCTTACAGATATATCGTTACACAAGTAGTAACTTGTGCACCAGAGCAGATCTTCATACTCATATAACCAAAGCCGAACGCAATACCAGCAGCGGCAACAGCAACAAGGACGTCAGACTTCATACGGAAAGTCCAACTACAGGGGAAGAAACCAAAGGAAACCCTCTGGCGGACGCCAATAACCGTTTCCAACAGCCAGTCCATCCACCATCTTGTTCTTTCAAAATTGGAGGAAAATTGACACACTTCCTCCACAATTGGAGATCAATAACTACAGATCGATGGATGCTCCAATTGATCCAATACGGACATTCATTGGAATTCAATTCCCCCGACAACTCCTCCTCGCAAGCTCCAACACAGGCACCTAAGTCTACTCCTTCAAGAGATCTCTTCAATGTTAAAGAAAGGAGCAATAGAGCGAGTACCAGCAGCTCACAAAGGGAAGGAATTTTATTCCCGTTTCTTTCTAATACAACAGAAAAGGAAAAAATGGAGGCCCATCCTAGATCTCAGGGCACTCAATACATTCTTGAAGAGTCAATGGTTTCGGATGGTGACTATCCAAGAGATCTTGGGATCGCTGGAGAAAGGAGACTTTATGACGTCTTTAGACCTACAAGACGCATATTATCACATCCCAATACACAAACGCCACAGAAAATTCCTCAGATTTGAAGTAGCGGGTCAGCACTATCAATTTTGTGTCCTCCCATTCGGTCTAAAATCAGCACCTCGAATCTTCACCAAATGTCTCTCCCCTGTGGCAGCATTCCTTAGACACCAAACTAGCAAGTTCCCAATGGGAATTGTCCCCCAGCGCACTGCATTAGGTGATACCCGCAGGTGTAATAAAGTTCAAGCAGACAAGAATTTATTTCCAAATTGTTCTATTATTGTGGTTTTCAAAGAGTACATGGTAACTCCAATACCATTTTCCTTTAAATGTAGTATTTCTTAAGCATCAGAAAATACATCCACATTTTTTTCTTCAATCCCATCAGTCCCCATGCATTTCGGGCTCGTACAGCCCTTCATCAGGGGTAGAGTCTGTAAATCAAGTAATACAACACGAACTAATTACCGAGAAGACCTCTCTGACTAACATATTTTAAACATAATAACTCCCATGTGCTGTGTAAAGTTCCAAGTTGCTTACACATGCGCTGTGTATCACAAATGACCATAGGAAATCGTATCAGTGTTAAAGTAAATCGTAGCCCAGAGAAAACTGGAGAGAATACATGAGATAAAAGAGCGTGACAAAGACAAAATAAAACGTGACAAAAATGGGTCGTAGTCTTAACCAGTGTCTAACCAAGGTTGTGGGGTAACGTGAGTAACGAAGTGTAAGGTCTGGGCGTGCTCGTGATCATGCGGCAGTAAAAACATTGATCTTAACCAGTATCAAACCAAAGTGGCGTGAGTCATAAAGTCCGAGGTTTATGTGTACTCGTGATCATGCAAAAGGCTGTTCGGATAAAGGCGCCGCTCGGAGTCGGTACTTACTTGGGGTTAAAATGCGGTCCGATCGAGAGTTTCAGTACGCATCAGGATTGCCGGTCGGCTGATGCTTATTTAAAAAGCAACCCGGCCGGTGCTAGTGGTGAACAGAGATAACGGACTGAAAACAGTCCGAGACATAGTGGGGACATGGAAACCAAGTGCAAAACGGGGCCCATGATAGAAGGATAAAAACCACGGTGAAACAATGGTGAAATAACTGGGTAAAATAAGTGCACCATATGAAGGAGAAACATACTGTGGAATAAGGGCATCAGTTTAGAAAAAAGAATGAAAAAAGTGGCAAAACAAATCATGGAAGATAAAAAATAAGAAGCGTCAGTTTAGAAAAAAGAATGAAGAAAATGGCAAAACTGATCATGGAAGATGAAAATAAGAGCAAATGAAAGTGCATATAAATACTGTCATCAACTGGTGTGTCATGAAAAACCAAACATTGAGGTGTCATCAAGTGTGATACATTCAGAATTAAAGATAAAAAAGGAATTCCATGCAGTCATTTAGCCCTGTGGGCTGCATCGTGCTCAGGTAACGTATCCAGAAGTTCTCCCTCTGTAATAGTTTATTCTTAGGGTTAATGCCTTCCTGGTTTACTACATTCTCCAAAATCATGAATTGTAGCTGGGCTACATTGTGTCTTCGTTCAGGGAAATGTGTGGCTACCGATGACTTGGTGTTGGCTGTTCTTATATTACTTTTGTGCTCCAAGATTCTAGTTCTTATTTTCCTCTCGGTGTGCCCAACATAGCATAGGCCACACGGGCATTTCAGTAGGCAAATTGCATTGGACGTATTGCACATCACATTTACCTTGAGTTTAATTTTGTGGCCTTTCATCGGATGGTGCAACACGTTGCCTTTGATCACATTGTTACAATTGCTGCAATTGTAACAGGGCTGTAGTCCGTTATATCTCAATGGTGAATTTGCAGGTTTAGAGTTAGTTAATAGTTCCTTGATGTCATCAGGGTATCCACGATCTTTGAACCATTGACACATGAAGTCCATTTGTTGGTCACCATCACTGTCATTGGATAAAATGCGTTTGATCCTCATCAGTTGAGACAAGGGAAGATTGTTCCTAAGGTTTTGCCTGTGAAAACTCTTGTAATGAAGGGTACTGTTGCGGTCCGTTTCTTTCCTGTAAACCGTGGTTCGAAATTTCAGATTCTCCATTGTCACCAGTACATCTAAGTAGTTCACTCTTTTACGATCATAGGCCCATGTGAATTGTATTCGGTCGTTGATGGTATTCAATGTTTCCAAAAAGTGTAACAAATTGGTTTCCGATCCAGACCATAGCAGGAAAATGTCATCAATGTAACGGATGTATAATTTACCGAATTGTGCCCACTCTGGTAGACTCAAGATGTTGTTCTGTTCGAAATAATGCATGAAAAGGTTCGCGTAGACTGGGGCAGCACAATTGCCCTTCGAAGTTCTGTTAAGTTGAAGGTAGCGTGTGTCTCCCCAGGTGAAGTAACTTTGGTACAAGGTGAACCCTAGTAGTTCCATCAGGAATGGTTGAAGTGTAGAGTTGATGTCTGAGTTCAAGATAGCATTTTCAATGGCTTCAATTCCCAAGTTGTGCGGAATAGATGTATATAACGCCTTTACGTCAACAGTGCACAACCAGTATTCTTCATGGTCTGATAATTGTAGGTTTGCGAGTTTATTGAGGAAATGAGTTGTCTCGTATGTATGTCGGTGTTTTGATTACTAAAGGTTGAAGATGTTTGTCTAGCAGTTTTCCAACGGGTTCGTGGATGCTGCCCCTTGTGGAGACAATCGGCCTGAATGGGGGTTTCTTTAAATCTTTATGCACCTTCGGAAGCATGTATAGTGAAGGAGTTCTGGGATGTTCCTGAGTTAGATATTGTTTAGTTTTTTCTGTGATGATGTTGTCTTCCAAAGCTTTGGACAGGATGGATTCTAATGTCTATTTGAATTCTTCCGTTGGGTTTTTATCACGTTGTGCATATGTAGTAGGATCCGTAACATGAAGAAGTACTTGTTGGTTATAAAAATCACTGTCCATTATGACCAAGGCGCCGCCTTTGTCCGCATTTTGGCAAATTAAGTCTTTATTTTCAGCTATCTTCGTCAATAGAGCTCTTTCTTTGACGGTCAAGTTGCTATGTTTCAATTTCGTCTGAAACTGTAGGGTTGTTATATCCTGTTTCACCGGGTTCTCAAAGGTGTCTATTAGTTTATGGCTGATGGGAGCCATAAAGGTACTACGAGGACGTAAGTCCAACAAGGTGTTATCTGGTTGAGGTTCAACAGTGGTAATACGCCCCTGCATGCACATGTGATGGCTGCTTTCCATGGAAAGCAGCACAACAATGAGGAGTCCCTCCAAACATTTAAGGATTCCAGTTATGTCATAACTGACAGTGTACCCCTCTTTGCAGTACATTCTAGGTGCCCACAAAGATTTTCGAGAATTTCTCCCTTCCCCCCACTCATAGTGGAATTTCCACAGTGGATTACTCCCAGCAGGTTACTCCTCCCATAATAGATAGCCATTTTGGGGACGAGCGATAGGCAGGTATTACTACCATCATGGCAGCATTCTTACAGTGCCTCAAATTTTATTCTGCCTAAGCTATAGATGTGTGCCTCTACCATGCTAAAAACTATTAATTGAGCAATATGGTCTGCTTGGACAAGCCACTAGAAACAAATCCTACCTGCAATTGGAAATTCAGAAAGTGAAAAAATAGGCTTTTATTGGGCTGATGATCGTGGTATAGTTTTGGCACATTTACATACCGCCTTGGCCCACATATACACTAAAATACAAACTTGTGGGGGTGCGCCTTGAAGACACAAGATAGGATCCACTAATATATCTAATCAGGGGCATGTTGAGCTTTGAAGGGTGGTTTGGGAATGACTGACAGTATTGTATCACTGTTCAGAGATATTCATCATTTCATATCTCGCCTTTTAAGTGACAACCATCGAGACTATAACACTCACTGGTCCTGTACATTATAACCACCCCTCTCAGTGGCAGAGAGAGTCCCCACATAGAAGTCTTTCCTTCCCTGGTCATCCCTTTATGATTGCTTTCACTCTTGGTTGTAATTCAGCTTGAGCAATTTAAAGTGCTCTTCTGCCTCATTGGCCAGATTTGTGCTCTGCAAAGACACAACTGAATGATTTTATGAATGTCATCAAACTCAAAGTAAAAACATCCAGGTATGCTAATTGCAATGATTCCACTTAAAGTATGTGTAACTTTCATTGAACTTTCTTTCCTAGTGAGAATGATATCACTGGTGTTTTGGATCATACCTTCTGTGTAGAACACAATGCTTATGGAGAACTCATTCAACACGAACTCAAACCCAATGGCAAAAGTATTCCTGTTACAGAAGAGAGCAAAAAGGAATATGTCCGGTAAGAAACATGTTTTCATTAAATATATGTTGAAAGCACAAGTCTAGCATGTTAAAGAGATGTTGATCTGGTGCTTAATTTATGTAATATTGTCTGTTTGGCTAATTTAAAGTGGGCGAGTAGTCATTTTAAGACACACAGTACAATGTTTACATCTAACTCACCAGTTACATATTCTTGGAGTTTGGGTTTCCTATTTGTGTTACATAGAGTTTGGTCATAAGAACCACTGTTGCAGCTCTTTTAGGCATTTGCGCTACAACATGGAGTCATAATTACAAAACAGAAATACATTTTAAAATGTAATGAACTCCTTCATGTGAATGTCACATTGTTCTAAATCCGAGAACGAGGAATTAAAGACTGTTTTTGAAATTTGACATCAACTTTTTGGTTGAGTTATTTATCCCTGCTTTATGGCTGTGTTTGTTTTTGTCTTGACTGATTGCAGTAGATCTAGGGAATCTTGTATATAAAAACATCAGAGGTGTGGTGTTGGCTCAGAAGAGGGTGTTAGGATAAAAAAGGAGTACTTTGAAGCATCAAACATTTCATTTGCCCCCCAGCTGAGCAGGAGTACTAGGGAAACAAACCTCAGCTGAAGTAAAAGAGTTGACACAGAAACTCTCTAGAAAGTATCAATAATATATCAAAGTAATTTGTGAAACTCTGTTACCGTTTATTCATGCTCTCTTCGATATACGCTTCTTGGCTCATTCATGATAAGTGTATCCAGTGTTCTCTTCCAAGGGATCCTCATCAATAATAATCACAAGCACTGAATTGGTCCCACTCCCGCAAGGGGTCCGGGTGCACTTCGCGAAATATATACATCAACAATGTACATCTGTGCAAAGATTTTCAGCAGAAACGTCAACTTAAGGAGAAAAAACAATTGTTTTTACAGCCTTTGAAAGGCAAAAAATTGCAAAATGTATTTTATTTTTTCATTTCCGTTAGTTGCCGAGAGAAGTGGTCTCCTAGCAACTCATGTGCTCAAAATGGCCGCACCCGAATCAGTGGCGTTAGCGCGTACCCAACGTGCAAAGTTTCTGATCTACGGGTGCCTCAGGGAACTTGTCTTCGATGAGTCCTCGAGCACAAAACAACGAAGCCCCTTCGCTTCCACGGTACAGCGAAAACCAACACAGCGCGAAGTACATGCGAAAGTGTAAATGTTTGAAAGATTCGCTTCTGTCGTCGCTTTACCGATGTATTTTATAATCATAAAAAACAATATACATATTTATTCATACATCTTACCTACCTCACCTGAATTCGTATCCTTCATTAAATTAATCCCAACTACTAAATTAATCCCATAAATTGGGATAAGATAAATTTCACGATTTTAAATGCAAACACATCTTAACCACATCGCTGCGTGCAGGATTTTCCTCCTGTGCTGGGCCATAATGTTAGTGGGTGTGGTCATGACGAGCTCAGC
Source organism: Lissotriton vulgaris (assembly GCF_964263255.1). Lineage (NCBI taxonomy): Eukaryota > Metazoa > Chordata > Amphibia > Caudata > Salamandridae > Lissotriton > Lissotriton vulgaris. The sequence goes on along the minus strand of NC_141695.1, from coordinate 693,020,456 downwards.
TCGTCATGAGCACACGAGCACTGTGCAGCATGACGAGCTCAGCTCGTCATGAGCATGGAAGGTGTTAATACTTAAATTATAAAACACAGCATTAAAACAGTATAAGCTAAATATAATCAATCATAAAAACAATAATGCCATATATTTGAAAATGAAAGCAAATGCTAGCAGATACGAAACTGACAGGACCAGCAAATAAGAGGAAGATGGCTGCTGTGTTCTGGTTTATATGGATTGTAGTGGAGTTTTAATTCTGGAATTTTAGATGTGCTTAAGATATGCTTTAAAGTGCTGAAGTATGGAGTGGCAATACAATGTTATGCATAATCCGAGCCTCCGGTCTTGGCATGAAATTCTTGATTTAAATGTATTATATCTGAGTAATGAAGGCTTCTTCCTAGGTGGCAATTTGTTTTATATTTGTTGAACCCGATAATGAGGAGGGCCTGGAAAAATCACTTGAACGGTAGAAGCTAACAGACCCACTATCCTTGCTAATGATCTTAGGGAAAGGACTGAGAAATTCAAGGTGTGTGGAATATCTTCATCAGGAGGACTTTCGGCTGAGGTTGTTGTAAAATCTATTTCTTTATATGTATTAAGAAACTCCAAAACTCCACCGGAGTTGAAGGATCTAGCAATGATTTTTCAGGTTTATTAAGAATCCTAGATTCTGTAATAAGTCTAGGCATCTTTCTAGTTGACTGTAACAAATATTTGTCTTGTGCCCTAAGGATTAATTTGTCTAGATAGACTGTTAAATAGATTCCTTGGGCTCCTAAATGAGCTACCACTGGTCTCGTTATCTTTGTGAAGTATCATTGTGCTGATGAGAGACCGAACGGTTGTGTTTTCAACTGTTAATTGTAGTTTCCCAATTAAAACTAAAGGAATTTCCTGAATGTTGGATGAATTGAATTGTAAGATACGCATCCCCTAGGTCCAAAGGAACCATCCAGCCTTAATTTAACAGAGAATCTCTCAGATTTTGAAATGATTGTAAACCTCAAAATAGTTTTTTGTTTATCACCAGACTGAATTTTGTTCTTCTTCTTTACCAAAAATATGGTATTAAGAAAACTTAATGGGTCGTAATTCTTGATCTATATTGCCTTTTTCATCAAAAGAGACGGAACCTCTGTACTTATAAATTGAGTTTGTTTCTGAGTAAATAATCAATGGTTTGTTGGGGAGAGAATTCTGAGGAATTTGATAGAGGTCTATACAGTATCATTGGATTGTTTGCAGAATCCAAGGGTCTGAAGTGATGCTTTTCTAAGCTGGTAGAACAATCTCCTACAGGATGAAGGTAAGAATTAAAAAAATCTTACTTGTGTTTTGTGCTCCTCTGTGACTAGCTACTGGCTCTGAAAGTTCTTCTTCTTTGGGGATAGAATTGAGGTTTGTTTTCTTGAGCACAACCAAACGACCCTCTGCAATAACTGCCTCTTCGTGAAGCGAAATAGCTGGCAAAACGACTCCTACCTTTGCCAGCCCTGCCAAATTCTCTAGAGCCGAAAAGTTTTCTGAGAGAGAATTGAGCCTTACCAATTAATATAAAGGTTACTACAGATGTACTCATCTCTTTAATAATTATGTCACCAAATAAAGTGTTTACTTGTTGACCTTCTCTGGAAGACAGACTTCCCAATTTAGGGTCCGTTTTTAATAGAAGCATTTTGTGCCTTTCCAGGCCTTTGGGCCCACTTAGTTAAAATTTCAGAATGTACTTCAGGGCTTTCCATTTTAATTTATTCAGCTATGTCCAAAATTAGGGTCAAGGGACCTGTCAAGTCAAGGACTCTATCTTGACAATTTCCACAAGCCGTGTTGACTCCTTTTTTACGATCATTACCAAATCTAGTGAAGAACAACAACATGTTAGGATCTATGGGTCATGTGGCTGTGATGGTATTTGGAAAAGAAGGGCAAGGAATTCTGAGCGTAACTGGTTTCTTGTTCCCATCTCTAAAGGTTGTCTCAAGTACAACAACACCTAATCGTCCACATGATCAGAAGGGAAACATTTAGTGAAATTAGGATGGTTTTTTACTGTTGGATCAAAAATAGGTTCCCCCATGAAAAGCAGAATTGTTTTATTCAAGTTATATGAGGATTTGCCCTAGTCATTTTGAGAATTTTTCCATCTAGAGGCCCTAACCAGATTATATCTGGGTCCTAATGTCTGTATCACAGATATTGGGATCATCCTGGTCCGTATCATCATCCTTATCCCACATATTAGTTATATTTAAAGGAAGGGGTACATGGCCAAACCTATTATCATTCTGAGAGAGGGAAGGATCTGTAACTTGGGAGCTGACGTTTTATTTTGCATTAATGAACATTTTTGTATTCTTTTCGAATTTTCCTCACCTTTTTGTGACATTATTTTTTGTATGGAGTCCTCTAGATTTTTTAAAATTTCTGAAATGGAGACAAACCGCTTTCTGGGCACAATCCTTTATAATGGAATTTAAATTATCACGAAATAGCTGATCCTTTTCATCCTCACAATACATAGAATTTTTGGTGACATTTAAAAAAGAAGTGTAAGGAGGGCACCTGCTCCTGGCATCGCGGGTTGCTGACAACATTCCAGCCTGGTCATAAAATCTGAACATTCCTTTAGAAACTAAATCTATACATCAGTGAACTTGAAAACTAGCATTCAATCACTAGTTTCCCTTTCTTGTTGGAAAAATGTAATCCGGTTTAACTGCATACCAGTCTCTTAACACAATATTTTGCACATCTATTGCTCTTCTTTCTGTTAGTGGTCTTAGCATCAGGAATGAAGATGGCATCTCTCTGTGGTTCTTGATTTCTCAGCAGTTTTTATTAGACTGACCACTGGACACTCTTTACATCTTAGCATCCCTCTTGGGGATATCTTGAGGGGTGGCAGAAGAAGAAGCCCTAGATTAAATCTCCTGATTCTGTTTTCTAGGCAACTAGAGATCTTTTAAAATGTGCTGCTTTGCTTTTAAAGCATGTGTCTTCCGTCATACCCAAGGTTCAAGTCAAGCGGTGCCAGAAGCTAGGACATCCTCTCCTTGGAGATCTCTACCTTTCGCAAAGCCAAGTTGTCTGCCCAGGCCATGTCCTCTGCAGCCCCCTGTATCTAGAGAACACAGTCACCTGATATACAGCTTGCCTCTACCCTTTTCCAGTTTTGGTAAAATTTGAAATATTTCGTTTTTTTGTCTTGGCCCTCTTTACTTCTTGCCAAAGACCTATTGTCAGCTAAGAGTGGATTTAGAGCTCAGCCATTATTTATCATTGGTTGCCTTTGTCACCCTAATTTGCTTGCTTTTTATCCGTTAGCTTGAGTGAGCATGCCCTCCACGTGTGTTTGTAACTGCCCTTGAGCAAGGTCCAATTTCTACTGTCATTCCTCTCCTTAGTATTCAAACACTACTGTTCTCTTTTTGGTTAAGCACTTCTTGACAGTACACATGTTTTAGGGCCGTCTCCCTTGTGTGCTTCAATTGAGCAAGTTTAAAAAAGATACACAGCACTTATGGATGTAACTCAACCCGCATTTGTGCATGACTGTGTGTTTGAATGCATTAGTAAGTTAAAGCCAGACCTTTCTGGCTTTCTGAATGCTACTTTTTCATTTGAGTATCCTACCACCCAGGATTTATTTGTGTTTTTGTTTTGTTAACTAGTTCCTGCTTGGCAAACTTTATTTTATTGCAGGGATGTGTAGTGCTTCATTACCCTTCGGTATTAGGCCCACACTTTATAATTTATAACATAAATGAGTAAAACCTATATTATTCTAGGTTCACATCTGGTTTTCCCACCCTTTTGACTAGGTTTAAGCATGTTTAAACGAAATGCAAGTATTTTAAAAATGTCAGTTGTTGGTATTATTCATACACAACCCCCGCAAAAGATTTTGATCCTGCACATCTTCTAAAAAGATATGAACACTTTGGATTGATACACCTTGGCAGTTAAAATCCTTCACATGCTATCGGTTTAGGTTTTGTTGAGCAGTAGCAATAACCTCAGAAGTTGCATTCAGTTTTCCTTTCAAGACTTGCATCTTGCTGAAAAATAGAAAAAATAGACTTCAGTTGAAAGGCCTGGTGCTTATACTCGGGTCACAGGTAGTTTCTTCAGATATTGTAAATGCTATCTTTGGTGTCCATAATGTATACTAGAATTTATTTTATGTCCTGTTTGCAGTAATTATGTTTTTGGAATTAAAAAAAGTTGAATATATATATTTTTCTATTTTACTAAATCAAATTTAATTATTATAGGCTTTATGTTAACTGGAGATTTTTACGGGGAATTGAGGCACAGTTTCTGGCTCTCCAGAAGGGGTTTAATGAAGTAATCCCACAACATCTGCTGAAGACGTTTGATGAGAAGGAATTGGAGGTCAGTTGATTTAATGTTAATTCTTCAAATATGACAACAACAAAAAATCCAATTTAACTAATGTTAAAATGTAACCCACAAATGGAGTACTATTTTTGAGTCACATAATATCTCAGCAAATATAGTTCTGAATATTTATTGTACACTATTATACCTATAGCGTTTTTTAATTGTACTTCGAGTTATGTATGTCTCTTCCACCCAAAAAGACCAATTAAACAGTTAATTGTGTTTTGCAAGTGGATTCACTATCATTATTTTGAGATATTTTTAGGCCGAGCCTACTAGACATGTGCTGTCTGTTGTGAGGCATTCGGTGGCTTACCAAGGACATAGAGATGATGGGAGATGGTCCATTTGATACCATTGGTTGGCTTTCCTTCTCACTGTCATTTGCTTAGTTATTTGTGTCTTAGGTTGTCAATCCTGTGTTTTCCCGCATAAGGACCCATGCCCTTTTACAACCTCTTTGATTGACTGGCACTGCTTGCTTTTCAAGCAATACTTTTGTGTGAAGTAATGCATTAGATTGCATAGGTTTTTACACTATTTCCCTCATGTGCGTCTCTTCCCCTGTTGCTCTCATTTGTCTGCCTGCATATTCCTACCTCCTTCCTCTTGCCTTCACTTCTCCCCCATCCCTTGTGGGTATATATATATATATATATATATATATATATATATATATATATATATATATATATATATATATATATATATATATATATATATATATATATATATATATATATATATATATATATATAATTTTTTTACCACTCCCCTCTTTCCTCCCCACTCCCCCCTCAAATTGCTTTTGCGTCCCCACGCAACGATCTACATCCAGTCTGTAATTGGTCTCTCTCCCGGGACACAGCAACCAGGATTGTGCGGCGTGTCAGCAATTCAAATTAAAAAAAGACTTTAAAATGCCGTTGGGCACAATGACTTGTCCACAGTATGGAGACCACCTCCGAACAGGTAATATCGGAGGGAGAAGAAATTATCGGTATCGCGGAGGAGGAGTACGAAGAAGGCAAGTTGGCAGGTAGCCCGCAGTATGTTGCATCTGGCGAGTCTGATATTAATGCCAGAGGCAGCGATTAAGAGGGCCAGCCTTCTATCTCCTATTGGAAGGCTCCCAAGATTAAGTTGAAAATTGCCACGGGCCCGGAAACGAAGGCTATGTCATGGGTTGTGAGTACTGTGGTCCCTCCACCCATGCACACAAAGCACAGTTTCATGTCTTTTTCAGAGCCATGCCCTTGAACCGTTAGCCCAGCAGCCCGCTGCTTAACATAGGTCTTGGTGCTCTACAACCAAGTGGTTCCGGTCAACACCAAGACAAGGCCTCGGAAAGGAGAATGGACAAGAGGCCTCGCTATCCTGATCGGGCCACAAGAACAGGTATGGTGCGAGACACCAAAGTCCCTGACGCCATAGCTCGCCAATGCCACTAGCGCTAAAACCCTTTGCGTCTTAGTCACCAGCGCGAAAGCTGTTGGCGCCGAATAAACAGACGCCAAAGCGTCAATCCAAAAGCCCACCTAAAGACAGTTCACCACTAAAACCGAAACATCAGGCTGCTGAGGAAGAAGAGAGTACAATCCTTGATAAGCTTTATTAGGTCCTAGACAAAAGGCAGTGGACAATTAATCCAAAGCCTTGGAAACTCACTGCCCCTGAGAAGAGATGGTTAGAGTTTTAAGAACCTTTGACATTCCCACCATCTATGGCCTATGGTCAAGAAGGCACCAGTCCACCATCACCCACACTCCCACAGGGCTCACCAGCACATTCACTTCCAGTGCAATCTCCTACACATTCATCTACTGCGAGTTTAGATCCCTATTCCCCTGGAGGGAGGGAAAGGCATCACCCGCAGATTCATTACACTTTAAGGGACACCCCTCACCAGGTTCCTTAGTGGTGGCTACAGCTCGGAAATGAGCAGCAGCGCAAGTAACAGGAGATGCAACCCCTCCTGAAAAGGAAAACTCCAATTATTGGCGGATTGCCATCTCTGTGGGCCTGCTTCCTCGTCATAACCGCTTTCTTAATCACAGTGGTTCTCATAGGTAATATTAAAATCACATTCCAATAATTTGTCAATTTGTTGCATCCATTCTGACACTGTCAAGTAACTTTACCACCTTGCTGTGAAGCTGCCAGGCAACTCTGGAGAGGTTTCCCTTCCAGCGTTTGCACTCCTTAATTGGCTGCTCCGGCTCAGAGTGTAACCATCACCCTCACAGTGAGTACAGTTAATTACACAGAGTACTATCAAATCTTCCACTCGTGTTGACCATACTTGATTATACTACTTGGCCAATATGTTCCAAATTACTCCTGTCCTGATGGGACCACTGTACCACGTTGAGGATCGAAACGTCATCGACACATAAAAAACAAACCGAAATGTTATATTGGCCTAATAGTTACTATTTGTTGTTGTTTAAGAATAACACACAAAAAAAGTTCTTTTGAAATTCACTTTCACTTGTTTTGTGACACCTTGGATTGTGGTTTTCTTTTTCACAGGGACTCATTGCACTAAATATTTACTGTGATGAGTAACAATTGATGTTGTCGAAATATAAGTTATGTGTAATACATTATGATCTGGAGATTGATTTTTTGGTTCTGGGATTGAGTGCATACAGTCTGTGACTGATAGAAAGTGATTTTCATAATAATACCTGTGAGAACCACTGTGATTAAGAAAGTGCCAATGGCCCAGGTTCCCATGGGTTTAAGGCTGCTCTTGTACTAAAGTGGTCCTCATTACCGAGCACAGTGGGACAAGATCGAAGATATCCTACTACTTCTCCCTATTGATTGTAGGAAAAAAAGGGCAAGAACTTGTTAATGAAGGACAATGTATATCTAATGCGACCAATAGATGTGCACTTGGTGTAGCAGACTTTCACAAAAGGTATCAACACTGCAGTTCTTCTATGAAGGCTTACCAGACTGCGCATTTCAGGTTTGTTTCAAACCCGAAGTACACCACTACCTGCTTAATGTCACGGTTGATGAGGAAAATCTCTTCATCCCCCCAGGTCAATGAGATGCTAGAAAAAATAAAGAAATGTTTGTTACACGGTCAGGTCCCCCGACTTCCAGCCGGTTACACTATAGCAGTGGCAGAGGAGGGGTTTCGATATTTGGGGATATATGTCACCCCGCCAGCTCGCTTTTACAGTTCCAATTTGGCACCCCCATTGGCTCGACTCCGCGCGGATGTGAAGCATTGGAGGTCCCTACCTCTCTCGCTGGTGAGACATGCGGCACTTTTCAAGATGCTGGCCCTCCCCCGTTTCCTCTACATTCTCCAGAATTGCCCACACAAAGACCCCGAATCTTATTTTAGAGAAGTAGAAGGGGAAATTTGCATGCTGCTGTGGGATCGGAAGACCCCTAGGGTGGCACTCAAAAAACTTACGAAAAGCTGGTACGATGGGGGTATAGCGTTGCCTGACCTACAACTGTACTATTGGGCGGCACAACTGATGAGTCAACCATCGGATATATCAACCCCTGATGACCCAGCATATGCTCTTGACCGTTATCAGACAGATCGTTCCGGCTATCTAGGGGCCCTATATTCTAGCGATCCGAAAAACAAACAGAAATGTTTTGGACCCACCCAACACACGTTAGAAATTTGGCGTATTGTACACTCACGTTTGGGTTGGACAGGTGTCCTCTCAAAGGGAGCGCCGTTATGGTACACACAGAAATTGGGTATGTTGTGCTACCAGCCAGGGTTTGATAAGTGGGACCTTATAGGTATCTTGGCAGTAAAGGACCTGGTTAAGAAGGGGTCTCTGCTCACATTTGGGGAGCTTCAGAGCAAATATCATCCAGCTCAGGGAGAAATGTACAGGTACAATGTACGCGATCCTGGCGGCTTTTCCATCCCTTCGGGACATACCGGATTCGTCCCCCTTGGAGGACTGGCTGTTAGATGGACCCCTGAATTCCAAAGTGATATCCCTCACGTACAAAAAGCTGTGCAATAATCTACCGGACATCTTTCCAAGGCTCAGGGAGAGGTGGCAAGAAGACTTAGGCCCGATGAGTGATGAGGACTGGCAGGCGACCCTCATGTCCCCACGTGAGGCGGCCATCACACTGAAATTTAGGCTCATACAGCTTAGGATACTTCACAGGTCATACATGACAGGGCTGACCTTGGCAAAAATAGACTCTAGACCTGACGATCTATGTCTGAGAGGATGTGGACAGCAGGCCACCTTTTACCATATTCTTTGGAGCTGCCCAAGGATACGTAACCTATGGGAGGGAGCTTCAGAACGTATGCAGACAGCCTTGGGTAATGAGGTAGTGTTGACGCCACAACTGGGGTCACTCAATATATGGGAGGCGACGGATCGTTTGTTAAGAGAGAACTGGCGAGAGGATTGGGGGGGATCAAAACCGCCGCCCATCACTGGATGGGCAAGAGAGCTGGACAGATGCATGGTGGCAGATACCAAAGTTTTTATGACTAGGGGGTGCCCGAAAAAGTGGGATCGGAAGTTGGTCAATGTGGAATAAGTACCGTGGAGATATTTGTGTGTCCCCTATAGTGGAATTAAAGATGCGTAGACGTACTAACTGAGATGACAATGTGTGCTGTATATACTGTCTTAATGTTTTGCCGAAAATGATATCTTGCTTGATTTGCTAATGTCGTCAAATTGTATCTGTATGGCTTTAAATGAACCAATAAACAATTTTATAAAAAAAAGATAAAGAGACAGGAAAGGCGATCGGCATGCTACAACCAACCACCCAACACCAGTTTTTTCATTAACCATCCACCTCCTACCAGAGGCAAACTTACCCAGGATAGCAGCAGTCTTATCAACGGGGAGATAAAAGCTTTGGCAGAGGCTCATATAGCGGCATTAGGAGCAGAGGGAAATGTAGAGGTATACCAGCTAAGGGTACCTTAACTACCAAGCAGTGACGCCCCTCGCCAACCACAAAACAACTATTGGGGAATTACTTCTGGGGCTCCACACCCATTTACCAGACATCGCCACCTACCAATTGGTGTTTTCCATAGTAGAGTACGGTTATTGTTTAGAGCTCCTTTCAACCCCACCAATATTCCTCCACGCAGACACTTTCTCAGCCTGCAACATTTACATCTCCTGAAAAAAGAGGTAAGGGCAGTCCTTACAAAAGGGGTCATTGAGCCGGTCCCAAAACACTATCAAGGCAGATAGGTGTACTCTCTGTATTTCCCAATTCCAAAAAAGGACGGGACTTTACACCCCAGATTAGACTTCAGTCCTCTCAACCATTATGTTTGGTCGGAACATTTTCGTGTGGTAACCCTTCAGGATGTAATTTCTCTTCTACCGGAAGACAAGTTATGACAACCTTAAACCTTCAAGACACATACTTCCCCATCCATCTGGCACACCTCAAATACCTGAGGTTTGTGATAAGTGGAAGACATTATCAATTCGAAGTACTGCCCATTGGAGTCACAACGGCTTCAAGGGTATTCACAAAACGTCTCGTAGTAGAAGAAACTCACCTAAGGAGACAGGCGAACCATGTCTTTCCCTATTTGGATGATTGGCTGATAAAGAGTGCACACTGAGACAAATGTGTCCAGGATACACAAGCCACCATCTCCTTACTCCACAAATTGTGATATCCAATGAATGCTACAAAGTCACATCTGGAACCACTCTACATTCAACCCTATTTGGAGGCAATTCTCAACTCAATCACAGCCAAAGCTTACCCCAATCCTCAGAGGTTTCTCAATCTCCAGAACCAGCAGGCTCTTTTTCAGCCGCATTGTCGACTGCCTGTCAGAGTGCTAATGTGTCTTAGGCACGATGGCCTCGTGCATAGCAATTTGACCTTATACCATGTTGCACAAACACCCCCTATAGGACTGCTTGGGGTCACAATGGTCACACGCTGAGTGCAATCAGGAGTACCTACCATTGATTAAGCCCTCAGTTCACCGTTTCCTGCAGTGGTGAAACAGCAGCAATCTTCTGATGGTAAGAGCTTTCATGGACCCTTTCCTGCAAGTGACCATTACGACAGATGCTTTACTCAGAGGTTGGGTGGCGCACATTATGGAAATTACAGTCCAAGGAGTAGGAACTGCTCAATAAAGGGCTCAACATGACCATTTTTGGAGCTCCTAGCAATTTAGATGGTGCTCAAGGCCTTCCTCTTGTACATTCACTGCAAAGTTTTCCTCATAAAGACAGAAAATATGACTGCAATGGATTATATAAAGAAACATGGAGGCTACCATTCCTTTCAGTTATCACAGTTATCCCAACAGACCTAGAAATGGACAATACATTTACATTTTACATCCAACTCCCGGCAGAATAGACCATGAGCTTGCAGACGAACTAAACAGGACACAGCAACAAGTCCATTGGTGAGAACTCCACCCACAAGCTCTTCAGCAGCCGTTCCAAAGTGAGAGGGGACACCAAACTGATCTTTTTGCTACAGCAGAAAATGCAAAATGCAGACACTTTGCCTCCAGGCTTCATCACCCACAGGCACAAGGCAATGCACTGTATATGAATTGGTCAGGGATATTTGGCTTTGCTGTTTCTTCTCTCCCACTACTACCATATGTGGTGAGGAAGGCTCAGAGAAACCTCTATGACCATAATTTGAATAGCTCCTAAATGTGCCCAACAGCCATGGCCCACCACTCTACTCAAGTTGTCGGTGTTCCCCCACACAAAGCTTTCCAACAGACAGAACCTTCTCAGGCAGAATCAAGGAACAATCAGGCATCCAGATCCTAAACAGCTCAAATTGACAACCTGGCTCCTGAAGTCCTAGAGTTTACAAATCTAAACCTACAATCAGAATGTATAAGGAGGCGAGGCGTTCTGCCACTAGAGCCTGCTATGCAGCTTAGTGTAAAAATGTGTATGTTATTGTACTACAAGGTCCCTGTTAATCCTACAGTCCGAAATGTAATCTGGTACCTAGTACATCTTCAATGGTCAGGTGTAGCATACACATCTATATGTCTGCACCTTTGAGCCGATGCTGCCTAGCTACAAAATTGAGAACACCATTCACTGTTTTAAAATCCCTGTTGTCAAAGTGTTCATTGAAGGTCTAAAGAGGATATTACCTACAAGAACCCCACCAGCTCCAGTTTGGAATCTTAATGCAGTACTAGCTAGGCTCATGCGTTCAACACCGTCTCCCACCTCACACTCACCGCCAGACTCCACAACCCCGGCAACTGGCTCCGCTCATTTCTAACTGGCAGAACCCAAAGAATCATATTGCCACACTTCCTCTCCAAATCAACGGAAATCAACTGCAGATTACCCCAAGGATCGTCGCTCAGCCCCACACTATTCAAAATCTACATGGCCCCCCTCGCCGCCATTGTCAGACAGCACAAATTCAGCATAGTATCCTACGCAGACAACACCATTCTAATCCTTTCCCTCACCAAGGATGCTGTCACCACCAGACTCAATTTCCAGGAAGGAATGAAGGACATCACATCCTGGATGAGCAGCAGCTGCCTGAAGCTCAACTCTGAGAAGACAGAGGTCTTCGTCCTCTGACCCTCCCCCTCGGCATGGGACAACAACTAATGGCCCACTGCCCTCGGCAGCCCTCCCACCCCCACGGACCACGCCCAAATCCTCGGCATTGTATCCGCCTCCTCCCTCTCCATGACCCAATAGGTCAACGTCGTCGCCTCCAGCTGCTTCAACATCCTCCGAAAGACCTTCAAATGGATCCCCACCAAATCAAGAAAGACCGTCACACACGCACTCCTAATCAGCAGACTGGACTTAGGAAACGCCCTATACACCGGGATCAACATGTCTCAACTCCACAAACTCCAGACCATACAGAACACCGCCGCCAGACTCATCCTTGGCATCCCTCGACAACAACACATCACCCAACACTTGCGTTGCATAACCTCCACTGGCTCCCCGTTGAGAAGTTACTTTCAAGATACTCACCCACGATTACAAATGCCTCCACAACACTGAACCCCAATACCTCAACGAGAGAATCTCCTTCCACGTACCCAAGAGAAACCTCCGATCCGCCGAACTCTCCCTTGCTGAAACCCTGCTCATCCGCAGAGCCAGAACAGGTGGACGAGCCTTCTGCTACATCGCGGCCAAGACCTGGAACGAGCTCCTGATCAACATCAGACGTGCCCCCTCCCTGAACATCTGCAGGAAGACACTCTAGACCTGGCTCTTCAACTGAACAGAGCTGCTTTACCCCCAAACCCCCACCTCCCCACACTCATCGCCTTGAGACCCTCACAGGTGAGTAGCATACCTACAATTCCCTAGAATGTTGTATTCAAACCTGTTATAAAAAAAAGCCAAGAGAACTTTGCCGCCTCCCCCCAAATACAGGGCACATCCCACAAGACAAAAAAGGTGCCTCCATGGCTTTTTTAGATAACATTCCTACAGATGAGATGGGGCTGTCCTTGTACGCGTAGAGAAAGCTGTACTAAAAATAAAATTTTGTACATCTGCAACACCTAGTGATTAGCCACAGCATGGGGTGAACTGCATAACAGTCTAAGCAGAGCATGTGTATCTACAGTTATATAGGCTACAAATGGATTGTTATTTACCTTGTAAGCATCTATTTGTTGAATGTAGTCCTGTAGATTCACATGTGCCCACCCACCTACTTGGAAGTCATTGGTTGTTCTAAATGATACCCAGAAGATTCACTTAATTTATATTCACATTGCATGGTCATCACTATAGACTATTTCAAGCTCAGCCCTAATACACCTAATGTGAAAAAACTAGTGTCAAGATGGAGCCGATGATCATCTGCATTACCTCAAAGAGGAATCACCACAGGATCTTGTGACTTGAAAGATTTCTTTGAAGAAGAACAAGGTGTAAACTTCCAAACCCAGCATGAGATGGGAGGAGTAGGCAGTGCATGTCATGTGAATCTATATCACTACATGCGAATAATAGATTTTTACAAGGCAAGTAACATCCATTTATTTCATGTTATTATTAATGTTTGCTAAAGGTCATTTTGAACTTTATTTGCCAACATCTAAGCACTACCTTAAGGCCATGAGGCGTCATACTTTTTATTACTTTTACACATTTAATGCCTTTCAAGGCACCCCCTTGTCTTGAATTCGGTCCTACCTTAGCGGCTAAAATCAACAAGTCTCTCTCCATCCTTTTGTCTCCGAGGAGAAACCCTTGAGTTGGGGGGTCCTCCAGGGCTCTGATCTGAGCCCTCGCTTCTTCAATGTTTACCTCTCCCCCCTGGCTGCACTGGTAGAATTGTGGGGTGAGAGTGTTCTCCTACGCCGATGACACACAACTGGTGTTCTCATTTGATGATCACTCAAAAGCAGCATTTGCAAATTTCAGACACTGCCTGTGCAATATCTCCACTTGGATGTCACTGAATACGCCTCAGACAAAACCGAGGTTCTGTTCTTTAATCAAAAAACCCTCCCGCTCCCATCGCTTTGGTGGCCATCTGTGCTGAAACCCGCTCCTAAACCTGTGGAGTCTGCTAGGAACCTTGGATCCTGGTTTGACAATGAGCTGTCCTGCAAATACCAAATTAGTCAGGTCACCTCTGCCTGCTTTGGTAAACTTCACATGCTCTGCAAAATCCTTCACTTCCTCCCCCTGGAATCCTGTCGGACCATCATTCATGCCTTGATCTCCTCACATCTCGACTATGCAAATAGTCTTTATCTGTGGGCACCAGCATATTTGATCTGACGCCTGCAGATCATTCAAAACGCAGTGGCTAGGCTGATATGCAAAATCCCATTTCGCCATTCGATCACTCCCCATTTGAGGAAGCTCCACTGGCTTCCTGTGATCAAACGCATTCAGGTCAATTCTCTCGTCCTGGCTTTCAGAGCATTTCAGGGACGTGGTCCAGCTTAAATTCGAGCTCGACTCAAGCACTCCCATTATAGCCGTACCCTTAGATCGAATAGTCTTCGCCTCTTGGCGCCTCCCCGTTTCCGCCGATCTAGAATGGGTGGCAGAGCCTTTGCAGTGATCACTGCCAAAGCCGGAACAGCCTGCCATTCTCTCTGCGTACTGCTGAGTCTGAAACTATCTTCTGACTGTCCTAAAGACCTTGCGGTTTTCCAGCCCTTAATCCCTTCCTGGTACCTATTTCTGCCGCCTGTCATTGCGCCGGGACACCCCCGTTAGGGGTAGCTGAGCGCTTTATAAACTTCTAAATAATAATATTGTATATGTTTACAAAAACTACATTGCAGGCTTGTTCAGGCAGACAATTGACTTTTTTTTATGCATGTTCAACTGAAGATTCTAATTCCAACCCAAATCTCCTCTCTCTCCTCATTCTTCCGAAAGCCTATCTTGGAGTTCTGCCCATTTTATTCTGCACTCATTTGGCTTGTATTCTCCTAGAACTCCGTTTTCCTTTTGTTTCCGACAATTCAGCTGCAGAGACCTGCTTTTAGGTCTCACCTACAGCAAGCTTTTACCTCTGCTGTCTAATCTTATACCTATTGTGGAGAGTACCAGTGCTTAAAGGGCTTTGTGTCAACCCACTACTTAAAATCAATTGGCTTTCTTGACTCTCATTTGCTTGCATCTTATTTGATGACTCCTCTGCTTCTTCCTCCCCTACAGCATAGAATATTTACCATCCTTCAGAATTGTATTTATTCATTTTATTTATAAAGTTTTATATAGTGTCCGTGTGACCCTAGCGGGGTATCAATTGCTTTAAAAATGGTCAGGCAAGAAGAAACAGGTAGATAAAAAAAAAACATAATTGTGAACCGTGCACAGTGGAGCAGCTCCACAGGTTGGGGCAAAGGCCACCTCAAAGTCCAGGCCAACAAATCAATAACCAAGGTCATAACAAGAGAATAATAATTTGGAGAGAAGAGTCAGTGGGCTCTAGAGCAGAAAGTTGTTAATCAGAAACATTTTGACTACTTTTTTTAATGTTCCAGTTGAGGTATTCAAGCTTATTTCTGATGGATACATCTGCCAGTGGATTCCTCACCTTGTGAATATACCCCTGCGTCAGCAACATTTGGAAATTCTTTTTGTAGCTTTGCGCCGACGTAGACGACGCCACAGAAGCACGGCATCGCCTGCAGCTCTGCTGACGTCACCAACTCCATAATAGGCCCACGTCGGTGTGATGACATCAATTCCCTTTTTTCCGCGTCGACGTCGTGAACGGTTTTTCGAGGGATCCTCTGTAGCTATTCAGTAACTCGGTTACTGTTTGTTACTTTCAGTGTTTTCTTGTTTCTTTGTCTCCTGTTGAGATGTCCTCGAAGAAGACCGGATTCAAGCCGTGCGGAGAATGTGTGAAAATTATGTCAATCACGGACCCCCATGAAGATTGCGTTTGGTGCCTGTCCTCAGACCATGATGTCCAGGGGTGTCCATGCCCTTTGTGAAAGAGAGGCGAAGCTCCTGGTTGCCAAGATGAAGGGTAAAAAGGACAAGTAGAGTTCGAGGTAGAGGCGGTCGAGGTCCCATTCGAGGTCTCCATCAAGGCATGCTTCCAGGTCGACAAAAAAGAAGCATAAGAAGAGGAAGCATGGATCTCAACATCATTCTGGGAAGGATTTGGATTCGAGGCCGAAGTCACCGAGTAGAAGGCATCGTAAAGATGATATATGTCCTTCACCAGAGGCTCTGGATCCGGAAGGTGAGGCTTCACCCATGGAGTCGCCGGAGCATTCACCGGCTCCGGTGTAGAATCCCTCTCCGGCGCCGTCTCGAACACCAACTCGAGAGGAGGAAGAGGTTCCCTTGCCTGAGGGTTCGACGACTCCGGCACACCAACCCGAGGATTAGGTCGACAAGACTCCGGTGCCTCCTCGAGAGCAGCCTGTGGGTCCATACCCTCCCTTTCCACGCCCGGGACAAGACCCTACACAGTATTTAAATGCCATGTATGGTGTCTTCACGAGAGCCATGTACCCCTCTGGAGCGACGGTCGGTCCCATGGGTCCGATGGTCTATAATCTGGGAGTCCCCCAGACTCATGCTCGACGCCGATTCCTTCGTCACCGGTGCCGGCTCCTGTTCGACCTCGAGAACAGCGGCCTGGTCCTCCGGCTCCGAGTTCGAAGCCGGCTCCATCGGAGTAGATTGCGGATCCGCTGACTCCTTTTCCGAAGGAGAGGTCGAGGCGTGAGGCTCAGCGACTTCTAAAGGAGCAGAGGTACACAGAAGCGGAGATAGAAGAAGGTGAGCTGCAGAAATCAGAAGATTTCTTTGATGACCTAAGGGAGGCTAGTGGATTGGAGCTGTCTCCGGATTGGGAGTTATCCTCTGTCTCAGATGCCCCTTCAAAGGATGCGGCACCATATCATGTGGTCATCAAGAAGGCAGCAGAACTGTTGAATTTGAATCTGCCTACTGCGGAGTGCAAGTCTAATACATTGACAGAAGTCCTCCACTCTCCATCTTCAGTGGTAGAGCCTATGCTTCCTTTCAATGAAGCTTTGACGGAGCCAATTTTGGAGGTGTGGAGTAGACCTTTTACGGCTCCTACAGTTGCTAAAACTGTTGCAAGAAGATATAGGGTGGCTCCTGGAGACCCAGACGTTTTATCTTCACATCCTTTGCCAGAGAGCTTGGTGGTGCAAGCAGCCTGCTCCAAAAAATCTGCGGGTGCTTTCCCTCAGGTGCCTGAAGACAAAGATGAAAAGAAACAGGACCAATCCGCGAAGAAAGTTTTTTCGTCCGCGAGTATGGCTCTCAAGTCAACGAATGCTACATGCCTCTTGGGGCGTTACATCCATGCTTTGATGGATTCTGTGAAGCAGTTGGCCCCTAAAATCCCAGAGGAGGACAGAAATGTTTTTAATGAGGTGCTTGTTGACACTCAAGCTGCTGCTCGGCAAGTCATCCAAAGTGGGTTGGATACAGCTGACTCGGTGGCGTGAGTCATGGGATCTTCAATTGCCACCAGGAGAGCAGCCTGGTTGAAGACTTCCGAATTCTCTGTGGATGTCCAGGCTGCCTTAATGGATCTACCTTTTGATGGCTCTGGCCTTTTCGGAAAGAAGGCTGATGCTGCGTTGGAGAGATTCAAAGACAGCAGAGCTACAGCCAGGTCTTTGGGTTTACAATCAAGAGGAACTGTGGGCAAAAGGTTTAGGGGTTTAGAAGGTCCTCCTTTCGTCTCTGCAAGCAGTCGCAACAACAACAGCAAAATCCGCTGTACAAGTCATACAGAGGCAAACAAAGGGCTCGTCCTCGAGGACGTCCAGCATCCTCCTCCTCTTTTTCTCCCCAACCCCCTCCAACATCAGCAAAGCAGCACTAGATCCGCCATTCCGGATCATGTGGGTCCTGTGGGGGTCGGCTTACCTATTTTCTACGAGATTGGGAATCGGTCACATCGGACCTTTGGGTTCTCAATCTCGTGGAGAATGGGTATGCTCTTCCCTTTCGGGAGTTCCCTTCGAATTACCCTCCTTGCCAAGGGTTTTGCTCAGAGGACCACCTGCTACTCCTGCAGGAAGAAGTCCTGGAGTTACTGAGAAAAGGTGCGATAGAGGTGGTTCCCGAAGCAGGAAAGGGGTCAGGGATGCTACTCCCGGTATTTCCTGATCCCCAACAAGGATGGCAGACTTCGTCCAATCCTGGATCTCAGGGTTTTGAACATCTTTCTGAAGCAGGAGAAGTTCAAGATGCTCACCCTTGCGCAGGTTCTTCAAGCGCTCCTGGAAGAAGACTGGATGGTGTCGATCGACTTGCAAGATGCATATTTCCACATCCCTATCCTGAAGTCGCACAGGAAGTATCTCCGTTTTACGGTGGGTTCGCAGCATTACCAGTTTGCGGTCCTTCTGTTTGGTCTTACTACTGCGCCTTGAGTCTTCACCAAGGTGATGGCTGTGGTGGCGGCACATCTCAGAAGATCAGGGATACCAGTTTTCCCTTATCTGGACGATTGGCTAATCAGGGCAGAATCCCCAGAGAAGGTGCTCCATCATCTGCAAGTCACAACTCAGTTGTTGTTCAGATTGGATTTTTCGATAAATGTACCCAAATCTCACCTGGTGCCCTCCAGCGCAACCTGTTCATAGGTGCTGTACTGGATACAACTGTGTGTCGGGAATTCCCTCCTCCTCAAAGGATTCGCGACATACAGGAAATTATTCCTTTATTTTACAATGGCGCGGTCGTTCCAGTCCTGAAGGTCCTCCATCTGCTCGGTCTGATGGCTTCCTGTATTCTGTTGGTCAACCATGCACGCTGGCACATGAGGGCGCTCCAGTGGTGCCTCCGCCGGCAGTTGTATCAGCACAATGGAGATCTCAGGGAGTCTGTGAGGATCTCCAGAGAAGCTGCGGTGGATCTGTCTTGGTGGAGCATGGAAGGCAATCTGTCTCAAGGAAAGCCTTTCCATCTTCCTCCATCGGTGGCCACAGTGATAACTGATACATCCACTCTAGGGTGGGGTGCTCATCTGGGGGATCTGGAGATCAAGGGCCTTTGGTCTCCAGGGGAAAGGTTGCTTCACATCAACCTTTTAGAGTTGCAGGCAATACGTCTGGCGCTCAAGGCCTTCCTCCCTTCCCTTTGCGGACAGTTGGTTCAAGTACAGACTGACAACACTACCGCGATGTGGTATGTCAATAGCAGGGAGGAGTGGGGTCGCAATGTCTCTGCTGAGAGGCTCTGCGGCTCTGGTCCTGGGTTCAGGACCATCAGATTTGTCTGATGGCAAATCATCTGGCCGGAGTTCTGAACGTACGTGCAGACAGTCTGTCTGCAGTTTTCGGCCGACCACGAGTGAAGGATTCATCCGGAGATGGTTCATCACGTCTTTCGGACGTGGGGAACTCCTCAGGTGGACCTTTTCGCCACTCACGAGAACGCTCACTGCCCGTTATTCTGCAGTCTCCAGTATCCGATGCAGGGAGCTTTGGGGAACGTGTTTCAGTTGAGTTGGGACTCAAGACTCCTTTAGGCATTTCCTCCCATACCCTTGATTCCTCGGGTTCTGAGGAAGATACGTCAAGACTGGGCCCAAGTAATTTTGATCGCCCCGGATTGGCCAAGAAGGGTGTGGTAGTCAGATCTTCTCCACCTCTCCTCGTGCCCGCCGCTCCGTCTCCCTCTCAGGGCAGATCTCTTCTCTCAGATGGAGGGGCAGGTTCTACACCCCCACACCTTACACCTTCATGCCTGGAGATTGAACGAGGCAACCTGAATTCTTTTTCTCTCCCACATGATGTGGTGGATGTTATTTTATCGGCCAGGCGTGATTCCACCAAGTCTATCTACTCTTATAGATGGTCTAAATTTGTCTCTTGATGTGGGGAGAAGTCCATTGACCCTTTGAAGGCTCGATTATCTGACATACTTCAGTTTGCTATTTCTTTGGCTCAGCAAGGGTTTGCTGTGGCTACGGTCAAAGGTTATCTTTCGGCCTTGTTGGTATTTCTCTGTCTGCTGGATGAGCCGTCCTTATTTAAATCTTCTATTGTTTTAAGGTTTCTAAAGGGCCTTATAAATAAATTTCCTCCTACTCCCTTTATTGTGCCTCAATGGGACTTGAATCTTGTGCTCACTTTCTTGATGGGTTCACCTCTTGAACCTTTGCACAAGTGTCCCTTGAGATTGTTATCTTTTAAGACTGTCTTCCTGATTGCAATTACCTCGGCAAGGAGGGTAAGTGAGCTTCAAGCTCTTAGTTCAAAGCCCCCTTTCTTGACCATTCATGCTGAACGAATGGTACTCAGGACCAGGGCTGCTTTCTGCCTAAGGTGGTAACTCCCTTCCATCTAGGGCAGTCCATTACCCTTCCTACTTTCTATTCTCCACCTTACCCTTCCAAGGAGGAGGAGAGACATCACCGCTTGGATCCGAAGAGGGCGGTGAGCTTCTACCTGGACAGAACCAGAGCGTTTAGAGTGGATGGCCAGCTCTTTGTTGGTTTTGTTGGAGCCAGAAGAGGCAAGGCGGTGCACAAGCGCGCACTGTCGAGATGGATTGTCTTGTGTATCAAGATATGCTACTGTCTGGCGGGTAAGGAACCTCCTGTAGGTTTAAGAGCTCATTCCACTAGAGTAAGGTCTGCTACATCTGCTTTGTCTAGGGGGTGTACCTGTAGAGGCCATTTGTAGAGCAGTGACCTGGGCTTCCCTCCACACTTTCGCGAAGCATTACTGCTTGGTTTTCGAAGTGAGGAGGGACGGCCACTTTGCGCGTTCTGTCCTTCAGGATTTTCTGGTTTAGGAGAGGGGACGCCCTCCTCGAGGAGTGGGGGCTGCTGTGGGACTCTATTCACAAGGTGAAGAATCCACTGGCAGATGTATCCATCAGAAGAACAAGTTACTTACCTTCGGTAACGCTTTTTCTGGTGGATACAGTATCTTATTATAAATTCTTTATTCGGAATTTCAGTATTAGAAATCCATAAAAGCAATGTTAATACATAGTAAATCAATCATTAAAAAACAAATTTAAACACATAAAGTTTTGAAATGCAGAATGATTTCACATACAATAATAGGTTTCGCAAATTATTTACAGTACTGTGATTTAAGGGAATTACTTTACAGGTGTTTCCTATGTCTGTATATGCATTTCAAAAAGTTAAGAACATGGTAGCAGGTGATTTCAGTGTCTAAAAGCTGTAAACACAACATGGCAGGACGGCACTGCCTAAAGCCCCAAGATTTTAACAGAGTCAATAACCAGAGTTTACGATGTTCATGATAGAATTTGCAGAACATAACTGTATGTAAAGTGGTTTGTGCTGACTTTTCGTCACAAGGGCACGGGGGTAAAGTCGAATCCCATGCGTTCGTTACTGGGAAAGCTATTAACCTGTCAAATAGATTTAATCTAAATCTTATCAGAAGAAAACGATCAAAGATACTGTTCTTAAGTTTTAGATAAGGCTGAATAGAAAAAGTAGATTGAACCATTACAGCATGTTGAACAGACGGTTTGCCTGCTTCAGATTGTAGTCTCAGATTTTCCAAATGTTCCAGGGCTAGTGTTTTTAATTGCTTTTTCGAAAGTTCACGGATCTTTTCAGGAGTGGAGTAGTATTTTTCTACCCCTAGGTCAATAAAAAAGTTCCTGATGTAAGCTAGCCATTTTATTCTTAGAGCGTGGTCTAGTGTCATAGCATCTGCCACTATCATCTTGGTGAGTGCATTTTTTTCTGAAGTCCAGATGCGGCGCCATAAGAGTAGCGGTTGTATTCTTGCCAGATCCTCAATGTATGGGACGCCTAGTTCAACATGACATGCGTACGTTGAGGATCGCTTTGGGGCCATCAGGAGGAACCTCAAAAAAGCATTTTCTGCAATTTGTAGGGCAGAGACATCTGTGTGACCCCATATGCTAGCTCCATATAGTGCTGTTGATTGACATTTGGCTCTGTAGATGGTTAGTAGTTCCAGGGGTGGTCGTTTTCCCAATTTTTGTCAAAAAGACACCAGGGCTACTATCGCTCTCTTAAAGCAGTGTTTCCTTGCTTCCAATGCCATTTTCCAGGACAATTTGTCGTCTATTGTGATGCCCAGGTAACAATATTCAGTTGTAAACTCTATTTTTTGGTTTTTAAGGGTTAGATCTTTAGGGTGTTTCCTCCCTGTGCCTGCCGTCATCACAAAGGTCTTCGTCACATTTATGTGGAGGTCCAGAGTACCCATAAACGAGGAATATCTGTTGAGTATCCTCTGGAGTTCACGAGGGGTCCGTGCCAACAGGACGGCGTCGTCCGCGTAGAGTAGAGCGGGAATCGGGCGTTGTTTTGCCTGTGGAAGGTCCCGGGCGCCCTTCAGAAGCTCGACCTCCAAGTTGTTAGTATAGAGGGAGAAGAGGAAAGGCGCCAGGACACATCCTTGTCTGACTCCACGCTCCACTCTGAAGGACGTCGACAGCTCACCCTTTGTGCCAAAACGGACTCTAGCAGAGAGTTTGGAGTACAATTCCCTCAAGAAATTCAGAAGTGGCAGGTCTACCCCCATTTGTGACAGCAGAGACCATAGTTTGGTGTGAGAAACACAATCAAACGCGGCGGACAAGTCCACGTAAACCATATAGAGTTTGTCCTGCTTTGCATGTATGTATTTTCCAATGATAATGGAGAGGTTTAGGGCTTGTTCCACTGTTCCAAAACCCTCCCGGGAGCCAAATTGCAGCTCAGACAGAATACCTCTCTCCTCCACCCATTGCTGGAGTCGCTCCAGGATCACCCTACCTGCTATCTTTCCCAGTGAGTCCAACAAAGATATTGGACGGTAGCAGGCGGGGTCCTGGCGATTGCCCTTCTTAAAAATCGGAACCATCACGGACCTCGTCCAGGACTCCAAGATTCCTTTCTTTGCAGCTGCCGTGCATACCCTAGTAATGATGGGGGCCCAGAGATCTGGGTTATGCTTAAAAAAGTCTACCGGGACTCCGTCCGGTCCTGGAGCTTTTCCATTTTTGCTTGATTTCAGGGCCAGAAGGACCTCGGAGATTTCAAAGTCTATTTGGATGGGGTAAGATGGGATTACTAAGTTTCTATCTTCAATTTCTTGTTCTATTGTTTGATTTTGGAATATTTTTGAGAAATGTAATACCCATTCTGACTCGTCTATGGCAACTTCGATTTTTGGGGTGTTTTCATCAACCAAAAATGGGGCTCTCACTGCTCTCCAGAATGCTTGGCTATTTTTTTCTTGAGCGCTAGAGTGGAGTTCATCCCACAGAGCTTGCTTTAACTCCGCCTTTCTCTTTTTTCTGATAGCAAAGTATTCCTTTCTTAGTGTGGGTATGATGTGAGGATCTCTTTCATCTTTATTTAGTGCTATTTTAAGCTTGGAGTGAGCCTGAGTGCATTCATGATTGAACCATCCTTTATTTCGATGGGGGCCAGTTTTATGTTTTGCTGTGAGTAGGGATTTGATTTTTTTCATGATTTGTGCGAAGTTGCTAAGGAGTTCCTCTTCTTCTGTCAGTATGTCTAAACATTTCTTGATTTGAGGATATGCCGATTTTATCAGCTCTTTGGTAAGTTCCCCGGGGTTTATCTTCCCCCACTTTATTGTGTACCCATTTAATTGGCCTAGATTTATATTATCCTGGCTCAGTGCGTTAGCTATTGTCAAAGGTAGGGATTGTTGGTGGATTAAATTCATTTCCAATTTGAGGATTGAATGATCGCTTAAGGTGTTGGGTATGACTTCAAAATGGTTAACTCTAGTTTGCAAGCTAGCCGATATTGAAATATAGTCAACCGTTGTATTAAATCCCCTTCCCACATAAGTCGGTTCTAGAGATTTAGTTCTACCATCTGGGGTGTTTACTACTTGGAGGTCTAGATCTGATAGAAGATCGTTCATTATTCCACCGATATTATTATGACAAAAGTGAGTAAGAGAATTACCTTCCTCTGTCACCATACCTGCGCATTTTTCCTCTGGTTGGGTACAATGATGTAAATTGAAATCCCCTGCCCATATTATAGAAGTTGGGCCCTTTGCTCCTCGTTTCTGCCTTAGGGTAGTTAATTTCTCGTATAAGTGTACCAGCACTCTCTGGAGCTGTGGTTCCTCGAGATTATTATAGAAATTAACGAGGACAACAGACTCGTTTTTGGGTAGGGAGAGACAAATGATCTGGAAATTATGTTCCAGTTCGATAGTGTTTTTTTTTATTTTTTGGATGGTGTTAGCTATGTAGATGTTTAGTCCTCCCTTTGGCCTACCCTTTTGTCCCACCAGCGCAGGAGAAAAGTACGTCTTGTATCCCAACAGGTGAAGTTCTGTTGGCGACCATGTCTCCTGTAGGCAGACTATTTGATGTCTGTGTACAGGGTGCATGATACTCCCATCCTCAACTTTTGGCCGTAATCCCGCGATGTTCCAGGAGATCATGGTCAGAGGTGGAGGTTCATTTTTGGGGATATTATCGATTTGTGATTTACAAAGAGTATCCGGGTCATCAGGAGTTGATAGGGTTATCTAGGGTTGGGGGGGTTATCTGGAATTAGGAGGCCCTGATCGTCTGGCTGTGATGGTCAGTCCACACACTCTAAGCCACTATACATATTCGTTAGTTGTATTCCACTCCAGCCCTCCCAACGGGATGGTTCTCTGTAATTTCTGCGCTGTTCTTGCCCTCTCCACTCTTCCCTTTCTCTTCCCCGGTAGCGAGGGCCCACTGTGTACCAGGGTCCGTCACTTTGGGAGGGACCATCCGGGAATCTTGGTGGATAAAAGAAAGAGAGGCGCTTTGTGCCAATCCCCCCATTTAAATTTAGATCCTCCCCTGAGCAGATGTACTCCACTATTCTAGGGTCTTCAAAGGGGATTAAGATACAGTCACCCTGTGTTGTTTTTCTACCCTGACCAACCCAGGGGGCTCTTCTAACCATTAGAATTCTGGTGGAGCAATAGGGGGGGGGTGGGCAATTTATGCTAAGCCAATGTTGTATCTTGTTGCACGGAAAAAAGGGCGGAACTCATGTCATCACAATCGACGTGGGCCCTTTTATGGAGTCGGTGACGTCAGCGGAGCCACGCGCGATGCCGTGCTTCTGTGACATCGTCCACGTCGGCGCAAAGCTACAAAAAGAATTTCCGAATGTTGCTGAGGCTCGGGGATATTCACAAGGTGAGGAATCCACAGGCAGTAACTGTATCCACCAGAAAAAGTGTTAACGAAGGTAAGTAACTTGTTCTTCAGGGGGCAGGGAGTTCTAAATTCTCTGGCCAATCCCAGAGAAAGCTTGATTGTACGTTTTTGTTTCACAAAACTTCTGTGCTTTCAACAATAAGGTGCAGGTCCTTGTAGAGGATCTACAACTGCCAAAAAGCTCCAGATTTTCTGCCAGGTACCTCAGTGTGTTGAAGCGTAGGGCTTTGAGTCATGCAAGCGAGTTTTAGCTGTATCCTTTCCTCATATGGGAACCAGTTTAGAGACTTCAGATCGGGAGTGATGTAGTTGTTTCTTTTGGATGCTGTGATGAGCCTTGAAGCAGAGTTCAGAGGTTCCCTTAGTGGAGCCAACTTAGATCTAGGTTACCTGGAACTCACTAGAGCTTGAGCAGCTGACTTGAAGTCGTTGAGGGAGAGAAAGGGTTTAACTTTTCCTAGTACTTTCATTTGGAAATTTGCTCCTTTGTTGGCTGAGCTGATGTGTTCCTGCATGCTTAGGTTCTTGTCAAGGGTTATTCCCAGTGATCTTATGGAATCCTGAATGCGTGGAAGACAGTTCAGAGCGGTTAGTTGCTTCATCCATTCTTCGATATCTAGTAATTTTTTGGGTGGGACAATTAAGAGGAATTCCGTTTTGAAACTGTTTAGTTTGAGGTGGTTGCAGGTCAGCTAGTTTGGGGATTTTGCAGAGTTATGTTGAAGGATTTGTTATCTTTGAGTTAAGAGATTTTAAGGTACAAGTGGGTGTCATCTGCGTACAAGTGATATTGGATGTTGGATAATTTCTGAATTTAAGTTAAAGGCTCCATGAACAGGTTAAAGAGATTGGGTGAGAGTGTGAACCCTGTAGAACCCCTAATATGACTAGAGTGGAATTGAATAGGAACTGGTTAACTTTAATTCTTTGAGTTCTGTTGTGGACTGTGGTGGCCGGATTCTGTGTTCCAGAAGTCTAGGAGACAGTTGTGTTTGACCGTCTCGAAAGTTAGTGGTCAATGAGGATTTGAAGGTAAGATTCATTCTGATCTAGTATTTTTAGCGCGTCGTCAATTTGTGTGTTAGAGCGGATTCCATGCTGTGACCTCGACGAAGGACCGATGGATTTGGTCTTATCAGTCGGAATAGATCTATGTGGTTGCATAGTTGGACATGGACACATTTATCAAGGCGCTTTGCCAGAATCAGAATGGTGGAAATTGAATTGAAGTTATTTGGGTCTGCATGATCCACAATGGGTTTTTTCAAAATAGGGTATTACCTGCTCAGATTTTAGGCAGTCTGGTATAGTGCCTTACAGTAGGGAAGCATTTACTATCTGAGTCCAAAGTGAGAGTATAGAAATGTTCATCTAATTGAAGTTGAACGTCAGAGGGTTGCAGAAGTGGTTTGACAGTTTCTGTGCTGTTAGAATTTTAAGAATGGTTCAAAGGTTTTGAATATGTTCCACGAAGATTTGTTTTTCAGGATGTGTCCTTGGAGATATTGGGGCTCAGCGATTCTGATCAGAGCTATGACCAGAAGGTGATCCATCAGGGATGGCTCTTCCGCTAAGTTGGAGGAGCATCACCCCACTGCCTTTCAGCACAGCAAAAAAGGAAAAATATTGATAATGTTATCATTTTATTTTTCTGTGCTGGTGCAGTTTTGTGGGTCGGGGCTAGGCTGGGCAGCGCAGGGGCGAGGAGTGGTGGCACCCTCCTAAGTGTGCATGGGCACTTTGCATGTTCTCCAACCAGGCTGCGTTACAGCCTGGCTGGAGAACATGCCCAGGCTCCCATTTCCCATCTGAACACCGAACCACCGCGCTCAGACTAATCACAACACTGCATTGGCTGAGGGGAGCCTGGGTGCTTCCTGTACGAACAAAAGCCAGGAAGAGGACGGAAGAGAGGCACCGGCCGGCAAGTAAGTGATCTTTTTGTTATTTATTTCTCTCCTCTCCTCCCCCACCCCTTTCCCCTCGATCACGTCTTTCTTCATTTAGGCTACCATTGTGCCATGGTTTGAAGACTTTAGTGGACATTCCTTTTAGCTGTAAGGGCACAGTTCAAATGGATGACCTGAATCATTTTACAGTTCCCTATTATGCAACCACTTTTTATGCCTTGTCCACCAGACAGTGCAATTTATCTGGTTGTGAACAACCTATTGTTGTATTGCCAATCATTTAGAGTTGTCTGAGAGTCTGCTCATTGCTTACCATGTATTGCCTTAGTTATCAATTTACTTGCTTCACATTTGATAACTTGCCTTCCCTCTCTAGTTTGGCTCTCCCCTGCAGCGGAGCCTCTTTACCATCCTTTTGACTGAATGGCTTGTACCCTTTATCCGCTCGTCTTTCACCATTCCTTAAGAATGTGTTTTTTCTAGCTCGCTCCCTCATGTGCTGCATTCCTCTCCCTGAAAAGGCTTTGGCTATTCGTGTGCTGTGCTGCTCTTTCCCTCCTGTGCTGCTTTCTATTGTGCTTCTCCACCAAGCGCTCAGTATTGCTCTCTCCCTTGTGTGCCGTTTTGACCCTCATCCCCTACATAGCTTTAATTGTCTTTCATCTCACCCCGTTCCTCCAAGTTGCTTCACCAACCAGCTCCTGCGTTACTCTACACCCTTCCCTAACCTATCGCTTTTTCAATTACATTTTTTTTCGGAGGTACAGCAGCTGCCTTTTGCTGCTGGGACACGAGTACAGAAGGCATTTCACCTAAAAACATTTTTTTTATTTTCTAATTCTACTGATCTTCATCCTGGATCGCTAAATAAATAAAGCAAAGAAAATGGCGTCCATGTCGAGACACCTGTGCGGGCATATATCATTACTCATTTCCACATCAGTGAAATGACAGTGGTTGCATCGTTCGTGTTTTTTGCTTTTCTTTTTTTAATTCCCTGATGCTGCACAGCATCAGCAGAACGCATTTGGATTTCCTAATGCTGCACAGCATTGAGAAACCACATTTGCAATCCTAACCGGTCGAATACGCGAGTTCTATTGACTTTGCCAGTGCTTTTATTATTGTTTGTTCAACCAGTAAAAGTATATTGAATGTTGGCGTTTTTTTTTTTTTACTTGTTTTTATTGGCATTTCGTAATTTGAACTTAACAAGTCATGTTACAAGACGTACAAGCAATAAAAGATACTGCATTTGTAATAATCTATTATGACATCAGTGACATGTGAGACAGAACTATTGGTTTCTTGCAAAAGTGGTACTTGGAACCGGGGCGTGAACTGGGGAGAGTTGCATGTAGGTACGAAGCGCGGATATAGGAGATATGATACTGGTCTGGGTGGTGTACGTCTCGATGGATTGTGCAGCAGCATACCAGTGCCGCGTGGGGAAGGGCTACTAGGGCTAGTAACGGGGTTTCAATTGTCTAGTACGACAGGATGTAAGGTGCAGCTGTCAGCAGCACAAGTGTGCCGTCGGGAGGTGGGGGGGGGGGGTGTCCAGGAGCTGCAGTTGAGGCCTGTGTTAGTGGGTGGGGGGCGGTGGAGTTGGTTCGTCACTGCGTGTTAATTGTTTAAAGCGGTGTAGGAGTAAGGCCCACTCCATGGAGATGGGGTGTTTACGGATTCCCTTGACCTCTTCTTCGCGCAGTGCTTCCTCCTCCGCCGCCGCCCATTTGTATACCGCTCCTACCCATGCCGCTAATGAGGGGCCCGTGGGGGATCGCCAGTGCATGTCTGTACTCCTTTTGGCTAATAATAGTGCTAGTGAGATGAAACGCTTGTGCGCTTTAAGGTGTTTCTGTATCCTGAATATGCCCAGCGTGCTAGCCTCCCAGGTGTCCAGGGTTGTGAGTCCCGTGGAGGTCTCTCAGAGTGTTGTGTACAGTTTGCCATAAGGACTGAAGAGTAGGACAGCTCCAGAACATGTGGTGAAAGTCAGCTTCTGGGGAATGGCATCTGGGACAGAGGAACTGTGTGTCGGGGTAGAATTTTTGTAAGCGCGCCGGTGTCAGATACGCCCTGTGGAGGATGTAAAATTGTATATTTTTAAATCGGGCATTTCTAGACACCTTTTTCGGAAATTCAAGGGCTCTGGTCCATTCCGTCTCGTGTAGTGGACGTCCGATTTCGTCCTCCCAGGTGGTGCGTAAAGTCGTTAGGGGTGTGTTTGCAAGTTCACGAAGCGCTCTGAATAGCCAGGTAATTAACTGTTGCCCGACCTCCATGTGTAGGATTGTATGTATGACCGGGTGTGTGTTTGGTTCCCCGGCCAGGAGGTTGTGATGTGGGCGAAAGCATTCAAGGATTTGGCGTTACTGTAGGAACTGACCCGGGGGAAGATCGTACTCGTCTACGAGGCGTTGGAATGATTTAATCTGCCCGTCTTCAAAGAGGGACTCCTTGTCTGTGATCCCGCATGCCGTCCACGTCGTTAGCATGTTGGCCGTTTAGAGTGTTTCGTGCCTAGGCCAGCCAACAAGTGGGAACAATGGAGAGTATGGGGCGTCCCGGGGGACATGCGGTGAACTTGCGTCATGCATTGGCGTGCCACCGTTACTTGTAGGGGGTAAGTACGCCGCGGCTTGGTGCCGGGGAGGAGAAGACGAGTAAGTTCCGGGGTGGGAACCCTGCCTGTCGGAGTGTGTGTCTCATTTGTGTGTCTGTCCGCCGTCCAGTAAGATAGCCATTGAAGTTGTGCTGCTAAAAAATAAGACTCAAAGGATGGGGCTCCCAGGCCTCCCTGAGTGGTAGGTAATTGTAATGTCTTCAGTGCTATCCTATGTCTGCCCGACCCCCAAATTAACATGCCAAGAAGGGAGTTAAGGTCGCGAAAGAAGGTTCTGGGTGGGATCACCGGTAGGTTTGTGAAGTGGTATAATAGCCGGAGCGGGAGCATTATCATTTTAGTCAAGGCCACTCTGCCAATCGGGGCCAACCGGAGTCTGTTCCAAAATCCGACTGCTGACCGAATGCCAGCAAGTGCCCTGCAATGGTTGCCCTCAAAAATATCAGCTGGGGAGTGTTAAAGACGGATCCTAAGGTACCGGGGAGCTTCAGCACTCCAGGACACCCTCTGAGTCCCCATCCATATGTCTCGAGGGGGTAAATTCGGATGGATTGGGTACACCGTGGATTTGTCCCAGTTTACTTTGTCCGGAGGCGTCCGTGAATTCAGTAAGCGTCGCCCATATAGGGGTCAGGTCATCTGTGATATCCCATATATATATTAAGAGGTCGCCAGCGTACAGGGAGGCGCTGTGAGTGACGTCCGCGATTGGGATGCCCCAGTGTACGCCCTCCTGCCGTAGTCTTATAGCCAGTGGTTCAACCGCAAGGGCGAAAAGGAGGAGTGAGAGGGGACAACCTTGCCTCGTGCCCTTCCAGACCTCGAATTCTGTGGAAATGCGTCTCCCTAATCGGACCCGTGTGGTAAGTCCTGTGTATAATATCCACGTGTATGCTAGAAGAACGGGGCCGATGTTAATGCGGTGTAAGACGGAAAATAGATACTGCCAGGTGAGGGTGTCAAAAGCCTTCTCAAGATCTTGGATGAGACAGGCTGAACGGGGGTGCGTGTCTTTCACCTGATCCTGCACATGAAAGATGCAACAAATTTTCTGGGATGTGTTTCGGCCGGGGACGAACCCGCATTGGTTCCAGATGAACCAGGGGGCGTATAATTTGTATACATCTGTCAGACAATATTTTCCCAAGAATTTTACAGTCAGCGGAGAGAAGAGTAATGGGACGATACGATGCCATGAGTTGTGGGTCTCGGTGCGGCTTCAAAAAGTCTACAATTATAGATTCCCGCAGGGATTTGGGTAATAGCCCTTGTTCGAGGGCTGTCGCGAACATCAGTATTAGCCGCGGGACTAATAGGGAGGAAAATACTCCAACGGGAGTCCGTCCAATCCTGGTGCCTTGTTACGGGATAGGGCATGTAGCGCTTGGGTGATAGCGGACACTATTGCTGTGTCTAATGCTATCTTATCTGATTTCATGATTGTAGGCAGCGTTAGAGGATCGAGGAAATGGTCTATTAAGGACTGTGAGGGTGGGGTCGGGGCGCTGTATATTCTCTCATAATAGTGTTGGAACGCTAAAAGGATCTCGTCCTGGGAGCGCACCAGGGTGCCTCCAAGGTTGATAATTTCAGTAATCGGTTTAATGTCTGTGTCCTGTCGTGCTAACGAGGCGAGCATCGTGCCCGTTTGATCTCTTTCTTTATGCATCCGGGTGGCATGAGTCCTGAAATTGTACTTACAAAGGTCACCAAAGGCCGCTTGGTAGGCTGTTTTGGCCTCGGCTGTGAGTGTCGCCTGTTCCTCGGAAAGGGCGTCTTGTCTAGTGGTTGTGGCAAGGTGCTGCTCCGCCTTTGCGAGTGCCTGCTCTAATGTCCGTCGAACCCCTGTTATTTGCTTAATACACTCTCCACGGGCCACTACTTTGAACGTGTCCCATTCCACTAACACCGATGAAGCCGTGCATGCATTGTGGGTGAAGAAGTCTTGTATGCTTTGCTCCTGGTCATGCTTGAAGACCTGGTCGGTTAGGCAGTCTCGGGGTAGACACCAGGTGGGGACCGGAGGGTGTGGGGGTCGCCAGCAAATCTTGGGAAGGATCGGCGTGGAGCAGAGGAATCTGTCTAGACGCACCCGTAGGTTATGTGGGATGGAGTGAAATGAATAAATTCGGGTATGTGGGTGGTGGAGTTGCCATACATCCGTGAGAGCCCAGTGTGAGGTCCAAGCCCGAAATTTCTCTGTTTGCATGGGGTCAGGGGAGCGCAAGGGTGGGGGGGGTGAGCGGTCCAGGGCAATGTCCAGTGTACAATTGTAATCCCCTCCCAAGATCCAGGGGACAGCGGTGAATTGAGCTAGGATCCCCGTAAGGTGGTCCCAAAATTTGTCCTGTTCCAAGTTGGGAGCGTAAATACTGCCTAAGAGGACTGCTTGGCCATCCAGGAGCAACTCTAGTAAGGCGTATCTGCCTTCTCTGTCCACTACCCGCCTGAGTTCCTGGAAAGGTGTCCCTGGCCTAACCCAGATCAGAGCGCCGCGTGCATATGCCGAATAAGTCATGGCACAGACTGTGCCGCACCATTTAGCCTGCAATTTGCCTGCTTCAGTGCTAGTGAGGTGGGATTCCCGGAGGAATACGATCCCGGCGTTTTATGTATGAGTAGATGGTGTTGCGCTTCCTCTGTGTATGTAAACCCCTGACGTTAAGTGTAAGGATATTAATGTCCGACTGTTTATTTGCCATTATCCCGTGTTATTGTTACAACCCTCAGGGGGGCATGTAGCTGTTGAAATCCCTGACCCAGTAGCCCTCCTGTTGGGGAAAGGACCCACATGACCCGCCATCGTGCTGTCTAATGTGTGTCATGTACCCTGACTTGTACCATGGTACGAAAGGGGTGGGACGAAACTGAACCAAGGTCAGAACTGATGGAACTGGGGTCGGGAAACAGTCCCAATACTTAGGACCCATCGCTGGTGGCGATGTGTCCAAACTAATTCCCTACTAGGGGAAGGGTGGGATAAGATTTTGCGGGGGTGGCAGTGTGTGTGTATGTATGTGAGACTACGCACGGATCGGGTCTTTGGAGGATCAGTGGATGTCACGCTAGAGCCAGTACGTCGTAATGTTAGCGCTCGCGCAATGCAAAAAGAGTCCAGTGTGAACCGGGCGCCCGTGATAATGTCCGTGGGATCCGCTCATATTGAAGAGACACCCAGTTGTCCATCTAGAATAGCATCGGCTGTTTGTGGTGTGACCAGGGGGGGTGTGATGGAGCCCCCACCAGACAATGTGCTGTCGCTTCCCCCCTCTGATGTGAATATATGTGGGGGTCGATCGATGTCCTGTGTGAGGGGCGATGTTTGCAGATCAATCACCGCCTGTAGTGCCTCCCGGCGTTCCCGTACTATTTGTGTCAAATCTGGATACAGATCAGCATCCAGACTTTCAGGTGGTGCCATTGTGGGGTCGCTTCGGGCCGCGTCTTCTGGATCATGGGGGCTTGGGGCTGGCTGGAGTTGCGCTGGGTCTCTGCTCTGGACTGTAGTGGGCAGTGCTGGTCCGCCCAGTCTTGTGTCTCCTCGGCGGTGGCAAAGAAAATGGTGGAACCCTTGTGTAGGACCTTGAGGTGTGCGGGATACAGCAAGGAGTATTGAACATTGTTTGTGCGAAGCCGCCTCTTTACATCAAGGAAGGAGGACCTCTGTTGTTGAACTGCTCGTGCATAGTCCGGGAAAATCATTATTTGTTTGTTCTCCACTTGTAAGGGACCTGCTGCTCGGGCCGCCCGGAGCAATGCGTCCCTGTCGCGGAAGTGTAGGAACTTTGCAAGCATCGGTCTCGAAATCCTGGCGGCGGTCTCCGGGCCGGAACCCTGTGGGCGCGTTCGATGGAGAAGAATGCAGTCCGGTCTCTGGCCGGGGTAAAAGATTTTACCCTTGTCTCCATGTAGTCAAGGGGGTTCGACCCTTCAATTCCCTCCGGCAGACCCAGTAGCCGGATGTTACAGCATCTCGACTGCCCTTCTAAATCGTCTGCACGCTCTTCTATGACAGCCATGCGGTGAAGGACCTCCTGCAGCGTGGTTTGATGTGTCTTAACCATGGGTTGTATGTCGGCTAGCGTCTTCTCTCCGTCTTTTACTTTATCCGCGAGCTTCCGGTGGTCATCGCGGATTAGGCGAATATCGGTCGCCAGGGTGCCTAGTCGCTCTTTCATGGACAACCGGGATAATTTGATGGCCGCTAGGACTTGGTCCAGTTTGGCTGATACAGTTGGATCAGCCTGCGACGCATTCGTGTGCGACCATGCTCGCGTGTGTGCCATATTTTCTGGGGCAATTTCCGGCACAGTAGTTTGCGTCACCTTCGGTTTCCCCATGGCAACTATCACGGGGGACACCTCACGGTGTCACATACTGTGAGGAGTGTGTTGCACAGCGTGTTTCCTTTCCGGGAAAATGGAGCGAGGGGCTGATCGGTGCACACCAGTCTATCTTGAGGCTCCCGGCAGGAGCTCAGCATGTCAGCGCTCTTCCCAGGGTAAGTCCGCTTCAGCACCCTGACCTCTCCAAAGTATCGTGCCCTGGATGGGGGGGGGGGTGGGGGGGGAGGAGAAATGGCACCCAAGTAGTACGCATCTGGTAGGCAGTGCAGGGGCCTGGCCCTATGTCCCAGTGTTGAGGGTGGTCCGATATGGGAAGGAGGGAGAGCTGTCACCCCTCCATGTTGAGGTCAGACAAGTTCTGTTGCCTTTAGGGGAGGGGGGAGGTATGCAGCCTGGCAGCGAGGTCCAGTTGGGGCCTCCAAACCCAGGGAGCTCTGCAGAGGGGGTGATGTGGAGCCCGGCTCTCCTTTAAGCAGCAGTTATGTAGTCACTCTCTGGGGGCTACAGCGTCTGCTCCCTTACTCGCGACTATCTCTGGACGCCATCTTGGGGTCAGGCGAGCCGATTTTTCTGAGTCCCCCGGGAAGATGTTTGTCTCACAGTGGGCGCTGGCGGGCCCCCGGGTCTTGGCGCCTGTGAATTGGCGCTCCCTTGTGCTGTGGTGCCGCTGTCGTGGTCCCTTGGAGCTGGTCTCTGGTCAGAAAGGCGGCAGTTCGTCCCGGACAAAATGGCGGGTTCGCGCCTGTCCAGGACCTTGTTTCGTCGATTTGAAGGGTTGCGCTGCAGAAGAGTCTCCCAGTAGTGGATAGTCTACGAATCGGTTTTTAAGTGTTCAGAAATTTTGGCGCTCAACTCCTCACGGTAAAGTATTAGTTTGTCCTGGTATCAAGGTAGGTGCTTCTTGGCCAGAGGAAAACCTTAACCTCTGTAAAGAAAAGGGGTACAGAGACCTCCCTCTTATTCTGTTTGGGCAGGGATCCAGAGCACACTATATGTATTTATATGATATTTCCATGTTAAAGTATTCGTTCATTCGGGATAGATCAAACCAAACGTAAAAGTTTTATTCATCCGCAGTGTTCACCACTTGGGAGTCACTGTACCTGTCACTCAAGCCTACACGTGTTTCATCACAACATGTGGCTGTGACTCTTCAGGGCTAGAAGAAAATAGTAACATCAAGGCGATGTCACAAAATAACGGAATCGCGTGTGAAGAAAGGACACCAGTGGAGTGGAAACCAACACAGACAGGACGGGAGTAAACATATATTAGTGACTTTATGTACTTGATCTGAATTTATTTTTAGTCTCCTAATGTGAGATAGAGTAATGTGTCGTGACATACGGCGCAATTCGGGTATTCATAAGCTTCCATTAAGTAAATCGTTATCCTTATCCACACATACAGATGTGCTGTGAGGTGAATAATAATATTTACGATCATTCATCAAGTTAGTTAACTTGAAATACAATTTATCCTTAAATAATGCTTGAGTATAGGCAATAACTTAGCCAATAAGATGTTATAACCACAGAGTATGGCGGTTCAATGTAATTCAAAAAAGAAAAAGAATTATTATACATGTATTAATTATAACCTCAGAATATGACGGTTCAGCGTAATTGAAAATTGATAATATACAGATTTGTCAATCATGTGGTAAACAGCAATCCTCTCTTATAATGCCATTTTGACTGCAACTACGTAGAGTCTATCACTTGAGCATGAAAAAATGAGACCTGTTGTCTCATGGGAAGTTGAAATTAATCTTGCCAATAATAGCCATTGCATGCACAAACTCCTTGTTAAGTGTTCTCGGAAGTAGCCATTAAAAAACACAATAATGCCCACATTGTTTACGGAGCCAAGTAATTGTTAGTACCAATCATTGAAATTATAACCGTGTTCACAAAATATCCCTTTGCTTGTAAGCCATAAAAGAGTACAGTGTCTCAGAAGCAAAAAATAAAATAAAACAACATGCCGTGTCACTTAGTGAGACCAGTAATGGTAGCGTATATCAAGCTGGACTTAGTGAGTTCTAGACAAATACCATGAGTGAAATGACAGCTGCGAAAAGAAAACCCGATTAGGTAGTGGGGAATAGAAGGGGAAGTAATTACCTGATCTTAATGATCAAGGCGCGTGGTCTGTAAGTGAGGAAAAAACAGGGGAGAAATTTTTAATGATGGCGTTTTAAATGGTAACGCAAGATAGCATCAATGTAGTTACGTTTTTGGGGCAGTCCATAGATATTTAAGCAAATAAACTCACCGGGGAGCCGGTGATAATTCCAACCCGGTCCTGATCGGGTGGTTTTGAGTTTCAAGAGAGCGGCACCAGTCAGTCAGTCCGGTTGCCGGAAACAATTTGTTTCTTTGGGGTATTGGTTTACACGGACAAATTCAGTAGAGCAAAGGCTGAAATTTCAAAATTGAAATACGAGTCTTAGTGACGGGGCTCCTATGAAATGATTACATTCCCGATGGGATGTGCCCTCAGCGAATACGCCGATTCTTACCCGTGTTCAGCCTGTATTTACGCCTCGTTGAGCGTCGGTCTCCAAGTGCGGGAACAACGAAAGCGGTTGTGCCCGCCCCTTTTCAGAGAGCTGTTCTAAGAAACGCTAGAATGCTGAAGGTAGATAAGGGGTGGCAACAAAAGGAAGAGTTACTTCCAGGAAAACCGAAAGCGGTTCACCAGCCACTTAATATGGAAAGCTAGTCAAAAAGGTTATAAATTTCAAATAATTACGTATGTCAGAAGAAGGAGTTAAATAACTATAACCCGGGGGGGGGGGGGGCGTTTTGATTATAAATCAGGGGATCAGGTCGTGTGAATATTTTAATTAATTCGCAGCTGCCTAATAATTATAGGTATAGTGTTTGGTGTAAGTTCAAGTTTTATGTGAGATGAATAAAGAGTATATTGATCCAAACTGATGCATTTGGAAATTATTAAACTTAGTTTTACAGAAAATCGGCAGAAATTGAAAACAAACTCCCTAAAGAAATGGGAGGAAAAGGATATAGGATCCTCAAAAATTATAATAACCAGTGTGGTTCTGATGCCTATCAGAAAAATAAATGTACATAGTCATACCCTTAACATTGATTTAAACGTAGATCTTAACCTAGTAATCACACACATTTTTTTGAAAAAACTTGGAGTAGGTACGTTGGTAAGGAGACATCATTCTTTTTGAAGATTCAGTTGTGCACTTTCTACACATGGTTCAGATACTTGGGATGGACTGTCTGATAGGAGATGATCCTAGGTGTCTGACCCTAAGAAAAAATGCAGTTCATCATCAGTGTTCTGGCCTGTCCTGGTCGTATCTAGACGCATGATCCATAGCGCCTCTTGTCTTCTAAGGCGTAGTTCCCTGTTTCCTCCTCTCACTGTAGCCTGCACAACATCAATGCCATAGAAGGTGAAGGATTTGATATTTCCTTGTGAAGGACATGAAGCCATGTGTATAGCCATAGGATATCTCGGATCCTTAGTGGCATATGCTCTTGCGTGTTCTCTTATGCGTTCTCTGAGAGCCCTGATTGAACTCCCCACATATCTGCTTTTACAGGCACATTCAATAATGTACACCGTAAATTTTGTATCACAGTTGATGTTTGTTTTGATTGTATATAGTTTTGATCTGTGATCCAAAAATGATTTGATTCCATGGTTAGCCCATCTGCACATTGAGCACATTCCGCATTTGAAGAAACCTTATGATTTCTGGGTCAACCAATCAGTTCTTGTGTCTTTGGGCACAGTTGGGCTTAGTCTGTTCTTTAAATTCCTTCCTCTGCGAAAGGTTATTTGTGGGTGGCTTCCTATTGCCGTGGTTAAGGTTCTGTCGGCACTAAGGATCCCCCAATGTTTTTGAAAACTTTTCCGTACCACAGGACTTAATTCGTTGAAATCTGTAATAAGTCTCAGAGGTTGTTGGTTTTTTTCAATTCTAGGGGCTTTAGATGTTAAGGTTGACTCTCTGCTTATTTTTTTAATCTTTTTGTCTGCTTTGGAAATGATCTGAGGTTTATAACCCCTCTTGGAAAACCTGGACTGCATATCCTTTATGCAGGTTTCAAATTCTTGTTCTTCGCTACAGTTTCTTCTGGCTCTCATGAATTCTCCATAAGGGATACCATTAATCTGGTGGATAGGATGGGAGCTGTGACTATGAAGAATTGAATTGCATGCTGTTGTTTTGCGGAATAGTCTGCTGTGAAGAGTCTCATTTTTTACATATAGCTCTATGTCTAGGAAAGAAACATTGGATGTACTGATCTGCGTGGTGAATCGCATATTCATCTCATTGTCATTCAGATATGCACAGAACTCCATAAGTGTAGTTTCAGTTCCTGACCATATTAAAAGGCAATCGTCTATGTAGCGACCCCAGTATAGTATATAGTCGATCCATTTGGTGCCTCTGATGCTCCAGATCAGATCAGCCTCAAGAGCACCCATGTAAATGTTAGCAAAAGAAGGGGAGAACCTTGAGCCCATGGCTACTCCCCTTGTCTGTCTATACCATCTTTTGTCAAATACAAAGAAATTTTGATTTAATATGATGTCCATCATTGTTACCAGCATTTTTGTGTGTTCTAGCAGTGTGATGGGTCTGGTATTTAATGCTCTGGTTGCGGCTGCTAATCCTAGGTCCGGCTCAATGGAGGTATATAGGGATACCACATCAAGGGTCGCCATTATCAATACAGGTTGCTACGTGATGTCTGCTAGGATACACAAGATATGTTTTGAATCCTGTATGTAGGATGGCATGTTCTTTACCAATGGATTCAGGAACTTATCCACATATTGTGAGAGTCTCTCTGTCGGACCCCCAATCCCGGACACAATTGGTCTTCCTGGTGGAAATGAAGCAGGTTTGTGGATTTTGGGGAGAGTGTACAGCCAAGGATAAGATGGGCGTGTCACTTTTAAGTACAAATATTCAGCATCATTTATAAGGCCCGCATCCTTCCAGTCTCTCAGATGGTTATTAATCCGTATTGTTAAAGGACCCATTGGATTGCTGGCTATTGCTTCATAACAGGAGTTGTCGGAAAGCTGAGAGAGAATTTCTGCGTTGTAATCTGTTCTGTTCATGACCACTACATTCCCTCCTTTATCCGCTTCACGGATAACTAGGTCCTGGTTGTCACTTAGAGTTTTTAACGCTATTCTTTCTTCCCTGGTTAGATTGTCTCTTTTCATATGTTTATGGTTAGAAAATGTAGTCTCATATTTGTTAATATCTTCCAACACCAATTTATAGAAGGTATCAATAGTGTTGCCACTGGGCAGTGTGGGTGTCCATTTTGATTTGCTTTTTAGGCCACTATCTATGGTTCTGTTTGTTTTTAATTCCAAATCAGTTAATAAGTCATTGAAGGAATTTGGAGGATCATCAAAATCCGTGATCGATAGTAGTATGTGTGAGGCCAGGACCTCTTGAATGCTGATAGGGTTGGTAGATACCTCGACTAAGTCATCAGTGCCAGTGATATTATCTGTGGGAGTACCCCAGAAGTGTTTTTTTAATTTGAGTCCTCTAATGTATTTGAAAAGGTCAATCTTCATCCTACACGGGTCCCCTTGTTCAGTAGGATTGAAACTGAGACCTTTGCTCAGCAAAGAAATCATATGTTTGTCCAGGTTCGCGGATGAGAGGTTAATCATCTGTACATCCTGGTCAGGTGTATCGTTCACTTCTTGTTGCCGGACCTCAATCTCTCTTTGTAATCGTCTTTGTCCTCCTCTCTGACCTCTGCGGGTTTTGTGTAAGTTTGGTTTGCTCTTGTACGATTTGTTCTTTTCATTGTCCTGATTTCCCGAGAAAAAGTATTGCTGGCTCCAGAAGTCGTTGGTGTGGTTCTTGGATCTTGATTGCCGTTCGTGATTTCTTCTGCTTCACTCTCTGTCTCAGGAACACTGCTTAGGGAAGTATTACTTGAGGAGATATTAGAGGCACCGGATTTGGCTGCTTATTGGTTGCTAGCTGGTTTTTGAAATTGCTGGTCGTATTTTTTGGCAAAGGTGAATACTCTGCCTTCACGATAGTCTGCTTCATCTCTGCGTATTTGTCTTGCTTTGCGATCCTTTGTCATTTTGATGTTTGATCAGGATGTCTTCCAGGATTTTGTAGTTTTTTTCGGTTGCATCTTTAAGATTGAGGGCTTCTATCTCCTTCTCTAGTTCTGCAATTTCTGCCTGTAGTTTTGTCACTTTCCGGTCCGCATTTTCTATTAAAATTCTCATCAGGTTAGTGGAATTCATGGTTACTGATTCCTCCCATTTGTTTAGGAGGTCGTCATCCAGATCATCAAAGGTTGGAAAAGTCTGTGATCGAAGACCTCTCTGTATTCTTTGAACTCTTAAATACTGCTTCAGTGTTGCGCCATCCCACCAGTGTGAGTTTTCTTTTTTTTTAAGCCTCTCTAACCTGAGGAATTTCTCTTTTAAGCTGCTTCCTTTTTGTTGATTTCCACTTGCATTGGTAGTAGACGAATGTGTGCCTTTAGAAAGATTCTCAAACATCTCAGAGGCGATCTTATCCCTATCCATTTTGAATTTGGTACTTGGTAGATCGAAGACCGCAGTGGCTGCCTTTCTGAGTCAAGATTATTGAATAGTCTACGAATCGGTTTTTAAGTGTTCAGAAATTTTGGTGCTCAACTCCTCACGGTAAAGTATTAGTTTGTCCTGGTATCAAGGTAGGTGCTTCTTGGCCAGAGGAAAACCTAAACCTCTGTAAAGAAAAGGGGTACAGAGACCTCCCTCTTATTCTGTTTGGGCAGGGATCCAGAGCACACTATATGTATTTATATGATATTTCCATGTTAAAGTATTCGTTCATTCGGGATAGATCAAACCAAACGTAAATTTTCAAAAGTTTTATTCATCCGCAGTGTTCACCACTTGGGAATCACTGTACCTGTCACTCAAGCCTACACGTGTTTCATCACAGCATGTGGCTGTGACTCTTCAGGGCTAGAAGAAAATAGTAAAATCAAGGCGATGTCACAAAATAACGGAATCGCGTGTGAAGAAAGGACACCAGTGGAGTGGAAACCAACACAGACAGGACGGGAGTAAACATATATTAGTGACTTTGTGTGCTTGATCTGAATTTATTTTTAGTCTCCTAATGTGAGATAGAGTAATGTGTCGTGACATACAGCGCAATTCGGGTATTCATAAGCTTCCATTAAGTAAATCGTTATCCTTATCCACACATACAGATGTGCTGTGAGGTGAATAATACTATTTACGATCATTCATCAAGTTAGTTAACTTGAAATACAATTTATCCTTAAATAATGCTTGAGTATAGGCAATAACTTAGCCAATAAGATATTATAACCACAGAGTATGGCGGTTCAATGTAATTCAAAAAAGAAAAAGAATTATTATACATGTATTAATTATAACCTCAGAATATGACGGTTCAGCGTAATTGAAAATTAATGATATACAGATTTGTCAATCATGTGGTAAACAGCAATCCTCTCTTATAATGCCATTTTGACTGCAACTACGTAGAGTCTATCACTTGAGCATGAAAAAATGAGACCTGTTGTCTCATGGGAAGTTGAAATTAATCTTGCCAATAATAGCCATTGCATGCACAAACTCCTTGTTAAGTGTTCTCGGAAGTAGCCATTAAAAAACACAATAATGCCCACATTGTTTACGGAGCCAAGTAATTGTTAGTGCCAATCATTGAAATTATAACCGTGTTCACAAAATATCCCTTTGCTTGTAAGCCATAAAAGAGTACAGTGTCTCAGAAGCAAAAAATAAAATAAAACAACATGCCGTGTCACTTAGTGAGACCAGTAATGGTAGCGTATATCAAGCTGGACTTAGTGAGTTCTAGACAAATACCATGAGTGAAATGACAGCTGCGAAAAGAAAACCCGATTAGGTAGTGGGGAATAGAAGGGGAAGTAATTACCTGATCTTAATGATTAAGGCGCGTGGTCTGTAACTGAGGAAAAAACAGGGGAGAAATTTTTA
Source organism: Lissotriton vulgaris (assembly GCF_964263255.1). NCBI lineage: Eukaryota > Metazoa > Chordata > Amphibia > Caudata > Salamandridae > Lissotriton > Lissotriton vulgaris. The sequence continues at coordinate 692,978,461 of NC_141695.1, read as the reverse complement.
ATGATGGCGTTTTAAATGGTAACGCAAGGTAGCATCAATGTAGTTACGTTTTTGGGGCAGTCCATAGATATTTAAGCAAATAAACTCACCGGGGAGCCGGTGATAATTGCAATGTGGATAAGGATAACGATTTACTTAATGGAAGCTTATGAATACCCGAATTGCGCCGTATGTCACGACACATTACTCTATCTCACATTAGGAGACTAAAAATAAATTCAGATCAAGTACATAAAGTCACTAATATATGTTTACTCCCGACCTGTCTGTGTTGGTTTCCACTCCACTGGTGTCCTTTCTTCACACGCGATTCCGTTATTTTGTGACATCGCCTTGATTTTACTATTTTCTTCTAGCCCTGAAGAGTCACAGCCACATGCTGTGATGAAACACGTGTAGGCTTGAGTGACAGGTACAGTAATTCCCAAGTGGTGAACACTGCGGATGAATAAAACTTTTGAAAATGTACGTTTGGTTTGATCTATCCCGAATGAACGAATACTTTAACATGGAAATATCATATAAATACATATAGTGTGCTCTGGATCCCTGCCTCTCCCAGTAGTGGGCCCCCGTCGGTCTCACGATCCTGCAAGTGTGGCGGCCGGTAGGCGCTGGGCTCCCGATATCTGACTGGGGCTGCAGGCGCGGAGTGAAGGGATCACAGGCGCCATCCTGAGACTCGGTGCGCGCCTCCGGTGGTGTGATTGTCTTTACCGCTGCTGTACTGTGGATTGCAGGGGACTGCAGGGTAGCTCCGGGTGCCGAGTAAGTTCCGACTGCCGGTTCCGGTGTGTGCGGCTCTAGGCAACCTCGGGAACCGGGTAGGATGCCGGCCCAATCGCGGAGCCTCAGCGGGACACAACCGCCATCGTGGCTTGCTTAGCCAGGCCCCCTCATTGAATGTTGGCGCTATATGTAGCATTTAGGTGTTCTTGTGTTTTATTTGTAAGTGTAATTAGTTTTTGTAAAATATGTTAATGTTAATGGAATTTATACAGCGCACGAATACCCGCAGGTGGCTTATATTGCTTTCATTGCATCAAACTAAAACTGAAATAAAATAAACTGTTTAACACTAAGTTCAGAAATTAGTTTCAGATCTAATATGTTCACATTCTTAAGGTTTAAAGGTTTTGTTCCATTTACATTTTGATTTTGGTACCTTTGTTGCAAGGTAGTAAATATTGCACATGTTCTTTAGATTGCAAGATACTCCAGTCCACCTTTGCCTCTATGATGGGTTGCAAGGGGGAGGCACTAAACCGTTTTTCCAGTAAAGAACGGTGTACCAATGTTAAGCTGTCTTTATTAAACCACAGAAAATGAAATGTGTTAAGAGGTTTTCTGTCTGTCAATTAGAATACGCTTGGAGTCTATCAAGTAATATTTATTTCAGTAAATATTCAACAAAAACCATCCCTAGTGGTGTACACAGTAATACAAGACTATGGTCATGACCAGTATTTTATGACTGGCATGAAAACTCTGAATTACACATTCCTTGAAAATACCCCCCAGTCACATTTCCTAAATTGAACAGTTGGGAGTTTTGCTGGCGAAGCTGCACTCTTCCATTCACAATGTTCCTCCCTCTCTAAAATTAAAATGCGATTGTTGTCTCACTTCATTAAAAGGTAACACCTAGAAAAAGTTACTCTTTCATCTGAAGGAACATCTAACAAAAGTCATAACTGGTTAAAATAAGTATGCTGGTTAAAATAAGTATTCTTTTTGGAGCAGAACTAAATCTCTCAATTGGCTTTGATGTTCAGCATACGGCAGCTCATCATCGTGGTGTATCAATGCAGGTGAAAGAGGAAGACTTAACACTTCCTCATTAAAATGCTACGTAGCATGAAGTTGACAAATCATGCCCTTCCAATGCTGTATATGGTATCTGAAATAGACAGTTAGTTTTAGATTTCTTACCTTAGAATTTCCCCCAAGCGTCAGACTGGATCCAGTAGATTTTTCTTTCGCAATAACCCTGCACGCCGGTATATGGCGTCTATCGACTCCGTGTCCGGCGTCGTGGTTGCCAGGATGATGTTGCGGTGCCTACTGAGACCCCACCCCTGCGCGCTGATGTCAGTTCCTTCTTTTTCCTCTCCAGCCTAGTGCAGATCCCGAGAGAGCTACTCCTTAGCCACTTTTTGGCTAGCTTTTTTGCAACGTTTTGTCAACTTCTTTTTGAGTCTATTGAATCCTGGTGTAAGAGGGACGTCCCAATGTTGGACCGGTTTCAAGCCTTGCGGGTCCTATCACAAGATGATGTCAGTGACAGACCCGCACCTCGTGTGCTTGTGGAGTCTGTAGCGCGACCATAACCCAAAGTCGTGCTCTGACCGCTGGGCCATGCATCCGAAGACTTTGAGGAAGTGGTCCCGAAAGTTGTTGGAGGCCCGGCTGTTGGCTCCGCGTCACTCCCAGTCTTGTTCGAGAGGAAGGTCTCAAGGCCGTTTGCGGAGCCCCCACTTAACATCATACTCCAAGTCATCGAGGTCAACAAGTAAGTCCAAAGAAGCACAAGCGCACTTCACTTTCTTCCCGTTGGTCGGCTGATGCGTTGCGGGATTTAGAGCGCCGTCACTCAAAGGCTCCATCTCTGGTACCTGATTCAGAGACAACTCTGAGCCTCTCCCAATTTCCAGGAGCCGGAGCATCCCCTGGCCCAACTTCGACAGTTTTTCAAGGCCTTACTCCTCATCTTTGGGCATCCTGACTCCGCTGGCGCGCTTAGGTCCTCACAGAGCGGGTCGGGAGTCCTAGGCCTTCAATGATTGTTTCCAGTCCAGGGAGAATCTGGCCTGGCAGTTCGGGTGAACTGTTCCCATTGGGCGCAGGGTCAAGAATGATTTGCATATGGCTGCATTCTGTCCATCAACTATTCTTTTTGCATTTGTCACAACAAGTGGGACGGGTATGCCCAGACATGGGTCCTGTGCTCTCCATGCCACTGGAGTCAAGCTATCCTGGCTGATAAGGGGTGAAACCCCGAAACCGGTCCTAGGAGGCTTGTTTCAAGTCCAGGGAGGACGTGGCCTCGCAGTTTGGGATGGACTGTTCCCATTGGGCGCAGGGTCAAGAATGATTTGCATATGGCTGGGTTCAAACTGGAATGGCATGAGGAGCAAAAAAACTATGGATTTAAGCCCAGATCTCTGTACTGGGGTGAATGTATGACCGTGTTCTGCATTCTGTCCATCAATTGTTCTTTTTTCATTTGTCACCCCGAGTGGGACGGGTTTGCCCAGACGTGGGATCCTGTGCTCTCCATGCTACTGGACAACTATCCTGGTTGAAAAGGGGTGAAACCCTGAAACCGGCCCTAGGACGCTTGTTTCCAGTCCAGCGAGGACCTGGCCTGGCAGTTCGGGCTGAACTGTTCCCATTGGTCCAGGGTCAAGACTGATTTGCATATGGCTGGGTACAAACTGGAATGGCATGGGGAGCAAAACAACAATGGATTTAGTCCCAGATCTCTGTACTGGGGTGAATGTATGACATTGTTCTACATTCTGTCCAACAACTGTTCTTTTTGAAGACAGCCCTGGCGCCGGAGGACCCCCGCAGATCCCGACATAGCTCAGGATAGATGCCGGCCGATCTCACGCGACCTTCCCTGGCGCCGATCCTGACGACGACGCCCATGGCGCCGGTCTTGTCCCCAACCGGCACCATCCCCATCCTTATCTTTGAGTTGGACCCGGAGCAAGACCAATGTCGGAACCAACGCCATAGGGTACTTTTGTTCCCCTGTTCATACCTGGTGGTCCCTATTGACCAGAGAGTGGTGACTGGGATGGGTCGCTGGACCCTTTAACTGGAATAACTGGACTGATGAGAGGAACTGGGTGATGCTAGTGGTCTGGATACTTCTCCAGACACTGGCCTGCTTTCTCCCCCTACTGTGGTTACGGAGGTGGGAGCGTTCTATGCTGTGGTGGTGAGAAGGGCAGCTATGGTCTTGGGCCTTGAGCTCCCTTCGCTAGCGGTAAGGGCTAACCTCCTAACAGTGGTGCTTCAGCCTGCGGCGTCTTATTCCGAACCCCTACTGCCATTTAACAAAGCCCTCACTGATTTGTTACTGGGCTCCTAGTCCAAGCCCAGCACAGGGGCTCCTGTGGAGAGGACGATTGGCCGCCGCCAGGTCCCGGGCCTCCAAGTGTTCCTTACCCGACACCCTTCCCCCGAGAACCTGGTGGTACAAGCCTCTTCTTCAAAGGGTGCATTCCCTTCTGCCCCTCCAGATAGGGAATTCAAGAAGCTGGACCACCTTGGGAAGCGTATGTTCTCTTCCTCCAGCTTGGCACTGCTCTCCGTGAATTCTGCGTGCCTCTTGGGCCGATACTCCCATACCGTCTGGGATACGGTTACGCAGGTGCTGCCTTAGTGTTTGGAGGAGGCCCGAACCTCAGCCAAAATCACAATGAGATGTGGACTGGATACCACCGACTCAATGGGCAGAACGATTGCCACGTCAGTATCCCTTTAGGCGCTACGCCAGGTTGAGGACATCTAGCTTTTCGGGGGATGTCCAGTCAACCTTGATGGAAATGCCCTTTGATGCCCAAAGCAGACTCTGTGCTGGAGCGCTTTAAAGATTCTCGGGCTACGGCCAGATGTTTGGGCCCCGCTGCTCCTTCTAGCCCACTCCAGTCTGCTTTTCGTCCCTTTCGTGGCTATGGAAGGGGCACCCAACCACGTCCGGCTCAGTCCAGGCACCGGTTCTCGCAAGCTGCCCAGCCTCTGCGTGGCCGCGGACGTGGGACTCAGCGATCTTGTAGTTCTGAGACTCAGCAGGCAGGCCAGTCCACCCTTCCTGCCCGCCACCGCCGCAGCCTCCAAACCTTCCTAGTCCGACATTTCAGGCCCATCAACTGCAGTAGGAGGCAGGATTCGCCATCAACTCCTCCACTGGCAATCCAGCACGTCGGATAGGTGGGTTTTACAAATAGTCCAAAGGGGCTACTCCCTCCCCTTCGATTCTACCCCTCCCTCCATGCCACCGTATTTCAATCACATGTTGGAGGATCATTTGGCACTTCTCCGCCAGGAAGTTTCAGCTCTCTTGGCCAATGGGAGCTAGAGAGAGGGTACCTGCGCCAGAAGTAGGTTGTGGTTGCTATTTTGCTACTTTCTTGTGCCCAAGAAGGACAAAGGACTGCTTCCTATTCTAGACCTCAGGGCCCTCAACCGCTTTCTCCGGAAGGAGAAATTCAAAATGCTCACATTGGCTCAGGTCCGGTCTCCCCCGACCCAAGAAACTGGATGGTGGCGTTGGACTTGCAGCATGCCTATTTTCATATTCCTGTCTTACCAGCCCACAGACACTATCTACGGTTCACGGTGGGCCTTAAGCACTTTCGGTTCACTGTGCTGCTCTTTGGCCTTACCAGTGCCCCTCGGGTGTTCACGAAAGTGATTGCGGTGGTCGCAGCTCATCTGCGCAGATCAGGGGTTCTAGTCTTTCCCTATCTCGATGACTGGCTGTTGAAGACAAGTTCGCCCCAGGCTGTGGTCTCCCACCTCCTGACTACTGCGGACCTCTTGCACTCGCTGGTGTTCAATATAAACGTGCCAAAGTCACACCTGACTCTGTTTCAGATGCTCCCTTTCATCGTAGCTGTTCTAGACGCAGTGCAGTTTCTGGCCTATCCCGAACAGCGTTTCCAGGCTATTACAGCTATGGTAACGATGTTTGTGCCTCTATCCTGGATTTCTGTGAGAATGACTCTGATGCTGCAGGGCCTCATGGCCTCCTACATCTTGCTGGTGGATTATGCCAGATAGCATATGTGGCCTCTGCAGTGGGACCTGACGTTCCAGTGGACCCAGCATCAGGGGAGTCTTTCAGACTACGTTCAGATCTCAGAGGGAAATGCACAACAATGGCAGTGGTGGATAACAAACCAAGCTTAGGTCAGAAGCAGACCCCTCTCCCTTCCCCAACCAGATCTAACAGTGGTGACAGAGGCGTCACTCTTGGGATGGGGCGGCCATCTGCGAGAGGCAGAGCTCAGAGGAGTCTGGTCTCCGGCAGTCTGGGCTCCATGTCAGCCTGCTGACGCTCCGCCCGATCAACTGGCATTGAAGGCATTCCTTCTCTCTCTCAAAGGGAAATTGGTGCAGGTGTTTGCAGATAACTCAATCGCCATGTGGTAGTGCAACAAACTGGGCGAGGTGGGGTAGTGGACCCTTTATCAAGAGGCTCTTCGCCTCTGGACATGGCTGGAAACTCAGAACATGACCCTGGTGGTTCAACACCTGGCGGGTTCTCTGAATGTCAGGGGGGACAAACTTAGCTGTCGGTGCTTGGTAAATCACGAATGGCGTCTTCACTTGGAGGTGGTGCAAGGTCTCTTTTAGCGGTGGGGAGAGCCTTGGTTAGATCTGTTCGCCACCAAGGAGAACATGTAATCTCCACAGTTATGCACATTGGAGTTTCATGGGCAGTACTCACTCTGCGACGCTTTTCATCGCAAGTGGAACTGTGGCCTCCTGTACTCCTTTCCACCTGTACCACTTCTGTACTGAATGCTCAAGAAGATCTAGGACGACCGGGCTAACGTTATTCTTGTGGCTCCGGACTGGGCACGAAGAGTCGGTACCCCAAGCTTCTGAGCATGGCCATCGATCCTTCTATCAGACTGCCCTCTGAGAGGATGGGCTGTCACAGCAGCAGGGGACGGTTCTCCACCTGTACCTGTTCAGTCTCCACCTCCTTACGTGGAGATTGAAGAGCGGCAGTTGACAGCTTCCGACCTTCCACTCGTAATGCCATCTTGGCAGCAAGGCGTCCCTCCACTAAATCGGCATACGCCTGTAGATGGAACAAGTTTGTTGCATGGTGCACAGCAAAAACTGTGGATCCCTTTTCTGCCCCTCTTTCAGAGGTCCTCTTGTACATACTTTCTTTGGCAAAGCAGGGTTCTGCTCTTAGCACTCTCAAAGGCTATCTTGCTGCAATCTCTGCTTTTCTTCGGCTGCCAGACCAGCTAATCTTATTCAAGTCTCCTATTGTGAATAAATTCTTGAAGGGCATTACTCATCTAATTCCTCCATCTTCTTTGAATAATGCTCCTGTGGGATTTGAATATTGCTCTAGTATATGTTATGTGTGTTCTTGTTAAACCTCTTCATAACTGTCCTCTTAGGCTCCTTACTCTGAAAACTGCCTACCTTGTGGCCATTACCTCTGCTCGTAGGTTGAGTGAGCTGCAAGCTTTGTCTTCCAAGCCCCCTTTCTTCTCTCTGCATCCGGACAAAGTGGTGCTTAGAGTGAGGCCTTTGGTTCTTCCTAAAGTGATTACACCATTTCATATAGAATAATCTGATCACCTTGCCCACCTTTTTCCCCACCTCCACACCCTTCCAAGGAGGAGAGACTCCACCGTCTGGACCCAAAACGTGCGCTGTGATTCTACCTTAATGATGTATCTGTAAGAGACATAGGTTAGTTGTAGATTCCTTACCGCCCCACCCATCCTCCCCGCTCTGCGAACTGACTTCTAGGGATATGGACTCCCTTATAGGGCTGTAGTTGTGGCGCACCAGTGGTCCGTGTCCTTCATGGCTCTGCGCTTTTGGCATGGAAAGTCGTGTCAGAACAGACGTCAGCACGCAGAGGCGGTTTCTAAGTAGGCACCACAACATCATCCTGGCGACCGCGACACTGATGACGGACGTGGTGTCGACCGACGCCACCTACCGACACGCAGAGGTATTGCTATAGAAAAATCTCCGGATCCAGTCTGATGCTTGGGGGGGGTGGAGGGGGAGGAGGAATTCTAAGCTAGGGAATCTACAACTGACCTGTGTCTCTTACAGATACATCATTACCGAAGGTAAAACTTGTTCTTAAGAACCAGGATTAAAAAAAAATCCAAGAATTCTGGCAAAGCATTTGACACTATGCATAGAAAGAAAGGTCATGGCAACACCACAAGGATCTCTTTTGCACTTAAGTAAATGTTGATGTGTATTTCACAGTGATGCCTGCAAGTGTTCACTTCATCAAAGACCGACAAATGCTTGTAAGCAACTGGAACAAATATGGTAACAGGAGCAGGTTTGACTTTAGCACATCTCAAATTCACTGATTTTTGTTGAGTTGTGAATGTTTATGGGGAAAGGAAATATGTTAATATCATTTATGGTGAGAGGGAATATAATATAGAAACCTCATACATAATTTTGTCAAACCTTTGCAAAAAGTTTTTAAATCATTGTACAGAAGGCAATAGTCTTAAATACCTGTACTGCCACCAAAACTACAGACTAAAAAAAGTCCTGTATCTTACAGCATAGTAGTGGTATTGGAGACATTTACAGAAGGGGGTGGTAGAGTGGGTTGAGGTGGAAGAGAGGGGTTCAGGGCTATCAGAATAATCTATTAGTTTGAACATTTTGTGGACGAGCTGTGAAATGTTATGTTTGTCTGCAGCATAACATGTAAAAAGATGATTGAATAAAGGCACTTGTTTAAAAGCATTATTTTTCACCGCCATAGATAGCTACATGTATCAGATTTCATCCAGGAGTGCACTCACATTTATTGGGTATGCAACGCAATGTAAACCATTTGTTTGGCCCCAATATGGAGGAGGTCCTCCATAAAATAAAGACACCGAAACGGTAACGTAATCCCTCTCTCTTTTCAGGTCCCAAGGAAGTATATCATGATTGAATCCATGCCCACACTTCCAAGGAGTTTGACGCCACTCACCTACAAATGTCACAGCCGTAACACTTACCTCGCTTGTTGAAATAGGTGGCCATCCTCTAGAAGGGTGCGATAGAGCAATTGCTAGTGGGCGGAATTGTCCACGAGTTTACTTAATGTATTTTGGATATCCATGAACAAGTATGCTTCAGGAATGGCTGTTTCAGGCCCTGGATTTTTTACTTCTTCTCTAAATTACATTTTTACTTTGTTCTTCTGCCATTTGGCGTAAAAGTGTGTCAATTGTACCATCAGGAGATTCCTGTATATCTGTAAGGATGAAAGTCTGCAGCTATTCACTTAACTGTCCTGTGTACAGCAATCGCTTTCGTCCTCCAAACATACATTTTAACATGTATTTATTTGGATCCGTTCCTGGAACCTCTTACCCAAGGAAACACTAGTGTACAGCAGCGTTAATGCTTTCCAGTGACTCTTGATGTTCAATGAGGTATGGGTAGACCTTCTGTCCCCATATAATTATGTCAACGGCTATCCCTTGACTCACGCAATACCACATCTTGGTCGTTGGTGGTGCGCCTCGCAGACATGCTAGCTGCTCCCCATTATTTGTGACGCCTCTTAATCATGAGGGGTCATTGTAAACATTAGAACCGTTGTGAATAGTGTAAAGTGAGCAAACAATTAAATGAGTCTGTACAGGGGAATGATTTCAATTGTTATTGAGAATCCCATTTGAAATTCTGTATCAATAAAAAAAGATCATGAGACTGTGAAACTAACTAGTAGAAAAACAGGGTAAGCCCATCACCCACGTCTTCCTATCTCCTTTTCAGAGGACTTTCTGCTTGTTAAACACTCAAGAAGGGCATTACAGCATCTAGAGTGCTCTGAATGCACTTGGATCCCAGATACTGCAATGCTTGCTAGGATTTCCGACGTTCTCTCAATTTTGCTGCTTAGAACCAGTACTGTTACTGTGTCCCTACTGCACTATTCTGTCAAGCATGTACATCTGTTAAATAGCCAACACTGGAGAAATAATGTGTAATGTCACCAAACAGCAATGTATATTTCACTCTACGTAATAATACAAACCAGATTTAAAATGTTGCTCATTCAAAAACAGAAATGGAATGGCTAGAGTGCCTAACAAGCTTTGTCGTTTTGTGAGGATCTTTGTTAATAAAGAAGGTAAAGCACTATGTGGCTACAGATTGCTGTTCTGATAAACGTACATTTTTATGTTGAAGCTTATTGTTTGTGGACTCGGCAAGATTGATGTCAATGACTGGAAATCGAATACGAGGTTAAAACACTGCACTCCTGAAAGCAACATTGTAAAATGGTTCTGGAATGCTGTGGAGTTCTTCGATGAAGAAAGACGAGCACGTTTGTTGCAGTTTGTGACCGGATCATCCAGAGTACCTCTACAGGGCTTCAAAGCATTACAAGGTAAGCGTCACATGGACACTAAATAATCAATTGTGCTTTCTTGTAATTGCGGGCGAAAAGATCTCTTCACATTGTTTGTATCCCAGCTCACTCTTCTGTGTTTTGAAAGTGTTCCAAGATGGACCTGGGACTGAACTGGGGTACCCTTAGGCTATACACAAGGAGAAGATGTTGACAAAAGCTAAGAGGAAACTAAAAGGGTGAAAGTTTGTTCCCCGTCCACTACGGGACCTGGAGTATCCTTGGTTAATGCGATTAGCCATTCAGTAAGCCTGTTCTTTCTCTTTATTACTGCTGTCTGAGAACATAGGTGAGCCGTTGAGCAAAGCTGCTTCCTATGTCATTAACTTCGTGGTGTTTTACCAGACTTTTTTGGAACGGATTCTTGATCTTTTAGTTGATTCTAGTGTAGCATACATATTCCGGGGCTCTTTTTGAAAATCTCCCTTTCTGCTCCATAATTTAGTTTATGATGGGCTTGAGCTCATGTTGTTCTTGCGTAAGACAAATCAGTGCTTTTTTTCTCCAAGCATTTAGCACAATGCTTATTCTTTGTTTTCCATGTCTTCAGATCCACTCTCTATAAAACAGTAAAGCCAAGTAACTCGTTAGGCATGTTCTTTTTTTTTTTTATATTTCTTTTTTAAAAATTTTATTGAAAGTTTTTTAAACAATTTTACCCCCCTCCCCCCACAGGACATTTCCGTTTCAATGCGGATTGGAACAGACAGTATAAACATCCCATTAATGTACAAATCTCTTAAAATAACACTTCAAATAAGGAGAAAAAGAGAAAAAAGGAAAAGACAAACTACTGGGGGAAGAAGCATTTTTAACATTTTTAATTTAACCCACCCCCTCCCTCCATTCATTTATTGGGGCCCAGGTCTGAAGCCCCTTTATTCTCACTTTTTTCCCCCGCCTGGCATATATCGCGTTTTCTAGATTACAACTATGCAGCAGCCTGGCTACCCATTGCTGCATCCATGGTGGTGTTCTATCTTTCCAGGCTGTTGCTATACATAGACGGAAGACTGCCATAGCTACAAATAGAAAATATTCTTGGCTCCGACGTGGAGTCTCACCTGAGACCCCTAGCATAACTAGCTCTGGGGTTAGCCTAATTTGCAGTTTCAGTGCCTTATCAAAAAATTCCTCCATAGCTTTTATTAAAGGTTGCAGATCTGGAGAGGTAGCAAACATATGTGTTATATCGGCCTCGTTGCTATCACATCTGGGGCAGGTAATTCCCTGCGTCCCCCCTCCCCCCATTGAGCTATTTTTGTCGGGGTGTAATACAGTGTGTACAAAGTTTTTTAATGCTGTGCTTGCAAAGTTGACGAACAAAGGATTTCACACCCATACTTTAGAGATTTCCCAAACACTCCCCGCTCTATCCCCAGTCTATTAATCCATCTCAGCTCTGCCTTTTCTAAATCATCCTCTCTACTCTTAATTAATTCTGCATACAATCTGCCAATAATTTCGTTTATGATGGACTTGAGCTCATGTTGTTATTGCGTAAGACAAATCAGTGTTTTTTTCTGCTTGCATTTAGCACAATGCTTATTCTTTGTTTTCCATGTCTTCAGATCCGCTCTCTATAAAACAGTAAAGCCAAGTAACTCGTTAGGCATTTTCTATCACGTGAATTTTCTGTTAAGTTCTGGGATGCATACACCTTTAGCGGTCTGTTTCACCAGCCTCATATGGTAAGAAAACATACTACATGTAGAGTAAACGATATAGTGAGGCTTTGGGTGCCCCTTTCAGTTATTGCTTAGTGGGAATGTCATTCACAATGCTGATCAGGCCCAGTTAGCCTACAAAGAGAAGTTTAATGGATCAGTCATTGATTTCATTCAAATTTTGACTCTGTCGTCCATGACCTAAATCGTATCCTAATAAATTGCTGGCAAAGAAAAACAAATATATTATTAAGCAGTATCAGAAATGAAATACTCCTTGAGGTCTACATTGTGTTTACTTGTGAAATCTCATGGATTCAGACAATTGCTAGCTATAAACTCCACCAACGCTGTATAAATACAACACTGTAAGCTAAGGGTGGCAGTGAGCTCTTGTTTGACCCTTTCAAAATGGCTGTCAGTCTCCCTCAGATGGCCTATCTGCTGACATTCCTCTTTTTTGTTTTAGTGCAAAATGTGCTAATTATTACAGATTGGACCATGCCTGTTAAACATTATACACGTTCCGCTAGATCACATCTTTATCGACACTGTGTAATGTTAATCTCTGTTGTGAGGCGAAGGGAATACTCTGGGCGTCTCCTCCGCTAATGCGGAGGAGCATTGGCCCCACTTCTCTCAGAGCAGAATAAAATAAAAACAAACTGATAGTAACATCGTTATTATAATTTTATTTTTCGGAGCTACGGGTCTGGGTTAGAGCAGAGCTGGTGTCACAGGCAGGAGTGGTTTGTGCGCAATAAGTGCACATGACTGTTTGTCAGGTTGTCTTGGGCACTCAGCCTGGGTGGAGAACATGCACAGGCTCCGACCAATCACAACATTGCATTGCAGCGTTGTGATTGGCTTAGGGGAGCCTTTGTGCTTCCTGCTTTCGGGACTCGTCTGGAAGCGAAGCAATGACGGAGGAGAGACAGCGGCAGGGAGTAGGCAAGTGTTTTAAAAAATATATTTTGTTCCCACCTCCTCCCTCCCCTTGCCTTCCGTTCCCTGCCAGCCGCCACTTCATACAGGAGAGGAAAATTACTGTGGGCTTACTCAACTTAGTATTTCCCAGTGCAAAAGCATAGCTGTTTCTAATGAGCACTGCCAAAGCCAGTAGGTCTCACCTATGCGAAATCCAGTGGCTTAATAATGGGTTTTTTTTCCATTTAGTACAGCATGGCTAAAAGTAAAAAATAAAAAAAAGCAGTGTCATCTCACATTTTTTTCTGGTAGGTGGGAGTAGGGCAAGCAACTGCGGCGATGGGGAGTACTAGGCAAGTAATGGCAGGAGCATGGTCCTCTTCCCAAGGAAAACTTTTACAAGCACTCACTAAGCTAAAAAGTAGCTTAGTCCATGCCGCTCTGCAGTCCGAGTAAAATGAGGAAAAAAAATTTACTCTAGCAAACAATTTCTTAAAGAAGTGACATTTTTTTCTTAGTGGATCTCACCTTTTGGTATCTTTCTAGGTTTCCTCAAGATCAGCCTCCCATCATGAACTAATGTTAGGGGTGTCAAGACTGGGACAGTGTCTTATTTGTTTGTGCACACATTTCACTTTTACTCCTCAGGGGTCAAATCACGACTGTACTCAAAGCTGAGTGCCTGTTTTTTTGCATGCACGGTCGCCAAATTTTCAAATGTATAATTCAGTATTTCTATGAGTTAATACATGAACTTTAAACTGAACAACTCATATGAGGTAAACAGAGATTGCCACCCTCTGTTTACAAGTTGTTAAATCTAAAGTTCACACATTAACTGAGAGAAATTCTACATTATATGGTGTGGCAGCTGCTCCAGGGAAGCAGGAATGGGGCAGGGAAGGGGGAGGGAGAGTTTTAAAAAACAAAAATCTGAGAGACAATTAGTTATAGATTCCTTACCTTGTGAATTACCCCCAGGTGAAAGACTGGATCCGGAGAATTTTTCGTCAGCAGTACCCCTGCGCATCAAAAGGTGGTATCGGTCGGCTCCACGTTCGTCGTTGGCGTCTTAGTCGTCAGCATGACGTTGCGGGAGCTACTTAATCGCCGCCCACGCGAGCTGATGTAAGTTTTCTTTTTCCTCTCCAGCCAGCGCAGATCCGGAGAGAGCGGTACCTCGTCACTTTTTGACTGACTTTTTTCAACACCGTTTTTAAGTCTATCGACTCCTGGTGCACGTAGGGATGCCCGGTTTCAAGGCATGCGATTTATGCTGAAAATTGATTGTCGTGAAGGATCCGCACCACGTGTGCCTGTGGTGTCTCGGGCAAGACCACGATCCCAAGTCATGTTCTGACTGCCGGACCATGAATACGAAGTCTTTGCAGGAGTGGTCCCGAGGCCCAGCAATCCACTCTGCGCCTTTCAGGGTCCAGGTCACGCGGGCGGTCGAGGGACCCGTCGCGTAGCCACCACCGCCACTCGTCCTCGAAGTCTTCGCATTCCTCAGGTAAGTCATACAAGAAGAAGTCGAAGAAGCATCGTCGCTCTTCCACTCCCCCCGTACGTCGGCCGACGCGACGAGGATTGCGTGTGGTGCCCCTCCCACTGATCCGCGTGCGGTGCCTGAAGAGTCGACTCCGGGATTTCCCTCCTTGTCCAGGACCCAAAGCGACCCCTGTCCAGCTTTGGAGCTTTTACGAAGCGATGCATGCCATCTTTAGGCAGCCCGACTCTGTGACGTGCATTTGGGCCCGTGGACTCAGCTGGGGGCGCTGGGCCTTCGACACCGGTGGCTCTGACCCCGGTGCCGCAGGGTCCCCTTGGATCCAGGCCTGGATCCGGATCGGTGCCAGTCGACCTCATACCACCTCCTCCGGCACAGATTCCACTGGCACCACGGACGCAGCAGATGCCGGTTGTGTCCCCAGCCGTCGTTGACCCTGGCCTCCACCCTGACGTGGACACGGAGCCAGACCAGCGTCCACCTAGGCTGGATCCAGTGCTGATGGGTTCTTCTGTACGCCTGTTCTACCCTGGTTCTCCAGGCCAGATTGGCAACCAGGGGAGGGTGAGGAGGACCAGGTTCCTCTCTGTTTCTCTCTCTCTCTCTCATGGGAGATACCTTTGGGCGTGTTCGGCTTGCCGGTGGCCTTTGTTAGTTGAACCTAGGGGTATGGTTGCCTGGTTGGCTACCTGGTGCTGTGCCCGTCTTCTCGGTCGACGCGCACATGCTGTTGTTGTTGCGCTTCATTGAGCTATGTATTGTGTGGTTTGGTTCTCACGGTCACAATGTCTGTTTCATGAATTCTTGTAATTTAAATCTATGTATCTCCTGGTAGTCGTAGTTTGTATGTCTCAGCATGATGCCCTCTGCCCTGACATGTCATTTGTTGGCACCTGATGGTGTGCCTCTCTGATTGTGTGTTGTGAATTTGTCATCATTTTTAGGTCCCTTCGCTGGTCCCTTTGTCTCTAACTGTTCCTGGGGTCCTATACTCAGTTTCCTTCCTTTCGCAGAAGTTTGTGGCATTCTACCGTTGTGCACTGTCCTTTCTGGTTCTGTGATTTAGTTTAGTCCCAGTCTGGCTGACAATGGACTCATGCCGTCCTCTGCCTGATTGTGGTACCTTGCTTCCCTTGCTCATGCTCCGACTGAACTTCATGGTCTGGTGTCGGCTATGCTGGCAATGCTGAGCTTTATGTGTCTGGTGTCCGCACGCTGGCACTGCGGCTCCCACCTTGTTTAAGTCCATGTTGGACTACTTCCTTTGGGAAGATGGTTGGTTCAGTCGCAGACCCTCCTAAATTGGGGTATAGCTTTGATATCTATTCTAAGTTAAGGAATTTGTGGTTAGATGTCTCCATCAGATGAACGAGTTACTTACTTTCGGTAACAATGTATCTGGTAGAGACACAGTCTAGCCGCAGATTTCTTAACGCCTGCCCATCCTCCTTGCTCTGTGAGGACCTTTCCAGGTGGGGTTCTACCACCTCGCCTCCTTACAGGTGGCCTTGGTCCTCTAGTTCACCTACCTCCGGGGCAGGGTGTGTCATTCTGTTTTGGGCACATAGGCTCTCCACCTATTCTCGTTTTTGGGTGGCTAGGTTCTGTGTTTTCTTTTTTTTTTTTTTTTTGATTGGGGAACATAGGTTACCCCAGTATTGGAACTTTCATAGATTCCCATGCTTTGTATCATTCCCCGTCGTCGGAATGGGAGTCTCGGTAACAAAAATACCATAGCTGTAGGTACAAAAGACAATGGAAAAAGGCCTAGGCCTCATTACCTTTTGTAGCATATCACCCTCGTTGTGCAAAAGAGACCAAACTTTTGGCCTCAGCCAATCAGAAGTGCCTCACCACTTAGAACCTTCCTGAAGGAACCTCAGAGCCTCAGATTTTCTACCGCACGTTGTGCTAGGGAGTCTCCTTTGAGCTCTGCTCAACTTCTACTCTTCTACAGGATTTCTTCAGGTTTTTCTACAGGATTTTTCTTCAGGATCTTTCAGATTCTTCTCAGGATTGTTGCTGCCTGACAGAATGTCGGAAATTGAGAAGAAAAAAGCGCTTTTCAAGCCTTGCTCCTCCTGTGGCAAGAAAAGGCTTTTTGTGGAGGATAAGCATAAGGACTGCATCTATTGCCTCTATCCTGACCACCAGGTGGCTACATGTGCAATCTGTCGCTCTTTTTCTGCCAAGACCCTCCGGGACCGTGAGGGTAGGCTCCTGACATGGCTGCAAAGGCTTAAATCGAGGAAGGATACTGTCTCCAGTGACAGTGAAGATGCTGGATCGATGGCTTCTACTAGAAGGTCAGTGAAAAGGGGTAGGGGTTCCCCTTCTTCTTCTGTAAGTCGATCTTCTAAGGCCTCAAAAAAGACCCCCAGTGAGTCTGAGAGCCCAGGTCCCAGCAAATCTCCTCACGGAAGTGTAAAGGAGAGGGATGGACCTTCTACGCAGTCTACAGGTGCGAAGACTTCCACAGCCTTCAAAACACCTTCGAGCCAGTCTTCTGAGAGGACTTCTAGGTCCTCGACGACGAAGACGTCGACAGCTGGAGTCCCGTCGACTAAAACATCTAAGGCTCCGTCGACTGGAGGTTCGTCGACGTTGAGACCGTCGACGGCGGAGAAGGCGCCGACGACGAAGGTACCAGCTTCACAGGTGTCGACGAAGGAGCCGTCGACGACGAGAGCCCCGTCGACGCCCAAGGTCCAGTCGACAACGAAGGCCCCGTCGACGTCGAAGACTCAGTCGACGACGAAGGCCCCGTCGACGACGAAGGCCCCGTCGACGACGAAGGCCCCGTCGACGACGAAGGCCCCGTCGACGACGAAAGCCCCGTCGACGACGATGACAACGGTGTCGACGACGAGAGTCCCGTCGACTGCGTCGACGACGAGAGTCCCGTCGACGGCGATGACGACGGTGTCGTCAACTACGGTCTCGTCGACGAGGGCGTCGACGACGACTACGGTGACTATGACGACGGCTGGTGTGTCCACAGTTTCGTCGATGACGACGTCCACGACGCCTATCTCGACGGCATATGTACAACCGTCGACGACGGAACCCACGATCTTGGCCACAGAAAAACGTATCACCATTTCTGTGACGCGGATCACACCGGAGATGACCTCTCCAAGGGCAGTGTCCCCTCTGCTACCAACAATGCTCTTGCAAGAGGGACAGTCAGAGGAGGATGACCAAGATGCATATAGCTACGCCAATAGTCCTTCGCAACTATTTGTCAAATGCCAGGACACTGACTCAGAGGGCGAATACACCCACGAGGAACATGATCATAGTCAACAGCAACAGCAGCACTTTGACCAGGGAATGGTTTCAGTGCCAACATCTTTCCTACAGGATCTACATAGGATGCTACAGGACTATAAGTCTAAGGCCAGTAGACCTTTGCCAAATACATCAACACCTGCTACACCTTCCACGACTCAGGCGTCATTGGTGCCACCTACGCTCTCGGCTCCAACCTCTCCACAGTCTCAAACAGCCGTCCCTCAGGATTCCTCTGGGGTACCAAGATCACATGATGTTGATGAATCCTCGGATGAGGATCAGCATTCGGATCACGTCTCTATTCCCGACACGGAATATGATGAGTACATTATTGACAATCCCGCATCACCAAATCCGGACCCGGCGGACTCCCCGCCAGCGGATATTGGAGGATTCCATCAGCTAATGGAGAGGGCGGCGGCGAGATTTAAATTAGCAATGCCTAAAGTCACCACAGATTGCTTCTTATATGACTTTAAAGAACCTTTCCAGAAAAGTGCCAGATCTATTCCAATTGTGGATCACTTATGGAAGGAGGGCATAAAGACCATGACACACCCGGCGACGGTGGTGCCGGTGCTACCGCGTCTGGAAAAAAAGTACAAAGCGACCGATGATGCCCCAGCGGCCTTGACAGGTCATCCAAAACCAGACTCTGTGATCTCGCAGGCAGCGCAGAGGAAATCGCGCAACCCTTCAGCACCGCTGACAACTCCTCCGGACAAGGAAGGACGGAGGTTAGATAATGTGGGGAAAAGATTCTCAGCGATGGCAAGTTTGCTGGTGCGAGCAGCTAATGCCTTAGCCATCCTGGGTAGGTACGACCGTCAGCTCTGGTGCGATGTCTCCCCGTACCTTGACCAGCTACCTCCTGAATCTATGTCGGAGGCAAAGAAAGTTTTGAAAGAGGGAGAAGCGACGTCGATGGAAATAATCGATTGTGCAATGGATATTGCGACTACGGCATTTCGTTCACTAGCTGGAGCGGCAGTGCTCCGTCGCCAAGGGTGGCTTAAAGCTACTTGGTTCCGACCAGAGGTCCAGAATAAAGTATTGGATCTCCCCTTTGATGGAGAGGCTCTATTCGGCAAACTCATTGACGACACCCTGCAAGATATTAAAAAAGACACAGAAACCGCTAGGTCTTTAGGAACACTTCAGTACAGGAAGTCCCCCTTCAAGGGAGCCAGAGGCAGGGGTGGTACGTATAGAGGATCCTTCCAACAACAACGTTATTCCAACACAGGATCCGGTTCCCAACAGCACCGCCAATCTTACCAACAGCGGCAGGGCCAGTCTACCAACTACTCCAGGCCTTACAGTAAAGGAAAGCAGGGTGCGCGAGGACGAGATTCGTCCAAGCGCCAATAGCGGCCTCCTGGCTCTTCCTACTGGACCCTCCTCCAGGAAGTCATCAGTTGGAGGCAGGGTCAACAAATACCTTCACAACTGGTCCCTAATAACATCGGACCGTTGGGTGCTCAACATCATTCGGAAAGGGCATACCTTAGAGTTCACTCAAGTTCCGCCACCCAAGCCCCCGGCAGCCACTCCTTCAAAACACTAGCGTCTCCTTCGGCTCGAGGTTCAACAAATGCTCCGAAAAGGGGCGATAGAGCCAGTTCCATCGAACCAAAGAAACCAGGGATTTTATTCCAGGTTCTTCCTGGTGAAGAAAACGCTCGACAAGTGGCGTCCCATTTTAGACCTCAGGGGGCTAAACACCTATCTCATCTCTCTGTCCTTCAGGATGGTGTCCCTCCAGGACATCTTGAAGCTAATCAACCCGGGAGATTTCATGGCCACACTCGATCTCGAAGATGCCTATTTTCATGTTCCGATTCACCCAGCACACAGAAGGTTTCTGCGATTCACAGTAGCCAAGAGCCATTACCAATTCAGGGTTTTACCCTTTGGACTCCGCTCAGCCCCAAGGATATTCACGAAAGTGCTGGCTCCAGTAGCGGCTTTCCTGCGGAGGCACAAGTTTCAAGTCTTCCCCTATCTGGACGACTGGCTGCTGAAGGCTCCGTCCAGAGAGGCAGCGCTACAGGCGGTTCAAGCGTGTACCAATTTATTCCGAAACCTGGGTCTCACTCTAAACGACGAGAAATCTTGCCAGATCCCGTCCAGAAGAGCCCGGTTTCTGGGAGCCATCTTGGACTCAAAGCTTTCACGAGCTTTTCCTACTCTGGAAAGGAGGCACAAGTTACAGACGATGGCCCAAGACTTACAAACAAAAAAGTCTCTTTCAGTTCGCCGCTACAAGTCTCTGCTGGGAGTAATATCTTCGTGCATTCCACTGATTCCCCATTGCAGACTGAGGATGCGTCCCTTGCAGGAACAACTGGACAATCAATGGCGGCAAGTCCACGGTTCCTTCGACGACAAGGTGGCTATCACTCCGGAAATGAAGACTGCGGCCCTATGGTGGACAGACCTAGACAACTTGTCCCAAGGCCTATCCTTCGCAAGCGACCCGTCCTCACAAGTGATAACGACGGACGCGTCGTTGGAAGGTTGGGGAGCAGTACTGCAGGACCTTCATGTCAGTGGTCATTGGTCACCCCAGGAGAAATGCCTCCACATCAACCTGTTAGAACTCAGGGCGATACGTCTGGCTCTGCAATCGTTTCTTCCTCTCCTGGAAGGTTCACAAGTGCTTATCAGGACGGACAACACCACGGCCATGCACTATGTGAACAAGGAAGGAGGGACCAGATCGCGCCCATTGTCACAAGAGGCCCAGCAGATTTGGGAATGGGCTATCCGACACAACATGTCCCTGATGGCGGAACTCTTGCCGGGCGTCCTCAACGAAAACGCCGACAAACTGAGCAGGTCATCCTCGGTCAGCCACGAATGGGAGTTGAATCAAGACATTTTGGAACAAATCTTCAGCCGGTGGGGAAGACCGGACATCGACCTGTTTGCCACCCCGACCAACAACAAATGCCGGTCTTACGCAAGCAGGCTTCCCCATCCAAATTCTCTGGGAAATGCCCTTTTGATACCCTGGTCGAAGACATTTGTCTACGCTTTTCCTCCCATTCCTCTGATACCACGACTAATCAAGAAATTCAAAATGGAACCGTGCAGGATGATCCTGATAGCCCCGGCTTGGCCGAGGCAGTTCTGGTTCACGGAGCTCCATCTGCTGTCGATTGCTCCTCCTTTACCTCTCCAAATTCTGCCGGACCTTCTCACGATGTCCGAAGGACAGATTTTACATCCAGACCCTCAGTCGTTACACCTGACTGCATGGCTCCTGAGCAGCGAGAATTTATGAACCTGCCATTGTCTAAGGAAGTTAGGGAGGTTTTATCCCAAGCAAGGGCCCCTTCAACTAACAAAACTTACCGCCTTAAGTGGAAAAGATTCTGTTGTTGGTGTCGACAGCAACACATTGATCCATTCACTTCCAAACCTCATCAGGTCCTCCCATACCTACTGTCCTTGGCCAAGTCTGGTCTGGCCCACTCATCAATTAAAGTCCATATGGCTGCTTTGTCACGATTCAGGAGGACGGAATCTGGACCTTCATTATGGTCTTCAAGGATAATCAAACAATTTCTTAAAGGTCTGTTCAGGGTCTATCCACCGGTGAGACCGCCTCCACCAACATGGCATTTGAATCTGGTCCTTTCTCAACTCATGAAGGGCCCATTCGAACCAGTCCATCGTTCTGACATCAAATACCTTTCGTGGAAATTGGCTCTTCTCCTCGCTCTCACGTCGGCTCGGCGTGTAGGGGAGTTACAGGCCTTGACCATTCAGGAACCTTTCCTTCAATTCAAGAGGAACACTGTCATCATGAGGACTAACCCTAGGTTCATGCCAAAGGTCCCCTCGGATTTCCATTTGAATGAACCGGTCATTCTGAAAACGTTTTTTCCTCAGCCTTCCACACCGGCGGAAAAAGCCTTGCATTCGTTAGATGTACAGCGATGCTTGAAGTTTTACTTACAGCGTACTAAGGATTTTCGAAAATCTACCCAACTGTTTGTGGCTTTCGGGGGTCCGAGTAAGGGCCTTCCACTGTCCAAGCAGGGTGTTTCAAGGTGGATCACAAGCGCTATATTACATTGTCACAGGGCTATTGGTAAGCCTCTGACTGGAAAGATACGAGCGCATTCCACAAGATCTGTGGCTTCCTCCACAGCACTCTTCGCAGGGGTGCAAATTAAGGACATCTGCAGGGCTGCAACCTGGAGCAGCGTCCACACTTTTACCAAGCACTACTGCTTGGAATCTCTGCAGCAGGAGGATGCAGCAGTTGGATAGGCTGTCCTGAGGAACCTCTTCCACTAATGGTGAGCTTTCCTGTCTTCCCACCTTCCATTTTTTAGCATTTTGTATCTAATGTCATGTTTTCTACTGCTATTATTTACAATGCAAAATGTGATTATCTTGCTACTGCTTACTACTCTGATACAAAGCATGGGAATCTATGAAAGTTCCAATACTGGGGTAAGAAAACAAGTTACTTACCTGTAACTTTAGTTCCCCAGTATTGGTAACTTTCATAGATTCCCATGCGCCCACCCACCTCCCCGGGGAAAGCTCAGCCTACAGCACAGATGGTGTCTCAGTACACAACGGCTACGAAAATCTGAGGCTCTGAGGTTCCTTCAGGAAGGTTCTAAGTGGTGAGGCACTTCTGATTGGCTGAGGCCAAAAGTTTGGTCTCTTTTGCACAAAGAGGGTGATATGCTACAAAAGGTAATGAGGCCTAGGCCTTTTTCCATTGTCTTTTGTACCTAGAGCTATGGTTTTTTTGTTACCGAGACTCCCATTCCGACGACGGGGAATGATACAAAGCATGGGAATCACAGGAGAGGAGCAGGATAGGGGGTGTACTCACCCCAGGACAGGGACTCATTGGTCCCTGTCCTTGCCCTACCTGTAACGCCCCTACATTTAGTATTTAGGGGCTCCCTGAACCTTCCTTCCTCAGATCCCGATATAAAAAAATAGAAAGAAGATCAAGAAGAAGACGACCCGCCGTGCAGCTGCTAACAGGACAACAACAACTGACTTGGCCCCAGCCCTACTGGCCTGTTAATCCTGGAACCTGCTCCTGCCTAATCCCGGCGACCTCTGCGGACAGCAACCTTGGGACACCCAGAGGACCTGCCTGTCTTGACCCTCTCGAAGATTGGGACTCCCATCAGCAGAGGCTCTGCTGCAACAACCCACCTGGTGCTCACCAGGAAGCTCCGGACCAGCCCACTCTGCACCAGCCGAGCCAGGGCCGTCCCAACCCGAACCAAGACCATGAGGACGTCCCCCCGGTGACTGGGACCCGAAGTTCAGTGCCCAAAGACCCTCCTCGACGAACCAGCCGACGCCTGCAGACTCAGACCCAGGGGCCACCCCAACCGCGACCAGCCGAGGGTAAGCTATTCCGACCCCCAAAGATGACCCGTGGCCCCCTGTGCCACCCTGTGGGGTACCTACCTGGGCTCCAGCATCCCAACTTACCTCTCGAAGTGCTGGTAGCCCCTGGAGAGTCTCCGTCGACGAGCCTGCAGCCTTTGTTCCCTCTTCAAGATCCTCATTGGATAACATTGAGCGCCTGACTGCTCAAAAGCAATCTGCACCCAGCCGCCCGAGTGCCGCTGGCTGTGACCCCTTTGTCCTATCCTGCTTCCCCCCCTTGCCCTGAGCAAGTGACTAGGAGCCCAGCTCCCAGAGCTGTGTGGCCTGCTAGCCAGCAGCCACCAACCGAAGTCCCCTTTTCCCTCATTGGATATCATTGGGCCTACCTACCTCTGCACCCAGCCACCCCTGTGCCGCTGGGACTGAACTAACTGTACTCATCTGACACTGGGGGACCCCTGAGTCTATACCCAGAACCCTAACTTCTCCAACCAAGTACTCACCTGGAAACCGGTAACTCACTTACCTGCGATTGGATCACATTGACTCATTTTGACTCGAAAATGTTTTACGTGTGAAGTTTTGAAAACTGAAAATATTCCTATAAAATCAGCCGAAGTCCTAAATCCAAAGTACTCACCTGTGATCAGGGGAGAAGCCAGTACTGTTTACTAGTAATCTGTATTTTTTCCATAGGAACCCATTGTCTGCTTTTCTATGAAATTTCTTCTAAGTGTCTACTTTTGAAAGCTGCAAATATTCTTTAAAAATCGTACGAAATACTGAAACGCAATTACCTACCTGTTTTGAGTTAAGCCCCCAGTGCTGGCCCTAGGAGACCAATGCTGGGTTACAAAAGTAACGCGATCATACTTTACCTGCAACCTGAATTTCTTCCCATTGAATAACATTGTCAGATTTACATTGAAAAGTTTCTAAGTGTGAACTTTTAAAACAACTTTATATTCATGAAAATTCATCACAGTAACTAAAACGTTTTTGCTAATCTGGTTTCAGCTTAGACTCCAGGACTGAATCTAAGATCTGGTCCTGAAACTACCAAAGTAATCCATAAATTAATCAACTGTACTTATCTGTGAAAACCCCATTGAGCTCAATGCTAGAGTGTGTTTCAGAACTGTGTTGCTTACTATCTATCTTGTAATTATTGTGTGTACAAAATGTATTGCTCCTTTGCAAAGTATTTACATGAGAGTACTCATAACTTGAAAAGTATATTTTTATAACTGTTGGTTCTAAAAATAAAACCACTATATCTGAGGATATAACACTAATTGACCTTGAGTTCAGTTCTTGAGTGTGTGAGACCTTTTGTTGACTGAGTGTGTACAACAAATGCTTTACACTGTCCTCTGGTACTGCCTTACTGCTCGACCAAGCTACCACTTTGGAAAGTAAGGTCAGTTCTGACTTTAACATCTGTTATACCTCTGGGGTTGGTGGACTCTCTACATACTGTACTTCATTCTAGTCCAGTATATACAGAGCCACTTTCTCACAAGCATCTTCCCACTTTAGCAGTTTTGTTTCCTGTTGTGGCTTAGGAAGCTTTTGAGAATCTTAACAAAATTCAGGGCTGAGAAGGGAGGAGAAGATAAAAAACATAGTGGGAAGGTGTAATGGAACTCTGGTTTCTTGAGTGCTGGCTGTCTACATTTTCTGAATCTACTAGACTCAAACACCAAAGGACACTTAGTTCACTTCAACCACGCCATTTACAGTGTGTCAGTGGGGGCAAGAAAATGAACAACTGAGTCAACATTGAGAAAAAGAAAAAAAAACTTTGATCATATGTCTGCTGTCAAGTGGGTTTTACAATAACGCTTTTCAGTATCTTTTGGTGCATGCAAACTTAAGGAGGGTCTGAGAAGCCAGGAGGAACTGCAATTGTTCCAGCAGTGAGAGACGACCCTGCCTGTGCCTCTTAACGCTTATTTAAGTCAGAATGCACACACAACTGTCACTGAAGTACCTTTGGCTGTGGGGCTCTATTTACCTCCTGTCAACTTCCAGTAGTGGCTCCTCCTTCAGAAATGCACATGGCCTCATATGTCATTCTCAGTGATCCTTGTTTGCCGTGGAGTTCTTGGAAAGCAGTCGTGCTTAGCAAGTGCTAAAAACCCCTCAGTTTCCTGTCAGGTGGCAATAGTTTATCCTGTACGGAGAGTGCCACTAGAGAGAAAGATCAGCTACTCTTTTTGATGTTTGTCCCCACACAACTCTACATGTCATAATTGCCTTGCATGCTTTTTCTTTTGGCAGATACACCTAAATGAATGTGGTGAGCGTGGTATATTAGGGTAAAATCTACTGTCTTTAAATTGATCAGGACATACTCTCCGATAAATGTCTATGGCAATGGAGAAATAGAGTGGCATATTGAAATTAAATAACTGGTTGTTGGGTCAGTCTTTTTAGTATGGTTGTCTGGAGTAATTAGTCTTTTTTGGTTTTGAAAAAATATATAGGTTTGTAGCATGTGTGGCTGTAGATACACATGCTCTGCATAGTCTTGCCTTCTGGGTGTTGGGCTCGGAGTATGCAAGTTGTTTTTCCTAGAAGAAATCTTTTGAGTCACAAGGTCATATAACTCCTCCTCTGGATGTAGATTTGCATGGTCACAGACTCCATTGTTATTGTTTTTCTTCGCCATCGGGTTCGGACGTGATTCAGTGTGCTCCCGGTCTCAACAAGTTAATCTATTCCGGTTGTGGCCTGGGACTGCTGACTTCTACCTCATCTTGACATCAGTTCCATCTTTTGGTCTTATCGATGACGATGACAAGCTTACGGGCCGTTCAGGCAGCACAGTACTCCAGGATCCCTTCAGATAATAACGATGCTCTTGAGGTATGGAACAGATGCCCTTCAAGTGATGCCCCAGTGTCACTCTTAAGTATCCCTGAGCAGACTCCATGCATCTACAATCTTTAACTCTTGCTGGACCGCAACAAAAGCCCCTGCGACTTCTGCTAGTGTTCCGCAGCAAGGAGACCATACGTCAGAACCAAGATCGACAGGTGGCACACATCAGGATTGCTCAGTCATCGTCGGAAACACCCAACATCTTTGGTGAAGCTTATACCCCTGGGCACCGAAGAAGAGCAGGCATTGAGTGAGTTATTCAAACTCCCTGTCCACCAGCTCAGCAACAAATACATGTTCTCCGATGCCGCAGAGTCCGGTGAGTTCTTCCAGGGGAAGTAGGAATAGGCTTCCGAGGACCCTCAATCTCTGTCAGCCCCAGTCCATGGGTGAAGACCAAGCCACATGTGAGTACTGTTGCTGCTCCAGCTCCCACCATCCCTCTTAAGCGGCTGCACATCAGAGCAGAGCTCCGCCCCTCCGTGGGTCGAGTATTGAGCCCAGTGCTGGAACCACTTCCAGCTTCCGGTGTTCCACCTTCCTCAAGTGCTGGCCACCATCGAGCCAATGTTTTGAAGTGGAGAAACGACTGCCAAAGCCCTTGATCTCCGACCCCTGAAGACGCTATCAACACTAAGCCATCCAAATCAACTTTATCTTTGAAACCGAAGTCCCCCAGGTAACAGCTGTCCTTGCAGCCGAGCCGGTCGCCTTCGATATCGAGGAATGCCCCATCTTCAAGAGGCTCCAGCACGAACTGCACAAGAGGCAAAGAAGAATTGTTATCCACCCACAACAGGCAAAATATCGACATCGGCCAAGATTCTGATCCAGAAACGCAAGCTTGGGACCGAAGAATTCCAGTCATCTTACTCATGGGCCTCCCATGTCTTCTGAGAGGTTTAAGGACAAGCCTCCTTCTCCTTCTAGTACATCACTATATACACCTTCACCCCTACACCTCTTCCTACCCCCTCATCTTCTATGTTCTCTTCTCCAAGAGCCCCGGAGTGTTATTTCGACACTTCAGCCCAAGCCCTTATTCACGGGCAAGGAGTTTGCACCTGTGTACCCTGGTGCTTCAGGAAACAATTAGGGAGATTAGTATGGGCCCTCTCACAGACCCCAGATTTAGAACATATCCATGTCAGGGCCTCTCCCCCAGATGACACTATGGCGTAACATGGCATTATCCAGCATTGACACCTGCCATAAGGTGGACATGTACACCAACCCTAAGAAGGACAACTTTCCTGCTGGAGACACTCCAAAATAGAACGTTTGGTGCAGTATCTCCCAATGCTCGAGGGGATGATTAAATTCACCACTGACATCTTTAAGGAGCCAGGCAAAGATTGTATATCTGAAAGAAACACGTTAGTGTTAGATTCCTTACCTTAGAATATCCCCAGGCGTCAGTCTGGATCCGGAAACTTTTGCGTAGCAGTACCCCTGCGCGTCGGTAGGCGTCGTCTGCAGGCGTCCCCTGCGGCTCCGCGTCCGTCGTCGGCGTCGTGCGCCGTGATGACGTCGCTGGAGTATATAGACGCCGCCTCCGCGCGCTGACGTCAGTTCTTCTTTTTTCCGCGCCAGTGGACGCAGATCTGAAGAGCAGTACTCCGGTCTTTGACCAAGTTTTTCGAATTGTTATTTCACTCTTGTGCCTGATAGGATGCCTGGGTTCAAGCACTGTGATGACTGTGAGCGCACGATGTCGGTCACGGATCATCACCGCCTCTGTCTCCGGTGTCTGGGCCCCGACCACGACGTGGACTCCTGCGTCGACTGCCGGGCCCTCACCGACAAGGCTAGGCGGGAGCGGTCCCGCAAGCTACTGGAGCTCCGGGTGTCGGACCCACGTCGGGACCGGGAGCGGTCCCGGTCCGGCCGGAGGTCGAGAGAGCGTTCGAGGGAGCGGTCGCGGAGCCGCGCCGAGCGTTCCGGAAGTCGACACCACTCGTCGGGCTCATCAGGTAAGAAGCACAAGAAGTCGGGGCGTCGTCATCGTACCCCCGACTCCCCCCGACGCTCGCGCGATGTGGCCGGGGGCTCGGGTGACCCCAACCCCGCGGCTCCGCGTGAGTCGCCGGCGCGGCCTGCCTCATACCCTCCGGTCCCTGGGCACGGCGCGACGCCTGAGGAGATCGAGGCTTTCCTCATGGCCATGAGGGCGCTCGGTTCTCCGACGGGGCCTACGGCGCCTTCGGGCCCAGTGCTACCGTCTGGGGGCCCTAGCGGTTCGGGTGTCCCTGCCTCGGCGCCGTCGGGTGCTCCGGCCCCGGCGCCGCAAGGGCCTTCGGGATCGGCGCCGGCTGGTCTTCCGGCCTCTCCGGCGCCGTTACCATCGGGGTTACCCCCGACGCCGTCCCCGCGCGGCGCCGGTTCTCCGGTGCCGGCTCCGGCCGGCAACGGGGCTCCGACGCCGGCTCCGACGCCGGCTCCGGGCGGCGCCGTCCCCTTACCTTCCCCGACGCCGGACGCGGAGTCGGACCGGCGTCGCTCGACGCCGGGCTCGGCGCCGGTGGGGCCCATGAACCCCGAGGAGCCGGTCTACATCGTTGACTCCGAATACGGAGAGGATGAAGAGTTCGGTGAAGGTTGGGAGGGGTCCGAGGACCCTCTGTCACGCGAGTGCCAGTATGACCCGGACTGGACAGGTGACTTGGGGGATGCCAGTGGTCTGGACGACTCACCTAACCCTGGTTTGATCTCTCCTCCTTCCGTGGCATCGGTGGAGGGAGCTGCATATTCAGTGGTGCTGATGAGGGCTGCCAAGGCCTTACACCTTGAGCTCCCCGTCGCGGCCGTGAGGCCTAACATCCTCACTGAGGTCTTCAAACCGCAGTCATGCCCACAGGAGCCACTGCTGCCGTTTAATGAAGCCTTGTCAGACGTTCTGTTGGGCACGTGGTCCAGGCCCGCTTCAGGTGCGCCTGTTGATCGGAACGTGGCCAGGCACCACCGTCCTTGTCCGGACGACCCCAAGTCCCTGTCTACCCACCCCACTCCTTAGAGTCTGGTGATCCAGGCCTCGACCTCCCAGTCCGCATTCCCGTCGGCCCCGCCCGACCGGGAATCCAAGAGGTATGACCAGTTTGGCAAGAAGGTCTTCTCGTCCATTAGTTTGGGCCTGCGGTCTTGCAACACCGCTTGCCTCTTGGGCCGCTACACCCACTCTGTGTGGGATACGGTCGCGGAACTGCTGCCAGAATGCCCCATGGAGGTGCGGGCAAAACTCGGTCAGGCTGTGGCTGAGGGCCGAGATGCAGCTAAATATTCGATACGGTGTGGTCTTGATACGACCGACTCGCTGGGCAGAGCTATGTCAACGACGGTGGCGATTCGTCGCCACGCCTGGCTGAGATCCGCCAACTTTTCGGCAGATGTCCAGAATACATTGATGGACATGCCGTTCGATGGCTGTCACCTGTTCGGTGACAAGGCGGACCACGCGCTGGAACGCTTCAAGGACTCCAGGGTCACGGCCAAGTCCTTGGGTCTCTCGACCCAGCGCCAGCAACCGGGTTCGTTTCGCCCCTTTCGTGGCCAAGGAAGGGGCGCCCCCACACGTGCTGCCAGCCACGCGCCGCAACAATCCTTCCAACGCGGTGGCGGCCGTGGAAACCGCCGTGGAGGCGGTCGGGGACAACGGCGGGGTCAGACCACACCTCCCCCCGCAGCATCTGCCTCAAAATCCTCCTAGTCCGTGCTTTCGGCCCCATGTGACGCCAGTGGGTGGCAGGGTTCGCCATCACCACGCTCACTGGCGCACGATCACATCGGACAGGTGGGTGCTGCAAATCGTCCGAAGGGGCTACTCCCTCCCCTTCGAGACCCCTCCTCCAGCCATGCCACCGCAGAACCACCGTGTGTCGGGGGACCACTTGACACTTCTGCAGAAGGAAGTTACGGCCCTCTTGGCCAAGGGGGCCATCGAGCGCGTTCCTGGGCCAGAAGTAGGGCGTGGTTGCTATTCCCACTACTTTCTGGTACCCAAGAAGGACAAGGGGGGCCTACGACCTATCTTGGATCTAAGGAACGTCAACGGCTTCCTCCGGAAGGAGAAGTTCAAGATGTTGACGTTAGCTCAGGTCTTGGCTGCTCTAGACCCACAAGACTGGATGGTAGCGTTGGACTTGCAGGATGCCTATTTACACATCCCCGTCCTGCCGGCCCACCGGCGTTACCTGCGGTTCTCGGTAGGCCTGGAGCACTTTCAGTTTATCGTGCTTCCCTTCGGCCTTACCAGCGCCCCACGGGTGTTCACAAAGGTGATGGCGGTGGTCGCAGCCCATCTGCGCAGGTTGGGGGTTTCAGTCTTCCCCTACCTAGACGACTGGTTGTTGAAGGCGGGCTCGCCCCAGACAGTCGTCCACCACCTTCAGATGACGGCAGACCTCTTGCACGACCTGGGGTTCTCCATCAATGTGCCGAAATCACACCTGTGTCCCTCTCAAAAGCTCCTTTTCATCGGAGCGGTTCTGGACTCGGCGCAGTTTCGGGTTTATCCTCCGGAACGGCGGGTCCGGGATATACAGGCTTTGATTCCCATCTTTCAGCCGCTATCCCGGGTTTCGGTCAGGTTGACGCTGCGGCTGCTGGGACTGATGGCTTCCTGCATCCTTCTGGTGCATCACGCCCGGTGGCGGATGCGGGCTCTGCAGTGGGACCTGAAGTTTCAGTGGGCCCAGCATCAGGGCAACTTGTCCGACCACGTCTTGATCTCGGAGGGCACTGCGAGACAACTGCAGTGGTGGCTTACGGACCGCGATTGGGTCAGAGGCAGATCCCTCTCCCTTCCCCAACCGGAGCACGTTGTCGTGACGGACGCGTCCCTCCAGGGCTGGGGTGGCCACTTGGGAGAGGCAGAGATCAGAGGCATCTGGTCTCCGGCGGAGTCCCGGCTCCATATCAACCTGTTGGAGCTGCGGGCGATTCGTCTGGCACTGAAGGCATTCCTCCCCTTTGTCAACGGGACAACCACCGCCATGTGGTACTGCAACAAACAGGGCGGAGTGGGGTCGTGGACCCTTTGCCAGGAGGCTCTGCGCCTCTGGCAATGGCTGGAACGTCAGGGCGTGACTCTGACGGTTCAACACCTGGCAGGTTCTCTGAACGCCAGGGTGGACGAACTCAGCCGTCGGTGCTCGATGGATCACGAATGGCGTCTGAACTCGGACGTGGCGCGAGGCATCTTTCTGCAATGGGGAGAGCCTTGGTTAGATCTATTCGCCACAGAAGAGAACGCGCAATGTCATCAGTTCTGCGCGTTGGAGTTTCCAAGACGGCACTCGCACGGCGACGCCTTTCGGCGCGAGTGGAGTTGCGGTCTGTTATACGCCTTTCCGCCTATACCACTTCTGCCCAGAGTGCTGAAGAAGATCAGGCGCGACCGGGCCCAAGTTATCCTTGTGGCTCCGGACTGGACTCGAAGGTACTGGTATCCCGAGCTACTCAGCATGTCAGTCGGTCCCCCGATCCGCCTGCCCCTTCAGGAGGACCTTCTGTCGCAGCAGCAGGGGACGGTCCTCCACCCGAACCTGTCCAGTCTCCACCCCCATGCTTGGAGATTGAGCGGCGGCAGTTGAGGCCATTTGACTTGCCTCCTGAAGTCTGTGATGTTATTCTGGCAGCCAGGCGTCCCTCCACTAAGTCGGTATACGCCTGTCGGTCGAACAGATTTGTGGCATGGTGCACAGCAAAGGCTGTGGATCCTCTTTCTGCCCCTCTTTCGGAGGTTCTTCTGTTTCTTCTTTCTCTTGCCCAGCAGGGCTCTGCTCTGGGCACTATCAAGGGCTACCTTTCTGCCCTTTCAGCCTTTTTAAGGCTTCCTGATCAGCCTTCTTTGTTCAAATCCCCGATTGTAACTCGATTCTTGAAGGGCATCACTCACATGTTTCCACCTGTTTCGTTTGTGATGCCTCAGTGGGATTTGAACCTGGTTCTGACCTTTCTGATGTGTGCTCCCTTTGAGCCCCTTCATTCTTGCCCTCTCCGTCTCCTGACTTTAAAGACGGCTTTCCTGGTTGCCATCACCTCTGCCAGGAGGGTGAGTGAGCTCCAGGCTCTTTCTGTCAAACCTCCTTTCTTGTCCATTCATCCTGACAAGGTGGTTCTGAGGACTAGACCTTCTTTCCTGCCCAAGGTTGTTTCGGCCTTTCACATCGGGCAGTCCATCACCCTCCCTTCCTTCTTCCCGCCTCCGCATCCTTCAAAGGATGAAGAGCGGCTCCATCGTCTGGACCCAAAAGGTGCGCTTTCATTTTATATGGATCGCACACGCCAGTTCCGGGTGGATGACCAACTGTTTGTTGGCTACGTGGGTGCGAAGAAGGGACGGGCGGTCCATAAACGGACCATCTCTCGATGGGTCGTTCTCTGCATCAAAGCGTGCTACTCTTTGGCTCGAAAGGAGCCTCCTGTTGGGCTGAGGGCCCATTCCACTCGGGCCACGGCGGCTACAACTGCCTTGGGCCGGGGAGTCCCTTTGCAGGACATTTGCCAGGCGGCTACGTGGGCCTCGCTGCACACTTTCGCGAGGCACTACTGCCTGGACAGTCAAGTCCGGAGGGATGGCTTCTTTGGCCGTTCTGTCCTCCAGGACTTTCTGGTGTAGGAATGTATTGGTTCGCAGACCCACCACCGGGGTTGGTATTGCTGGGGTATCTATTCTAAGGTAAGGAATCTAACACTAACGTGTTTCTTTCAGATGAACAAGTTACTTACCTTCGGTAGCGATATATCTGTAAGAAACATTAGTTAGTGTTAGATTCCTTACCGAACCCACCCATCCTCCCCGTTCTGCGAACTGATACCTAGGGTTAAGGACATCCCTTTCAGGGCCCTAGTTTTACATGGCACCAGTGTTGGTTCTCTCATGGCTCTGCGTCTCCTGGCGCGGAAAAGCTGCGTACAAAGAACTGACGTCAGCGCGCGGAGGCGGCGTCTATATACTCCAGCGACGTCATCACGGCGCACGACGCCGACGACGGACGCGGAGCCGCAGGGGACGCCTGCAGACGACGCCTACCGACGCGCAGGGGTACTGCTACGCAAAAGTTTCCGGATCCAGACTGACGCCTGGGGATATTCTAAGGTAAGGAATCTAACACTAACTAATGTTTCTTACAGATATATCGTTACCGAAGGTAAGTAACTTGTTCGTTTATACCATATAATGAGAAAAAGTACAAACCAGCTTCTTTGGACCTACTCTACATCAGGGGTCTTATCCCACATGACTCAATAGTGGTCGCCCCACTAGAAAAAGAGCTGCAGCCCAAGCCTCCAGGGACGCTCTAACTCCTGACAAGGAAAGTAACAAAGCTGCAGAAAAAAAGAGTAGCAATAGATGCGGCTAGCCATTGGCTCATCGCAAGCTTGGTAGATTTCCTCTCTAGGTACGACAGAGTTTAGTGGGAGGAGATGGAGAGGCTGTTGCAGCACTTTAATGAGCAGTACTGTAGGGGGGGGTTGGTTAAGGAAAGCAGTGCCATCTCTAATGCCAACATCAGGTGTACCTTCGATGTGGACGATACCACTGCAAGGGGATTGAACACCTCAGTTATCTTAAGATGCCATTCCTGGCTCCACATGTATGGTTTGAAGCAGAAGGTGCAATGACACCTCATCAGCCTGCTGTTCAATGAGGATTACCTCTACAGACCTCAGGTTGACACAGTGCTAGAAAAAATAAAAACAAAACACTGAGACTGCCAGGGCAGTGAGTGCCTTGTAGGTACCCTCCGACATGGGCTTCTTTCAGAGGCAATAGTCCAGGGGGGCTCTAAAGCAAAATCCCCAGAACCTTCCTAGTTCTACCAGAGACAGCAATAACGCTATCACCAGTAGGGTTCCAGAGGTTTCCCTTTGTTTTTTTTTTTAGAGGGAACAGCTCTAAGAGCAGGGACAGAAGCACCATCTTTTAGTAAGCCTCTACCTCCAAAAAGGGATTTGCCCTGCATCACCCCCTACTGATCACACAACACCTGTCAAGGGGAGACTACAGTGATTCATCCCCTTTGGAAGATCACCTCTGACCTGTGGGTCTTGTCCATCGTTGAACATGATTACAGCATGGAGCTCGTGACCACCCCATCAAACATTCCACCATCCCCCATTCAACAAGGAGGGTCAGGCGCTCCTGTCAAAAGGAACCCCAGAGCCAGTGTCCTACCAATACCAGGGCAAAGGCGTCCACTCCCTATACTGCCTCTTCCCCAAGAACAACAGATTCCTCAGAACAGTCCTCGACCTCCATCCTGTCAGCAGATGAATCCTATCAGAGCACTTCTACATGGTCACCATACAGGATGTTATTCCGCTGCTGCAGCTTGGCGACTTCCTGGCCTCCCTTGATCTGAAGGATGCCTACTTCTTCATCCTGAATCATCCAGCCCATCAGCGCTACCTCTACTTCATGGTAAGTGATCAACACTACCAGTTCAAAGATTTCCCCTACCTCGACGACGGGCTGATCAAAAGTGCAAGCAGAGAAGGCCAGTCCTTCCCTCTTTCACAGCAACCTGTTGCAGGTAGACTCTTCTCATACCTGGTACCCCAAAGTGACTTGCACTAAAGACTCCTCTGTAAAGACTCCTTTCTGGCCGGCTAGGGAGGCACACCTAAACACAACAGTCCAGAGTCTGTGACATCTACAGTTTCTCCACATCAACCACTTGAAGCTGTTAGCTATTCAACTAGCTCCCAAGGCCTTTCTCCTTCAAATTCAAGGCAAGGTGGTCATGGTCCGTACCGACAACATGACCATCATGTTCTATCTGCAGAAGCAGGGAGGCACTCCTCCGCATTCCCTGTCAGCCCTAGTGCAACAGAATTGTTACTGGGCCATCCATCACCTGGTTCATCTTCTGGCAGAGTACATGCAGGGAGTGAACAATGACTTTTCAGACCTGCTCAGCAGGATGCAGCAACAAGTCCACAAGTGGGAACTTCACCCACAAGTCCTGCTCCCCACTTCCACAGGTAGGTTACCACTGTCATAGACCTTTTCGTCATTACAGAAAATGCAAAATGCCAAAACTGTGCCACTAGGTTTCCATAACCCCAATTCATAGGCAATGTTGTGGATAAAATGTTCATGGATCTTTGTCTATGCTTTTCCTCCTCTTCCACTTATTCCGTACGTGGTTAGGAAGCTGAGGATAACATCCCTTACCCTAGTGTTTCAAGAATGGGCCAGACAGCGATGGGTCTCCACCCTGCTTGAGATGTCAATTGTCCAACACAAGAAGCTCGCCAACAGGCCCGACTTTCTCACTCAAGACCATGGCAAGCCAGGCTCCAGGAAGCTCAACTAGCAATTTGGCTCCTGAAGTCATAGATTTTGGTTAGCTGGGGCTACTGCAGGAGTGCATGGACATACTCGCGGAAGCCCGTAGGCCCACCACACGTACTCGGTACGCTGCCAAGTGGAAACGTTTAGTGCACTACTGCACCCGAAACAAAATGAATGTGCTCATCCCTACAAT
Source organism: Lissotriton vulgaris (assembly GCF_964263255.1). Taxonomy (NCBI): domain Eukaryota; kingdom Metazoa; phylum Chordata; class Amphibia; order Caudata; family Salamandridae; genus Lissotriton; species Lissotriton vulgaris. Next base: position 692,943,139 of record NC_141695.1, on the reverse strand, counting down.
ACTGGACATTATTTCATACATCCTACACTTTCAAAGGTCAGGTTGGTTTATACATCAATCAGTCTACACCTAGCCGCCATTGCTGCATACATGCAGGACAGTGAACACTCTTCTCTTCAAAATCTCTTATTAAAGCTGTTATGGAGGGCTTTAAGCGAGCAATCCCACATTGGATACCCTCTGCCCTTGTCTAGAATCCTAACATTGTCCTCACCAGACTAATTGTGCCACCATTCGAGCCCCTCTACCCTTTACAGTTTCTCTCTTGGAACATGTGTATCTCATCGCACTCACCTCACTCAGATGCCTGAGTGAAATTACAGGCCTTTACTCTTTAGGAACCTTTTTACAAAGTCCACAAGAACAAAGTGGTTCTCCAAACCAATCTTAAGTTTTTTTTGTCCAAGGTGATCTCTCCTTTATACCTTTACCAATCCATTGAGCTCCTTGTCTTTTTCCCACAACCTAACTCAGTAGCCGAAAGAGCACTCCGCACACTTGTTGTTTGGCGTACTCCTGTGTATTAAATTGACAGGACCAAATCTTTTGCAAGACACAACAGCTGTTTGTAATTTTCCCTCAGCCTCTTAAAGGCCACGCCATTTCAAAGGCAGAGATTGCCAAGTGGATTGTTAAATGTATCCAGACCTAATATGCTTCAGCTAAAAAACTACCTTCCCACCTATGTACCTTGGTGCTTCAGGAGAAGCATTAAAGGGCACTACTATGGCTTTTCTGCCACTTGATTCACTCCACACACCTTTAAGAAGCATTGTGTGGGTGTGCTATCATGAGCACAGGCCAGAGCTGATCAAGCTGGTCCTCTGGACTTTGTTTCAGACCTCTGCACCATCCACAGAATAGCTAGAGTTTTTGTCAGTACTGCTTTTTAGTTATGCAGAGCATCTGTATTTACAACTACACTTTCTATGAACGTAATATGTTACTTGCCCTGTAACCATCGGTTTGTTTCATGTAGTCCAGTGGATTCACAAGTACCCACCCTCCTCCCCCTGGAGCCAGTAGTTGTTCAAGATATTTTGCTCTTTAAGGTATTTATCTCTACTTGCATGGTCACAGTTCTTCCTGTACACACCATTCCATACTTATTCTCAGCTGTTGGGACGAAAACTGTCTAACAATGGAGTCTGTGACCATGCGCATCTACATCCAGAGGAGGAGCTACCAAGACCTTGTAACTTGAAAGAAGACTTTAAAGAAAAACAACTTGCAACATCCGAACCCAACACTAGATGGCAGGAGTATGCAGAGCATGTGAATCTACAGCACTACATGCAGCAAACAGATGCTTACAAGGTACGTAATGTATTCCTTGCTTAGCATCCGTGTGGTTGTATTGTATACCTGAAAACATTTTGATGTGTCACTCCAGTTCATGTGTCTGTTAAAGAGACCACCTTCCTTATTTTGTTTCCCGGGTAATATCACTACATCTTACTTAGAAGCCCCAGCTTCGATATAGCGATGACGTTTGCTGCCTAGTAAATGTAGCATAAATCTAGTGGCATACATTGTTTGGGTAAAGAAAGGTAAAATTGCCTGGAAGTAACATGAAGTATTTGATGATTGTGTTAGTTACAAATTGAGTGTTTACATCAGCCCTCTTGACCTTTACCTGGTAAACCGCAAGTGTGGGCTGCTGTTTACTGGACTCATCACTGACAATGGGTCTTGCATTTACGGGAGTTTAAGCTATTGTCATTTACAATGGCAATAGCTCAAACTCTAGTAAATGCAAGATCTAGTTCACTTTAAAGAAGCGACTGTCATTGTCCGGGGCTGCTTGAAAGTGAAAGCGTGCATGGCGAGGAAAGCAAGTCGTGCCTGCAGTAGGAGAACCCCGTTAAAGAAAAGAGTGCTTACAGAGTAAGTTAGATACAATGTCTCGCAACCGAAGTAAAAGGGGCAGTCGCCATGGAAAGTTACAAATGCAGACAAGGCGGTATTATGGAGGGAATAACAAGCCTAATTATTACTCGCAAGTCAGCTTTTACGAAGGACAATGACACAAGCCGATGACCAATATGGGCGTAAAGTGGGTGGGGCTTCATAAGCCATACTGCATGCCTCGCAGTTGCGCATGTGCTACCCAGGCTCGATCTAAAAAAGATAAACAGGCAGGTATGTATTCAAAGGTTAATTGAAGTTAAAGGAAGTAACTAGTGTGTGCTGCACTGCAGCTTTAGAAATACCTTCATTTAACCCCTCCCCTGCTGATGACGGAACCGCTCCGTCATCAGCCACGGTGGCGCTGTGCTGATGACGGAGCGGTTCCGTCCTGGCCCACCCGACGCGCCTGCGCGGCGCGGATTCCGCGCTGGGCGTTCTATTGAGCGGGCGGGGCCATGACGGAACCGCTACGTCATCAGCACAGCGCCACCGACGCTGGCGACGGAGCGGTTCCGTCACCAGCATGCACCCGCCGCTCGGCCGCCCTCCCCCCTTAGCACTGCGGCGGAATAGCCGCTGCAGTGAAGGGGTTAAAAAAACATCTTGTAGCAAAAATGTAAAATATGATAGTCTCTTCAGAATTCACAAAATGTGCACAGAGAAGTATTTAACTATATAGTTTTCTAACATTAATTTAGAAATATCAATTATTCCCCCCAAATGCTGACAAAAATGCCAGCAGTGAACTAAGAAGCAAGTCAGTTATGTGCACTTTTTGGGTGGCCTAGGTTCCTCTTATACATAAACAATATTATAGTTTTCTTAAATCAAACACAGGAAGGTTTTGCACAGCGCACATCTTGAAGCCATGTATTTTAAGGTCTTCCTGTATATGATAATGGGAAAAAAAGAAGGGAAAGAGAAATAAAACAATTGAAGAGGATCACACAAGTTGGTTAAGTGGGGAAGTCTGCATTAATCCCAGGTTTTTTTGCTGCACATCGTGCAGTTCAATCACTAGATGTATATATTTCAGTTTCTCCACACTCACCTTATCACCAACCCGTCCCACCCCGGAGCACCACCGTGCAGGCTTCAGTGCAGCCCTCAGTCACATCACAGACCAAACTTTTTGGCCCCTGGGAAAATCTTTGCAAGTAACTATGGTTTACATGCTGTTATTTTGTTGGTATAATTTTTCATTTATTCTTCCTGTTTATTTGCATTTTGCAGGTGCTGCAGGACCACGGTTATTTACCATACACCAGATTGATGCTAGTACTAATAACTTGCCGAAAGCTCATACATGGTGAGGAGATGAAATACAATTTTCAAGAGAAATTGAATTTGCCTCATACATTTGCTGGATCTTTTTGAATAGATGATGATTGAATTTCTTTTTATTGTCTGATGTCTGAGACATATTTTCTCCTGTATGTTACCTTTTTGCCTTTACTCCTTACAGCAGGCAAATGATGAAAAACATGCAATATAAAAAAGGGAAATATTGTTTTACTAATTACAGCGCAATAGTTTGTAACCATGCAGGAAATTGACTTCAAATGAGTGGCTCCAATAAAACTGGAAATTTGTGGCTATCAACATTGGGAAACATTGCAAAAGCAATAGCTTCTAGCTGGCAGTCTATTAATTCTGGAGTACCCAAGCTAAACCAAAAACTGGAAAATTAATGAGAGGTCAAGTTGAATGTCTTCTAGGCTTTTATGAAAGGGAACTAAGTGGTAAGGACATGGGTGTGAAGGAATAATGTGGTATAGAGTTCAGCAGTATATATATATAGAAAACTGCCAACCACTTCAACGCACTAACCTTGATAGTACAGGGGAAAGTTATTGCATGGCTGATCGCTTGGCTTGGTCGAGAAGACAAGTTGCAGTTTAGTCCTATAGACAGATGTACATTACCCTTTGGGCACTTACAATTGAGGTAATTACATTTTAAATCTACTTAAGCCATTACTGATCCAACAGCAACGTCTGAGCAGACCATAGACTAACTTATGGCTCGAATATAGGTTGGAACACAGGTTTCTGGAATTTCTGAAATTTGAATTGGGGCCTGCCATACTATAAAGAGCATTTGCATAGTATAGTTTAGAATTTGTCTGGGACTTGATGTTTCCATAGGTAGTCCTCATTTAGATAGATAACAAAACACTCTTCACAATTGCTCTGACATTGGATTCCATTCACAATACATGCCAAAAAGAATGGTGGCCAAATATGAAAGACAGTAAAGCAATAAAGTACAAGAGGCAATTGGTCTACACAAGATGTTCTTCTGTCTTTGAACTTTATGTAAAATCTTAGTCACCCGAACCTCAAAGTCCTAAACATTTTAAATAAATCCCTGCTGACACACAAATAGTGTCATTAGCATGTGAGTGGAACCATAGGCCAGTGTTGATAAAGATGCAAACACGTTGTCACATTAATACATTAAAGAGAGCAAAATGAAATGCCCAAAATCTCCCTCAAGTGACACCCTAAAGGCACCACCGGGCAGGGAATCCAAGAAACTGGAGCAGTTCGGTAAGATTTTCTTCTTCCGCCAGTTCAGGGCTGCGGTTAGTGAACACCGCATGCCTCTTGGGCCATTATTCCCACTCTGTGTGGGATGTGGTAGCGCATGTGCTGCCTCAATGTCCGGAGGAGGCCCGGACAGTGCTCTCTCAAGCTATTGCTGAAGGGAGGGATGCAGCCAAGTTCACTATCCGTTGTGGCCTTGACACCGACGACTCGCTGGGCAGGGAGATTTCCACAACGGTGGTGATTCGGCGCCACGCCTGGCTGAGGACAACTGTTTTTTCTGGTGATGTCCAGAACACACTGATGGACATGCCCTTTGATGGCATTCACCTTTTTGACAACAAAGCAGATGGAGTGCTTTAAGGATTTGCGGGCTACGGCCAATTCCTTGGGTCTTTCAGCCAAGCGCCCTCCTCTTCCTTCTGCTTTTTGCTCCTTTCGTGGCCACGGAAAGAGTGCCCAACACTTTTGCTTCAGAGCCACAGGCCTGCACAGCAACAGTCTCAGTGTGGACGTGGGACCCGCCGGGTCAGTGGTCCAGCGAGCGGGTCAGTCCACCTCCACTCCAGCCACCACTGCCTCCAAATCTTCCTAGTCTATTGTTTCAGGCACATCACATGCCAGTGGGCGGCAGGATTCACCATCACCTCCCCCACTGGCGCACCATCACTTCGGACAAGTGGGTTTTACAAAAAGTCCGAAGGGGCTACTCCCTCCCCTTAGAGACTACCCCTTCAGCCATGCCACCCCAGTACCACTGCATGTCGGGAGATCACTTGGCACTTCTTCAATAGGAAGTTGTGGCCATCTTGGCCAAGGGGACCATCAAGCTCATTCCTGCGCCAGAAGTAGGACGTGGTTGTTATTCCCACTACTTTCTGATGCCCAAGAAGGACAAGGGCCTGTGTCCTATCTTGGACCTCAAGGACGTCAATCGCTTCCTCCAGAAGGAGAAGTTCAAGATGTTAACTCTGGCTCAGGTCTTGTCTGCCCTGGAGACTGGATGGTAGCGTTGGACCTGCAGGACGCATATTTCCACATTCTCGTCCTGCCGCCCCACCGGAGTTACCAACGGTTTATGGTAGGCCACAAGCACTTTCTGTTTACCGTGCTCCCCTTTGGCCTTACCAGCGCCCCTAGGGTGGCAGTGTTCGCAGCTCATCTCGACGACTGGCTGTTGAGGGCGGTCTCGCCCGGACAGTCGTCTTCCACCTCCAGACTAAGGCTGACCTGCATTCGCTGTGTTCTCCATCAAATTGCCGAAGTCACACCCGATTCCCTCTCAGAAGCTCCTTTTCATCGGAGCGGTTCTGGACACAGCGCAGTTTCGGGTCTAACCTCCCGTACAGAGAGTCCAGGACATTCGGGCTATGATTCCGATCTTTCAGCTCATGTCCCGGGTTTCGGTCAGAATGACCCTGACGCTGCTGAGCCTCTTGGCCTCCTGCATCCTGCTGGTCAATCATGCCAGATGGCATATGCGGGCTCTGCAGTGGGACCTGAAGTTCCAGTGGGCGCAGCATCAGGAGAATCTGTCCGATTACGTCCAGATCTCGGATGGCACTGCACAACCCTTGCGGTGGTGGCTCACGAACCGGCATTTTGTCAATGCCAGATTCCTCTCCCTTACCCAACCGGAGCACACAGTGGTGACGGATGCGTCCCTCCTGGGATGGGGCGGCCATATGGGAGAGGCAGAGATCAGAGACCTCTAGTCTCCGGCGGGGTCCAGGCTCCATATCAACCTTCTGGAGCTCCGGGTGATCTGACTTGCACTTACGGCATTCCTTCCCTCTGTCAAGGGGAGAGTAGTGCAGGTGTTCACAAACAACACCACCGCCATGTGGTATTGCATCAAACAGGGCGGAGTGGGGTTGTGGACCCTATGTCAGGAGGCTCTTCGCCTCTGGACATCGCTGGAACATCAGGGCATTTTCCTGGTGGTTCTACACCTGGCTGGTTCACTGAACAAAAAATAAAGGGGAGTGAAGAGGCTTGAAGGTAGAATCATCCTCTTATTACTATTAGTCAACAAAAAGATCCAACCACTGCATTATACAAAATTATTTCATTATCTGAAAGATTATAGTTCTAATGGTGACGTAAAAAGAGTGTTTAGCCCCCTGCAGTTTCAGGGAAAGGGGGGAAAAAAACCAGTGTTTTTAAATACCCCTCACACACTGAAAATTAATTCAGTGTCATGCTTCATTATTGGAGTCTTCCCGTCCCTCTACGGGGCGGGCGTGCTATGATCTACGTAGACGTGGAAGCACTTAATTTCTGAAATGGGTTATGTGTAGTTCATAAGGTGGTATGGTCAGGAAAGTAGCCGTGCAAATTCTTTTTTAAAGGTGCCTGGCTAGTGGAAGAAAAATAATTTTATTGCCTTTCCTAGCTGGCAACACAAAAAATGGGGAGACTTCGAGAGACTACTATGAGTGGCCCTCTACTGGGTCAACATGTTTCAAAAGTCATCCCCTTGGCTTACTTCTTCAGGACTGTGCGCAATCCCTACTCTATATTAAACCATGTACATGTGCCTTTCAATGTTCAGTACACGTTCTGCATGCTTAAGATTTGCATGCAAAAAAATAATTGTTTTTTGTCAGTGATCTGTAAAGGAAAAAACAGAAAAATGGTAATGAAAACAGTAAAAAGCTATACTGTAAACGCACATCACCATTATGTGGACAACGCAATTATGTGGTAAATATCACCGTGATATATTTTTCACAAATGTTTATTGGCGCCATACTCATTCTCTATAGTCGGTGCTGTGCTGCCCAATGCTGCATTTATCAAGGGTTACTCACAAGGTATAAAAACATCTCACGATTCTTAGAAACAGTTAAAACACACTTGATCTCATCCACACACACACACATTATTTTTTAAATCAGCCCGTGATTTGGTCTACGGCATCGCTCAGAATTTACATTATGAAACATACACGCTAGTTCTCAAAGCGATGATATCTTATACATACATCACGGAAGGGGAGGGCGCCTGTAGTCAGACACGATTCAGAAAAGGGGGTGGTGATGGACAGAGTTTCTGAATTAAGCAGAATACTCCTACCCAGTCAACAGATCAGGGCTTGATCCATCACCGTTTTTTAGCTCACTGCACCATCCCAGCTCAGAACCTGGCTACATGCAAATTAGTCTGTCCCTGTCCCAGTGCATCATGGGAACAGGCAAACCAAACTACCAAGCCAATTTTTTCACTGGGAAGAATACAAGCTTCCGTTTTGGTTCCGTTTTGGTTTTGGCCACTATAGGTGTGGCAGGGTATACTCAGACATGAGTCCCTTTCTCACTGCACCATCAGGATTCAAGCAAGCCGGGCGGAAGACGGCTGAAATGCCAGAAACCGGTCTCCGGTAGCTTGTCTCCTTTCTGGTGAAGAATTGGCTTGGTAGTTTAGTCTGCCCTGTTCCCATGATGCACTGGGCCAGGGACAGACTGATTTGCATATAGCCAGGTTCTGAGCTGGGATGGTGCAGTGAGATAAATAACGGTGATGGATCAAGCCCTGATCTTTGGACTGGGTAAGAGTGGTCTGCTTAATTCAGACACTCTGTTCATCACCACCCCCTTTTCTGAATCGTTGTAGTCAGACACTGCATGAAGAATAGTGGAGATTAGAGCTTTGCATTCGCGATTAGGTTTAGGGGCGGCTATTTTAAAGACTTCGCCATTGTCTTACATTGTCAGGGCTGCACACTCTCCCGGGTATTACCTTCTTGTGGCTCTGATCAACGGTTTCTGAGCGTCCGGAGCCTGTATTTAACTTCCCAGCTGTGTGGAAAGGCGCTAAACATGTGAGAGTGAGCAAACACTAGAACGTGACTTTTCACGAAATGGCCGCCATTAGTGTGTCGTTCGCTGGTGTGAGGAAGTCCACACTTCATTTCCAGGTTCCAGCGTTTTGTTAGTCTTTCTTCTAACGTGGTACTGGTCAGACATAGTTGACGATAGTCGATATCTGACTTTTATTATTTCAAAAAGGTGAAACATAATATTAATGTAAAAAGGAAGAAAACAATTCTGAGCGCTTGCGCTTTTCTTATGTTCATAAATATGAAGACATGTCCGTGAAAAAAACAGGAGTCTAGTGTACCTGAAAAATGACTTTGTATAGTATGATTAATGGACCTTTTGCTGAGACGGAATAGGGTTCCTCTGGAGAGTCCCAATTTTCTTCTCGATATGTAGGGATACCCTAATAGATCAAAAATAGTCACTTCCTTTTAGTATATTTTGTGGCATCACTTGACTTGGTGCAGATAGCCCTGTCAAGTGAAGAGGTGACGTGGGCCCCTAGTCAGTCCTTGAGGGCGCTTTATAAGCTCTTCACGGTGCCTCTCCGCAGTTATGGTCTCTAGGTGTTTGCACAGGGTAGTTCTAGTTGGTTCCGGGGAATTTCATCATTCATACCTGTGTCATAAGTTCTCAGGCGAAACACCCATCTTTGTTCTTTGTCAAATAGGTATCCCTCATTTTGGACCTGTTCTATCACTGTCCAAGCAATGTCTTCCCATTTGTGCCCCGTTTCCAGGAAATGCGCAGCATCTTTGTAGTTTTCTTTTTACATTTGATGTTGTTTTTGTGTTCTCCAATCCTGATTTTTACGGGGCGTGTGGTCATTCCCACGTATTCTTTTTGGCATGGGCACGTGATTAGATATACCACATTGTTTGTATTGCATGTTGTAAAATGCCTTTGTTTCCATCTTTTGCTGTCCCGGAAAGTTATTTCTTTGCTTTTTTTAGTTAATCTGCAAACATTGCACATTCCACATGGATTATGGCCTGTGATTCGAGGTAGCAGTGTGGTTTGTATTGTAGATTCTTTCTCTCGTGGTCTTGTGTGCACCGCCAGGTCTCTGATGCTCCTTCCTCGTCTGCGAGGAGATTCGTTTCGGGATATTCATTCCTCCACTTTTCAAGATCCTCCAATGTTTAATCACAATCTTTGTGATCTGGTTGGAGTTCGTATTGAATGTTGTGATACAGACTGGACGATTTTACTCTTCTTTTTGTGGTGGCGGTTCTAAGAGACTCTTTCCGCAATTGTTCCAAGCTCTTGTATAGGCTTTTTCAAACACTTTCTCTGCACTCACTCTGCACTCACTCTGCACTCACTCTGCACTCACACTGCACTCTGCACTCACACTGCACTCACACTGCACTCTGCACTCACACTGCACTCACACTGCACTCTGCACTCACACTGCACTCTGCACTCACACTGCACTCTGCACTCACACTGCACTCTGCACTCACACTGCACTCTGCACTCACACTGCACTCTGCACTCAGTCACTCTGCAGTCGCACTCACTCTGCACTCACTCTCACTCTGCAGTCACTCTGCAGTCACTCTGCACTCGCACTCTCTCTGCACTCGCACTCACTCTGCACTCACTCTGCTCTCACTCTGCACTCTGCACGCTGCACTCACTCTGCACTCACTCTCACGCTGCACTCACTCTGCACTCACTCTGCACTCACTCTGCATGTCGCACTCACTCTGCACTCTGCATTCACACTCACTCTGCACTCGCACTCACTCTGCAGTCACTCTGCACTCGCACTCACTGCACTCGCACTCACTCTGCACTCGCACTCACTCTGCACTCGCACTCACTCTGCACTCGCACTCACTCTGCACTCGCACTCACTCTGCACTCGCACTCACTCTGCACTCGCACTCACTCTGCACTCGCACTCACTCTGCACTCGCACTCACTCTGCACTCGCACTCACTCTGCACTCGCACTCACTCTGCACTCGCACTCACTCTGCACTCGCACTCACTTCGCACTCACACTCACTCTGCACTCTCTCTAACTCTGCACTCACTCTGCACTCTCTCACTATGCACTCACTCTCACTCTGCACTCACTCTGCACTCACACTACTCTCACTCTGCACTCACTCTGCATGTCGCACTCACTCTCACGCTGCACTCACACTGCACTCACTCTGCATGACGCACTCACCCTGCACTCACATTCACTCTGCACTCACTCTCACTCTGCACTCACTCTGCACTCACACTCACTCTGCACTCACTTTGCAGTCATACTCACTCTGCACTCACTCTGCAGTTGCACTCACTCTGCACTCTCACTCACTCTGCACTCTCACTCACTCTGCACTCGCACTCACTCTGCACTCACTCTGCATGTCGCACTCACTCTGCACTCACTCTGCACTCACTCTCACTCTGCACTCACTCTCACTCTGCACTCACTCTCACTCTGCACTCACTCTCACTCTGCACTCACTCTCACTCTGCACTCACACTCACTCTGCACTCACTCTGCACTCACACTCACTCTGCAGTCACTCTGCAGTCACTCTGCACTCGCACTCGCACTCACTCTGCACTCACTGCAGTCACACTCACTCTGCACTCACTCTGCAGTCACACTCACTCTGCACTCACTCTGCAGTCCCACTCACTCTGCACTCACTGCAGTCACACTCACTCTGCAGTCACACTCACTCTGCAGTCACACTCACTCTGCAGTCACACTCACTCTGCAGTCACACTCACTCTGCAGTCACACTCACTCTGCAGTCGCACTCACTCTGCACTCGCACTCGCACTCACTCTGCACTCGCACTCACTCTGCACTCGCACTCACTCTGCACTCACACTCACTCTGCACTCACTCTGCAGTCCCACTCACTCTGCACTCACTGCAGTCACACTCACTCTGCAGTCACACTCACTCTGCAGTCACACTCACTCTGCAGTCACACTCACTCTGCAGTCACACTCACTCTGCAGTCACACTCACTCTGCAGTCGCACTCGCACTCACTCTGCACTCGCACTCACTCTGCACTCGCACTCACTCTGCACTCGCACTCACTCTGCACTCGCTCTGCACTCGCACTCACTCTGCACTCGCACTCACTCTGCACTCGCACTCACTCTGCACTCACACTCACTCTGCACTCACACTCACTCTGCACTCACACTCACTCTGCACTCACACTCACTCTGCACTCACTCTCACTCTGCACTCACACTCACTCTGCACTCACTCTGCACTCACACTCACTCTGCAGTCACTCTGCAGTCACTCTGCACTCGCACTCACACTCACTCTGCACTCACTGCAGTCACACTCACTCTGCACTCACTCTGCAGTCACACTCACTCTGCACTCACTCTGCAGTCCCACTCACTCTGCACTCACTGCAGTCACACTCACTCTGCAGTCACACTCACTCTGCAGTCACACTCACTCTGCAGTCACACTCACTCTGCAGTCACACTCACTCTGCAGTCGCACTCGCACTCACTCTGCACTCGCACTCACTCTGCACTCGCACTCACTCTGCACTCGCACTCACTCTGCACTCGCTCTGCACTCGCACTCGCTCTGCACTCGCACTCACTCTGCACTCGCACTCACTCTGCACTCGCACTCACTCTGCACTCGCACTCACTCTGCACTCACACTCACTCTGCACTCACACTCACTCTGCACTCACACTCACTCTGCACTCACACTCACTCTGCACTCACACTCACTCTGCACTCACACTCACTCTGCACTCACACTCACTCTGCACTCACACTCACTCTGCACTCTCTCTAACTCTGCACTCACTCTGCACTCTCTCACTATGCACTCACTCTGCACTCACACTCACTCTGCACTCACACTACACTCTGCACTCACTCTGCATGTCGCACTCACTCTCACGCTGCACTCACTTTGCACTCACTCTGCATGTCGCACTCACTCTCACGCTGCACTCACACTGCACTCACTCTGCACTCACTCTGCACTCACTCTGCATGTCGCACTCACTCTGCACTCACTCTCACTCTGCACTCACTCTGCACTCACTTTGCAGTCATACTCACTGCACTCACTCTGCAGTCGCACTCACTCTGCAGTCGCACTCACTCTGCAGTCGCACTCACTCTGCACTCACTCTGCAGTCGCACTCACTCTGCAGTCGCACTCACTCTGCACTCACTCTGCACTCACTCTCACTCTGCAGTCACACTCACTCTGCACTCACTCTCACTCTGCACTCACTCTCACTTTACACTCACTCTGCACTCACACTCACTCTGCAGTCACACTCACTCTGCACTCCCTCTGCAGTCACTCTGCAGTCACTCTGCACTCACACTTACTCTGCACTCACTTTGCAGTCACACTCACTCTGCAGTTGCACTCACTCTGCAGTCGCACTCACTCTGCAGTCGCACTCACTCTGCAGTCGCACTCACTCTGCACTCTCTCTGCAGTCACACTCACTCTGCACTCACTGCAGTCACACTCACTCTGCACTCACTCTGCAGTCACACTCACTCTGCACTCACTCTGCAGTCACACTCACTCTGCACTCACTGCAGTCACACTCACTCTGCAGTCCCACTCACTCTGCACTCACTGCAGTCACACTCACTCTGCAGTCACACTCACTCTGCAGTCACACTCACTCTGCAGTCACACTCACTCTGCAGTCACACTCACTCTGCAGTCGCACTCACTCTGCAGTCGCACTCACTCTGCAGTCGCACTCTCTGCACTCACTCTCACTATGCACTCACTCTCACTATGCACTCACTCTCACTATGCACTCACTCTCACTATGCTCTCACTATGCACTCACTCTGCACTCACACTCACTCTGCACTCACACTCACTCTGCACTCACACTCACTCTGCACTCACACTCACTCTGCACTCAGTCTGCAGTCACTCTGCAGTCGCACCCACTCTGCACTCACTCTGCACTCACTCTGCACTCACTCTGCACTCACTCTCACTCTGCACTCACTCTCACTCTGCACTCACTCTGCACTCACTCTCACTCTGCACTCACTCTCACTCTGCACTCAAACTCACTCTGCACTCACACTCACTCTGCACTCAAACTCACTCTGCACTCACACTCACTCTGCACTCAGTCTGCAGTCACTCTGCACTCACTGCACTCTGCAGTCACACTCACTCTGCACTCACTCTGCAGTCACACTCACTCTGCAGTCACACTCACTCTGCAGTCGCACTCACTCTGCAGTCGCACTCACTCTGCAGTCGCACTCACTCTGCAGTCGCACTCACTCTCTCTGCACTCACTATCACTATGCACTCACTCTGCACTCAGTCTGCAGTCACTCTGCAGTCGCACTCACTCTCACTCTGCACTCACACTCACTCTCACTCTGCACTCACTCTGCACTCACTCTCACTCTGCACTCACTGCACTCTGCAGTCACACTCACTCTGCACTCACTCTGCAGTCACACTCACTCTGCACTCACTCTGCAGTCACACTCACTCTGCATTCACTCTGCACTCACACTCACTCTGCAGTCACACTCACTCTGCACTCACTCTGCAGTCACACTCACTCTGCAGTCCCACTCACTCTGCACTCACTGCAGTCACACTCACTCTGCAGTCACGCTCACTCTGCAGTCACCCTCACTCTGCAGTCACGATCACTCTGCAGTCACGATCACTCTGCAGTCACGCTCACTCTGCAGTCACGCTCACTCTGCAGTCACGCTCACTCTGCAGTCACGCTCACTCTGCAGTCACGCTCACTCTGCAGTCACACTCACTCTGCAGTCGCACTCACTCTGCAGTCGCACTCACTCTGCAGTCGCACTCACTCTGCAGTCGCACTCACTGCACTCTCTCTCTGCACTCACTCTCACTATGCACTCATTATCACTATGCACTCACACTCACTCTGCACTCAGTCTGCAGTCGCACTCACTCTCACTCTGCACTCACTCTCACTCTGCTCTCACTCTGCACTCACACTCACTCTTCAGTCACACTCACTCTGCACTCACACTCACTCTGCACTCACTCTGCAGTCCCACTCACTCTGCACTCACTCTGCAGTCCCACTCACTCTGCACTCACTCTGCAGTCCTACTCACTCTGCACTCATTACAGTCACACTCACTCTGCAGTCGCGCTCACTCTGCAGTCGCGCTCACTCTGCAGTCGCGCTCACTCTGCAGTCGCGCTCACTCTGCAGTCGCGCTCACTCTGCAGTCGCGCTCACTCTGCAGTCGCGCTCACTCTGCAGTCGCGCTCACTCTGCTCACTCTGCAGTCGCGCTCACTCTGCTCACTCTGCAGTCGCGCTCACTCTGCAGTCGCGCTCACTCTGCAGTCGCGCTCACTCTGCAGTCGCGCTCACTCTGCAGTCGCACTCACTCTCACTCTGCATCACTCACTCTGCACTCACTCACTCTGCACTCACACTCACTCTGCACTCAGTCTGCAGTCGCACTCACTCTGCACTCACTCTGCACTCACTGCACTGCAGTCACACTCACTCTGCACTCACTCTCACTCTGCAGTCACACTCACTCTGCACTCACTCTCACTCTGCACTCACTCTGCACTCACTGCAGTCGCACTCACTGCAGTCGCACTCACTCTGCAGTCGCACTCACTCTGCAGTCGCACTCACTCTGCAGTCGCACTCACTCTGCAGTCGCACTCACTCTGCAGTTGCACTCACTCTGCAGTCGCACTCACTCTGCAGTCGCACTCACTCTGCAGTCGCACTCACTCTGCACTCGCTCTGCACTTACTCTGCACTCTGTCTGCGCTCACACTCACAAACTCTGCACTCACACTCTGCACTCACACACACTCTGCACTCACACACACTCTGCACTCACACACACTCTGCACTCACACACACTCTGCACTCACACACACTCTGCACTCACACACACTCTGCGCTCACACTCTGCGCACTCACTATGCGCACTCACCCACTCTGAACTCACCCACTCTGAACTCACCCACTCTGAACTCACCCACTCTGAACTCACCCACTCTGAACTCACCCACTCTGAACTCACCCACTCTGAACTCACCCACTCTGAACTCACCCACTCTGAACTCACCCACTCTGAACTCACCCACTCTGAACTCACTCACTCTGAACTCTCACTCTGCACTCACTCACTCTGCACTCACACTCACTCTGCACTCACTCTGCACTCTCTCTGCAGTGACTCACTCTGCACTCACTCTGCAGTCACTCTCACTCTGCACTCACTCTGCAGTCACTCTCACTCTGCACTCTCTCTGCAGTGACTCACTCTGCACTCACTCTGCAGTCACTCTCACTCTGCACTCACTCTGCAGTCACTCTCACTCTGCACTCACTCTGCAGTCACTCTCACCCTTTAGTCACTCTCACTCTGCAGTCACTCACTCTACACTCACTCTGCGCTCACTCTGCACTCACACTCACTCACTCTGCAGTCACACTCACTCTGCAGTCACACTCACTCTGCACTCACTCTGCAGTCACACTCACTCTGCACTCACTCTGCACTCACTCTGCACTCACTCTACACTCACTCTGCACTCACTCTGCACTCACACTCACTCTCACTCACTCTGCACTCACACTCACTCTGCACTCTCACTCACTCTGCACTCACACTCACTCTGCACTCACACTCACTCTGCACTCACACTGCACTCACTGCACTCACTCTGCTCTCACTCTGCACTCACTGCACTCACTCTCACTCTGCACTCACTGCACTCACTCTGCAGTCCCACTCACTCTGCAGTCACACTCACTCTGCACTCACTCTGCACTCACTCTCACTCTGCGCTCACTGCACTCACTCCGCAGTTACACTCACTCTGCACTGACTCTGCAGTCCCACTCACTCTGCACTCACTCTCACTCTGTAGTCCCACTCACTCTGCAGTCACACTCACTCTGCAGTCCCACTCACTCTGCACTCACTCTGCAGTCACACTCACTCTGCAGTCACACTCACTCTGCAGTCACTCTGCACTCACACTCACTCTGCACTCACTCTGCAGTCACACTCACTCTGCAGTCACACTCCCTCTGCAGTCACACTCCCTCTGCAGTCACACTCCCTCTGCAGTCACACTCCCTCTGCAGTCACACTCCCTCTGCAGTCACACTCCCTCTGCAGTCACACTCACTCTGCACTCACACTCACTCTGCACTCACACTCACTCTGCACTCACACTCACTCTGCACTCACACTCACTCTGCACTCACACTCACTCTGCACTCACACTGCACTCACACTCACTCTGCACTCACACTCACTCTGCACTCACACTCACTCTGCACTCACTCTGCAGTCACACTCACTCTGCAGTCACTCTGCACTCACACTGCAGTCACACTCACTCTGCAGTCACACTCACTCTGCAGTCACACTCACTCTACAGTCACTCTCACTCTGCACTCACACTGCACTCTGCACTCACACTGCACTCACACTCACTCTGCACTCACACTCACTCTGCAGTCACACTCACTCTGCAGTCACACTCACTCTCCAGACACACTCACTGCAGTTGCACTCACTCTGCAGTTGCACTCACTCTGCAGTCACACTCACTGCAGTTGCACTCACTCTGCAGTCACACTCACTCTGCACTCTCACTCTGCACTCTCACACTCACTCTCACTCTGCACTCTGCACTCTTACTCGCACTCTGCACTCTCACTCACTCTAACTCTGCACTCTCACTCTGCACTCACTCTCCCTCTGCACTCTCTCACTCTGCACTCTCACTCTGCAATCTCACACTCACTCTCACTCTGCCTCTCACTCTGCACTCTCACTCTGCACTCACTGCACTCACTCCGCAGTTACTCACTCTGCACTGACTCTGCAGTCCCACTCACTCTGCAGTCCCACTCACTCTGCAGTCCCACTCACTCTGCAGTCCCACTCTGCACTCACTCTGCAGTCACACTCTGCACTCACTCTGCACTCACTCTGCACTCACTCTGCACTCACTCTGCACTCACTCTGCACTCACACTCACTCTGCACTCACACTCACTCTGCACTCACTCTGCAGTCACACTCACTCTGCAGTCACACTCACTCTGCAGTCACTCTGCACTCACACTCACTCTGCACTCACTCTGCAGTCACACTCACTGTTAGACGGGGACCTGGAGGGTCGGCCGAGGACAAGGGGAGAGGCCTCCGGGGAGGGCCGTCTCCAGCGATCGTACAGACAAGTAACTCCCCCCCCCCCCCCCCCCCACAGATGGACACCACACAAGGATAAGGTTAACGCTTTGTATATGCAGTTCTTGAAGCAAAGTATCACGGTACAGTGAGATCGGGACACAAGGGTCCTCTCAATTCTAGTCTCTGGCAGGGAAAGGGGGTAGCGGGACAGTCTTGGTACCGATCTGGTATTGAGGTGGTATGATGGATAGCTCACAATCCTCGAGCTCGGAGTTCTGGAAGGTCGGGCCGCGGCAGCGCCAGCAGGCTCGGATGACAAGTCTCACTTGAGGAGGGCCGCGGCAGCGCCAGCAGGTCCCGACGATGATGTAGGTGGCAGAGGGCCGCGGCAGCGCCAGCAGGTCCCGATGACGATGTAGGTGGCAGAGGGCTGCGGCAGCGCCAGCAGGTCCCGAGGACGATGTAGGTTGCAGAGGGCCGCGGCAGCGCCAGCAGGTCCCGACGAGGAGGAAGGTTGCAGAATGCCGCGGCAGCGCCAGCAGTCCGTCAAGGATGAGTTCTTCTAGGTGTCTCTCGACTCCAAGATACAACTGCCTTCCTGCTCTGGAGCTGCCCCAGTTATAGGTCTGGCCTCCTTTGATGTCCGGACCCTCGCTCTTGGAGGTCCGGGATGAGGGAGTCCAGACACCCAGCAGGGGGGTGGAGCCAGCGCCTGGGGAGGCTAGGGGCGATCGGCACCTGGCGGGGGAGAGCCATCGACACTCCTCTCTCCCATTGACCTGCCAAGTGGTCCGTTCACCTCCTGGGTGGATGGTGGTGCCGGGATGTCGGGGCCTGGCCAGGCCCAGGGTTGGGGTCGAGCTGAGGCCACGCGGCCTCGTGGTGCAGTGTCCAAGATGGCGGCTGGGCCAGGCAATGGTGCTGACGGTGGCCCGGGCCAGTGATACAGAGATGTCCGGGAGCAGGCGTCCCGTAGGGGACGGGTTGCGAGTTGCTTCTGTGGGTCGTCGGGGTTGTTCTTCTGGTGGCACCGGGAGAGCCGGTGTCCGGGCTCTGTCATGCGGGGAGGGAGCGAGCCCTTCACGAGGCCTGTCCAACACTCACGCTGCAGTCACACTCACGCTGCAGTCACACTCACTCTGCAGTCACACTCACTCTGCAGTCACACTCCCTCTGCACTCACTCTGCACTCACACTGCACTCACACTCACTCTGCACTCACACTCACTCTGCACTCACACTCACTCTGCACTCACACTCACTCTGCACTCACACTCACTCTGCACTCACACTCACTCTGCACTCACACTCACTCTGCACTCACACTCACTCTGCACTCACACTCACTCCGCAGTCACACTCACTCCGCAGTCACACTCACTCTGCAGTCACACTCACTCTGCAGTCACACTCACTCTGCAGTCACACTCACTCCGCAGTCACACTCACTCCGCAGTCACACTCACTCCGCAGTCACACTCACTCCGCAGTCACACTCACTCCGCAGTCACACTCTGTTGGACAGGCCACATGAAGGGCCGCTCTCCCCCGGCCCAACCAGGCCTGAGCCCAGTCCCGCAAGTACCACACACCACCATTGCACGTCCTCCGTCCCCTCAGGGACCCCTGCCCTCGAGCCTGCCGACCTCGAGGGTCCAATCCACTGCCGGCCCACGCGCCCAGCCTGGGGCGCCATCTTGGACACTCCACCACGAGGCCGCCTGGCCCCCGATCGACCTCAACCCTGGGCCTGGCCCGGCCTCAGACATTCCGGCACCACCCTCCACCCAGGAGGTGAGCGGGCTACTTGGCAAGTCAATGGGAGAAAGAGGTGCCGATGGCTCTCCCCCGCCAAGTGCCGCTCGCCCATCGCCTCCCCGGGCGCTGGCTCCACCCCCCTGCTGGGTGTCTGGACTCCCCCATCCCGGACCTCCCGACCTCCAAGTGCGAGGGTCCGGACATCAAAGCACGCCAGCCCTATAACTGGGGCAGCTCCAGAGCAGGAAGGCAGTTGTATCTTGGAGTCGAGAGACGTAAAGAGGAACTCATCCTGGACGGACTACTGGCGCTGCCATAGCTCTGTCCTGTGCACCATCGTCCTGCCTGTTGGCGCTGCCACAGCCGTCGTAACCTTCATCCTTCATCGTCGTCGGGATCTGCTGGCGTGGCCGCGGACCGTTGTAACCGTCATCTTCCACCGGGACCTGCAGGCTCCGCCGCGGACCGTCGTCCTTCCTTCATCCATCTCGGGACCTGCTTGGCTCCTCCACGGCCCGATCATCTAGAACGCCGAGCTCGAGGATTGAGAGCTATTTTGTACTCATTGGTAACTAAGACTGTCCCGCTACCCCTTTCCTAAGCCAGAGACTAGAACCGAGGGGACCCCTGAGTCCAGACCTCCTTGTATCCATCCTCGTAACCTAAGAATTGCATATAAAGTCTCGTTAACCTTCAACCTTGTGTGGTGTCCGTCTGTGGGGGGGAAGTTACTTGTCTGTACAGTCGTTGGAGACGGCTCTCCCTGGAGACCTCTCCCCGTAACCTCGGCCGACCCTCCCGGTCCGTCTAACACACTCACTCCGCAGTCACACTCACTCTGCAGTCACACTCACTCTGCAGTCACACTCACTCTGCAGTCACACTCACTCTGCAGTCACACTCACTCTGCAGTCACACTCACTGCAGTCGCACTCACTCTGCACTCTCACTCTGCACTCTCACACTCACTCTCACTCTGCACACTCACTCTCACTCTGCACTCTCACTCTGCACTCTCACACTGCACTCTCACTCTGCACTCTCACTCTGCACTGTTGGACAGGCCACATGAAAGGCCGCTCTCCCCCGGCCCGACCAGGCCTGAGCCCGGTCACGCAGGTACTACACACCACCCTTGCACGTCCTCCGTCCCCTCAGGGACCCCTGCCCCCGAGCATGTCAACCTCGTGGGTCCGATCCACTGCCAGCCCACGCGCCCATCCCGGGGCGCCATCTTGGACACTCCACCACGTGGCCACCTGGCCCCCGGCCGACCTCAACCCTGGGCCTGGCCAGGCCTCAGACATCCCGGCACCACCATCCACCCAGGAGGTGAGCGGGCTACTTGGCAAGTCAATGGGAGAAGGAGGTGTCGATGGCTCTCCCCCACCAAGTGCCGCTCGCCCATCGCCTCCCCGAGCGCTGGCTCCACCCCCCTGCTGGGTGTCTGGACTCCCTCATCCCGGACCTCCCGACCTCCAAGTGCGAGGGTCCGGACATCAAAGCACACCAGCCCTATAACTGGGGCAGCTCCAGAGCAGGAAGGCAGTTGTATCTTGGAGTCGAGAGACGTAAAGAGGAACTCATCCTAGACGGACTACTGGCGCTGCCGTAGCTCTGTCTTGTGCACCATCGTCCTGCCTGTTGGCGCTGCCACAAGACTTCGCAACCTTCATCTCCTTCATCGTCGTCGGGACCTGCTGGCGTGGCCGCGGACCGTTGTAACCGTCATCTTCACCGGGACCTGCAGGCTCCGCCGCGGACCGTCGTTTTTCCTTCGTCCATCTCGGGACCTGCTGGCTCCGCCGCGGCCCGATCATCTAGAACGCCGAGCTCGAGGATTGAGAGCTATTTTCCACTCATCGGTAACAAGACTGTCCCGCTACCCCTTTTCCTAATCCAGAGACCAGAACCGAGGGGACCCCTGAGTCCAGACCTCCTTGTATCATATCATCGTAACCTAAGAATTGCATATAAAGCCTCGTTAAACTTCAACCTTGTGTGGTGTCCGTCTGTGGGGGGGAAGTTACTTGTCTGTACAGTCGTTGGAGACGGCTCTCCCCGGAGACCTCTCCCCGTAGTCTCGGCCGACCCTCCCGGTCCGTCTAACATTGGTGGCCAGCGGCGCGATCCGAATCACCGCATAACGTACAGAGAGTAGCTCACCCCACGACGAAATCACAATGACAACTAAAGAAAGCGGATCAACCGAGAAGTTCCAAATGGAGAAATTAGAGGAGTACAGCCATCGTGAACTAAAACAATTCTGCATCGAACTGGGTATCGCTACCACCGGACTAAGCACCAAAGATGATTTTAAGCATGCCCTAGAATCTTGGGCAGAGACCGGGGCTGCCGGAACCCCCGATCAAAGCACCGCAGAAAAAACCACCACGGCCCCTGAAGGGCAAAGAACGGGTCTCTCGCAAGACGAGATCCAGGAAAGAGAAAGAACCCGACTACACGAGCTAGAAATGGCCCGGCTCAAAATGGACGTTGAACTTAAGTTGGCCGAACAAAAAATCAACTTAGAGCACCTGCGTCTCCGAGAAGAAAGAGAGGAGAAACAGAGACAAAGGGAGCTCGAGGAAAAGAAACTGGCGTACGAACACGAACGGAACCTAGCCGAGATTAACCTACGCAAACAGAATAAAGAAGTAGGGGTGCCCGAGCGACCCCACACCTCAGGGGCCACAGAGAAAAAGGTACACATCCCCAAGGATGTTGTCCGAGAATATTTCCGAGAGGACGACATCCAACAATGGTTTAAGGCCTATGAAATCGCTATGACTGCACACCGGATCGATAGAAGCGACTGGGGAGCCGGTCTATGGGGGAGATTCCTCAATGAGGGCCGCGATACCCTGCTACAGCTCCCGGACCACCAGATGACCTCCTATGACCATATGAAAGCGGCACTCCTCACCCGCTATGGCCTCACGCCCGAGATGTACCGTCAGAGGTTCCGAGACTGCACCCGCATCTGTAACCTACTTTAGCCGAGCCTTCGAGGGCTGGATCAGAGGAAGCAATGTCACGACCTATGAACAACTGTTCAATCTGATGGTATGGGAGCATCTGTCGAACAATTGCTTCATTGAACTCCGCCAACACCTCCTCGACAGCAAGTTAACGGATCCCCGGCAGCTCGCAGCCGAAGCTGACCGGTGGGAGATCACCAGAGTGGGCCGGAATGGGTCCTACGAACAGAACCGGAACAACAATGGTCAGCACCGACCCAGAGGAGGAGGAGGGGGCCAAGGACGAGGAAGAGACAACGCTCCGGTCGCCCCCGCTACCAGCACCACCCCCCCGGCCAACCGGGGCAGCACCCCGGCGCGACCGGGGTACAGAGCCAATGTCACGTGTCACCGATGCCAGCGGGTCGGCCACTATGCAAACAACCCAAATTGCCCGCAGTACCAGAGCCCAAGACCCCGCCAAGTGGCCGCTGCGGCCCTAGGGGAAGAACAGATCTCCGAGGAGCAGGAAGAATACGAACAAGAGCATCAAGAGTGGGAGCCAGCCGCCATGGCTCTAGCATGCTTAGGGGGGAAAGACATGGTCCCGCGGGTCCCCCTACCCGCTAACACCCAGAAGTACAGCCAATGGGTGAGCATCAATGGACGCCGGGCCGAAGCCCTTCGTGACACCGGGGCCAGTGTAACAGCAGTCCGCTGTCACCTGGTGACCCCAGAACAGTATCTACCGAACATTCTCTGCCCTGTACGATCAGCCGATAACTCGGAAAGTCTGTGTCGGATGGCCTGCGTCCCTTTCGAATGGGGAGGGGTCTCCGGCATGTTGAAAGTAACGGTCCGAGACGATGCCCCCGTAGACTGCCTCCTGGGAAATGACCTTGAAAGCTCTCCGTGGGCAGCCGTGGAGCGAAGAGAACACCTGGGGATGTTAGGCGTCCCGGACTGGGCGTGCGTCACCACCCGGTCCATGGCCGCCCGTGCCAACCACCGCCCCGAAGAACCCGAATGGCCGGCACCACCGCCCCCAGTCGCCCCAGCCGAAACCACCGACCGTGACATCCCCCCCGAACCAGCTCAACCTTCCGACCTCGCTAACCTCGACCAGTGGCCTCAAGAGGGGGGGCCCACGCAAGAACAATTTCGCCAAGAACAGAAGACCTGTCCCTCCCTCGAGGGACTCCGCCAGCAAGCGCTCGCCCAAAGCGCAGGGGATACCTCCGGAACTCATTGGGTCTACTGGGACAATGATCTGCTGTACAGCGAGCAAAGAATCGCCGAGCTGGGGGCCAACCGAGTATTAGTGGTGCCCCTCCGTTTTAGAGACTTTCTGCTAAACCTGGCCCACGATGTCCCCCTGGCAGGACACCTGGGACAAGATAAAACCTACAGTCGCCTAGTGACCCACTTCTTCTGGCCCAAAATGAGGAACGATGTGCACCAGCATTGCCGGTCTTGCCCCACGTGCCAAGCCAGTGGAAAGAGCGGCCGCAAACTAAAGGCTCCCCTGCAACCTTTTCCTGTGGTCACTACCCCGTTTGAGAGGGTCGGAATAGACATTGTGGGGCCCCTGGACCCGCGCACAAAACAAGGCCATCGATTCATCTTGGTGCTAGTGGACCACGCCACCCGCTACCCTGAGGCTGTCCCTCTGCGGACTGTGACAGCCCCGGTAGTCGGCCGGGCTCTGATGGGGATCTTCTCCCGTGTGGGCTTCCCCCGAGAAGTCGTCAGCGACAGAGGCACGAACTTTATTTCTAAATACATGAAATCCCTCTGGCAACAGTGCGGGGTCACCTACCGATTCACGACCCCCTATCACCCTCAAGGGAACGGACTCGTTGAGCGGTTCAACCGCACGCTAAAGGGGATGATCGGGGGGTTGGAAGAGCCCCTCCGTCGCCAGTGGGATGTGCTGCTGCCGTGCCTCCTCTTCGCTTATCGAGAGGTCCCCCAGAAATCCCTGGGCTTCAGCCCATTTGAACTGCTATATGGACACCCAGTGCGGGGGCCGCTCAGCCTAGTCAAAGAAGGCTGGGAGCTGCCTCCGTTAAAGAACCCTCCAGATGTCTTCCGGTATCTCGTAACCCTCCGCAACCAGACCCGGCGGTTCCGGGAACTGGCAAAAGCCAACCTAGAGGCCAGTCAAGAGGACATGAAAAAGTGGTATGACCGGAATGCCTCATCCATTGAATTTGAACCTGGCCAACAGGTATGGGTGATGTCCCCCACCGAACCATGCGCCCTACAAGACAAATGGACGGGGCCCTTCAAAGTAATCGAGCGCAAGGGTCCTGCCACCTATCTCATCGACATGGAATCCTCCCGGAACCCACTCCGGGTCCTCCACGCTAACAGACTAAAGCCCCACTTTGTGCGTACAGAACTCAGCCTCCTGATGGCCACAGACACTGGGGCTGAAGAAGACTCCGAGCCCCTCCCTGACCTCCTACGGACTCGGGAGCAAGATGGCTCCGTGGATGGGGTCCGACTCTCGGAGGCCCTCACCAGAGAGCAACGCCAGGAATGTCAAGTCCTCCTATCACAGTTCGCCAGCCTGTTCTCCCTCACCCCAGGTGTCACTTCCTGGTGTGTGCACGATGTGGACACGGGGGACAGCCCCCCTATCCGCCACCGGGCCTACCGCGTGCCAGATCGGGTACGGGCCTGCATCCAGGAAGAAGTAGCCAAGATGCTCACACTCGGGGTCATCGAGGCCTCAGACAGCCCCTGGGCCAGCCCTGTAGTACTGGTCCCCAAAGCAGCTGCCCCCGGCACCACACCAGAACTCCGGTTCTGCGTCGACTACCGGGGCTTGAATGCGGTCACCCGAACGGACGCACATCCCATCCCCCGGGCAGATGAACTGATCGACCGCATGGGAGCTGCCCGCTACCTCAGTATCTTCGACCTGACGGCGGGCTACTGGCAGATCGGCCTCACACCCCGGGCGCAAGAACGTTCTGCCTTTTCCACACCCGATGGCCATTACCATTTCACAGTCATGCCCTTCGGCATGAAGAACGCCCCAGCGACGTTCCAACGGCTCGTCAATCAGGTCCTGGCGGGGCTCGAAGGATTCAGCGCCGCCTACCTAGACGACATCGCTGTGTACAGCCACCATTGGTCCGAGCACCTCCACCACCTCCGAGCAGTGCTGCAAGCCCTACAGCGGGCTGGCCTCACGATCAAGGCCAGCAAATGTCAAATTGGGCAAGGGTCTGTAACCTACCTCGGGCACCAGGTGGGAAGCGGCCTGGTGGCCCCTCTGCAGCTAAAAATTGCCGCCATCCAGTCCTGGCAGTCCCCCATCACCCAGACCGAGGTGCGAGCCTTCCTGGGCCTCACAGGCTACTACCGAAGGTTCGTGAAAGACTATGGGACTATAGTGGGGCCCCTCACAGAACTCACGTCGAAAAACCAGCCCAAGAAAGTCAACTGGACCCCAGAGTGTCAAGCTGCCTTTGAACAATTGAAAGCCGCCATGTGTTCCGCCCCTGTGCTCCAGGCCCCCGACTACAGCCGGGAGTTCGTCGTTCAGACGGATGCCTCCGACCATGGCATTGGGGCAGTCCTGTCTCAAGTGAACACCGACGGCCTTGATCAACCGGTGGCCTTCATTAGCCGGCGACTCCTACCACGGGAACAGCGCTGGAGCACCATAGAGAGGGAGGCCTTCGCTGTGGTATGGGCCCTCAAAAAGCTCCGGCCCTACCTTTTTGGCACACACTTTCGGGTACAGACCGACCACCGACCCCTGCAGTGGCTGATGCAGATGCGGGGGGAAAACCCAAAGTTACTACGCTGGTCCATCTCCCTACAAGGTATGGACTTCACAGTCGAACACCGACCTGGGCCAGATCACGCCAACGCGGATGGCCTGTCCCGGTTCTTCCGCCTCGACGAGGAGAGTCCCCAAGAGGATGGGTAACTCTCCCCGCCTTCAGCTGGGGGGGACGCATGTTGGACAGGCCACATGAAAGGCCGCTCTCCCCCGGCCCGACCAGGCCTGAGCCCGGTCACGCAGGTACTACACACCACCCTTGCACGTCCTCCGTCCCCTCAGGGACCCCTGCCCCCGAGCATGTCAACCTCGTGGGTCCGATCCACTGCCAGCCCACGCGCCCATCCCGGGGCGCCATCTTGGACACTCCACCACGTGGCCACCTGGCCCCCGGCCGACCTCAACCCTGGGCCTGGCCAGGCCTCAGACATCCCGGCACCACCATCCACCCAGGAGGTGAGCGGGCTACTTGGCAAGTCAATGGGAGAAGGAGGTGTCGATGGCTCTCCCCCACCAAGTGCCGCTCGCCCATCGCCTCCCCGAGCGCTGGCTCCACCCCCCTGCTGGGTGTCTGGACTCCCTCATCCCGGACCTCCCGACCTCCAAGTGCGAGGGTCCGGACATCAAAGCACACCAGCCCTATAACTGGGGCAGCTCCAGAGCAGGAAGGCAGTTGTATCTTGGAGTCGAGAGACGTAAAGAGGAACTCATCCTAGACGGACTACTGGCGCTGCCGTAGCTCTGTCTTGTGCACCATCGTCCTGCCTGTTGGCGCTGCCACAAGACTTCGCAACCTTCATCTCCTTCATCGTCGTCGGGACCTGCTGGCGTGGCCGCGGACCGTTGTAACCGTCATCTTCACCGGGACCTGCAGGCTCCGCCGCGGACCGTCGTTTTTCCTTCGTCCATCTCGGGACCTGCTGGCTCCGCCGCGGCCCGATCATCTAGAACGCCGAGCTCGAGGATTGAGAGCTATTTTCCACTCATCGGTAACAAGACTGTCCCGCTACCCCTTTTCCTAATCCAGAGACCAGAACCGAGGGGACCCCTGAGTCCAGACCTCCTTGTATCATATCATCGTAACCTAAGAATTGCATATAAAGCCTCGTTAAACTTCAACCTTGTGTGGTGTCCGTCTGTGGGGGGGAAGTTACTTGTCTGTACAGTCGTTGGAGACGGCTCTCCCCGGAGACCTCTCCCCGTAGTCTCGGCCGACCCTCCCGGTCCGTCTAACATGCACTCTCACACTCACTCTCACTCTGCACTCCCTCTGCACTCCCTCTGCACTCACACTCACTCTGCACTCACTCTGAACGCACTCACTCTGCACTTACTATGCAGTCACTCTGCACTCACTCTGCACTTACTCTGCACTGACTCTCACTCTGCACTCACTCTGCACTCACACTCTGCCTGTCACAGCAGCCCCGCCCTCTCCAACCAGACAATCAAGGCTCGAGGGTAGTCGCAGTGCGGAGCCTCGCACTCTTCACTCTTCTAGAATTAGACTTCACCCGGTCACGCTGGTCGCTGGTGCACGCGCTCCACGAAGTTCACGTGAACCAACGTCCCCCCATAGCCCCGAGAGCGGCTGTCGGACACCGTGCCTGCTACCATGCTGCCCTTCGTCCGCACCCTGGGGCTCCTGAGGAGTGCACCCAGCCACCCGTTTCTCCAGAGAGCTCATATCTCTGCCAAGCCCGCCAAGGAGGTTGTGACCCCCGCGCTTAGTACACCAGCCCAGTAGGCAGTGCTGAGACGGCCTGTGGGTCTAGGTCTAGGGTGAGCCTAAAGTTAAATTTTGATACAGAAGAGGTATTTGATGTGCGTAGGAGTGCAGCTCATTTAGGACGGAGCAACTAACACACATTGGAAAAGAAAGCAAATTGCATATTTTTAACTCAAAATTAGTGTGTAGTTTTCCTCCTAAAGTGACTGTTGCATTATGTGTACCTGAATGCCGTCTTTTGATCCAGAGCTATTATGTTTTCCGGGTCCATTCTTAATTGAGTTTGTTTGGTTTTTCTTTCGATTAAACTGACAGTTTAAACCCGGAGCAGGTGCGCTTTGCGCTCTAGAGACGAGCGTTACGATCACACCCAGACAGGAACAAGCAGCACTGAAAGCGATCGCTTTCGCGATTGTTAAAATAAAAAAAAACACCGGCGAGTGGTGCGAGCGCGCGCGCCACTGCCAGCATATGTCTTCAATTATCTCTGCTGTGACGGCCAAGATAATTGAAGATATATGGCCTTCTGGAGCGCGTAACAGACACCAAATAGTCCATAGGCGGAGCTACGCGGCCGCCTATGTCCTATTGCGTGTTCTGTTTCTAAAGCACACGCACGCAAAGGCCAATAGCAATGCACCTAGGAAAAAACACACACGAGCAGCGTGGAATTCCTAGGCAAATTTTGAGAAGCCCTCAGAAAAGGACTCAGGGCTACGCCCACACTGCTGACGCAGTGTAGGCAGGCCCGAGCCCTAAAAAGGGCCCTCTATCTCACAGGATCTATATGTTCATTACATCAATGATACAGCACCTTCCATAGCTTTCAAGTGTAACTATTTTGAATTTGAGAGTTGACCACTAGGGAAGCACCAAATCCCTTTGGTAATTATTCCACAGTTGCATCCATAGTTAATGTTGCTGAATTTCAACAGCTTTTCCTTTGCAACACATTTGTTTTGAGCCACTTGTTGTGACTGTACTGCTACCTTATTCCAGTAAATGTCCTCTTATTGATCTGTTCTAACATATGTTGAGTGGACAGCCGCAAAGAACTAAAATAGTGAGCCTTTTGGTGGCGCAGTAGATCTACTCGTTAAGGGTAATTCCCTCTTAGGGTATCATTTGAATGCTGAATTGTTTAGATGTTAACTACTGCTAGTAATACATAATTATCATACCATTAGGTGTTGTACTACTACCACTCAACTACTTCTGCTTCTTTTGCTTCATTTTTAGCAGTGCCCATATAAAATTTCCAATGCTGGGCAGCAAAAGGTAACTTGTGTATTCCTCATGGGAGTGAAGTTAACATATAGTTAATTATGCAATTTAAAAGATTAACTCTGTGTCCATGCCTTGTTTGTTCGGGATTTCTGCTGTTTATCCAGTATTGGGGTATCTTTCATAGATTCACATGCCTGAATCATTCCCCGTCGTCGAGGCGGGAGTCCCACGGTAAATAAAAAAGCAGTGCCAAAAGCACTTTGTAGTAGTAGGCCCTAGAAAAAGGCCTGAGGCCTATATTATAGTAGCCTATCTACATCATTATGCTAAAAGACCCAAAGTCTTTGCTCCAACCAATCAGCTCACAGCACCCTCTAGAACCTTCCCTGCAGAGCCAGCTCTCCTCAGATTTTCACCGCACGTCGTGTGGAAGGGAGTCTCCCTGAGTCTTGACTCAGTTTTTTCTTCAAGAGCTTCAAGATGTCTGACAAGAAGGCCTTGTTTAGACCCTGCAGAACATGCGAGAAGAAGAGGGTCCATGTGGATGACCAACACAAGGACTGCATTTATTGCCTGTATCGCAAGCATGAGGCAAAAAGCTGTAAAATCTGCCTTACCTTCCCTTCCAAGACCTTAAGGGATAGGGAGGCCAGAGTCCTTTTGTGGCTTAAATCCTCTTCCACGGATGATGACGACAGAGCCTCTACCTCTAGCAAGAGGGCGAGGTCTCAAGAGGATAAGACAAGTGAGGGGAGAAAGCATGTTAAGACCTCCCACTCTACTTTAGGCTCTTCACAGAGATCCAAACATTCTGTCTCTGGAGCCTCAGCCACCAACGATCCGGCAAAGAAAACTGTGAGTAAGACTTCTACTGTCTCTTCTCCAGTGACCACTGTCTCTACTTCAACCTCTTCTTCTATGGATATGATATCCACTACATCTGTTACTACTCCGATTGTGTCTACAAAAATTTGTATTGTGACAAAAAGAAGTCTCGTGGACGACTCGTCGACGAAGACGCCATCATCATCGAAAAATTCGTCATCCAAGAAGAGCCCGTCGACGACTGCCTCGTCGACGAAGAAAGCATCGACGTCTATCCCGTCGACGACGAGCCCGTCTTCGGTTACCCTGTCGACGACCGTCCCGTCGACGGTGGCTCCATCGACGTCGAGTCCATCGACGACTGTCCCGTCGACGTCGAGCCCATCGACGACGGTCCCGTCGACGGCAAGTCTATCGTCGACGATGCCCTCGTCGTCGATCCCGTCGACGACGGCATCCTTTCAGCAAGTGGATGCACTTTGGTCACCGGGGCCATCAAGATCGATGGGATCAGCTTTACTAAGACCTACCACTGGGAATCAGGCCTTTTGTACGCCAATAGCGACAAAGAACTTTCAACTTGTGTCTTATAAGAGACAACAGGGTTCATATATATCACCACTTATGCCTTCTCATCTTCTAGAAACTTATGCTGATGATGAAGAAGATGACTTTGAAGATGATGATGATGAGGGTGCTTTTGGTGTGGCACGTCACCCATCCGAGCTTGTCATCAAGTGCCAAGATGATGATGAAGACGATTCCTACGCTGAACACTACTACCAGGAGGATATCATAGTGCCTCATTCATTGGAACATCAGAGACGGCCTAGAGTCCGGAAGTCACTCAGTTGCCGCCTAATTTGATACAAGACTTACAGGCTATGCTGGCGGATTACAAGCAGCGTTTTCCACCGCAAGTACCTCAATCTGATACAGTAGTTCCTCCTCAGCAACATCCACCGGTTTCTCCAATTGTGGAAACTCCGCAACCGGTCTTGCCTCCACAAACTCCGGATACGTCATCAGAAGAGGAGGTAGAAGATGGAGAGTTGCCTAACATACCTTCATCAGACCCATCGGATGAATATGTTATACCCATGCCGTCCCCTCCAACTCCACAACCTTCAGATTCACCGCCTGAAGATGTAGGTGGTTTTCACAACCTGATGCAGAGGGCATCAACCAGGTTTAAGCTCCCGGTTACAGTGGAGCAAACGGAGTGTTTTCTCCATGACTTTAAAGAGGAAACAAGAAAGATATCTAGAGCCATTCCCATGATTGAGTATATTTGGAAGGAAGGCATAAAAATAATGAAAAACCCTGCATCTGTGCCTGCTGTGTTACCCAGAATAGAAAACAAATATCGTGCTCCGCTCTCTAGTCCGGCGTGCCTTATTGGTCTTCCACGCCCGGATTCGGTAATCTCTCAGGCGGCGCAACAAAGGTCAAAGAACCCAGCTACCCCTATTTCTACTCCACCAGATAAAGAGGGGCGACGATTAGACCTTATTGGGAAGAAGTTTTCCACTATGGCTGCAGCATCCATCAGGATAGCAAATTCAATGGCGATTATTGGGCGCTACGATCGCCAAATGTGGTCAGA
This sequence comes from Lissotriton vulgaris, assembly GCF_964263255.1. NCBI lineage: Eukaryota > Metazoa > Chordata > Amphibia > Caudata > Salamandridae > Lissotriton > Lissotriton vulgaris. Next base: position 692,911,760 of record NC_141695.1, on the reverse strand, counting down.
GATGGCTAGCTTCATAGAGCTGTTGCCAGAGGACAAAAGACAAGAAGCCAGGAAAGTTCTAATGGAAGGAGAGCGGGCAGCGGAAGAATCCATCGACTGCGCTCTAGATATGGCAAATACGAATTTCAGGCAGTTGGCTGGGGCAGATGTCCTGAGACGTCAAGGGTGGTTAAAAGCCACTACATTTCGTCCGGAGGTTCAATTGAAAATACTGGACATGGCATATGACGGAGAGTCCCTCTTTGGGAAGCATGTCGATGAGGCTCTCCAAACGATTAAAACTGACACAGATACTGCAAAGTCACTAGGATCATTGCAATATAAAAGAGGATCGTTCAGAGGAGCTAGAGGACGAGGTTATTCGTCCAGAGGAAGTTATTACCAGCAAGGCAGGCAATATCAACAACAATACCGCCAAAACTATCAGTCCTCTTACAGACAATCTGGATCGGCTGGTTTCTCTCGCCAAGGAGGAAGAAGGTGCGCAAACAACCAAGGACGAGACAGTCACAAGAAACAGTGAGAGCAATTGGGCGCCACCTCCAATCCCTTTCCTTCCCGTGGGCGCGAAGATATCTGCTTTCCAACAGCAATGGCAGAATATAACAACGGATCGGTGGGTGTTAGACTTGATCCAACATGGTCACACCCTAGAGTTCATCACCAAACCTCCACCAACTCCGCCCAGGGGTCCCCCTCCCCCTCGTCTTCACTTATTGTTCAAGGAAGTGCAAGCTATGCTTCTCAAAAAGGCAATAGAGAAAGTTCCAAATCATCAGAGAGGGGCAGGTTTTTATTCCGTTTTTTCCTCATAAAAAAGAAAACGGGGGAATGGCGACCGATCCTAGACCTACGCAATCTGAACAAATATCTCAAGAAGCAGGGATTTCGAATGGTCACCCTCTTGGACATTCTCAGTTGCCTCAACGAGGGAGATTACATGGCTTCCTTGGACATGGAAGACGCATACTTCCACATCCCAATCCACCCAAACCATCGGAAGTACCTCAGTTTCACTGTGGCCGGCGCCCATTATCAATTCAAAGTTCTCCCATTTGGCCTAAAGTCGGCCCCAAGGATTTTCACGAAGTGCCTGGCCCCTGTGGCAGCAGTTCTTCGGGCAGCAAAAGTGCAGGTCTTCCTGTATTTGGACGACTGGCTAGTCAAAGGACCATCAGAAGCCAAAGTAAGATCCGACATTACAGCATGCCGCAATCTCTTCGCATCGCTAGGCCTCCCAATCAACAAAACCAAATCTCAAATGGATCCAAAACAAAACCTGTTGTTCCTAGGAGCTTGCTTGGACACAGTGGAATGCAAGGCATCCTTATCTCGAGAGAGACAGCTCCGACTGCAGGCGTTGGCCAAAAAACTGGCAAGAAGAAGGTCACTTTCAGTTCGCCTATTTGCATCACTTCTGGGGATGTGTTCTTCAGCCATCAACCTCATTCCATTGGCGCGTCTAAAGATGCGGACACTGCAAGAGGAGCTAAACTGTCAATGGCATCAAGCGACAGGTTCATTCGAGGACACCATCACAATCACCAACAGGATGGTGCATGCACTCCAATGGTGGTCTCAGATCAGCAATCTGGAACAGGGGCTCTCATTCTTGCAGAATCCTCCGGATTTTATTCTGACGACGGATGCGTCCATGGAGGGCTGGGGTGGTCATCTCCAGGACCTGCAAGTGCAAGGAAAATGGTCTCAGCAACACAAGAAATGCCACATCAACAGTCTAGAGTTGAAAGCCATTTGTCTGTCTCTTCAAGCGTTCCTGCCCAGGATAGTAGGATCCTCGGTTCTAGTCAGAACGGACAACACCACAAGCATGTTTTATATCAACAAGCAGGGAGGAACGAGATCAGCAACGTTATCCAAACAAGCCCAAGAGTTATGGAAATGGTTAACAGTTCACAACATAACTCTCAAAGTGGAGCACGTCAGAGGCCTCTACAACACCTTGGCTGACAAACTGAGCAGAACATTGTCAGATTGCCACAAGTGGGAACTGGACAACGACCAGAGATGGGGCAAACCCAGGTTGGACCTATTTGCGACCCAACCGAACAAGAAATGCCGGTACTACGCCAGCAGATATCCTCAACAGGGGTCAAGGGGGAATGCCCTTTCGATGCGATGGTCAGGGACCTATGCATACGCTTTTCCTCCGATCCCTCTGATTCCACGAGTGGTGCGCAAAATGAAAATGGAGAGTTGTCGCCTTCTCCTCATTGCTCCCAAGTGGCCTCGCCAGTATTGGTTTCAGGAACTCATGCTACTTTCACAGGAACCACCGATCAAACTGCGTGTAACTCCGAAGTTACTGTCACGCAACGAGGGTCAGGTACTTCACCCAGATCCTCAATCGCTGAAATTGCACGCATGGCTCCTAACTTCCTAGAATTCGAACATCTTCAAATTCCTCAGGACTGCCGAGACATTTTAGAGAAGGCAATAGCCCAGAGTACATTAAAAACTTATTGTCTCAAGTGGAAGCGTTTTTGCGCATGGTGCATCTCTAGTGCTTTACACCCTATAGAGGCGCCGGCAGAAAAGATATTACCCTATTTATTGCATTTAGCGCAATCTGGTCTTTCTTTTTCATCAATAAAGGTCCACTTAGCGGCCTTATCCAGGTACAGAAAGATGACTAACTCTTCATCGCTAATCAAGCAATTTATGAGGGTCTGTTCCGGGCTTATCCCCCAGTGAAGCCCTCACCACCGGAATGGGAGCTCAACACGGTTCTATCACAGCTGATGAAGCATCCGTTCGAGCCTATCCATAGAGCCGACCTAAAGTTCTTGACATGGAAGATTGCTTTATTACTGGCGCTAACTTCCGCAAGAAGAGTGGGAGAAATTCAAGCTTTCACTATAAAGGAGCCCTTTTTACATTTCTCCCAGGACTATGTCACTTTGCGAACCAATCCAACGTTCATACCGAAAGTGCCTTCCCAGTTTCATCTAAATGAACCTGTCAAGCTGAAAGTTTTCTTTCCAAACCCGTCAACCCCGGCTGAAAAGACATTGCATTCTTTGGACATCAAACAATGCTTAAAATTCTATCTTCAGAGAACCAAGACTTTGAGAAAATCAGATCAACTGTTTGTAGCTTATGGCCAGACTACATTGGGGAAAGCGGTTACTAAAGCCACGATTTCAAGATGGATCGCATCCGCTATTCAATTCTGCCACGTCAAGGCTAATCGACCATTGACAAGATCTGTTCGATCTCACTCCACAAGAGCTGTAGCAGCGTCTGCGGCTTTGTTTGCAGGAGTGACGCTTGAGAACATTTGCCGTGCTGCGACATGGAAAAATGTCCACACGTTTACAAGACATTACTGCCTGCAATCAGCAAATCAGGATGATGCGGCAGTGGGCCAAGCTGTTTTACGTCACCTGTTTCCATAAGGAGTATGTTCAGGTACTGATGTTCACTTATTTCGTATAAAGTACATGCAATTCAATAGATTGTTTTTAAATATGCAGACATATGCTAACATGTTGTGTATTTTTGTATGATGCTTAAGATTTCTTTCCAGAAAGAAAATGCATAATTTCAATGTTGAACTTGAACATGATTTATTAATAGATCAATCTCTAGGCGTTGTTGGTTGTTGACGATACATTCATGGGGGTGCACTGTAATAAGTCTCCCACCATCCGCAACCGGCTTGGCCTGGCTTACTGCTTGCTATTCTGATTCAGGCATGTGAATCTATGAAAGATACCCCAATACTGGATAAGAAAACAAGTTACTTACCTGTAACTTCAGTTATCCAGTATTGGTATCTTTCATAGATTCACATGCACCCACCCTCCTCCCCGGCGAGTCAGTTCTCTAAGTTTGGGATACTTGTTCCCACTTGTGCTACGAAAATCTGAGGAGAGCTGGCTCTGCAGGGAAGGTTCTAGAGGGTGCTGTGAGCTGATTGGTTGGAGCAAAGACTTTGGGTCTTTTAGCATAATGATGTAGATAGGCTACTATAATATAGGCCTCAGGCCTTTTTCTAGGGCCTACTACTACAAAGTGCTTTTGGCACTGCTTTTTTATTTACCGTGGGACTCCCGCCTCGACGACGGGAAATGATTCAGGCATGTGAATCTATGAAAGATACCGATACTGGATAACTGAAGTTACAGGTAAGTAACTTGTTTTCTTCTTTGTGCAATAGCATGTGCTACAAATACTATTGTGCTAAAAGTAGAATGGAAATTAGTTGAACTGGAAAGCCTAGACGTTTGCAGTTGTTATGAAAGATTGCTTGAAAATGGTGCTTGCAGTAGTGTAAGATGGCAGTAGAGACTGAAGCATCAAGAATGTAAACCCTGGGACGAATTTTACCCTGTAAATTAATCGTATCTCTGTGCTTGTTTTTGATTCACAGCTTCAATCGGATCGACATTCCTCCCTATGAAAATTATGAGAAGCTGTACGAGAAGCTGCTAACGGCCATTGAAGAGACTTGTGGGTTTGCTGTGGAGTGACCTCCTCAGGCTTACCCTGGACTTTATTTATATGCTTCTTCGTCAAAAAAATCTCCACACAGACGTGATTCAAGAGTTGCTTGAAATACAGGAAAACGTTCCCTTTGAACCGTAGGACACTGTACAGGGAAAGGACAATTTTGGGGATTATTTTCCAAGGAAAAATGGTTCCCCTGGCCTTTGCCATGCGACTACTCTGAGCTGCTATTTAAAACTAATATCTTGAACTTAAGAAATGCTGACTTACCCTAAATTTCAACAGCGAAGCAGTATTCTACACTTAAAGACTACTATTTTTTTTTTAAGAAAGGTTATCTATTCCATTGTCCTAACTGGTTCCTTTTGCCACATAACCAAGCCTCAACTTCAACCGTCGGTACCAGCCCATTTTCATCTGAGCATATGAAACTGAACAGCACCCTTACTAGCTCTTTTTTTAGAAAATGTTTGAATGACTTCAATTATACATAAAACTGTTAGTCTTTTCATTACCAAAATTTGCTTTTTATATTTCAACATAGGGAAAGGGTTATTTTAGGTATTAAGTTAATTTCAAGTGTAAAGAAAAGGTTTTTTGTATTTTGGGAACAAAGCATGGTTTGCCTAAATCAGATATTTCATTTTGATTATCTTGATTTATTACAGTACCACGAAAAAACCACACAAGCCCCTTTTTCTACAAGGAATATTTATATCGATTTTTAAGCCAGCATTTTCATAATTATCATCTGAAAACTATTGCACGTTGCTAAATGCATACTGATGACCAAACATTTAGAATGTGATGTTTGTCAGCGGTCGAATTCTGTGTTCTTAGAAAATGCCATTGCTCTCACTCAGACGTTGAATGTATTAAAACAGTTTTTCAGACAGTACCTAAAATAATGGTAAACATCTTTTTAATACCGGACAGAAGTACTTAGTCTTGCTAGTTTATGTGGGCTGCCATCAAATGATAGTTCCGCTCAGTGAGGCGAAAGACGGTCTGAAATACTTGACAATGGAGATTGTGTTTAATTGTGAGTAGTTGATTTTTGAAAATGTGTATGGTGCAGAACTCATTTCGATTTAACAAAAACAATGAATTGCAGACAACGGTTTCTAAAACTTTATATTTTCAAACCCACAGCAATGTATGCATTTGAACTGATGTACATATTCAGACAGTTATGTACATTTACTGATGTTTTAATCTAAAAATGTATTGACCCCTTAAAAGCACTAAAATAAAATGTGACAGAGCAATGTACATCTCCCGGGAATCTGATTCGTAAAGGACAAATGTTTCTCCATTGTTTATTGAAGTTATTTCCGGTCTAAATGTTGTTTTGCTTCTGCATGATCTATGCAGTCACATGCCCCGTGATGCTGTGTTACATGAGAAAATGCATAAATATATTTTTTTATATTGCGACATAGTTTCTATGCTGTCAAATATTCAGAGTCACACATATGGTCTATTTGTCCCTTGAGGAAGTGTGTTCCAATTCCTACCAGTGACCTTTTGTAGGACATCGAGTCTGGCATCTCCACTTTTAAGCATGAGCTTCCTTCTGAGGAAGTTCTTTAGAAGAGTGTTGTTGTGCAATGATGCATGTTACAAAAGAAAGCAGTACACCAGATATTTTGAGTGCCTTTACCTTTGGGAACATCTAAAATGCCACTTCAGATAAGGTTACAAGTTCCACTTTTTAAACTGAGAAGTCCTTTGATATATTTTTTGCTGTCTTTTATGACCTGTTAAATATTCATTTCAAAATCACGGAAATTGTAACCCAGAGGTGCTAGCGTAAGAGCACCCTATGCCATGAAATATTGAACTTGCATTTTTTGATCAATGTGAATATTTATTGCATTCTTGCCTCCTTTGCTGGGTTTCCCTCTTGCCATTCTTTAGTTGCATAGTTTTTGTAAGAAATATTTTGTAATTATGCAGTTCTTTTCTGAATGTTTTAATTATGAAAAAGAGACTATTTTGCGGGCTTCAAATTTGTGTGTTTTCTAGAGGGTTTAATGTATCCCTCTAAAAAGAGTTTGGTTATGGTGCTGTGTACAGGATGTAAAATATGTTCTCAACGTTTTTTGCACATTGGGTCAGTTGTCATAATCGACAATTGATTTTTACCAAATCAATTGTTCCGTTTTATTGTTAATACAGACATGGTTTTTCTATTGTACTCTCGTCCAGGGCACACAAATTTCCCTCTTTTTTTCCATAACAATACTTAATTGTTGGTTGTCTGGAAGGATCAAAACTGGTTGCATTGATGGAAGTGAAAGCATCAGATATATTTGCAGGCTTTGTTTCATCACCATAAGTGTGCTTCCTCGTACTACTGTCGGATCAAACCTCTGGCTTCTAACATAACCACCTTGCCAACAGATGTAATTCCATTTCCTTTATTCTTTCAATCATTGCTTGGAATGGATCTATTAACTGTCTAGAGTTCTTTAATTTTCCCTTAGATGTAATTCGTTTACTTTTCATATTACTGACCTTCTCCAGTTTACTAATTTGGCAAAACATTTTGTTTTTCATTTTCAGAATATTTGTATTTATTGCAGAGTGTTTCTAGTGTTGATGCCCATTGTATTATCATCCAGCTGTTAAGAGCTTTAAAAAATAATACATGTATAAAACATAACTGTATATTGTACCCATGCAAATGTTGAGCAATAAATTGTATGCTGTTTGCACTGTCACAGCATCAATGTTTTAAAGTAATGCTTGTTTTCCTTCATTCTTAAATGCTAGACTAATGTCACTGTATTTACAGATTTGTCTTTTTTTTGTGTAGATCTTTTTTCAATTAAAAAGGCTTATATTTCTGACTCAAATGGGCTCACACATTTGAAACCAGTCACCAATAAAAATAAAATAAATGAAGGACAAGTACCTCCCAAAATCCGATCAATGCACAATCAAAGGAACTTTCCAAGTGCTCAATCTTTATTTCTTGAAATATCCACTCCTAAGCCCTGTGGGAGTGTCTACCAAAAATAAGGGGATTGGGAGTAGAACAAATGGGTGTGGAACTTTAGAAAAGCACTATAATATTCAGTCCCTCAAAGTTCTTCTCTGTTATTCTCTAAGCAAACCCCCAGAACCAAGTCACAAATGTGTGATACGCAGAGGGTTTGAGGCAAAGAGGCAAACACTAATTCCGCATCATACTACTTTTATTGATGATCATTTACCTTAGAATATTTCCCCAATGTGTGCGGGATCCCAGGACACGCCAGAGGCAAATGTTGAGGAGTACACTCCAAAATCTGGAAAAAAGTAAGGATTTTCAAATTCATACTGACAGATGCCTCCGACAAAACTTCCTCTTAAAATTGCAATGAAGTACCTATGAACATGTCCAAACAATTTGAACAAGTATAGCCTGATAGGGCTCTATGATGTTCCACTGCTCTTGATGACTTTTACTGGCTTCTAACAGTCAGCTGCTTTTTTCTAGCTTCTAGAGAAGAATCATAAACACTCCGGGTGTGTTCACGCGCGATTTTTCAAAAAGCATTCTTTCAAATATTTTTCACTCTGACCTCATTCAATATTTTAACATCTAGTCACTGGCTACTGAAATTTCCAGTTGCGATCCCTTTTTTGTGACATGCCCTTCTTGTGGTAGAAAAAAGGCAGCTACTGATCCACACCAGGTTTGTGTGGTTTGTTTACCATATTGAAGCTGACCGTCAGATGGCTCTCCTCAAATCAACTCAAACTCAATGCTAAGAAAACTGAGTTCCTTCTAATCTCCCCGCCCAAGAGCAACCCTGAGATCCAGACATGGATTAAAGCTATCACAGCCTTTAAATTGTTCCCCCGACCATTGTGAATTCGGCCAAATCTCTGAGAATTACCCTGGATTATAACCTAAACATGCAAGACCACATCAACGCAATGGCCAAATCTGCCAGATTCCACCTGAGCTATCTATGGAAATTGAAACCCTTTCTGGACGCTCCCGACCTAAAACTCGCAGTACAATCATTAGTTATCTCTTGGCTGGAATATGGTTGCTCCACCCTCTCTGGCTTACCCAATATCTCGCTGGCACCCTTAAAAGCCTGCCTCAAGCAGCTGCCAGACTACTTACAGGCTCTAGAAAATTTGATCACATCTCCCCTCACTTGAAAGCGTTGAACTGGCTTCCCTTCGAGGCTAGGATTCACCTCAAGCTGGCATGCATCACGCACAAGGCCTTACACTCTAACTCCCCTGCATATCTTGCACAGAAGCTTGTGATATCCGGAGCAAACAGAAACTCACGATCGGCCAATGCCCTCCTACTCCGGCCTGCACGCTTTAGGAAAATAAAAACCTACAATCGAGCTTTCGCCTGGACTGCACCAAGAATATGGAACTCCCTCCCTCCCGACATCAGAAGAATCCCCCCCCCCCCCCCCCCCCCCCCCCTGGCACGCTTCAAAAAAGAGGCCAAATCCTTCCTCATGAGCAAATTCCTTGGCTAACCCGTCCCACAGCCACCTGAGAGTCTATTGCCTTATCCTGCGACCTTGTACATTACTCATGCGATTCCTGCCTATTGTATAACTCTTGTCTCTGTAAATTGTCCTGTAGTATAGTTTATCCTATCCCCCAATGTACAGTACTCGTATGATATCCTGCTCACCTAGGACCCCTTGACTGTGTCAGCTCTCTGATGTACAGATCTCCTGCACTTTGTATTGACCTGCCTTTTGTATTACTCTATGAATCTGTAAAGCGCTCTGATACCCTCACGGGTCAAGTTGTGCTCTATAAAACCTTAAAATAAAATATATTCACTCAAGAAATGTCAAAAAGGGCCCTCCAGGACAAGGAGACCTATGGTTTCAGGTGAAACTGTAATACCTAAAAGAAAAGGGCAGATAGGTCTGCCAGGGAATATTCAGCTCCACTGTTTTGATATTAGAAACTTCCAAGGATCCTCTCAGAGGGCGATCCAGGGAGAGGAGGTCAGAAAATTAAAATAGGTGACATAGTCATTGATAGTTCTATCAATGTCATTCCTGCTAGCCATTGAGGACCTTGACGGCAGCAAGAACTTTGGTACCAACATATTAGATGTCAAGATATTGCTACCTTCATTGAAGCAGTAGGTCTTCGATGTGAAAACGTTCCAAGTGCACAAAAGCGTCTCCTGATGGTTTTGTCCACAAGCTCAGAGCCAAGACAAATTATTCTGAGAGACTTTGCTGTCAAGATACTATTTGATTTCAACCAAATTAACGTTAAAAACTTGATGCTGTCTTTCATGCTATTGAATTCACTCAGAAGAAAAGGATAAGATCAACATAGTCTGCTGAACTAACACCACAACCCTTGAGGTTCATGATACCACAAGAAGATCTCTACAAACTCCTCTCCATCCATTAAATCTACCTCTTTCTCCTCCTCATCATCCCCCCTTAAGGATGAAATCAAGGCAGACATCTTTGTCTCCAGTAAGAAAGTTGCCTGTAACAAGACAGGCTGTTTCATGGTGTCATTTCTCAACCCAAAACACCTCTATCGCAGTTAAAGTATTCAGAGTATGCATGCACGCCATGAAAACGTAGAGTTACCAGGTCTTCTGCTCCATTCACTCATATTCCCACTCCTCTGACTTGATCATCCTATACACCCACATCAGATGCGAGTTCTTCTTCAAGGGTCCCTTGTGGATGATATCCCCCTATTTCATAATGTTTTAGTAAGAGGTGCGACTAAAATAAATATCCCGATGGGGCACCAAAAGTGATGTTTCCATGGATGCTCTCCAGCCTTAAGTACGTCCAAGACCTTTACTACTTTTGGTTCAAGGCTGGCTGGAGTTTGCAGGGGATAAATTGCTAATGCCAGCCCATGTAAAAGCAGCAACTTTACATATGTGCAAAAAATGTAAATCTTCTCCGTAAGACCTAGATTTCTTGAAGTTTTACTATAGACCAGACTATCATTGTCTCGGTAGTGAGAAACCCTGCATCTGCACCTGAAACATCTACTCCACCTGATAGGGAAAGCAAAATGATGGAAGTGACAAGGAGGAACATATGTGGAACATCAGCCACTGCATTGAAGAGAAGTAGTGCTACGGTTGTTATGGTTCGAAGGTCTTAGGCCTTTTACTTATGACCTGCCAAAACATCACAAGACTGGGGAGATGGTCCATGACGATTCGCTGGTCTCGAATCGGGTACCGATGTGGCAGAGTTGACAGCATCTGGCTATTTCAAACACACAAGTGATGGGAGGAATGCTTACAAATAGTCAAGCCACTATGCCACCTGAGATTAGACCCAGCCATACATACATCATCCTTTTATCCTGCTCCAATAAGAACAGTCCAGCCTGAACTGCCAAGTCAGGTCTTCTCTGAACCAGAACACAAGCAATCCAAGAATGGATTCAGCCCAGTCGTGTGCTGCTTGTTTCCAGTGGAACATATAGCACAGGACTAATGTCTGGGCACACCCTTGGCCACATATGGCATTGCATCATACACACAAAACAAAGAAACCAAGCTGGGATTTTGCTGTCTTGCCTTTTGTACCTGTGAAGGCGCGAGATTACCAGCTTGGTTTACTCATATCACAACATACTCACCTGGGCCCATAAACATACAATCAATAAACCGGTAATCTATTTGCAGACAATCAGGAATTATTTACCTTATAATGACTTATACCTTACACCATAACTTACCAATTCATTGTCAATGCGGATTTAAGTTATTCAAGGATCGAGTAGTTAGAATAATAGGTATGACTAAACAATTTACCTTATTTCATTAAATGACCACAGACTCGGGAAAGTGCAATATTTTGTGAGTCAAATGCCAATACAAACTAATCAACAGTTTCGCAAGAATAAAAATAATGATCAAAGCAAAAATCTTTAGAGACTTAGTTACATTTCTAGACATTGGTCCCTGGGAAGGGTGAAAAAGGGCATACAGTACACGGACATACCACACGAATTTATATTTACCTAGAATGGTGCAACGACCAACCTCGGCCAAGGGCTGGAAAGAAAGGGCTCCCGACTAGATAGGAGCCAACAGGTAACCAAAGGTACAGGACAGGAGAGGTAACCTCTTCTAAGTGCAACACCAGTGTTACAGCCCTCTCTGATGCTACTCTCGGACCCCACTGGATGGATTTATTCTTCTCGTTCAGTAATTTCCCGATTTTTCTGTCAGAGTGCTCAACCAGCCCTCTGCTCTCGATGGATGTATGACGGTACAACACGTGGTATTACCACGCATACCGTTACAACGCAGGTTTTACAACGCAAGTTGTTACAACGACTTGTGTTGGGGGCGCTGGATACTGGAATAGATGGCATTTATGCCATCACTAATTACTGAACCAGATGCCAACTTTAGCAGTTTCCCATTTCAATTTCTTCTATCACTTCAGTATTTCCTTTTTCTCTTTTGTTTTGAAAAACTTTCATTCTCTTGTAAATATCTCCTTTCAGTTCTTCAAGTCATATTTCGTCAAATTGTCTTTTCCTTCCCTTTTCATTCACTGCGTACCATTTTCTGTGTCTGCAGCACTTGCACCAAATCACTATCATTAATACTAATAGTGTTATTCCCATTATTGGCATCAGTATTCGACCTAAAATGTTTCTTCCTACATTATCAAACCTACTACTACAGAAGAGAGACCATCAGTTAGCCTCTTCCAGGCACTATCAACCTCCAGTGGTTTCAATTCTTCTTCCAAATTTGTAATATTCCTGACATATTTCAATACTTTTGTCAGGAATATAAGGGCAACAATGTTGCACTTTCAATATTTTACAGACTCCGCCCTCTTTTCCCAATATGTCAAGAGCAAGTCGATTTTGCAAAACCATAGATCTGTCCGCAACTAGTCCGGTATTGATCAATACAAATCATCCAGCAGTGTCAGTCGATACGCGATCAACCACTGTAATGCAGATGCTACTGTGTCCACATAGGCAGAAAAGTATGTCACAGGACATCGCATCAGGCCATGTCTCTGCATTAGGACTGAGAGAGCACAATTGTCTCTTGTATCACAGAATAATGCAAATTCTTTAGAATAATCTGGCATGCCTTATGCAGGTGCTTTGCAGAGACAGTTGCATAATTTCACAAGCTGTCATGCTTTCATCATCCCATTCTACTGGATCTCTTGTTCTTTTCTTTGTCATTTGTATCAATGGTTTAGCAAGTACTGCAAATCCCACAATCCACTGCCTGCATTATCCTACAGCTCAGAGAAACATCCTGATCTCTTTCTGAGTCTGAGGTAATTTCAAATTACTTATTATTTTGATTCTTTCAGAAGTCACTCTTCTGACCCCCCTTTCTATTTGGTGTCCCAAATATTAGACTGAAGTGGTACAGAATTGTAATTTCTCAGGTGACACTTTATGTCCACCTTCAGCCAGGTCGTTCAACAATGCAATTGAATCAATGACACAATCATCTCGGGTCTTGGAGGCGACTAATAAGTCGTCAATGTACTGCACCAAGACAGATTGTCTGGGCAACACCAAAGATTCAAGACACTTTTTTAACATCTGATTAAAGATCGATGGACTTTCCGTGTACCCTTGTGGAACACGATTCCAAACATAAACATGCTCGTCAAATTTGAATGAAAATAAAAACTGACTGGATGCGATGGCATTGAGAAAAAGGCATGACAAAAATAGATTACAGTAAACCATCCTGCACTCCATGGTATCTGATATAGGATTACTGCTGAATGTGGTACTATTGGGCAACATGGTACAACAATTTTATTTTGCGCAAATCTTGGACCACCCTATATTTTCTGTTCGGTTTCTTTATGCCAATTGTAGATGAATTAAAGGGGCTACTCATGATTTCTTTTAATATTCCCTGTTCGACCAGTCGTTCAATTTCTGCTGCAACACCTGCTTTTATTTCTGGGCTCATCTTGTATAGTTGAGTATTTGTGTAGACTGCACCTTCTTTTACAGCTACTTTTACTGAGTCTACATTTGCCATTAATCCTACTTCTTTTCCGGAAAAATCCCATACATCATTACGGTATTTTGGATCTCTTCTTGTAATTCATCGGGGTCATCTTTTTAACTGTCTCATCTACTGCAGTTCCCTGTCTGGCTAACATGATTTTATATACTCCCGTCTTCATCAGGAGTTTGAATTGCAACACCATCCAGTGTGCAAAATATTGTGCAATTCATTTTGCACAACAAGTCCATTCCTAGCAAGTTTACAGGACTCAAGTCACAGGCTACAAGCATATGCATTTCCTTGAAATTTCCAATACATACCTCTATTGGTTCTGTAATTGGAGCCCTAATCGGTTTATTAGAAACGCCCACTACTTGGATCGCTTCTCCCGAGAGGTGTAGGTTTGGGATGTCTGCTGTTCTCACAGTAGAATGGGTAGCGCCAGTGTCCAATAAAAAGGTAATATAATTTCCCTCAACTTTACCCTCTATGTATGGGCCAGACTGGTCTACCAGCAAGGCTGCACCAAGTACGCATTCCTCTTCCCTCCCTCTCAGGCACCGTCATAAAGTCTCATCTTCAAAAAATGTGTCCTGTAAAAGAAACTGTTGGTATACAGAATTTTTCTTACCACTTCCCTCCAGGTATCCGGTGTCCACACTGTATTTGGCTTGACTCTCAAAATCTGGCATAGTGGAAGGTGGCAATTGATTTAGATTCTGTATTACCTGTTGCGGTGGCTTCATTAGCACCTCATTCTGCGTCTGTGGATTTAAGTTTGGATTTTGGACATTATTATTCTGTACAAGTTTACACTCGTTTTTCCAATCCCCCAATGTTCCGCACCCATGACAGGGAAACTTTTTCTTTGACTCTTCTTTGCTCATTCGCCCTCTTGGTTTGCCCCCACTACCTTCTCCTCGTCCTTCTCATTTTCCTTGATTTTTTTCCTGATCACTGAGTTGGAGTTCTTGTTGTTCTGCTAATTTTACTTGGGCCCACATTACCTTTTCTTCCAATTTCTTTCATCTGTTATCCATTTCACCCCCACAGTATTTTGCATACTTGAGGATTTCATCAATAGGCTTTGCCTGCCAACATAACGTATGCTCTTTAATCATTTGGGATATGTCTGACCTTAACCCAGACACAAAACGATATATAAAATGTCATGTCTTTGTTATCAATGTTTTCCAACCCACTGTACTGTTTGAATACCTGTAAAAGGCATTGATAATATGCATGTATAGACTCATCTTTCTCTTGGCTTGTTCTATCTATTTTAATCCAATCGGTTTCCTTTGGGGGGACCTTTCCCTTCAAATAAGTTATTACTTGGTGATATTTTTTCATTACATCATCTGATGGGGCTCCTGTTTTTGCTTCTCGTGGGTATTCATCATTAGGCCAATCTACTGAAATTGTACATTCTGTCCATAAGTCAGCAGGAATAACTATGTCAAACAAACCATCCAAATCTTTTAGTAACACTTTTGAAACCTTCACAAACCTTTCAACTTGCCTGTACCATTCCAATGGTTTTTCTCTAAGCTTTGGGAAATCATTTGTAAATGACAAAATATCCTGTCTGGACCATGGGGCATGTACATAACCTCCTCCAGGAACTTCTCTCATTGGGCAAACCTCTCAACCTTTTCTGTTTCTTTCATACGTACTACGATGTCGTTCGAAGTGCTTGCGAGTGATACTTCTGCATATGAATAACAATTCTTCTCCACTGAAATAATTTAATCTCTCTAGCCCCACATTCCCTGCTATCATTTCTTCCAATTGTACCCTTAATTTAAAGATATCTGATACCTTTGGCTGTGATTTTGGCTTTTCTGTGTCTCGTGTCCATCTCTTTTTTTCTTCATGGGCTACTACAGTGGCACTCCTCGTTCCTGTGGATGTTTCAATCTGAACCTCTTTTTAAGCATCCAGGGGTAACTTTTCTGAATGAATCATTTATTGGCTCTCTTATAGGCAAATCCATTAAAGAAATCACTGACTCACACTCACTTGCCTGGTCATCAATTATTATATTTTCTTTTCTGGTTTGCGTGATGGGAGTAGTCAGAACAGGAGTTTTAGGACCAATTTGCTTATCCACATATATAGGAACTACAGGACCTATAGTCACTGGGATCGTTAATGCTTCAGGGCTTGTATTCAATTGAGTTATTTTCTGAATTAGCTCACTTCTGTTTTTATTTATTGCGACTTTCTTTCTCTTGCAACACCTTCTCTATATTAGTATCTGAAAGAAACACGTTAGTGTTAGATTCCTTACCTTAGAATATCCCCAGGCGTCAGTCTGGATCCGGAAACTTTTGCGTAGCAGTACCCCTGCGCGTCGGTAGGCGTCGTCTGCAGGCGTCCCCTGCGGCTCCGCGTTCGGCGTCGTGCGCCGTGATGACGTCGCTGGAGTATATAGACGCCGCCTCCGCGCGCTGACGTCAGTTCTTCTTTTTTCCGCGCCAGTAAGCGCAGATCCGAAGAGCAGTACTCGGGTCTTTTGGCCAACTTTGTTAAAACTTCTAATCTCTTTTTGGTGCCTGGTAGGATGCCCGGTTTCAAGAATTGTGACGGTTGTGACCGCATGATGTCGGTCACGGACCATCACCGACTCTGTCTGCGGTGTCTGTGCCCCGACCACGACGTGGACGCCTGCGTCGACTGCCGGGCTCTCACTAACAAGGCTAGACGGGAGCGGTCCCGCAAGCTGCTTGACCTCCGGGTGTCGGCCCCGCGTCGGGAGCGGTCCCGGTCCGGCCGGAGGTCCAGGGAGCGTTCGAGGGAGCGGTCGCGGAGCCGCGCCGAGCGCTCCGGAAGTCGTCACCATTCGTCGGGCTCTTCAGGTAAGAAACACAAGAAGTCGGGGCGTCGTCATCGTACCCCCGACTCCCCCTGACGCTCGCGCGACGCGGCCGGGGGTTCGGGTGACCCCAACCCCGCGGCTCCGCGAGAGTCGCCGGCGCGGCCTGCCCCATACCCTCCGGTCCCTGGGCAAGGTGCGACGCCTGAGGAGATTGAAGCGTTCCTCATGGCCATGAGGGCGCTCAGTTCTCCGACGGGGCCTACGGCGCCTTCGGGCCCAGTGCTAGCGTCTGGGGGTCGGGTGTCCCGGACTCAACGCCATCGGGTGCTCCGGCCCCGTTGCCGCCGACGTCTCCGACCCCGGCGCCGCAGGGGCCTTCGGGGTCGACGCCGGCTGGCCATCCGGCCGGGCCGGCGCCGATTCCATCGGGGTTACCCCCAACGCCGTCCCCGCGCGGGGCCGGTTCTCCTGTGCCGGCTTCGGGCGGCGCCGTCCCCATACCCTCCCCGAATCCGAACGCGGAGTCGGACCGACGTCGCTCGACGCCGGGCTCGACGCCGATGGGGCCTGTGAACCCCGAGGAGCCGGTCTACATCGTTGACTCCGAGTATGGAGATGATGAAGAGTATGGGGAAGGTTGGGAGGGGTCCGAGGACCCTCTGTCATGAGAGTGCCAGTATGACCCGGACTGGACCGGTGATTTGGGGGATGCCAGTGGTCTGGACGACTCTCCTAACCCTGGTTTTGTCTCTCCTCCTTCCGTGGCGTCGGAGGAGGGAGCTGCATATTCAGTGGTGCTGATGAGGGCTGCCAAGGCCTTACACCTTGAGCTCCCCGTCGCGGCCGTGAGGCCTAACATCCTCACTGAGGTCTTCAAACCGCAGTCATGCCCACAGGAGCCACTGCTGCCGTTTAACGAAGCCTTGTCAGATGTTCATTTGGGCACGTGGTCCAGGCCCGCTTCAGGTTCGCCTGTTGATCGGAACGTGGCCAGACGCCACCGTCCTTGTCCGGACGACCCCAAATTCCTGTCCACCCATCCCACCCCCGAGAGTCTGGTGATCCAGGCCTCTACCTCCCAGACCGCATTCCCGTCGGCCCCGCCCGATCGGGAATCCAAGAGTTATGACCAGTATGGCAAGAAGGTCTTCTCGTCCCTGAGTTTGGGACTGCGGTCTTGCAACACCGCTTGCCTCTTGGGCCGCTACACCCATTCTGTGTGGGATACGGTCGCGGAACTGCTGCCAGAATGCCCCTTGGAGGTGAGGGCAAAACTCGGCAAGGCTGTGGCTGAGGGCCGAGACGCAGCTAAGTATTCTATACGGTGTGGTCTTGGTACGACCGACTCGCTAGGCAGAGCGATGTCCACGACGGTGGCGATTCGTCGCCACGCCTGGCTGAGATCCGCCAACTTTTCAGCAGATGTCCAGAATGCCTTGATGGACATGCCGTTCGATGGCTGTCGCCTGTTTGGTGACAAGGCGGACCACGCGCTGGAACGCTTCAAGGACTCTAGGGTCACGGCCAAGTCCTTGGGTCTCTCGACCCAGCGCCAGCAAACTGGTTCGTTTCGCTCCTTTCGTGGCCAAGGAAGGGGCGTCCCCACACGTGCTGCCAGCCACGCGCCGCAACAATCCTTTCAACGCGGTGGCGGCCGTGGAAACCGCCGTGGCGGCGGTCGGGGTCAACGGCGGGGTCAGGCCACACCTCCCCCCGCAGCATCTGCCTCCAAATCCTCCTAGTCCGTGCTTTCGACCCCATGTGACGCCAGTGGGTGGCAGGGTTCGCCATCACCACGCTCACTGGCGCACAATTAAGTCGGACAGGTTGGTGCTGCAACTCGTCCGAAGGGGCTACTCCCTCCCCTTCGAGACCACTCCTCCAGCCATGCCACCGCAGAACCACTGTGTGTCGGGGGACCACTTGACGCCTCTGCAGGAGGAAGTTACGGCCCTCTTGGCCAAGGGGGCCATCGAGCGCGTTCCTGGGCCAGAAGTAGGACGTGGTTGCTATTCCCACTACTTTCTGGTACCCAAGAAGGACAAAGGGGACCTACGTCCTATCTTGGATCTAAGGAACAACAACGGCTTCCTCCGGAAGGAGAAGTTCAAGATGTTGACGTTAGCTCAGGTCTTGGCTGCTCTAGACCCGCAAGACTGGATGGTAGCGTTGGACTTGCAGGATGCGTATTTTCACATCCCCGTCCTGCCGGCCCACCGGCGTTACCTGCGGTTCACGGTAGGCCAGGAGCACTTTCAGTTTATCGTGCTCCCCTTCGGCCTTACCAGCGCCCCACGGGTATTCACAAAGGTGATGGCGGTGGTCGCAGCCCATCTGCGCAGGTTAGGGGTTTCAGTCTTCCCCTACCTAGACGACTGGTTGTTGAAGGCGGGCTCGCCCCAGACAGTCGTCCACCACCTTCAGATGACGGCAGACCTCTTGCACGACCTGGGGTTCTCCATCAATGTGCCGAAATCACACATGTGTCCCTCTCAAAAGCTCCTTTTCATCGGAGCGGTTCTGGACTCGGCGCAGTTTCGGGTTTATCCTCCGGAACGGCGGGTCCGGGATATTCAGGCTTTGATTCCCATCTTTCAGCCGCTATCCCGGGTTTCGGTCAGGTTGACGCTGCGGCTGCTGGGACTGATGGCTTCCTGCATCCTTCTGGTGCATCACGCCCGGTGGCGGATGCGGGCTCTGCAGTGGGACCTGAAGTTTCAGTGGGCCCAACATCAGGGCAACTTGTCCAACCACGTCTTGATCTCGGAGGGCTTACGGACCGCGATTGGGTCAGTGGCAGATCCCTCTCCCTTCCCCAACCGGAGCACATTGTCGTGACGGACGCGTCCCTCCAGGGCTGGGGTGGCCACTTGGGAGAGGCAGAGATCAGAGGCATCTGGTCTCCGGCGGAGTCCCTGCTCCATATCAACCTGTTGGAGCTACGGGCGATTCGTCTAGCACTGAAGGCATTCCTCCCCTTTGTCAACGTGAGTGTAGTGCAAGTGTTCACCGACAACACCACCGCCATGTGGTACTGCAACAAACAGGGCGGAGTGGGGTCGTGGACCCTTTGCCAGGAGGCTCTGCGCCTCTGGCAGTGGCTGGAACGTCAGGGCGTGACTTTGACGGTTCAACACCTGGCAGGTTCTCTGAACGCCAGGGCGGACGAACTCAGCCGTCGGTGCTCGATGGATCACGAATGGCGTCGGAACTCGGACGTGGCGCAAGGCCTCTTTCTGCAATGGGGAGAGCCTTGGTTAGATCTATTCGCCACAGAAGAGAACGCGCAATGTCATCAGTTCTGCGCGTTGGAGTTTCCAAGACGGCACTCGCACGGCGGCGCCTTTCGGCGCAAGTGGAGTTGCGGTCTGTTATACGCCTTTCCGCCTATACCACTTCTGCCCAGAGTGCTGAAGAAGATCAGGCGCGACCGGGCCCAAGTTATCCTTGTGGCTCCGGACTGGGCTCGAAGGTACTGGTATCCCGAGCTACTCAGCATGTCAGTCGGTCCCCTGATCCGCCTGCCCCTTCAGGAGGACCTTCTGTCGCAGCAGCAGGGGACGGTCCTCCACCCGAACCTGTCCAGTCTCCACCTCCATGCTTGGAGATTGAGCGGCGGCAGTTGAGGCCATTTGACTTGCCTCCTGAAGTCTGTGATGTCATTCTGGCAGCCAGGCGTCCCTCCACAAAGTCGGTATACGCCTGTCGGTGGAACAGATTTGTGGCATGGTGCACAGCAAAGGCTGTGGATCCTCTTTCTGCCCCTCTTTCCGAGGTTCTTCTTTTTCTTCTCTCTCTTGCCCCGCAGGGCTCTGCTCTGGGCACTATCAAGGGCTACCTTTCGGCCCTTTCGGCCTTTCTACGGCTTCCTGATCAGCCTTCTTTGTTCAAGTCCCCAATTGTAACGAGATTCTTGAAGGGCATCACACACATGTATCCACCTGTTCCGTTTGTGATGCCTCAGTGGAACTTGAACCTGGTTCTAACCTTTTTGATGTGTGCTCCCTTTGAGCCCCTTCATTCTTGTCCTCTCCGTCTCCTGACTTTAAAGACGGCTTTCCTGGTTGCCATCACCTCTGCCAGGAGAGTGAGTGAGCTCCAGGCTCTTTCTGTCCAACCCCCTTTCATGTCCATTCATCCTGACAAGGTGGTTCTAAGGACTAGGCATTCTTTCCTGCCCAAAGTAGTTTCTGCTTTTCACATCGGGCAGTCCATCACTCTCCCCTCCTTCTTCCTGCCTCCGCATCCTTCAAAGGATGAAGAGCGGCTCCATCGTCTGGACCCAAAACGTGCGCTTTCATTTTATATGGATCGCACACGCCAGTTCCGGGTGGATGACCAACTGTTTGTTGGCTACGTGGGTGCGAAGAAGGGACGGGCGGTGTGTAAGCGAACCATCTCTCGGTGGGTCGTTCTGTGCATCAAAGCGTGCTACTCTTTGGCTCGGAAGGAGCCTCCTGTTGGGCTGAGGGCCCATTCCACTCGGGCCACGGCGGCTACTACTGCCCTGGGCCGGGGAGTCCCTTTGCAGGACATTTGCCAGGCGGCTACGTGGGCCTCGCTGCACACCTTTGCGAGGCACTACTGCCTGGACAGTCAAGTCCGGAGGGATGGCTTCTTTGGCCGTTCTGTCCTCCAGGACTTTCTGGTGTAGGAATGTATTAGTTCGCAGACCCACCACCGGGGTTGGTATTGCTGGGGTATCTATTCTAAGGTAAGGAATCTAACACTAACGTGTTTCTTTCAGATGAACAAGTTACTTACCTTCGGTAACGATATATCTGTAAGAAACATTAGTTAGTGTTAGATTCCTTACCGAACCACCCATCCTCCCCGTTCTGCGAACTGATACCTAGGGTTAAGGACATCCCTTTCAGGGCCCTAGTTTCAAATGGCACCAGTGTTGGTTTTCTCATGGCTCTGCGTTTTCTGGCGCGGAAAAGCTGTGTACAAAGAACTGACGTCAGCGCGCGGAGGCGGCGTCTATATACTCCAGCGACGTCATCACGACGCCGACGACGAACGCGGAGCCGCAGGGGACGCCTGCAGACGACGCCTGCAGACGACGCCTACCGACGCGCAGGGGTACTGCTACGCAAAAGTTTCCGGATCCAGACTGACGCCTGGGGATATTCTAAGGTAAGGAATCTAACACTAACTAATGTTTCTTACAGATATATCGTTACCGAAGGTAAGTAACTTGTTCTTCATGTACAATCTGAGGAACCAAGGGAGTTTTTAGAAACGGGGCACTGGGGGTAATTCTATTTGTTTCTTCCTGGTAAGGTGGAGGATTTTTCATTAAAAAGTCTTCAAGATAATCATCCTCAGAATCTCCACTACCAGTCATTAAGTGCTTTGTCTTCTTTGTACATTTACTTTCTGTCATTTCTTCTGTGGTCAGTACAGGATATAACCCTTCTACTACCACGGCCTGTCTCCATTGCTTCATCTGTTTTTCTCTAGTTTCTCAGGGGAATTTAGGATAAAATGTACTCAAATTACTGTCACATGGATGTTTGTCTTGTTCAAAAGTCTTAGTCTCCCATTCTTCTAAAGCTTCGTACCTAGTTAATCTAGGCCTTAGTTCTAATTCATTCATGCGAGTTCGTAAATTGTGCAATATTCTACCATTAAATGTTCCGTACTCTAGGAATGCTAATATTCCATCATATTTTGTGTATTCTATCCAATTTTCTAACTATACAATTGTGGTAGCCTCTTTCTATCATCATATATGATGCAGGTGTATTCGGAGGAGCAATAATAATTCCTTCTTTAGTTTTTATGGGCTTATCCTTCTTAAAATAATTCTTAATTTTCTGCATAAATGACATTTTTCGCTTCGCTCCGTACATGATTTTTAGTTTTCCTCTAATATACGGCTCGTGAGCAAAACCTATAAATCTTCTATCTGGACGGAGTCTTATTATGGTTGGATCAGGGTTCCACATATAATCTCTACTATCTATTAACACTGCAAATCCTATTTTGGCAAATAATCGATTGTTTTATTTTACTTTTAAATGCTTCTCCAGTTCCAGCGCGTCTCTTATTCTAATGACCAATCAACATTTGATTTACAGAAACACTTTAAACAATGCTTGCATGGCTTTTCTGTGACGTGTGTTTTTGCTCTGTGCACTCACCCCTCCTTTACAATTTTACCTCTGCTACACGCCTGCTGGTTCTACCAATCCCGGTGCGGTTCTCAGTGACGTCTGTGCAGCACCCGCAACTGACCTCTCCTTTGCAAGGTAACAGGACAACTCAATTTCTTTTAATTTTACTTACGCATTTCATTAATTAACAACATAAAAACATTTGCATCTGTGCCCGATTGACTAAAATGAAAGAATAATCAATTCCTTTCACGGCGAGTAAAACGTTTCCGTCTACCCTTCACACACTACGAGTAAAACCTCTTCTGCTTACCCTTCACTCGAGCATCGAAGGACCTGCTTCTCTTTTAGACTTACCCTTTCTAGGTGATACAAGACCAAAATTTTACCAGCCAAAGACCAACATTTTTTTTTTGCTATCAATCACTCTCACTTTTACACAAGGAAATAATCCCTAACTAGTGCTTCAAGTTTAACCTCACTTTCCACACTTATTTCATCAAGGTAAGTAACCTCACTGCAGTGTGGCTTCCATTTACCACCTGCTATTCAATATCCCCGGGGAATTCTGGACAACGAATAACAATACAAATGGGTTTGGTTAATTACATAAATCAATAATATATACAAATTACTGCTAACTACCTATCTTAACTAAACCCTAACCATCATTCTGCTACCAAGAACTTACTGATGGCGCGAGATTATCAGCTTGGTTTACTCATATCACAACATACTCACCTGGGCCCATAAAATACACCGGTAATCTATTTGGCGCCGATCAGGAATTATTTACCGTATAATGACTTCTACCTGCACCCCATAACTTACCAATTCATTGTTGCTGCGGATTTGTTATTCAGGTTAATGGATCAAGTAGTTAGAATAATAGGTATGACTAAACAATTTACCTTATTTCATTAAATGACCACAGACTCGGGAAAGTTTCAAAACCTTTATCTATGCAATATTTTGTGAGTCAAATGCCGATACAAACTAATAAAAGTTTCTCAAGAATAAAAATAATGATCAAAGCAAAAATCTTTAGAGACGTAGTTACATTTCTAGACATTGGTACCTGGGAAGGGTAAAAAAGGGCAGACAGTACAAGGACATACCACACAGATTTATATTTACCTGGAATGGTGCGAGGACCAACCCTGGCCTTGGGCTGGAAAGAAAGGGCTCCAGACTAGACAGGAGCCAACAGGTCAGGACAGGTAACCTCTTCTAAGTGCAACGCCAGCGTTACACCCCTTTCTGATGCTACTCTCGGACCCGATTGATTGGATTGATTATTCTCCTTCAGCAATTTCCTGATTCTTCTGTCAGAGTGCTCGACCAGTCCTCTGCTCTCGATTCTTCCACGATCTCCTTCAGCATACGTTCGGGCAGTGATAGGTCTGTGACAAGTCGGACAATCCAACTGATTGAGCCTACGTTAGTTATAACAATTTCCAGGGCATGTACCACCCCCCAATGTTTCAATATTTGTGTATTTCCTTCATTTGATTGGACAGTGGGACGGGTAAAGGTCATCGCACCATACTAGTATGAAGTCACTTTTCTTAAGTTCATTTGTTCTATGTTTCCACCCATCATTTTATTTCCACCCAGCAACATTCACATCATTTCATATACAATGTATACATTTCTTTGGGTTAAAAGGTAATGTTCTCAGGCGCATCGCTGGTGAGATGAAACTTTGGCACCCTTTCAATGACTTTGGTTGAGGTCTATAAGCCAAGCAAATCGCTGGCAAAAAACTGGCAGGATTGTCTCTGTCAGTTGGTGCCCAAGTCACCATGTAACAATGTATAAAGAAGTAGAGAAGAAAAAAAAATATGGTCCGTTCCTTCGGGTTCGGAGGAACTGCTCCAGACCTGAGGATTTTAAGACTCATGCCAATAACCTGTCCTCGCAACTTTTGGAGAGGCATTATCCCAGGCCACTAATTAAACGGTCTCTGAAGCGAGCACGTAATAATAATCGAGAGGCGCTTTTAGAACTACCTATGCCCAAACCTCCCAGTGAAAGACTTACACTTGTGAGCACATTCAACACTAAAAGCAATTGCCTACAGAAAATTATCAAGAAACACTGGCGCATTCTTAACCATGGCAATGATAAGATAGCATTACCTCTTTTTGCTTTTAAAAGATCAAACAGCATTAGGGATCGCCTAATACACACGCGCCCCAAAGAAAGGCCTAAAAGAATCTTGGGCACTTTGTGGGATTTACCTCCAGCAGTTGGCCACCATCCATGTGGGAACTGCTCTGTCTGCCCACAAACAACACACTCTACTGAGATAGATATAGGTACTGACAGGCCCTGGAGACAAAACCACTTCACTAATTGCAACAGCGAGAACCTCATTTATCTATTGACCTGCCCTTGCTCCTGTAAATATGTAGGAATGACTACCCGCAAGGTGCGAGTGCGTATGCTTGAGCATAAGAGCTCGTTCCGCTGCAAAAAATCAATGACACAATTGACAAGACACTTCCTCGAGAAACAACATGGGGAGTCTGATTTTACATGGACGGTTTTGGAAAAACCCTTTGTACCCTCACATGTGAAGAATGTTGCCAAATACTTGTTCCAGAGAGAAAAAAGATGGGTCTTCAAACTCTCCGCAGATACCATGGGACTTAATGACCAGATACCCTGGCATTCCCTGTAGGCTCCTCTATGTATGAACACATTAACTCAGCATATGGGTCACTATTGTGGCTCTCGCAAAATTTTTGTGCATTTGTTCCAACCCGATTTACACTATGTTAGTCTTACTCGTGGCCATTCAAGTGCCCTGGTATTGATTTGCCTGCTTAACGGCCTTGATTTTGACCAAGTATAGATTTTTTGCACATTCAATCCTATGGGAGCTATTAAACTATTACAGACCTGTTGAGAACTACTATAATGGCCGTTTTGAGGTCATTCTGTAGTTCTTGTGCTGTCCTGGTCTCCCATCTTTCTACTACCAACCCTTCTGGTAATTGTATTAGCATTTATGCTTCATAGTGAACATCATTTGCTGTCATTTGATTTGTAACAGCCTTTCCTTTTGCTGCTGATGCTCTAACAACATCAGTTTAGACATTACGAACACTCGCGCCGCTGGAACTACAAAAATGGACGCTCTGACGTCATTTTGTAGTTCCGCAGATGGATATGGGCGCTCGACGCTCACAGGGTAGGGCAGAGGGTCACGCAGAGTCTACAACTCGAGTAGGCATCCTCGTGTAAGTTTCTGCCGCAATTTTGATAGCGCTGGGTTATATGGCAAGAAATACCCTTTACCACTAACTTTGAACAGAGTTTCGATGCTTATTAAAGACTTGCACAACTAATTTCGAAACGAAGGAAAAGTAGTTCCTCAATATGTAACACCACACCTTCTCCACTTCGGTGCCTCCCCCAAGCCTCAGGCGAGTTTGGTGGCACTGACGGAGAGGTAAGTTCAGTACCTGTTGTCTGTGGTTTGTCTATGAGCTGGGTAATCTTGCACAAATAGGGATTACTATGCAGGACCATACATTTCTTCCTGCCATTTTTGATAATTCAGGGGCTTCTATTTAGATCGTTTGGAGGTCCTAATGGTAGATTTTATAGCATGCCAGTCATTTATTCTACACCTCTGTGAGACTTTATGACTCTTTCCACTCAGCAGCCATTATTTAGTTCATTGCGTACTGCCTTATAGCGGAATACATATTATTCCTATGAGAAGGTATTTATGATAAACATGACATTGTCATTACTTTACATTTGTCCAATGGGTACCTGCCGTATGCCTAGGATGTTACTCCATCTTTAAGTCTATAGGTGGACAGATGTGATGCTTTGCCACAGGGTATGTAATTAGACATTTTAGACTCTATATGAAACATTGAGTTTTGATGCCTTTCCCTGTCCGAATCTATCTGTTCCACAGTGCGGGGCCTCGTATACCTGAGCACGGTCCAGGTGAGGTGAGGTCCAGTCCCCTGTCATGTTGGGTGAGCAAATTTATAACTTCATTACATATTGTTTTTTAAATAGTTTTTCATGAATGTAAGAGAAGAAAAGAGCTCGAGTGGGATAAGCTCTGTTACTAATATGAGTGTAACATATATGTTTTTTAGATCGCGTTGAGCACCTACTGACAAGGAGGATGAGTAATTAACTGTAGGTACAGGTTGTATCGTCCCTACTCTTATACTCTTGTTCACTGATTTGTCATATACATTTTTGTTTTCTAACACAGATAACAGTAGCAACCCTTTAGAGCAGTGGCCCTGACGAATGCCAAGGGACGTGTTGCCCGGTAGGCGGAAACATGTTGGCCCTAATTGCGACAGTCATTTGTTCCATACTGTTGTTTGCGCTGTTCCTATCTCTTAACTAGGGGATGTGCCTGGTTTCTATTAAAGTATCTGTTTCAGACATATCACCCTATTTTAATACTCACCACTCTTTTGTATGTTGCACTGTTTTTCACCACTTCCTACTGACCGTCACAATCTGACCACCGATTGGAGGTACACTGTGGACCGTATCCAGTACTTATTATGACTGTGTGGCATATGGTCTAGATGATCTATGGACCCGCCAGGTCACAGTGTGGACGACCAAGTGATAGGACTGATCATTTGGTTTGTTTGATGGTCATCCACAACATACACATGTATTGGATTTGGTTTGATCAGTTCTCTAATTGATAATTAGATATCACTGCTCCCCATTTTTTCTTCTCTACTTCTTTATACATTGTTACATGGTGACTTGGGCACCAACTGACATAGAGACAATCCTGCCAGTTTTTTGCCAGCGATTTGCTTGGCTTATAGACCTCCTAGGTTCTTGTGTGTTATTCAATTGCTGTTACTGGGGAAGTGAACCAGTAGTAGGTCTTTAAACTGCTTCCCTTTGACCCCATTCTCCCTGTATGTTTTTGATTGGTTGAGGTCTTGCAGTATTCCAGCACATGCGCATTCAAAACTTCAAGATGGCGATACCAGTCACTCTTCAAGCCCAAATACGAGCTAATAGTAAAATTAAAGAAAAACATATTCGAATATGAAAATAAATGAATGCACTGTATACCACTTATTTCTACTCTATTCCCATTTATTTATATTATCTATTGCATTAGCAGTTAAGCAAAACACACAAGGTTTAGTTTCAGCAGAACCTTCCTACCTCGAGTGAAATCACACCCGACCACTGTGCACTGTTGCAGGAATTGGTTTTCCAATTTTATTGATTCAAACCAAATTTTATCTCCTCTTTATAGTATTTCAAAAACAGTGCTTCAAAAGAAAACTTAATGCAGCTAATTCAAATACTTTGTAATACATCTTATTTTAAACACACATTGTTTCACATGAATAACATATTCGTTTTCCAATCATGAGCGATTATCAGACAGCAATTGAAATTTACAAAGCAGGAAAGCTATTTTTCAAACATAAACATTATGTCCGGTTTCCATGAATACCCAATTCATTTCGAGTCTAGAGGTGACTCTTCTTCGGGGGCCTGAAATCTAAACAAATAAAAATCTCTTTATAATCTGGTTGTCGAACATGCGTGGGGCCACATAATTTACTAATGGAAAATCCATGTTTGACGTTATGCACCAGAACACTAAAATAGTTATAAAAAAGAAAGAGAAAGACCCTCCACCTTGTACCAAGTGTTCCCAAGTGTAAATCACAGCTGGACTATGAATGAGGCTTACCCTCCTGTTCAGGTGATTGCAACTTTATCTGAAATCTGAAAGTATACATTAACACGTTTAAAGTCACCCTCTCCTCGAGGCTCCCTCATGCGCTATGATATACGAACAATGCCGAAACTCACCCCAGATTAATGTGCCTTCATCTGCTCATACAGCCGCTTTAACTCAATTCACTGCTGAAGAGCAAAAAACAAAGTGACCTTAGTATGACAAATCCAACACCATTTCCATCCAAAAAACCGTAACGTTGCTTTTTCGCTGCACATACCTTGACAAAAACTCAGCGACTTCCTGCAAAGATTACAAGGCTCCGCTCGCTCAAAAACGACTACTTTCTAGTCACAAACATCCGCCATTTTTACGTGGTCTCCGGGAACCCAATCAACCAATCCGGACCACGTGTGTCCTAGCCACGTCATCAAAGAACTAAAACGCTGACCCTGCTATGTCGTGTATTGCTGACAAACACAAACCTTCCGTACCACGTGGTCGACCTCCAAAAAGCAACCAATCACAACCCATCTCAATCCCTCTGCTGGAGAAAAGCACGCTGAAACGATAACCCGTGAAATTTAAACGGCGCTGTGAACAGTCCCTAGGTGGTTGTGTAACCAATGCGAAAGAGAATATTCTATGCCCAAACAAAAGACTGGTTAAAATAAAGTGCATCAAAAATAGGTGCAAAAAACGTCTTAATAAACATTATAACACTTCTTGCTATCAAAACCAGAGCTTCACACATTTTTGCATGGTGCAAAATCAATTTATACATTCCTTCATCATAAAAAGCATGAAAAATCTACTTTTTCATTCAAACCCTTTGAATCCTGAGTTTCTAAGCTTTTTATCCAATAGATTTCTCTCTGTAGGAGGGATCTGGTGAGATCCATCCCTTCGTGCTGTTGTATTTTTTCTAGTACTGAAAACTGTAGTTGGACTATGCTGTGTTTTGCCTCCATCCAATGAACCACTAAGGAGCTTTTCGTGTTCTGGTTTCTTATTGTACTTTTGTGTTCAGAAATTCTCAAAATAGTTTTTGTTCTGACTTACCAACATAGTTTCCCGTATGGGCACTTTATGTAGTAAATCAGAACGCTGGAATTGCAATCTGAACTGTAAAATAATGGAACTGTTTTCCCTGTTTGTGGATGATTTAAAGAAGCCCCCACTATAACATTATTACAATGTACATAGTTTGCATGACATCTCTTTGTAAGTTGATGTTTGTTTTTGCTTCAATTGGGTTTTTACAATCTCTTTCAAATTTTTCGATCTGGTGTATGCGAAAATTGGTTTTTTATCAAAAATACCATGAAAATCACCCTCGTTTTGAAGAAGTTCCCAATGTCGATTGACTGTTTTTTATTTTTTGCCAACTTGTTGAAAATTTTGAAACAAAAACATGTCTCTCAATTGATTTTTTTTTCTGCTTCAACAAATTTTGCTTCACAAGCCTTATGCATTCCCTTGTTTTGGTCAGTGTTTCATTGGGATACCCTCTTTCAATATATTTTCTCTGAATATCCAGATGTTTTTCAAGATCTTTAGTGTTGGAACAAATTCTTTAAATCCGCATAAATTGTGAGAAAGGTAAATTATTTTTGAGATTTTGGGGGTGAAAACTTTGAAACCGCAAAGCATTGTTTACATCAGTATCTTTGCGGAAAACATTCTGTCTGTAAACCAGTTTCTTCGAGCCGTATAGCCACATCCAAAAATGAAATCCAGGTGTCAATGTTGGTTAAGTATGGCTTGTTTATCTTCCAGCAGTTGTCTGTCTGAGTCCCAAATCACAAAAATGTCATCAATAAACCTGCAGTATAAAACTGCATGATTCCTCCAATTTTTGTCTGTGTATATATGGTCTGACTCATACTTGACCATGAAGGTGTTAGCATATGCAGGAGCCCCTGCAAAACCCATTGATGATCCGTTTTTTTGCAAGAAAAACCTTTCTTCCCATTGGAAGTAGCTATGATATAAACAAAAATGAAGAATCTCTAAAATAAAAACTTTATCTGCTCTTATGGTTAGTTGGCACAACAAGGCCCATTCTACAGCTTCCAGACCTGCCTGGTGAGGTATAGAAGTATACATAGATTTAACATCTATGGTGCATAGCAGCATCTTGCTGTCTGTTGAAGTAGTCTGAAGTTTTAGTAAAATATCAGTGGTGTCTTTTACATATGAAGGCCACTGTTGAACGAAAGGTTGAAGAAACTGATCTATATAGTGCCCAAGGCGTTCAAAGATGGTACCACACCCTGTCACTATCGGTCTCATTGGAGGATTATTTAAATCCTTATGAATGTTTGGGAGTAATAGACCTAGGGTCAAGTGGGGGAAATTGGTGGCAACTCGAGATGCACTACCTAAATTATACAGTGCAATTCTACCCCTTCTTACGAAGGTCAGTGATCTAATAGCCTCCCCCCCGCACCAGACTTTAATGGTAATATTCAGAGTGTGCACCAGGATTTAGTAGACTGTTTAGCAGAGCATTTTAATCCGCTTAGCTCTAGCAGGAAGAGTAGGGTGCCTGTATCTTCTTGGTACAATGCCCTATGCAGGAAGGCAAAAACTGAGCTTATTGGGGCTATAAAGGATGGTAGAAATTAACCAAAAATCCGCTCATTAAGAATGATATACAAAGAAACAATGAATCAGGCCAAGAAAGAGTGGGACATGGAAAGATGGCATGACCTCCCTTGATCCCTAGACTCAAAAGATGCGCGCAGATTCTGGGCAATAGTCAGCACAGGGTGTGGTGAGCCTAGTTCTGCGATTGAACCCAATATTGAGGCGGGGTCTGGGAACTCCACTTTAAGACCCTATATGCAGCAGTTCCAAGTGTAAAAAGCTCACATGTATATACACCATCAGTTATTGAGCTAGATGAGCTGGAATTTACACTGGAGGAGGTTTATATTGCCATAGGGAAGTTGGCCACGGGAAAAGCACCCGGTTTAGACAAATTACCCGGTGACCTGTTTAAGGATCAACCGAGGATTCGGGCCCCTTAACCTGTATACCCTCTTTAATGCAGTCTTGGGAGGCATGGAGGTGCCGGGTACTTGGCTGGGAACAGAGATTGTCCCAATTTTTACGAAGGGCTCTCCTCTGCTCCCAGTCAACTACAGGCCCATCAGCCTCATCGACGTCCCCCACAAAATCTTCTCATGACTGATTTTAGATCGACTGCAGGAGTGGATGGAGGATCATGACATCCACAGTCCCTATCAGGCCGGATTTAGGAGGAAAACATCCACCATGGACCAGATTTTCCGTCTTATTTTACTATACTGGAAGATGGTAACAGTAGAGGGTGGCAGCCTCTACATGGTGTTTGTGGACCTCCGGTCCGCGTTTGATTTGGTACCCAGGGGGAAACTGTGGGCTGTGCTCCTGGATATGGGAGTACCACATGCAATATTGGGGGTCTTGATGAGGTTGCATGCGCGGAACTTCGCACAGGTTAGATGCGGGAGGAATGGGGTGTTGTCTTCCAGGTTTCCAGTGTGCAGGGGGGGTCAGGCAGGGGTGTGTTTTGGCACCGACCCTCTTCTGCCTCTATGTGAATGGCGTAATATCGCACCTGGATGCGGTCCCCAACAACGACGCACCCAGATTATCCAGTATTATGGTTATCTTTCATAGATTCACATGCCTGAATCATTCCCCGTCGTCGGGGTGGGAGTCCCCGGTATATAAAATAGTAATGTCCTAAAGACATATATATATACTAATAGGCCAGAGGCCTCCCATTAGTAACCTATCTGAGACCTTTTGTAAAAAGGACCAAACTTTGGCCAGGAGCCAACCAGCTACTATCACCCTCTAGAACCTTCCTGGAAGGAGCCCTAGTCCCTCAGATTTTCTACCGCACGTCGTGCTAAGGGAGTCTCCACTGAGCTCTGCTCAGGTTTCGTTTTTTTTCTGGATTTTATCCATATTTTTCTCTTGCTGTTTACTCTTGTGAAGGAGGGCTAGAGTCTACTATGTCTACCACTCCTAAAAAAGGGCTTTTTAGACCTTGCGCCTCGTGTAAGAAGCTGAGACTGCATGTAGATGACAAACATGAAGACTGCCTCTACTGTCTCTACCCTGACCATTCTGCCAAGGACTGTAAGGTCTGTCGAACTTTCTCTGTCAAGACTCTTAAAGACAGAGAGGGACGCTTGCTTCTGTGGCTTCAGAGACTGAAGGACAAGGATCAAGCAGTCTCCTCAGGTGAGAGCGAGTGTTCCTTTAGGAGCTCACACTCCTCTTCCAAAGGGCCGAGATAGACTTCTCCAGGTCCGTCTAATATGCCTCCTCAAAAGAAGACGCCTAAGTCTTCAGAGGGCCGTCCGAAGACCATGGCAGTGAAGACTTCTCTTCAGGAAACTACATTCAAAAAGCCTGTACTAGTGTCTTCTGCCATGCCTGTGACAGCGTCGACAGTCACCATCTCTACGTCGACAGCGTCTGCCTTCACCGCCTTGACGACATCTACTTCATCTTCGTCGTCGTCTGGTAGGTCTATACCATCTGTTATTCCTGTCAAAAGACCGTTGACGACGCTTCCGTCGTCGACAGCTCCATCGTCGCCGAAGCCTTCGTCGTCGACGAAAGTCCCTTCGTCGATGACCACCTCGTCGACGAGGCCATCGACGACGAAGCCATCGACGTCGACGACAAGACCATCGACGACAAGACCATCGACGAAGACGCCAACACTGCCGTCGCCGAAGAAAACACTGTTGACGCCGATACCGTCTACGACATCGTCGTCGGAGAAGACAACAGAGAAGTCTGCAGTGGCCTTCAATTTCTCACTGTCGACGCCCACCCCGTCGACTGGCCCGTCGACGGCAGGCTCTCCCAAGATAAAGTGTATTTATACACACTTCAAAATGTCAACGCATACCCTGATGCCAGAAGCGACGTCTCCTAGCAGAGTCCAACCACTGCTGCCGGCCAATCTACTGGAGACTGAGGACTATGATGATGGAGCCATGTTCCCAGTGGCAACAAGCCCATCACAACTACTTGTTAAGGTACATGAGAGTTCGGACAACGAAGACATGGATCAGGAAGACATTCCTTATCAAGAGGAATATCATTCGCTTCCTCCTTCACAGCCTATGGTGAGCCTCCCGGCTTCAATTGTCACAGACCTCCAATTTCTTATAGCGGACTACAAACAGCGGTTCCCACCTGCTCCGCCACTTCCAGTGGTGCCACCTCAAGCGGTATCAGCTGCCCCTCCTCCTCGCCATAAACCACCTCCACTGGTTATTACCCTAGATCCTGTGTCTCTGCCTCCGCAGCAATCTTCGGACGAAGAGGAAGCAGTGAAAGAGGAAGAGGAGGGTCAACAAGAAGAGGGAGAGATACAAGAGGACGAGTGGGACGAATACGTCCTCTCCCATCCAGCTTCCCCAGACCAGGCACAGGGGGACTCCCCTCCGGAGGACATCGGGGGGGTTTCACAATATTATAGAACGTGCAGCAGCGAGGTTCAAAATAGAAATGACCACACAACCTCAGGGCTGCTTCTTATACGACTTTAAGGAGCCATTCAAAAAGACAGTCCGGTCAATCCCAGTTATTGAACACATCTGGGACCAGGGATTAAAGATAATGCAAAACCCCTCATCTCTACTTCCAGTGCTGGCCAGACTTGATAATAAATACAAGGCCCCGGACAAGGCACCGGCATGTCTTACAGGCCATACTAAACCAGACTCTGTGATCACACAGGCCGCGCAGCGGAAATCCAACAATCCGGCTGCCGCACTGACTGCGCCTCCGGACAAGGATTATCGGCTTGGCTCCTGAGTTCAGAGAGTTCCAGGACCTAGATATCCCTCAGGACTGCAGGGTTGTCCTAGCCCGGGCCCGGGCTGACAGTACCAATAAGACATATTCCCTTAAGTGGAAGAGATTCTGTTTATGGTGTAAAGCTAACAAACTGCACCCGTTCTCGTCATCTCCGGAACAACTGCTGCCCTACCTGCTTCACCTAGCCAACTCGGGACTGGCCCATGCCTCAATCAAAGTCCATCTGGGAGCCATATCTCGATTCAGACGCTCTTCGTCTGGTGCTTCTCTATGGTCCAATAGACTGATCAAGCAGTTTCTAAAAGGATTATTCAGGACTTATCCTCCAGTGAGGCCTTTACCACCTACATGGCAGCTCAATCTTGTCCTGGCACAGTTGATGAAGCACCCCTTCGAGCCGATACATAAAGCGGATCTCAAATACTTGTCATGGAAAACAGCTCTCTTGCTGGCTCTCACGTCAGTAAGGAGGGTGAGTGAGCTACAGGCTTTCTGTATTCAGGACCCGTTCCTTCAGTTTAAACAGGACAGAGTCATTCTACGGACTAACCCCAAATTCATACCTAAGGTTCTGTCTCCTTTTCATCTGAATTAACCTATTGTCCTGAGATCTTTCTTCCCTAATCCATCCTCTACAGCAGAAAGATCTCTACATTCCTTAGATCTGAATAGATGTCTGAAATTCTACCTTCATAGAACAGAACAATTTCGCAAATCCAACCAATTGTTTAATTGCCTTCAGCAGGCCCAGGAAGGGCCAACCATTGACAAAGCAGAGCCTTTCAAGATGGATCTCTGCAGCTATCTCCTTCTGCCATCAACAGGCGGGTCATCCTCTGCCAGCCAAGGTTCGGGCTCATTCCACTAGAGCGGTTTCCACCTCCTTGGCGCTCTTTTCTGGGGTGCCCGTTGTCGACATTTGCAGAGCGGCGACATGGAAAACTCCACATACGTTCACCAAGCACTACTGCTTGGATTCTGAACTTATGAAGGATGCAGCAGTGGGACAGGCGGTGCTCCGTCATCTATTCCATTAGAGGTGAGCCTTCTTCCTTTCATCCCACCTTTCCAATTTTACTGATTGCACATTTCTTATCTTGCTACTGTTTGCAGTTTCTTTTGTTGCAGTATTGATAAGTTATTATCAGGTGGCTTACATACTACATTATGCGAAATGTGCTGCCTACTACTCGCTACTCTGATTCAGGCATGTGAATCTATGAAAGATACCCATAATACTGGATAAGAAATGCGTTACTTACCTGTAACTGCAGTTATCCAGTATTGGTATCTTTCATAGATTCACATGCAACCCACCCGCCTCCCCTGGAAGGGCTCACCTTGGTTCTCTTAGTAGGTACTACTTAGCACGGTGCTTACGAAAATCTGAGGGACTAGGGCTCCTTCCAGGAAGGTTCTAGGGGGTGGTAGTAGCTGATTGACTCCTGGCCAAAGTTTGGTCCTTTTTACAAAAGGACTCAGATAGGTTACTAATGTGAGGCCTCTGGCCTATTTGTATATATATATGTCTTTTGGACATTACTATTTTATATACCGGGGACTCCCACCCCGACGACGGAGAAGGATTCAGGCATGTGAATCTATGAAAGATACCAATACTGGATAACTGCAGTTACAGGTAAGTAACGCATTTCTTGGCAGGCGCTAATGTTTGCCGATGACACCCTCCTGCTTTCCAAGTCCCCAACGGGGATCCAACGCGTACTAGACGGCTTTGCAGATTTTTGCCGATGCCGTGGTCTGGAAATTAATGCGGATAAGACAAAATTCATGATTTCTAATCCCCCGGCATCCACCCGATCAACACCCA
The DNA here is from genome assembly GCF_964263255.1 of Lissotriton vulgaris. Lineage (NCBI taxonomy): Eukaryota > Metazoa > Chordata > Amphibia > Caudata > Salamandridae > Lissotriton > Lissotriton vulgaris. The sequence continues at coordinate 692,875,964 of NC_141695.1, read as the reverse complement.
CTTTGGGTGCAGCCAGACTGGAGAGGGTACAGACTTTTCAGTATCTAGGGGTTACGTTAGAAGAAAATCTTTCTTGGGTTCCCCAACAGGTCAAGTCCCAACTCAAACTGTCTCCATTAGTGGGGGGCATCCTTAAGATGTCAAATACATCGACATTTAAGCCGGTGAGCCCCGCACTGGAGATTTACAAATTCATGGCAAGGGCATCAGCTCTTTACGGTGGGGAACTTTGGGGGCACTCCTGCAGCCCAGAAATCCCCAAATTGGAGAACAAATTTATGCAGCAGTTATTGGCGCTTCCCCAGGGTACACCACTTCTACCATTAAGGTTAGATTCAGGACTGAGTTTTATTCAGGATGAGCTAGCCTTGAAACCTCTTAAGTTCTGGCGCAGGCTCTGGATAACTCCAGAGCTTGCAAACTACAGGCTTGAACTGAAGGATGTAATGAACCACAGCAAAGCAGCACAAATCGCTTGGCTTGTATTTGTGAAGCAGGAATTGCTGAATATGGGAATGCTTGCAATGTGGCATGAACCGCAACAGGCATGTAGGGAGGTCTCGGGTAAATTCCTTACGAAGTCCTTTATGGATCATAAACGCAACATATGGCTACAGGACTCTCGAGCTGGTTCACTGACAAAACTGTTTTTAACAATTAAGACTTCATATGTTTTTGAGGAATTCCTGAATGACATTTACCCAGTAGGAGCCAGGAATCTCTACACCCGATGGAGGTATGGAACATTACCACTAAGGGCCTTCACTAGCAAATGGCCTTCCCTCACGAACAAAGCCTGCCCAGGGTGCAGTGCCAGTTATGAGGATGAATTTCACATACTTTTTTCTGCCCGGCTTATAGCAAAGCTAGGAAGTATTGGTTAGTCCCCTTGTGTAAGAACATGGGCTTTGACAAATACTCGGTTGCACTGAGAATCCTAAAGACTGATACCTCAGGGCATATTGTTTTTGCACTATCGAAGTTTTTGTTAGCCATATGGTCCAAGAGATGTTTTTTAATTGTGAATAGTAGTCAGGGGTGATTGTGTATTCTCTGTTATATGGAATTTTTAATGTTCATGATGAAATTATTATTTTACAACTGTGTTGAAATAGGTTTTAATTTCGAATCTTTTATGGCTGAAAAACGTTGAAATAAAGATCAAATGATGATGATGAATAATGTTATAGTGGGGGTTTCGTTAAATCATCTACAAACAGGGAAAACAATTCCATTATTTCACAGTTCAGATTGCAATTCCAGCGTTCTGATTTACTACATAAAGTGCCCATGCGGGAAACTATATGTTGGTAAGACAGAACGAAAACTAAAATTGAGAATTTCTGAACACAAAAGTACAATAAGAAACCAGAACACGAAAAGCTCCTTAGCGGTTCATTGGATGGAGGCAAAACACAGCATAGCCCAACTACAGTTTTCAGTACTAGAAAAAATACAACAGCACGAAGGGATGGATCTCACCAGATCCCTCCTACAGCGAGAAATCTATTGGATAAAAAGCTTAGAAACTCAGGATCCAAAAGGTTTGAATGAAAAAGTAGATTTGTCATGCTTTTTATGATGAAGGAATGTATAAATTGATTTTGCACCATGCAAAAATGTGTGAAGCTCTGGTTTTGATATCAAGAAGTGTTATAATGTTTATTAAGACGTTTTTTGCACCTATTTTTGATACACTTTATTTTAACCAGTCTTTTGTTTGGGCACAGAATATTCTCTTTCACATTGGTTACACAACCACCTAGGGACTGTTCACAGCGCCGTTTAAATTTCACGGGTTATCGTTTCAGCGTGCTTTTTTCCAGCAGAGGGATTAAGTTCTAATTCAGGTTGCTTTGAGATGGGTTGTGATTGGTTGCTTTTTGGAGGCCGACCACGTGGTACGGAAGGTTTGTGTTTGTCAGCGATACACGACATAGCAGGGTCAGCGTTTTAGTTCTTTGATGGCGTAGCTAGGACCCGCGTGGTCCGGATTGGTTGATTGGGTTCACGGAGACCACGTAAAAATGGCGGATTTGTTTGTGACTAGAAAGTAGTCGTTTTTGAGCGAGCGAAGCCTTGTAATCTTTGGAGGAAGTCGCTGAGTTTTTGTCAAGGTATGTGCAGCGAAAAAGCAACGTTACGGTTTTTTGGATGGAAATGGTGCTGGATTTGTCATACTAAGGTAACTTTGTTTTTTGCTCTTCAGCAGTGAATTGAGTTAAAGCGGCTGTATGAGCAGATGAAGGCACATTAATCTGGGGTGAGTTTCGGCATTGTTCGTATATCATAGCGCATGAGGGAGCCTCTAGGAGAGGGTGACTTTAAACGTGTTAATGTATACTTTCAGATTTCAGATAAAGTTGCAATCGCCTGAACAGGAGGGTAAGCCTCATTCATAGTCCAGCTGTGATTTACACTTGGGAACACTTGGTACAAGGTGGAGGGCCTTTCTCTTTCTTTTTTATCACTATCTTAGTGTTCTGGTGCATAACGTCATAAACATGGATTTTCCATTAGTAAATTATGTGGCCCCACGCATGTTCAACAACCAGATTATAAAGAGATTTTTATTCGTTTAGATTTCAGGCCCCCGAAGAAGAGTCACCTCTAGACTCGAAATGCATTGGGCATTCATGGAAACCAGACATAATGTTTGTTTGAAAAATAGCTTTCCTGCTTTGTACATTTCAATTGCTGTCTGATAATCGCTCATGATTGGAAAACGAATGTTATTCATGTGAAACAATGTGTGTTTAAAAATAAGATGTATTACTAAGCATTTGAATTAGCTGCATTGTTTTCTTTTGAAACGAAACACTGTTTTTGAAATACTATAAAGATGAGCTAAAATTTGGTTTGAATCAATAAAATTGGAAAACCAATTCGTGCAACACTGCACAGTGGTCGGGTGTGATTTCACTCGAGGTAGGAAGGTTCAGTAAGTAGGCACGTGAGGACAAACGTGCTACCACTGTAGCACGCATATAAAAATACAGAGTATTATAAATCACAGTTATAATTGCAATTAGTTAGAACTAGAGTAGGAGTGCTTCTCTTTTACATTTATATTAGTTTCAGCAGAGCCATATGCATTAGCATGTGAGGATTTTGACACTACTGCGCAGCTGCAAAGAATTCCCACCAAAAGCAAAAGACATCATACTATGTAGATGCAGTTAACGCATGTGCAGAAGAGTGCCCTCGTTTTCGGCTGCCATTTTAATACACACAAATTATTCATTAGTAAAGCACATAGGTAAGCTTCCCCTAGATACAGAAAATGTTGTGTGGTGCATTATTAGTACTCACAAAACATGTTGGTTAACTTAGTACATATTATTTCGAGAGGATTGAGTCCAAGCAAGTTTTGTTGCGTATGAAACCTTGCTCCATCACCTGCCCAGCTCAAATCCTTGGACACAAAAATATACTTCGCTCACTGTGTATGCTCAAAGAGAGGAAAGAGGCTTACGATCTAAAAAGGCCCCATTCTATGAAATGGGCATTGATCCCAAAAGTTCAGAGGCACCCATTAAACAGGCCATTCCATTAATGGAATCACAATATGTTTCTGTACATAAGCACACATCACCAAACAAAGGAACATTCTGGAGTACTTATTGATGGTGATTCATAGTCATGCATGCCTGAGTCAAGAGAACTGTATTTTTTTCTTCACCTGATGGCCCCATGAAAGATCACTTAAGTAAACAAAGTTCTAAGTATCCTCAACCGCTCTTCATGCATGTCATGTAAGGATGTGCTAGGTAATATTATTTATAAGGCCTTGTTCAGGGGGGACACAGGGTAGACAGGTTATTAGGTCCAAATCGTGGTGGTGAAGGTAATTTACCACTGGTGCCCATTGGTCCATCCTACTATGGCTCTGTAAACTGTGCCAAGTACACCTTTTCAGTGCTTGACTGTGTGTAGTGAGGTTGCGCAGGAACAGACTTCTCAGGGAAGCAGTGTGGGAGGTCAGATCTCAGAACTCAACAATCCGCTACAAGCACTGTATCCTGTGAACATTTCTCCCTTCCACTAGGGCCAAGATCCCTCATCTACAGTCGACTTCGGCGAAAAGTCCTAGCGTACATGAGATACTCAACCTGCATTTGTTAGGTCTCTTATTCCTGGTGCAGGCTAAGCCCTGTCATTTACATGTTGCTAATAGTAGCATTTTGGGCTGGTGGTAGATATGGTCCTGAACCTGCCCTCACATCATAGACTCTTCTCTTGCAAGGGCCACACCAGCAGCCTCCTTCAGGACAAAGTTGATAAGTGCTATCAGTGAGAAGAACTGCACCACAAAAACTAGTCCCGGCTACAGATGTATGTTCTGGTGTTGCTGTTGAGGTCCCTGTGCCAAATCCCTCACTGAAGTGTGTTTCTGGCAGTTGTAACCTCCAGGTAGATCAGGGCTTTCCACTTCAGCAGAGGCATGGCTTTCACTCGCAGCAGCACCAGTCTCTTAAGACTGTGGCATAGTGCCGGTAGAATATTCTATACTGGTTCCGGTACAGTCTTATTCAGCTCACAAGGAAGCTAAGCAGAGCGACCAGGGCAAACCCTGCAAGACACGGGCATGTCCACTTTCTCTGGGTGCTCCTCACACTTGGCACCTGCTTGCCTTCTCCTCCAGGACAGGATCAAACACGCTCCTTTCCTTTCTCAGCGGGAGAGCAAATTTCTAGGCACTTCAGGCAGACCCTCAGTTTCTCCATCAGAAAGTGAAGAGTTAAAGTGATATCCCCTTATGTCTGGGAGACTCACTGTCAGGCAGACAACAGCCCTGGCTATGCAGCAACTGTGCGAGTACTCTGCAGAGCACAACCTTCCTTGGTTAAGAAGAACCTGGAACAGGAACAAATATACAAAGGTGGTCTGAATCCCACTTTTGTACATATTTTCCAAATGAGGCACATGAATATAGTGTCTAAGGTTTCAGAGGTGGTTTCAGGTGCTTCTTTTTTTTTTTTAATTTAATTCACGGACTGCTCACCGGACACAACATTTGTAAAAAAAAATGTATTCTTACAGCAATGGGACTGTCACCAAACGGGAGTATCAAGAACATGGCATAAAGATCTCTCCAACTGGCTATAATCAGCCTTCCAGAAGCAGTAATCCAAGAAAGGCAAAAGAGCTGGTGTTAAGAAAAAATCCTCACCTTGAAAAAAATACTGCAGTCTCGCTCAAGGAAAACTCAGGAGAACGGTGAGGAGATTCCAATTTTCTTACCACCTCTCCCATCATATCAATCCCTAACCGGAAAAGACTAGGCGAAAGACTGAAAACTAAGAAAGGACTGTCATTGTCCCGCGTAGGCAGAAAAAGGAGGTGCGACTGAAACAAAAGGCCGATTAGAAAGCACAGAGGAGAAAGAATAGCGGACCGCCAATCACAGGAGAGGAGAACCGGAAGACCAGGATTGGGGGCGTGGTCAGAACAATCCGGAAAACACAGAGATCGAGGAACTGGTGTTGGTGTGCTGGAGAACGCCAAGGAAAGGTTAACTGTGGACGCGGGACCCGAAGAGAGACCAGAAGATTGGTGCGAGGAGTGGTGCTCATCCTCTGAGGAGACGCACTAGCGCCACAACTCAGGAGAGTTTCTGTAGAGGTGGTACATGCGCGAGAGAAGGAGAGATAAAAGGGGCAGGTTGGTGGGTTTTTAGGACTCACAGGGAAGTCGGGAGGAGAATAGGGAAGTGTAGTGTAGTTCCTATATTCCCAAAAGGCTCTGCGCATTGGAATAATATATCCTATAGATGTGACGTAGGACTTATGTCTACTAGGTCTCTATCGAATATATTAAACTTAATTGTGAGTGCCAGCTAACTCAGAGGTCACTAGAAACTTTCTCTAATAAACAAGAAGGGATTCGTTTCTGACAACCGCATAAACATGACAACTTTGTTACCCCAAGTTAAAACGTATCTTCAGAGTCGTGGAAACAATAGATAGATATTTTACTCAGTCATTCGTGCATGCTTCGTTTCACCAGAGGCGCAGAGAAATAGAGAGACGAGCGTTTTCAATAAAAGTATTTATTGAACAGTCTTCTTTCTCATGCAGAAGAAATGAACTGCAACAATCGTAATACTGGCTGTAAAGTATGATGTGTACAGCAGGATGAGTATTATAAAATAATACTGTAAAAGCATGGTATGGTTTGTAAGCCATAAAATACATACATAAATAAATAGAGACTAAAAGTACTCAACTGGTGCTTCTAAAATACGCCTACCCCGATGTACATAACCTAAGTCTAGTACGAGAGAAGAAGTAAGTGTGGTGTAGCATAAGTTTAGTATTCTTTTTGCCAAGAATCTATCCAAGATTTCTCTTAGGGTCTAATCAGCTCCGTACCTTGATTTAGAATGAAGGAGGTCTGGTATCTCTCTGTCTCGGGACTCGATTTCCCAACACCCCGCAAGTCGATCTTGGAAACACTGGAGCTGGATTTCTCGGCAAGAGAAAAGACAGCGTCTCTCTCAGTGGGTCTGCTGGAAGGTCGGCTTCCTTCGGCACTTACTGTAGCGAGATGCGTCGGGCAAGTAGATAGTCGAACTGCTCCATACCACCGTGTGTTTGCTTGGGCAAGTGTGGGCATATTTATACCTTGAAGATGACTAGTTTGACGTAAAGGTGGACATAATAACGTCATCAAAGAGTCTCAGTTCTTTGAAAACTCCATGAGTTCTTGGACAAATCAATATTCAAGCAAGGGGAAGTCCCTAACTGCTGAAGTAGAGTTTTCCAAGCAATCGTTGTAGATTTTCAAAACTAGTGGAAGTAGCAATGCCGTATTTGGACTGCATGGGCTATGTCTAAATATGGTTATGATTTCTATGCCTCTAAAAGGACAAGGTTCTCTATACCTATTGGGCATGAATTGAGAAAATTGCACTAGGGTCCTAAAATGCTATACAACACCCACTCAACTTTATTATGTTCAACATTACTAAATGTAAGCACTAAAACATATCTAAAGCATGTGTTTACAATCACACACAAAAAGACAATGGTTTGGAAAGTGGTTGTACACATAAAATGAGCATTTGTACTGTACACATTTAAAAGCAATGATTTCAGTGTAAGCATATAATATGACATTGGCAATGCTAACTGAATGAATCACGAAAATTACATTCATGTAATGGCTCTTAATTACAGAAAAAAAATCGAGACCATCCCATAACAGGATATATGTTAACTGTTTTAGGTTTGTGGATAAGGTCAATATTGTTTCTAGGTAGTATTCAAAGAATTCTTGTTATCTAAGAATAGTTCTACTTTAAGCAGAATACTTTGTGCCAAAGTTCATTTTTGGAAAAAATCAAATCTTAGAAAAATAGAGTTCCAAAGTTAGACGTTTTTTGTTTTGAAAAACGAAGGATGAATTCAAAGTTGATAGAACGCTGTGTGCTAATTTCAAAAGTTATTCTCGGTGTCCGGAGAAAACATTACATCTTCTAAGCTGGCAAAGAAATAGTCTACCACAGTAGGTGAAAGTTGAACCACTTAATTAAGTAGATCGTACACAGATGAGAAGCATCGCCGTCAGTCGCATTAGCAATGTTCGCAGTAGATGGTACCTGTGTGCCTGTTAGTCCACGTATCTCACTGTCAGCTGGAATTGCTGGTGAGATCTCAATGAATGCCGCCATCAGTATTGATAGCCGCTGGGGACAACACAATGCATGAGCTGTTAATGAACCAAGCAAAGCGTCAACATCTGTTGGCAGTGCTGATGGAAGTGTTAGACAGATATGCAACACGCATTCCTCTCCACAAGGCAGGCATCGTAGAACAGGTAAGATGCAATCTTGCCAGATTGGTCTGAACGAAAGGAACCATGTGGTATTCAGATCTCTTAAACGAACCAAGCCAAGAATCTGTGTTATGCGCTCACGATACCGCATTGCCAGAAGAGTGTTCTCCATGGTAATCTGGGTATCGCTGGTGACTGGACTTGCCATAACGGAGCAGAAGGAACAAAAATAGTATCCCTGCTACGAGTCCCAAGATGTGAGGCAGGCCGCCGAACACAGAGTGCACGAAGATAGGAAAAATGCCTAGGACTGCTTCAAAGGGTGCTAACAGTCCCAAACAAATCGTCTTAAATACATGTACAATACCACTGGTATCAGACATGTTTAAGATACGACCTAACATTTCTGAGAAATGTATGGGGCAGTTTGTTGATAATAGGGCATGAATTTCTGCAGAGGACCTTGCAATTTGCAGATCATACGTCTCTCTGAACGAGATCAGTGGCACAGTTTTTTGTAAAAGAAGGACTTTCATTCTACTTAAAGTATCAATTCGTATAGAAGAGATGTTCAGTGAAGGACATAGCGGCGACTCCCCGTCTGTCTTAGTTTTTGGAAACAATACTTGCATACAGCAAATGACCCTGGCTGACACACTAACAAGATAGGCTATTCCTGGCATCATTCCACAACAGCTGTGATCATTCAACATTATGTAGCTCCAATTGGAAAGCTGCCTAAAAATTGGATCTATCACTGTTGCCGGGGAACCCTGCAGGTGGCACGATAAGTTGGTCGAAGAACCATCGCAGGCTCCATGTAAATTAATACCCTGACATAGAAGTGTACCGCTCAGTGTGGTTTTGGAATTTTTACCACTAAGGAATACCTCCTTTTCCCCCCTCCAACATTTGTGTGTGTATGGTAAATCCCAGGTCGACTTTATGTATTCTTTACCCAACCTTTCATACAGGCCTGCTGGTATGTGTTTTAAGCAATACTGAAACTGGAAAATCGTCACTGGTATTGTGATGGTGCCATGAATTATCCATTCAACGGCTAGTTTCTCAGAAATGGTTAATGGTAATCTTTCCTGTTTTTCTATGCTCAGCATCGTATAGTCTGCTCCCCTCTGTGCCAAAGAGATTTGTTTATCTATAAGGGTAAATCCAGTAAACAATGACGTGGTGTTGATTAGACGCCAAGGCAAATAGCCTGAACCAAGGTTTTGTAACGTCCATCCTAGCAGCATTATAGAACGCAGTTGAGACTGTCCATGTTGTAACATGAGCAAGTCCTGTTCCATTATGTCTATGGCAGAGGATACAATGCTGTTCAAAGAATACATTCTGGAAGACCGAGTCGTTAACCCATTGTCAACTACAGAGAGCTTTCTCTAAATTAATACAATCAATTTCTCGTATTCGTTCTGCAGTTTCCATTTGCGTGACTTTCTATGCTTCATTAGAAGCAGTGTAAATACCGGCGTATATGAAACGTTTATGATGTGATTTGCGAGGTCCTAGTAAGAATTGTCTCAAATCAATGCCATCTTTAAGTAAAGATAAGTGTGTTTTTATATCTGGGAGTGCGGATTTTTGTAGCCACTCAAGGCACAGTTTTCCTACACTGTAAGTTGTTATTATCCCTGGATGTTGTCTCTAGATATATCTTGGATCTGGCCTAGTTACTTTAAACCCTTGTGTCTTATTCAGGAATCTATCTTGACAGTTATTCGTGTCTGTGGGCCAGATTAACCATTTCTTCCAATCAGGATTAGTTCTGTTCTGTTGTAAAATATATTTCACGTCTACTTCCTCATCTGTAGTTCCATTACTTTCAGGTGAGGGCTTAGGTATGGACAGTTTGTTTAAGTCTTTTATCTTAGCCAGGCCAAGACAAGATGTCTGTTGAACATTTGTTTTTGTTTTTTAAAACAGATTTTATTGACAGATCATATAACAGTCGCAGAGCTCTGTATCCCAGAGGGATCTGCACTCCATTTGCATACATATACATCACCATATCCATTTTGGAATAGTATTCATGTGTAACCAGTAACAACTAGAACCATGGAAACACCCCACCTAACCTCCCCAATCTCCCCGCCCCCCCCCCCCCCCACCCAACACCCGCATCCCCCCGGATCCCTTCCCCCGGATCCCTCCCCCCCACGCACAGTTAGGAATTTACCCCGTAAACAGTGTGCACACAAGTTTTACCCCAGCGCACTCAAACATCTAGTATCGGGTCTTGTTCCGGCGGAGGCTCGAGCCATAGGCCCCTGTAGTCAGCCCAGCGGTTCCAAATTTTGTAGTACTTACGCGGACATCCCCAGGCCAGAAATATGGGCTTTTCCATCCCCATACAAAAGTCCAGACCCCTCTTCCATGCCACCACCGACGGGGCCCTCGGATCTTTCCATGCCCTGGCTATGTCTCTCTTGGCCACCGTGAGCCCCAGCAGCAATAAATGTCTCTTATAGGTGTTGCCCCCCACTCCCTCCATCACATGTAGCAGGCCTAATTGCGGTGTCCGTGGGAGCACCCATCCCAGGGCCTCATCTAGACCACTCCATACCCCATTCCAAAACCTGCTCAAGTAGCCACAACGCCACACTGTGTGCAGGAATGTTCCTATTTCCTGTCCACACCTAGTACAATTCGGAGATGCAATGAGACCCGCCTGCCAGAGTCTACGCCGGGTATAGTACACCCTATGAAGATAGAAAATTGGATGAGCCTGAGGCGGATGGATATGGCAGCACCTCTGGGGCCCGCAAGCGCTTCATTCCAGTCTTCCTCCTCCAGCGTCCCTATGTCCTCCTCCCAAGTCTCCCTCAGTTTCTGTAGTGTGGAAGAGCAGTGTATAATCAGGGCCTGGTATATGCGTGATATTTTCTTGGTCTCTGTCACCCATTAACACCCGGGCTTCAAGGGGGCTATACTCAGAAAGCGAGGTCAACCCCTCCAGATACGGGGTCAGGGCATGGCGAAACTGTAGGTATTTGAAGAATTGTGTGCGGGGCATATTGTATTCTACGCTTAGTTCCTGAAATGACTTAAGGGACGTCCCTGACATGACGTCACCTAATTTGGATATTCCAATGTCATCCCACCCCGTGAATCCCTGCAAAGTGGCCAGGCCCGGCAGACGACCATTACGCCAGAGGGGAGTCTCCTCAGTCAGAGTCTGCCACCACCCCATTTGCCGCAAAGCCTGTCTCCAAATGTCAAATACCACCTGCTAAGCCGGTGGTAAAGCCCTACGCGCCTTATAGAGAATAGTGTGCAATGAGTGTGGCTCCATCAGAAACCGCTTCAGGGCATAGGCCGGGTCTCCCCGATCCCCATACCACCAGTCATTCAGGACTAGGAGATGCGAGGCTTGGTAATAAGAGAGGACATCCGAGGTTGCCAGACCACCTCTATATGTAGACCGGCAGCACGTACGCAGCGCCACCCTGACCGCGCCGCCCGCCCACAAGAAGTGGGTCAACACGGAATCCACCTGTTTGAACCACCGAGGAGGGACCGGGTATGGGTGATTTTGTAGTTGGTAAAGCAGCCGAGGTAAAGCCACCACTTTAAATATAGCCGACCTCCCGAAGATGGTCAGGGGCATGCGGGACCATGTTTTAACATCCTCAGGTGTCCGCTCCCAGACTGTCGCCACATTTCGCTCCCATGCCACTGTGGGGATCTCTGATATGAACACTCCCAGATATTTAAGGCCCCCAGCCGCCACTTGTAACGTCGAGGCCCCGTCCCAAATTACCGGGCCGTCTCCCAGCACCCAGAGCGTTGATTTACGGGGATTCATGTATAGTCCTGTAGTCTCGCCAAATATCTGCAGGATGCATAGGATGCGGGGCCCGACCTATCAATGTTCGTTAAATAAAATAAGACATCATCTGCGTATAACGCTATTCTATCTGACGGGCCATGTTCCCATTCAATCCCCTTTTACCTGCGCTCCACACGTACCCACGCTGCCAATGGCTCCATTGCTAGAGCAAATAAATATGGCGAGAGGGGGCAGACCTGCCTGGTACCCCTTCCGATGGCAAAATTGGCCGACAAGACACCTGCTATCCTGACCGAAGCTGTCAACTCAGTGTATAACGGGGGCCGAAATTCAACCGGGGCAGGAGCGAGAACAAATACGTCCAGCTCACTGAATCAAACGCCCTATCCATGTCAGCTAAAAAGAAGGCTGCCTGCATACCCGTCGATCTTACCGCTGCTAGCGCTACATGGGCTCTCCGGATATTCTGACGCGTCGCCCTGTGGGGCATGAAACCGGCCTGGTCAGGGTGTATGAGCTCTGCGATATGGGGTAACAGTCTATTTGCCAATGCCTTAGCCAACACCTTGGCCTCCACATTTAATAAAGATATTGGGCGGTACGACGCATGTGCTCCGGTGGCCGTCCCGGTTTATGGAACACCACCACCTCAGCATGCCTCCAGTCCGGGGGCAAGCATCCCCGCTCCCTAGCCTCTTCTACCACCGCTTTATAATGAGCCCCGAATTGCAGATGAATTTTTTTGAAAAATTCGCTAAGAAAGCCATTTGGGCTAGGGGCCTTGCCTGTATTAAATTCCCCCAGAGCAGTGCCAAGCTCCTCCTCCGTCAATGGGATTTCAAGACGGTCCCGAATGTCATCCGAAACCGCCCGCGGCGGCAGATCTGCTATAAACTTATCTACCAGCTCCGCAGATATGCATTCTTTTGGAGCGTAAAGATCAGCATAATAAACTGCAAAACCTTCCGCAAGCACCCTAGGGTCCGTGACTGGGGTGCACGCAGCATCCTGAATCCTCGGGAGAACCTGGGGTTGATAGATCCTCTGACACAGCCTATGCAACATTGTCCCCGATTTATCTCCCCACTGGTAAACCCTACTCCAGTCACCAACCACAGCTGCCTCGCCTCGTCCAGTAACAGCGAGGCCCAGGACTGCTGTGCCAGTAATATCTGCCCAACTAGCGGACCCTCACCTTCTGCACTGCCACGATGCTCTAGCTTCCTGAGCTCCGCCTCAGCCTGATCTATATCCGCCCTGCGCCTCTTCCTAGCTGCTGCGCACAAAGCTATATCTATTCCCCGCAGTGTGGGCTTCATGGCCTCCCAGAGCGTCGTCCTGTCCGCCACGGTCCCTACATTTTCAGAGAAATAGTGCGCTATCGCCTCAGTCATGTGCTTTTGATAGTCTGCAAGTTGCAAATGCCACACCGATAGACGCCAACAGAATGGCTGCCTCCTGGGATCTAGACTAATATCCACCGTCGTCGGGGAGTGATCTGACAATCCGCGCGACAGAATGGCCGCCGCAACCACCCTAGCAATGGCCGCCCCGGGGACAAAAGTATAATCCAGCCTGGAAAAGGACCCGTGCACTGCAGAAAGGAAGGTGTAATCACGCTGAGCGCCTTGCATGTGTCTCCAGGCATCTATCCAGTTCAGGGTCCGAGCCATGTCACTCAATTTGGAAGAACTGGCCACCGCGCCCCCTCACCCATGTCGGTATCTATCTCGGGCATGGTCCATAACGTCATTCCAGTCTCCACCCACCACTGCGAGTCCATCTGGGATGTCCGCCCAAAGTGTAATTGTAATTTTTATTGTTATTTTAGATTTATAGCGCGCCCAATCACCTGCAGGTCTCTAAGCGCTTGGAAATCGATGTCATTACAATAACTTGGCTCACACCTCAGAGAGATGCAGCAAAGGACTACATTGCAATCAGGGCTCTTCCAAACAGCAGTGTTTTCAGTGATTTCCTGAACCGTAGGAGATTCACCTCCGTGCGTAGCCCCTCAGGTAGCTTGTTCCATAGCTGGGGGGCCAGAACAGAGAAGGCTCTCCCTCCCTTAGTCACTAATTTGTAGCGGGGGCAGACCAATAACTGAGAATCCGATGATCTAAGAATTCTCTTTGGGTTGTATACTTCCAGGCGAGCTTTGATGTAGACCGGAGCATGGCCGTAGATCACCTTGTGCGCTATACAGAGGCTCTTAAACTCAACCCTCTCTTTAACAGGGAGCCAATGAAGGTTTTGGAGTAGAGGAGAGGCCTTTGTTCGTCTGGGCAAACCAAAGATTAGTCGTGCGGCGTCATTCATTACGACCTGGAGTCTATTTGTCAATATTTTTGGGAGGCCAAGATACAGGGCATTCCCGTAATCGATCCGTGAAATGACGGTTGCTGCTATAATTGAGCGCATCATGGAATGAGAGAGGAAGGGAGCTAGCTTTCTCAGTTGTCTGATGATGTTTGTGCAGGTACCAACAACGGTGGAAATTTGGCTGCACATTGACAGATCACAATCTAATTTAATCCCCAGGCTCTTTACGTTGGCACTAGGTTTTGGGGCTAATCCAAGCTCTGCCGGCCAGTACAGATCACTCCACGGTGAGGTGGTAGAAGGAATTACCAATACCTCGGTCTTGTCCGGGTTGATCTTTAGTAGGTTTTCCGTCATCCATCCTACGGTGTACCTCAAGATGTTTTGAGCTTGGATTTGTGCTGTCCCTGTGTTATCGATACTCTGTACTAGCTGAGTATCGTCCGCATAATTGAAGACTCTACAGCCCATCTCGGCCAGGGATGCAATCAGAGGCTGCAGGTAAAGATTGAACAGAAGTGGGGACAGTGCGGAGCCCTGTGGTACTCCGCACTCTAAGAGCCCCACTTCAGATGTTGACTCCCCTAGTTGTATCCTCTGAGTCCTTCCCGAAAGGAAGGATTGCAGCCACTTGAAGGTCAGGCCTTTGATCCCAAAGGCCTCCAGTCTTCCCAGGAGCAGGTCATGGCTGACGGTATCGAACGCCGCTGACAGGTCTAGTAAAATCAGGGCGCTCGGTTTTTTGCCGTCAGCCATGCCTCTCAGTTCGTCTAACACCGAGAGCATTACTAGCTCGGTGCTATGATGTGCTCGAAACCCTGCCTGTCGCTCATGCAGTAAGCCATGGGATTCGAGGTACAGGGACAGGGATTTCAGCACGTGTTGCTCTAGGACCTTTGCAAGGAAAGGCAACTGGGAAATCGACCTATAGTTATTCAGGACAGCCGGATCTGCGCCTGGTTTCTTTAATAGGGGTCTAACCCGCGCCTCCTTGAGGTCACCAGATAAGTACCCTGTTTCTAGGGACCTATTAAGGAGGGAGATGATCCGAGCTTCCAATAGCGGCCGTGCCACACGGAAGATACTCGGGGGACATGGGTCCGCTGCGGAGCCAGATTTGGTTTTACCCATTAGCTGCTCTAGGCTCAGCTCATCCAACTCAGGGAACTGTACTATAGAGCAGTGAGCAGGATTGTGGGCCTCAGAATGTATAGTATCACGGTTCACCATACTATTCTTAATTTCCAAGATGATAGTCTTTACTTTTTCTAAGAAGTACCCCTGGAAGGTGTTACAGTTTATGGGAGACTCAGAATTCTCCTGTTTAATGAGGGACCATTGCAGCGGCGGCGGGGCATACACACATCCCAGCATGATGGGCACCTCCCCCAACTTGCCATGAATAAATAAATAATGGCCCTGTGGATCTATCCATTGGGTGGAGTGAACATATGGGATCCTACGGTGAATGAGGATAGCCACCCATCTGGAACCCTTGGCAAACCCTGCGTGAAACACCTGCTGGTATCCAAAGTGCTGAAGGCATAGTATTTTATTGCCCAGAAGATGTGTCTCTTGCAGTAGTACTATGCCCGCCCACTTTGCCTGTCTAAATACTGCCCCTCGCTTTATCTTATCGAGCACTCCTCTCACATTCCAGCTGAGGATCTTAACAGTGCCCTCGGGCTCGATGGCCTTACCATCTGGACGCAGCATCAGAGTTCACCTGGATCAAAGAGCCAACGTGCGCGCCCTGAGGTTGCCCACTCCACTTCCATTGTTGCGCTAACCCAACTATGCGTCCCCTTCCCCAACCAAGCCACAAACTCCCTCCCCTGCCCCCATCCCCCTCCCCGTCCCACCCCATACCTCAAGAAATAATGAAGTACCTGTCGCGGTGTAGCAAGGCCTCCACCCCCAACATGAGGTCGAGAACCCTCCACCCCAATGGATCCCCAGAAAACTTCCCTACCCTTAATCAGTCTTCAACCACCAACCCACAACCAGGGGGACCCCCCCGCCCATTGTACTACCCTCCCCCCACCAATTTACTAATTCACCAACCATCCTCTTAAGACACTTCAGGTGTGTTCCACTCCCACTCATTCAGAGGCCTATGAAGGCCAGGGGCGAGACACCCCAGCTCAAACAGCAGCTAAAAGACTCTAGTAACATGTCCCACAAAATCCTCATGTGCCTTTTTCCTTGGTGCCAGCATCCGCCTTCTCCTTATATAGAACATCGCCCGATGCAGACCGCTGTCTGGACCTGGACCTCCAGTTGTCTTTTGACCGCGCTCCCTGGGAAGACTGCGCCTGCGGCCCACTGCCAGAGGAGTCAGAGTTCAGTCCCGGTGGCGTATGTACTCTCACAGGGACAGTTTCATCCGTCCATTTGAACACCTCTTCAGGGGACTCGAAGAATTGAATGCGGGATTGGTACACTACCGTAAGGCGAGCCGGGTACAGCAGGGCATATGGTATTTTCAAATCACGCAGCTGGGCCTTCGCCGCCGTGAAAGACTGCCGTTGTTGTTGTACCATGCAGGTATAGTCTGGAAAAATCATGACGCGATTATCATATAACAATGACTCTTTCGCTCTGGCGTGCTGTAAAATGATATCCCTATTGTGATAGTGCAGTAATTTGGCAATCACTGGCCGCGCCCGTGCCCCCACCGGTGGTTTTTGTATCAATGCCCGATGCGCTCTTTCAATTACAAAGCTTTGTGAAAGAGAGTCGGGGGGAGTTAGCTCTCAATCCATTGTGCTAGAAAGCTCTCCATGTTGCCCCTTTCGCAGCCCTCCGGCAGTCCAACAAAATGGAGGTTGTTGCGCCTGACGCGACCCTCCGCATCCTCCATGCGGAGCGCCAGGCCTTTCTGAGCCGCCTCCATACTGGCCACCTTGCGCTTGAGAGCCGCAATATCATCCTCCGTCCCGAAGATACGCATCTCAGCCTCCGTAATGCGAGAGACGGCATTCCTCAGGTCTTGACGCAATAACATGACGTCGGATCCCACCGCCCCGATCTTCGCCTCTAACATGTCCCTTGACTGTATGATGGCCGCCATGAGGGCCGCATTGTCAGGCCCCGCATCATGATGTTCACCCTTGGCCCCCGCTCCTCGACTGGACCCTGTATATTTGTCAATCGGGCCTTGCTTAGGGGGACCACCCCCTCCTGCACCCCGCGTCATGGTTCACTGAGTGTCCCCTCCCGAAGACCCGTGAACACCAGCCTCCAGAGCGTGACCAACAGCGCCCCCCAGAAGCATGCCGCGGCCCGGCCTGGCCACCGAATCATCCCTCGAGGGTCACCTCCGCTATCTCGGACGCCCAGCAGTGGCCCCCGCACACTCTACTTACAGTCCGCGGCGGGCAGACCACCACAGCTCCCAGGCAGGG
This sequence comes from Lissotriton vulgaris, assembly GCF_964263255.1. NCBI lineage: Eukaryota > Metazoa > Chordata > Amphibia > Caudata > Salamandridae > Lissotriton > Lissotriton vulgaris. The sequence goes on along the minus strand of NC_141695.1, from coordinate 692,858,648 downwards.
CTCCCCCAGATCACTCCCATACGAACCCCACACACCTCCTTACGGTTCGCCCCGGCCGGGCCCGCTACTGTTGATGCCAGTTCTCAGCAAAGCCTAGCCGCCAAATCCATGCTCAGGCCAGCCCCTCTAAGGCAGTCCCCAGCTGCAGTGTCTGGTCCGCGCCACCACTCCGTCCACGTGGCCTGCGCCTGGTCGTTGGGCCACACTCGTCGCACTTCCTGTCAGCCCAGATCCGTAGCTGGTCCAGCCAAGTCCGGTCAGGCCGCCACCTCCGTGTCACTGCACCAGGGGCCAGTACCATGCACCCCTCACCACCAGTATCACCTTTTGCAGCCGCCACTGGGGCCCCCGTGCACACTGGGTCTCAGCCTCACCCGATTGTGCAGGCTCCACCTCTTCCGGTCACCATCCTGGGCCCTCAGACCCCCAAGCACTTCAGGGACCGCTGACCAGGCCTACTATTTATGCCCAGGGCGTGAGCGTGATGTTCTGCCACTGTCGGCCAGGGGGGGGGGGGGCGTATGATGGTAGGCGTCTGGTGTCACTCCGTGGGACCCCCCCACTTACTGCCTGAGGGGCGCCTTGCCCCACCTCACTGTCTACTGCCACCGGGCCCACCGCCACCTCTGTCGATCCGCTGTGCAGCGCCCTGGACCAGTCAGCACACTCTGGGGCACCCACCAAAATTGAGGCCCCGTCTTCTCCTCCTGGGCTAGGCCTCTCCGCCACCACCGGGCACCAGTCCGGCAGTCCAGCTGCTCACCAGCACTTCTTCTGATGTCCAGCGCCTCCACGGGACCAGACTGTTTCTCCCGACCCCCGCTGCCACTGCTCCTCGTCCGGGGGCGGCACCGCTCCTCCCCGCCGCCTCTGATTCCTCTGCCGCGGGAACTCTCGAAACTCGAGGTCCCCGGCTTCACTCCTCAACATAGGCCGCAAGAGCCCGGGCCACCCTCGCTGATATTCAGGCCCCCGTTGCTGCCAAAACTACGGGTGGGGCTGCATATCAGAGTCCGACAACGGATTCCCCCCTCTGTGTCGTTGCTGGGTGGGAGTAGGCAGGATTAGATGTCGGATATCGGTACGGCGGGACGGAGCTCTTTTAAGCTGCGTCCGCCATGCTTGGCTCCTAGGCCACGCCCCGTCTGTTGAACAGTTTAATTTAAGAACATTATTTGTTCTGGGATGATGCAGGCTCTGAATAAGGCTTCTAAACCTTGCACCTGCCAGTCTTTTGTGTTCCAGACAGGTTTTGTTTCAATGTTGTCTTTCCAAAAGTCAAAACCTACTGTGGACAATTGAACATAAAAGGCCGCAGAATAAATTTGCTTAGTATTAGTCAACATACTTTTCATTCCTGTCTTATTAACATTTTTAGAGTAAAATGTTTCTGGATTTGTGACATTAAAGCCTGAGAAGTATGGACATTTTTCATCAAATGTTCTAGAGCTACCCGTTGGTGGCGTTGGACAATGTTCCCATTGATTATAGGTTAAAACATTTCTAGGGTTTGCAGATTTGTGCAAATAATTATGACCGTAATGATTAAAACAATACATTTGTTCATAATCTGATGAACCTTCTAAGTATTCATGTTTTGTGAATTTTGTTGACATTTCTAAGTATGCCATTATTTTATTAACAGTCTCAATCATCAGAAAATGTACTGGGTGAAACAAAATCACTCAAGGAAACCTTAAATTGGTGTGGAATCTTCAACAGCTCGACCGGACCATAAATGTCATAGTCAGTTCTGTCCCATGTTATGTTATGTTATTGAAATGTTTTATATAGCGCTCAGCTACTCCGAAGAGTGTCCCGGTGCTAACAAAAACCCAAAAAGGAGCGGGCGGGGATGGTGACACACTTACTGAACAAAGAGCCACAACTTGAGATCTTTCCTGAAGGCTAAAAGATTGGCATTCATCCTCAACGACAAAGGCAAGGCATTCCACACTTGTGGCGCCAGGCGTTTGAAGGAGCGTCCTCCGATGCGAGCTCATCTGATTGCCGGGACCGAGGCCAAGGCCAGAGAAGATGACCTGAGTGACCTAGATGGCTGATAAAACTCCAGACGTTTCCTAACGTATATGGCACCCGAGCCATGGAGTGCTTTGAAGGCCAGAGTAAGAGCCTTGAAAGTGACACGCTTCCGAATTGGAAGACCATGAAGGGATTTTAAAAGGTCTCTTGCGGGGGCGTGGCCAAGATGGCGGGCTGAGCTGTCGCACTCGCTGTGAGCTCCGCCTGACCTGAGCCCTTAACCTACTAATTTAGCACTGGTCTCCCCCCCCGGAACCGTGCATTTGGCGAGATAAAGGCGCTGGATGTCGGAGTGGAGGCTGTGAGGGCGGAAATCGCCGGCATTAGAAGCTGAACGGTCCCAGAGTCCTGGCCGGGGGCGACGAGGGCCTTTGGTCCGGAGCGGAAGTGGAGCCGAGGCTTGGTTTGGGAGACCGCCCGCCTTGGTGACTGCGGAGGAGCCGCCGTTGCTTCTCGTCGGACGCCGACCTTCACCACAGCACCCTACCCTGCGGCGAACCCCGAGGAGTTGAGCGGCTTGGTGCCTGGAGGCGGGGCATCGGAAGGGGGGAGCCGCGAGGCCGTGGCTTTGGCCTATTCCTCCAGACGGCGGAGGTACCAGGAATCGCGAGGCGCTGCACCCGCCTGATAACCCAGCGGAGGTACCCTCTGGGTATGGAACAGCGTCCCCGGAACCGCAAGTGCTGAGAAGGAGGATCTCGCACGTGGCGCCGAAACTGCGGCCTACTTCTCCGGGAGCCCCGGAGGCGCACTTGTGGAGGGATTTAGCGGAGATTGGATACCTGTATCCCCCCCGGAAAGACCCCTCGGCCGACGCTGATTCATCGCCTTTGAGAGACTGGGGAAGAAAGCGTTGGGTGTGAAAGGTCCGGTACAGACTTGGAGGTACGGCGGTGGTACATTTGGAATCAGCCCCATGCTGTGGCGCCTGAGAGGACTTTGCCAGACCGATTCGTGCGGGGCCGTCTGAAGAGGAGTCGGGGAGTTCGCCGGTGGTGTCGGCGGTGGTGGACCGGACGGATCGTGGGCCGCTCCATTGCTGGGCGAGACCCGCCGGAGGTGTGGACAGAGACCCCCACGGCTGTTGGTAGTGGGGCACGTGGCAGTAGCGGCTGGCCGGAGAATCGACTAGCGGCCTTGTCGAGGCCCGCCGAACATTCCGGAAGGCGCCCTGGTAGACTCAATGGCAAACAACAAAGGGTCCAAGAAGGGGGATCGCACCCTGCCGGACATGTTGGGCAGAAATGCCGCGAGACAGGATAGGGGGCAGCCGTCTCCGAGTCTTCCGGGCGGCTCCCACGGAGCGAGTGGAGGGGAGCCCCCGGTCACGAGATCCTTCCTTGAGTCCCTCTTCGGCACCTTGCGGGATGACTTCCAAACCCTCAAGCAGGAAGTGGCGGGTGAGGTCCGGGAGATACGACGGGAGGTGGATGGCCTGGGAGAGAGAGTGGCTACGGTGGAGGGCGCTGGCCATGCCAGGGACGAGGAGATCACGCAGTTGCAGCAAGAGGTTATAAGGCTCCGGGACCAGAATCTTCAGTCACATACCGAGGACCTTGAAAACCGTTCCCGGAGGAACAACATCCGAGTCCGGGGTGTTCCGTCCCGAGAAGAAGGGGAGGATGTGGCTGCATACCTGCGGGACCTATTCAGAGAGGTGCTGGGTGAATCGGATGATTTCCCTATTCGTATCGATAGGGCGCACAGAGTAGGCCTACAGCGCAGGGCCTCGGCGCCCCCCCCGGACATCTTGGCCTTCCTGCCGGACTATCCCCTGAAAGAACGAATACTTCGCGAAGCACGGAAGAGATCGTCCGTGGACTTTAGGGGTCACCGTGTGGCACTCTATCAGGATCTTGCGGCGTCCACCCTGCAGAAACGCAAGGCTTTTAAAATTGCGACGGATTTTCTACGGGAGCATGGCACTCAATACTCCTGGGGGCACCCTTTCCGCCTTATTTTCCGGTGGAACGGGACTCTACACCAGCTGCGGTCCCTTCAGGATACATGTGGGGTGCTGGGTATCACTGCTACGGACGATGGAACTTTCACACCTCGCCAGCGCCGTATCACGAGGGATGGCTGGCAGACGATCCCCGGCCGGCGGTAGTCGGCCTCTTCAACGCGACCGGGTTCGCCTACTGCAGCTGCGGACCTGGATGACGCACCACGAGCTATAGTCACCGACGCTGCGACAAATGAAGTTGCGCTGACAGCTTGAATGAACTCCGGGGGGAGATTGACATCGCCATGTATGTAACGCAGGTTTAGGGGTTCGGGGGGGCGGGGGAGTGCATAGTGGCTGGACGTCCACTTTTTTGACTTTCCACAGGCCTGTCCGTCATGGACCGGACTTGGACAATGGTTTCTGGTGGGATGTTGGGGGATCCGGGGGTGGGGTCGGGGTTGTTGAGACAGTTCCAGTTGCAGGTGGGAACTGGGGTCCGTTTGGGAGTTGGAGGGGGGGAAACAGTTCTTGGGGGGATTGGGAGGGGGGGACAGGCAAGGGGGAGGGATCGGGGTGTTGGCGGGGGTGGGGGGGGGGTCGTCCAGTGCACACTGGGGTTCCTTGTCATTCAGACACTGTATATGCTTCTTGGTTTGCTCAGACTTGAATGCCCCACTTACAGTTTTGACTTTCTATTTGATTTGCTGAAGAGAGGGAGGGGGACGGGGTGGGCTGTCCGGTGCTTGTTGTTGCCTATGGATATCCGGACATTGGCTGGGCCCCTGGTTTTGATCGATCACTTCTGCCTCACACGTGATAGTGCTCTATTCCCTATTATGTCACCTCTATCACACGGCAGCGTTTGTGCTCCTGCTGCCCTGGTACTGTGGGGCCCCATTGCTTCCTGCTACACCCCTTTACATGCCTCCTGACACTTGCAAGGTAGTGACTCTGAATGTCCGGGGGCTGAATAATCCAGTCAAGAGACGGGCTGTGCTCTCACTTCTGGAGAATACTCAGGCGGACATTTGTCTTCTCCAGGAGACGCACCTCCTATCGCAAGACACGCACAGACTCCGTTCTCATAAGTTCCCTTCACAGTTCTTCTCCTCTTGTACTACTAAAACGGCTGGGGTGGCGATACTAGTAGCCAGACACTTTAGGGGAGAGGTCCTACACAAGTTTGCCGAACAAAAGGGCAGGCTCCTTGCATATCGGTTCAAGATAGGGGGCCTCCTGTTTACGATCGGGTCCCTATATAGCCCTAATGAAAGGCAGGACCGCTTCCTGCAGACCGCTATCGAGGATATCACTTCCTCCCAGGACCGTCATATTATACTCGGCGGTGATTTCAACATGGTCTTTAACTCTGCAATGGATAGATCGGCACAACGCTCCCCGCTGGTAGGGGAACTCTCTGCGGACCGTAAGGCTCATCTGGAGGAGGTTGACCTCCTTGACTTGTGGCGACACATGCACCCTATGGAAAGGGACTACTCATACTATTCCCATGCGCACAAGACGTACGTGAGATTGGACCATCTTTTGGTTACCTCCCCGGTGCAGGCGCTAACCTCGGGGTCAGAGATAGGTGTGATCTCCCTTTCAGACCACGCCCCATTTGAGGCTACGTTGTGTTTGCCGCCAGCCGTCTCTCGGCCCAGAACGTGGCGTCTACGTGACACGCTGTTACACAGGAAGGAGGTGGTGGTCCTTATTGAGGAGGCGATCCGGGTCTATAAATCCCGTAATGATAACGCCGACACTAGCCGGGCCACGCAATGGGCGGGGCTAAAGGCGGTGATTCGTGGAGAATTCTTGGCAATTTCTGCGGTTGACAACAAAGAACGGCAGGCCAAGAGAGATGAACTCACAGGTCGGGTTAGAGAGTTGGAGCAGATACATCGTAGGACTGGGGCTCCCCGGATTTGGAGGCAGCTTAAGGAAGCGAGGAAGCTCCTGGCGGCCTTGGATCTCGATCGGGCGGAGTATGCGGCACTTCGGCTGCGTCACACCTTCTATACTGGAGGAGACCGCTGTGGCAAATTACTGGCCCACAAGCTTCGAGTGACACGTCAGAATCAGCTAGTTAAGGAAATTTCTGATCCGGCAGGGAACGTGGAGACGGAGGACGCTCAGATTGCGGCCGTTTTCCGCGAGTTTTATAAGGACCTCTACACTGGAGAGCCCCCGGATGAGATAGCTATGACTGCCTATTTGGATTCGGTTACGTTGCCATCCCTGGATCCTTTGCAGGCGGAGTATTTGGATAGAGACATCCGGCTAGAGGAGGTGATCTCTGCTATTGCCAGACTTAAACATGGCAAGGCACCTGGTCCAGATGGCTTCACGGCCCTCTATTATAAAACCTTCTGCACATCTTTAGCCCCTGTACTCACACATCTCTTCCATTCCTTTGTTGACCCCGGGGCTATTACACCTGATTTACTCCGGGCCTCTGTTACGGTTATCCCTAAGCCTGGGAAGGATCCGAAATACTGTGGGTCCTACCGACCGATTTCTATTTTAAACATTGATTTGAAGCTCTACACTGGGATTTTGGCCGCGCGCCTCGCTCTTCACTTACCCGGTCTCATCGACCCTGACCAAGCAGGGTTTGTCCCTGGGAGACAGACAGTGGACAATACGAAACAGATTGCCCACCTCTTAGAGAAAGCTTCCCGGATTCCGGGAGAACGAATGATGCTGGCGGTGGACGCCGAGAAGGCTTTTGATCGAGTCCACTGGCCCTTTCTGGAGGGCGTTTTAATGAAAGCGGGGATAGGGGATAAGTTCAGATCCATGATTCTTAACTGTTACAAGCAACCGTCTGCTGTAGTCCGGATCAACGGGTTTACATCTGCGACCTTTGACATTGAACGCGGTACCCGGCAGGGCTGCCCGCTCTCGCCCTTACTCTTTGCTCTTTATATGGAGCCGTTCGCTCAACGGGTGCGTGACAATCCTGCGGTGGCCGGAATCCGGATGGGGGGCTTCACGCACGCTATCAGCCTCTACGCAGATGATGTCATCCTGTCCATTGACAGACCCCGGACGGCTCTTCCGGCGTGTATAGAGGAATTGGACTCCTTCGGCATGGTAGCGGGGTTTAAAATTAATATGGGGAAGTCGGTGGCTTTAGACATCTCCCTCAAGCCAGCTACCAGAGCCGATTTACAACACAGGTTTCCTATGCTTTGGTCTTCGGGTGCGGTACCTTATCTGGGGATCCAGATTGCGCCCACTCTGCCGGCCATGGTTTCGGCCAATTACTAAGCCCTAGGAGCAAAAATTAGGGAAGAATTAGGGCGATGGAATCGCGGGACACTCTCTTGGCTGGGCAGGATAGCTGCTGTCAAAATGACGATTTTGCCACAAGTACTTTATCTTTTCCGGGCCCTGCCGCTCCAACCGCCGGTTGGGTGGATACCGCAACTACAGGAGGATGTTTCACGCTTTGTTTGGCACGGTAAGAAGCCTAAAATGCGCAGAGCCCTCTCGCTGCTGGCCCCCGAGGCGGGCTGTTTGGGGATACCAGATTTCCGCAAATACTTCCAGGCTGCGCAGCTCCGTTATCTAGTAGAATGGAGTAGATGGGAGTCCGATAAACATTGGCTCTTCCAGGACCAGGCAGTGGCGGGGAGACCTTTACAGGAGATTCCTTTCTTGCGTCGTCCCCATAGGCCTAAAAACCTCTACGCTTCCTTTATTACGAGGGTCCCCCTACGGGTGTGGGACGCTACTAACCTTCCATACGGTCTCACCACGTTCCCGTCCCCGCTCACACCGCTAGTAGACAACCCAGATTTCACACCAGGACTAGAGAGAGGGGCGTTCACGCATTGGAGGCAGGCGGGGTGTCGAGCCCTTTGCCATTTGTATAGCCCTGAAGGGGTTGTCCCCTTCTCCCAACTCCGTCAGGAGTTTTCACTACCGGAGAGCGACCGACACCGCTATATGCAGGCTCGCCACTGGGCCCTCCAGCCGCAAGTGAGAGAGTCAGCCAATAGGCTTTTTTTCCTTACGAAAAGTGGCTCTTATCGCGCACATCGGATGCCAAATTGATCACAGATCTCTACAAGCTTCTGCAACCACCTGCAACACACAGTTATAACCCTGGGAGGGAGTGCTGGGAAAGGGAACTGGGGAGGACACTAAGCCCTAAGGAATGGGAGCACATATCTTATAGGGCACGGCACTCGGCATACCACATGGGGCTCACTGATACTCTAACCAAGGTCTCCACCTACTGGTATTACACACCTGAACGAGTCCACGAATTTGATCATAACAAGGAGGACACATGTTGGAGGGGGTGCGGGCACCGGGGGACACTCACGCACATTTTATGGGAATGCCCGTTTGCTGGAGCCTTACTGGAAGGAAGTGTTGGATAATATTGACACACACTTCAACATCGAATTACCACGCTTCCCTGCTTACACCTTGTTGGGGCTTCCGGACGGCTTGATGTACCCCCTCAGATCCCGTAGGGGCAGACAGATAGCGATAGCTCTAGGCTCTGCAGTCCAAAACATTTTAATACACTGGCACACTGCTACTATACCGTCCACCACAGGTTGGCTCCACAGGCTGTGGCATGTGTTGGGGATGGAGAGAATGTCCCTCACGGTGGCGGGTGATGTGGAACAATTCAGAGAGCTCTGGCAGCCATTTCATTCCTTATTGCTCACGGAATTTAGAGAACTCACCTGCCCTAGGTACCTCCGCCTTCTGCGGCTTCCGAGCCCGATGGGGCCTGCCCAGTGATTTGTTATTGAATTTTTTCTCCAAGTGAGGCATAGCTTGATGTATTTTCCTTCTGGTTGGGGACTGTGCACTGGACGAGGGGTGGGGAGGGAAGGGGAGGGGGAGTTGGGGGAAGGGAATTGGGTAGTTGGGGTTCGGGGTGGGGTTGTGCGGGGAAAGTCATCTCATGCTGTGACGGAACATGATGTATATTTCAATGGGGGCGTAACCCGTCAAGATGATCTTGGCTGAGGGTGCGCTTGAGCTTTGTGGGTTATTTCCGCCCTGTCGTATTGCTCTTTGAAGATATGTTTTGTCCCAACATGTTATGTCGAATAAAATACTTTAAACCTAAAAGGTCTCTTGCACTGGATCTCCGATAAAGGCCAAAAACAGCTCGTGCAGCGGAGTTTTGCACAGTTTGCAACCGCGCTAAAAGGAATTCAGGAAGGCCAAGGTATAAAACATTGGCATAATCCAGGCGTGAACCTATCAGTGCCTGAACAATGATTCTTCTGTGGGCAAAAGAAAGTAAAGGCAGGAACTTTCTAAGCATTTTCAGAAGACCGAAATATTTGCCCACTAGACCCAGGATCTGTGGCTTTAAGGTGAGACCCTTGTCTACCTTCAGTCCTAGATTCTTGGCAACAGAGGAGGAGGCTAAGGGCGGAAACATGGCCACAGGCCACCAGGGCTTCCAGCACGGGTCAGAGGGGCAGCCAAAGAAAAGCACCTCGGATTTATCAGAGTTGCACTTGAGGCTATTGAGTTGGAACCAGTCAAAGACAGCCCCCAAGCAACTTCTGATCCTCTCCCCATCAAAGTCTGAGTTCTTATCACAGGAAAAGAGGAGCTATACCACCTGGTAGGGGAACAACTGTGATGTTTACTGACAACAGGTCTCTCTGCTCACAATGAGATGATTTCTATGGCTTCAGGAGCAAATTGATGTTCTTACTTGCTGTGTCCATTTTACATCTATCAGCTTTCCCAAACTTAAAACAAGGATGAGCCAAAGTAGGAGAAAAAGTACACCTAACACAATCCAAAATTCAACCCATGGTGATACCAGATATGTATTTGCAAGCTGGTGAAAAAGTTCTGTTACTTGTTCCTTGAAAGTTTTATTAGCTGGGGTTGTTTCGTGCTCACTGGGATCCTCAGAAAAGGTATCAAAGTTGATGAGATAGCCAGAGGCAGTTCTGTCAATTGTTGGTATTGTATCCGGATTATTTGAAATCGCTGGAGCTGCTTGTTGCCTTGACCTATTAGTATAGTCAGATGCTAAATCATTGTAGAGCGGAGTTTCTTGATGAACTGTTATTTGGGTTTCAAGAGGCACATGTTCCATGGCTTGGTTGCATAGTCCTTCTTTTTTCACTGCAGATTCTTCAAAGGTGATGAGTCTATCAGTTTGAACCTCTTGGATAGTAGCAAGATTTGTCCGTCTGCTACACCTTTGGAGTCCACTGGGCCTACTACTTATCGGCCACATGATGTGGGTTTACCAGGTCGGCAGTAACACTGTTCTTGCTCCGTTGATTGCTAGTACCGGTACTGGTTTTCTGTAAGAAGGCCCAAATTCCTTCTTGTCCGCTATTTTCTCTCTGACAAGATTCCCAATCTTTGGAATCCAGACAGGTCTTGCTGGGACAGGTGGTTTCTCTTCAGTGGTCGTTGGCTTCTGTAAGGTGTTGCTTAAACTTCTTCTTGTTTCATTTAAGTCCTGCAAAACAGCCAAACGGTCTTTGATATCAAAGGGTTTTTGTTCTACCACTGAAGTATGACGATTGAGGTCTTCGACAATCATTCTAGTACCAAAAAGCATTTCATATGGAGTGATTCCACCCAGAGAATTTCTTGGCAGATTCTTAAGACTACGTTGGACACTTATTAGATGTTTGACCCACCGTCACCCGAGCCTAATACCCTAGCTGTTACAGATTGCTTTATGTCCCGGTTTTTTCTTTCCACTACATAATTTCCCTAAGGATGGAATGGGCTTGAAAACCGCAATGCAATGCCCAAACTGGCCATGGCCTCCTTGTAAGCTCGAGAGCTAAAAGCAGGACCCTGGTCAGAATGTAGCATGCCGATTGCCAGAAACAGTGTTTTTTTATATCTTTCTTTTAATACTTGTACCCCAGGCTAGGGTGAGCTTTAGTTCGCCCATACCACCGGGGTTTATTATCATAACATTTTCACTTCACTTTTTCCACTGGTCCTGACGAACGCCTGATATACCACCATCACTGAGGCAGAAACATGTTGACCAACAACACAGGATAAATCTGGACCTATAATTTTGGTCGTTTATCCTACACCATTGTTTTTACTCATGGCGAATTGGCAAAACTATTAAAATTGCTTTATTTTTTACACAATTAGTACATTTTTAAATCACTCAAAAAATCACCCTTCACAAAAAAAACAGCTCCTCAGTAAACTGGCGTTGGAGCACACTAGGGTGGCATTCGGCCACTCCTGGTGGGGCCCGATGATGAAGCATGTCACCAACGAAGTTGGTGAGTGAGGGCCTTCTGAATAACCTTAAGAGGTCTCCCTCACAGCCGATTGTGATTGTGAGTGTTGTTACATGCTTGCTCTTTTCTCAAAGTCTTTTGACGCTCCTTTGTTGTTTTCTTTGAATTACCTTGAGTGGGATAGGAGTGCCAATTCTGTTCCCTTCCTCTCTTGTTACGAGTTTATATTTTTTGCTCACGATATTATTAATCAGTGCTGCACTGTGTTCATTTTGTACTGCAAAGGTTTTGCAACAAGAGTTTAAATGTCTGTAGTCCAAAACTAGACAATATGTATTGTCTGTTTGGAGACAGGAAACAAAGGATTGTTCATTGACGAGGTGCACGTTTCAATCACCCCTTGGTATTCAAGTTGATGTAGGATCTCCCTGACCTGTTTTTTTAGCTTCTTGCTTAACTGGATACTACCTCTGAGCAGTAGGTTTATTTTTTAACTGGATCTTATGGTGGTGATTTTTATATAATGCTAGAGCCTGGGCTACAGTCCATTTTCTAGCATAGGTGTATTTTTTATGAATAGGAATATGATTTGAGAAGGCTGGCATAATCTCTTCGCCACGTGGGCACTCCCTGACAAATTCAGGTGGCCAGTCTTTTTCAGCCAGAAGGATGTCATAACCCTTAGATAGTTTTTCCCAAAAGAGTGCTTTTATTTTTCTAGTTACGTCCCCCTCTATCCGGAGTGTTACTTCATATAATTATGGGGTACACTAACCCTGGTATCTGCAGTTTCAACTTGAATGTATTCATTCACGTCCACTGTCTCCGGATGATCCTTTACGATCTTGCGAGCTATTGTAACTTCTGCTGCGCTGTACAGCATTGTCTGGACCCACTCTCCATTCTTGAGTTGTGTCCTCAAGATCCTCGGCATGTCTGATTTTAAGACTTGCTACCTTCTTTTTGGTGAATTGAGTTTTCTTATATTTCTGAACGTGTTGATCGTCTTTGGGCTTCACACGTTCTTTCTTGTGTTCTGATCGTCCTCTTCTTTCGGATTTCTGCGAGGAAGTCTGAAAGGTATGAGAGGAACGTGTATCAGTATCTTGATATCTATCAGGTTTTCTCAAATTATACCTGTTGCTGAGGTTATACCTCTTTTCAGTTGGCTCCTTTTGAGGAGACCTACCTCTGGATTGAGAACGCTTCTCTTTAGAAAGTGTCTGTCTAGTATTTTCCCACTTCTTTTTAGGAGTGGTAAGATTGTTTTTAATAAAAACTTTTTCAGGATTTTTTGTTAGTTCGGGCTTTTCTGGTTTCCTTCCCAAACTATCTCTACCTAGTTCTTCATATGATTTTTCTATTATTCTGGCCAGTTCATATGGTTGCTCGGTTACATCATTAGTTTTTGGCAGATTGACACGGATGCTGCTTCACCTTTAATATTAGCTAATAGTATAGCTGAGACCTGTTTGAAATCCTTCAGTAACTTCATACCGAGAATTAAAGCAGGCTCTGCCCCGTATTTATTTTGAATCTGTTTCAGGACGTCTGGTATTACCGCCATAGACGGAACACTATGTGTTTTTGTGTAGATCGCAGCAAAGACCGTACCCCAAGTGTCACAGTCCTCCAGGTTTGGTGCAATCCCCATTGGTAAACCGATTGTTAGAATCCTGTGTTTCTCATGAGGTGTACTATCAGGAAATACTGCCTCGATTTGAGTAATTATTTCAGCTAACCAGAAAGGAATGTGTTCCCTTTTTGTTGGTATTTTACCAATGACCGATTGTATGGTCTTAATTTGTTTGTGTTCCCCTGATGAGGGATGTGCTGTTGAATTCTTATAGCAGGTTGGACTGTTACAGTCCGCATGACATATTGTACCAATTGTCTATGGATTTTAATTAATTGTTTTAGCTGAGCTAATAATTCTACATCTGTCATTCTTTCAATGTCAGGATGTGGTGTATAGCTGGCTAGTACCGGCCATCTTGCTCTTGGTCTACCTAGTGGACCGAGCCTGGTAATGTGATTTTGATGTTGTAGGGCGCCTTTAAACCAGAGCTGATGCTCTTGGTCAGTTGGTGGAATTTCAATGTCATCGAAAGGAACGTATTCCGCTGGATGTTCCTCTATCTTATAGAAGTGGAACACATGTGTTCTTGGATTGCTTCAGGGAAGATAATCCATGATTAGAATACCTCTGTCTGCCGATATTCGTGTGCCTCTATGACAAAAATTACCCTACCACGGCTCGGTGATAGGTCATTTTCCATAAGCTTTTTAGCTATTGTTTTCAGTACATTTTCCTGGATGATTATAGCATCCGCATCGTCTTGTTGGAAACCTGTAATGTCTAAACCCGGTTGGGCTGCATTTACTGCCGCTCCACTGGTTGCGTTGTTGTCGTTATTCTACATTTTGTTGAAAGTCTTGAAGAGCAAGTTTCAAGGAAACAAAGATAAGGTGCACAATATTTTTGGAACACTGTATCCTTCAACGTTGAACAAAACCAAAAACTAATACCTATGATTTTTCGTCCTTCTCAGTTGTGGCTGATTGTATCCTTTAACCCACTCCAGATGTCTATTGGAGTATTTTACGGGAAAAAGGGGTCTCTGTGAAAAGCACACCTGAGTTACTCTAGTATCTCGCGTTAAATGAGTGCCTTACCAAACGCTGGGCGCCATGTAGTGTAGTTCCTATATTCCCAATAGGCTCTGCGCATTGGAATAATATATTCTATAGATGTGACGTAGGACTTATGTCTACTAGGTCCTATTGAATATATTAAACTTAAATGTGAGTGCCAGCTAGCTCAGAGGTCACTAGAAACTTTCTCGAATAAACAAGAAGGGATTCGTTTCTGACAACCGCATAAACATGACATATTTGTTACCCCAAGATAAAACATATCTTCAGAGTCGTGGAAACAATAGATAGATATTTTACTCAGTCATTTGTGCATGCTTCGTTTCACCAGAGGTGCAGAGAAATAGAGAGACGGGTGTCTTCAATAAAAGTATTTATTGAACAGTCTTCTTTCTCATGCAGAAGAAATGAACTTCTACAATCGTAATACTTGCTGTAAAGTATAATGTGTACAGCAGGAAGAGCATTATAAAATAATACTATAAAAGCAAGGTATGGTTTCTAAGCCATAAAATACATACATAAATAGAGACTAAAAGTACTCAACTGGTGTTTCTAAAATACGCCTACCCCGATGTACCTAACTTAAGTCTAGTACGAGGGAAGAAGTAAGTGTGGTGTAACATACGTTTAGTATTCTTTTTGCCAAGAATCTATCCAAGATTTCTCTTCGGGTCTAATCAGCTCCGTACCTTGGTTTAGAATGAAGGATGTCTGTCTCGGGACTCGATTTCCCAACACCCCGCAAGGGGAGCTTGGAAACACTGGAGCTGGATTTCTCGGCAAGAGAAAAGACAGCGTCTCTCTCAGTGCATCTGCTGGAGGGTCGGCTTCCTTCGGCACTTGCTGTAGCGAGATCCATCGGGCAAGTAGATAGTCGAACTGCTCCAAACCACTGTGTGTTTGCTTGGGCAAGTGTGGGCATATTTATACATTGAAGGCGCCGAGTCTGTAGATAATAACGTCATCAAAGCGTCTCAGTTCTTTGAAAACTCCATGAGTTCTTGGACAAATCAATATTTAGGCAAGGGGGAAGTCCCTAACTGCTGGAGCCGAGTTTTCCAAGAAATCGTTGTGGATTTTCGGAACTAGTAGAAGTAGCCATGCCGTATTTGACTGCATGGGCTATGTATAAATATGGTTATGATTTCTATGCCTATATAAGGACAAGGTTTTCTATACCTATATAGGGTCATAAATCGGGAAAATTACACTAGGGTCGTAAAATGCTATACAACAGAAGTAAACGGGTGGAGTGTTTTTTCCTCTTTTATTTCTTTCTTTCTGTTTAACTTTCTTTTTTAATATGGCGGCCCCTGGAAAGAAGAAGAAACAGTTTATCCAACCCAATGAAGCCCTAGAGGGGGATTTAAATCCTTAGCCCATAATAACTGCACTTGTTTTTTGACCCGAACAGTACCCCGGTATTTACTAGGAATTACCAAAGGGGTAAATTGGGACATTTAAGTTCTTTCTTTCCATGATAAGGACCTTATAAGTTCACCATAGGGACCCGCCTGCACAGAATTCACTATCTCAGGGTTTGGTGAAGTTCTCTATCCTGAGCAAAACTCTTTATACTTACCGCTTCCTTCTTGTTTCTTTACCATGAGCCACTGGGTGATGCTCTCCTGAGATACGGTGGCACACGTGCTGCCTCAGTGTACGGAGGAGGCCTGGGCATGTTATCCCAGGCTGTCGCCGCCGGGAGAGATGCAGAAAAGTTTACAATCCGTTGTGGGCTGGACATCGCGGACTCTCTGGGCAGGACCATTTCAATGTCTGTATTGCTTTACCGCTATGCCTGGATGAGGTTCACTGGCTTTTCAGGGGATGTCCGGAACACTCTGATGAACATGCCCTTTGATGGCCGTTGACTTTGTGGCGCTAAAGCAGACAACGCCCTAGAGCTCTTCAAGGACACATGGTCTACGGCCAAGTCCATGGGCCTCTCCTCCAGTCCGGGGTAGTCTGATTTTCACCCCTTTCGTGGCTACGGAAGGGGTGTCCTGCTACCTCACACCCAGGGCCACAGGCGGCAGCAAGTTACCCAGCCTTCGCGCAGCCGGGGACGTGGAAACAACTGGTGAGGTTCCGAGGGCCAGCGGGCAGACCAGTCCACCAACCCCCTCTGCAGAAGCCCCCAGACCCTACTAGTCCATCCTTTCAGGCCAAAGAAACGCCAGTGGGCAGCAGGATTCGCCATCACCTCCCCCACTGGTGCTCCATCACTACGGACAGGTGGGTTTTGCAAATTATCCGAAGGGGCTACTCCCTCTCCTTCTAGACTACCCCTCCATCCATGCCACCGTCATCCCACCACATGTCGGAGGATCACCTGGCCCTTCTCCAGCAGGAAGTTACAGCACTCTTGGAGAAGGGAGCCATTGAGTGCGTTCCTGTCCCAGAAGTAGATTGTGGTTGTTACTCCCACTACTTTCTGGTTCCCAAGAAGGATAAGGGCCTGCATCCTATCTTGGACCTCAGGGATGTCAATTGCTTCCTCCGGATGGAGAATTTCAAAATACTGACGCTTGCTCAGGTCTTGTCTGCCCTCGACCCGCAAGACTGGATGGTAGTGTTGAACTTGCAGGACGCTTATTTTCACACCCCCTCCTGCAGGCCCACCGGCGTTACCTGTGGTTCATGGTAGGCCACGAGCACTTTCAGTTTACCATGCTCCCCTTTGGCCTTACCAGCGCCCCTGTGGTGTTCACGAAAGTGATGGCGGTGGTCGCAGCTCATCTGCGCAGATCAGGGGTTTCAGTCTTCCCCTATCTCGACAACTGGCTGTTAAAGGCGGGCTCGCCACAGGCAGTCGTCTCCCACCTCCAGACTAAGGTCGACCTCCTGCATGTGAAGGGTTCTCCATCAATGTGCCGAAAAGTCGTTCATCGGAGTGGTTCTGGACACGACGCGATTTCAAGTCTATCCTCCCGAACAGCGAGTCCCGAATATCCGGGCTATGATTCCGATCTTTCAGCCTCTGTCCCGGGTTTCGGTCAGGATGACCCTGAGGCTGCTGGGCCTCATATGCCAGGTGGCATGCGCACGCTCTGCAGTGGGACCTGAAGTTCCGGTGGGCGCAGTATCAGGGGAATCTGTCAGATTGCTTCCAGATCTCTTAGGGCACTGCTCGACAACTGCAGTAGTGGCTTATGAACCAGGATTGGGTCAATGGCAGATCCCTCTCCCTTCCCCAACCAGACCACACTGTGGTGACGAAGGCTTCCCTTATGTGATTGGGCAGCCACATGGGAGAGGCGTAGATCAGAGGCCTCTGGTCTCCGTCAGAGTTTGGGCGATTCGTCTTGCACTGAAGGCATTCCTTCCTTCTGTCTGGGGAAGAGTGGTGCAGGTGTTCACTGACAACACCACCGCCATGTGGTATTGCAACAAACGAGGCGGGTGGGGTCGTGGACTATATGTCAGGAGGCCCACTGAGTTAAGGTGTTGGATCAAAACAAAGAATAAATAGATCAATGACGCATAACAGATGAATACTGTATAGAGAGTAGGTATGTAGAATCCTTGGTTTGGAATAATTGTTCCCTTTTCTGTAAATTTAATCTGATAGTTAAAAGTCTCTTGCATATATATTTCTTTCATTTATAAAAACAGATTCCTTTCATCATTTTAAAAGAATCTAATAGAAACTACCAGCTTCGCAAGTCATTTTTGAGCTGCTTTCAGCTATAGGTAAGCAGAACAAACGATGATATCAAACCCGATACTATACCCTTTTTTGCAAATTTTTAAAAAAATGAATATAAAATTAAATTCAGGGATAGAATGTTTCAGGCAGCTCTACTAGGTCTATATCTATCCTTCTATCAACTTTCATATCTACTTTATAATCTACTAATCTCTTTGGCTGTTCTGGAACAAGTTTGGCTGGTTAGTCAAACTGTAATCATGTATTTCTGCGATTAGTATACCCTTATAGGTTACAACCAAAAGATAGAAAGCAGTAGATGTCTATTGAAATGTGAACCTTGTTTCCGTTATCAGTATATGCTTAGAAGCCATGAACAAAGGATAAAAAGTAGTGGATGTTCATTGATATGTGTATCCTCGTTTATATAGTATCATTTTTCCATCACTTTGATCCGCCCTAACATGTTACAGTAGTATGTTTGAAGTAAATTATGTGCCTCTCATACTTCTGTCTACTATTTTATCAATTTAGATGCATCTCAATATGAACCCTCAATATATTTGATGTAAAGCATGTACCCTGCATACCTCTGTTTATCACCTTCTTGCGGACTAGTGGGTTCGTGATGCTACAGTAGAGGCTATTATCAACCCTTGCTCTCATCCTCAGGGCGTTATTGTTGCCTAAAATAACAGGACAAAAACCTTCCCAATTCCTGCGCAGTTTCCACAGTTTTTAACTGTACTATATCTGATGTAATGACTTGATACATGTAATAGGAAGTAGTTAGAGCCTGGTTTAAATTTATGTACTAAAATGTGTTTTTATTTCCAGGGAGTGTTTCTCTGTCTTGATAAAGGCGCTGGACGCCGAAACGCGTTGACACTCAACTTGACACACCACCTTTTGGAATTTGCAAAAGAAATCTATATGTGTTTTTTATTACGTTGTTTTGTTCATGAATTGCATTTTTACTTTGTATTGAAATATATGCGTTTTTATACTGTTTGTTTAAAAATAAAATCTATTTAGTATATATACAAGTAGTATAATTTTTATTGGAAACTGCGGCCCCACTCCCTTCCCCCCCCCCCCCCCCCCCCAACCTTCTTGTGTTTGTCCTGTAACCATTGTGTAGGCATTTTAAGACTTCCGCCTAGGTTGTTTTTTCCATTGTGCAATTTCCCTGACCTAGGGGTTTGGTTCATTTGTGTAGACAGGGAACCCTTGTTTGAAGCAAGTGTGGCCCTCCGCCTCTGGACATGGCTGGAAAATCAAGGCATTTCCTTGGTGGTTCAACACCTGGCAGGTTCTCTGAAGGTTAGGGTGGACAAACTCAGCAGCAGGTGCATGATGGATCATGAATCATGAATGGCGTCTTCACTCGGAGGTGGTGCAAGGCCTCTTTCACCAGTGGGGGAGCCTTGGTTAGATCTATTCGCCACCAAAACAATTGTGCAATGTTAGCAATTTTGTGCGTTGAAATTTCCAAGGTGACCCTCGCTCTGCGACGCTTTTTGCCGCGGGTGGATTTGTGGTCTGTTGTACGCCTTTCCGCCTATACCACTTCTGCCCCGAGTGCTGAAGATCAGGCGCGAACAGGCCCAAGTCATTCTTGTGGCTCCGGATTGGGCACAAAGAGTCTGGTATCCCGAGCTGCTCAACATGGCCATCAATCCTCGGATCAGACTGCCTCTTTGGGAGGATCTTCTGTCGCAGCAGTAGGGGACGGTCTTCCACCTGAAGCTGTCCAATCTCCACCTACTTGCGTGGAGATTGAGCAGCGGCAGTTGACCTCTTTCAACCTGCCTCCCGAAGTCTGTGACGTAATCGTGGCAGCCAGGCGTCCCTCCACAAAGACGGTATACGCCTGCAGGTGGAACACATTTGTGGCATGTGGCACAACAAAGGCTGTGGATCCCCTTTCTGAAGTACTCTTATTCCTTCTTTCTTTAGCCCAGCAGGGCTCTGCTCTGGGCACTATCAAAGGCTACCTTTCAGCCGTATCTGCCTTCCTTTGGCTGCCAGATCAGCCTTCTCTTTTCAGGTCTCCGGTAGTTAACAGCTTCGTAAAAGGCTTAACAAATCTTTTTCCTCCAATCCCTTTCGCTATGCCTCAGTGGGACTTGAGTCTTGTGCTAACTTATTTAATGTGCACTCCCTTTGAGCTGCTTCACAACTGTCCTTTACGTTCTTTGACTCTTAAGACTGCTTTCCTGGTAGCCATCACTTCTGCAAGAGGGGTGAGTGAGCTCCAGGCTCTTTCTTCAAAACCTCTTTTCTTGTCTGTTCATCCGGATAAGGTGGTTCTCAGGACCCAACCACCCTTTCTTCCTAAGGTGATCCTTGCCTTCCACATCAGGCAGACCATTACTTAGCTCAACTTCTTTCCGCATCCTTCAAAGGAGGAAGAGAGGCTCCACCATCTGGACCCAAAACGTGCGCTCTCCTGCTATCTGGATCGCACAAAGCAGTTCCGGGTGGATCAACTTTTTGTTAGTTACGTGGGTGTAAAGAAGGGTCGGGCCGTACACAAACGCACCATTTCCTGATGGGTCGTGTTGTGTATTAAGGCTTGTTACTCTCTAGCTAAAAAGGAGCCTCCAGTCGGGCTACGTGCTCATTCCACCAGGGCAACAACACCCACTACTGCAAAGGGGAGTGCCACTGAATGACATCTGTCAGGCAGCCACATGGGCATCCCTGCACACGTTCACCAAACACTACTGCCTGGATAGCCAAGTCTGGAGAGACGACTTCTTTGGCCGTTCTGTTCTCCAGGATTTTACGGTGTGATCTTGGTTCGCAGACCTACCACCAGGGTTGGTATTGCTGGGGTAAGGAATCTATAACTAACATGTTTCTTTCAGATGCACAAGTTACTTACCTTTGGTAACCATAGCTGTAATAAGCTGAGTCGACATTAGTATTAGCTAGTGAATTAAGAAATCTAATATTCTCAATGCAAACATAGTACAGCCTTCGACACTAGGCAAACAAACAAAATTATATAATCTCTATATATGGACTATTTACTTTCTACCACTACCAGCTCTCTATAACTTTGAAATTTGTTGAATTTCTGTGGTGTAATTCAGCCCGAGGTTTCTAAATTTCAAAATCGCAGGCTTCTATTGCCATGCCCTAGAATTTGAAAGATATACTAAGGGCAAATTGTCTGAAAATCAAACTCTATGCCATTTCACAGTATCAGCAAAAAGAACAATTAATGGACAGAATGCTGATCAATTTCAAACATTCACCCTAGTACAGAGATCTGGGCCTAAATCCATTGTTTTTTTGCTCCCCATTCCATTTCAGTTTAATCCCTTTGCCGCTGGCGGGATTCCCCTGTGTCCTAGGGGTTTGGGGGGGTGCGTACAGCGCCCCCCATGCTCATGACAAGGTCAGCTCGTCATGAGCCACAGCGCTCCGGTGCTAATGACGAGCTGAGCTCGTCATGACTGCGCCCGTTCCAATGGAACGTTCAGCACAGCAGGGGAATCAGCCCAGCGTGCGAGTGTTCCAAGTATGGGCGCGGTCATGACGAGCTCAGCTCGTCATGAGCACCGGAGCGCCGTGGCTCATGACGAGCTGACCTTGTCATGAGCACGCAAGAAGTTAAACCCAGCCATATGCAAATTAGTCTTGAACCTGTTCCCCATGGGAACAGTCCAGCCCGAACTGCCAGGGTAGGTCCTCCCTAGACAGGAAACAAGCATCCTGGCACTGGTTTCGGGGCATAACCCCTCATCAGCCAGGCTAGCTTGACCCCAGTGGCATGGAAAGCATGGGACTCGCGTCTGGGTATACCCGTGCCACTCGGGGTGACAAATGCAAACAGAAGTCAGAGGACCTGTCTTGGCAGACTGATTTGCATATGGCTGGGTTCAAACTGGGGTAGCATGGTGTGCAAAAGAACAATGGCTTAAACTCAGATCTTTGTGACGGGGGGGGGGGCGAAGGTTTGCATTGTTCTGCATTCCGTCCATCAGTTGTTGCTTTTGCTGCCCCAAGTTGGAAGGGTATGCCCATATGTGGGTCCCATGCTCACTGTGCCACTGGATTCAAGCTAGCCTGGCCGACGAGGAATGATGCCCCAAAACCAGTCCCAGGTTGCTTGTTTCCGATCCTGGGAGGGCCTGGCTTGGCTGTTTGGGCTGGACTGTTCCTATGAGGAACAGGGTCTGGTGTATCAGTTACTTACATTTGGTAATGTAATATCGGGTAGAGACAGTCTAGCCACAGATTCCTTAAATTTTGAATTCTCCCCAGGTGCCAGTCTGGATCCGGACATTTTTCAGCAGTACCTCTTTGTGCCGGGGGACAGCGTTGTACGGCTCCGTGATGACATAGTCTCCAGGTATGACGTCAGCGGAGCCATATAAGTCCCCTCTGGTGCACAGATGTCCGCTTCTTCTGTGAAAACCTACGCGCCAGAACATGGATCCACACTAGAAACTGGTTGTGGAACCAATAACAAGACAAAAGCCATTGGAATCCGTATTCTTAACATCAATAAAGAAATAGCTGTGAAGAATTGTCCTGATAAAATCCGTAAAGAACTCACATGACTCATATCCATTATACTAAGCAGAATGAGTCTCAAAACAAAACTGAAGACATAACCTGTACACAATGAAAAGAGACTAATAATACCTCCCTGGTACAAAGAACATTCTCTTGAACAAAATGACCACCTGGAGGTTACATCATACATTGTAAAGATGTTAAAAATGACACTAAACCGCTTTGAATCTGGTATAGGTTTTCATCAAGTATGCCAGATATAGAAAATCTTGCCACAAAAAAAAAAATATATATATATATATTCACTGAAAAAACCATAGGTTATAGACCATATATAGTTAGGGATTAGCATTTACAAAACCTTAATTTACTCGCACAAAACCATAGAAATTTGCATATATAGTTAGATGCAATAACTATATATCGCGCACCCGCAATCCACTGCTGATGATGTCACATATTACATCATTCATGACATGGTCAGTGACATCACTGATGACATCACTGATGACAACATCCAGTGACTGTATGTTTCAGTAAAGTCAAAATATGTCTTACATATTGAAGAATGAGTGGATGTATAAGTGTTTGGATGAAGGATTTAGTAGGTGCATGACTGACTGTATGAGAGAATGATTAAATGTGTCTCACTGAGTGCATGGGTTAGTGACTAAACAGTCTTAATTTGGCATCATTATTTCTGTAGTTCTGTAAACTGCTGCATGTGTTGATCAGTAGTTATATGAGTAACTATATGGGTTATTGATTGGTTGCCCAAATATTTGTATGGGAGAGTGAGTGTGTGTGTGCGGGTGGCTGGGAGGTATGTGACTCTGTGCATAGATGTGTGAGCAGTTGATTTAGTAGATGTATGGGTTCAAAAGTGCATGTGGAAACAGCTGTATGGGCGGTTGACTGTCTGCATGAGTGTATTGGTGAGTGATTGGATTTCTCAGTGCTACATGTCAAAGTAAGTACATATGTAAAACACAGTACATGTAAGAGTTGACATATATAAATAACTGTGCATAAGAGCCAGTGAATGTGTGAGTGGCTGTATGGATAATTGTGAACTTGTATCAGTGATTGTATAAGAGAGTAAATATGTGTTACTATATGTTTGATTAAGTAAGGTGTGTATAACTGTATAGTTGAGGAAATGGAGGAGTGATTGATTCTTTTCATGACTGACTAGATGTATGAGTAACTCCATGGATGAGTGACAATCTGTGAGTGTCTGTTTACACTGAGTGTATATAAGGTTATATTAGAGTCTGAAGAGGTTCATCGTATTATCACATGAATGATATCATCAGTGATGTGATCAGTAATGTCAAATGAGATGTCATCAGTGATATCATCAGTGATGTCATCAGTGATGTCATCAGTGATGTCATTTGAGATGTCATCAGTGATGTCACTGAGCATGTCATGAATGATGTAATATGTGACATCATCAGCAGTGGATTGCGGGTGCGCGATATATAGTTATTGCATCTAACTATATATGCGAATTTCTATGGTTTTGTGCGAGTAAATTAAGGTTTTGTAAATGCTAATCCCTAACTATATATGGTCTATAACCTATGGTTTTTTCAGTGAATTTCAATAGTTTTTTAATAGCAAATATCAAAAGCTGTAAAATGTATTCCTATTCTAATTCAAAAATATATTTCATATTTTATTTTTTAAGCAAAGACCCAGATGCATTTACAGTTTATCACTAACAATGTTCCAGGCTAATGTATTTTCACGGGAAATTAACAACTGTCCTGCAAGTAAAATATTCCTATTTCGTGAAAAAGGGCGTTTCTTCGTCCCATGAGGGAGCCGTTGAGCAAAAGAGACTCGGCCTGCTGTCTTAGTCGCTGATAGGCCTGATTATCAGATTTTTATCGATCACTTTATGTTGCAACAGTGGAAAACAAAACAGCCCTTGCCCATTTATTTTTACAGCATTCCTGCGTATTATACCCTACCCCCAAACAGTATTTTGCCAGTTACCATAGTAGTAGTTTATGGAACACTTACGTCAGCACATAGGTTAAAAGTTCACCACAATATGTTGCTAATGAGTGAGCTTCAGCATTATACTTCAAATTATAAATATCATTTCTATTGATGACTGCTACCCCCACAAAAAAATAGACGTATGTACTTTTTTAATTAACTTTTATTAAAACAATAACTGGAACTATAACTAAAAGATAACACTACAATAAATAACTAGAACTATAAGTAACAAAACAATATAATAAACAACATATAATATGGAGTCCAAAATAAGTATTGTAGTTAATCTGCAAAACAAAAAGAAAATTAGTGTTTAAAATTAGATTGAAGTG
The DNA here is from genome assembly GCF_964263255.1 of Lissotriton vulgaris. Taxonomy (NCBI): domain Eukaryota; kingdom Metazoa; phylum Chordata; class Amphibia; order Caudata; family Salamandridae; genus Lissotriton; species Lissotriton vulgaris. The sequence continues at coordinate 692,834,237 of NC_141695.1, read as the reverse complement.
ACTAAATGAGATCAAACATCACAAGTCAAAGTAAAACTTGACAATATTTATATTTTTTTAAATCTTCGCAGTGTGCCTGAAACGCTTCCACTGGCATTCATCATGCAGACTTTGGTCCACCCTCTTAATCAATTTTTGCAGTTTGAGATATAACGTCCTACATGTGTTATTCATCTCCTACTTTCTCCTTTCAAATTCTCTTGTAAAGACCTTAACAACAAATAAAGGGAACATTTTCTGCATATTTTTAATAAAGCATTTGACACAATGACCGTATTTATTGAATGTTTTGAAATTAATTTTCACAAGTCTTAAAAAAGGTGAATGCAAGAAAAGTTACTTGCCGCATATGCAAGACTGCTTTTAAGAGGAGACCCCAATAAAAAGGACTTGTGTGGAACTGCAAGTATGCTGAAGCAGCTGCAGACTAAGAATCCGGTCAACTTTGCAAGGGAAGAGTTAAGGAGATTGAGAGCGGCTCCTTCTGCTTCATGAGAAGGCCCGAGTACCAGTGGAGCAACACCGTCAACCTCTAGAGCACAGCCTAATATTTGTCCCCAATTTGAAACCCTTTAAGAGAAAAAGTAAGAAGGTTGGGAGCTTTGTATGCCATCCTAATATCTAATTATCAGTAGTTATACAGAGATCCGCCCTCTATCAGACTCATCCTGTTAAACAGAAACTTTAGCAAGAAACACACTTGAAAAGGAAGGGAAATAAATCGAACAAAATCAGTAGGCCACTGATGAGTTTTTGACTTCGCTAGAAATAAGAAACATGAAAGTGGTGAAAGAAGCCAAGCTTGACGTTACGACAGCCACGAGGTAGATAACCTCCGCCACCCCCCCACTGCTCCAAGCATGTCTGTCCCACCACCCGCCACGGCCAATAACGGTAACATGAAATAGATACAAATCAGCAGATACCTACCCCCATTCCGGAAACTCCCGAAGTGCAACAGGTCCACGGTTACGCCCATCCAGAAGATGAGGCCTCGACACGTGCAAGGCGGGGCCCGACTAGCCGCCATCAGCCGGAGAAGTCGTGGGATGGTCGGCCCGGAATGTGCTGGTCCTCCCTTTCTCCTCTGGCGCCCTGCAGGCCACGGGGGGGATGTCTTGCCTCTGCCTCCGACCCCCCCCCCCCTCTTATCGCCTGGTCCGGACATCACGGATATCAACGCCAGGTGTCGGCGTGGGGCCATGTGTCGGCGTGGGGTGCACCAGGAGAGGAGCCGAGGCCGACGGGATCTTCTTTCCTCAATAATGGCTGTGATAACACTGGGGGGGGATGTCTTGCACATGCCACCGACCCCCCCCCCCTCCCCTCGTATCTCCTGGTCTGGCCCCGGCTTAATATGACCTCCCCGTTCGGGCCTGAAGCGGCGCCCTGCAGGCCACGGGGGGGGATGTCTTGCCTCTGCCTCCGACTCCCCCCCCCCCTCTTATCGCCTGGTCCGGACATCACGGATATCAACGCCAGGTGTCGGCGTGGGGTGCGCTGGGAGGGAGAGGCGGCGCAAACGAGCCTCTCCCACCCCCACAGGTGGGGGCCCCTCAGCTGCACCCCCAACGCTCCACTCACCCAACAAAAGGGTTCCTCCACTCTTGCGATGCAGCAGCGCTGCACTCACCCGACAAAAGGTCTTGTCCACTATTGCGAGGCAATGATGCTCCGCTCGCCCAGCGGGGGTCTCGTCCACTGTTGCGGTGCAACGACGCTTCTAGTTTCCTGCGTCCAGAAACGTTCTCCTCAACTTTGAAGATTCTATAAGAGCCACGGGGGCCCCCGACCCCCGATGGGGAATGACTGCCATGATCACCCACGGAACGACCACGACGTAGCCGCGGGACGTCGGCGCGCTCATGCCGGCGCCGGCCTCAGTCTTGAAATCACCAAAATCCTGCAAGACTACCAACTTGATCAGTTCCGGTGGGACACCAGTATGACCCGGTAGGAGAGATTGTTGCCTCCCACCCCACTTTGACTGATGGCTCATGTCGGCAGTCCCCTCTGCTACCCTTCAACGAAAACTTTTGGACTGCCGAAAGAGGTCCCGGTCCAACCACGAGTTGGTGGAGACATTTTGACTATACTTGGACCTTCCTGACCTCACCCAAAATGGCGCCGGTACAAATGAAACTCTCAACTCCTTGTTGTGCCCCGATTGCTCAGCCTTGATATCATGAGATATGTATGCAGTTTTTAGCACATGAATTGATATGGGATAAGACTGATTATATGTTCGGACAATGAATTGATCTAGGATGGGTATTAATTATACGTTCGAACAATGAATTGACATGGGACGGGTACTGATTACACGTTCGAACAATGAATTGATATTAAGTTCTAATGCATCATTGATTACTGTATTTATTGAAGGTTCGAATTGTCGACACTTTTGGTACTTGCTCACAATGAATTATCGATATGATTTTGTTGCACTTGTCGCACTTTTTACTATGAAATCAACGACCACTGACTCTCTGTTATGTTTTCCACAAATAAATACCCCCCCACCCCCATTTACAGTTCCAGCCTGCTCCGTGGCCGGCCCACGGGGTTGTAGGCCGTATTTGGGCACCAACATTTTTATTAAAGGTTTTTGAAAAAGCAAACGTAGTTGTAACGCGTAGATTGGTAAGTTTCGAATAAATGGCCACTGTTTCGGATTTTTTTTTTTTTTTAAAAAGCAGGTGAAATGAAGCAGCTCAATTAGTTAAGGGTTAAAAAGTATAGTACGCAGAAACATTGAAAATATGAATGGTCCAGGTTTGTTGTGTGTTTTTTCATTTTTGTACAGCATAAAGCAATCGATAAAGATCCTGGTATTTAGCCTCTACTTTATATGCTACCTGTATCAGGGAAGTTGTTTTAAATGCCCCTAAGCCACCCCGAACGAATGTCACCTGGCCCCCCTAGTACGAACGAAAACGACCCTGTACCACTGTAGGTTATCTCTCTTCCTCAAAAATTACTTTCTAGGACGTTTTGGACATTGATGATTTTCATATGATCTATTTATTAAAGTAATACTCATCTCTCCGCATGAAATTAATTTTCCACATGCTACACAAGTCAATCTCATCTGCCTAAAGTTCTTTTACAGATTTGGGACCGTTTCCCTTGCCTCTGACTCACTTATTGCTAAGTCATTGGTGGATGTTTTTGCCGGTCGGGGATTATCCACCAAATCTCGAAGTTGTGCTTTAGAATAATTAAGAGGGTGCCACCTCTCCATGTGCCGATGCATGGTATGATTACCATAGCTATATTTTTTTTCGGTCCCTCTCGAGAGTTTTTTTTTTGCAGATGAGGCAGGTAACAAACCTGGCATTAACTTTCTTTTCATGAGAAGGAAAAGAAAAAAATTGCCAGATAAAATTCACTTTCACATGGGACGTTCTTGGCATTTCTTTCAGAAACCTTTACATCACTGTGTCATTTCTTTGTCTATCCTGGTTAAAGCAATGTCATGTAAATAGTTCTTTAAAAAGTTTTTTTTTAACGTGTTTACTTTGTTGGAGCGTTGTATATATTTATAAGTTATTAAAGTGTTATAATACTACTACTTTGTTGGAGTGCTATATATGTTTAATGTGACACATAATTGTGAAGACTTTGATGTACAAAAAGGCATCCCTGGAATCTTCCGCTTCAGGCTCGGTCCCACACACCCTTACAGTGAGCATCCCCTCCCCAATCACAATACAGGATCGTTATCAGATAGTAGGAACGCGTGTGGTGTGACGGATCTCATGAGGTGGGGGCCTTGATCTACTGTAACTCCTTTGAACAGGGGTGATTCTTTACAGTTGGGGCCATAAACTACATCCACAGGGCTAGGTGATAGCCTGGGACCGGCCTGGACAATCGGACACAGAGGAAGAGGAGTGTCAGAGGGTGCGGTAGTGAATAGGGTGAAAGGGTGGTATCGGGCGGGCACAGGGTGTGATTCTCAGGGAAGAGCAGCGCAGATGGGGGGAGGTTTATGGCCCATGCATGAGACAGAGAGCGGGGGTGACCAGTGCGTGGGGGAGATGCTTGCGAGGGTGGGAAGCCATGCTGAGGATCGGCGGCGTGCAGAGAGTGGGTCTGGTCAAGGCATCTAAAATGGCTGCCGTGCACGACAAAAGTGTGGCATTGGAAAAAAGGCAAGCTGGCGCAGACAATGTTTATCAATACGGATTAATTTATAACAATTATTTTTAACAATATATTTACTCGCAGTGTCAAAATGGCGGTCAACACTTCCTGATTTCCTTCGAATCGAACGTTAACAGAAGTCAAGCGGCAAAAAAAAAAAAAAACGCTCACGCGCAACCGCCGGAAGACAAGTATCAACATATATGAGCCTCCTCAACCACCCTCAGAAAACATAGGGGGTCAGGATACGTCTCCCATACCCCCTTATACCCAATACTCACATTGCTTTTCCTCCATCTTGTAATTTAATTAAATCGAAACACAAAATGACAAAATTCCCGTTTCGCTACCAGTTTGCGACCCGGTTCGCGAACCGAGAAGCGCTTCTACCGCGAAAAATCAATTTATTTATTTTTGTCCTACGGGACCCTTTAATAACCCCAACATCATTCCTAGGGGGTCAAGAGAAGTCTACCTTGCCCCCTTTCATTAAATTCCCCCTTTGTTTTTCTCCTCCTCTTGTCTCTCGATCCTACCGAGAGACAAGATGGCGGCCGCTCCGGACTGTTTAGAATGTTGACAGACACCGGAGAGCCAATCAGCTTCGCTACGCAAAGTTCCGTTACGCGAAAAGTACGCGATCTGGAGCGCTATCCGGGACGCTGTCACAGATATATCTGTTTTTTTAAACGTTAATTTCTCAAAATCCACTGGAGCACATATATTGAGACCCAGCAAAGGCACATCGGGCTAACAGTCCCTACAATTTTGCCAAGTTTCGTGTAAATCCATTCAGCCGTTCGAGCTAAAAGTGAGGCCAAACGCCCTATGGAAAAATGAATGGGAAAAACGCGTTTTGGGACCCCCCTTTTTTCTCGGCCCCCCCTTGACGAAACCCCCCCAAATTTTCAGGGGCTGCTCAGAAACAAAATGTGCCATTTTCCTGAGAATTTCAGCCGATTCCGTCCACAAACGCAAAAGTTATTAGACATAGAATTTTCCAAAGTTCCATAGAGAAAAAATCCTAACTATATATACCTACTGGCGACCACCAGTAGGTAATATATATATCTCTCTCGGGTGTCATTGCCACCAGAGACTCCGAATGGCCCGACAGCTCACTGAATTTCGCTGGCCAGTGTCCCCTGCCGGACCGCAAAGATCTACAAAGCTTGTCCCCCGCATGACCTTCAGAGCCATGGCCCGGCAGTCTGAACATAACCTCAAGCCATGGACACCTCAATGCACCAAAGGGAAACGAGTAAAGAGAAGCAACCCCATCGCACACTGAAAACCTCTGTTTTCTTCCCTTCTTTTTTTTTTTGTTTACACATGCACACAGCTATGTAAACATCATGGCGAAACAGAACTGAAAAACCAGTTCAAAACATTTTATAATATTGAAAAAGGTACTGCACCTAACCCCAAACCATCTTAGGTGATACATACCAAACGTATCACACCCACAGTTAACCTGAAATTATGAAAATGCCTCCTGTAATACTGAACCCTTGCCAGCTGTATGCACATGCAGTCACACGTGATCTAAAACCAAATTTGTTTGTTAGTCAACCGGTACTTGTATTTGTAAATGACTATATAGATATTTATATATTATTAACATTTCGGGAAGCAACAGCCATGATTTCTCCAGGACTGTTAACTACCGAAAAGAAAATTAGATACATAACTCAAAAAGACTGGTAATATCTAACCTTAGAACAGCATATGCAAGAACATTGTTCTTGAATAATCGACTTTTATCCTAAAAATCTACTCTGTAGTGCATGACTGAAAACAGTCTTAACCGTTTCAGGCACTTCCTCTCAGACAGTCTAAGGCATTGAGCTTACACTACCTTGTTCCAAGATTGGACAAAGTAATTTCCAATGCCCCCAAAAAAGGAGAGAGACAAGAACCCTTGTATTCCAAAGAATGCAATCATGCTGTTCAAAAAGATGTGGGATCCCTAAAGAGGGAAAAGACCCGCTCCTCACCAAAAACTACCGCCCCATCTCGTTGATAAATCTTGATTGCAAGATTTATGCCAAAATCCTAGCGAATCGACTAAATGCTGTTCTCCCAAAACTAATAAGCCTGTCCCAAGTTGGTTTTCTGAAACACAGGATGTCAAATGACAACACCAGACTTCTATGCCATATCTTAGAGAAAGCTAACAACTCCCAATCCCCGATGGTTGCAATTACCCTGGACGCTGAAAAGGCCTTCGATAAGGTTTCATGGTCTTTTCTTCAATACTGTATGCTTTCATTCAATCTCGGACAGTCGTTCATCACAATGGTGATGGCCCTGTACGCCTCCCCTTCGGCTCGGATAGCAATTAATGGCACCCTCTCTGACCCTTTTCGCCTATACCAAGGCACCAGACAGGGCTGCCCACTTTCACCGGCACTTTTCCTTTTGGCCCTTGAACCCCTTCTAACTGACATCAAAAAGAATGAGGATATTCAGGGAGTCTCCTTTGGAGATACTCAGGTAAAATTAGCAGCGTATGCTGACGATATACTGATTGCGACAGAAAACCCAGCCAAATCGATCGAGGGACTCATGTCCTCAATCAGCAAGTACTCGTACCTATCGGGATACAAGCTAAACAAAGACAAGTCCGAGGTTAAACCACTAAACATCTTCACCACCAAAGAAGTTCTTGGTAAATCAGGTCTAGCTTGGCAAACAGGGGTTATAAAATATTTAGGAATAGAGTTCACCGATAAATTAATGAGCACCATCACACACAACGAAACGTTGACAATGACAAAAGTTAAAAGAATCCTTGACGGCTGGTCCCCACGATTTATTACTTGGTGGGGAAGAATTGAAGCTATAAAAATGATGATATCACCGCTAATCAACTACCTAAGCACTATGCTGCCCCTCACCTTCTCCAAAGATTTCCTCTCCAAACTGGATAAATTAATTTCGTCTTTCCTTTGGCAAGGGAAAAAAGCCAGAATTAGCATGAAAAAACTAAGGCTGGATAAAACCTTAGGAGGTGTCAACCTAGCTGACTTTAAGCTCTATCAAACCGCGTTCTTAGCTAGACAAGGGGCCTTTTGGCTCACTCCACACTCAGACTACACCCCAGTGTGGCTGTCGGTGGAAAAATCCATCCTCCATGGCCTTCCCCCCTCCACCCTCCTCACTACCAAACCACAACCCACTGTATCCTCAGGCACCATCCTCAGAAACACGAAGGCTGCCCTCCTTCATGTAAGCAAATTCTTACCACACCAATTTTGTAAATCACGATGGGAATCGTTGTGGAACAATACCAAACTGCTATACAAAGGGAAACCAATGAATAATCATGCTTGGATTGAGAAGGGTATACACTTCCCTCATCAACTGTATGATGGTCCATTACCACTCACTTTCAATGACCTACAAAAAAAGTTTCAACTCCAGAACATAGACTTCTATTACTTCTTACACATCAAAGTGGCCCTCTCCAAAACAGATTTATCCAACGTCACCCCCTCCCTTCCTGGATACCTACACACGATTAACGGACAGGGTCATCAGGTGTCCAGAATATACAAACTGATCCGCCCTCAGGCCACGAAGCTGACAACTTCCACACAGTCCTTCTGGGATTCTTACTCCTCCACACCGACATCGGAAGCAGAATGGGCCAGAATATGGGAATCTACATCGCGACACAAAATCAGCCCTACATTATCCCAATCTAAATTCTGGCTTTTCCACAAAGCTTTTTGGACTCCTAGGAGACTCTTCCTGCACAACATCAAGGAAGATGACTCCTGCTGGAACTGCACGGCAGAGGGTGGGGACCTAGAACACCTAATATTCAAATGCCCCTGTGTATCCGACTACTGGGATAGAGTCTTCGCATTTATTAGCAAAGTATTACATATTTCGCTCCCGAGGGAATTTGCAACCTTAGTCATGGGTTTTGCCAAAGCTGTCAACCTCAATGAAAATGATAAAGCCCTACTTGACTTACTTTTGACAGCAGCGGTCAAACTCATACTGAATAACTGGAAGGACACTGGCAAAGCTTCTTTCCCACACTGGCTCAATTGGGTTTCGAACCTCAGAGGAGCCGACAATATTGCGCTGGCTGCTACACCTTGGCGCCCCCCCTATAGGAACCTGTGGTCCTCGCTTGACGCTCCCTTCGACCTATTTAAACCACCATGATTACCTGATGCGCCATGCACATAAACACCCTGCCCATAGTCCGGGTTGCCTACCTGTCCAAACGACTGACCTCGTTGACTTACGTGGTCGTCTTGCTCCACCTATGACTGTAACCTTGAAAATGTACTGATGCACTGCCTGTGTTATCTTTCTTTTCCTTACGATTTGTTTTGAATTGCTTATTGATTTGTCTCAGATTATCTTAATTTAATTTACCCCTCCTTTGTTCTTGTTATGCTCGTATACTTGTGAACTTGCTCTTGTTGATGCCGGAACCATGCATGATATATGCTCATGTCTGTAATGCTTGCTCATCTCTCTCAATAAAAATTTTTGTGAACATAAAAAAAAGAAAAACCAGACGAGAGTGAAAGGAAGCACTGAAGAAAAATGAGGGCTATGAGCTCCACCGTACTGGCCATTAAAGGGCATATAATATAGTCTAAGGTGGACCAATCTAAAAGCAAACAAATACACTTCGTAAGTAGTACATATGCAAGCTATACATTGGCGAACTAATACTCCACCTAGACTAAGACGTATACCATTAAAGGTATGTACTCTTTAGACTAAGCTCCTCATCAGGGAAAAATAAAAGAATGAAACAGCTATGCAGCTGCCCGGACCTTACGGAGATCAAACATTGTCAAATTCGGAGGCTAACTAGTCTCTCATTAAAAAGTAGTAGCGCTTAATACTTCAACACCACAACGCACAACAGCTGAGGCAGGAAATAAACCATAACCCAACTTAAAAATCCACGACCATGGCTGTATAAAAGGGAAGCAAAAAAGCTGAAAAGGCCATCTGATAAGCGACCAGCTGGGAGGCATTGTAACACTGAAACCACACAGCTGTCAAACACCACCATAGGCCATACTGACCCAAACAGACTCGAGAAACCTTGACTACCGCAACAAAACGTCTCTGCAAAGAGCAGCAGAACGAGCCATGGCTCACCAAAAGAATCTGTGGTGTACAAATCAGACAGACTGAGCCAACTCAGCAAAAAAAAGAAGGGAAGCCCACAGAAGAGGGTACTCCCATCCACGCAAATTGAAAAAGGAGAGAAGTAGATAGACTAAGGGTCTGACCCTCCCTGACTAGCCCACAGTCTGCGTATGGCAGCATCTGCTTGGGCTCCAAAAATATGAACCCCATCAAATGGCATTTCGATCAAGACAGACTGGACAGCTTCCAAAAATCCAGACGCCTAGAGCCACGCACGCCAGCGTAATGCCATGGCCCGCCCAATGGAGTCAGTGGAATCCATTCCACACTTGATGAGCAGCCTGGCTGCCTGACGGCCATCTAAAATCAGCTGCTAGCCTCGGGGATCAAAGATAAAAGTTGGCCCAAAGACGCCCACAAGGTATGGAGAAAACGTCAGAGGATGCAAACTGTTTTAGTGGAGCGTAAAGCTGCCCTAGTTCAGGAAAAAATCAGCTTCCCGTAAGAATCCAGCTCCCTGGACTCTTTATCAAGGGTGGAATGACGGAGGTTCTCAAACTCAGGGCACTCCGTAATGGCCTGGACCACGATGCTGTGGTGGGTCGGCTGCTGAACAAGGCAAGCGGGGTCATCAGGGACAGGGCAGTATGTGTGGGCAATAATGTGGTCAACTGGCACACCTGACTCAGTCAGTCAGTCAAATTAACTTTATTCGATTTGATAAAATCAGACAAAGTACATTAAAACAATACTATTTACAGTTAAAAAATAATTAAACAGTTTCTTTAATTTAATTTGGCATGATGTATACATTAAAATATTTAAAAACAAGTTATGTACACCGGTTTTGCAAGTTCATACTCCTTCTGGCTCTGGTTGCTGCCACAAGGAAATTGGCCATGGCGAAAGTAATACAAATATTACCTAATGATTTTAAGTATAGCATGGCTGGTCTCACCTGGGAGAAGCCAGCTTCTCTTAAGACTGGTAGCAGGTATTTTTTTCTTTGTGCAGAGAAGAAATCACAAAACATAACAAAGTGTAAAGTGTCCTGAACTGAAAAATTGTCACAAGTGCAAGGGGGTGCTAACTCAGGTTTCATCCAGGTGTTAAAATTGCCCAAATAATAATGAATAAGGTTAAATCTAAATCTTGTTAACAAAAATCTATGAAAGGGATTTGTGACAAAACATAAATAGGGCTCAATTGCGATTGACTGGAGTGACAAATAATGCAAACGAACAGACGGCTTTGATAATTCTAATTCTTCTCGCAACAGGCATGCCCTGCACCTGACTCAGGCTTTGCCCATGCCGCCAATAAAATATAAGTAAGGGCCTCACAAAAAAGCGAGTATCGGCTCAAACCCCGACTGGCCAGGATGAAGGACCTCAATAAGAGGGTTTTGTAGCCTTTTTTCACAGTAGTTAGAGAGAGATGCAAGACATTAGCCACTCTCCTCAAAACCTCTGCCAAAGAGGAAATGGCTTCCGAGGCAAGGCCAGGAGGTGACAAAGGGGAAGAAGCAGGGGACAAATCGAGCCTGCTTGCTTCACCCAACTCTGCAATCCAGCTGTCCAACCCAGAAGGGGCCACTGGCTGCTCCAAGGGGGTCATCTCCTGTCAACCTTTCCCAACAGGTCTTGTGGCTCCTCCACTGAAATCACTCCATAACCTTTATCGAAGAAATGCCCTGCCGAGCTCCACCTGGAAAGCAGGAGAGACGTCAGCCGGTATCCTCGCAGATGTCAGAGGTCATGGTGAAGCCGACTCCAGCTCAGAGTCTACTGGCACTGCAGCGGCAGGCACCGTAATGGCGACCGACTTTATGCCGGAGCCGACCGACGTCACGCCGGAGCCGACTGGCTCCATTGGTGGCCCGAAGGACTGTGCACTGGCGCCTCAATCCAAGGCTGGAACTGCTGCTGAGGGAGCACCTGTAGGCGATGACCCAGTTACGGCACCTACGACCTCCGTTGGGCCTGCAGGTGTTCCAGAGGGAGATGAGGGCCCAGAGACCATATGGAGGGGACTTATATGGCTCTGCTGATGTCATATCCGGAGACAACATCATCACGGAGCCTTACAATGCTGTCCCCCAGTGTGCAGAGGTACTGCTGAAAGATCCAGACTGGCACTTGGGGAAAATTCAAAAGTTAAGCAATCTACGGCTAGATGTCTCTATCAGATCTGCATATGGCTGGGTCCAAACTGGGTTGGCATGTTGAGAAAAAAAACAATGGATTTAACCCAGATCTTTGTGACTGGAGACGAATGTTTGTATTGTTCAACATCCTGTCCATCATCTGTTCCTTTTGTCGCACTAAGTGGGAAGAGTATGCCCAGACGTGGGTCCTGTGCTCACTGTACCACTGGATTTAAGCTAGCCTGGCTGGTTAGGGGTGATGCCCCAAAACAGGTCCCAGGATTCTTGTTTCCAGTCCAGGGAGGACCCGGCTTGGACGTTCGGGCTGGACTGTCCCCAGGAGGCACAGTGTCAAGACTGATTTGCATATGGCTGGATCCAAACTGGAGTAGCATGGTGAGCAAAAGAACGATGGATTAAACCCAGATCATTGTTACTGGGGCACATTTTTGCATTGTTCAGTAGTCCGTCCATCATTTGTTCTTTTTGCTTTCATAATATCAGGGCTAACCATTCAACATCAAGATTAGCCAACTTTATAGATCTGGCATACATGGTGCATCTTGTATTCTATAAATGATAAGGCTATCTCTATCAATTTCTCTTCCTCTTTGAACTTCATGAAAGAAAGTCAAGCTGTGCATATACTAGAAAGGGAAACTGCAGACTGCTCACCTGAAGCATTTGAGTAAACGGCCTAATAAGCCATAAGCCCAAATAGATCCCCTGTTATCTGAACATTTGGCAACCAATAGTGTTGTGCCAAAGAGTGTTTCTAGAGAACTGCAGAGCTTTAAAAATCTCATACAAACTGGGTAAAATCTTCTATCGCTTAATTTGATAAACTTCAGGGAGCAAATATATAGAGAAATCCATTGGGTGGATTGGAAAAACAAACTGCTGGAGTTAGTTTGGGCTATCTAGATTTTGCAAGCACCTAAAAAACAGATGCCTATTAGGCTTGAGTACCAAAGTATCGCCAAAAGACTTGGCATAAAGGAAACTTTCTCATGTGAAATGCAAATACTTTTATGGTGCCAGAAAAATAACTAAGCATGCATCTAATTTTGTAAAAGATTTTAGCAGACGCATCCTTGGAACACAAAGATTTACTTAGGGAATAAAGTAATTTGATGAAGTTTGCATATCCTTTTATAGAGAATGAAAGAAAATGAGGATCTTGATCCTTGAAGAAGCCTCCAGGTAGTAACTTGATAAATGTTACCCTGACCAGCTGGGAAAACAATCCCAAGGCATTTAGTGTTAGAAGTTATTAGACCTGCTTAGACAGGTCTCTAATTCCAATGCGTAATCTTTCTTTCATGAAACCTTGTATCCTGTGAACCTCCCAAACTGCCCAACTCCTAGATTAAAAGGCTTCAGCACTGATTGTCCCTACCAGAAAATCCTTTGTATACAGATGTATCTACTTTTTTATTTAATTTTGTTATAGCTGTACTTTCCACATGCCTATCTTGCTTCCAAACCTCTTAAGAAAATGCAAATGGCCTCTCTAGTTTACTTAGGATTTATCTTCGTTTAAATGAAGTGTTCACTAAACATTGATTTTTGCTTTCCTCTGCTGTTGTGCCACTATTTCGCTTGCATAAATGTCAGTATTTTTTGGGAGTTTCATAAACTGTGAAACAGGCAGCCTTTTAGCATCTTCATAGTGCCACTTGGAGAAACGGGCAAAAGATGACAGTCATGGTCAGAAGGTTCAAATTAAGTTCTCCATCCACACATTTGTCTTATGGATGATCTCAGAGGGATCCAGTTTAACAGCACGTCTGTGAGCCCTGCCACATAGATGATGATCCAGAATTTATAAAGAGCGACAGCTATCCTTTTGTATTTCCCAATTATATGCTAAAAACTGATGATGGAGAATTAAACGAAAAAAAAGTTACTAAAGCTTTTCCGAAGCCGCAACAGGTGAGGGTGGGTTGAAAGTGGAAAGGGTGTATATTCTAGCCCACCTCAGTGACCTAGGTGGAGGAGTTTGCCACTGTATCACATTCTGCAGTTAGTGGGCACAAGCATGCAAAAAAGCCAGAACGGTTTATTGATGAAGCATACCATTGAGGGGATGTTCCAAGAACATTGGACCAACATTATGAAGCATAGTTTTTGTCACAGGAAGCCATTGAAGATTGAGCGCTATGCACCTTCAGCACACTCACAAGACTTCGCTACTGAAGTGGTTTGTTGATCAAAACTGGATCTGCCCAAGAGTGCATATGTTTGATCTCTTTAATCTGGGCATTCACATTAAGCGTTACCTTAATCAAGTTATTAAAACTCTCAACGTCAGCAGAGATTTCGCCAACTTGTGAATGTTTTCTCTAATTTAAAGTTGTGACTAAGTTGGTTTCTTTAGCATTTGCCCAGGCATTGCATGGTTAAAGGGCATGCACTAAGTTAGAAGGAGGCGAACCAAGATGAAAAAAGACAGACTCATAGTGTGTCCAAGAAGTTTGCGACAGTTGGAGCACTTGACAATTCAATTCAAATATTTATTAAGATTTGGAACTCATATGAAGTCCACATAAAATGCATACAAATTGATACAAGGAAACATTCAATATAGCAATACACATTCTCCAAACAGCAAACAGAATAAAGTGACAAGACGTATCCAGAGAAGTGCAAAACAGTAACTGTCAACAAGTTAAAATACGAAAATAAAATCCAGAATGTATTCTCAGCATGAATTTTCAAAACATATCCTATTCTGTGCAAAAAAAAATACAATAGCAGCAGTGAATGTGCAAAAAAACGCAATCCGGAATCTCACTTTAGCTGAGTCTTTAGCTTAGGAGCAGAACAGAAGATGGAAAATGAACACAGCATCTCCCTCTTGGAGCACTTGACCATATTAGGGATGAATAGCAGCAAATCAAAGATATATCAAATGGGAGAGAGGGTAACCAACTTATCAATCCCCACAACCAAAAAACAGCCATTGGCAACGCCAGTAGATCTGGGTTTTAATGTGCTAAATGCAGTCAGTGAAAGTACATTAAAGTCAGTCAAGAAATGTAAGGTGGACTTTATTAAAGGCTTTGACACAGTCTTGTTTTCTGTTTCTTTTTCAAATAAAGATGGCTATAGTTGTTTCGAGTACAGTTTAATGGAAGTACTCGGGTGAATGAGGAAGGATTGCTCCCAGGGCCTTAAGTGGACCAGGTCCCTCTTGGTCTCATGCCCTGCAGTAATTACAAACTGCCATTGGAACTGATCCCTATTGGGCTCTATGTTCATGTCCTTAATTTTAAGTAACAATAGAGGAATTGTGACAGAACTGGTGGAGTCCCAAGAAAGAAAATAACCTTATTGTAGGAGATGTAGAAGCCTGTGTACATGGATCCAAGGGAACCCAGGAATTACAAACATTTTTAAAGCAAGCCTTCGAACACCGACCTAAATGTAATGTTTCATCATGGGGCTGATTCTTTCGTCAGAAATAACTATGGTGACTAATGGGCTCCTTGCTTACAGGTTGTACCTTGTGTAGGATTGGTGCAGGCTCCAAAGTTTTACTTAATATTGATTGTAGGAGAGTAGGGTCTGCTTTCCTATGGTCACCCCACTTTTTGCTTCACTGGTTTTCGACTTAGATGTGGCTGTGGGCCTGCTAATCAGACACACAGCCCTGCTGTTCTCTCTCTGAATTCACACCATGTACTTTAGGTACATCACCAATTGGGAATTGGGTCACTCTTGTGAGTCCCTGTACAGTGTACCATAGGTACCGAGGGCATAGGTGCACCCAAGGCCTACCGGAGGCTGCAGCATATCTTTTTGCCACCCCTGGCTGGCAATCTAAACTGACACAATTGGCTGATCACTCAGATGGGGCAAGGTCGTGTAATCACCCCTTGCTTAGATATAGTATTCCTATATCTATCCTTATATCTAGGCACATATACACCTATAAGTCACTCCTATGGCAGGCCTTAACAATCCTGGAGGCAGAGTGCTTGGTTTTATGTGAGATGAGGCTCTAGCATGAACTCAGCCTTTCTGCAGCTTTCGGAACCATGTCCTTATAGCTGTTCTAGGATATAGTCATACCATATACTCTTAAGTGCATTATGAACCTCGCGGTTAAATGCTAACTTTGGTTTGGCTTTATCAAAACATGTCGTGTAAGGTGTCATACGCTTTGGAATACTACCCCCTCGCCAGTTCTGGCAACGGGGGTAGCATTCCACCCTTCTAGAGGGAGAAGACATGTTGTTCCTACTAATCCCGGTTAAAGTTAACCAGAGCCTCAGCATCACAAAATGGATGCTGCTGCCACAGGCACAAGTCTGACCTCCTGCTGCTGGGAGTCCTTCCAGCGAGGGAGTCTTGGACAATAGGTTTCCTGTCTTGGGAGGTGCTAGCACCACCCCAGACCGGCCATAGTGTATTGGAGCAGGGAGGGCTGAATGAAATGAGACACTGCCTGGGGAATACAAGGTGTCCCATGCATAGTCCAGTTCAAATTGGTGCTGGGGCACTCCAGCCCCAGCTCTGGCGCGAAACTGGACAAAGGGAAAGGGGTGTAACCACCCCCTTCCTGGGTCCCACCCGTAGGAGGGACCTAGCAGGTAATCCAGCCCCTAAATTTGGTATATAGGTAGGATTGAGGCCCAAGACTTTAGATTTATCCTGACTGAAACTTGAAACAAAACTCTGGACCTTCGACGTTCTACTTGAAGATAGAAGACTGAAGAATCTCCCTTGTGGTCAAGGAGTTACCACCCTGTCCAAGCAGGCACCATCAAGCGATCAACGGTTTGCTTTGTCAACGCTCCCGCTGGAGCTCGAGCACAGAGCCTGACAAGACCCAGACTTCCAGACTTCCAACAGCTCGATCCACAGTCACAGCAGAGCTGAGACCCGTGGAGGCGATGAGAGACATGGGACCGGCCATCTTGGGAAGCCAGCAAATTGCTTTCCGTGCAACTTCTGAGGCACCCTCGAAGTTGTGCATTGGGGATTTAGAAGCCCCACCCCAGAGCACCAACTGCACCGAAGATCAGCCCTCCACACTCCACGAGTTCTGCCTGGGGCCCTTCTGCATTTTCCTGCTTGATGCATCTGTCCGGTCACTTGCCCGTTGGCTAGTGGCCTCGGTGACGACGAACCCTTTGATTTATACCGATGGTCATGTTGCTCCAGACTGGCCCCTGCTTCCCTGAAAAGGAGAAGCCCATCAGTCCTAGCTGGTCTGATCAAGAAGCCATCTTCAATTCTTGCGCGGGTTGTCTGTGCCAATGCTTGTTGACTCCAATCCAGAAGCCGACACCGTCGACAGCGAGAGCCTTTGTGGGACAGTCCGTATCCAGCTCCTGGTTGTTGTTGACACCTCCTGGTCCATGTGGCTGCAGATACAAGCTTCACGACATCACCTGATCGCATCCCGACATCGCCTGGTTCCTTCCTGGTTCCATCCTGGTCACTGGCTAGTGACCGAGACTCTGTCCCCTCTGCTTTCAGGTACTCCTCATCCTCGATCCACCCTTGGATCCAACCGGACACTTCCCTCCTGGTCGCCTGCAGCATCTTTCTCCAAGGCTCCATAGGAATCAGCGACGAAACCCGACACACTTTGACACCTATGCACCCGCTTCCTGTGGGTGAGGTAACGCGAGTACTCCGGTGCTCCTGTGGGTATTTACTATCCTAGTGTCTAACTTTCAAGTAGCTTTCTCCTAGTCCATCCGGAAGTGACCTAAAAGAACTAGTTTCCAATTCCCATTCTAACTCTATGGTAACTCGCGTGTGTGTAAAGACACTGCACACACATCCTGTGGGCCTCATGCTCCCTATCCTTTGGTAGTACAGCGTAGCCCTAGCGATTCTCCAGGCCCTAGGCCTATCCTTTGTTCGTGACGTGGCTCTTATACCACTATTTTAGTATGTGGTTCGAAGTGCCCCATAGGACATTACTGTATTTTGTGCAACTTATTGTATGTTGATTAAGTCTCTTGTTATGTGCTTGTGCCTCTGATCTCATAAAGAGCTCAGAGGATTAATTTAGTAATAAATACATATATATTTTCTATATATAACCTGTGTGGTGTCCCTTCATTTGGTATTAAAGGGGTTACATATGGTAAAATAGCTGGCTTCACATGCCCTCTTGAGTTTAGCCTAAGACTGCTTTGTCCATGCTACCACTAGGATAGCTGGTCTATAAGGTTGACTTTACAACCATCACCATAAGGGTTGTTTGGACTGGTGCAAGGTGCTCACTAGAATAGTGAACATCATATACCAGGCCAACTTCTCACATTGATGACGATGGCGGGAGTACTCTCCGGGCCCTGAACTCATGATTGTATACTGCTGGACCACAGATCTTTAGTCCCTGTTAAGAAATTTGAGTCTACAACTTGTAAAATACAGATGGCTGTAAATGGAAGGAACTTTCTCCATCCTTTAGACCCATACTGTATGGGACCACATACAGGTTTTAACTGGAACTTGGTGATGATACTACCAAAAGAATAGCTTATGCCCTGATGAAGTCGTCGGGTGATTTTCCCCGAGATGAAACACGTGTCGGCTATTTTGGCTACATCTGATGTCAATTATACAGGACCATCATTGAGAGACATTGCTTCAAATTCCTGCACATGTGATAAAGAAAAACAAGAAAATAAAGGAATTATCACTGTGAATCATCAAACCTGGACGTTCATTTGGACTGATGAAATTGATATGATTAGATCCAATTATTAGGTTCTGGTTGCTCGGGGGCAATACTCGGTTTTTAGTGTATCTTCTGTGTTTTATCAAAGAAGAGGTTTTTGGCACGTGGGTGGCCGCTGCCTTTTTGTTCCCTGGAGCATTTATCGTTGAAATTTAGTTATATTACTATTTAGTTTTGGTTTGCGCAAAGTGTAACCTAGCCACGCTTCGCAGTTTTTCCTCCTAAGTTTCAGCTTACAAATCTTGTGATCTATTCCCGAACATAATGATTTTATACTGTGTGCTCAGGAGATAATTAAAATGGATTGAGGATGGGAGGAGAGTTAGTTCTCCAGCATCATTCAGGCCGACACGTTTCAGCTGTTTGTGTGGCGGCCCCCAGCTTTCATCAGGGCCTGGATCCCTTAAGTCAGTTAGTAACCATTCTTACCATACACTTCAATCACACTTTTTTTCATTCATTGAGTTAGTTCAAATTATATACTTGGATCTTCATTATATAGAGCAAAATGCCAAGAACTCATCACAACCTGCCTGTGTTTTGGTGCCACTACAAAACATGTGAGGGGTACACAGCAAACACGTGTAGCAAGACTGAAGGTGTTCACTGTGTCAACCACAGCACTTGAAGCAAAACACTAATCAAATGTTACTGGGGATTGCTATCCTATGGAGAAATACCCATGGGGAACAACATACAGTCACACACTGCAAGGTGTACATATAGTATGAAAGTTGTAAAATAGTGGAATCGCTGCTTGTTTCATGTTGTAATGTTATAAGTTTCAGCTAGTCATTTAGCATGGTATTGTGAGGAATATAAGGTTCCTTAAATCCATTGGTCCAGAGTATCACCTGTCCTACATAGGTTCCAAAGATGACTGTTAAACTATTGTAAAGAGTCAGTTGTCATGACATGCTGTAGGAGTACGACGTGTCTAGGGCTGTATGGAATAAACTTACCTGCAGTACTACCAAGTGTCACGCATCAGGCGTGACACTATCTCATTTCAGTGTGGTGGTCTGCATCACCGCACTAAAATGGGAAGTCACGCATTGTGTATATCCCGTGCTCCATGTAAATATATATTTTTTCTACTCAATAAAAAATTACGGAAATAAAAAAAGCCTCTCCTCAGTTGTCAAAGCGGGAGTGCTTCTAATGCACCTTAAACTAGTGTGGAGGCTCGCTGTAACTGTGCGCGCAGCCGAGGAGTGCTCTGGCCGCCTTGGCGCCTGCCTCAGCTGCTGTTACAATGTAACAACACACGGGCACGGCGCACTGCACGCACCCCGGGATTTCGCATACAACTTTATTTAAGGAGGGTCGGGTCCTCCCTCCTGCTGCCCGAGGTGCAGTCAGCACAGTTCCCGAGAAAATCTTTGGCTCGCACCGTTGTGGGAAATAATTAATGACGGAGTGGAACCCACAGAGGCAGAGTAAATATGGCCGCTGGAGTGGTTCCTAAGCTGCAGCCTTAGCCTCTACAGTGCACACCATCAGCCTGTAGCTTTAAAACATGCACTGAAGCTGTGTTGTCGTGGGCGGAGCCGCCTGGGAGAGTCCGGGTTGTGGGCACCGGACACCAGAAGGTGTTATGAAGTAAGTGCTGATTGCAGTGTGTGTTCCCAATTCATCAACTGAAACGCTGTGTGATTACTAACTACCGAAATAAGGAAGTGTTAAGTATCTTCGAGGCCGCTTGCGAATGTCTCTGTACCTACGTTTTGCAAGGTGTCTTTAACAGAAACTGATGTTGCACTGCTCTCTGTGAAGGGTTCTGTTTCTGTAAAAATGTTATTTTTTTTCCTTTTGGAACAGGATCAATCAAGTAAAGTTATTGTGGGGGAGGGGAGCAAAGCTCGGAACGAACGGTCCAAACACCCTAGTATACAGTTCCCAGCAAATTCTATGGCTCTTGAGTTCTGCAGGTTGCTCAAATTACATTAATTTGTAAAGCGCCTTCGTAATGCGTGACTTTCCATTTTAGTGCGGTGATGTGGACCACCACACTGAAATGAGATAGTGTCACGCCTGATGCGTGACACTTGGCAGGACTGACTCTGAGTTTGGACGAGTAGCACCCTTGTATTATCTGACCTCGGATTTCTTCTTGCTTGTCGCGGAATCAGCACGTGCTGGCCATTTCTTTTAAGCGCCCGTGGAACGCGTCTAACGATTCCTCCGCTTCTTGCTTGGCCTGGCGAAAAATGAATCTTTCATAGTCCCTGTTCACCATCGGCTTGAAGTGCGCATTTAGGGTGTTGAGAAGCGTGATATATGTTTTGGGTGTGGCTTTTACCAGGGTTTTGTAGATGTGGTGGATATCCTTGCCTCCGAGGTGGAGGAGTAGGGCTCTGCGCCTTTCCTGGGCTATGCCCGCCCCTTCAAAGTAGATCTGGAGGCGATCGGTCCAGTCTTTCCATCGCGGGTCAAGGGATGAGGGCGCCCCGTCCACCACGAAGGGCTCAATGACGGGGATCTACGCCATCTTGCCGCAGATGCAGTCAAACCTCGCGGCATGTGCACTGCTTACCTCCAGGGCACACTAGCAGCCGCCTGACTGAGGGCGATGATGATGCTGTCAGGGTCCTCTTCCGTGGCCTGTATGTCCTAGGCCTCACTGTACTTTCTTCCCTTCTCCGGATGCTGGGACACACTCACCAGTGGGGTGTGCAGTGAGGGCCTTCCTGTCAAACAGGCACATTCAGGGCTGCAGGGCCTGCCGCGGACACAGCAGACTCGCCTGGGGGCACACAGCAGGCTTGAAAAGGCCAGGTCGCACTCCGTGGGCCCAGGGCCTAGATCAAAGGCTCACTGATGGCACTAATCACCAGCCAATTAGGGTGATTGCTCTGCACTTCATGGGGTCGTTTCTGCCCCTCGTCGCCAGTGTAGTGGTGGAGGGGCCGCTCGCGCACGTGCTGCTAGCGCTGCGACTGCAATAACCACTCGGGATACCTTGGTGTGGTTTATGCGTAGTCCCCTCTGCCTCCCTGGGCCACGCCTCCTTTATTTATAGCTGGGGCGTGTCATCACGCGCCAGCGCTAACTTAACATCTCTGATGCGGGTAGACTGCACCGCTACCCCGCGTCGGAGAACACTACAGTGGGAGCCTCTGAGGCCCTGGGATGCAATGTCAGTTCATTTAGTTGAAAGTGAGAATAGTCAAACAATTTTTTTTTTACAAAAAAAAGTGATCGTAAAATTGGTCGAAGAAAAACAAAATCCATGTCTTTTTCTCGTCCTGATGTTACCATGCCCGCCTCGGATCTCTTCTATATAGCTGCTGCTCCCCCACCCTTCTCGACATTTGTCTGCAGTGCATAATCTGCTTGGCCGTTAAAGTGCAGGGTTCAATCTATGTTTCATCAAGGGGGCTGCATCGCACACTCCTGCCCTGTGATAACTCTTCCCTCCACCACACCAAAAGGCTGCAAGGCTACGCCTTAGAGCTTGATCTTGAATGTTGTGGCTGAAGCAGAGGTGGTGGCAGCTGCTGATGATGATTTAAAGAGCGCCTTCAAGATAGTATCTGGGTACACCTCCGGTGCAGGCTTAGAGGGTGCAGGGCAAGGCCGGCGGGTATCAGTCACTTTCTTAGCAGCAGAGGGAGTGTTACTTAATCGCAGGAGAATGGGCTGATCTGATGTGATATTGCCATTCATGTAAAGGTTACATTTCATGGGCTGGCCATCCAAGCAGCGGTTGTTGTACTTCTTGTATGCACTGACAGCATCATCCTTCTTTACAAATACAATTTCTTCCACACCCAGGTTTACCAGTCTGGCACGTTTTAAGGCTCCACACACACAGAACAGCTCTACAATATCCTTTTCCGTCACTCGCGGGTGCAGGTTATTCAGTCATCTTGGTGCCTTCCAAGGGGCTGTATACAGGCTCAGCTGGGAGTGGCAGAGGTGCTGGGATCTCTTCTCTAGTCACCAGCGTACAGGACATGTTGGTTAGAGGTTTTGCGTGCACGGGAGCCGGCGTAGGGGATTGAGGGATGGGGGCTGTGTATGCGTCATTCTGAACAACCTTTGTCAGAGGAACAGTCTTGGACAATGTGGATTTAGGACCACTTAGGCCAGGCCGGTTTTGAAGGAAGCTGTTTGATGGGCCCACCTTCATCTGCTTCCTGGGAATAGGGGTGGTCAGCTCTTCAGCCCCATCTTCATATTCCGCCAAGTCTTCTAGGCTCTGGTTGAGCGGCTGGTGGTTCACCACATTTATCCTCATGCCTGCCAGACTGTGTGGCAGGCTCACACTTACAGGTTTGTGCTGCGGGACCTGGATGGTCTTTGTAATCTTCATGTTAGAGGGGCCTGAGGCCACGGCTGGGCTGATGATGGCTGCAGGAGGGTTACGCTTGAAGCCAATTTTCTCACAAGCATCCAACATTTTGCCAGCTGACTCACTGATGTCACCGTGCAATTTCCGCGAGTTGAGCATCTCCTGAGTGTCCTGCACTTTGCCCCAAATGCGGAAACTGGCATCCTTCTGTGCCAACTTCTCCTGGGCATCTTTCAACCCTAGTCGCTGGCGAGCATCTGTGATGCCTATCTTTTGACAGGCGTCAAACGTTCGTTGCAAACCAGCAGCGGGAACAACAACTCTGTTGAAGGTGGGCTGGGAGTTTCCAGTGTGTCCTGGGACTCCTGCACGTATCGGCACTCCAAAGCTCAGTGCAACTCCAGTGCGTGAGTGGATAACACTTGCTACAGATCTTGAATTTTGTCTGCCCGGAGCTGCTAGCCCCCGCTTCCTGATCAGGTCATCCAGGGACAGGTCGGCCATGTCGGCACTAGAAAATCGCAGCTCCGAAACTGGTGAGCTTTCTGTGCGTCTCCTCACCAACGGCCAATGAGTATTTTCCAAGGCGGTTGTGGCGGAATGTTAGAGTTAACAAGGCATTAGAGGGTCGCATCTCCTAAACCGGGGAGCTTTCTGTGCATCACCTCACCAACGGCCAACGAGTATTTCCCAAGGCGGCTGTGGCGGAAGTTAGAGTTAACAAGCTACCCAAAGCACTGTAAACAACAAGCACGGCCATGCTAATTACCAACAGATGGCCCCTACGCGCCGCTACTCATGGCATGCACGAGTTTCTGAAAACTGCAGATCGATTCCAAAATGTCATCTCCTAGTGCAGCTCATGCGCGCTGCACTAGGCTCGACCTAAAAAGCAGAACTAACTGGTAAATATGCTAAAGCAGTTTTAAATGAAGCGCTGGATGTTAAAGTGGTGAATAAAATGGTACCCTCTGAAAACAAGACAGAAGAGAAAAGTAAAGGGGGATGGTTAAATGCTAAAGAGGGGAAGTTGAAAGCTTCTTGTGAGAAGAAAAGTTCAAGCATGAATACAGGGGCCAATTCTAGTCCTAGGAAGTGTTATCGCAGTGATTCGGCGGATCATCTATCGTATTATAAGAAGTGTCCTGCCAGGAATCAAAAATGCTTAATTTGTGGTATTATTAGTCACTATACTAAAGTTTGCAGGCGAAAATTGAGCAATACAAGATAAATGTGAACTGTGTGAATGAAGAAAGTGATGCGAATTCAGATGATTCTGACATGACAAATATTAATCATATATTCTGTATTGATTATGATATTGATATTTTAGGCGTGAATCAAGCTTAGGTGAATAAGCCCTGTGTGAGGTGAGAATGGGTGGGGTGATGTTTAACCTAGTAGCTGATTCAGGCTCATATTTTATTATTGTGCGTGAAACTATTTGGAAAAAACAATTCATAAGCAAATCTTGGCTCACATCTGGACAAATTTGAAGTAATTTCTAAGAGTTACACTGGCAACAGAATAGATTTTGTTGGTTGTGTGCATCTAGAATGTCCGTTAAAAAAGTAGGAAAGCGAAGTTGTATGTGGCAAAGAAAGGACCTTCTGTTTTAGGCTGGGCTGATCAGTGTGAGTTAGGAATCATATTAAATACCAAATGTATGAATCCTTTTTTATCGGTCAGTGATGGTGGAGAAGATAGTGCTGATGTTTTAAAAGATTACCCCAAACTTTTCACTGGTAAGTTGGGTCATTTGAATGGTTTTGAGCACAGGATTGTTTTGAAGTCTTCTGCTGTTCCATGTGTTCACAAGGTTAGGCAATACCCATATCCTTAAAGGAAGAAGTGAACATAGAGTTACAAATATTAGTTGAAATATGGTATAATTGAACACGAGAATCTGCGGATGGGTTTCTCCATTGGTGGTAGTGAGGCGTAGTGAGGCGTACTGATAAAAAAGTTATATTATGTGTAGATCTTAAAGAGCTTAATGAAAACATCTTAGTTGATACGTTTCCATTGCCACAAATAAATGAGTTGTTTGCTGCTATGAAGGATGTGTGTTGGTTTTCAACCTTGGATCTGAAATCTGCCTATCACCAGGTGCCTTTACTTTCAGACAGTAAGAAACTTACAACATTTATTACACCTTTTGGCTGCTTCAAATGTACAAGTCAAGTCAAGTCAAGTCAAAGAATTTATATAGCGCACTACATACCCAGAGGGTCTCAAGGCGCTTAGGGAGGGGAGGAGGATTACTTGTCAAATATCAACGTTTTAAGTTGCTTTCTGAATGCTAGGTGGTTCTGGGTAAGGCGAAGGTAAGTGGGGAGTGAGTTCCATGTTTTAGCAGCCAGGTATGAGAAGGATCTGCCTCCCATGGTGGTCTTGTTGATGCGAGGTACAGTGGCGAGGGCTTGGCTGGAAGAACGTAGTTGGCGGGGGGGGTGTAGAAGGACAGTCGTGAGTTGAGGCATTCTGGTCCGATGTCGTAGAGTGATTTGTGTGCGTGGGTTAGCAGTCGGAAAGTGATCCTCTTATTGACGGGTAGCCAGTGGAGGTCTTTCAGGTGACCAGAGATGTGTTTGTTGCGCGGGATGTCTAATATGATCCTGGCTGAGGCGTTTTGGATTCGTTGGAGTTTCTTCTGGAGTTTAGCGGTAGTACCTGCGTAGAGGGTGTTTCCGTAGTCCAGTCGGCTCGTGACCAGAGCATGGGTGACTGTTTTTCTGGTTTCGGTGGGGATCCAGCGAAATGTTTTTTTGAGCATGCGAAGAATGTTGAAGCAGGATGAGGATACGGCGCTGACTTGTCTGTTCATTGAAAGTGAAGAATCCAGGATAACGCCTAGGTTCTGTGCGTGGTCTGTCGGGATGGGTGCTTTTCCAAGGGCTTCCGGCCACCAAGAGTCGTCCCATGCAGAGGGGGATGTACCTAAGATGAAGACTTCTGTTTTATCTGAGTTCAGTTTCAGACGGCTGTGTTTCATCCATTCGGCAACTTCTTTCATTCCTTCGTGTAGGTTAGTTTTGGCGGTGCTGGGGTCATTGGTGAGAGAAAGGATCAGTTGAGTGTCATCCGCGTAAGAGATGATGTTGAGGTTGTGTTGGCGGGCGATGGCCGCGAGGGGGCTCATGTATACGTTGAAGAGGGTGGGACTGAGTGAGGATCCTTGTGGTACGCCACAGATGACTTCAGTGGCCTCGGACTTGAATGGTGGAAGGCGGACTCTCTGGGTTCTTCCGGTGAGGAACAAGGTGATCCATTCAAGTGCTTTTCCTTGTATTCCGATGTTTCTGAGGCGTTGTAAAAGGGTGTTGTGGCAGACTTGTGGAAGGCTGCAGAGAGGTCGAGGAGGATGAGGGCGACTGTGTCTCCATTGTCCAGTAGAGTTCGAATGTCGTCTGTTGCTGCGATGAGGGCGGTCTCAGTGCTGTGTTTTGCTCGGAAGCCAGATTGTGAGGAGTCGAGGCATTTGTTGGCTTCGAGGAAAGCGGCGAGCTGGTTGTTGACAGCTTTCTCGATGACTTTGGCCGGGAAAGGAAGGAGCGAAATGGGGCGGTAATTTTTGAATTCGGTGGGGTCCGCTGTGGGTTTTTTCAGAAGGGCGGTGAGTTCAGCGTGTTTCCAGATTTCCGGGAAGGTGGCGGAGTTGAAGGAGCAGTTGATGACGTCTCGGAGGTGCGGTGCTATGACGGAGTCTGCTTTGTTGAAGATGTGGTGAGGACATGGGTCTGTGGGGGATCCTGAGTGGATGGAGTTCATCAGGCGGATGGTGTCCTCAGTGGAGATTGGGTTCCAGTCATTAAGGGTGTTCAAGGGGGGAGAATGTTCAGCATATGGTTGGGTGGGTTGGTCTCCGGGTTGGTTGTCGAAGCTGTTGTGGATGTCTGCAATTTTGTTGTGGAAGAATGAGGCTAGGGAGTCGCAGAGGGCTTGAGAGGGGGTGATGTCGTTGGAGTTGGCTGAGGGATTGGTAAATTCCTTGACGATGTTGAAAAGTTCTTTGCTGTTGTGGGCGTTGTTGTCAAGTCGATCCTTGAATGCTGTTTTCTTGGCCTTTCGGATTAGTTGGTGGTGTGTGCGGGTGGCGTTTTTGAAGGCGTCCTTGGTGCTAGTGGTTGGGTCTTTTTTCCAGGCCTTTTCAAGGGAGCGGCAGAGTTTCTTGGACTTCTTAAGATCATCGTTGAACCATGAGGCCTTCTTGCTGCCAGGTTTGCTTTGACGTTTTTTCAGTGGTGCTAAGGTGTCGGCGGTGTTGGATAACCATAGGGTGAAGTTGGCGGCGGCTTGGTCTGGGTTAGAAGAGTGGGCTGGGGTGTTTAGAAGGAGCGATGAGGAGATCTGGTCGATGGTGATTTTGTTCCAGTTTCTTTGCAGAGTTGGTTGGAGGTGGTTGATGGGTTTCGGCTTGTTGTAGGTGAAGTGAACGCAGCTGTGGTCAGTCCAGAGGAGATCTGTAGTGTGGCTGAAGGAGACATGATTGCTGGAGGTGAAGATGGGGTCGAGTGTGTGACCTGCGATGTGGGTGGGGGAAGTGACCAGTTGTTTAAGTCCGAGGTTGGCGAGGTTGTCCAAGAGGGTGGTGGTGTTGCGGTCGTTGTTCTTTTCAAGGTGAAAGTTGAGGTCTCCCAGAAGGATGTAATCTTTGGAGGGGAGCGCGTGTGGAGTGATGAAGTCCGTGATGTCTTCACTGAATTTTGCGCGGGGTCCTGGTGGTCTGTAGAGGAGGGTGCCTCTGAGTGTGGTCTTGGGGTCGATGTGGATCTGGAAGTGAAGGTGTTCAGAGTTGGCGAGGTTGGCGTCAGAGCTGGTTGAGATGTGGATTGATTTTTTATGGACGATAGCGATTCCTCCTCCTGTGTGGCCGGTACGGTCCTTGCGTGTGATCTTATAATCTTCAGGGATGGCAATGGTGATGTCTGGGGCGGAGGAAGCGTTCATCCATGTTTCTGTTAGGAAGGCGACGTCTGGAGAGATGTTGTCTAGTAGATTCCATAGGTCAATGGCGTGTCTGTGGACCGAACGGGTGTTGAGAAGGATGCATTGTAGGTGATTGGGGTCGGGAATCTGTGGTGTGGTCGTAGCGGAGATGTTGTCGGTGCCGATAAATTTGCAGGAGTAGCAAGAGAAAGGTCCATGGGTGTGTCCAGGAGCGGCTTGGACGCAGTTGGGGGCTCGACCGGGGTTAAGGGCTAGGAGGGTGGCGGCATCGTAGGTAATGCGGGAGGGCTGGGCAGCGCGAGGGGCAGGGGGTCTGGCGCTGGGCGCGGTCCAGGCACCTTCGGCGCGGATTGGGCGCGAACGCTGCGCGTGAACGCTGCGCGCGGGAGCAACTGTCATATATGGATAGTGGAGGGGGAGGGGCGAGGGCGGCTCAGCTGGGAGGCGGGGCGGGCTAAGGAGGAGGACAATAACAACAAAATGGAGGCGGAGGGGTCAGAACGGCAAGAGCGCTTGGGGGAAAACGCAAATTCAGCAACAGAGTCACGCTAGCAAATTAAAATGCAAATGAGCAAAGCGGCGAACTGAGCACAAATTCTGCCACAAAGTCACGCTGGCAATTTAACAATGCAAATGGGCAAAGCGGCGAACTGAGCACAAATTCTGCAGCAAAGTCACGCTGGCAATTAAACAATGCAAATGGGCAAAGCGGCAATCAAAGCACGCAGCGGCAATCAAAGCACACAGCAGGCAATAGTTATTAATCCGATTCCAGATCAGATCATATGCGCTGCACAACGATACCGAGGCCACAGGGGAGCGACCACTCAGCTCGGAAGCGAAGAGCGAGTCACGGCGCTTCCAGGTAAGGGAGCGCTGTTTGTTGTCTGTGGGAGGGCGGCTCAGCTGGGAGGCGGGGCGGGCTAAGGAGGAGGACAATAACAACAAAATGGAGGCGGAGGGGTCAGAACGGCAAGAGCGCTTGGGGAAAAACGCAAATTCAGCAACAGAGTCACGCTAGCAAATTAAAATGCAAATGAGCAAAGCGGCGAACTGAGCACAAATTCTGCAACAAAGTCACGCTGGCAATTTAACAATGCAAATGGGCAAAGCGGCGAACTGAGCACAAATTCTGCAGCAAAGTCACGCTGGCAATTAAACAATGCAAATGGGCAAAGCGGCAATCAAAGCACGCAGCGGCAATCAAAGCACACAGCAGGCAATAGTTAATAATCCGATTCCAGATCAGATCATATGCGCTGCACAACGATACCGAGGCCACAGGGGAGCGACCACTCAGCTCGGAAGCGAAGAGCGAGTCACGGCGCTTCCAGGTAAGGGAGCGCTGTTTGTTGTCTGTGGGAGGGCGGCTCAGCTGGGAGGCGGGGCGGGCTAAGGAGGAGGACAATAACAACAAAATGGAGGCGGAGGGGTCAGAACGGCAAGAGCGCTTGGGGAAAACGCAAATTCAGCAACAGAGTCACGCTAGCAAATTAAAATGCAAATGAGCAAAGCGGCGAACTGAGCACAAATTCTGCAACAAAGTCACGCTGGCAATTTAACAATGCAAATGGGCAAAGCGGCGAACTGAGCACAAATTCTGCAGCAAAGTCACGCTGGCAATTAAACAATGCAAATGGGCAAAGCGGCAATCAAAGCACGCAGCGGCAATCAAAGCACACAGCAGGCAATAGTTATTAATCCGATTCCAGATCAGATCATATGCGCTGCACAACGATACCGAGGCCACAGGGGAGCGACCACTCAGCTCGGAAGCGAAGAGTGGGGCATCCAGTGCAGCTTTATTCCAAAGAACAAGGGAGTGGTGGGTGTAAAGTCTTTTCAGGAAGATATCCTAATCATAGGCAAAGACAGAATTAAACATGATGCTCAACATATACATGTCCTTGAGACTCTAAGAGTTAAAGGGTTGATAGTGGAATTCAGCAAATGTAAATTTGCACAGAAAGAGGTTGTATATCTTGGTCACAGTATTAGTAAAGATGGTATCAAACCAAAACAAGGATTGGTTGAAGATATAAGGAAAGCACCAAGTCCTACTGGGAAGGATAAAGTTAGAGCCTGTTTAGGGCTAACTGAATTTGATTCAAAATTCATTCGAATTTTTTCTGAGAAGACATACCACATATGACTGTTACTCAAAAGCTGAGTGAAGGGGGGTGTCCAAGATGGCAGAGGTGTAGGACACACATTTCAAAGCTCTGCCAGTTTTCATGCCCAGCGGCGACACAGTGAGTGACGTTGGTGCCCAGACGCGATGGGAGAGGCTGTCGGTCGGTAGACAGTAGGCAAGAGAGAGCACCAGGGGGCAGGCAGCGGCAAAGGAGCAGGGACGGACACTGTCCCGACTCAAGAGGCGAGACGGGCCTGGGCCTAGCCGCGGTGCGTCCATTGGGGAGTAGGGGCGTAGCCCCACCAGCCACATGGACCCGCATCGCGGCTGCAATCCTTTAACAATAAAATTACTCTGTACAAGTGTGTACATTACAAGTCAGCCGCCGGGATACACCCGGCCATTTCGGAGTGCGCACGGGGGGTGGCCTGCTGCAGCTTGAGTGACAGTACACTCAGGCTGCAGCAGACAGACCGTAGTGCGCAAGTGCAATTTGGGTTCCAACTTGCCCAAGCATGCGCACTGTAAGTTCCCCAGCGGGACCCAGGGGTACTTCTTAGCCTGCCGTAGCCTGGGTTTACAAGGGGCGACAGGGCGAGCAGCAAATGTGCCCCCCTAGCCAATCCTGGCGCGGCTGGTCCACCGCGCAGCATCCATCATTGGATGCCGCGCGTGGGGGTGGCACACACTGCCTCAGCCACAACTTAATGGCCAATCACTACATGGCTTCACACAGTGAAGCCATGCAGTGATTGGCCATTTCACTGGGATGCGTGCGTTTACGCGCTGCTGTGACGTGGAGCTCAGCTCGTGACGACGCCACACCTAGTGCGCAGGCAGCAGACTAAGAGTCGACCGTGTGTGACTAGTACTGCAGAGAAACTACGAGAGTTTTCCCGCCAAGATGAAGGGACTGGCTTCTGGAGAAAGGCGTGAGTTGAACTTCGTGGCACGTATCCAGCAGTTTGGTATTACAGTAATAAGCTTAGAGCCTGACTCCCAAAGTTAATTACTGTAAATGGGAGGGGGGGGGGGGGAGGTATTTAGCGTCCTTAGCTGGTTACCAGGAAGAAGAACAAAAGGTGTTTCTGCAACCACAGGGGAAGTGACCTCGCCGCACAGAGGTGACCGGACCTGATTGGCAGAAGTCACCGGCGGTTTGGGAGTTTGTTTGGAAGTTAGTGCAATGCACACAGAGCCCGCAGTGTGCACACAGCCTAGCACTATATAATTCATTTATAAAAAATCCTACATCGGCTAATAACAGCGGACCCGTCTGGCAGACCGGCCGGCCGAATTTACCAGCAATGCAACAAAGGGACTCGTCTAGTAGCGGGTCTTACCTTAGTAAGCACCGGTTTCCGCTTCATGAATCGGCGTCTCCCCATAGATAACCTGGCCCTGTCCATTGGGCTCCATGTGAATGTGCGTGTCTTGCTCCTGCGTCAGGTACGTCTCGGTAATTGAAGGCAAATTGCACCAAAAACAGCTAAAGTATATATGATACATATTCATAAAGCGTCATAGAATTGCATCATGGCACAAAGAGTTTCTTAAAAATCGGTTAATTTTACTGTGCTATGCTATGCGGGCAGAAGATTAAGAAAGGAAAAGAGAAAGATACATGCTTTTAATGTCATTATTTATCTAATGGCATTATTTATCTTAATTCTGAAAAAGTGCCAATTTGTATTTCCCTCAGCATTGGGAGTATGTTACTTGCGTAGAGGGGTAATGTAGATGTTGTGATTGTCACCAAGTATGCAATATGTTTGGTTGCCCATCTTGGATTAGTATTTTCATTCGCTACTTCCACTGTTGGTAGAGTTAGGTTAAGAATTTTAGATTTTGCTTTGTTAACGTTAAAGCTTGCCACCTTTTCGAATTTACCTAGTTGGTGCTGTAGTTGTGGAAGTGAGACCTCCGGGTTGGTAAGGGTTAGCCGTACGTCTTCAGCAAACAGCATTACTTTGTGATCTCTCGCAAAGTGGAGGCATGTCAGCTCTCTGTCATCTGTAAGGTGTATCATTAGGACACCAAGGAGGAGGGGAGGAAGGGACATCTCTGGCTGGTGCCCCATTGCGTGTGTAATGACGGAGAAGGGCACCACTTCTAACATTATTCTGGATACCAGGGTTTGATAGCCCACTAGTGCTTAGGTTTGAAATCTGGGCCTATTCCCACCCTTTACAATACTCTTCATAGTAAGAGGCCTGGTTAGCTTTATTTTTCCCTCAGAGTTTTATATAGAGCAATCAGGCTAAATCTTTTCCTGTCACCTACCGGGCTGTTTAACCTTTGACTGCTTACAAGTTAAAAAAACATGAACTTAATTTTATTATTGCATTTCACACTTTTGTAAATTGGCAGTGCGACATAATTGGGCCCATAAAATGTAGTTCTCTCTTCTATCCCTCCCGTCCCATTATTCATTTTCAATCCATGTGTGCAGTATAATATGTGGCTGTGTGTCACTGGCGGCCTCATGGGGCAGGACCCACAGCATGTGCTGCACTTGTTCAATGCAGGACCCATTTCAGGCTCTCTACCTAATGCACCCCAACTTTTAGGCCAAGGATGAGCTCAGAAAGAGGGGTGACATCGCATTGGTTTTTACAGAGACAATACCTCTTACATTGCTTTAGTTTCAGATTGTATAATTCATATTGTAATTGCAAATGCATTTATATAGCAGCACAGACTTCCCCTGATGAAAAGTGGCCCATTGATTCTCGGGTCTAGTCAATGCGTGCTATAGTTCAAAAAATAGAAAAATCAGTTGTTCACCTATATATGGAGGTGCGTTGGAAGTGTGGCAGAGCTAGCCTATGTTTGTGGTCCCTGTAGTGAAATAGCAGCAGGTGGCAGCGCAGGAGGTAATGTGCCTGCTGCAAAGAACATTTACCTGATGCAGATCACTAAATGCATATGATGTAAATAGGTCAGTGGCAGGGGCGCAACTAGGTCTTAACTTCGGGGGTGGCTAACATAGCAAATAAGGGGCGTGGCTTAAGTTAATCAAGGGGGCGGAGCTAAACTGGCAGACAAGCAGGATCAGGTAATGCTCAGGCCAAGCTGAGAAAAAGAAGTGGCGATTCTGCATTACAAAACTGCACCTTGGTATTCATCATACACCGCATGGAGACGCTTTCCACAGAGGCTCAAAACAAAGAAAACACTCTTCCAACCACACGCGCATAAGGTGTAACCTGCTACTCACATGGACAAGTGCTTCAGCATCGCACATAGGGGTAGTAAGTGCTCTACAAATACAATATAATACGCCCTGCATTGTCTCTCTCTCTTGGAACACAATGACTATGTGAGGACTGTGCCTGCCCT
Source organism: Lissotriton vulgaris (assembly GCF_964263255.1). NCBI lineage: Eukaryota > Metazoa > Chordata > Amphibia > Caudata > Salamandridae > Lissotriton > Lissotriton vulgaris. The sequence goes on along the minus strand of NC_141695.1, from coordinate 692,801,377 downwards.
CTGCATTAACGTATCTCAACTATTGATGAAAAGTGTCAGAATTGGTAGGACTGATCTGTCCCGTCGAAGGAGAATTCCAAACAGGCTATGTCTGAAGGATGCACTGGTTGACAGTATAGATTGGGTTCACAAAGATGGAAACACTCATGGCACAGCTTTGGGAGAGCACTGGTTATGGGAGCAGACCCAGGAAGGGAGGAACAGAGATAGAATAGGAGCCGCAGTCCCCTGAGTATTCTCACCTGCGACAGCAGTTGGTGAGTTACCTTCACTCCACGATGCTCTATCACATGTTTGTGTCACTACAGTTTTATTTTGTTCCGTATGGGGTTGGCTCTGTGGACCTGAATCTGGAGCTTGCAGCTACTTCACTTCTTTCCATGGAGGATGACAGTGTCTTCCACCTCAGCAAAGTATCCTGCCTTTCTTCTCTTAGGTTCTCTGGCTGGATTCAGGCAGTTGGGAGACTGGTCACACTATTGTTCTGAATGTTAGCAGTAAAATTCTCTGTGCTAATGTGGAGATCTTTTGGTTCACATTTCTTACCTTGTATTTGATCATATTTTCTCTAACCTACTCCAGACTTTCCCTCGGATAGATGGACCATGGCAACGCATTGATTGGCGCGTCCTTGTGGTGATCTTTTGGGGGGTCTCCCTTTTCTCTCTCCCTTATCCCTTTTTCCTCCCAAGGGTCAGTGACAGACCTCACCTCAACCGCTGTTGATATTCACCATCATAGGAGACTGAGTGAATTTGACAGCAATTATGCAGTCTCGTCCATACTGAATCTCGATCCTAACACCATGCCCATGATGTCCCAGGTGCCAAGATGCTCATGTACCATTTCTCTTAAAACAACCGTTGACATGTGAGGCCCCTGTGCCCAAAACAACATGCGCCACCTATCTTCAAGCATAGTTCTCCGTCTGGGGCCAATGTTTCCCCCAAAGCAGCTGCTGCCTTGCCTTGTTAAAACAACTGAATACAAATTAAACACACCAAAAGTGCTTAGGTGAAATCCCTGCATTCAGGCAAGGATATCACCTCGGTGGCAGCCCGTCTCAAACAAAACAAGAGGTGTGGGGCAGGGAGGGCTGTTGAAACCTTTCAGAGGCGGGCTGGCAGGGCTTGGTTCTGGGCCTCTCCGAAAGGGTAATTAAAATCACATTCTCGGATGCTAAAGCATCCTATGCTACACACAGCCTAAAAAGAAATTTAACTGGGGAAGAAAGGTTTCCATGCTTTAATTATTTTAATGCGTGTCAGTAAAGTGTAATGCGGTCATGATATCTTAGCCTGGCAGACATGTACAGTCATCTGTAGCTGTGTACCTTCATTTTGTACTGCCGTCCCCTGGCCATTCCACCAACAGCTTCACTATTCCCATTCAGCAGAAGACGTACATTCTTTTTATAGTGCAGCTTTGAGAACACCCACTTTTTCACAACTGCTGAAGAACGTGGATTGTCTACAAACAGCAGAAGTTCTGCAGATAAAAGAGTACGCTTCATGTATTCCCTTCTTTGAACCTCAGCAATTTACACAACGTTCAAGCAGGTTTCAGGCCTCCTGTTTCTGTGCGCGAGTAGCTTTTCCAGTTAAGGTTTTTCTGTAAATTCAGGCACTTATAGAAATGTTCATCCCGTTACAAATTTAGGACTACAAGAACCAGAATGCAGAGAAAACGTTAACTGGACATTTCTAGCGCAAGGAATGGGGAAACGTGAGAATACTGCATAATTTCCTTATTCACGTAATGCCTATTGCCTATTTACTACGAGACAGCTTTCAGGACATTCACGATTCTGGGTAGTCAATTTTTTTTTCTTTCCACTGTCACGTTAAAACCTTCACACCTCCCAGCAAATAAAGTCTCGCTTCACGCCATCAGGCTGGGTTCACAATGCACCAGAGAATACCGAATCCCAGCCAATCCCACTGTAAACAATCAGCAGAGGTGTGTGGGTGGAGGCGACTACAGGAGGCAGGCGGGGGGGGTGGGGGGGGCTAATTCTACCAGCCGTAACCAGAGTGGATGCAAGAAGGGCTAAAAACATAACAAAGGCCTCATTTACATTTAAATGGTCTTTTACAGACCTGTGAAGTACTCGGGCGCGGCTGCAATTAAAGCGTCGCCAGCCGCGAAGCTGTGTCAGCCCAGGCTGACACACACGACGGGGGGGGCTGAAGCCCGGTGAGCCCAATGGGTGTTGCGCGCCTGGTCAGTGGTGAGTTTGCTACACTGAAAGAGAGACGTGCTGAAAAAGTGAATGCTGCTACTTGTTTGTTGAATAAAAAAAATACTGATTGAGGTGCTCAGAAATGCATTGTTATCTCTGTTTTTAAAAGTTTTGTAGTGTTTGTTCTATTAGGAGACTACACAGATTTTACTGATCAAATGGCATATTAAGTACATTTTGTTTCACCTTAACACTATCATTTGTCTGTGTGGAAAGACCTGCGTGATAGTCGCATGCGTTCTAATGGTAAAGGTAAGGCGAGGTTCCCAATGCTTTGTGAAGGCTGTTTCCCAACTGCTGTGCAACTTCTTCTACTCTTAGAGCTGAGATTTCCATGAAAGTCTTAGTCTGAATTCAGCACCTGAGCGTAATAGGACGGAATGTATGAAGCTCTGTGGTTATACGGAATAAGCAGCTACCTATGTTATGCCATCTATTAATGTGATAACTGCACTTTCATAATTGCTTGTGGACCCCTCAGGAGGACACTATCCACAGTGAGTCGAGACACCGGGGTATGGGTGTGGGGGCGCGAGCCATCAGCTGGAGCAGTGCAGGAGAGTGTACCTAACACCGAACCCCCCCCCCAGACCACGGCCTGAACTCAAATCAGAGGTGCGTAGGGGTCCGGGAACATTATCGCCCTGCCGATTGAGTGCGCCGTTTGACCAGACAGCTTGCGATCGTGAGGACCCACACCAGCAATTGCTAGGCCTAGGGGTCGGAATTAGAGGCGAGGGCTCTAACTGGCGGCCTTCTGCGACCCGTAGTTGCGGGCTGGCCTGCCTCATTGCCTATCATAGCGGTGCCATGGCCGGCCTTCCTTTCCCGCCGGGGCGTGTGTGGCGTGAGGAACTGTATTTCCAGCGTAGCCTCCTGGTGGTGCCCGCGTGGCAGGAGTGCTGCTGACTCGCTGGGGTTTGGGTCCCCAATTTCTGCAGAGGAGGCCAACAAGGCTAGTTGAGGTCTGTTCAGTGTGGGTCGGTCTGCTGCATCTGGGTGGGTGGAGGTGAGGCCCCAGCGATTCATTGGGCCCCGCGCTCCTCCTCGCACATCTGGTGGAGCGCGCCAGGGCTTGCATTGGTCCGTCCCACCACCCCCCCAGGACTACATCATTGGAATTGGAGGCAAGGGCCCTGGATTGCTGCCTTCTGTGGCCCACTGGTGGTAAGCCGGCCCGCCTCACTCTGTTTGCGTTTTAATATTGGGAGCTGCTCCTCCTTGCTGCTAAGGTCTGTGGTATCTGTGACCGTTTCGACCCACAAAAATTCCCCAGTGGTGTCCACGGGAGGAGACCCTCAGGGAGATTGGGACAGCTGATACACAGTGGGGGAGTTACACCTCTGCAGGAATGTCCACACACAATCTAAAAAAGACCCCCACAGTAAAGGACGTTTGCCCGCTCGAACACAAAAAAGGTGGATGCGGTGTGGGAAGCCGAGGATCAAGGGGGGCACTCAGACAAGGTCAGTGGTGAGGATGGCGGCAAAGAGAAGTCCCCACTCACGCAGGCATTTATGGAGCGCCTGTTCGGCACTCTCTGAAAGGATTTTGCTGAGTTCAAACGGGACATCGCCTCAGACATTAAGGGAATCTGACAGGGCGTCTCAGCCCTCAATCAAAGATTGGACTCGGTGGAGCACAACCACGATGCTCGAGAGGAAGAGTTAGAGGGCCACGCCGGGAACTGTTGGAATTATGAGACCCGAACTCAGAGTTGCGCTACCAGATCGAAGATTTAGAGAACCGATCCCAAAGCTCCAACATACGTATTAAGGGAGTGCCGGCCCGGGCCATGCTGAACGATTTGGAAGGATTTGTGATTCGGCTATTCAAGCATGTGGCACCCTTATTACAAGGCAAACACAAGGAGATGATGGATGGAGCACTGAAACTGCCAAGCCATGTCTTCCCTGGACCGGAAACAAGCATCCTGGGACCGGTTTCGGGCTAACTGCCCTCATCAGCCAGGCTAGCTTGAATCCAGTGGCAAAGTGAGCAAGGGACCCACGTCTGGGCATACCCTGCCAACTTAGGGCGAACAAAGCAAACACAAGGAGATGGACGGAGCGCTGAAACTTTTCAGACACTCACCCCCAGTCACAGATCTGGGTTGAATCCATCATCGTTCTTGGGGGAAGTTGCACAAGGAAATATAGTGGTGGATATTACAAAACATTACAAAAGGCAGGCCATTCAAACAATCAGTCACCATGGTGGAATCTCCACAGATGCATCCCGTACATATTGGGGTGAACAGATGGGAAACCTAAGCATCTGTGGTCACTGGACACCCCAAGAGGCAGTAAAACACATATATGTGTCAGAAGTGAGGTGAGGACAGTTTTTCTAGCACTGAAAGCTTTTCAGAAACCGATTTCAGAGAAAGTAGTACAAAATTTGAACGGCACAACTTTGATGTTCCGTCTGAACTTGCAGGGTGCGCAGCGTCATATGCCCTTCCCACGCCTGTCAAGGATATCTGGAAATGGGCAATTCAACAGAAGATCTTTGTAGTAGTGATACAATTACCAGAACAACAAAACTTAGAAGCTGGCAGACTACTCAAAAAAAGGAATCTTGCCTGAGTGGGAGCTACACCAAGGGACGGTAGACACAGTCTTCCAAACTTGGTAACACCAGAAATGGGCCTGAATATACAAAATGTGAGGGACTGGGAGGTGTTAACTGTCCGGCGCATAACCTTTCCACCTATTCTATTCACAGTGATTTCTAAAGCACATAACTACCCGATAGGCCATCCCAGCGCTATAACAACCAGATATGCTACAGCTGGAAGAGTAGACTAAAACAAAGGTTTACATCAATTTCCAAAAAGCTAATTCAGATTTCTTTAGTCGTCGATTCAAAGGGAGAGCATTCCACAGTTTAGATATCAGGAAGGAAAAGGACCTCCTGCCACTGCTGGTCCTGTTTATCCTTGGAACTGCGAGGAGGTGTTGATTGTTGAACAGCATCATTATTGCAGGATAATAAGGAATAAGAAGATTTTGACACAGATGAACGATAGACGCTGAGAAAGGTTTGACTGAGTGTGCTGGCCGTACTTATACCGGTTGCTTGAGCGGGTGGGCCTCGATGCCCGATTTCGAGGTTGAGTGCAAGCTTGATATGCAGCTCCCCAGGCTAACATTTGTGTGAACGGCGTACAATCCCCCACTTTCCCAATAGGGCGAGAAACCAGGCAGGGTTGTGCCCAGTCCCCTCTCCTGTTTGCGCTCTACATGGAGCCCTTGGCCGAACGAATAAAGGATAATGTAAAGGTGACCGGGATTTAGATGTGTGGGAGGGAACATAAGATTATGCCATACGCCGGCGATGTACACCTGACCCTCAGCAACCCTTCTGACTCTCTGACGGGCGTCATAATGGAGCTTTCAGAGTTTGGGTGAGCATCGGGCTTTCAAATCAACCTACAGAAGTCCCTGATCCTAGACCTGACGATGCAGGAGCCTGAGCAAACGCATCTCCATGAGCAGTTCCCATTTCAGTGGGCAGATGGTGGGGTCCCATATCTAGGCTTACAAATATTTCCCACACTCAAGGCTATGCGGATTATAACTATGGGAACTTACTCACCATGACTCGGTCAGACCTCACTAAATGGAAGCCGCAGAATCTTTCATGGCTGGGGCGGCAGGCGGCCATCAAAATACGTTACTCCCCAAATTGCTTTATGGATGCAAACCCAGCCGCTTCAACCCCCAGCACGAGTAGTAGAAAAGCTACGAGCCCTAATCTGGGACTTCATCTGGGAGGGTAAAAGGGCAAGAATGCCTAGATCAAGAACTTTCCTTTCGGTGGGGGAGGGTGGACTGGGGGTCCCGAATATTTGCAAATATTATCAGGCACCCCAACTGCGATATATGGTAGAATGGCCCCGCACATTCACCGAAAAACACTGGTGCTCTATAGACCAAGCCATAGCAGGGATGCACATCTGGAAAGTGCTGTGGTTACCTAAACCGTATAGAGCAATGGGTGTATACATTTCACCGGTTACAAGATTTACATTGGGAGTTTGGGACAAGGTACAGTGAAGACACATCCTCTCTACTTCGATATCCCCACAGACTCCGTTGATAGGCAACCCGGACTTTCCCCTAGCGTTGAAGAGCTCGGGTTTTAGAGCATGGCAGGATGCCAATTGCAAGTGGGTAGAGGACTTATTTGATTCTGATGGACTCATGGGCTTTGCCAAATTACAGACATGCTACCCACTTCCGAACTCTGCGAGATTGCAATACCTAGCAGTTGTACATTGGGTCACTGACAATGGATCCAATCACACACTAGCAGACCCCTACTACCTTTTGAGAAGTGGCTCATTACGGGGAGCTCAGACAAGAAACTGTTGTCTGAAATATATGCGTTCTTGATGCAGCCTGGACACCCCTTGCCTTAACCCGCCAGGGCTAGATGGGAAGAGTGTAAACGCCCCTTTTCTGATAAAGGGTGAAGTGACATTTTGCACAGAGCACAAACATCCGCCCTCAACACTACTAGTAAAGATATGCTCCTCAAAATAGCTCAGTATTGGTATCTTACACCATCAAGAGTAGCTAAGTGGGACCCCAGGGAGGACGGGTTGTGCTGGAGACAGTGCGGACAACAGGGCACACTCATGCATCTCTTATGGCAGTCCCCCAAGATAAAAGCATATTGGACAGGAGTCTTAGATGCTAGCAACACAATGTTTAACAGATATATACCCAAATTTCCCAGTTACATATTGCTCGGTTTTCTTAATCTACTCACCTACCCACTGAAATCGCCCAGAGGCAAAGCTAATACTCTTACCTTGGCGGCGGCGAAATAGCTTCTTTTAGCCAGGTGGGGACAGACAAGATACCCTTGCATCAGGACTGGTTGCACAAAGTGTGGGAAAGCTTGGGAATGGAGAAATTAACAGCAGTGGCTGCACTGCAACTACCCTGGTTTGATAAGATGTGGCAACCATGTATAGTGTACTTGGCAGATGAGTTTCACAAGCTGACATGCCCCCAATACCTGCGGATTCCACGCCTAACGGCGACTGAACCCACCGCACACACCTAGGCTGCAACTGCCTTCTAGAGATGCCAGCACACCAGGAAATTGGAGCCCCATTCCCCCCGCCTTTATTGCTCCCCCGCTTCTTTAGTTTATCCTTAATAGTGTAATCATATTTTAGTTCTATTTATTTACTTATCACCTACCGAATATGCATCCAAATGTATAACCGCCGGCCAATGGACGTAGGTGTTTACGTTGCATTGTTAATCACTTACAAAATCTAAAAAAATTATTTAAACCGAAAAGCTGAATGAAATTTGTTCGGACTGAGGAATGTAAAGATTCATTTGTACATTTGAAAGATGAAATTTGTAATGCACTATTTCTTACAGGTTTTGATCCTAAGTGCCACGTTATTGTGACCACGGAGGCAAGTAATAAAGGATTGGGCTCAATACTGTCACAATGGGTACACCCCGCTCTCCAGGACCTCAGAGTAGATCTTATCCATAGCTTCAGCCATAAGGCCCAACTGCAGGACCCTAGGCCGACATGGATCACCTGGAGAGCTTGAGGTGGTACCAACTAAAAGGGTCTTGATCTTAGACACAGCGGAGATAATCTGGCTAAACAACTGGGGTTGAGTTGTTCTGAAACCGCCCCTTCCTCATCGTAAAGTGCCTGAATCCCAGAATCAGCTAGACCGCTGGCAGGAGCCGGGAAGTCTGGGTAGATCTTGATGACATTCTCTTTAGAGAACTCTGCCACTTTATTGCAAAATGTTTGCGAGTTCTCAATGTCCTGATACGTCAGCGGTGACATAAGGGTGCATAATTTATTGAATAGTTCTTTGGGGACATTGATGACTGACCTTTTCCTCTGGGAGAAGTATGCTGATTTTGCTTCTTCAATTGCGTTTTTGTATTTGAGAGTGAGCTCCCTCCCTAAGTTTATTTTTTTTTTCAGCCCAGGAGCCAATTTCCAGCTCCGCTCCTGCCTCTTGCACTGCCTTGAGCTCCTTGGGCTCCTCTCAGAACCACGGGCAGATGGTTTCTTCCTCCCTGGTGAGCCGACCCAATTATTAAAATTCTCTACAGGCGAGCCCAGACCCGAAAGGTCCTTCTTGAATTTTTTCAGGGTATAAGTGAACTCTCCCACTTAAGTTTTTCCCCAGTTTCTAATGCTTTTAGCGGTGCTCCACCTGCAATCCACCTCACGTGCCTTATAGACCTTAAATGAAACCATACTGTTGTCAGTCCACTCAAACTGTGAGCACTCGCTTAAGATCAAGGTCTCTTGATCAGTAAAAATCCCACTTAGTATATGTCCGGCTTTATGAGTGAGGAACTTGACCTGTTGAGCCAGGCAAAAACTGAGCATGAAATCCAGAAAAGGCCTGGAGTCCTGGTCATGCTCTTCATCTAAGTGGGGATTAAAATCCCCCAGAATAGTAAGGTTGTTACAAGAAATGAAGGGCTCAAGCACTTGGTGCCAATTAGAGATCAATTGCATTTGAGGCCAGGCGGATGATAGATCAACAAACCCACCACCCTCACCAAATTCCTTTTTTTGATTTTGAAGTGCCCCACCTCACAACCTTCAATGGAGGTGTTAATGAGCTCCTGGTGTGCAACTCAGCTGTTCTCCAAAAGAAATGGCTGGACCATCCCTCTTCGAGTAGTTCTGTCCAGTCTCACCACCCCATAATCTGGTGGTGTGGCAATAGCAAAATCAAGGCTGAGCCCTCCTTGGCCCAGGTCTCCATGACAAACTGACAGTCCAACTGGGCTGTCTCGGTTATCTCACTGATTTTAAGGCTGTGTTTAACCAGTGAGCAGACATTCTCCATTGCACAGCAAAGAGCCCCCTTGGTCCTTGAGCCCCCCTCAACGTACACTTCACAAGAGTTCCTGGAGGGAACCAATTCTGAAATCAGCACTTTCCCCATCCTTAGGGCTCTCGGTGGTCTAGTTACAGGAAGCACACTACCACTGTCCCACCCACCTAGGGTCTAAAGCTTCCTCTCCCCCACATCTCACCTTAATCCCTTCGCTGCCAGGCCTCCCCCACGCCACACTCTTTTTGGGCTATTTGGGGTAGTTCACGCTCAAGCCCCTATACCCTTTTGTCCACATAAGGTATCCATGCCAAATTTGCAAACTTTTCTTCCAACATCCTGAGGATTCTAAAGGTACCAAGGGTTTGTGGATTCCCCTGGAGGGAACCAAGAAATTAAGCAAAATACAGATACATGTTGTTGTTTTTTTTTAAAATGGGAACAAATTGCTGCAGAACACAGCGTCTGTTGTTTCCCTGCAAATGGTATTAATGAGTGATTTGTGGTGCTAAAATCACCATCTTCCCAGCTTTCAGGAACAGGCAGACTTTTTTCAGAAAACCACAATTTTATACACAGTTTTGGCATTTTACTGGGACACAGCCTATTTTTACAATGTGTGTGTCCTTTCAACCTCCTTCCAGTTAGTGGTAGAAATGGGTGTGAAACCAATAATGGATCCTGGACAAGTATACATTTTTTAAAAGAAGACAGAATTCTGAATTCAGCAAGGTGTCATTTATGTAGGTCCTTCAAGGTTTTCCTATAGAAAGTAATAGTTTAAATAAAAAAAGATTGACATTGAGTTAAAAAAACAGCCATTTGTGCCTACATTTTCATCTGTAACTTCTTCTGACTTTGCTAGATTTTTTAAAGCAATATACTGTTACATCCGCGGAACCATTCTGGTTGCAGGGCTATATCGGGCTTGTAGGTTCAACTAGAACCCGAGGTACCCAGAGCCAATAACTGAGCTTCACCTTTCAATGTTTTTTCTTTGTGTACTGGGTATACAGCAATTTATTTGAAAAAATATAAAGAGTGAAAAATAAGTATCAAGGAAATCTATGTATTTCCAAAATGGGAGCCAGATATGGAGTTAAGAATCAGTGGTTATTTGCCCATCTCTGAATTTGTGGGAAGCCATACTAGCATGTGAAATAGGGGGACAGTTTCAAAATGTCTTCTTTTTTACACTGTCTTACATTTGGAAGGCAGAAATACATAAAAAGACAACTAGTAGTAACATTTGTTCTGCTATTCTGTGTTCCCCTAAGGCTCCCGATAAAACTGGCAGCTCACTTGTGTGGGTAGGCCTAGTGCCCGCGACAGGAAATGGGTCAAAATGCGAAATGGACACAACATTTTTCCACTGAAATTGACCCTTTTTTTGCAAAGTGCAAACCTGTACATTTTTAAAAACTAGACGCCCAGGAAAATCCAGGATGGGGTGACTTGTGCGGCTCTCACCAGGCTGTTACCCAGAATCCCTTGCACCCTCAAAATTTGTAAAAAAGAAGATTTCTGTGATGACAAGTTCTGGAATCTGCAGAAAACCACAAACTTCCACCCACCCAGTATTCCCCCAAGTCTCTTGTTAAAAAAAATGCCTCATCTATGAGTAGGCCTAGTGCCCGCGACAGGAAAAGGCCCAAAACGCAAAATGGACACATCACATTTTTCCACAGAAAACTGACCTTTTTTTGCCTAGGTGTGGATTTTGGGCCCTAACTCAGCTGGCACCTAGGGAAACCTAGCAGACCTGTAAATTTTTCAAAACTAGCCACCCAGAGGAATCCAGGATGGGGTGACTTGTGTGGCTCTCACCAGGTTACCCAGAATCCCTCGCAAACCTCAAACTTTGTCCAAAAAAACACATTTCCCTGAAATTTCTGTGATTGAAATTTCTGGAATCTGCGGGGAGTCACAAACTTCCACCCAACCAGCATCCCCCCAAGTCTCCTGATAACAAGCATTGGCATAGCCAATAGGTCTCGCCTTTGGGAACTTATAAGTGTATAATCAAGAAGCGTCAGAAGCATTTTTGTTACCTTAGATATGACCAAAAAGCATTATGTACAACTGAACGACTATATTAAAAAAGTATAAATAATGCTGGCAACTTGTATCTGCCTGGCCCAAAGGTTGCTTGCTGTGATTTTTTTGTTATGGGGGGCATAAATAACAGGAAGGGTGAAGGTCAGTCAGTCAGTTAGTTAGTTAGTGAGAGTAAGTGAGCGAGTCAGTCAGTGAGAAAGAGTCAGTCAGTGGGAGAGAGAGTGGGAGAGTCAGTCAGTGAGACAAAGTGGTAGAGTCAGTCAGTGAGAGAGAGTGAGTCCGTCCATGAGAGTCTGTCAGTGAGAATGAGTGAGTCCGCCAGTCAGTGAGACCGAGTGGGAGAGTCAGTCATTGAGACAGAGTGGGAGAGGGAGTCAGTCAGTGAGAGAGAGCGGAAGAGTCAGTCAGTGAGAGAGAGTGAGTCTGTCAGTGAGAGATTGGAAGAGTGAGTCAGTCAGTGAGAGAGAGTGAGTCAGTTAGTGAGAGTGAGTCAGTGAGTCTGTCCGTGAGAGTGAGTCAGTCAGTGAGAGAGAGTGGGAGAGTCAGTCAGTGAGAGTCTGTCAGAGAGAGTGAGTCAGAGAGTCTGTCAGAGAGAGTGAGTCAGAGAGAGAGTCTGTCAGTCAGAGAGAGTCTGTCAGTCAGTGAGAGTCTGTCAGTCAGTGAGAGTCTGTCAGTGAGAGAGAGTCAGTGAGAGTGAGTCTGTCAGTGAGAGTGAGTCTGTCAGTGAGAGAGAGTGGGAGAGTGAGTCAGAGAGAGTCTGTCAGTGAGAGTCTATCAGTGGGAGTCAGTCACTGAGAGTCAGTCAGTCAGTGAGAGAGCCTGTCAGAGAGAGTGAGTCAGTCAGTGATGGAGTCTGTCAGTGAGAGTCTATTAGTGAGAGGGAGTGAGAGTCTCTCAGTGAGAGTGAGTGAAGCAGCCAGTCAGTGAGAGTGGGAGAGTGAGTCAGTGAGAGTGAGTGGGAGAGTCAGTCAGTGAGAGAGTGAGAGTCTGTCAGTGAGAATCTGTCAGTGAGAGAGAGTCAGTAGTGAGAGAGAGTCAGTGGTAAGAGAGTCAGTAGCGAGAGAGAGTCAGTTGGAGAGAGTCAGTGAGAGAGAGTCAGCAAGAGTCTGTCAGTAAGAGAGAGTGAGTCAGTGAGAGAGAGTGAGTCAGTGAGAGAGAGTGGGTCAGTGAGAGTGGGTCAGTGAGAGTGGGTCAGTGAGAGTGGGTCAGTCAGTGAGAGTGAGTCAGTCAGTGAGAGTCTGTCAGTGAGAATGAGTCTGTCAGTGAGAATGAGTCTGTCAGTGTGAGTCTGTCAGTGAGAGTGAGTCTGTCAGTGAGAGTGAGTCTGTCAGTGAGAGTGAGCTCGTCAGTGAGAGTGAGCTCGTCAGTGAGAGTGAGCTCGTCAGTGAGAGTGAGCTTGTCAGTGAGAGTGAGTCAGTCAGTGAGAGTGAGTCAGTCAGTGAGAGTGAGTCAGTCAGTGTGAGTGAGTCAGTCTGTCAGTGATAGTGAGTCAGTCTGTCAGTGAAAGTCAATCAGTCTGTCAGTGAAAGTCAATCAGTCTGTCAGTGAGAGTCAATCAGTCTGTCAGAGAGAGCCAATCAGTCTGTCAGTGAGAGGTAATCAGTCTGTCAGTGAGAGTCAGTCAGTTAGTGAGAGTGAGTTAGTCAGTCAGTGAGAGAGAGTCAGTCAGTGAGAGAGAGTGAGTCAGTCAGTGAGAGATTGGAAGAGTTAGTCAGTCAGTGAGAGTCTATCAGTGAGAGTGAGTCAGTGAGTCTGTACATGAGAGTGAGTCAGTCAGTGGGAGAGTCAGTCAATGGGAGTCTGTCAGAGAGAGTGAGTCCGAGATAGTGAGTCAGAGAGAGTGAGTCAGAGAGAGTCTGGCAGTCAGTGAGAGTCTGGCAGTGAGAGTGAGTGAGTCAGTCAGTGAGAGATTGGAAGAGTTAGTCAGTCAGTGAGAGTCAGTCAGTCAATGAGAGTCTATCAGTGAGAGTGAGTCAGTGAGTCTGTCCGTGAGAGTGAGTCAGTCAGTGAGAGAGAGTGGGAGAGTCTGTCAGTGAGAGTCTGTCAGTAAGAGTGAGTCCGAGATAGTGAGTCCGAGATAGTGAGTCCGAGATAGTGAGTCCGAGATAGTGAGTCCGAGATAGTGAGTCGGAGATAGTGAGTCCGAGATAGTGAGTCCGAGATAGTGAGTCCGAGATAGTGAGTCCGAGATAGTGAGTCCGAGATAGTGAGTCAGAGAGAGTCTGTCAGTCAGTGAGAGTCTGTCTGTGAGAGTGAGTCAGTGAGAGTGAGTCTGTCAGTGAGAGTGAGTCTGTCAGTGAGAGAGAGTGGGAGAGTGAGTCAGAGAGAGTCTGTCAGTGAGAGTCTATCAGTGGGAGTCAGTCAGTGAGAGTCAGTCAGTCAGTGAGAGAGCCTGTCAGAGAGAGTGAGTCAGTCAGTGATGGAGTCTCTCAGTGAGAGCGAGTGAATCAGCCAATCAGTGAGAGTGAGTGGGAGAGTCAGTCAGTGAGAGAGTGAGAGTCTGTCAGTGAGAATCTGTCAGTGAGAGAGAGTCAGTAGTGAGAGAGAGTCAGTGGGAGAGAGTCAGTGAGAGAGAGTCAGCAAGAGTCTGTCGGTGAGAGAGAGTGAGTCAGTGAGAGAGAATTAGTCAGTGAGACAGTGAGTCAGTGAGAGTGAGTCAGTGAGAGTGAGTCAGTGAGAGTGAGTGAGTCAGTGAGAGTGAGTCAGTCAGTGAGAGTCTGTCACTGTCAGTGAGAGTGAGTCTGTCAGTGAGAGTGAGCTCGTCAGTGAGAGTGAGCTTGTCAGTGAGAGTGAGAGTGAGCTCGTCAGTGAGAGTGAGTCAGTCAGTGAGAGTGAGTCAGTCAATGAGAGTGAGTCAGTCTGTCAGTGAGAGTGAGTCAATCTGTCAGTGAGTGTCAATCAGTCTGTCAGTGAGAGTCAGTCAGTCAGTGAGTCAGTCAGTCAGTCAGTGAGAGAGAGTCAGTGGTAAGAGAGTCAGTAGTGAGAGAGAGTCAGTGGGAGAGAGTCAGTGAGAGAGAGTCAGCAAGAGTGTCAGTGAGAGAGAGTGAGTGAGTGAGAGAGAGTGAGTCAGGGAGAGAGAGAGTCAGTGAGAGAGTGAGTCAGTGAGAGTGAGTCAGTCAGTGAGAGTCTGTCAGAGAGAGTGAGTCAGAGAGTCTGTCAGAGAGAGTGAGTCAGAGAGAGAGTCTGTCAGTCAGAGAGAGTCTGTCAGTCAGAGAGAGTCTGTCAGTCAGTGAGAGTCTGTCAGTCAGTGAGAGTCTGTCAGTGAGAGAGAGTCAGTGAGAGTGAGTCTGTCAGTGAGAGTGAGTCTGTCAGTGAGAGAGAGTGGGAGAGTGAGTCAGAGAGAGTCTGTCAGTGAGAGTCTATCAGTGGGAGTCAGTCACTGAGAGTCAGTCAGTCAGTGAGAGAGCCTGTCAGAGAGAGTGAGTCAGTCAGTGATGGAGTCTGTCAGTGAGAGTCTATTAGTGAGAGGGAGTGAGAGTCTCTCAGTGAGAGTGAGTGAAGCAGCCAGTCAGTGAGAGTGGGAGAGTGAGTCAGTGAGAGTGAGTGGGAGAGTCAGTCAGTGAGAGAGTGAGAGTCTGTCAGTGAGAATCTGTCAGTGAGAGAGAGTCAGTAGTGAGAGAGAGTCAGTGGTAAGAGAGTCAGTAGCGAGAGAGAGTCAGTTGGAGAGAGTCAGTGAGAGAGAGTCAGCAAGAGTCTGTCAGTAAGAGAGAGTGAGTCAGTGAGAGAGAGTGAGTCAGTGAGAGAGAGTGGGTCAGTGAGAGTGGGTCAGTGAGAGTGGGTCAGTGAGAGTGGGTCAGTCAGTGAGAGTGAGTCAGTCAGTGAGAGTCTGTCAGTGAGAATGAGTCTGTCAGTGTGAGTCTGTCAGTGAGAGTGAGTCTGTCAGTGAGAGTGAGTCTGTCAGTGAGAGTGAGTCTGTCAGTGAGAGTGAGCTCGTCAGTGAGAGTGAGCTCGTCAGTGAGAGTGAGCTCGTCAGTGAGAGTGAGCTTGTCAGTGAGAGTGGGTCAGTCAGTGAGAGTGAGTCAGTCAGTGAGAGTGAGTCAGTCAGTGAGAGTGAGTCAGTCTGTCAGTGATAGTGAGTCAGTCTGTCAGTGAAAGTCAATCAGTCTGTCAGTGAAAGTCAATCAGTCTGTCAGTGAGAGTCAATCAGTCTGTCAGAGAGAGCCAATCAGTCTGTCAGTGAGAGGTAATCAGTCTGTCAGTGAGAGTCAGTCAGTTAGTGAGAGTGAGTTAGTCAGTCAGTGAGTTAGAGTCAGTCAGTGAGAGAGAGTGAGTCAGTCAGTGAGAGATTGGAAGAGTTAGTCAGTCAGTGAGAGTCTATCAGTGAGAGTGAGTCAGTGAGTCTGTACATGAGAGTGAGTCAGTCAGTGGGAGAGTCAGTCAATGGGAGTCCGTCAGTGAGAGTGAGCTCGTCAGTGAGAGTGAGTCTGTCAGTGAGAGTGAGTCTGTCAGTGAGAGAGAGTGGGAGAGTGAGTCAGAGAGAGTCTGTCAGTGAGAGTCTATCAGTGGGAGTCAGTCAGTGAGAGTCAGTCAGTCAGTGAGAGAGCCTGTCAGAGAGAGTGAGTCAGTCAGTGATGGAGTCTCTCAGTCAGAGCGAGTGAATCAGCCAATCAGTGAGAGTGAGTGGGAGAGTCAGTCAGTGAGAGAGTGAGAGTCTGTCAGTGAGAATCTGTCAGTGAGAGAGAGTCAGTAGTGAGAGAGAGTCAGTGGGAGAGAGTCAGTGAGAGAGAGTCAGCAAGAGTCTGTCGGTGAGAGAGAGTGAGTCAGTGAGAGAGAATTAGTCAGTGAGACAGTGAGTCAGTGAGAGTGAGTCAGTGAGAGTGAGTGAGTCAGTGAGAGTGAGTCAGTCAGTGAGAGTCTGTCACTGTCAGTGAGAGTGAGTCTGTCAGTGAGAGTGAGCTCGTCAGTGAGAGTGAGCTTGTCAGTGAGAGTGAGAGTGAGCTCGTCAGTGAGAGTGAGTCAGTCAGTGAGAGTGAGTCAGTCAATGAGAGTGAGTCAGTCTGTCAGTGAGAGTGAGTCAATCTGTCAGTGAGTGTCAATCAGTCTGTCAGTGAGAGTCAGTCAGTCAGTGAGTCAGTCAGTCAGTCAGTGAGAGAGAGTCAGTGGTAAGAGAGTCAGTAGTGAGAGAGAGTCAGTGGGAGAGAGTCAGTGAGAGAGAGTCAGCAAGAGTGTCAGTGAGAGAGAGTGAGTGAGTGAGAGAGAGTGAGTCAGGGAGAGAGAGAGTCAGTGAGAGAGTGAGTCAGTGAGAGTGAGTCAGTCAGTGAGAGTCTGTCAGAGAGAGTGAGTCAGAGAGTCTGTCAGAGAGAGTGAGTCAGAGAGAGAGTCTGTCAGTCAGAGAGAGTCTGTCAGTCAGAGAGAGTCTGTCAGTCAGTGAGAGTCTGTCAGTCAGTGAGAGTCTGTCAGTGAGAGAGAGTCAGTGAGAGTGAGTCTGTCAGTGAGAGTGAGTCTGTCAGTGAGAGAGAGTGGGAGAGTGAGTCAGAGAGAGTCTGTCAGTGAGAGTCTATCAGTGGGAGTCAGTCACTGAGAGTCAGTCAGTCAGTGAGAGAGCCTGTCAGAGAGAGTGAGTCAGTCAGTGATGGAGTCTGTCAGTGAGAGTCTATTAGTGAGAGGGAGTGAGAGTCTCTCAGTGAGAGTGAGTGAAGCAGCCAGTCAGTGAGAGTGGGAGAGTGAGTCAGTGAGAGTGAGTGGGAGAGTCAGTCAGTGAGAGAGTGAGAGTCTGTCAGTGAGAATCTGTCAGTGAGAGAGAGTCAGTAGTGAGAGAGAGTCAGTGGTAAGAGAGTCAGTAGCGAGAGAGAGTCAGTTGGAGAGAGTCAGTGAGAGAGAGTCAGCAAGAGTCTGTCAGTAAGAGAGAGTGAGTCAGTGAGAGAGAGTGAGTCAGTGAGAGAGAGTGGGTCAGTGAGAGTGGGTCAGTGAGAGTGGGTCAGTGAGAGTGGGTCAGTCAGTGAGAGTGAGTCAGTCAGTGAGAGTCTGTCAGTGAGAATGAGTCTGTCAGTGTGAGTCTGTCAGTGAGAGTGAGTCTGTCAGTGAGAGTGAGTCTGTCAGTGAGAGTGAGCTCGTCAGTGAGAGTGAGCTCGTCAGTGAGAGTGAGCTCGTCAGTGAGAGTGAGCTTGTCAGTGAGAGTGGGTCAGTCAGTGAGAGTGAGTCAGTCAGTGAGAGTGAGTCAGTCAGTGAGAGTGAGTCAGTCTGTCAGTGATAGTGAGTCAGTCTGTCAGTGAAAGTCAATCAGTCTGTCAGTGAAAGTCAATCAGTCTGTCAGTGAGAGTCAATCAGTCTGTCAGAGAGAGCCAATCAGTCTGTCAGTGAGAGGTAATCAGTCTGTCAGTGAGAGTCAGTCAGTTAGTGAGAGTGAGTTAGTCAGTCAGTGAGAGAGAGTCAGTCAGTGAGAGAGAGTGAGTCAGTCAGTGAGAGATTGGAAGAGTTAGTCAGTCAGTGAGAGTCTATCAGTGAGAGTGAGTCAGTGAGTCTGTACATGAGAGTGAGTCAGTCAGTGGGAGAGTCAGTCAATGGGAGTCTGTCAGAGAGAGTGAGTCCGAGATAGTGAGTCAGAGAGAGTGAGTCAGAGAGAGTCTGGCAGTCAGTGAGAGTCTGGCAGTGAGAGTGAGTGAGTCAGTCAGTGAGAGATTGGAAGAGTTAGTCAGTCAGTGAGAGTCAGTCAGTCAATGAGAGTCTATCAGTGAGAGTGAGTCAGTGAGTCTGTCCGTGAGAGTGAGTCAGTCAGTGAGAGAGAGTGGGAGAGTCTGTCAGTGAGAGTCTGTCAGTGAGAGTCTGTCAGTGAGAGTCTGTCAGAGAGAGTGAGTCCGAGATAGTGAGTCGGAGATAGTGAGTCGGAGATAGTGAGTCCGAGATAGTGAGTCCGAGATAGTGAGTCCGAGATAGTGAGTCCGAGATAGTGAGTCCGAGATAGTGAGTCAGAGAGAGTGAGTCAGAGAGAGTCTGTCAGTCAGTGAGAGTCTGTCTGTGAGAGTGAGTCAGTGAGAGTGAGTCTGTCAGTGAGAGTGAGTCTGTCAGTGAGAGAGAGTGGGAGAGTGAGTCAGAGAGAGTCTGTCAGTGAGAGTCTATCAGTGGGAGTCAGTCAGTGAGAGTCAGTCAGTCAGTGAGAGAGCCTGTCAGAGAGAGTGAGTCAGTCAGTGATGGAGTCTCTCAGTGAGAGCGAGTGAATCAGCCAATCAGTGAGAGTGAGTGGGAGAGTCAGTCAGTGAGAGAGTGAGAGTCTGTCAGTGAGAATCTGTCAGTGAGAGAGAGTCAGTAGTGAGAGAGAGTCAGTGGGAGAGAGTCAGTGAGAGAGAGTCAGCAAGAGTCTGTCGGTGAGAGAGAGTGAGTCAGTGAGAGAGAATTAGTCAGTGAGAGAGTGAGAGAGTGAGTCAGTGAGACAGTGAGTCAGTGAGAGTGAGTCAGTGAGAGTGAGTCAGTGAGAGTGAGTGAGTCAGTGAGAGTGAGTCAGTCAGTGAGAGTCTGTCACTGTCAGTGAGAGTGAGTCTGTCAGTGAGAGTGAGCTCGTCAGTGAGAGTGAGCTTGTCAGTGAGAGTGAGAGTGAGCTCGTCAGTGAGAGTGAGTCAGTCAGTGAGAGTGAGTCAGTCAGTGAGAGTGAGTCAGTCTGTCAGTGAGAGTGAGTCAATCTGTCAGTGAGTGTCAATCAGTCTGTCAGTGAGAGTCAGTCAGTGAGTCAGTCAGTCAGTGAGAGAGAGTCAGTGGTAAGAGAGTCAGTAGTGAGAGAGAGTCAGTGGGAGAGAGTCAGTGAGAGAGAGTCAGCAAGAGTGTCAGTGAGAGAGAGTGAGTGAGTGAGAGAGAGTGAGTCAGGGAGAGAGAGTGAGTCAGTGAGAGAGTGAGTCAGTGAGAGTGAGTCAGTCAGTGAGAGTGAGTGAGGCTGTCAGTGAGAGTGAGTCCGTCAGTCAGTGAGACAGAGTGGGAGAGTCAGTCAGTGAGAGTGAGTCAGTCAGTGAGTGGAAGAGTCAGTCAGTCAGTCAGTGAGAGAGAGTGGGAGAGTCAGTCAGTGAGAGTGAGTCAGTCAGAGTCAGTGAGTGGAAGAGTCAGTCAGTCAGTGAGAGAGAGTGGGAGAGTCAGTCAGTGAGAGTCTGTCAGTGAGAGAGAGTCAGTGAGAGTGAGTCTGTCAGTGAGAGTGAGTCTGTCAGTGAGAGAGAGTGGGAGAGTGAGTCAGAGAGAGTCTGTCAGTGAGAGTCTATCAGTGGGAGTCAGTCAGTGAGAGAGAGTGGGAGAGTCAGTCAGTGAGAGAGTGAGAGTCTGTCAGTGAGAATCTGTCAGTGAGAGAGAGTCAGTAGTGAGAGAGAGTCAGTGGTAAGAGAGTCAGTAGTGAGAGAGAGTCAGTGAGAGAGAGTCAGCAAGAGTCTGTCAGTGAGAGAGAGTGAGTCAGTGACAGAGAGTGAGTCAGTGAGAGTGAGTCTGTCAGTGAGAGTGAGTCTGTCAGTGAGAGTGAGCTCGTCAGTGAGAGTGAGCTTGTCAGTGAGAGTGAGCTTGTCAGTGAGAGTGAGCTTGTCAGTGAGAGTGAGCTTGTCAGTGAGAGTGAGCTTGTCAGTGAGAGTGAGTCAGTCAGTGAGAGTGAGTCAGTCAGTGAGAGTGAGTCAGTCAGTGAGAGTGAGTCAGTCTGTCAGTGATAGTGAGTCAGTCTGTAAGTGAGAGTCAATCAGTCAGTGAGAGTCTGTCAGTGAGAGTGAGTCTGTCAGTGAGAGTCTGTCAGTGAGAGTGAGTATGTCAGTTAGTGAGAGAGAGTGGAAGAGTGTCAGTGAGAGTCTGTCAGTGAGAGTGAGTCTGTCAGTCAGTGAGAGTGAGTGAATCCATCAGTCAGTGAGAGTGAGTCAGTCAGTGAGAGTGAGTGAGTGGAAGAGTCAGTCAGTCAGTGTGAGAGAGTCAGTCAGTGAGAGTGAGTCAGTCTGTCAGTGAGAGTGAGTCAATCTGTCAGTGAGAGTGAGTCTGTCAGTCAGTGAGTGAGTGAATCAGTCAGTGAGAGTCTGTCAGTGAGAGTGAATCTGTCAGTGAGAGAGAGTGGGAGAGTGAGTCAGAGAGAGTGAGTCTGTCAGTCAGTGAGAGAGTCTGTCAGTCAGTGAGGGAGAGTGTCAGTGAGAGTCTGTCAGTGAGAGGGAGTCTGTCAGTCAGTGAGAGTGAGTCAGTGAGAGAAAGAGTCTGTCAGTCAGTGAGAGACAGTCTGTTAGTGACAGTGAGTGAGTGGGAGAGTCAGTCAGTAACATAGAGTGGGAGAGTCTGTCAGTGAGAGTGAGTCTGTCAGTTAGTGAGAGAGAGTGGGAGAGTGTCAGTGAGAGTCTGTCAGTGAGAGTGAGTCTGTCAGTCAGTGAGACTGAGTGAGTCAGTGAGAGTGAGTCAGTGAGAGAAAGAGTCTGTCTGTTAGTGAATTACCAAAGGGGTAAATTGGGACTTTTAAGTTCTTTCTTTCCATGATAAGGACCTTATAAGTTCACCATAGGGACCCGCCTGCACAGAATTCACTATCTCAGGGTTTGGTGAAGTTATCTATCCTGAGCAAAACTCTTTATTCTTACCGCTTCCTTCTTTTTTCTTTACCATGAGCCACTGGGTGATGCTCTCCTGAGATACGGTGGCACACGTGCTGCCTCAGTGTACGGAGGAGGCCTGGGCAGTGTTATCCCAGGCTGTCGGCGCCGGGAGAGATGCAGAAAAGTTTACAATCCGTTGTGGGCTGGACATCGCGGACTCTCTGGGCAGGACCATTTCAATGTCTGTATTGCTTTACCGCTATGCCTGGATGAGGTCCACTGGCTTTTCAGGGGATGTCCGGAACACTCTGATGAACATTCCCTTTGATGGCCGTTGACGTTTTGGTGCTAAAGCAGACAACGCCCTAGAGCGCTTCAAGGACACATGGTCTACGGCCAAGTCCTTGGGCCTCTCCTCCAGTCCGGGGCAGTCTGATTTTCACCCCTTTCGTGGCTACGGAAGGGGTGTCCTGCTCCATCACACTCAGGGCCACAGGCGGCAGCAAGTTACCCAGTCTTCGCGAAGCCGGGGACGTGGAAACAACTGGTGAGGTTCCGAGGGCCAGCGGACAGACCAGTCCACCAACCCCCTCTGCAGCAGCCCCCAGACCCTACTAGTCCATCCTTTCAGGCCCATCAAACGCCAGTGGGCGGCAGGATTTGCCATCACCTCCCCCACTGGTGCTCCATCACTACGGACAGGTGGGTTTTGCAAATTATCCAAAGGGGCTACTCCCTCCCCTTCTAGACTACCCCTCCAGCCATGCCACCGTGATCCCACCACATGTCGGAGGATCACCTGGCCCTTCTCCAGCAGGAAGTTACAGCACTCTTGGAGAAGGGAGCCCTGTGGCCCCCTACCCGCACTACCCCGCGAACACAGGGGGCCACAGGGCTCGGAATCCTGCCGAGCTCTCATGGTGGAACAGCGTGTGAGGGATCAATGGATGGAACATAGTCCGAGGCCCATTGGAGGGCTTCAAATGCAACAGTTGAATTAATGTGCATGAACCTGTACTTGAGACATTGGACTACAAGACCCAGCCAATTGGATGGTGTTAATCAATCGACTGCTGGGGCGTGTCTTAAGTAGCACAAACACCTTGTCGTGCTTCTGATGAGAGCAAAAGCTCAGAAACGCATCAGGCTACTACTTCCGACATGTGAACTGTAAAGGAGCTGGACTATGGCGCTATCCTTTACCCGAATAAATGCCTTTGGCCACATGCTGCTGGGTGCGACCTTACCTGTGGGTACTCGGAGCAAGATGTTACACGCGCCAGCCCAGCCGCAAAGGACCGCACTACCCCGCGAACACAGGGGGCCACAGGGCTCGGAATCCTGCCGAACTCTCATGGTGGAACAGCGTCTGAGGGATCAATGGATGGCACATAGTCCGAGGCCCATTGGAGAGCTTCAAATGCAACAGTTGAATTAATGTGCATGAACCTGTACTTGAGACATTGGACTACAAGACCCAGCACCCAGTGCGTGCACTCGAGAAGCCAATTGGATGGTGTTAATCAATCGACTGCTGGGGCGTGTCTTAAGTAGCACAAACACCTTGTCGTGCCTCTGATGAGAGCGAAAGCTCAGAAACGCGTCAGGCTACTACTTCCGACATGTGAACTGTAAAGGAGCTGGACTATGGCGCTATCCTTTACCTGAATAAATGCCTTTGGCCACATGCTGCTGGGTGCGACCTTACCTGTGGGTACTCAGAGCAAGATGTTACATGCGGCAGCCCAGCCGCGAAGGACCGCACTACCCCGCGAACACAGGGGGCCACAGGGCTCGGAATCCTGCCGAGCTCTCATGGTGGAACAGCGTGTGAGGGATCAATGGATGGCACATAGTCCGAGGCCCATTGGAGGGCTTCAAATGCAACAGTTGAATTAATGTGCATGAACCTGTACTTGAGACATTGGACTACAAGACCCAGCACTCAGTGCGTGCACTCGAGAAGCCAATTGGATGGTGTTAATAAATCGACTGCTGGGGCGTGTCTTAAGTAGCACAAACACCTTGTCGTGCCTCTGATGAGAGCGAAAGCTCAGAAACGCGTCAGGCTACTACTTCCGACATGTGAACTGTAAAGGAGCTGGACTATGGCGCTATCCTTTACCCGAATAAATGCCTTTGGCCACATGCTGCTGGGTGCGACCTTACCTGTGGGTACTCGGAGCAAGATGTAACACGCGGCAGCCCAGCCGCGAAGGACCGCACTACCCCGTGAACACAGGGGGCCACAGGGCTCGGAATCCTGCCGAGCTCTCATGGTGGAACAGCGTGTGAGGGATCAATGGATGGCACATAGTCCGAGGCCCATTGGAGGGCTTCAAATGCAACAGTTGAATTAATGTGCATGAACCTGTACTTGAGACATTGGACTACAAGACCCAGCACTCAGTGCGTGCACTCGAGAAGCCAATTGGATGGTGTTAATCAATCGACTGCTGGGGCGTGTCTTAAGTAGCACAAACACCTTGTCGTGCCTCTGATGAGAGCGAAAGCTCAGAAACGCGTCAGGCTACTACTTCCGACATGTGAACTGTAAAGGAGCTGGACTATGGCGCTATCCTTTACCCGAATAAATGCCTTTGGCCACATGCTGCTGGGTGCGACCTTACCTGTGGGTACTCGGAGCAAGATGTTACACGCGGCAGCCCAGCCGCGAAGGACCGCACTACCCCGCGAACACAGGGGGCCACAGGGCTCGGAATCCTGCCGAGCTCTCATGGTGGAACAGCGTGTGAGGGATCAATGGATGGCACATAGTCCGAGGCCCATTGGAGGGCTTCAAATGCAACAGTTGAATTAATGTGCATGAACCTGTACTTGAGACATTGGACTACAAGACCCAGCACTCAGTGCGTGCACTCGAGAAGCCAATTGGATGGTGTTAATCAATCGACTGCTGGGGCGTGTCTTAAGTAGCACAAACACCTTGTCGTGCCTCTGATGAGAGCGAAAGCTCAGAAACGCGTCAGGCTACTACTTCCGACATGTGAACTGTAAAGGAGCTGGACTATGGCGCTATCCTTTACCTGAATAAATGCCTTTGGCCACATGCTGCTGGGTGCGACCTTACCTGTGGGTACTCGGAGCAAGATGTTACACGCGGCAGCCCAGCCGCGAAGGACCGCACTACCCCGCGAACACAGGGGGCCACAGGGCTCGGAATCCTGCCGAGCTCTCATGGTGGAACAGCGTGTGAGGGATCAATAGTCCGAGGCCCATTGGAGGGCTTCAAATGCAACAGTTGAATTAATGTGCATGAACCTGTACTTGAGACATTGGACTACAAGACCCAGCACTCAGTGCGTGCACTCGAGAAGCCAATTGGATGGTGTTAATCAATCGACTGCTGGGGCGTGTCTTAAGTAGCACAAACACCTTGTCGTGCCTCTGATGAGAGCGAAAGCTCAGAAACGCGTCAGGCTACTACTTCCGACATGTGAACTGTAAAGGAGATGGACTATGGCGCTATCCTTTACCCGAATAAATGCCTTTGGCCACATGCTGCTGGGTGCGACCTTACCTGTGGGTACTCGGAGCAAGATGTTACACGCGGCAGCCCAGCCGCGAAGGACCGCACTACCCCGCGAACACAGGGGGCCACAGGGCTCGGAATCCTGCCGAGCTCTCATGGTGGAACAGCGTGTGAGGGATCAATGGATGGCACATAGTCCGAGGCCCATTGGAGGGCTTCAAATGCAACAGTTGAATTAATGTGCATGAACCTGTATTTGAGACATTGGACTACAAGACCCAGCACTCAGTGCGTGCACTCGAGAAGCCAATTGGATGGTGTTAATCAATCGACTGCTGGGGCGTGTCTTAAGTAGCACAAACACCTTGTCGTGCCTCTGATGAGAGCGAAAGCTCAGAAACGCGTCAGGCTACTACTTCCGACATGTGAACTGTAAAGGAGCTGGACTATGGCGCTATCCTTTACCCGAATAAATGCCTTTGGCCACATGCTGCTGGGTGCGACCTTACCTGTGGGTACTCGGAGCAAGATGTTACACGCGGCAGCCCAGCCGCGAAGGACCGCACTACCCCGCGAACACAGGGGGCCACAGGGCTCGGAATCCTGCCGAGCTCTCATGGTGGAACAGCGTGTGAGGGATCAATGGATGGCACATAGTCCGAGGCCCATTGGAGGGCTTCAAATACAACAGTTGAATTAATGTGCATGAACCTGTACTTGAGACATTGGACTACAAGACCCAGCACTCAGTGCGTGCACTCGAGAAGCCAATTGGATGGTGTTAATCAATCGACTGCTGGGGCGTGTCTTAAGTAGCACAAACACCTTGTCGTGCCTCTGATGAGAGCGAAAGCTCAGAAACGCGTCAGGCTACTACTTCCGACATGTGAACTGTAAAGGAGCTGGACTATGGCGCTATCCTTTACCCGAATAAATGCCTTTGGCCACATGCTGCTGGGTGCGACCTTACCTGTGGGTACTCGGAGCAAGATGTTACACGCGGCAGCCCAGCCGCGAAGGACCGCACTACCCCGCGAACACAGGGGGCCACAGGGCTCGGAATCCTGCCGAGCTCTCATGGCGGAACAGCGTGTGAGGGATCAATGGATGGCACATAGTCCGAGGCCCATTGGAGGGCTTCAAATGCAACAGTTGAATTAATGTGCATGAACCTGTACTTGAGACATTGGACTACAAGACCCAGCACTCAGTGCGTGCACTCGAGAAGCCAATTGGATGGTGTTAATCAATCGACTGCTGGGGCGTGTCTTAAGTAGCACAAACACCTTGTCGTGCCTCTGATGAGACCGAAAGCTCAGAAACGCGTCAGGCTACTACTTCCGACATGTGAACTGTAAAGGAGCTGGATTATGGTGCTATCCTTTACCCGAATAAATGCCTTTGGCCACATGCTGCTGGGTGCGACCTTACCTGTGGGTACTCGGAGCAAGATGTTACACGCGGCAGCCCAGCCGCGAAGGACCGCACTACCCCGCGAACACAGGGGGCCACAGGGCTCGGAATCCTGCCGAGCTCTCATGGTGGAACAGCGTGTGAGGGATCAATGGATGGCACATAGTCCGAGGCCCATTGGAGGGCTTCAAATGCAACAGTTGAATTAATGTGCATGAACCTGTACTTGAGACATTGGACTACAAGACCCAGCACTCAGTGCGTGCACTCGAGAAGCCAATTGGATGGTGTTAATCAATCGACTGCTGGGGCGTGTCTTAAGTAGCACAAACACCTTGTCGTGCCTCTGATGAGAGCGAAAGCTCAGAAACGCGTCAGGCTACTACTTCCGACATGTGAACTGTAAAGGAGCTGGACTATGGCGCTATCCTTTACCCGAATAAATGCCTTTGGCCACATGCTGCTGGGTGCGACCTTACCTGTGGGTACTCGGAGCAAGATGTTACACGCGGCAGCCCGGCCGCGAAGGACCGCACTACCCCGCGAACACAGGGGGCCACAGGGCTCGGAATCCTGCCGAGCTCTCATGGCGGAACAGCGTGTGAGGGATCAATGGATGGCACATAGTCCGAGGCCCATTGGAGGGCTTCAAATGCAACAGTTGAATTAATGTGCATGAACCTGTACTTGAGACATTGGACTACAAGACCCAGCACTCAGTGCGTGCACTCGAGAAGCCAATTGGATGGTGTTAATCAATCGACTGCTGGGGCGTGTCTTAAGTAGCACAAACACCTTGTCGTGCCTCTGATGAGACCGAAAGCTCAGAAACGCGTCAGGCTACTACTTCAGACATGTGAACTGTAAAGGAGCTGGACTATGGTGCTATCCTTTACCGGAATAAATGCCTTTGGCCACATGCTGCTGGGTGCGACCTTACCTGTGGGTACTCGGAGAAAGATGTTACACGCGGCAGCCCAGCCGCGAAGGACCGCACTACCCCGCGAACACAGGGGGCCACAGGGCTCGGAATCCTGCCGAGCTCTCATGGTGGAACAGCGTGTGAGGGATCAATGGATGGCACATAGTCCGAGGCCCATTGAAGGGCTTCAAATGCAACAGTTGAATTAATGTGCATGAACCTGTACTTGAGACATTGGACTACAAGACCCAGCACTCAGTGCGTGCACTCGAGAAGCCAATTGGATGGTGTTAATCAATCGACTGCTGGGGCGTGTCTTAAGTAGCACAAACACCTTGTCGTGCCTCTGATGAGAGCGAAAGCTCAGAAACGCGTCAGGCTACTACTTCCGACATGTGAACTGTAAAGGAGCTGGACTATGGCGCTATCCTTTACCCGAATAAATGCCTTTGGCCACATGCTGCTGGGTGCGACCTTACCTGTGGGTACTCGGAGCAAGATGTAACACGCGGCAGCCCAGCCGCAAAGGACCGCACTACCCCGTGAACACAGGGGGCCACAGGGCTCGGAATCCTGCCGAGCTCTCATGGTGGAACAGCGTGTGAGGGATCAATGGATGGCACATAGTCCGAGGCCCATTGGAGGGCTTCAAATGCAACAGTTGAATTAATGTGCATGAACCTGTACTTGAGACATTGGACTACAAGACCCAGCACTCAGTGCGTGCACTCGAGAAGCCAATTGGATGGTGTTAATCAATCGACTGCTGGGGCGTGTTTATCTTAAGTAGCACAAACACCTTGTCGTGCCTCTGATGAGAGCGAAAGCTCAGAAACGCGTCAGGCTACTACTTCCGACATGTGAACTGTAAAGGAGCTGGACTATGGCGCTATCCTTTACCCGAATAAATGCCTTTGGCCACATGCTGCTGGGTGCGACCTTACCTGTGGGTACTCGGAGCAAGATGTTACACGCGGCAGCCCAGCCGCGAAGGACCGCACTACCCCGCGAACACAGGGGGCCACAGGGCTCGGAATCCTGCCGAGCTCTCATGGTGGAACAGCGTGTGAGGGATCAATGGATGGCACATAGTCCGAGGCCCATTGGAGGGCTTCAAATGCAACAGTTGAATTAATGTGCATGAACCTGTACTTGAGACATTGGACTACAAGACCCAGCACTCAGTGCGTGCACTCGAGAAGCCAATTGGATGGTGTTAATCAATCGACTGCTGGGGCGTGTCTTAAGTAGCACAAACACCTTGTCGTGCCTCTGATGAGACCGAAAGCTCAGAAACGCGTCAGGCTACTACTTCCGACATGTGAACTGTAAAGGAGCTGGACTATGGCGCTATCCTTTACCCGAATAAATGCCTTTGGCCACATGCTGCTGGGTGCGACCTTACCTGTGGGTACTCAGAGCAAGATGTTACACGCGGCAGCCCAGCCGCGAAGGACCGCACTACCCCGCGAACACAGGGGGCCACAGGGCTCGGAATCCTGCCGAGCTCTCATGGTGGAACATCGTGTGAGGGATCAATGGATGGCACATACTCCGAGGCCCATTGGAGGGCTTCAAATGCAACAGTTGAATTAATGTGCATGAACCTGTACTTGAGACATTGGACTACAAGACCCAGCACTCAGTGCGTGCACTCGAGAAGCCAATTGGATGGTGTTAATCAATCGACTGCTGGGGCGTGTTTTAAGTAGCACAAACACCTTGTCGTGCCTCTGATGAGAGCGAAAGCTCAGAAACGCGTCAGGCTACTACTTCCGACATGTGAACTGTAAAGGAGATGGACTATGGCGCTATCCTTTACCCGAATAAATGCCTTTGGCCACATGCTGCTGGGTGCGACCTTACCTGTGGGTACTCGGAGCAAGATGTTACACGCGGCAGCCCAGCCGCGAAGGACCGCACTACCCCGCGAACACAGGGGGCCACAGGGCTCGGAATCCTGCCGAGCTCTCATGGTGGAACAGCGTGTGAGGGATCAATGGATGGCACATAGTCCGAGGCCCATTGGAGGGCTTCAAATGCAACAGTTGAATTAATGTGCATGAACCTGTACTTGAGACATTGGACTACAAGACCCAGCACTCAGTGCGTGCACTCGAGAAGCCAATTGGATGGTGTTAATCAATCGACTGCTGGGGCGTGTCTTATGTGGCACAAACACCTTGTCGTGCCTCTGATGAGAGCGAAAGCTCAGAAACGCGTCAGGCTACTACTTCCGACATGTGAACTGTAAAGGAGCTGGACTATGGCGCTATCCTTTACCCGAATAAATGCCTTTGGCCACATGCTGCTGGATGCGACCTTACCTGTGGGTACTCGGAGCAAGATGTTACACGTGGCAGCCCAGCCGCAAAGGACCGCACTACCCCGCGAACACAGGGGGCCACAGGGCTCGGAATCCTGCCGAGCTCTCATGGTGGAACAGCGTGTGAGGGATCAATGGATGGCACATAGTCCGAGGCCCATTGGAGGGCTTCAAATGCAACAGTTGATTTAATGTGCATGAACCTGTACTTGAGACATTGGACTACAAGACCCAGCACTCAGTGCGTGCACTCGAGAAGCCAATTGGATGGTGTTAATCAATCGACTGCTGGGGCGTGTTTATCTTAAGTAGCACAAACACCTTGTCGTGCCTCTGATGAGAGCAAAAGCTCAGAAACGCGTCAGGCTACTACTTCCGACATGTGAACTGTAAAGGAGCTGGACTATGGCGCTATCCTTTACCCGAATAAATGCCTTTGGCCACATGCTGCTAGGTGCGACCTTACCTGTGGGTACTCGGAGCAAGATGTTACACGCGGCAGCCCAGCCGCGAAGGACCGCACTACCCCGCGAACACAGGGGGCCACAGGGCTCGGAATCCTGCCGAGCTCTCATGGCGGAACAGCGTGTGAGGGATCAATGGATGGCACATAGTCCGAGGCCCATTGGAGGGCTTCAAATGCAACAGTTGAATTAATGTGCATGAACCTGTACTTGAGACATTGGACTACAAGACCCAGCACTCAGTGCGTGCACTCGAGAAGCCAATTGGATGGTGTTAATCAATCGACTGCTGGGGCGTGTCTTAAGTAGCACAAACACCTTGTCGTGCCTCTGATGAGACCGAAAGCTCAGAAACGCGTCAGGCTACTACTTCCGACATGTGAACTGTAAAGGAGCTGGACTATGGTGCTATCCTTTACCCGAATAAATGCCTTTGGCCACATGCTGCTGGGTGCGACCTTACCTGTGGGCACTCGGAGCAAGATGTTACACGCGGCAGCCCAGCCGCGAAGGACCGCACTACCCCGCGAACACAGGGGGCCACAGGGCTCGGAATCCTGCCGAGCTCTCATGGTGGAACAGCGTGTGAGGGATCAATGGATGGCACATAGTCCGAGGCCCATTGGAGGGCTTCAAATGCAACAGTTGAATTAATGTGCATGAACCTGTACTTGAGACATTGGACTACAAGACCCAGCACTCAGTGCGTGCACTCGAGAAGCCAATTGGATGGTGTTAATCAATCGACTGCTGGGGCGTGTCTTAAGTAGCACAAACACCTTGTCGTGCCTCTGATGAGAGCGAAAGCTCAGAAACGCGTCAGGCTACTACTTCCGACATGTGAACTGTAAAGGAGCTGGACTATGGCGCTATCCTTTACCCGAATAAATGCCTTTGGCCACATGCTGCTGGGTGCGACCTTACCTGTGGGTACTCGGAGCAAGATGTTACACGCGGCAGCCCAGCCGCGAAGGACCGCACTACCCCGCGAACACAGGGGGCCACAGGGCTCGGATTCCTGCCGAGCTCTCATGGTGGAACATCGTGTGAGGGATCAATGGATGGCACATAGTTCGAGGCCCATTGGAGGGCTTCAAATGCAACAGTTGAATTAATGTGCATGAACCTGTACTTGAGACATTGGACTACAAGACCCAGCACTCAGTGCGTGCACTCGAGAAGCCAATTGGATG
Organism: Lissotriton vulgaris; assembly: GCF_964263255.1. NCBI lineage: Eukaryota > Metazoa > Chordata > Amphibia > Caudata > Salamandridae > Lissotriton > Lissotriton vulgaris. The sequence continues at coordinate 692,770,952 of NC_141695.1, read as the reverse complement.
GTGTTAATCAATCGACTGCTGGGGCGTGTCTTAAGTAGCACAAACACCTTGTCGTGCCTCTGATGAGAGCGAAAGCTCAGAAACGCGTCAGGCTACTACTTCCGACATGTGAACTGTAAAGGAGCTGGACTATGGCGCTATCCTTTACCCGAATAAATGCCTTTGGCCACATGCTGCTGGGTGCGACCTTACCTGTGGGTACTCGGAGCAAGATGTTACACGCGGCAGCCCAGCCGCAAAGGACCGCACTACCCCGCGAACACAGGGGGCCACAAGGCTCGGAATCCTGCCGAGCTCTCATGGTGGAACAGCGTGTGAGGGATCAATGGATGGCACATAGTCCGAGGCCCATTGGAGGGCTTCAAATGCAACAGTTGAATTAATGTGCATGAACCTGTACTTGAGACATTGGACTACAAGACCCAGCACTCAGTGCGTGCACTCGAGAAGCCAATTGGATGGTGTTAATCAATCGACTGCTGGGGCGTGTCTTAAGTAGCACAAACACCTTGTCGTGCCTCTGATGAGAGCGAAAGCTCAGAAACGCGTCAGGCTACTACTTCCGACATGTGAACTGTAAAGGAGCTGGACTATGGCGCTATCCTTTACCCGAATAAATGCCTTTGGCCACATGCTGCTGGGTGCGACCTTACCTGTGGGTACTCGGAGCAAGATGTTACATGCGGCAGCCCAGCCGCGAAGGACCGCACTACCCCGCGAACACAGGGGGCCACAGGGCTCGGATTCCTGCCGAGCTCTCATGGTGGAACATCGTGTGAGGGATCAATGGATGGCACATAGTTCGAGGCCCATTGGAGGGCTTCAAATGCAACAGTTGAATTAATGTGCATGAACCTGTACTTGAGACATTGGACTACAAGACCCAGCACTCAGTGCGTGCACTCGAGAAGCCAATTGGATGGTGTTAATCAATCGACTGCTGGGGCGTGTCTTAAGTAGCACAAACACCTTGTCGTGCCTCTGATGAGAGCGAAAGCTCAGAAACGCGTCAGGCTACTACTTCCGACATGTGAACTGTAAAGGAGCTGGACTATGGCGCTATCCTTTACCCGAATAAATGCCTTTGGCCACATGCTGCTGGGTGCGACCTTACCTGTGGGTACTCGGAGCAAGATGTTACACGCGGCAGCCCAGCCGCAAAGGACCGCACTACCCCGCGAACACAGGGGGCCACAGGGCTCGGAATCCTGCCGAGCTCTCATGGTGGAACAGCGTGTGAGGGATCAATGGATGGCACATAGTCCGAGGCCCATTGGAGGGCTTCAAATGCAACAGTTGAATTAATGTGCATGAACCTGTACTTGAGACATTGGACTACAAGACCCAGCACTCAGTGCGTGCACTCGAGAAGCCAATTGGATGGTGTTAATCAATCGACTGCTGGGGCGTGTCTTAAGTAGCACAAACACCTTGTCGTGCCTCTGATGAGAGCGAAAGCTCAGAAACGCGTCAGGCTACTACTTCCGACATGTGAACTGTAAAGGAGCTGGACTATGGCGCTATCCTTTACCCGAATAAATGCCTTTGGCCACATGCTGCTGGGTGCGACCTTACCTGTGGGTACTCAGAGCAAGATGTTACACGCGGCAGCCCAGCCGCGAAGGACCGCACTACCCCGCGAACACAGGGGGCCACAGGGCTCGGAATCCTGCCGAGCTCTCATGGTGGAACAGCGTGTGAGGGATCAATGGATGGCACATAGTCCGAGGCCCATTGGAGGGCTTCAAATGCAACAGTTGAATTAATGTGCATGAACCTGTACTTTAGACATTGGACTACAAGACCCAGCACTCAGTGCCTGCACTCGAGAAGCCAATTGGATGGTGTTAATCAATCGACTGCTGGGGCGTGTCTTAAGTAGCACAAACACCTTGTCGTGCCTCTGATGAGAGCGAAAGCTCAGAAACGCGTCAGGCTACTACTTCCGACATGTGAACTGTAAAGGAGCTGGACTATGGCGCTATCCTTTACCGAATAAATGCCTTTGGCCACATGCTGCTGGGTGCGACCTTACCTGTGGGTACTCGGAGCAAGATGTTACACGCGGCAGCCCAGCCGCGAAGGACCGCACTACCCCGCGAACACAGGGGGCCACAGGGCTTGGAATCCTGCCGAGCTCTCATGGCGGAACAGCGTGTGAGGGATCAATGGATGGCACATAGTCCGAGGCCCATTGGAGGGCTTCAAATGCAACAGTTGAATTAATGTGCATGAACCTGTACTTGAGACATTGGACTACAAGACCCAGCACTCAGTGCGTGCACTCGAGAAGCCAATTGGATGGTGTTAATCAATCGACTGCTGGGGCGTGTCTTAAGTAGCACAAACACCTTGTCGTGCCTCTGATGAGACCGAAAGCTCAGAAACGCGTCAGGCTACTACTTCCGACAAGTGAACTGTAAAGGAGCTGGACTATGGTGCTATCCTTTACCCGAATAAATGCCTTTGGCCACATGCTGCTGGGTGCAACCTTACCTGTGGGTACTCGGAGCAAGATGTTACACGCGGCAGCCCAGCCGCGAAGGACCGCACTACCCCGCGAACACAGGGGGCCACAGGGCTCGGAATCCTGCCGAGCTCTCATGGTGGAACAGCGTGTGAGGGATCAATGGATGGCACATAGTCCGAGGCCCATTGGAGGGCTTCAAATGCAACAGTTGAATTAATGTGCATGAACCTGTACTTGAGACATTGGACTACAAGACCCAGCACTCAGTGCGTGCACTCGAGAAGCCAATTGGATGGTGTTAATCAATCGACTGCTGGGGCGTGTCTTAAGTAGCACAAACACCTTGTCGTGCCTCTGATGAGAGCGAAAGCTCAGAAACGCGTCAGGCTACTACTTCCGACATGTGAACTGTAAAGGAGCTGGACTATGGCGCTATCCTTTACCCGAATAAATGCCTTTGGCCACATGCTGCTGGGTGCGACCTTACCTGTGGGTACTCGGAGCAAGATGTTACACGCGGCAGCCCAGCCGCGAAGGACCGCACTACCCCGCGAACACAGGGGGCCACAGGGCTCGGATTCCTGCCGAGCTCTCATGGTGGAACATCGTGTGAGGGATCAATGGATGGCACATAGTTCGAGGCCCATTGGAGGGCTTCAAATGCAACAGTTGAATTAATGTGCATGAACCTGTACTTGAGACATTGGACTACAAGACCCAGCACTCAGTGCGTGCACTCGAGAAGCCAATTGGATGGTGTTAATCAATCGACTGCTGGGGCGTGTCTTAAGTAGCACAAACACCTTGTCGTGCCTCTGATGAGAGCGAAAGCTCAGAAACGCGTCAGGCTACTACTTCCGACATGTGAACTGTAAAGGAGCTGGACTATGGCGCTATCCTTTACCCGAATAAATGCCTTTGGCCACATGCTGCTGGGTGCGACCTTACCTGTGGGTACTCGGAGCAAGATGTTACACGCGGCAGCCCAGCCGCAAAGGACCGCACTACCCCGCGAACACAGGGGGCCACAGGGCTCGGAATCCTGCCGAGCTCTCATGGTGGAACAGCGTGTGAGGGATCAATGGATGGCACATAGTCCGAGGCCCATTGGAGGGCTTCAAATGCAACAGTTGAATTAATGTGCATGAACCTGTACTTGAGACATTGGACTACAAGACCCAGCACTCAGTGCGTGCACTCGAGAAGCCAATTGGATGGTGTTAATCAATCGACTGCTGGGGCGTGTCTTAAGTAGCACAAACACCTTGTCGTGCCTCTGATGAGAGCGAAAGCTCAGAAACGCGTCAGGCTACTACTTCCGACATGTGAACTGTAAAGGAGCTGGACTATGGCGCTATCCTTTACCCGAATAAATGCCTTTGGCCACATGCTGCTGGGTGCGACCTTACCTGTGGGTACTCAGAGCAAGATGTTACACGCGGCAGCCCAGCCGCGAAGGACCGCACTACCCCGCGAACACAGGGGGCCACAGGGCTCGGAATCCTGCCGAGCTCTCATGGTGGAACAGCGTGTGAGGGATCAATGGATGGCACATAGTCCGAGGCCCATTGGAGGGCTTCAAATGCAACAGTTGAATTAATGTGCATGAACCTGTACTTTAGACATTGGACTACAAGACCCAGCACTCAGTGCCTGCACTCGAGAAGCCAATTGGATGGTGTTAATCAATCGACTGCTGGGGCGTGTCTTAAGTAGCACAAACACCTTGTCGTGCCTCTGATGAGAGCGAAAGCTCAGAAACGCGTCAGGCTACTACTTCCGACATGTGAACTGTAAAGGAGCTGGACTATGGCGCTATCCTTTACCGAATAAATGCCTTTGGCCACATGCTGCTGGGTGCGACCTTACCTGTGGGTACTCGGAGCAAGATGTTACACGCGGCAGCCCAGCCGCGAAGGACCGCACTACCCCGCGAACACAGGGGGCCACAGGGCTTGGAATCCTGCCGAGCTCTCATGGCGGAACAGCGTGTGAGGGATCAATGGATGGCACATAGTCCGAGGCCCATTGGAGGGCTTCAAATGCAACAGTTGAATTAATGTGCATGAACCTGTACTTGAGACATTGGACTACAAGACCCAGCACTCAGTGCGTGCACTCGAGAAGCCAATTGGATGGTGTTAATCAATCGACTGCTGGGGCGTGGCTTAAGTAGCACAAACACCTTGTCGTGCCTCTGATGAGACCGAAAGCTCAGAAACGCGTCAGGCTACTACTTCCGACAAGTGAACTGTAAAGGAGCTGGACTATGGTGCTATCCTTTACCCGAATAAATGCCTTTGGCCACATGCTGCTGGGTGCAACCTTACCTGTGGGTACTCGGAGCAAGATGTTACACGCGGCAGCCCAGCCGCGAAGGACCGCACTACCCCGCGAACACAGGGGGCCACAGGGCTCGGAATCCTGCCGAGCTCTCATGGTGGAACAGCGTGTGAGGGATCAATGGATGGCACATAGTCCGAGGCCCATTGGAGGGCTTCAAATGCAACAGTTGAATTAATGTGCATGAACCTGTACTTGAGACATTGGACTACAAGACCCAGCACTCAGTGCGTGCACTCGAGAAGCCAATTGGATGGTGTTAATCAATCGACTGCTGGGGCGTGTCTTAAGTAGCACAAACCTCTTGTCGTGCCTCTGATGAGAGCGAAAGCTCAGAAACGCGTCAGGCTACTACTTCCGACATGTGAACTGTAAAGGAGCAGGACTATGGCGCTATCCTTTACCCGAATAAATGCCTTTGGCCACATGCTGCTGGGTGCGACCTTACCTGTGGGTACTCGGAGCAAGATGTTACACGCGGCAGCCCAGCCGCGAAGGACCGCACTACCCCGCGAACACAGAGGGCCACAGGGCTCGGAATCCTGCCAAGCTCTCATGGCGGAACAGCGTGTGAGGGATCAATGGATGGCACGTAGTCCGAGGCCCATTGGAGGGCTTCAAATGCAACAGTTGAATTAATGTGCATGAACCTGTACTTGAGACATTGGACTACAAGACCCAGCACTCAGTGCGTGCACTCGAGAAGCCAATTGGATGGTGTTAATCAATCGACTGCTGGGGCGTGTCTTAAGTAGCACAAACACCTTGTCGTGCCTCTGATGAGACCGAAAGCTCAGAAACGCGTCAGGCTACTACTTCCGACATGTGAACTGTAAAGGAGCTGGACTATGGTGCTATCCTTTACCCGAATAAATGCCTTTGGCCACATGCTGCTGGGTGCGACCTTACCTGTGGGTACTCGGAGCAAGATGTTACACGCGGCAGCCCAGCCGCGAAGGACCGCACTACCCCGCGAACACAGGGGGCCACTGGGCTCGGAATCCTGCCGAGCTCTCATGGTGGAACAGCGTGTGAGGGATCAATGGATGGCACATAGTCCGAGGCCCATTGGAGGGCTTCAAATGCAACAGTTGAATTAATGTGCATGAACCTGTACTTGAGACATTGGACTACAAGACCCAGCACTCAGTGCGTGCACTCGAGAAGCCAATTGGATGGTGTTAATCAATCGACTGCTGGGGCGTGTCTTAAGTAGCACAAACACCTTGTCGTGCCTCTGATGAGAGCGAAAGCTCAGAAACGCGTCAGGCTACTACTTCCGACATGTGAACTGTAAAGGAGCTGGACTATGGCGCTATCCTTTACCCGAATAAATGCCTTTGGCCACATGCTGCTGGGTGCGGTCTTACCTGTGGGTACTCGGAGCAAGATGTTACACGCGCCAGCCCAGCCGCAAAGGACCGCACTACCCCGCGAACACAGGGGGCCACAGGGCTCGGAATCCTGCCGAGCTCTCATGGTGGAACAGCGTGTGAGGGATCAATGGATGGCACATAGTCCGAGGCCCATTGGAAGGCTTCAAATGCAACAGTTGAATTAATGTGTATGAACCTGTACTTGAGACATTGGACTACAAGACCCAGCACCCAGTGCGTGCACTCGAGAAGCCAATTGGATGGTGTTAATCAATCGACTGCTGGGGCGTGTCTTAAGTAGCACAAACACCTTGTCGTGCCTCTGATGAGAGCGAAAGCTCAGAAACGCGTCAGGCTACTACTTCCGACATGTGAACTGTAAAGGAGCTGGACTATGGCGCTATCCTTTACCCGAATAAATGCCTTTGGCCACATGCTGCTGGGTGCGACCTTACCTGTGGGTACTCGGAGCAAGATGTTACACGCGGCAGCCCAGCCGCAAAGGACCGCACTACCCCGCGAACACAGGGGGCCACAGGGCTCGGAATCCTGCCGAGCTCTCATGGTGGAACAGCGTGTGAGGGATCAATGGATGGCACATAGTCCGAGGCCCATTGGAGGGCTTCAAATGCAACAGTTGAATTAATGTGCATGAACCTGTACTTGAGACATTGGACTACAAGACCCAGCACTCAGTGCGTGCACTCGAGAAGCCAATTGGATGGTGTTAATCAATCGACTGCTGGGGCGTGTCTTAAGTAGCACAAACACCTTGTCGTGCCTCTGATGAGACCGAAAGCTCAGAAACGCGTCAGGCTACTACTTCCGACATGTGAACTGTAAAGGAGCTGGACTATGGTGCTATCCTTTACCCGAATAAATGCCTTTGGCCACATGCTGCTGGGTGCGACCTTACCTGTGGGTACTCGGAGCAAGATGTTACACGCGGCAGCCCAGCCGCGAAGGACCGCACTACCCCGCGAACACAGGGGCCCACAGGGCTCGGAATCCTGCCGAGCTCTCATGGTGGAACAGCGTGTGAGGGATCAATGGATGGCACATAGTCCAAGGCCCATTGGAGGGCTTCAAATGCAACAGTTGAATTAATGTGCATGAACCTGTACTTGAGACATTGGACTACAAGACCCAGCACTCAGTGCGTGCACTCGAGAAGGCAATTGGATGGTGTTAATCAATCGACTGCTGGGGCGTGTCTTAAGTAGCACAAACACCTTGTCGTGCCTCTGATGAGAGCGAAAGCTCAGAAACGCGTCAGGCTACTACTTCCGACATGTGAACTGTAAAGGAGCTGGACTATGGCGCTATCCTTTACCCGAATAAATGCCTTTGGCCACATGCTGCTGGGTGCGGTCTTACCTGTGGGTACTCGGAGCAAGATGTTACACGCGCCAGCCCAGCCGCAAAGGACCGCACTACCCCGCGAACACAGGGGGCCACAGGGCTCGGAATCCTGCCGAGCTCTCATGGTGGAACAGCGTGTGAGGGATCAATGGATGGCACATAGTCCGAGGCCCATTGGAGGGCTTCAAATGCAACAGTTGAATTAATGTGCATGAACCTGTACTTGAGACATTGGACTACAAGACCCAGCACTCAGTGCGTGCACTCGAGAAGCCAATTGGATGGTGTTAATCAATCGACTGCTGGGGCGTGTCTTAAGTAGCACAAACACCTTGTCATGCCTCTGATGAGAGCGAAAGCTCAGAAACGCGTCAGCCTACTACTTCCGACATGTGAACTGTAAAGGAGCTGGACTATGGCGCTATCCTTTACCCGAAAAAATTCCTTTGGCCACATGCTGCTGGGTGCGACCTTACCTGTGGGTACTCGGAGCAAGATGTTACACGCGGCAGCCCAGCCGCGAAGGACCGCACTACCCCGCGAACACAGGGGGCCACAGGGCTCGGAATCCTGCCGAGCTCTCATGGTGGAACAGCGTGTGAGGGATCAATGGATGGCACATAGTCCGAGGCCCATTGGAGGGCTTCAAATGCAACAGTTGAATTAATGTGCATGAACCTGTACTTGAGACATTGGACTACAAGACCCAGCACTCAGTGCGTGCACTCGAGAAGCCAATTGGATGGTGTTAATCGATCGAATGCTGGGGCGTGTCTTAAGTAGCACAAACACCTTGTCGTGCCTCTGATGAGAGCGAAAGCTCAGAAACGCGTCAGGCTACTACTTCCGACATGTGAACTGTAAAGGAGCTGGACTATGGCGCTATCCTTTACCCGAATAAATGCCTTTGGCCACATGCTGCTGGGTGCGACCTTACCTGTGGGTACTCGGAGCAAGATGTTACACGCGGCAGCCCAGCCGCGAAGGACCGCACTACCCCGCGAACACAGGGGGCCACAGGGCTCGGAATCCTGCCGAGCTCTCATGGTGGAACAGCGTGTGAGGGATCAATGGATGGCACATAGTCCGAGGCCCATTGGAGGGCTTCAAATGCAACAGTTGAATTAATGTGCATGAACCTGTACTTGAGACATTGGACTACAAGACCCAGCACTTAGTGCGTGCACTCGAGAAGCCAATTGGATGGTGTTAATCAATCGACTGCTGGGGCGTGTCTTAAGTAGCACAAACACCTTGTCGTGCCTCTGATGAGAGCGAAAGCTCAGAAACGCGTCAGGCTACTACTTCCGACATGTGAACTGTAAAGGAGCTGGACTATGGCGCTATCCTTTACCCGAATAAATGCCTTTGGCCACATGCTGCTGGGTGCGACCTTACCTGTGGGTACTCGGAGCAAGATGTTACACGCGGCAGCCCAGCCGCGAAGGACCGCACTACCCCGCGAACACAGGGGGCCACAGGGCTCGGAATCCTGCCGAGCTCTCATGGTGGAACAGCGTGTGAGGGATCAATGGATGGCACATAGTCCGAGGCCCATTGGAGGGCTTCAAATGCAACAGTTGAATTAATGTGATGAACCTGTACTTGAGACATTGGACTACAAGACCCAGCACTCAGTGCGTGCACTCGAGAAGCCAATTGGATGGTGTTAATCAATCGACTGCTGGGGCGTGTCTTAAGTAGCACAAACACCTTGTCGGGCCTCTGATGAGAGCGAAAGCTCAGAAACGCGTCAGGCTACTACTTCCGACATGTGAACTGTAAAGGAGCTGGACTATGGCGCTATCCTTTACCCGAATAAATGCCTTTGGCCACATGCTGCTGGGTGCGACCTTACCTGTGGGTACTCGGAGCAAGATGTTACACGCGGCAGCCCAGCCGCAAAGGACCGCACTACCCCGCGAACACAGGGGGCCACAGGGCTCGGAATCCTGCCGAGCTCTCATGGTGGAACAGCGTGTGAGGGATCAATGGATGGCACATAGTCCGAGGCCCATTGGAGGGCTTCAAATGCAACAGTTGAATTAATGTGCATGAACCTGTACTTGAGACATTGGACTACAAGACCCAGCACTCAGTGCGTGCACTCGAGAAGCCAATTGGATGGTGTTAATCAATCGACTGCTGGGGCGTGTCTTAAGTAGCACAAACACCTTGTCGTGCCTCTGATGAGAGCGAAAGCTCAGAAACGCGTCAGGCTACTACTTCCGACATGTGAACTGTAAAGGAGCTGGACTATGGTGCTATCCTTTACCCGAATAAATGCCTTTGGCCACATGCTGCTGGGTGCGACCTTACCTGTGGGTACTCGGAGCAAGATGTTACACGCGGCAGCCCAGCCGCGAAGGACCGCACTACCCCGCGAACACAGGGGGCCACAGGGCTCGGAATCCTGCCGAGCTCTCATGGTGGAACAGCGTGTGAGGGATCAATGGATGGCACATAGTCCGAGGCCCATTGGAGGGCTTCAAATGCAACAGTTGAATTAATGTGCATGAACCTGTACTTGAGACATTGGACTACAAGAACCAGCACTCAGTGCGTGCACTCGAGAAGCCAATTGGATGGTGTTAATCAATCGACTGCTGGGGCGTGTCTTAAGTAGCACAAACACCTTGTCGTGCCTCTGATGAGACCGAAAGCTCAGAAACGCGTCAGGCTACTACTTCCGACATGTGAACTGTAAAGGAGCTGGACTATGGTGCTATCCTTTACCCGAATAAATGCCTTTGGCCACATGCTGCTGGGTGCAACCTTACCTGTGGGTACTCGGAGCAAGATGTTACACGCGGCAGCCCAGCCGCGAAGGACCGCACTACCCCGCGAACACAGGGGGCCACAGGGCTCGGAATCCTGCCGAGCTCTCATGGTGGAACAGCGTGTGAGGGATCAATGGATGGCACATAGTCCGAGGCCCATTGGAGGGCTTCAAATGCAACAGTTGAATTAATGTGCATGAACCTGTACTTGAGACATTGGACTACAAGACCCAGCACTCAGTGCGTGCACTCGAGAAGCCAATTGGATGGTGTTAATCAATCGACTGCTGGGGCGTGTCTTAAGTAGCACAAACACCTTGTCGTGCCTCTGATGAGAGCGAAAGCTCAGAAACGCGTCAGGCTACTACTTCCGACATGTGAACTGTAAAGGAGCTGGACTATGGCGCTATCCTTTACCCGAATAAATGCCTTTGGCCACATGCTGCTGGGTGCGACCTTACCTGTGGGTACTCGGAGCAAGATGTTACACGCGGCAGCCCAGCCGCGAAGGACCGCACTACCCCGCGAACACAGGGGGCCACAGGGCTCGGAATCCTGCCGAGCTCTGATGATGGAACAGCGTGTGAGGGATCAATGGATGGCACATAGTCCGAGGCCCATTGGAGGGCTTCAAATGCAACAGTTGAATTAATGTGCATGAACCTGTACTTGAGACATTGGACTACAAGACCCAGCACTCAGTGCGTGCACTCGAGAAGCCAATTGGATGGTGTTAATCAATCGACTGCTGGGGCGTGTCTTAAGTAGCACAAACACCTTGTCGTGCCTCTGATGAGAGCGAAAGCTCAGAAACGCGTCAGGCTACTACTTCCGACATGTGAACTGTAAAGGAGCTGGACTATGGCGCTATCCTTTACCCGAATAAATGCCTTTGGCCACATGCTGCTGGGTGCGGTCTTACCTGTGGGTACTCGGAGCAAGATGTTACACGCGCCAGCCCAGCCGCAAAGGACCGCACTACCCCGCGAACACAGGGGGCCACAGGGCTCGGAATCCTGCCGAGCTCTCATGGTGGAACAGCGTGTGAGGGATCAATGGATGGCACATAGTCCGAGGCCCATTGGAGGGCTTCAAATGCAACAGTTGAATTAATGTGCATAAACCTGTACTTGAGACATTGGACTACAAGACCCAGCACCCAGTGCGTGCACTCGAGAAGCCAATTGGATGGTGTTAATCAATCGACTGCTGGGGCGTGTCTTAAGTAGCACAAACACCTTGTCGTGCCTCTGATGAGAGCGAAAGCTCAGAAACGCGTCAGGCTACTACTTCCGACATGTGAACTGTAAAGGAGCTGGACTATGGCGCTATCCTTTACCTGAATAAATGTCTTTGGCCACATGCTGCTGGGTGCGACCTTACCTGTGGGTACTCGGAGCAAGATGTTACATGCGGCAGCCCAGCCGCGAAGGACCGCACTACCCCGCGAACACAGGGGGCCACAGGGCTCGGAATACTGCCGAGCTCTCATGGTGGAACAGCGTGTGAGGGATCAATGGATGGCACATAGTCCGAGGCCCATTGGAGGGCTTCAAATGCAACAGTTGAATTAATGTGCATGAACCTGTACTTGAGACATTGGACTACAAGACCCAGCACTCAGTGCGTGCACTCGAGAAGCCAATTGGATGGTGTTAATCAATCGACTGCTGGGGCGTGTCTTAAGTAGCACAAACACCTTGTCGTGCCTCTGATGAGAGCGAAAGCTCAGAAACGCGTCAGGCTACTACTTCCGACATGTGAACTGTAAAGGAGCTGGACTATGGCGCTATCCTTTACCCGAATAAATGCCTTTGGCCACATGCTGCTGGGTGCGACCTTACCTGTGGGTACTCGGAGCAAGATGTTACACGCGGCAGCCCAGCCGCGAAGGACCGCACTACCCCGCGAACACAGGGGGCCACAGGGCTCGGAATCCTGCCGAGCTCTCATGGTGGAACAGCGTGTGAGGGATCAATGGATGGCACATAGTCCGAGGCCCATTGGAGGGCTTCAAATGCAACAGTTGAATTAATGTGCATGAACCTGTACTTGAGACATTGGACTACAAGACCCAGCACTCAGTGCGTGCACTCGAGAAGCCAATTGGATGGTGTTAATCAATCGACTGCTGGGGCGTGTCTTAAGTAGCACAAACACCTTGTCGTGCCTCTGATGAGAGCGAAAGCTCAGAAACGCGTCAGGCTACTACTTCCGACATGTGAACTGTAAAGGAGCTGGACTATGGCGCTATCCTTTACCCGAATAAATGCCTTTGGCCACATGCTGCTGGGTGCGACCTTACCTGTGGGTACTCGGAGCAAGATGTTACACGCGGCAGCCCAGCCGCGAAGGACCGCACTACCCCGCGAACACAGGGGGCCACAGGGCTCGGAATCCTGCCGAGCTCTCATGGTGGAACAGCGTGTGAGGGATCAATGGATGGCACATAGTCCGAGGCCCATTGGAGGGCTTCAAATGCAACAGTTGAATTAATGTGCATGAACCTGTACTTGAGACATTGGACTACAAGACCCAGCACTCAGTGCGTGCACTCGAGAAGCCAATTGGATGGTGTTAATCAATCGACTGCTGGGGCGTGTCTTAAGTAGCACAAACACCTTGTCGTGCCTCTGATGAGAGCGAAAGCTCAGAAACGCGTCAGGCTACTACTTCCGACATGTGAACTGTAAAGGAGCTGGACTATGGCGCTATCCTTTACCCGAATAAATGCCTTTGGCCACATGCTGCTGGGTGCGACCTTACCTGTGGGTACTCGGAGCAAGATGTTACACGCGGCAGCCCAGCCGCAAAGGACCGCACTACCCCGCGAACACAGGGGGCCACAGGGCTCGGAATCCTGCCGAGCTCTCATGGTGGAACAGCGTGTGAGGGATCAATGGATGGCACATAGTCCGAGGCCCATTGGAGGGCTTCAAATGCAACAGTTGAATTAATGTGCATGAACCTGTACTTGAGACATTGGACTACAAGACCCAGCACTCAGTGCGTGCACTCGAGAAGCCAATTGGATGGTGTTAATCGATCGAATGCTGGGGCGTGTCTTAAGTAGCACAAACACCTTGTCGGGCCTCTGATGAGAGCGAAAGCTCAGAAACGCGTCAGGCTACTACTTCCGACGTGTGAACTGTAAAGGAGCTGGACTATGGTGCTATCCTTTACCCGAATAAATGCCTTTGGCCACATGCTGCTGGGTGCGACCTTACCTGTGGGTACTCGGAGCAAGATGTTACACGCGGCAGCCCAGCCGCGAAGGACCGCACTACCCCGCGAACACAGGGGGCCACAGGGCTCGGAATCCTGCCGAGCTCTCATGGTGTAACAGCGTGTGAGGGATCAATGGATGGCACATAGTCCGAGGCCCATTGGAGGGCTTCAAATGCAACAGTTGAATTAATGTGCATGAACCTGTACTTGAGACATTGGACTACAAGAACCAGCACTCAGTGCGTGCACTCGAGAAGCCAATTGGATGGTGTTAATCAATCGACTGCTGGGGCGTGTCTTAAGTAGCACAAACACCTTGTCGTGCCTCTGATGAGACCGAAAGCTCAGAAACGCGTCAGGCTACTACTTCCGACATGTGAACTGTAAAGGAGCTGGACTATGGTGCTATCCTTTACCCGAATAAATGCCTTTGGCCACATGCTGCTGGGTGCAACCTTACCTGTGGGTACTCGGAGCAAGATGTTACACGCGGCAGCCCAGCCGCGAAGGACCGCACTACCCCGCGAACACAGGGGGCCACAGGGCTCGGAATCCTGCCGAGCTCTCATGGTGGAACAGCGTGTGAGGGATCAATGGATGGCACATAGTCCGAGGCCCATTGGAGGGCTTCAAATGCAACAGTTGAATTAATGTGCATGAACCTGTACTTGAGACATTGGACTACAAGACCCAGCACTCAGTGCGTGCACTCGAGAAGCCAATTGGATGGTGTTAATCAATCGACTGCTGGGGCGTGTCTTAAGTAGCACAAACACCTTGTCGTGCCTCTGATGAGAGCGAAAGCTCAGAAACGCGTCAGGCTACTACTTCCGACATGTGAACTGTAAAGGAGCTGGACTATGGCGCTATCCTTTACCCGAATAAATGCCTTTGGCCACATGCTGCTGGGTGCGACCTTACCTGTGGGTACTCGGAGCAAGATGTTACACGCGGCAGCCCAGCCGCGAAGGACCGCACTACCCCGCGAACACAGGGGGCCACAGGGCTCGGAATCCTGCCGAGCTCTGATGATGGAACAGCGTGTGAGGGATCAATGGATGGCACATAGTCCGAGGCCCATTGGAGGGCTTCAAATGCAACAGTTGAATTAATGTGCATGAACCTGTACTTGAGACATTGGACTACAAGACCCAGCACTCAGTGCGTGCACTCGAGAAGCCAATTGGATGGTGTTAATCAATCGACTGCTGGGGCGTGTCTTAAGTAGCACAAACACCTTGTCGTGCCTCTGATGAGAGCGAAAGCTCAGAAACGCGTCAGGCTACTACTTCCGACATGTGAACTGTAAAGGAGCTGGACTATGGCGCTATCCTTTACCCGAAAAAATGCCTTTGGCCACATGCTGCTGGGTGCGGTCTTACCTGTGGGTACTCGGAGCAAGATGTTACACGCGCCAGCCCAGCCGCAAAGGACCGCACTACCCCGCGAACACAGGGGGCCACAGGGCTCGGAATCCTGCCGAGCTCTCATGGTGGAACAGCGTGTGAGGGATCAATGGATGGCACATAGTCCGAGGCCCATTGGAGGGCTTCAAATGCAACAGTTGAATTAATGTGCATGAACCTGTACTTGAGACATTGGATTACAAGACCCAGCACTCAGTGCGTGCACTCGAGAAGCCAATTGGATGGTGTTAATCAATCGACTGCTGGGGCGTGTCTTAAGTAGCACAAACACCTTGTCGTGCCTCTGATGAGAGCGAAAGCTCAGAAACGCGTCAGGCTACTACTTCCGACATGTGAACTGTAAAGGAGCTGGACTATGGCGCTATCCTTTACCCGAATAAATGCCTTTGGCCACATGCTGCTGGGTGCGACCTTACCTGTGGGTACTCGGAGCAAGATGTTACACGCGGCAGCCCAGCCGCGAAGGACCGCACTACCCCGCGAACACAGGGGGCCACAGGGCTCGGAATCCTGCCGAGCTCTCATGGTGGAACAGCGTGTGAGGGATCAATGGATGGCACATAGTCCGAGGCCCATTGGAGGGCTTCAAATGCAACAGTTGAATTAATGTGCATGAACCTGTACTTGAGACATTGGACTACAAGACCCAGCACTCAGTGCGTGCACTCGAGAAGCCAATTGGATGGTGTTAATCAATCGACTGCTGGGGCGTGTCTTAAGTAGCACAAACACCTTGTCGTGCCTCTGATGAGAGCGAAAGCTCAGAAACGCGTCAGGCTACTACTTCCGACATGTGAACTGTAAAGGAGCTGGACTATGGCGCTATCCTTTACCCGAATAAATGCCTTTGGCCACATGCTGCTGGGTGCGACCTTACCTGTGGGTACTCGGAGCAAGATGTTACACGCGGCAGCCCAGCCGCGAAGGACCGCACTACCCCGCGAACACAGGGGGCCACAGGGCTCGGAATCCTGCCGAGCTCTCATGGTGGAACAGCGTGTGAGGGATCAATGGATGGCACATAGTCCGAGGCCCATTGGAGGGCTTCAAATGCAACAGTTGAATTAATGTGCATGAACCTGTACTTGAGACATTGGACTACAAGACCCAGCACTCAGTGCGTGCACTCGAGAAGCCAATTGGATGGTGTTAATCAATCGACTGCTGGGGCGTGTCTTAAGTAGCACAAACACCTTGTCGTGCCTCTGATGAGAGCGAAAGCTCAGAAACGCGTCAGGCTACTACTCCCGACATGTGAACTGTAAAGGAGCTGGACTATGACGCTATCCTTTACCGAATAAATGCCTTTGGCCACATGCTGCTGGGTGCGACCTTACCTGTGGGTACTCGGAGCAAGATGTTACACGCGGCAGCCCAGCCGCGAAGGACCGCACTACCCCGCGAACACAGGGGGCCACAGGGCTCGGAATCCTGCCGAGCTCTCATGGTGGAACAGCGTGTGAGGGATCAATGGATGGCACATAGTCCGAGGCCCATTGGAGGGCTTCAAATGCAACAGTTGAATTAATGTGATGAACCTGTACTTGAGACATTGGACTACAAGACCCAGCACTCAGTGCGTGCACTCGAGAAGCCAATTGGATGGTGTTAATCAATCGACTGCTGGGGCGTGTCTTAAGTAGCACAAACACCTTGTCGTGCCTCTGATGAGAGCGAAAGCTCAGAAACGCGTCAGGCTACTACTTCCGACATGTGAACTGTAAAGGAGCTGGACTATGGCGCTATCCTTTACCCGAATAAATGCCTTTGGCCACATGCTGCTGGGTGCGACCTTACCTGTGGGTACTCGGAGCAAGATGTTACACGCGGCAGCCCAGCCGCAAAGGACCGCACTACCCCGCGAACACAGGGGGCCACAGGGCTCGGAATCCTGCCGAGCTCTCATGGTGGAACAGCGTGTGAGGGATCAATGGATGGCACATAGTCCGAGGCCCATTGGAGGGCTTCAAATGCAACAGTTGAATTAATGTGCATGAACCTGTACTTGAGACATTGGACTACAAGACCCAGCACTCAGTGCGTGCACTCGAGAAGCCAATTGGATGGTGTTAATCAATCGACTGCTGGGGCGTGTCTTAAGTAGCACAAACACCTTGTCGTGCCTCTGATGAGAGCGAAAGCTCAGAAACGCGTCAGGCTACTACTTCCGACATGTGAACTGTAAAGGAGCTGGACTATGGTGCTATCCTTTACCCGAATAAATGCCTTTGGCCACATGCTGCTGGGTGCGACCTTACCTGTGGGTACTCGGAGCAAGATGTTACACGCGGCAGCCCAGCCGCGAAGGACCGCACTACCCCGCGAACACAGGGGGCCACAGGGCTCGGAATCCTGCCGAGCTCTCATGGTGGAACAGCGTGTGAGGGATCAATGGATGGCACATAGTCCGAGGCCCATTGGAGGGCTTCAAATGCAACAGTTGAATTAATGTGCATGAACCTGTACTTGAGACATTGGACTACAAGACCCAGCACTCAGTGCGTGCACTCGAGAAGCCAATTGGATGGTGTTAATCAATCGACTGCTGGGGCGTGTCTTAAGTAGCACAAACACCTTGTCGTGCCTCTGATGAGAGCGAAAGCTCAGAAACGCGTCAGGCTACTACTTCCGACATGTGAACTGTAAAGGAGCTGGACTATGGCGCTATCCTTTACCGAATAAATGCCTTTGGCCACATGCTGCTGGGTGCGACCTTACCTGTGGGTACTCGGAGCAAGATGTTACACGTGGCAGCCCAGCCGCGAAGGACCGCACTACCCCGCGAACACAGGGGGCCACAGGGCTTGGAATCCTGCCGAGCTCTCATGGCGGAACAGCGTGTGAGGGATCAATGGATGGCACATAGTCCGAGGCCCATTGGAGGGCTTCAAATGCAACAGTTGAATTAATGTGCATGAACCTGTACTTGAGACATTGGACTACAAGACCCAGCACTCAGTGTGTGCACTCGAGAAGCCAATTGGATGGTGTTAATCAATCGACTGCTGGGGCGTGTCTTAAGTAGCACAAACACCTTGTCGTGCCTCTGATGAGACCGAAAGCTCAGAAACGCGTCAGGCTACTACTTCCGACATGTGAACTGTAAAGGAGCTGGACTATGGTGCTATCCTTTACCGGAATAAATGCCTTTGGCCACATGCTGCTGGGTGCAACCTTACCTGTGGGTACTCGGAGCAAGATGTTACACGCGGCAGCCCAGCCGCGAAGGACCGCACTACCCCGCGAACACAGGGGGCCACAGGGCTCGGAATCCTGCCGAGCTCTCATGGTGGAACAGCGTGTGAGGGATCAATGGATGGCACATAGTCCGAGGCCCATTGGAGGGCTTCAAATGCAACAGTTGAATTAATGTGCATGAACCTGTACTTGAGACATTGGACTACAAGACCCAGCACTCAGTGCGTGCACTCGAGAAGCCAATTGGATGGTGTTAATCAATCGACTGCTGGGGCGTGTCTTAAGTAGCACAAACACCTTGTCGTGCCTCTGATGGGAGCGAAAGCTCAGAAACGCGTCAGGCTACTACTTCCGACATGTGAACTGTAAAGGAGCTGGACTATGGCGCTATCCTTTACCCGAATAAATGCCTTTGGCCACATGCTGCTGGGTGCGACCTTACCTGTGGGTACTCGGAGCAAGATGTTACACGCGGCAGCCCAGCCGCGAAGGACCGCTCTACCCCGCGAACACAGGGGGCCACAGGGCTCGGAATCCTGCCAAGCTCTCATGGCGGAACAGCGTGTGAGGGATCAATGGATGGCACATAGTCCGAGGCCCATTGGAGGGCTTCAAATGCAACAGTTGAATTAATGTGCATGAACCTGTACTTGAGACATTGGACTACAAGACCCAGCACTCAGTGCGTGCACTCGAGAAGCCAATTGGATGGTGTTAATCAATCGACTGCTGGGGCGTGTCTTAAGTAGCACAAACACCTTGTCGTGCCTCTGATGAGACCGAAAGCTCAGAAACGCGTCAGGCTACTACTTCCGATATGTGAACTGTAAAGGAGCTGGACTATGGTGCTATCCTTTACCCGAATAAATGCCTTTGGCCACATGCTGCTGGGTGCGACCTTACCTGTGGGTACTCGGAGCAAGATGTTACACGCGGCAGCCCAGCCGCGAAGGACCGCACTACCCCGCGAACACAGGGGGCCACAGGGCTCGGAATCCTGCCGAGCTCTCATGATGGAACAGCGTGTGAGGGATCAATGGATGGCACATAGTCCGAGGCCCATTGGAGGGCTTCAAATGCAACAGTTGAATTAATGTGCATGAACCTGTACTTGAGACATTGGACTACAAGACCCAGCACTCAGTGCGTGCACTCGAGAAGCCAATTGGATGGTGTTAATCAATCGACTGCTGGGGCGTGTCTTAAGTAGCACAAACACCTTGTCGTGCCTCTGATGAGAGCGAAAGCTCAGAAACGCGTCAGGCTACTACTTCCGACATGTGAACTGTAAAGGAGCTGGACTATGGCGCTATCCTTTACCCGAATAAATGCCTTTGGCCACATGCTGCTGGGTGCGGTCTTACCTGTGGGTACTCGGAGCAAGATGTTACACGCGCCAGCCCAGCCGCAAAGGACCGCACTACCCCGCGAACACAGGGGGCCACAGGACTCGGAATCCTGCCGAGCTCTCATGGTGGAACAGCGTGTGAGGGATCAATGGATGGCACATAGTCCGAGGCCCATTGGAGGGCTTCAAATGCAACAGTTGAATTAATGTGCATGAACCTGTACTTGAGACATTGGACTACAAGACCCAGCACTCAGTGCGTGCACTCGAGAAGCCAATTGGATGGTGTTAATCAATCGACTGCTGGGGCGTGTCTTAAGTAGCACAAACACCTTGTCGTGCCTCTGATGAGAGCGAAAGCTCAGAAACGCGTCAGGCTACTACTTCCGACATGTGAACTGTAAAGGAGCTGGACTATGGCGCTATCCTTTACCTGAATAAATGCCTTTGGCCACATGCTGCTGGGTGCGACCTTACCTGTGGGTACTCGGAGCAAGATGTTACATGCGGCAGCCCAGCCGCGAAGGACCGCACTACCCCGCGAACACAGGGGGCCACAGGGCTCGGAATCCTGCCGAGCTCTCATGGTGGAACAGCGTGTGAGGGATCAATGGATGGCACATAGTCCGAGGCCCATTGGAGGGCTTCAAATGCAACAGTTGAATTAATGTGCATGAACCTGTACTTGAGACATTGGACTACAAGACCCAGCACTCAGTGCGTGCACTCGAGAAGCCAATTGGATGGTGTTAATCAATCGACTGCTGGGGCGTGTCTTAAGTAGCACAAACACCTTGTCGTGCCTCTGATGAGAGCGAAAGCTCAGAAACGCGTCAGGCTACTACTTCCGACATGTGAACTGTAAAGGAGCTGGACTATGGCGCTATCCTTTACCCGAATAAATGCCTTTGGCCACATGCTGCTGGGTGCGACCTTACCTGTGGGTACTCGGAGCAAGATGTTACACGCGGCAGCCCAGCCGCGAAGGACCGCACTACCCCGCGAACACAGGGGGCCACAGGGCTCGGAATCCTGCCGAGCTCTCATGGTGGAACAGCGTGCGAGGGATCAATGGATGGCACATAGTCCGAGGCCCATTGGAGGGCTTCAAATGCAACAGTTGAATTAATGTGCATGAACCTGTACTTGAGACATTGGACTACAAGACCCAGCACTCAGTGCGTGCACTCGAGAAGCCAATTGGATGGTGTTAATCAATCGACTGCTGGTGTAGTGTAGTTCCTAGTTTCCCACTAGGCCCTGCGCATTGGAATAACATAAACAGTAGTATCGACGTGGAACTGCGGATATTCCAGGCCTCCACTGACTATGCTGAACTTAATTGGGTTGTGTTACCAACTAGCTCAGAGGTCACTGGAAACTTTCTTCTCTGCATAGGAAGTGATCAGCTTCCTTGGCACAGACAAGAAGGGATTCAGCTTTCCAACAACCGTGCAACATGACAACTTTGCTCCTCAGATCAAGAGTCAATCTCTAGGGTCGTGTGAAACAATAGACATGTATTTCACTCAGTCAGTCTAGTGCAGTTTACTTTCACGAGATGTAGAGAATAGAGAGACGGGCGTTTGTCAATAAAGGGTTAACATTTATTGAACAGTCTTTCTTCTCGTACAAGAGAAATGTATTGCCACAATTGCAATAATTGTTATTATAAAAAGTACGTACAGTAAGATAAGTATTGCGAAATAGAACTGTAAAAGCATTGATATGGTTTCTTAGCCATACAATGGTTTAAAAGTAATAAAACATATATACAGTCATATATACATTAGGCTAACATACTCAACTGGTGCTTCTAACTAAGCCTACCCCAGTGTGCCTGACCTAAGCCTAACACGTGAAAGGGGAGTAAGTAAGTAGCTTTAAGTTAAGTTGGTTTTGCCAAGGTTTGTTTCAAGAATTCTCGTCTAAGGGTTTAGTCAACACCATACCTCTGAATAGAATGATGGAGGATTGGTATCTCCTTCAGGGGTCTCTCTCGATATCCCAGTCACCCGCGAGGGTAAACCGGAAACGCCGTGGCTGGATTTCTCTGCACGAGAAAGGCAGCGGGTCTCTTCAGCGCGTCGAGGAAGGAGGGGGGACAGCGTCCGCGGGCAGCTGGAATCTGCTGGATGTCTTCGCAGAGGGACGGCTGTTCAGCTCCTTAAGCGTACTGCACCATAGGTCGCGCTTTAGCGGCGATAATGGTATCAGCAGCTTCACCACCACAGGATAGCAGGCTGCAGCGACAGAGTGCTAGATTTACCAACACGGGGTCGTGCAGGCAGCTGGCTTCAGTAGCTCGTACAACAGGCATTGCTTAAGGCAACGTTGGTAATATTTATACCTGACAGGTGCCGGGTTTGACGCAAGTTTGCTGGACATAAGACGTCAATTAAAGATGTCACTAGGAAGTGATAGTTATCAGTTGCTCATTAGAGTTCCATTACTAATCAAAACATAGCAAGCGGGGATTTCCAGGTTTGCTGAGTTTTTATCTTGTTGAAGAACTCGGAGTGTTATCTAGGAATATCAGATAGTGACTACTGCTCTGTCATTGCACTAATTGGTCGCAAAGGAAGTGGCAGAGGGAACTATGCTGGAATGTGGCTCTGTTCGTGTGAGGCCAGAGATGACTTTTCAGAAAATCGCACTTGAACGGTTATGCCAATATAGGGAATAAATGGATTTATAGCCGAATAGGGGCATAAGGTCACAGTATCGATCAGGAACCTAGATAAACACGCAACACCCACTCCACGGGTTAATGTCCATCAAAATTACTAAAACTAAAGCAATTAGATGCATGTGTAACATTGCCCACCCCAAAATACATAAATGCATTCGAAATAGGCGTACTTGTAATACATGGAATTTAGGTACTGTACGTTTTTTAAAGCATAGTAATCATTCAAAAAATTATTGCATATGAAATCAATGAACGATTATGCAAAAGGAATTACACATGAAGTATCTCTGACAGAAGAAAGGCGAGATAAATCATCACATAAAAATGCATTGTAATAACATGTGTGCTAGAGGCTGGTGTAATGTTGTTATGTCTCTAGATGTGTTTAGAAATAGAAGTGTGAAGCTTCTGTTCTCTAAGAATAGTTTTTACGTTAAGCAAAGAATTGTTCGTGCCAAAAAAAAAGGGTCAATATTAAAAAAATTGTCCAAATTTAAAAAAAAATCTAATGCTTGAACGGGGAACCATAGAGTTCCAAAGCTGTTTGCAGTTTTTGTTGATCAAAACTGAAGGCCGAATTCAGAGTTCATGGGAACACTGTGTGTCGGAAAAGCTTCTAAAAGTTATTGTTTCTCTGTGGGTGAGAACATCGTATCAGACAGGCTCTCAAAGAATTGGTCTACAAATTCAGGTGATAGTTCAACCAAATTAGATAGCGCTGTAACTTGGCAGGTGTGAGAATGATTGCTGTCATCGAAGGCAGGACCAGCAATGCTCACAGAACGTTGTACCTGGATGATGTTGCTTTTGTCACTCGCTCCACTGTTACCACTTGGCTGTAGTACAGGAGTCTCCACGAATGCCGTCATCAGGATTGGTAGCCGCTGGGGACAACACAATGCGTGAGCCGTTATTGGACTGAGCAAAGTATCGACGTCCATTGGTACTGCTGATGGAAGTGAAAGACAGATGTCCAACACGCATTCATCGCCGCAAAGCATACACCGTAGCACAGGTAAAATGCAATTTTGCCATATCGGTCTGAATGAAAGGAACCAGGTCATGTTTAGATCTCTCAGCCTGGCCAATCCAAGGACGTTAGTTATCCTGTCCCGGTAGCGCATTGCTAGGATTGTCTCTTCCATTCCCATGGGAGCTATGTCTGAGCCGAGGCTTGCCATAACGAAGCAGGAGGGTCAAAAATAGAATCCCTGCGACGAGTCCCAAAAATAATGGTATGCCGCCAAAAATGGAGTGCACAAAATTAGGAAAGATTCCCAAAATTGCCTGGAAGGGTGTTAGCAGTCCCGTAAAGACTGTCTTAAATATGCCTGGGATGCTTGTTGCACTAGACATGTTAAGGAGTTGGCTGAACATTTCTACAAAATGCACGGGGCAATTTGTTGATAAAAGGTCATGAATTTCAGTAGCTGTCCTTGCAACTAGAAGATCATACGTCTCTTTAGATGACGTTATAGGCACTGTTGTCTGTAAAAGTACAGATTTCATTTTGCTTAATGTATCAATTCGTATAGAATAGAGATTCAGACGAGGCCAGATGGGAGTCACTATGTCTGGAGGCCCACTCGGAAACAATGCTTGCATACAACATTTGACCATGGACGTTACTTCTATTAGATAACTTTTCCCTGGCGTGAGGCCACAACATCTGTGATCCGTTCTAAGAATGTAACTCCCGTTCGCGAGTTGCATAAAGAAGGGCTCTATCTGAGTTGCAGGTGTGACTAGCTGGTGGCATGAAAGGTTGTTTGTATTTCCATCACATGCGCCGTGTAAATTAATACCCTGACACAAAAGTATACCGCTTAGTGAATGCTTACAATTTTCACCACTAAGAAATACATTTTTGTCGCTGTCACTATAGCAAGAATGAGTGTATGGTAATTTCCATTAAGATTTTACATATCCTTTACCCAATTGTTCATACTGGCCAGCAGGTATGTACTCAAGGCACTTTTTAAATCGGAAAGTTGTTATCGGAATTGTGATAATTCCGTGTATTATCCATTCAATGACCGGACTCTCTGACATTGTCAATGGTAATCTCTCGAGTTTTTCGATGCTCAGGATTGTATAGTCTGCTCCTTTCTGTGCCAAACTGATCTGTTTATCAGTAAGGTTAAAACTGGAAAATAATGACGTTGTGTTGATTAAACGCCAAGGCACATAGCCTGAACGAAGATTTTGCAGCGTCCAGCCTAATTCTATAATAGAGCGTAATTGAGATTGGCCATGTTGTAACATTAGCAAATCTCTGTCTATCACATCAAAGGCAGAGGATACAATATTGTCCAAAGAATATATTCTGGAAGACAGAGTCGTTAACCCATTGTCTACCACAGAAAGTGATTTCTCCAAATTAATACGATCAATTTCTCGTATTTTTTCAGCAGTTTCAATTTGCTTTACTTTCCAAGCCTCGTTGTAAGCAGCATAGATACTGGTCGCTATGAAACGCTTTTGACGCTGTTTGCGTGGTCCAAGAATGAAATCGCGCAAATCAGCACCATCTTTTAATAAAGACAAGTGTTGCTTAATTTCAGCCAGTGTGGACGAAGTTAGCCATTCAAGGCAGAGTTTCCCTACACTGTATGTTGTTATAATCCCTGGATGTTGTCTTTGGGAATATCTTGAGTCTAATCTGGTCATTTTTAACCCCTGTGTTTTATTCAGGAATCTATCTTGACAGCTATTTGTGTCTGTAGGCCAGATTAACCACTTTTTCCAATCAGGATTTGTTCTGTTGAAATGTAAAATTTGTGACACGTCTAACTCAATATCTGTGGTTGTATTCTCAGGTATTGGCTTTGGTATAGACGGTGTTTTAAGGTCTTTGATCTTAGCTAGGCCAAGACAAGATGTTTGGTGTATTGTGTCATTTAAAAATAACATTTGTTCTGGTATCATGCAGGTTCTAAATAGTGCTTCTATGCCTTGCACCTGCCAATCTTTTGTACCCCAAATTGTTTTCGTTTCAATATTATTTTTCCAATAATCAAAACCAAATGTCATCATTTTGTCATAAAATGCTTCTGAATATATCAATTTAGAATTTGTCAGCATTGTTTTCATTCCTGTTTTATCTAACAGTTTATAATAAAACGTTTCTGCATCACTGGTGTTAAAACCTGAGAAGTATTTGAATTTCTCAAAAAATGCTTTAGAACTGCTTTTAGGTGGTGTAGAACAATGTTCCCATTGATTATACATAAAAACATTTCTAGGCTGTGCAGATTTATGCAAGTAATGATCCCCATAGTGGGTGTAACAGAATAACTGCTCATAACTAGATGAACCTTGTAAATAATCATGATCTGTGAATCTAGCTGACATTACTAAATCAGACATCATGTCATTAATACTGTTAAAGTCCCAATCATCAGAGAATGTACTAGGTGTCACAAAGTCACTTAAGGAAACCTTTAGTTGATGAGGATACTTCAGGATTTCGACCGGACCATAGATCTCATAGTCTGTTTTCTCCCATACTACCCCACCAGGTATTGGAATTGCTGTGACATTTACTGTTGACTGTTCTCTTTTCTTCACATGGGATGATCTGTGTGGTTTCAGGACTAGGTTGATGTTCTGACTTGCTGTGTCCATTGTAATATATTTTCCTTCAATGAATTTTCCCAAACACAGTACCATGATGAGCCAAAGCAGGAGGAAAAATACACCTAGACCGAACCAGAACTCTAGCCAAGGGGAAATTAGGTAGATTTCCTTCAGTTGATGAAAGAGTTCTGTTGCTTTTTCTTTAAAAGTTTTGTTTCTGGCATCACTTCGGGATCGTTTAAATCTTCAGAGAAGTTGTCGAAGTTGATGAAATAACCAGAGGCAGTTCTGTCAATTGATGGGATTGTTCTTTCAATCTGTCTCTCGGTAGCACTTTCTGATGCCACATCATTGTAGACTGGTGTTGTTTCTTGACGAACTGTTTCAATCTGTGTTTCAAGAGGCACGAGTTCCATGGCATTATTGCATAGTCCTTCATTGTGCACTGCAGGCTGATCGAATGTGATTAGTCTTTCAGTTTGAACCTCTTGGATTGTTGCAAGTTTGGGTATTCTGTTGTTTCTTGGGAGTCCACTGGGCCTACTGTTGATTATAGGCCACATGCTTGTGGTTTTACCAGATCGATAGACACGACTCTGTTCTCCTTTTTACCAGCAAGGGGCGGTAGCACAACTGATCTTGTTCCGGTGACTGCTAAGACAGGTACTGCTTTTCTGTAAGAAGGCCCAAATTCCTTCTTAACCGCGATCTTTTCTCTGACTAGATCCCCAATCTTTGGAATCCAGACAGGCCTTGCTGGGGCTGTTGCGGGTGGTGCCTCGTCAGTGGTACTTGGCTGTTGCTTTAACTTTATGTTGCTTAATGATTTTCTTGTTTCATTCAGTTCCTGTAAAACAGCCAAACGATCTTTTACATCAAAGTGCGTTGTTTCTTCTTGTACCACTGACATCTGACTATCGAGGTCCTGAACTCGCATTCTAATTCCGAACAATAGTTCGTATGGGCTGAAACCTTTTAGAGAATTTCTTGGCATGTTGTTAAGACTAGTCTGGACACTTATTAAATGTTTGACCCACCCAGCGCCTGAACCTAATACCTTCGCTGTTATAGATTGCTTTATGTCACGGTTTTTTCTTTCTACCACACTATTCCCTTACGGGGCATGACGGACAAGAATACCGCAACCCAATTCCCATGCTGGCCATGGCCTCCTTATAGGCTCGAGAGCTGAAAGCAGGACCCTGATCAGAATGGAACGTGGTAATTGCGTATGTGCCGATAAAGACTCGCAAATCTTTTATAACCGTTCTAGCGTCAGCCGAGCGCTGGGGCCACATCCATATGAACCTCGTACAGGAATCCACTGCTACCATGATATATCTATAGTTGCCGTCCCTTTGTAGGGGACCACAGTGGTCCAGGTAAACGCATGCAAATGGTTTGTCCGAGATGAGAAGGGGTGTCTGCGCTGGTCGTTTTACTGTTGATACTTTTATCCTTTGGCATATGTCGCATTCTAATACATACTTTTTAGTTTGTATTCTCAAGCGAGGCCACCAATATCTCTGTTTTAATAGCGATATTGTTGCGGAAACGCCAGCGTGTGCAGAAGCAATCCCTTCGTGTGCCGCTTTGATTAGTCCTAGTCTGTGTTCCCTGTTTGGAATTACTCTATCCCCCACTCCAGGGATTCGAGCAAAAGGAACATTATTTGTATCCGTTAAGTACAAGTACTTTTCAGGAAAGCCTTTTGGGAGTGTTTTCTTATCATTTTTTACTGACGCACTGACAGCTTGTAGAATATCGCTGTCTATTTTTGTTTGTGACCGAGTTATCGCAGCTACGGAAGCCGTTTGCACAGCTGCCTTCGCGGCTTCATCAGCCAATGAATTCCCTGCAACGTGAACGCCATCACGTTGATGACTCAGTGTATGTATCACGTGAGTCTTTTGTAGTTCTTTCTGTAAAAGAACTACCTGTTCCCAAAGCATTTTATGCTTTATTGTGCCACCTTTTGCATCTTTGAAACCATTTTCCACCCAATTCTGCAAGTATTCATTATAAGATTGTACGCAATAAAAAGAATCGCACACTATTAGTGTGGGGAATTCGCGATCGGTATTTTCTAGCGCCATCTTAAATGCTACTAATTCAGCTCGTTGAGCCGAGCAATCTCCTAGAGATTGTGTTTTAGTGACCACTGGTCTAAATTTTCCTTTGTGCCAGCGACCTTTAACAATCGCGCACGCAGCACTGTAAGCTTGCTTACCCCCAACTGCGGGTTGTGCTGATCCGTCAGTATATATAATACTTCCGTATTCTTCGAGAGGCAGGATTTCAATTGGCAGAGGACATTCATATTCATATTGTAAAAATTCCTGTGTTTTTAAGTTAGGATCAAATTCGTAAACTACGTCTGTTGCAGCAAGAGAATTAACCCACTGAATCCATCTCGGATGCAAAGCTTTAGCATTAGGAATGCTTGCTTTAGTTACCACTTCTAAAGCCGGTATTGGTGTTACGATTATTATTCGTTTACCTTGTGCTAGGGGCCTTTCTTTCGCTACAGCAGTCTGAACCGCAGTTAGAATTTTTTCCGTTGAACTGAATTTTATTTCAGCCTTTGTGTACAAATGTGATTTGTAAGCTATTGGTACCTTTTCTCCCTCATTAGAGGTCAGGTACGTGAATCCGCATCTTCCTGGGATGACTCGGATTACAAGATCACGTGTGTTGTCACGTGTATCTAATTTTGTTTTTGCTAACATGTCTGTTTGCAGTGATCTCAACATTTCTGTGTGTTTTTGAGTCCAATTGATTTGTTTAAAATCAGGTTTAATTAGTTCGTAGAGAGGTTTAACCCTCTCTGCGTAATTTAGAATGTAATTTCTTCCGAAATTCAGAAAACCTAGAATGATTGTAAATTCTTCAGCGTTTTTGGAGCTTGGAGTACAGCGCACTTCTCTAAGAAGTTGTCCGCTAGGCTTTTCCCTTCACTTGATAATTCGTACCCTAAAAACAGTACTGTCAGATGGGCAATTCGAGACTTTTTAAAGTTGAATTTGTAACCCTCTGCTGCGAACCCAAGTATAATGGTGTTCACTCTTTTCAAGTGAGTATCCAAGTCGTCGTCTGTGAGATAAATATCATCTACGTAAGATAATGCTTCATCATCATAGATTTGTAGTAACTCTGTTACCCTAACTGAGAATAGTCCTGGGCTGTTCTTGAACCCCTGTGGGAGTCGACAGAATTTTTTCTGTGACCTAAATGCGGAGAAAGCGGTCAAATATCTGCTTTCTGGTGCAATGTTTTGACAAAAGAAACCATTAGAAATGTCTAATGTCGTTTTATATTTTTTCCTAACTATATTATTCATTAGAGCTGCACTATGCGAGTTTTGTACTGCAAAAGTTTTGCAACATGTATTAAGATGTCTGTAGTCCAAAACTAGACGATATGAATTGTCTGGCTTGGAGACAGGAAACAAAGGATTGTTCATTTGAGAGGTGCATGTTTCAATCACCCCCTGGTATTCAAGTTGATCTAAGATCTCCCTGACCTGTTTTTTAGCTTCTTGCTTTATGGGATACTGCCGTTGGGCAGTTGGTTCACTTTTTTGTTGGATTTTGTGAGGAGGTGAATCCTCATCCCATCCTACATTATTTTTATACAATGCAGGTGCCTGGGCCACTGCCCATTTCCTTGCATATGTGTATTTTTTGTGAATCGGAATGTGATTCGAGAAGGCAGGCGTAATCACTTCTTCGCCACGAGGGCACTCCCTGACAAACTCTGGGGGCCAATCTTTTTCAGCTAACAGAATATCATAGCCTTTTGAGAGCTTATCCCAAAATAGACCCTTAATTTTCCTAGTCTTATCACCCTCTATACGCAATGTTATTTCGTATATTTTATGGGGCTCGCTAAGTCTGGCGTCGGCAGTTTCAACCTGAATGTATTCATTCGTGTCCACTGTCTCCAGATGACTCATCAAGATCGTGCGCGCTATACTGATTTCTGCTGCACTGTCCAACATTGTCAATGCCCACTCCCCGTTTTTCAACTGTGTCCTCAGTATTCTCGGCATGGTTGATTACTCTAATACTGGCTACCTTCTTTTTCTGAAATTGAGATTTCTTATTCTGAGCAGGTTCCTTGTCTTTGGACTTGGTGTGCTCTCCTGGGTCTGACCGTCCTCTTCTTTCCGAATTCTGTGGAAGAGATCGAGAGGGACGTGTATCAATACTTTGATATCTATCAGGTTTTTTCAGATTATCCCTATTTCTAAGGTTATATCTTTTCTCAGAGGGCTCCTGCTGGGGAGACTGGCGTTCTCGAGTCGGAGTTCTTTCCCTCCGTCGAGGAGACCTTCCTCTGGACTGGAAAACTTTTTCCTTGGGAGTGGATTGTTTATTTCCATCCCAGCTCTTTTTAGGAGTGTTTAAATTATTTTTAATAAATAATTTTACTAACTCTCTATAAGCTTTAGTTAATTCTCCTATGTTAACTAAGAGATCTTCTTTTGACATTTTTGCAATGTCAGGATGTGGTGTGTAGCTGGCTAGAACCGGCCACGTGGCTCCTGGTCTACCTAGTGGACCGAGCCTGGTAATGTGATCATTATGTTTTAGGGCGCCATTAAACCAGAGCAGGTGCTCTTGAAATTTAAGTGGAATTTCAATCTCCTCAAAAGGAGCGTACTCTTCCGGGGGGTTCTCTATTTTGTAATAGTGAAACTCTTTTGTTCTAGCGTTTACCGCTGGAAAGTTTATCCATGAATAGAATACCTCTGTCTGCCGATATTCGTGAGCCTCTATCACGAAAATTACTGTACCACCTTGAGGTGTCAGTCCGTTTTCTATAAGTTTTAACGTTATAGATCTTCTTAAGTGGACCGGGATGATAATAGCATCCGGGTCTGTGTATTCAGGACCTTGCTGAGTCGCATCTGCTGCGGCCCCAGAGGTTCCGTTTTCTGGCATTGTAAAAATGCGAGGTTTGCAGAGTAGGTCTCCAAGGAGACAAAGATTAGGTGCACAATATTTTGGAACACTGTATCCTTCAACGTTGAATAAACCAGAGCTTTACATAGGAATCTCTTCCTACTGAGTTCGGGCGGATTTTAACCTTTCACCCACTCCAGACGTCTATTGGAGTATTTACGGGAGAAAGGGGTGTGAAATATGCACGACTGAGTTACTCTAAAAGTCTTGCGTTAGTTTATCGCCTTACCAAACGTTAGGGCGCCATGTAGTGTAGTTCCTAGTTTCCCACTAGGCCCTGCGCATTGGAATAACATAAACAGTAGTATCGACGTGGAACTGCGGATATTCCAGGCCTCCACTGACTATGCTAAACTTAATTGGGTTGTGTTACCAACTAGCTCAGAGGTCACTGGAAACTTTCTTCTCTGCATAGGAAGTGATCAGCTTCCTTGGTACAGACAAGAAGGGATTCAGCTTTCCAACAACCGTGCAACATGACAACTTTGCTCCTCAGATCAAGAGTCAATCTCTAGGGTCGTGTGAAACAATAGACATGTATTTCACTCAGTCAGTCTAGTGCAGTTTACTTTCACGAGATGTAGAGAATAGAGAGACAGGCGTTTGTCAATAAAGGGTTAACATTTATTGAACAGTCTTTCTTCTCGTACAAGAGAAATGTATTGCCACAATTGCAATAATTGTTATTATAAAAAGTACGTACAGTAAGATAAGTATTGCGAAATAGAACTGTAAAAGCATTGATATGGTTTCTTAGCCATACAATGGTTTAAAAGTAATAAAACATATATACAGTCATATATACATTAGGCTAACATACTCAACTGGTGCTTCTAACTAAGCCTACCCCAGTGTGCCTGACCTAAGCCTAACACGTGAAAGGGGAGTAAGTAAGTAGCTTTAAGTTAAGTTGGTTTTGCCAAGGTTTGTTTCAAGAATTCTCGTCTAAGGGTTTAGTCAACACCATACCTCTGAATAGAATGATGGAGGATTGGTATCTCCTTCAGGGGTCTCTCTCGATATCCCAGTCACCCGCGAGGGTAAACCGGAAACGCCGTGGCTGGATTTCTCTGCACGAGAAAGGCAGCGGGTCTCTTCAGCGCGTCGAGGAAGGAGGGGGGACAGCGTCCGCGGGCAGCTGGAATCTGCTGGATGTCTTCGCAGAGGGACGGCTGTTCAGCTCCTTAAGCGTACTGCACCATAGGTCGCGCTTTAGCGGCGATAATGGTATCAGCAGCTTCACCACCACAGGATAGCAGGCTGCAGCGACAGAGTGCTAGATTTACCAACACGGGGTCGTGCAGGCAGCTGGCTTCAGTAGCTCGTACAACAGGCATTGCTTAAGGCAACGTTGGTAATATTTATACCTGACAGGTGCCGGGTTTGACGCAAGTTTGCTGGACATAAGACGTCAATTAAAGATGTCACTAGGAAGTGATAGTTATCAGTTGCTCATTAGAGTTCCATTACTAATCAAAACATAGCAAGCGGGGATTTCCAGGTTTGCTGAGTTTTTATCTTGTTGAAGAACTCGGAGTGTTATCTAGGAATATCAGATAGTGACTACTGCTCTGTCATTGCACTAATTGGTCGCAAAGGAAGTGGCAGAGGGAACTATGCTGGAATGTGGCTCTGTTCGTGTGAGGCCAGAGATGACTTTTCAGAAAATCGCACTTGAACGGTTATGCCAATATAGGGAATAAATGGATTTATAGCCGAATAGGGGCATAAGGTCACAGTATCGATCAGGAACCTAGATAAACACGCAACACTGGGGCGTGTCTTAAGTAGCACAAACACCTTGTCGTGCCTCTGATGAGAGCGAAAGCTCAGAAACGCGTCAGGCTACTACTTCCGACATGTGAACTGTAAAGGAGCTGGACTATGGAGCTATCCTTTACCCGAATAAATGCCTTTGGCCACATGCTGCTGGGTGCGACCTTACCTGTGGGTACTCGGAGCAAGATGTTACACGCGGCAGCCCAGCCGCGAAGGACCGCACTACCCCGCGAACACAGGGGGCCACAGGGCTCGGAATCCTGCCAAGCTCTCATGGCGGAACAGCGTGTGAGGGATCAATGGATGGCACATAGTCCGAGGCCCATTGGAGGGCTTCAAATGCAACAGTTGAATTAATGTGCATGAACCTGTACTTCAGACATTGGACTACAAGACCCAGCACTCAGTGCGTGCACTCGAGAAGCCAATTGGATGGTGTTAATCAATCGACTGCTGGGGCGTGTCTTAAGTAGCACAAACACCTTGTCGTGCCTCTGATGAGACCGAAAGCTCAGAAACGCGTCAGGCTACTACTTCCGACATGTGAACTGTAAAGGAGCTGGACTATGGTGCTATCCTTTACCCGAATAAATGCCTTTGGCCACATGCTGCTGGGTGCGACCTTACCTGTGGGTACTCGGAGCAAGATGTTACACGCGGCAGCCCAGCCGCGAAGGACCGCACTACCCCGCGAACACAGGGGGCCACAGGGCTCAGAATCCTGCCGAGCTCTCATGATGGAACAGCGTGTGAGGGATCAATGGATGGCACATAGTCCGAGGCCCATTGGAGGGCTTCAAATGCAACAGTTGAATTAATGTGCATGAACCTGTACTTGAGACATTGGACTACAAGACCCAGCACTCAGTGCGTGCACTCGAGAAGCCAATTGGATGGTGTTAATCAATCGACTGCTGGGGCGTGTCTTAAGTAGCACAAACACCTTGTCGTGCCTCTGATGAGAGCGAAAGCTCAGAAACGCGTCAGGCTACTACTTCCGACATGTGAACTGTAAAGGAGCTGGACTATGGCGCTATCCTTTACCCGAATAAATGCCTTTGGCCACATGCTGCTGGGTGCGGTCTTACCTGTGGGTACTCGGAGCAAGATGTTACACGCGCCAGCCCAGCCGCAAAGGACCGCACTACCCCGCGAACACAGGGGGCCACAGGGCTCGGAATCCTGCCGAGCTCTCATGGTGGAACAGCGTGTGAGGGATCAATGGATGGCACATAGTCCGAGGCCCATTGGAGGGCTTCAAATGCAACAGTTGAATTAATGTGCATGAACCTGTACTTGAGACATTGGACTACAAGACCCAGCACCCAGTGCGTGCACTCGAGAAGCCAATTGGATGGTGTTAATCAATCGACTGCTGGGGCGTGTCTTAAGTAGCACAAACACCTTGTCGTGCCTCTGATGAGAGCGAAAGCTCAGAAACACGTCAGGCTACTACTTCCGACATGTGAACTGTAAAGGAGCTGGACTATGGCGCTATCCTTTACCTGAATAAATGCCTTTGGCCACATGCTGCTGGGTGCGACCTTACCTGTGGGTACTCGGAGCAAGATGTTACATGCGGCAGCCCAGCCGCGAAGGACCGCACTACCCCGCGAACACAGGGGGCCACAGGGCTCGGAATCCTGCCGAGCTCTCATGGTGGAACAGCGTGTGAGGGATCAATGGATGGCACATAGTCCGAGGCGCATTGGTGGGCTTCAAATGCAACAGTTGAATTAATGTGCATGAACCTGTACTTGAGACATTGGACTACAAGACCCAGCACTCAGTGCGTGCACTCGAGAAGCCAATTGGATGGTGTTAATCAATCGACTGCTGGGGCGTGTCTTAAGTAGCACAAACACCTTGTCGTGCTTCTGATGAGAGCGAAAGCTCAGAAACGCGTCAGGCTACTACTTCCGACATGTGAACTGTAAAGGAGCTGGACTATGGCGCTATCCTTTACCCGAATAAATGCCTTTGGCCACATGCTGCTGGGTGCGACCTTACCTGTGGGTACTCGGAGCAAGATGTAACACGCGGCAGCCCAGCCGCGAAGGACCGCACTACCCCGTGAACACAGGGGGCCACAGGGCTCGGAATCCTGCCGAGCTCTCATGGTGGAACAGCGTGTGAGGGATCAATGGATGGCACATAGTCCGAGGCCCATTGGAGGGCTTCAAATGCAACAGTTGAATTAATGTGCATGAACCTGTACTTGAGACATTGGACTACAAGACCCAGCACTCAGTGCGTGCACTCGAGAAGCCAATTGGATGGTGTTAATCAATCGACTGCTGGGGCGTGTCTTAAGTAGCACAAACACCTTGTCGTGCCTCTGATGAGAGCGAAAGCTCAGAAACGCGTCAGGCTACTACTTCCGACATGTGAACTGTAAAGGAGCTGGACTATGGCGGTATCCTTTACCCGAATAAATGCCTTTGGCCACATGCTGCTGGGTGCGACCTTACCTGTGGGTACTCGGAGCAAGATGTTACACGCGGCAGCCCAGCCACGAAGGACCGCACTACCCCGTGAACACAGGGGGCCACAGGGCTCGGAATCCTGCCGAGCTCTCATGGTGGAACAGCGTGTGAGGGATCAATGGATGGCACATAGTCCGAGGCCCATTGGAGGGCTTCAAATGCAACAGTCGAATTAATGTGCATGAACCTGTACTTGAGACATTGGACTACAAGACCCAGCACTCAGTGCGTGCACTCGAGAAGCCAATTGGATGGTGTTAATCAATCGACTGCTGGGGCGTGTCTTAAGTAGCACAAACACCTTGTCGTGCCTCTGATGAGAGCGAAAGCTCAGAAACGCGTCAGGCTATTACTTCCGACATGTGAACTGTAAAGGAGCTGGACTATGGCGCTATCCTTTACCGAATAAATGCCTTTGGCCACATGCTGCTGGGTGCGACCTTACCTGTGGGTACTCGGAGCAAGATGTTACACGCGGCAGCCCAGCCGCGAAGGACCGCACTACCCCGCGAACACAGGGGGCCACAGGGCTCGGAATCCTGCCGAGCTCTCATGGTGGAACAGCGTGTGAGGGATCAATGGATGGCACATAGTCCGAGGCCCATTGGAGGGCTTCAAATGCAACAGTTGAATTAATGTGATGAACCTGTACTTGAGACATTGGACTACAAGACCCAGCACTCAGTGCGTGCACTCGAGAAGCCAATTGGATGGTGTTAATCAATCGACTGCTGGGGCGTGTCTTAAGTAGCACAAACACCTTGTCGTGCCTCTGATGAGAGCGAAAGCTCAGAAACGCGTCAGGCTACTACTTCCGACATGTGAACTGTAAAGGAGCTGGACTATGGCGCTATCCTTTACCTGAATAAATGCCTTTGGCCACATGCTGCTGGGTGCGACCTTACCTGTGGGTACTCGGAGCAAGATGTTACACGCGGCAGCCCAGCCGCAAAGGACCGCACTACCCCGCGAAGACAGGGGGCCACAGGGCTCGGAATCCTGCCGAGCTCTCATGGTGGAACAGCGTGTGAGGGATCAATGGATGGCACATAGTCCGAGGCCCATTGGAGGGCTTCAAATGCAACAGTTGAATTAATGTGCATGAACCTGTACTTGAGACATTGGACTACAAGACCCAGCACTCAGTGCGTGCACTGGAGAAGCCAATTGGATGGTGTTAATCAATCGACTGCTGGGGCGTGTCTTAAGTAGCACAAACACCTTGTCGTGCCTCTGATGAGAGCGAAAGCTCAGAAACGCGTCAGGCTACTACTTCCGACATGTGAACTGTAAAGGAGCTGGACTATGGTGCTATCCTTTACCCGAATAAATGCCTTTGGCCACATGCTGCTGGGTGCGACCTTACCTGTGGGTACTCGGAGCAAGATGTTACACACGGCAGCCCAGCCGCGAAGGACCGCACTACCCCGCGAACACAGGGGGCCACAGGGCTCGGAATCCTGCCGAGCTCTCATGGTGGAACAGCGTGTGAGGGATCAATGGATGGCACATAGTCCGAGGCCCATTGGAGGGCTTCAAATGCAACAGTTGAATTAATGTGCATGAACCTGTACTTGAGACATTGGACTACAAGACCCAGCACTCAGTGCGTGCACTCGAGAAGCCAATTGGATGGTGTTAATCAATCGACTGCTGGGGCGTGTCTTAAGTAGCACAAACACCTTGTCGTGCCTCTGATGAGAGCGAAAGCTCAGAAACGCGTCAGGCTACTACTTCCGACATGTGAACTGTAAAGGAGCTGGACTATGGCGCTATCCTTTACCGAATAAATGCCTTTGGCCACATGCTGCTGGGTGCGACCTTACCTGTGGGTACTCGGAGCAAGATGTTACACGTGGCAGCCCAGCCGCGAAGGACCGCACTACCCCGCGAACACAGGGGGCCACAGGGCTTGGAATCCTGCCGAGCTCTCATGGCGGAACAGCGTGTGAGGGATCAATGGATGGCACATAGTCCGAGGCCCATTGGAGGGCTTCAAATGCAACAGTTGAATTAATGTGCATGAACCTGTACTTGAGACATTGGACTACAAGACCCAGCACTCAGTGCGTGCACTCGAGAAGCCAATTGGATGGTGTTAATCAATCGACTGCTGGGGCGTGTCTTAAGTAGCACAAACACCTTGTCGTGCCTCTGATGAGACCGAAAGCTCAGAAACGCGTCAGGCTACTACTTCCGACATGTGAACTGTAAAGGAGCTGGACTATGGTGCTATCCTTTACCCGAATAAATGCCTTTGGCCACATGCTGCTGGGTGCAACCTTACCTGTGGGTACTCGGAGCAAGATGTTACACGCGGCAGCCCAGCCGCGAAGGACCGCACTACCCCGCGAACACAGGGGGCCACAGGGCTCGGAATCCTGCCGAGCTCTCATGGTGGAACATCGTGTGAGGGATCAATGGATGGCACATAGTCCGAGGCCCATTGGAGGGCTTCAAATGCAACAGTTGAATTAATGTGCATGAACCTGTACTTGAGACATTGGACTACAAGACCCAGCACTCAGTGCGTGCACTCGAGAAGCCAATTGGATGGTGTTAATCAATCGACTGCTGGGGCGTGTCTTAAGTAGCACAAACACCTTGTCGTGACTCTGATGAGAGCGAAAGCTCAGAAACGCGTCAGGCTACTACTTCCGACATGTGAACTGTAAAGAAGATGGACTATGGCGCTATCCTTTACCCGAATAAATGCCTTTGGCCACATGCTGCTGGGTGCGACCTTACCTGTGGGTACTCGGAGCAAGATGTTACACGCGGCAGCCCAGCCGCGAAGGACCGCACTACCCCGCGAACACAGGGGGCCACAGGGCTCGGAATCCTGCCGAGCTCTCATGGTGGAACAGCGTGTGAGGGATCAATGGATGGCACATAGTCCGAGGCCCATTGGAGGGCTTCAAATGCAACAGTTGAATTAATGTGCATGAACCTGTACTTGAGACATTGGACTACAAGACCCAGCACTCAGTGCGTGCACTCGAGAAGCCAATTGGATGGTGTTAATCAATCGACTGCTGGGGCGTGTCTTAAGTAGCACAAACACCTTGTCGTGCCTCTGATGAGAGCGAAAGCTCAGAAACGCGTCAGGCTACTACTTCCGACATGTGAACTGTAAAGGAGCTGGACTATGGCGCTATCCTTTACCCGAATAAATGCCTTTGGCCACATGCTGCTGGGTGCGACCTTACCTGTGGGTACTCGGAGCAAGATGTTACACGCGGCAGCCCAGCCGCGAAGGACCGCACTACCCCGCGAATACAGGGGGCCACAGGGCTCGGAATCCTGCCGAGCTCTCATGGTGGAACAGCGTGTGAGGGATCAATGGATGGCACATAGTCCGAGGCCCATTGGAGGGCTTCAAATGCAACAGTTGAATTAATGTGCATGAACCTGTACTTGAGACATTGGACTACAAGACCCAGCACTCAGTGCGTGCACTCGAGAAGCCAATTGGATGGTGTTAATCAATCGACTGCTGGGGCGTGTCTTAAGTAGCACAAACACCTTGTCGTGCCTCTGATGAGAGCGAAAGCTCAGAAACGCGTCAGGCTACTACTTCCGACATGTGAACTGTAAAGGAGCTGGACTATGGCGCTATCCTTTACCCGAATAAATGCCTTTGGCCACATGCTGCTGGGTGCGACCTTACCTGTGGGTACTCCGAGCAAGATGTTACACGCAGCAGCCCAGCCGCGAAGGACCGCACTACCCCGCGAACACAGGGGGCCACAGGGCTCGGAATCCTGCCGAGCTCTCATGGTGGAACATCGTGTGAGGGATCAATGGATGGCACATAGTCCGAGGCCCATTGGAGGGCTTCAAATGCAACAGTTGAATTAATGTGCATGAACCTGTACTTGAGACATTGGACTACAAGACCCAGCACTCAGTGCGTGCACTCGAGAAGCCAATTGGATGGTGTTAATCAATCGACTGCTGGGGCGTGTCTTAAGTAGCACAAACACCTTGTCGTGCCTCTGATGAGAGCGAAAGCTCAGAAACGCGTCAGGCTACTACTTCCGACATGTGAACTGTAAAGGAGCTGGACTATGGTGCTATCCTTTACCCGAATAAATGCCTTTGGCCACATGCTGCTGGGTGCGACCTTACCTGTGGGTACTCGGAGCAAGATGTTACACGCGGCAGCCCAGCCGCGAAGGACCGCACTACCCCGCGAACACAGGGGGCCACAGGGCTCGGAATCCTGCCGAGCTCTCATGGTGGAACAGCGTGTGAGGGATCAATGGATGGCACATAGTCCGAGGCCCATTGGAGGGCTTCAAATGCAACAGTT
The DNA here is from genome assembly GCF_964263255.1 of Lissotriton vulgaris. NCBI lineage: Eukaryota > Metazoa > Chordata > Amphibia > Caudata > Salamandridae > Lissotriton > Lissotriton vulgaris. Next base: position 692,731,602 of record NC_141695.1, on the reverse strand, counting down.
GAATTAATGTGCATGAACCTGTACTTGAGACATTGGACTACAAGACCCAGCACTCAGTGCGTGCACTCGAGAAGCCAATTGGATGGTGTTAATCAATCGACTGCTGGGGCGTGTCTTAAGTAGCACAAACACCTTGTCGTGCCTCTGATGAGAGCGAAAGCTCAGAAACGCGTCAGGCTACTACTTCCGACATGTGAACTGTAAAGGAGCTGGACTATGGCGCTATCCTTTACCGAATAAATGCCTTTGGCCACATGCTGCTGGGTGCGACCTTACCTGTGGGTACTCGGAGCAAGATGTTACACGTGGCAGCCCTGCCGCGAAGGACCGCACTACCCCGCGAACACAGGGGGCCACAGGGCTTGGAATCCTGCCGAGCTCTCATGGCGGAACAGCGTGTGAGGGATCAATGGATGGCACATAGTCCGAGGCCCATTGGAGGGCTTCAAATGCAACAGTTGAATTAATGTGCATGAACCTGTACTTGAGACATTGGACTACAAGACCCAGCACTCAGTGCGTGCACTCGAGAAGCCAATTGGATGGTGTTAATCAATCGACTGCTGGGGCGTGTCTTAAGTAGCACAAACACCTTGTCGTGCCTCTGATGAGACCGAAAGCTCAGAAACGCGTCAGGCTACTACTTCCGACATGTGAACTGTAAAGGAGCTGGACTATGGTGCTATCCTTTACCCGAATAAATGCCTTTGGCCACATGCTGCTGGGTGCAACCTTACCTGTGGGTACTCGGAGCAAGATGTTACACGCGGCAGCCCAGCCGCGAAGGACCGCACTACCCCGCGAACACAGGGGGCCACAGGGCTCGGAATCCTGCCGAGCTCTCATGGTGGAACATCGTGTGAGGGATCAATGGATGGCACATAGTCCGAGGCCCATTGGAGGGCTTCAAATGCAACAGTTGAATTAATGTGCATGAACCTGTACTTGAGACATTGGACTACAAGACCCAGCACTCAGTGCGTGCACTCGAGAAGCCAATTGGATGGTGTTAATCAATCGACTGCTGGGGCGTGTCTTAAGTAGCACAAACACCTTGTCGTGACTCTGATGAGAGCGAAAGCTCAGAAACGCGTCAGGCTACTACTTCCGACATGTGAACTGTAAAGAAGATGGACTATGGCGCTATCCTTTACCCGAATAAATGCCTTTGGCCACATGCTGCTGGGTGCGACCTTACCTGTGGGTACTCGGAGCAAGATGTTACACGCGGCAGCCCAGCCGCGAAGGACCGCACTACCCCGCGAACACAGGGGGCCACAGGGCTCGGAATCCTGCCGAGCTCTCATGGTGGAACAGCGTGTGAGGGATCAATGGATGGCACATAGTCCGAGGCCCATTGGAGGGCTTCAAATGCAACAGTTGAATTAATGTGCATGAACCTGTACTTGAGACATTGGACTACAAGACCCAGCACTCAGTGCGTGCACTCGAGAAGCCAATTGGATGGTGTTAATCAATCGACTGCTGGGGCGTGTCTTAAGTAGCACAAACACCTTGTCGTGCCTCTGATGAGAGCGAAAGCTCAGAAACGCGTCAGGCTACTACTTCCGACATGTGAACTGTAAAGGAGCTGGACTATGGCGCTATCCTTTACCCGAATAAATGCCTTTGGCCACATGCTGCTGGGTGCGACCTTACCTGTGGGTACTCGGAGCAAGATGTTACACGCGGCAGCCCAGCCGCGAAGGACCGCACTACCCCGCGAATACAGGGGGCCACAGGGCTCGGAATCCTGCCGAGCTCTCATGGTGGAACAGCGTGTGAGGGATCAATGGATGGCACATAGTCCGAGGCCCATTGGAGGGCTTCAAATGCAACAGTTGAATTAATGTGCATGAACCTGTACTTGAGACATTGGACTACAAGACCCAGCACTCAGTGCGTGCACTCGAGAAGCCAATTGGATGGTGTTAATCAATCGACTGCTGGGGCGTGTCTTAAGTAGCACAAACACCTTGTCGTGCCTCTGATGAGAGCGAAAGCTCAGAAACGCGTCAGGCTACTACTTCCGACATGTGAACTGTAAAGGAGCTGGACTATGGCGCTATCCTTTACCCGAATAAATGCCTTTGGCCACATGCTGCTGGGTGCGACCTTACCTGTGGGTACTCAGAGCAAGATGTTACACGCGGCAGCCCAGCCGCGAAGGACCGCACTACCCCGCGAACACAGGGGGCCACAGGGCTCGGAATCCTGCCGAGCTCTCATGGTGGAACATCGTGTGAGGGATCAATGGATGGCACATAGTCCGAGGCCCATTGGAGGGCTTCAAATGCAACAGTTGAATTAATGTGCATGAACCTGTACTTGAGACATTGGACTACAAGACCCAGCACTCAGTGCGTGCACTCGAGAAGCCAATTGGATGGTGTTAATCAATCGACTGCTGGGGCGTGTCTTAAGTAGCACAAACACCTTGTCGTGCCTCTGATGAGAGCGAAAGCTCAGAAACGCGTCAGGCTACTACTTCCGACATGTGAACTGTAAAGAAGATGGACTATGGCGCTATCCTTTACCCGAATAAATGCCTTTGGCCACATGCTGCTGGGTGCGACCTTACCTGTGGGTACTCGGAGCAAGATGTTACACGCGGCAGCCCAGCCGCGAAGGACCGCACTACCCCGCGAACACAGGGGGCCACAGGGCTCGGAATCCTGCCGAGCTCTCATGGTGGAACAGCGTGTGAGGGATCAATGGATGGCACATAGTCCGAGGCCCATTGGAGGGCTTCAAATGCAACAGTTGAATTAATGTGCATGAACCTGTACTTGAGACATTGGACTACAAGACCCAGCACTCAGTGCGTGCACTCGAGAAGCCAATTGGATGGTGTTAATCAATCGACTGCTGGGGCGTGTCTTAAGTAGCACAAACACCTTGTCGTGCCTCTGATGAGAGCGAAAGCTCAGAAACGCGTCAGGCTACTACTTCCGACATGTGAACTGTAAAGGAGCTGGACTATGGCGCTATCCTTTACCCGAATAAATGCCTTTCACCACATGCTGCTGGGTGCGACCTTACCTGTGGGTACTCGGAGCAAGATGTTACACGCGGCAGCCCAGCTGCGAAGGACCGCACTATCCCGCGAACACAGGGGGCCACAGGGCTCGGAATCCTGCCGAGCTCTCATGGTGGAACAGCGTGTGAGGGTTCAATGGATGGCACATAGTCCGAGGCCCATTGGAGGGCTTCAAATGCAACAGTTGAATTAATGTGCATGAACCTGTACTTGAGACATTGGACTACAAGACCCAGCACTCAGTGCGTGCACTCGAGAAGCCTATTGGATGGTGTTAATCAATCGACTGCTGGGGCGTGTCTTAAGTAGCACAAACACCTTGTCATGCCTCTGATGAGAGCGAAAGCTCAGAAACGCGTCAGGCTACTACTTCCGACATGTGAACTGTAAAGGAGCTGGACTATGGCGCTATCCTTTACCCGAATAAATGCCTTTGGCCACATTCTGCTGGGTGCGACCTTACCTGTGGGTACTCGGAGCAAGATGTTACACGCGGCAGCCCAGCCACGAAGGACCGCACTACCCTGCGAACACAGGGGGCCACAGGGCTCGGAATCCTGCCGAGCTCTCATGGTGGAACAGCGTGTGAGGGATCAATGGATGGCACATAGTCCGAGGCCCATTGGAGGGCTTCAAATGCAACAGTTGAATTAATGTGCATGAACCTGTACTTGAGACATTGGACTACAAGACCCAGCACTCAGTGCGTGCACTCGAGAAGCCAATTGGATGGTGTTAATCGATCGAATGCTGGGGCGTGTCTTAAGTAGCACAAACACCTTGTCGTGCCTCTGATGAGAGCGAAAGCTCAGAAACGCGTCAGGCTACTACTTCCGACATGTGAACTGTAAAGGAGCTGGACTATGGCGCTATCCTTTACCCGAATAAATGCCTTTGGCCACATGCTGCTGGGTGCGACCTTACCTGTGGGTACTCGGAGCAAGATGTTACACGCGGCAGCCCAGCCGCGAAGGACCGCACTACCCCGCGAACACAGGGGGCCACAGGGCTCGGAATCCTGCCGAGCTCTCATGGTGGAACAGCGTGTGAGGGATCAATGGATGGCACATAGTCCGAGGCCCATTGGAGGGCTTCAAATGCAACAGTTGAATTAATGTGCATGAACCTGTACTTGAGGCATTGGACTACAAGACCCAGCACTCAGTGCGTGCACTCGAGAAGCCAATTGGATGGTGTTAATCAATCGACTGCTGGGGCGTGTCTTAAGTAGCACAAACACCTTGTCGTGCCTCTGATGAGAGCGAAAGCTCAGAAACGCGTCAGGCTACTACTTCCGACATGTGAACTGTAAAGGAGCTGGACTATGGCGCTATCCTTTACCCGAATAAATGCCTTTGGCCACATGCTGCTGGGTGCGACCTTACCTGTGGGTACTCGGAGCAAGATGTTGCACGCGGCAGCCCAGCCGCAAAGGACCGCACTACCCCGCGAACACAGGGGGCCACAGGGCTCGGAATCCTGCCGAGCTCTCATGGTGGAACAGCGTGTGAGGGATCAATGGATGGCACATAGTCCGAGGCCCATTGGAGGGCTTCAAATGCAACAGTTGAATTAATGTGCATGAACCTGTACTTGAGACATTGGACTACAAGACCCAGCACTCAGTGCGTGCACTCGAGAAGCCAATTGGATGGTGTTAATCAATCGACTGCTGGGGCATGTCTTAAGTAGCACAAACACCTTGTCGTGCCTCTGATGAGAGCGAAAGCTCAGAAACGCGTCAGGCTACTACTTCCGACATGTGAACTGTAAAGGAGCTGGACTATGGTGCTATCCTTTACCCGAATAAATGCCTTTGGCCACATGCTGCTGGGTGCGACCTTACCTGTGGGTTCCTCGGAGCAAGATGTTACACGCGGCAGCCCAGCCGCGAAGGACCGCACTACCCCGCGAACACAGGGGGCCACAGGGCTCGGAATCCTGCCGAGCTCTCATGGTGGAACAGCGTGTGAGGGATCAATGGATGGCACATAGTCCGAGGCCCATTGGAGGGCTTCAAATGCAACAGTTGAATTAATGTGCATGAACCTGTACTTGAGACATTGGACTACAAGACCCAGCACTCAGTGCGTGCACTCGAGAAGCCAATTGGATGGTGTTAATCAATCGACTGCTGGGGCGTGTCTTAAGTAGCACAAACACCTTGTCGTGCCTCTGATGAGAGCGAAAGCTCAGAAACGCGTCAGGCTACTACTTCCGACATGTGAACTGTAAAGGAGCTGGACTATGGCGCTATCCTTTACCCGAATAAATGCCTTTGGCCACATGCTGCTGGGTGCGACCTTACCTGTGGGTACTCGGAGCAAGATGTTACACGCGGCAGCCCAGCCGCGAAGGACCGCACTACCCCGCGAACACAGGGGGCCACAGGGCTCGGAATCCTGCCGAGCTCTCATGGCGGAACAGCGTGTGAGGGATCAATGGATGGCAAATAGTCCGAGGCCCATTGGAGGGCTTCAAATGCAACAGTTGAATTAATGTGCATGAACCTGTACTTGAGACATTGGACTACAAGACCCAGCACTCAGTGCGTGCACTCGAGAAGCCAATTGGATGGTGTTAATCAATCGACTGCTGGGGCGTGTCTTAAGTAGCACAAACACCTTGTTGTGCCTCTGATGAGACCGAAAGCTCAGAAACGCGTCAGGCTACTACTTCCGACATGTAAACTGTAAAGGAGCTGGACTATGGTGCTATCCTTTACCCGAATAAATGCCTTTGGCCACATGCTGCTGGGTGCGACCTTACCTGTGGGTACTCGGAGCAAGATGTTACTCGCGGCAGCCCATCCGCGAAGGACCGCACTACCCCGCGAACACAGGGGGCCACAGGGCTCGGAATCCTGCCGAGCTCTCATGGTGGAACAGCGTGTGAGGGATCAATGGATGGCACATAGTCCGAGGCCCATTGGAGGGCTTCAAATGCAACAGTTGAATTAATGTGCATGAACCTGTACTTGAGACATTGGACTACAAGACCCAGCACTCAGTGCGTGCACTCGAGAAGCCAATTGGATGGTGTTAATCAATCGACTGCTGGGGCGTGTCTTAAGTAGCACGAACACCTTGTCGTGCCTCTGATGAGAGCGAAAGCTCAGAAACGCGTCAGGCTACTACTTCCGACATGTGAACTGTAAAGGAGCTGGACTATGGCGCTATCCTTTACCCGAATAAATGCCTTTGGCCACATGCTGCTGGGTGCGACCTTACCTGTGGGTACTCGGAGCAAGATATATATATATATATATATATATATATATATATATATATATATATATATCTATCTCTATCTCTCTCTATCGGGTGTCATTGCCACCAGAGACTCAGAATGGCCCGACAGCTCACTTAATTTCGCTGGCCTGTGTCCCCTGCCGGACCGCAAAGATCTACAAAGCTTGTCCCCCTCATGACCTTCAGAGCCATGGCCCGGCAGTCTGAACATAACCTCAAGCCATGGACACCTCAATGCACCAAAGGGAAACGAGTAAAGAGAAGCAACCCCATCGCACACTGAAAACCTCTGTTTTCTTCCCTTCTTTTTTTTTTTGTTTACACATGCACACAGCTATGTAAACATCATGGCGAAACAGAACTGAAAAACCAGTTCAAACCATTTTATAATATTGAAAAAGGTACTGCACCTAACCCCAAACCATCTTAGGTGATACATACCAAACGTATCACACCCACAGTTAACCTGAAATTATGAAAATGCCTCCAGTAATACTGAACCCTTGCCAGCTGTATGCACATGCAGTCACACGTGATCTAAAACCAAATTTGTTTGTTAGTCAACCGGTACTTGTATTTGTAAATGACTGTATAGATATTTATATATTATTAACATTTCGGGAAGCAACAGCCATGATTTCTCCAGGACTGTTAACTACCGAAAAGAAAATTAGATACATACCTCAAAGAGACTGGTAATATCTAACCTTAGAACAGCATATGCAAGAACATTGTTCTTGAATAATCGACTTTTATCCTAAAAATCTACTCTGTAGTGCATGACTGAAAACAGTCTTAACCGTTTCAGGCCCTTCCTCTCAGAAAGTCTAAGGCATTGAGCTTACACTACCTTGTTCCAAGATTGGACAAAGTAATTTCCAATGCCCCCAAAAAAGGAGAGAGCCAAGAACCCTTGTATTCCAAAGAATGCAATCATGGTGTTCAAAATTGAAACACTCGTAATACATATGCAGTCCTCTCAAGAAGAGAAAACTAACTGCACTAAATATCTTGGTTAGAAAAACCAGACGAGAGTGAAAGGAAGCACTGAAGAAAAATGAGGGCTATGAGCTCCACCGTACTGGCCATTAAAGGGCATATAATATAGTCTAAGGTGGACCAATCTAAAAGCAAACAAATACACTTCGTAAGTAGTACATATGCAAGCTATACATTGGCGAACTAATACTCCACCTAGACTAAGACGTATACCATTAAAGGTATGTACTCTTTAGACTAAGCTCCTCATCAGGGAAAAATAAAAGAATGAAACAGCTATGCAGCTGCCCGGACCTTACGGAGATCAAACATTGTCAAATTCGGAGGCTAACTAGTCTCTCATTAAAAAGTAGTAGCGCTTAATACTTCAACACCACAACGCACAACAGCTGAGGCAGGAAATAAACCATAACCCAACTTAAAAATCCACGACCATGGCTGTATAAAAGGGAAGCAAAAAAGCTGAAAAGGCCATCTGATAAGCGACCAGCTGGGAGGCATTGTAACACTGAAACCACACAGCTGTCAAACACCACCATAGGCCATACTGACCCAAACAGACTCGAGAAACCTTGACTACCGCAACAAAACGTCTCTGCAAAGAGCAGCAGAACGAGCCATGGCTCACCAAAGAATCTGTGGTGTACAAATCAGACAGACTGAGCCAACTCAGCAAAAAAAAGAAGGGAAGCCCACAGAAGAGGGTACTCCCATCCACGCAAATTGAAAAAGGAGAGAAGTAGATAGACTAAGGGTCTGACCCTCCCTGACTAGCCCACAGTCTGCGTATGGCAGCATCTGCTTGGGCTCCAAAAATATGAACCCCATCAAATGGCATTTCGATCAAGACAGACTGGACAGCTTCCAAAAATCCAGACGCCTAGAGCCACGCACGCCAGCGTAATGCCATGGCCCGCCCAATGGAGTCAGTGGAATCCATTCCACACTTGATGAGCAGCCTGGCTGCCTGACGGCCATCTAAAATCAGCTGCTAGCCTCGGGGATCAAAGATAAAAGTTGGCCCAAAGACGCCCACAAGGTATGGAGAAAACGTCAGAGGATGCAAACTGTTTTAGTGGAGCGTAAAGCTGCCCTAGTTCAGGAAAAAATCAGCTTCCCGTAAGAATCCAGCTCCCTGGACTCTTTATCAAGGGTGGAATGACGGAGGTTCTCAAACTCGGGGCACTCCGTAATGGCCTGGACCACGATGCTGTGGTGGGTCGGCTGCTGAACAAGGCAAGCGGGGTCATCAGGGACAGGGCAGTATGTGTGGGCAATAATGTGGTCAACTGGCACACCTGACTCAGTCAGTCAGTCAAATTAACTTTATTCGATTTGATAAAATCAGACAAAGTACATTAAAACAATACTATTTACAGTTAAAAAATAATTAAACAGTTTCTTTAATTTAATTTGGCATGATGTATACATTAAAATATTTAAAAACAAGTTATGTACACCGGTTTTGCAAGTTCATACTCCTTCTGGCTCTGGTTGCTGCCACAAGGAAATTGGCCATGGCGAAAGTAATACAAATATTACCTAATGATTTTAAGTATAGCATGGCTGGTCTCACCTGGGAGAAGCCAGCTTCTCTTAAGACTGGTAGCAGGTATTTTTTTCTTTGTGCAGAGAAGAAATCACAAAACATAACAAAGTGTAAAGTGTCCTGAACTGAAAAATTGTCACAAGTGCAAGGGGGTGCTAACTCAGGTTTCATCCAGGTGTTAAAATTGCCCAAATAATAATGAATAAGGTTAAATCTAAATCTTGTTAACAAAAATCTATGAAAGGGATTTGTGACAAAACATAAATAGGGCTCAATTGCGATTGACTGGAGTGACAAATAATGCAAACGAACAGACGGCTTTGATAATTCTAATTCTTCTCGCAACAGGCATGCCCTGCACCTGACTCAGGCTTTGCCCATGCCGCCAATAAAATATAAGTAAGGGCCTCACAAAAAAGCGAGTATCGGCTCAAACCCCGACTGGCCAGGATGAAGGACCTCAATAAGAGGGTTTTGTAGCCTTTTTTCACAGTAGTTAGAGAGAGATGCAAGACATTAGCCACTCTCCTCAAAACCTCTGCCAAAGAGGAAATGGCTTCCGAGGCAAGGCCAGGAGGTGACAAAGGGGAAGAAGCAGGGGACAAATCGAGCCTGCTTGCTTCACCCAACTCTGCAATCCAGCTGTCCAACCCAGAAGGGGCCACTGGCTGCTCCAAGGGGGTCATCTCCTGTCAACCTTTCCCAACAGGTCTTGTGGCTCCTCCACTGAAATCACTCCATAACCTTTATCGAAGAAATGCCCTGCCGAGCTCCACCTGGAAAGCAGGAGAGACGTCAGCCGGTATCCTCGCAGATGTCAGAGGTCATGGTGAAGCCGACTCCAGCTCAGAGTCTACTGGCACTGCAGCGGCAGGCACCGTAATGGCGACCGACTTTATGCCGGAGCCGACCGACGTCACGCCGGAGCCGACTGGCTCCATTGGTGGCCCGAAGGACTGTGCACTGGCGCCTCAATCCAAGGCTGGAACTGCTGCTGAGGGAGCACCTGTAGGCGATGACCCAGTTACGGCACCTACGACCTCCGTTGGGCCTGCAGGTGTTCCAGAGGGAGATGAGGGCCCAGAGACCATATGGAGGGGACTTATATGGCTCTGCTGATGTCATATCCGGAGACAACATCATCACGGAGCCTTACAATGCTGTCCCCCAGTGTGCAGAGGTACTGCTGAAAGATCCAGACTGGCACTTGGGGAAAATTCAAAAGTTAAGCAATCTACGGCTAGATGTCTCTATCAGATCTGCATATGGCTGGGTCCAAACTGGGTTGGCATGTTGAGAAAAAAAACAATGGATTTAACCCAGATCTTTGTGACTGGAGGCGAATGTTTGTATTGTTCAACATCCTGTCCATCATCTGTTCCTTTTGTCGCACTAAGTGGGAAGAGTATGCCCAGACGTGGGTCCTGTGCTCACTGTACCACTGGATTCAAGCTAGCCTGGCTGGTTAGGGGTGATGCCCCAAAACAGGTCCCAGTATTCTTGTTTCCAGTCCAGGGAGGACCCGGCTTGGATGTTCGGGCTGGACTGTCCCCAGGAGGCACAGTGTCAAGACTGATTTGCATATGGCTGGATCCAAACTGGAGTAGCATGGTGAGCAAAAGAACGATGGATTAAACCCAGATCATTGATACTGGGGCACATGTTTGCATTGTTCAGTAGTCCGTCCATCATTTGTTCCTTTTGCTTTCATAATATCAGGGCTAACCATTCAACATCAAGATTAGCCAACTTTATAGATCTGGCATACATGGTGCATCTTGTATTCTATAAATAATAAGGCTATCTCTATCAATTTCTCTTGCTCATGAAAGAAAGTCAAGCTGTGCATATACTACAAAAGGGAAACTGCAGACTGCTCACCTGAAGCATTTGAGTAAACGGCATAATAAGCCATAAGCCCAAATATATCCCCTGTTATCTGAACATTTGGCAACCAATAGTGTTGTGCCAAAGAGTGTTTCTAGAGAACTGCAGAACTTTAAAAATCTCATACAAACTGTGTAAAATCTTCTATCGCTTAATTTAATAAACTTCAGGGAGCACATATATAGAGAACTCCATTGGGTGGATTGGAAAAACAAACTGCTGGAGTTAGTTTGGGCTATCTAGATTTTGCAAGCACCTAAAAAACAGATGCCTATTAGGCTTGAGTACCAAAGTATCGCCAAAAGACTTGGCATAAAGGAAACTTTCTCATGTGAAATGCAAATACTTTTATGGTACCAGAAAAATAACTAAGCATGCATCTAATTTTGTAAAAGATTTTAGCAGACGCATCCTTGGAACACAAAGATTTACTTAGGGAATAAAGTCATTTGATGAAGTTTGCATATCCATTTATAGACAATGAAAGAAATTGAGGATCTTGATCCTTGAAGAAGCCTCCAGGTAGTAACTTGATAAATGTTACCCTGACCAGCTGGGAAAACAATCCCAAGGCATTTAGTGTTAGAAGTTATTAGACCTGCTTAGACAGGTCTCTAATTCCAATGCGTAATCTTTCTTTCATGAAACCTTGTATCCTGTGAACCTCCCAAACTGCCCAACTCCTAGATCAAAAGGCTTCAGCACTGATTGTCCCTACCAGAAAATCCTTTGTATACAGATGTATCTACTTTTTTATTTAATTTTGTCATAGCTGTACTTTCCACATGCCTATCTTGCTTCCAAACCTCTTAAGAAAATGCAAATGGCCTCTCTAGTTTACTTAGGATTTATCTTCGTTTAAATGAAGTGTTCACTAAACATTGATTTTTGCTTTCCTCTGCTGTTGTGCCACTATTTCGCTTGCATAAATGTCAGTATTTTTTGGGAGTTTCATAAACTGTGAAACAGGCAGCCTTTTAGCATCTTCATAGTGCCACTTGGAGAAACGGGCAAAAGATGACAGTCATGGTCAGAAGGTTCAAATTAAGTTCTCCATCCACACATTTGTCTTATGGATGATCTCAGAGGGATCCAGTTTAACAGCACGTCTGTGAGCCCTGCCACATAGATGATGATCCAGAATTTATAAAGAGCGACAGCTATCCTTTTGTATTTCCCAATTATATGCTAAAAACTGATGATGGAGAATTAAACGAAAAAAAAGTTACTAAAGCTTTTCCGAAGCCGCAACAGGTGAGGGTGGGTTGAAAGTGGAAAGAGTGTATATTCTAGCCCACCTCAGTGACCTAGGTGGAGGAGTTTGCCACTGTATCACATTCTGCAGTTAGTGGGCACAAGCATGCAAAAAAAGCCAGAACGGTTTATTGATGAAGCATATCATTGAGGGGAGGTTCCAAGAACATTGAACCAACATTTTGAAGCATAGTTTTTGTCACAGGAAGCCATTGAAGATTGAGCGCTATGCACCTTCAGCACACTCACAAGACTTCGCTACTGAAGTGGTTTGTTGATCAAAACTGGATCTGCCCAAGAGTGCATATGTTTGATCTCTTTAATCTGGGCATTCAAATTAAGCGTTACCTTAATCAAGTTATTAAAACTCTCAACGTCAGCAGAGATTTCGCCAACTTGTGAATGTTTTCTCTAATTTAAAGTTGTGACTAAGTTGGTTTCTTTAGCATTTGCCCAGGCATTGCATGGTTAAAGGGCATGCACTAAGTTAGAAGGAGGCGAATCAAGATGAAAAAAGACAGACTCATAGTGTGTCCAAGAAGTTTGCGACAGTTGGAGCACTTGACAATTCAATTCAAATATTTATTAAGATTTGGAACTCATATGAAGTCCACATAAAATGCATACAAATTGATACAAGGAACAATTAAATATAGCAATACACATTCTCCAAACAGCAAACAGAATAAAGTGACAAGACGTATCCAGAGAAGTGCAAAACAGTAACTGTCAACAAGTTAAAATACAAAAATAAAATCCAGAATGTATTCCCAGCAGAGAATTTAGTTTTAGCAGCAAAAAGGAATTTTCAAAACATATCCTGTTCTGGGCAAAAAACAATACAATAGCAGCAGTGCATGTGCAAAAAAACGCAATCCGGAATCTCACTTTAGCTGAGTCTTTAGCTTAGCAGCAGAAGAGAAGATGGAAAATGAACTCAGTATCTCCCTCTTGGAGCACTTGACCATATTAGGGATGAATAGCACCAAATCAAAGATATATCAAATGGGAGAGAGGGTAACCAACTTATCACCGACGACATCCGAGCTCTGATGGACAACGGAGAAACAGCGGCCCTCATCCTCCTAGACCTCTCCGCGGCTTTCGACACGGTCTGCCACCGCACCCTAGTGCAGCGCCTCAGCAACGTCGGAATCCAGGAGAAGGCACTGGAATGGATCGTCTCCTTCCTCGACGGAAGAACACAGAGAGTCCGCCTACCACCGTACAAGTCAGAGGCCACCGAAGTCATCTGCGGCGTCCCTCAAGGATCCTCGCTGAGCCCTACACTCTTCAACGTCTACATGAGCCCCCTCGCGGCCATCGCACGCCAACACAACCTCAACATAATCTCCTACGCCGACGACACCCAGCTGATCCTCTCCCTGACCAACGACCCAGCCGCCGCCAGAGCCAACCTGCACGAAGGGATGAAAGAGGTAGCCGAATGGATGACGACGAGCCGCCTGAAACTGAACTCAGACAAGACGGAGGTCATCATCCTGGGCTCCTCGCCCTCCGCCTGGGACGACTCCTGGTGGCCCCCCGCCCTGGGCACCGCACCCAAACCGACGAACCACGCACGCAACCTGGGCTTCATCCTGGACTCCTCCCTCTCCATGACCAGGCAAGTCAACGCCGTCTCCTCGTCGTGCTTCAACATCCTGCGCATGCTTCGGAAGATCTTCTGGTGGATACCCACGGAGACCAGGAAGACAGTCACCCAGGCCCTCGTCACCAGCCGACTGGACTACGGCAACGCACTCTACGCCGGAACCACCGCCAAGATCCAGAAGAGACTCCAGCGGATCCAGAACGCCTCAGCCAGACTCATCCTCGACATCCCACGGAACAGCCACATCTCCGGACAACTGAGAGACCTGCACTGGCTCCCCGTCAACAAAAGAATCACCTTTCGGCTCCTCACCCACGCACACAAAGCCCTACACGATCAAGGCCCGAGTTACCTCAACAACCGAATCAACTTCTACGCTCCCAAACGCCACCTCCGATCTGCCAGCCACGCCCTCGCCGCCGTCCCACGCATCCGTAGAGCCACTACAGGAGGAAGGTCCTTCTCCTACCTGGCCGCCAAGACCTGGAACTCCCTCCCGGCCGACCTGCGCCTTACCCAAGACCACCTCTCCTTCAGGAAGAAGCTCAAGACCTGGCTGTTCGAGCAGTAACGGCCCCCCCCCCCCCCCCCCCCAAGCGCCTTGAGACCCTACGGGTAGGTAGTGCGCTCTATAAATGTCGTTGATTGATTGATTGATCAATCCCCACAACCAAAAAACAGCCATTGGCAACGCCAGTAGATCTGGATTTTATTGTGCTAAATGCAGTCAGTGAAAGTACATTAAAGTCAGTTAAGAAATGTAAGGTGGACTTTATTAAAGGCTTTGACACAGTCTTGTTTTCTGTTTCTTTTTCAAATAAAGATGGCTATAGTTGTAAAGTAGTTTCGAGTACAGTTTAATGGAAGTACTCGGGTGAATGAGGAAGGATTGCTCCCAGGGCCTTAAGTGGACCAGGTCCCTCTTGGTCTCATGCCCTGCAGTAATTACAAACTGCCATTGGAACTGATCCCTATTGGGCTCTATGTTCATGTCCTTAATTTTAAGTAACAATAGAGGAATTGTGACAGAACTGGTGGAGTCCCAGAAAGAAAATAACCTTATTGTAGGAGATGTAGAAGCCTGTGTATATGGATCCAAGAGAACCCAGGAATTACAAACATTTTTAAAGCAAGCCTTCGAACACCGACCTAAATGTACTGCTTCATCATCGGGCTGATTCTTTCGTCAGAAATAATTATGGTGACTAATGGGCTCCTTGCTTACAGGTTGTACCTTGTGTAGGATTGGTGCAGGCTCCAAAGTTTTACTTAATATTAATTGTAGGAGAGTAGGGTCTGCTTTCCTATGGTCACCCCACTTTTTGCTTTTTGCTTCACTGGTTTTCGACTTAGATGTGGCTGTGGGTCTGCTAATCAGACCCACAGCCCTGCTGTTCTCTCTCTGAATTCACACCATGTACTTTAGGTACATCACCAATTGGGAATTGGGTCACTCTTGTGAGTCCCTGTACAGTGTACCATAGGTACCCAGGGCATAGGTGCACCCAAGGCCTACCGGAGGCTGCAGCATATCTTTTTGCCACCCCTGGCTGGCAATCCAAACTGACACAACTGGCTGATCACTCAGATGGGGCAAGGTCGAGTAATCACCCCTTGCTTAGATATAGTATTCCTATATCTATCCTTATATCTAGGCACATATACACCTATAAGTCACTCCTATGGCAGGCCTTAACAATCCTGGAGGCAGAGTGCTTGGTTTTATGTGAGATGAGGCTCTAGCATGAACTCAGCCTTTCTGCAGCTTTCGGAACCATGTCCTTATAGCTGTTCTAGGATATAGTCATACCATATACACTTAAGTGCATTATGAACCTCGCGGTTAAAGGCTAACTTTGGTTTGGCTTTATCAAAACATGTCGTGTAAGGTGTCATATGCTTTGGAATACTACCCCCTCGCCAGTTCTGGCGACGGGGGTAGCATTCCACCCTTCTAGAGGGAGAAGACATGTTGTTCCTACTAATCCCGGTTAAAGTTAACCAGAGCCTCAGCATCACAAAATGGATGCTGCTGCCACAGGCACAAGTCTGATCTCCTGCTGCTGGGAGTCCTTCCAGCGAGGGAGTCTTGGACAATAGGTTTCCTATCTTGGGAGGTGCTAGCACCACCCCAGACCGGCCATAGTGTATTGGAGCAGGGAGGGCTGAATGAAATGAGACACTGCCTGGGGAATACAAGGTGTCCCATGCATAGTCCAGTTCAAATTGGTGCAGGGGCACTCCAGCCCCAGCTCTGGCGCGAAACTGGACAAAGGGAAAGGGCTGTAACCACCCCCTTCCTGGGTCCCACCCGTAGGAGGGGCCTAGCAGGTAATCCAGCCCCTAAATTTGGTATATAGGTAGGATTGAGGCCCAAGACTTTAGATTTATCCTGACTGAAACTTGAAACGAAACTCTGGACCTTCGACGTTCTACTTGAAGATAGAAGACTGAAGAATCTCCCTTGTGGTCAAGGAGTGACCACCCTGTCCAAGCAGGCACCATCAAGCGATCAACGGTTTGCTTTGTCAACGCTCCCGCTGGAGCTCGAGCACAGAGCCTGACAAGACCCGGACTTCCAGACTTCCAACAGCTCGATCCACAGTCACAGCAGAGCTGAGACCCGTGGAGGCGACGAGAGACGTGGGACCGGCCATCTTGGAAAGCCAGCAAATTGCTTTCCGTGCAACTTTTGAGGCACCCTCGAAGTTGTGCATTGGGGATTGAGAAGCCCAAGCCCCGAGCATCAACTGCACCGAAGATCAGCCCTCCACACTCCACAAGTTCTGCGTGGGGCCCTTCTGCATTTTCCTGCTCGATGCATCTGTCCGGTCACTTGCCCGTTGGCTAGTGGCCTCGGTGATGACAAACCCTTTGATTTATACCGCTGGTCATGTTGCTCCAGACTGGCTCCTGCTTCCCTGAAAAGGAGAAGCCCATCAGTCCTAGCTGGTCTGATTAAGAAGCCATCTTCGATTCTTGCGCGGGTTGCCTGTGCCAATGCTTGTCCGGAAGCTGACACCGCCGACAGCAAGAGCCTTTGTGGGACAGTCCGTATCCAGCTCCTGGTTGTCGTTCACGCCTCCTGGTCCATGTGGCTGCAGAGACAAGCTTCACGACATCACCTGATCGCATCCCGACATCGCCTGGTTCCTTCCTGGTTCCATCCTGGTCACTGGCTAGTGACCCAGACTCTGTCCCCTCTGCTTTCAGGTACTCTTCATCCTCGATCCACCCTTGGATCCAACCGGACACTTCCCTCCTGGTCGCCTGCAGCATCTTTCTCCAAGGCTCCATAGGAATCAGCGACGAAACCCGACACACTTTGACACCTATGCACCCACTTCCTGTGGGTGAGGTAACGCGAGTACTTCGGTGCTCCTGTGGGTATTTACTATCCCAGTGTCTAACTTTCAAGTAGCTTTCTCCTAGTCCATCCGGAAGTGACCTAAAAGAACTAGTTTCCAATTATTTCGTTCCCATTCTAACTCTATGGTAACTCGCGTGTGTGTAAAGACACTGCACACGCATCCCGTGGGCCTCATGATCCCTATCCTTTGGTAGTACAGCGTAGCCCTAGCGATTCTCCAGGCCCTAGGCCTATCCTTTGTTCGTGACGTGGTTCTTATACCACTATTTTAGTGTATGGTTCGAAGTGCCCCTAGGACATTACTGTATTTTGTGCAACTTATTGTATGTTGATTAAGTCTCTTGTTATGTGCTTGTGCCTCTGATCTCATAAAGAGCTCAGAGGAAAATTTAGTAATAAATACATATATATTTTATATATATAACCTGTGTGGTGTCCTTTCATTTGGTATTAAAGGGGTTACATATGGTAAAACAGCTGGCTTCACATGCCCTCTTGAGTTTAGCCTAAGACTGCTTTGTCCATGCTACCACTAGGATAGCTGGTCTATAAGGTTGACTTTACAACCATCACCATAAGGGTTGTTTGAACTGGTGCAAGGTGCTCACTAGAATAGTGAACATCATATACCAGGCTAACTTCTCACATTGATGGCGATGACGATGGCGGGAGTACTCTCCGGGCCCTGAACTCATGATTTTATACTGCTGGACCACAGATCTTTAGTCCCTGTTAAGAAATTTGAGTCTACAACTTGTAAAATACAGATGGCTGTAAATGGAAGGAACTTTCTCCATCCTTTAGACCCATACTGTATGGGACCACATACAGGTTTTACCTGGAACGTGGTGATGATACTACCAAAAGAATAGCTTATGCCCTGATGAAGTCGTCGGGTGATTTTCCCAGAGATGAAACACGTGTCGGCTATTTTGGCTACATCTGATGTCAATTATACAGGACCATCATTGAGAGACATTGCTTCAAATTCCTGCACTTGTGATAAAGAAAAACAAGAAAATAAAGGAATTATCACTGTGAATCATCAAACCTGGACGTTCATTTGGACTGATGAAATTGATATGATTAGATCCAATTATTAGGTTCTGGTTGCTCGGGGGCAATACTCGGTTTTCAGTGTATCTTCTGTGTTTTATCACAGAAGAGGTTTTTGGCACGTGGGTGGCCGCTGCCTTTTTGTTCCCTGGAGCATTTATCGTTGAGATTTAGTTATATTACTATTTAGTTTTGGTTTGCGCAAGGTGTAACCTAGCCACGCTTCGCAGTTTTTCCTCCTAAGTTTCAGCTTACAAATCTTGTGATCTATTCCCGAACATAATGATTTTATACTGTGTGCTCAGGAGATAATTAAAATGGATTGAGGATGGGAGGAGAGTTAGTTCTCCAGCATCATTCAGGCCGACACGTTTCAGCTGTTTGTGTGGCGGCCCCCAGCTTTCATCAGGGCCTGGATCCCTTAACCCCTTCACTGCGGGGCTAATTTCCCCGCGGTGCGGGGGGGAGGGGGGCCGCGCACGGCGCCGCTGTGCTGATGACGAGCCCAGGCTCGTCATGCAGCACGGTGCTCTTGTGCTCATGACGAGCCTGGGCACGTCATGAACCCGCCCGCGCAATGGAACGCTCAGCACAGCGGGGGAATTAGCCCCGCATGTGAGCGTTCCACGGCTCATGACGAGCCCAGGCTCGTCACGAGCACCGTGCTGCATGACGAGCCTGGGCTCGTCATCAGCACTGAAGGGGTTAAGTCAGTTAGTAACCATTCTTACCATACACTGCAATCACACTTTTTTTCATTCATTGAGTTCAAATTATATACTTGGATCTTCATTATATAGAGCAAAATGCCAAGAACACATCACAACCTGCCTGTGTTTTGGTGCCACTACAAAACATGTGAGGGGTACACAGCAAACAAGTGTAGCAAGACTGAAGGTGTTCACTGTGTCAACCACAGCACTTGAAGCAAAACACTTATCAAATGTTACTGGGGATTGCTATCCTATGGAGAAATACCCATGGGGAACAACATACAGTCACACACTGCAAGGTGTACATATAGTATGAAAGTTGTAAAATAGTGGAATCGCTGCTTGTTACATGTTGTAATGTTATAAGTTTCAGCTAGTCATTTAGCATGTAATTGTGAGGAATATAAGGTTCCTTAAATCCATTGGTCCAGAGTATCACCTGTCCTACATAGGTTCCAAAGATGACTGTTAAACTATTGTAAAGAGTCAGTTGTCATGACATGCTGTAGGAGTACGACATGTCTAGGGCTGTATGGAATAAACTTACCTGCAGTCCTTCCAAGTGTCACGCATCAGGCGTGACACTATCTCATTTCAGTGTGGTGGTCTGCATCACCGCACTAAAATGGGAAGTCACGCATTATAGCCTCTCCTCAGTTGTCAAAGCGGGAGTGCTTCTAATGCACCTTAAACTAGTGTGGATGCGCGCGGTAACTGTGCGCGCAGCCGAGGAGTGCTCTGGCCGGCTTGGCGCCTGCCTCAGCTTCTGTTACAATGTAACAACACACGGGGACAGCGCACTGCACGCACCCCGGGATTTCGCATACAACTTTATTTAAGGCGGGCCGGGTCCTCCCTCCTGCTGCCCGAGGTGCAGTCAGCACAGTTCCCGAGAAAATCTTTGGCTCGCACCGTTGTGGGAAATAATTAATGACGGAGTGGAACCCACATGCAGAGTGAATATGGCCGCTGGAGTGGTTCCTAAGCTGCAGCCTCAGCCTCTACAGTGCACACCATCAGCCTGTAGCTTTAAAACATGCACTGAAGCTGTGTTGTCGTGGGCGGAGCCGCCTGGGAGAGTCCGAGTTGTGGGCACCGGATACCAGAAGGTGTTATGAAGTAAGTGCTGATTGCAGTGTGTGTTCCCAATTCATCAACTGAAACGCTGTGTGATTACTAACTACCGAAATAAGGAAGTGTTAATTATCTTCGAGGCCGCTTGCGAATGCCTCTGTACCTACGTTTTGCAAGGTGTCTTTAACAGAAACTGATGTTGCACTGCTCTCTCTGAAGGGTTCTGTTTCTGTAAAAATGTTATTTTTTTTCCTTTTGGAACAGGATCAATCAAGTAAAGTTATTGTGGGGGAGGGGGGCGAAGCTCGGAACGAACGGTCCAAACACCCTAGTATACAGTTCCCAGCAAATTCTATGGCTCTTGAGTTCTGCAGGTTGCTCAAATTACGTTAATTTGTAAAGCGCCTGCGTAATGCGTGACTTTCCATTTTAGTGCGGTGATGCGGACCACCACACTGAAATTAGATAGTGTCACGCCTGATGCGTGACACTTGGCAGGACTGACTCTGAGTTTGGACGAGTAGCACCCTTGTATTATCTGACCTCGGATTTCTTCTTGCTTGTCGCGGAATCAGCACGTGCTGGCCATTTCTTTTAAGCGCCTGTGGAACGCGTCTAACAATTCCTCCGCTTCTTGCTTGGCCTGGCGAAAAATGAATCTTTCATAGTCCCTGTTCGCCATCGGCTTGAAGTGCGCGTTTAGGGTGTTGAGAAGCGTGACATATGTTTTGGGTGTGGCTTTTACCAGGGTTTTGTAGATGCGGTGGATATCCTTGCCTCCGAGGTGGAGGAGTAGGGCTCTGCGCCTTTCCTGGGCTATGCCCGCCCCTTCAAAGTAGATCTGGAGGCAATCGGTCCAGTCTTTCCATCGCGGGTCAAGGCATGAGGGCGCCCCGTCCACCACGAAGGGCTCAATGACGGGGATCTACGCCATCTTAACGCAGATGCAGTCAAACCTCGCGGCACGTGCACTGCTTACCTCCAGGGCACACTAGCAGCCGCCTGACTGAGGGCGATGATGATGCTGTCAGGGTCCTCTTCCGTGGCCTGTATGTCCTAGGCCTCACCGTACTTTCTTCCCTTCTCCGGATGCTGGGGCACACTCACCAGTGGGGTGTGCAGTGAGGGCCTTCCTGTCAAACAGGCACATTCAGGGCTGCAGGGCCTGCCGCGGACACAGCAGACTCGCCTGGGGGCACACAGCAGGCTTGAAAAGGCCAGGTTGCACTCCGTGGGCCCAGGGCCTAGATCAAAGGCTCACTGATGGCACTAATCACCAGCCAATTAGGGTGATTGCTCTGCACTTCATGGGGTCGTTTCTGCCCCTCGTCGCCAGTGTCGTGGTGGAGGGGGCGCTTGCGCACGTGCCGCTAGCGCTGCGACTGCAATAACCACTCGAGATACCTTGGTGTGTTTTATGCGTAGTCCCCTCTGCCTCCCTGGGCCACGCCTCCTTTATTTATAGCTGGGGCGTGTCATCACGCGCCAGCGCTAACTTAACATCTCTGATGCGGGTAGACTGCACCGCTACCCCGCATCGGAGAACACTACAGTGGGAGCCTCTGAAGCCCTGGGATGCAATGTCAGTTCATTTTAGTTGAAAGTGAGAATAGTCAAACAATTTTTTTTTTACAAAAAAAAGTGATCGTAAAATTGGTCGAAGAAAAACAAAATCCATGTCTTTTTCTTGTCCTGTTGTTACCATGCCCGCCTCAGATCTCTTCTATATAGCGGCTGCTCCCCCACCCTTCTCGACATTTGTCTGCAGTCCATAATCTGCTTGGCCGTTAAAGTCCAGGGTTCAATTTATGTTTCATCAAGGGGGCTGCATCGCACACTCCTGCCCTGTGATAACTCTTCCCTCCACCACACCAAAAGGCTGCAAGCCTACGCCTTAGATCTTGATCTTGAATGTTGTGGCTGAAGCAGAGGTGGTGGCAGCTGCTGCTGATGATTTAAAGAGCGCCTTCAAGATAGTATCTGGGTACACCTCCGGTGCAGGCTTAGAGTGTGCAGGGCAAGGCCTGGCGGGTATCAGTCACTTTCTTAGCAGCAGAGGGAGTGTCACTTAATCGCAGGAGAATGGGCTGATCTGATGTGATATTGCCATTCATGTAAAGGTTACATTTCATGGGCTGACCATCCAAGCAGCGTTTGTTGTACTTCTTGTATGCACTGACAGCATCATCCT
This sequence comes from Lissotriton vulgaris, assembly GCF_964263255.1. NCBI lineage: Eukaryota > Metazoa > Chordata > Amphibia > Caudata > Salamandridae > Lissotriton > Lissotriton vulgaris. The sequence goes on along the minus strand of NC_141695.1, from coordinate 692,709,603 downwards.
TCTTCACAAATACAATTTCTGCCACACCCAGGATTACCAGTCTGGCATGTTTTAAGGCTCCACACACACAGAACAGCTCTACAATATCCTTTTCCGTCACTCGCGGGTGCAGGTTATTCAGTCATCTTGGTGCCTTCCAAGGGGCTGTATACAGGCTCAGCTGGGAGTGGCAGAGGTGCTGGGATCTCTTCTTTAGTCACCAGCGTACAGGACATGTTGGTTAGAGGTTTTGCGTGCACGGGAGCCCGCGTAGGGGATTGAGGGATGGGGGCTGTGTATGCGTCATTCTGAACAACCTTTGTCAGAGGAACAGTCTTGGACAATGTGGATTTAGGACCACTTAGGCCAGGCCGGTTTTGAAGGAAGCTGTTTGATGGGCCCACCTTCATCTGCTTCCTGGGAATAGGGGTGGTCAGCTCTTCAGCCCCATCTTAATATTCCGCCAAGTCTTCTAGGCTCTGGTTGAGCGGCTGGTGGTTCACCACATTTATCCTCATGCCTGCCAGACTGTGTGGCAGGCTCACACTTACAGGTTTGTGCTGCGGGACCTGGATGGTCTTTGTAATCTTCATGTTTGAGGGGCCTGAGGCCACGGCTCGGCTGATGATGGCTGCAGGAGGGTTACGCTTGAAGCCAATTTTCTCACAAGCATCCAACATTTTGCCAGCTGACTCACTGATGTCACCGTGCAATTTCCGCGAGTTGAGCATCTCCTGAATGTCCTGCACTTTGCCCCGAATGCGGAAACTGGCATCCTTCTGTGCCAACTTCTCCCAGGCATCTTTCAACCCTAGTCGCTGGCGAGCATCTGTGATGCCTATCTTTTGACAGGCGTCAAACGTTCGTTGCAAACCAGCAGCGGGAACAACAACTCTGTTGAAGGTGGGCTGGGAGTTTCCAGTGCGTGCTGGGACTCCTGCACGTAGCGGCACTCCAAAGCTCAGTGCAACTCCAGTGCGTGGGTGGATACCACTTGCTACAGATCTTGAATTTTGTCTGCCTGGAGCTGCTAGCCCCCGCTTCCTGATCAGGTCATCCAGGGACAGTTTGGCCATGTCGGCACTAGAAAATCGCAGCTCCGAAACTGGTGAGCTTTCTGTGCGTCTCCTCACCAACGGCCAATGAGTATTTCCCAAGGCGGTTGTGGCGGAAAGTTAGAGTTAACAAGGCATTAGAGGGTCGCATCTCCTAAACCGGGGAGCTTTCTGTGCATCACCTCACCAACGGCCAACGAGTATTTCCCAAGGCGGCTGTGGCGGAAGTTAGAGTTAACAAGCTACCCAAAGCACTGTAAACAACAAGCACGGCCACGCTAATTACCAACAGATGGCCCCTACGCGCCACTACTCATGGCATGCACAAGTTTCTGGAAACTGCAGATCGATTCCAAAAGGCCATCTCCTAGTGCAGCTCATGCTCGCTGCACTAGGCTCGACCTAAAAAGCAGAACTAACGGGTAAATATGCTAAAGCAGTTTTAAATGAAGCGCTGGATGTTAAAGTGGTGAATAAAATGGTACCCTCTGAAAACAAGACAGAAGAGAAATGTAAAGGGGGATGGTTAAATGCTAAAGAGGGGAAGTTGAAAGCTTCTTGTGAGAAGAAAAGTTCAAGCATGAATACAGGGGCAAATTCTAGTCCTAGGAAGTGTTATCGCAGTGATTCGGCGGATCATCTATCGTATTATAAGAAGTGTCCTGACAGGAATCAAAAATGCTTAATTTGTGGTATTATTAGTCACTATACTAAAGTTTGCAGAAGAAAATTGAGCAATACAAGATAAATGTGAACTGTGTGAATGAAGAAAGTGATGCGAATTCAGATGATTCTGACATGACAAATATTAATCATATTTTCTGTATTGATTTTGATATTGATATTTTAGGCGTGAATCAAGCTTAGGTGAATAAGCCCTGTGTGAGGTGAGAATGGGTGGGGTGATGTTGAACCTAGTAGCTGATTCAGGCTCATATTTTATTATTGTGCGTGAAACTATTTGGAAAAAACAATTCATAAGCAAATCTTGGCTCACATCTGGACAAATTTTAAGTAATTTCTAAGAGTTACACTGGCAACAGAATAGATTTTGTTGGTTGTGTGCATCTAGAATGTCCGTTAAAAAAGTAGGAAAGCGAATTGCAAGTTGTATGTGGCAAAGAAAGGATCTTCTGTTTTAGGCTTGGCTGATCAGTGTGAGTTAGGAATCATATTAAATACCAAATGTATGAATCCTTTCTTATCGATGTGATGGTGGAGAAGATAGTGCTGATGTTTTAAAAGATTACCCCAATGTTTTCACTGGTAAGTTGGGTCATTTGAATGGTTTTGAGCACAGGATTGTTTTGAAGTCTTCTGGTGTTCCATGTGTTCACAAGGTTAGGCAATACCCATATCCTTAAAGGAAGAAGTGAACATAGAGTTACAAAAATTAGTTGAAATATGGTATAATTGAACACGTGAATCTGCGGATGGGTTTCTCCATTGGTGGTAGTGAGGCCGACTGATAAAAAAGTTATATCATGTGTAGATCTTTAAGAGCTTAATGAAAACATCTTAGTTGATACGTTTCCATTGCCACGAATAAATGAGTTGTTTGCTGCTATGAAGGATGTGTGTTGGTTTTCAACCTTGGATCTGAAATCTGCCTATCACCAGGTGCCTTTACTTTCAGACAGTAAGAAACTTACAACATTTATTACACCTTTTGGCTGCTTCAAATGTACAAGGCTACCCTTCAGTGGGGCCTCCAGTGCAGCTTTATTCCAAAGAACAAGGGAGTGGTGGGTGTAAAGTCTTTTCAGGAAGATATCCTTATCATAGGCAAAGACAGAATTAAACATGATGCTCAACATATACATGTCCTTGAGACTCTAAGAGTTAAAGGGTTGATAGTGGAATTCAGCAAATGTAAATTTGCACAGAAAGAGGTTGTATATCTTGGTCACAGTATTAGTAAAGATGGTATCAAACCAAAACAAGGATTGGTTGAAGATATAAGGAAAGCACCAAGTCCTACTGGGAAGGATAAAGTTAGAGCCTGTTTAGGGCTAACTGAATTTGATTCAAAATTCATTCGAATTTTTTCTGAGAAGACATACCACATATGACTGTTACTCAAAAGCTGAGTGAAGGGGGGTGTCCAAGATGGCAGAGGTGTAGGACACACATTTCAGAGCTCTGCCAGTTTTCATGCCCAGCGGCGACACAGTGAGTGACGTTGGTGCCCAGACGCGATGGGAGAGGCTGTCCGTCGGTGGACAGTAGGCAAGAGAGAGCACCAGGGGGCTGGCAGCGGCAAAGGAGCGGGGACGGACACTGTCCCGACTCAAGAGGCGAGACGGGCCTAGGCCCAGCCGCGGTGCGTCCTTTGGGGCGTAGGTGCGTAGCCCCACCAGCCACATGGACCCGCATCGCGGCTGCAATCCTTTAACAATAAAATTACTATGTACAAGTGTGTACATTACAAGTCAGCCGCCGGGACTCACCCGGCCATTTCGGAGTGCGCACGGGGGTGGCCTGCTGCAGCTTGAGTGACAGTACACTCAGGCTGCAGCAGACAGACCGTAGTGCGCAAGTGCAATTTGGGTTCCAACTTGCCCAAGCATGCGCAGTGTAAGTTCCCCAGCGGGACCCAGGGGTACTTCTTAGCCTGCCGTAGCCTGGGTTTACAAGGGGCGACAGGGTGAGCAGCAAATGTGCCCCCTTAGCCAATCCTGGCGCGGCTGGCCCACCGCGCAGCATCCATCATTGGATGCCGCGTGTGGGGGTGGCACACACTGCCTCAGCCACAACTTAATGGCCAATCACTGCATGGCTTCACACAGTGAAGCCATGCAGTGATTGGCCATTTCACTGGGATGCGTGCGTTTACGCGCTGCTGTGACGTGGAGCTCAGCTCGTGACGACGCCACACCTAGTGCGCAGGCAGCAGACTAAGAGACGACCGTGTGTGACTAGTACTGCAGAGAAACTACGAGAGTTTTCCCGCCAAGATGAAGGGACTGGCTTCTGGAGAAAGGCGTGAGTTGAACTTCGTGGCACGTATCCAGCAGTTTGGTATTACAATAATAAGCTTAGAGCCTGACTCCTAAAGTCAATTACTGTAAATGGGAGGGGAGGGGGAAGGTATTTAGCGTCCTTAGCTGGTTACCAGGAAGAAGAACAAAAGGTGTTTCTGCAACCACAGGGGAAGTGACCTCGTCGCACAGAGGTGACCGGACCTGATTGGCAGAAGTCACCGGCGGTTTGGGAGTTTGTTTGGAAGTTAGTGCAATGCACACAGAGCCCGCAGTGTGCACACAGCCTAGCACTATATAATTCATTTATAAAAAATCCTACATCGGCTAATAACAGCGGACCCGTCTGGCAGACCGGCCGGCCGAATTTACCAGCAATGCAACAAAGGGACTCGTCTAGTAGCGGGTCTTACCTTAGTAAGCACCGGTTCCCGCTTCATGAATCGGCGTCTCCCCATAGATAACCTGGCCCTGTCATTAGGCTCCATGTGAATGTGCGTGTCTTGCTCCTGCGACAGGTACGTCTCGGTAATTGAAGGCAAATTGCACCAAAAACAGCTAAAGTATATATGATACATATTCATAAAGCGTCATAGAATTGCATCATGCCACAAAGAGTTTCTTAAAAATCGGTTAATTTTACTGTGCTATCCTATGCGGGCAGAAGATTAAGAAAGGAAAAGAGAAAGATACATGCTTTTAATGTCATTATTTATCTAATGATAGGTTATGATGGGTTTTAGTACCCACCTAATCGCGCACTGTTCACCTGGTGCTCCGCACCTTATTTATATACGTTTATATCACCACGATATAAACCTTCTGTTTTCCTTATTAACACATTTATTTTTGATTATTCAATTCTCTTTAGCATTTTTTCTTGTTATTCTCAATATTCATAACAGTATGCATTTATATTCTCTGTTTTGCACATAACATGTTTTTTTCTGTACATTTAAACATTTAACATAACATGTATTATCATTCGTTCACTGATGAGCCCAATGCATTTCGGCACCTATATGGCGCCTTCATCAGGGGAAACTCTGTAGAATAAAAAATAAAAATACTTTGTATGAGTGTCTTGAATTTAATTAAACATAGGGGTTCAATAGAGTGTTTTATGTATTGTTCGTACCTGAAAACAACAACTGCTCTGTGTTGTTATGTCTGTGCAAGTATTCACCTCGATCACTAGTGTTCTGTTTAAACGAAATAAGAGCCCGTTTTTAGCTGTCTGCATAATGGGTAGTATTGACTGAATTAGCCTCGTCTAATCTGTAAACATACCTTATTCTTTTCATCAGTAGACTCTGTGACAACAAATATAGGTCACCTTAAAAAAACACTTCTACCTTGAAAATACAAAAGACATGGCTTAAGAGAATCCGCACCCTACCTTATCTTCGTTATTTTATATTCGTCTAAAAGAGTCAAAGAAAATACCACGTGGTTACTACCATGTCCAAAAAGACTTCCCCAAAACTCGCACTCAATGAAATGCTGCCCGTACCTGTTTTATCGAGAATGTCTTGCCCGTCAAAGAAAACCGCAGCCCTGTGCTTGCTACTATGTTGCCTCCGCTCACGGTCCAAATGTTACTTAAATTCCGCGAACTCCGCGTGGTTGCTTAGCTCTAGAAACGAAAGACGGACTCTATGTGGATGTCGCTCCATAAACTAATCACAGTTAGCGCCATCTTAGTGTGGTGAATTTCACCGGCAATCTAATTCTAAATACAACGTTATTAACTAGTCATAGATTGTAGTTCATAAATCTCCATCAAGTCCTATGTGTCTTTGAAAAATATTAATGCTCACTGTGCTCTCACAATCTGAAAACCTCTGATTATGTTGTCCATTTCTATTCCTAATGCGTGGGTAACTACCGATTTATCTGAACTCCACATAAAGTATCTCTTGTTGAATATATGATGCTAGTGGTAATCCCCATCTAAAAATTCACCTATATTGTAGAAAGACCTACTGTGTGTACATGTGATATCTCGTGGTAGGTGTTGTGTGTTAAGTGGTGTTTTGATATTGTCGTGCAGATAAATTATCATTGATCATAGTGTCAACTCGTGTGCCATTATAACCGATCATAACATCTTAGTTCACCACTGTACTCCATGTTAAATCAATCAAAATTACATATATACAATATTCAGTATATGTACAAGTTATAACCAAACATAATATCCTGATATGCCACTGTTTTTTATATAAAATAACAAAGATAAGGTAGGGTGCGGATTCTCTTAAGCCATGTCTTTTGTATTTTCAAGGTAGAAGTGTTTTTTTAAGGTGACCTATATTTGTTGTTACAGAGTCTACTGATGAAAAGAATAAGGTATGTTTACAGATTAGAAGAGGCTAATTCAGTCAATACTACCCATTATGCAGACAGCTAAAAACGGGCTCTTATTTCGTTTAAACAGAACACTAGTGACCGTACGTAACAACACAGAGCAGTTGTTGTTTTCAGGTACGAACAATACATAAAACACCCTATTGAACCCCTATGTTTAATTAAATTCAAGACACTCATACAAAGTATTTTTATTTTTTATTCTACAGAGTCGCCCCTGATGAAGGCGCCATATAGGTGCCGAAATGCATTGGGCTCATCAGTGAACGAATGATAATACATGTTATGTTAAATGTTTAAATGTACAGAAAAAAACATGTTATGTGCAAAACAGAGAATATAAATGCATACTGTTATGAATATTGAGAATAACAAGAAAAAATGCTAAAGAGAATTGAATAATCAAAAATAAATGTGTTAATAAGGAAAACATAAGGTTTATAGCGTGGTGATATAAACGTATATAAATAAGGTGCGGAGCACCAGGTGAACAGTGCGCGATTAGGTGGGTACTAAAACCCATCATAACCTATCATGTACTCTAGGAGTGACTATCCTGAATAATCGCAGCACCATTAGAATACTTAATAAACTTGAGTACAACACGGAGTGCTCCTCACGAACCCCATTTACACAATTATATATCTAATGGCATTATTTATCTTAATTCTGAAAAAGTGCCAATTTGTATTTCCCTCAGCATTGGTAGTATGTTACTTGCGTAGAGGGGTAATGTAGATGTTGTGATTGTCACCAAGTATGCAATATGTTTGGTTGCTGATCTTGGATTAGTATTTTCATTCGCTACTTCCACTGTTGAGAGAGTTAGGTTAAGAATTTTAGATTTTGCTTTGTTAACGTTAAAGCTTGCCACCTTTACGAATTTACCTAGTTGGTGCTGTAGTTGTGGAAGTGAGACCTCCGGGTTGGTAAGGGCTAGCCGTACGTCTTCAGCAAACAGCATTACTTTGTGCTCTCTCGCAAAGTGGAGGCCTGTCAGCTCTCTGTCATCTGTAAGGTGTATCATTAGGACACAAAGGAGGAGGGGGAGAAGGGACATCTCTGGCTGGTGCCCCATTGCGTGTGTAATGACGGAGAAGGGCACCACTTCTAACATTATTCTAGATACCAGGGTTTGATAGCCCACTAGTGCTTAGGTTTGAAATCTGGGCCTATTCCCACCCTTTACAATACTCTTCATAGTAAGAGGCCTGGTTAGCTTTATTTTTTCCTCAGAGTTTTATATAGAGCAATCAGGCTAAATCTTTTCCTGTCACCTACCGGGCTGTTTAACCTTTGATTGCTTACAAGTTAAAAAAACATGAACTTAATTTTATTATTGCATTTCACACGTTTGCAAATTGGCAGTGCAACATAATTGGGCCCATGGAATGTAGTTCTCTCTTCTATCCCTCCCGTCCCATTATTCATTTTCAATCCATGTGTGCAGTATAATATGTGGCTGTGTGTCACTGGCGGCCTCATGGGGCAGGACCCACAGCATGTGCTGCACTTGTTCAATGCAGGACCCATTTCAGGCTCTCTACCTAATGCACCCCAACTTTTAGGCCAAGGATGAGCTCAGAAAGAGGGGTGACATCGCATTGGTTTTTACAGAGACAATACCTCTTACATTGCTTTAGTTTCAGATTGTATAATTCATATTGTAATTGCAAATGCATTTATATAGCAGCACTGACTTCCCCTGATGAAAAGTTGCCCATTGATTCTCGGGTCTAGTCAATGCGTGCTATAGTACAAAAAATATAAAAATCAGTTGTTCACCTATATATGGAGGTGTGTTGGAAGTGTGGCAGAGCTAGCCTATGTTTGTGGTCCCAGTAGTGAAATAGCAGCAGGTGGCAGCGCAGGAGGTTAATGTGCCTGCTGCAAAGAACATTTACCTGATGCAGATCACTAAATGCATATGATGTAAATAGGTCAGTGGTGAGTTTGCTACACTGAAAGAGAGACGTGCTGATTTCATTTACAAAAAGTGAATGCTGCTACTTGTTTGTTGAATAAACAAGCCCTGGCGTTGTCAATAGGTCTCGCAGTAGGAAAGTTGGAGCTATTGGTTTTGTAAATGACACATTTTATATTTATGTGTTGGTTTTGAAAATCGCGAAATTAATAGTTTTGTTATTTACAATGCCAATACTTTTAACTTTTGCAAATGTGACACTCATAGTAGTTCTAATGCAAATGTTTTGTATTTACGTGACTTAGATGTATTGATATTACAAATAACAATGGTTATGAAATGTTTTAAATAATGAATACTTAAATAAAAGTTATTGCAATTTTTAATGGCAATAGCTTAAACTGTTGTAAATTCCTTTTGTGAAGATTATGTTCAGTGTATTTTATTGTGAGGAAAATAAAAGAACAGAAGTGAAATATTAACGTCTTTTTGTGACATTTGTGTAATGTGAGAGAGTGTGAGTGTGAGTGACTTTGAAAAGGGTGATTGATTGTGATATGATATGATGTGTGATGCTGATAGGGTGTGTGAGTGTGTTAGTGTGTGTGATTTTTGAGACTGTTATTGAGGGTGTGTAAGGGTCTTTGAGTGTAATTGTGTGTGAGGGTGAGTGTGTGTGAGGTGGTGTGAGGGGGAGGGTGTGTGTATTCCGATGGTGTGTGGTGTTGTGAGGATGAAGGTGTGTGCGTGTGCCTTTGTATGATGTAGAGGGTGTTATGGTGACGGTGTGTGTGTGTGAGGTGTTATGAGGCTGAGGGTGTGTGAGGGTGAGTGTGTGTGAGTGTGAGTGTAGGTGCGGCTGTGTGATCTCTGTGATTTTCTAGAGAATATGACCTGACCAGCCAAAGTTCTGCTATTAATTAGTTGATTGAAGCTGGACCCTTTTGGAACAACTGGATAGGTCATTTGGTGCTCTGATGTAGGTTATTTTCTAGTATCCAAATTTGGACAACGTTTGCACCAACTGGGGTCCATTCTTGCTTCGCCTGTAAAAGCCATGGGACGGCTCTCGTGTTAAAAACCAGCTGATGTTCTGACTTCACACAACCTCAAACATTGGGTGAATAGCACTCTTTGCAATGCATGCGTTTACAGCGCAAATCTTTATAACGATGCGTTGTTACATCGCATGGTATTACAAAACAAGTTGTTACAGTGACTTGCGGTGTGGGGCGCTTGAGTTTGGAATAGTATAATTTACTGTTCCAACTCTAGCGTGTGCAACAGTAGGGGAGGTGTTGGATTGAAAGTCCAACACCTTCCGCAAGTCGTTGTAACGACTTGCGTTGTAATGGCTTGCGATGTAACAACGCATCGTTGTATCAATTTGCGTTGTAAACACATGCGTTGTAAATGATGCGTTGTAAAGGTTGTTTTCCGCTGTGCCCAGCTACTGTGTCTCAGTCTCAGGCACACTGTGGCAACAACAAAAAAGTCTTTCTCATCCTGATCCAATAATATGTCATGGTAGCTGCATTTGTATAGTGCTTTAATGCAATTTGTATGGTCCTGTTACACTTTGTGAATCTGGGCATTAGTTTAAGGAAAGAAGACACTTATCTCATAAATAAACAATATATATCCGATTAGCTAATAAGACTGTTTGCATCGAACAATAATTGAAAAACGAGTTAGCTTTAAATCACATGTATTTAGATGTAATTTTGATAAGGAGAATGGCGGAAGAGGACACTAGTAAGTGGCAGGCTGGGTTAGGTGTTTTGTCACAGAGTAGGTGGCATTATATTGGTCTATGAGCAGACTTTGGCATCCGCAGGCAAAGGCTTTTGTTTTGTCTTTAAGGGCATTTGACTGAGCGAAGAAAGATGTCTCCCCGTGTGGTAATATTAGGGAGCGCGAAACAGCACTTTTGATTGCTGCCTACAGGGGGCAGCAGTGTACACCTTCTAGCACAGTTCTGAGTGTATCCAGTTTAAGTTAAGTGTTTTGTCACAGAGTAGGTGGCATTATATTGGTCTATGAGCAGACTTTGGCATCCGCAGGCAAAGGCTTTTGTTTTGTCTTTAAGGGCCCTTGACCGAGCGAAGAAAGATGTCTCCCCATGTGGTAATATTAGGGAGCGCGAAACAGCACTTTGATATCTGCCTAAAGGGGGCAGCAGTGTACACCTTCTAGCACAGTTCTGAGTGTCTCCAGTTGTTATTAAGAGCAGAACTCTGAGAAAATCTTGGCTTTACCAAGAACGAGCATCTGATTGACTGATGCGGAGGCAACAACGAGAAAGGAGGCATGGTTTAGACACATTTTGACGGGCATGTCCTAGCTTAATGAAATTGTTGTATGCTGTCACCATCCTCAAACACAGTGGGAAAAGGCAGAGCCAGGGAAGTAGAGAGCCAGGGCTAGCCGGGGCCGTGAACAGTGATGTAATTAGGGGGGAGGAGGGACGGAACTGAAGTGCTGGCGGGCAGAAAGGATGATGCGGAGGCAAAGACGAGGGCCGTGAACAGTGATGTAATTAGGGGGGACGGAACTGAAGTGCTGGCGGGCAGAAAGGACGGCCGTGGGAGGTGGGAGGAGATTGAGGAGCAAATGGGTCTGATGTAATGTGAGGAGGGACGGAACTGAAGTGCTGGCGGGCAGAAAGGACGGCCGTGGGAGGAGATTGGGAGAAAGGACGGCCGGGGGAGGAGGAGCAAATGGGTCTGATGTAAGGCGTGAACAGTGATGTAATTAGGGGGGAGGAGGGACGGAACTGAAGTGCTGGCGGGCAGAAAGGATGATGCGGAGGCAAAGACGAGGGCCGTGAACAGTGATGTAATTAGGGGGGAGGAGGGACGGAACTGAAGTGCTGGCGGGCAGAAAGGACGGCCGTGGGAGGAGATTGGGAGAAAGGACGGCCGTGGGAGGAGGAGCAAATGGGTCTGATGTAATGTGAGGAGGGACGGAACTGAAGTGCTGGCGGGCAGAAAGGACGGCCGTGGGAGGAGATTGGGAGAAAGGACGGCCGTGGGAGGAGATTGGGAGAAAGGACGGCCGTGGGAGGAGGAGCAAATGGGTCTGATGTAATGTGAGGAGGGACGGAACTGAAGTGCTGGCGGGCAGAAAGGACGGCCGTGGGAGGAGATTGGGAGAAAGGACGGCCGTGGGAGGAGGAGCAAATGGGTCTGATGTAATGTGAGGAGGGACGGAACTGAAGGAGATTGGGAGAAAGGACGGCCGTGGGAGGAGATTGGGAAGCAAATGGGTCTGATGCGCGTGCATGTTTGCTCACGTGATACACGTGAACTGCAAGAAAACCGCGGGGCTGAAAGCCCTTTGGTTTGACTTGTGTTTTGCCGACATGAATTCTCGCTCCGCTCGATGCACTTGCGCGCATCGATAGGTCGCGAGACCTAAAAAAATACTGATTGAGGTGCTCAGAAATGCATTGTTATCTCTGTTTTTAAAAGTTTTGTAGTGTTTGTTCTATTTGGAGACTACACAGATTTTACTGATCAAATGGCATATTAAGTACATTTTGTTTCACCTTAACACTATCATTTGTCTGTGTGGAAAGACATGCGTGATAGTCGCATGCGTTCTAATGGTAAAGGTAAGGCGAGGTTCCCAATGCTTTGTCAAGGCTGTTTCCCAACTGCTGTGCAACTTCTTCTACTCTTAGAGCTGAGATTTCCATGAAAATCTTACAGTCTGAATTCAGCACCTGAGCGTAATAGGACGGAATGTATGAAGCTCTGTGGTTATACTGAATAAGCAGCTACCTATGTTATGCCATCTATTAATGTAATAACTGCACTTTCATAATTGCTTGTGGACCCCTCAGGAGGACACTATCCACAGTGAGTCGAGACACCGGGGTATGGGTGTGGGGGAGCGAGCCATCAGCTGGAGCAGTGCAAGAGAGTGTACCTAACACCGACCACCCCAGCCCACTGCCTGAACTCAAATCAGAGGCGCGTAGGGGTCCGGGGTCATTATCGCCCTGCCGATTGAGTGCGCCGTTTTCCCAGACAGCTTGCGATCGCGAGGACCCACACCAGCAATTGCTAGGCCTAGGGGTCGGAATTAGAGGCGAGGGCTCTAACTGGCGGCCTTCTGCGGCCCGTAGTTGCGGGCTGGCCTGCCTCATTGCATATCATAGCGGTGCCGTGGCCGGCCTTGCTTTACCGCCGGGGCGTGTGTGGCGTGAGAAACTGTATTTCCAGCGTAGCCTCCTGGTGGTGCCTGCGTGGCAGGAGTGCTGCTAACTCGCCGGGGTTTGGGTCCCCAATTTCTGCAGAGGAGGCCAACAAGGCTAGTTGAGGTCTGTTCAGTGTGGGTCGGTCTGCTGCATCGGGGTGGGTGGAGGTGAGGCCCCAGCGATTCATTGGGCCCCGCGCTCCTCCTCGCACATCTGATGGAGCGCGCCAGGGCTTGCATTGGTCCGTCCCACCACCCCCCCCAGGACTACATCATTGGAATTGGAGGCAAGGGCCCTGGATTGCTGCCTTCTGCGGCCCACTGGTGGTAAACCGGCCTGCCTCACTCTGTTCGCGTTTTAATAATGGAAGCTGCTCCTCCTTGCTACTAAAGTCTGTGGTATCTGTGACCGTTTCGACCCACAAAAATTCCCCTGTGGTGTCCACGAGAGGAGACCCTCAGGGAGAGTGGGACAGCTGATACACAGTGGGGGAGTTACACCTCTGCAGGAATGTCCATACACAATCTAAAAAAGACCTCCCCAGTAAAGGACGTTTGCCCGCTCGAACACAAAAAAGATGAATGCGGTGTGGGAAGCCGAGGATCAAGGGGGGCACTCAGACAAGGTGGGTGGTGAGGATGGCGGCGAAAAGAAGTCCCCACTCACGCAGGCATTTATGGAGCGCCTGTTCGGCACTCTCCGAAAGGATTTTGCTGAGTTCAAACGGGACATCGCCTCAGACATTAAGGGAATCTGACAGGACGTCTCAGCCCTCAATCAAAGATTGGACTCGGTGGAGCACAACCACGATGCTCGAGAGGAAGAGTTAGAGGGCCACGCCGGGAACTCTTGGAATTATGAGACCAGAACTCAGAGTTGCGCTACCAGATCGAAGATTTAGAGAACCGATCCCGAAGCTCCAACATACGTATTAAGGGAGTGCCGGCCCGGGCCATGCTGAACGATTTGGAAGGATTTGTGATTCGGCTATTCAAGCATGTGGCACCCTTATTACAAGGCAAACACAAGGAGATGATGGATGGAGCACTGAAACTGCCAAGCCATGTCTTCCCTGGACCGGAAACAAGCATCCTGGGACCGGTTTCGGGCTAACTGCCCTCAGTCAGGTTAGCTTGAATCCAGTGGCAAAGTGAGCAAGGGACACACGTCTGGGCATACCCTGCCAACTTAGGGCGAACAAAGCAAACACAAGGAGATGATGGACGGAGCGCTGAAACTTTTCAGACACTCACCCCCAGTCACAGATCTGGGTTGAATCCATCATCGTTCTTTTGCTCCCTTCGCCTCCCCAGGGAGACACAGAGATTGTACAAATTATTCTAGACCCTGTGCCTCATGAGAACAGTCCAGCCCGAAACCGGTCCCAGGATGCTTGTTTTCGGTCCAGGGAAGAACTGGCTTGGCAGTTCGGGTTGGACTGTTCCCATGAGGCACAGGGTCAATACCGATTTGCATACAGCTGTGTCTGAACTGGGGTGGCGAAGTGAGCTAAAGAACGAAGATGGATTCAACCCAGATCTGTGACTAGGGGTGAGTGTCTGAAAAGTTTCAGTGCTCCGTCCATCATCTCCTTGTGTTTACCCTTAATACAAGACCAGGAAATAATCTTGGATCGCACACATCGGGCCAGGAGAACAGCGACTGCTCCAGGCTAACCACAGGACATTCTTACATGCCTGTATTACTACAAGTAAAAGTAACCTAAGAATCATTGAATTTGAAGGCTTCAATATTTGGCTTTATTGAAACTTATCCCCACCACGCTGCAGCGCCGTAGGACCTTGAAGCCACTAACTTATTTTCTCTGAGCCCAGGAGATCCGATACAAGTGGGGACACCCTTTCTGCCTACAGTTTACATGGAAGAAGGAGGTCCGGATGGTCCGCACCTTAGCTGATGCATGTGTAATACCGTAGATGCCCAGATTCGTGGCAAGCCCCCCCCCCTCCCTAGGTCACAGACCCGCAAGCCCTCCGACGAGGGATGGAGATTAGGGCCTCTTCCAGACGGGGGCCGAAAACGTTGCATAAGCCTACAGCCGAGAGGAACGCTCACAAACTTCTCCAACACCTACAGCATGATGGTGCCCTCGGCTCTTCCTCCGGCGATCATTGAAGTTTCAGGATAGCTGGTCGCTACTATTCCTATGCGCTTACCATTGACCTCTTGAACGAGAGCCGTCGGACCTAGCCAAAACCGATTCCCAACACCATAACCACAGGGACGTACCCACCGTGCTTCTCGAAAGAACCTCCTCAATTCCAATTCGCACTCTCGTGACTGTGATGACTCCTAGGTGGGAGAAGTTGATAGATGTATTGTTCATGTTGTGTTATTCTTTGCATCTTACTTTATATTCTTTTCTTGCCCTCCTTCTCCACGTTGTCAACATTAGTTCCTCTCCTGGGTGGTGGCAGGTTTAGGTGGGCGGGAGGAGGGGTGCGATGGCACTAATCATGGTGTCTATACTTGGTCTTAATGTTGGAGGCCTTAACTCCCCCAAGGAAGCGGCTGGCAGTACTTTCATATCTCAAAGACACCAAATGTGACATTTACATGTTGCAAGAATCACACCTGGTCCAACAAGACTGGCGGCGGATGCGCTCCCACTGGTTCGACCGCCAATATTTCTCCTCCGGCCCTGCCAAAAAAGGCGGAGGTTGCCATCCTGATTGCTACACATTTTACAGGGAGGGTGGAGGGCGTCTTCATGGACGTCCCAGGTCGCTTGCTGGCACTTCACATACAGATTCAGGGTACCAGGTACATGGTGGCAACAATCTATGTTCCTAACGACAAACCGGAACTATTCCTGGGACGTCAGATCTCTACCCCGGATAGGGAGATGGTGGTGGGGGGCGAATTTAATGTCGCAATGGACAGACAGTGAGATATATCACAACCCTGAGCAGGCCAGGACAGAGGTCTCACTCCAGGCACCAAAGGGTGGCTGACTGAAGCGGGCCTAATTGACATTTGGGTGGCCACCATCCCACAGAAGAAGACTATACATTCTATTCAGTAGTGCACCAAACATATACACGGATCGACTACTTCCTTACTACACCAGGGATGACGAGGGCCAATATAACCGCAGATATTGAGGAAGCCACCCTTTCTGATCATTCCCCCACTAGCCTACGTTTTTGCCACACATCGCAACCAAAAACCTCCCACCGCTGGTGTTTCAACACAAAACTCACATATGAGAAGGTGCGCACGGCCACCTAAGCAGCATTGACCACCTTTCCAGAGCTCAATAATACTGCCGTAATGGCTGTTGCTACATTTTGGGAAACACAAAAGATGATTCTACAGAGACAAGCAGTACCAGGTAGACCGCCAGATTAAAGAGCTGGAGACAGCGCACATGCGATCGGGAATGACTGCCGCACGTAAACAGTTATGGGCTATAGATATGGGAAGGGCTGAGTACGCTTTCCTACAACTGCGCCAGAAATACTGTGCAGGGGACAGGTGTTAGAACGGCGGATACCCGAAATATGTGGAGCTGATGGTTTTGCTTTTAACACAGATGAAGGGATTTTGAACTCCTTTGGAGCATTCTATAGGACCCTCTACACTGCTGATCCTTGACAGGAAGCAGATGTTGAGTCAAATTTGTCTCGGGTCTATCCACCTGAAGTGGAAGTGCCTGTGTACACTACTCTAGAGAAGGACATTGCGGTGCAAGAGGTCCTCCCTACTATCCATAGGTTGCCCCCGACAGCTATGGTGGCAAATTTGACAAAACCTTTGCTGCCCACTTGGCCCCGATACTCTCACGCCTATTCAGTTCCATTGACCCACTGGGAATGCTACCAGAATCAAAGCGCAATGCCACTATCACTGTAATCCCCCAAGCCTGGCAAGGATCCCCAAGACTGCGCATCCTACCGTCCAATCTCCTTGCTGAACGTAGACGCCAAGATTTTTACTAGTGTGTTGCCGCTTAAACTGGCACCATATGTGCAAGGATTAGTCGACCCAGATCAGGCAGGGTTCATCCCGGAGCATGGGTATAGCGATAACACAAAAAGGCTATGCTATCTCCTGGACAAAACGCAGCGCTCCCAGATGCCAAATCTTGCGTTAACGATAGACGTTGAGAAAGGTTTGACTGAGTGTGCTGGCCATACTTATACCGGTTGCTTGAGCGGGTGGGCCTCAATCCCCGATTTCGAGGTTGAGTGGAAGCTTGATATGCAGCTCCCCAGGCTAACATTTGTGTGAACGGCGTACGATCCCCCACTTTCCCAATAGGGCGAGAAACCAGGCAGGGTTGTGCCCAGTCCCCTCTCCTGTTTGCGCTCTACATGGAGCCCTTGGCCGAACGAATAAAGGACAATGTAAAGGTGACCGGGATTTAGATGTGTGGGAGGGAACATAAGATTATGCCATACGCCGGCGATGTACACCTGACCCTCAGCAACCCTTCTGACTCTCTGACAGGCGTTATAACGGAGCTTTCAGAGTTTGGGTGAGCATCGGGCTTTAAAATCAACCTACAGAAGTCCCTGATCCTAGACCTGACGATGCAGGAGCCTGAGCAAACGCATCTCCATGAGCAGTTCCCGTTTCAGTGGGCAGATGGTGGGGTCCCATATCTAGGCTTACAAATATTTCCCACACTCAAGGCTATGCGAAATATAACTATGGGAACTTAATCACCATGACTCGGTCAGACCTCACTAAATGGAAGTCGCAGAATCTTTCATGGCTGGGGCGGCTGGCGGCCATCAAAATACGTTACTCCCCAAATTGCTTTATGGATGCAAACCCAGCCGCTTCAACCCCCAGCACGAGTAGTAGAAAAGCTACGAGCCCTAATCTGGGACTTCATCTGGGAGGGTAAAAGGGCAAGAATGCCTAGATCAAGAACTTTCCTTTCGGTGGGGGAGGGTGGACTGGGGGTCCCGAATATTTGCAAATATTATCAGGCACCCCAACTGCGATATATGGTAGAATGGTCCCGCACATTCACCAAAAAACACTGGTGCTCTATAGACCAAGCCATAGCAGGGATGCACATCTGGAAAGTGCTGTGGTTACCTAAACCGTATAGAGCAATGGGTGTATACATTTCACCGGTTACAAGATTGACATTGGGAGTTTGGGACAAGGTACAGTGGAGACACATCCTCTCTACTTCGATATCCCCACAGACTCCGTTGATAGGCAACCCGGACTTTCCCCTGGCGTTGAAGGGCTCGGGTTTTAGAGCATGGCAGGATGCCAATTGCAAGTGGGTAGAGGATTTATTTGATTCCGATGGACTCATGGGCTTTGCCAAATTACAGACATGCTACCCACTTCCGAACTCTGCGAGATTGCAATACCTAGCAGTTGTACATTGGGTCACTGACAATGGATCCAATCACACACTGGCAGACCACTACTGCCTTTTGAGAAGTGGCTCATTACGGGGAGCTCAGACAAGAAACTGTTGTCTGAAATATATGCGTTCTTGATGCAGCCTGGACACCCCTTGCCTTAACCTGCCAGGGCTAGATGGGAAGAGTGTAAACGCCCCTTTTCTGATAAAGGGTGAAGTGACATTTTGCACAGAGCACAAACATCCGCCCTCAACACTACTAGTAAAGATATGCTCCTCAAAATAGCTCACTATTGGTATCTTACACCATCAAGAGTAGCTAAGTGGGACCCCAGGGAGGACGGGTTGTGCTGGTGACAGTGCGGACAACAGGGCACACTCATGCATCTCTTATGGCAGCCCCCCAAGATAAAAGCATATTGGACAGGAGTCTTAGATGCTAACAACACAATGTTTAACAGATATATACCCAAATTTCCCAGTTACATATTGCTCGGTTTTCTTAATCTACTCACCTACCCACTGAAATCGCCCAGAGGCAAAGCTAATACTCTTACCTTGGCGGCGGCGAAACAGCTTCTTTTAGCCAGGTGGGGACAGACAAGATACCCTTGCATCAGGACTGGTTGCACAAAGTGTGGGAAAGCTTGGGAATGGAGAAATTAACAGCAGTGGCTGCACTGCAACTACCCTGGTTTGATAAGATGTGGCAACCATGTATAGTGTACTTGGCAGATGAGTTTCACAAGCTGACATGCCCCCAATACCTGCGGATTCCACGCCTAACAGCGACTGAACCCACCGCACACACCTAGGCTGCAACTGCCTTCTAGAGATGCCAGCACACCAGGAAATTGGAGCCCCATTCCCCCCGCCTGTATTGCTCCTCCGCTTCTTTAGTTTATCCTTAATAGTGTAATCATATTTTAGTTCTATTTATTTACTTATCACCTACCGAATATGCATCCAAATGTATAACCGCCGGCCAATGGACGTAGGTGTTTACGTTGCATTGTTAATATCTTACAAAATCTATAAAAATTATTTAAACCGAAAAGCTGAATGAAATTTGTTCGGACTGAGGAATGTAAAGATTAATTTGTACATTTGAAAGATGAAATTTGTAATGCACTATTTCTTACAGGTTTTGATCCTAAGTGCCACGTTATTGTGACCACGGAGGCAAGTAATAAAGGATTGGGCTCAATCCTGTCACAATGGGTACACCCCGCTCTCCAGGACCTCAGAGTAGATCTTATCCATAGCTTCAGCCATAAGGCCCAACTGCAGGACCCTAGGCCGACATGGATCACCTGGAGAGCTTGAGGTGGTACCAACTAAAAGGGTCTTGATCTTAGACACAGCGGAGATAATCTGGCTAAACAACTGGGGTTGAGTTGTTCTGAAACCGCCCCTTCCTCACCGTAAAGTGCCTGAATCCCAGAATCAGCTAGACCGCTGGCAGGAGCCGGGAAGTCTGGGTAGATCTTGATGACATTCTCTTTAGCCCCTTCGATGCTCATGACGGAACGGTTCTGTAATGAGCATCAATCGCGCTGTGCTCATGACGGAACCGTTCCGTCATGACCACACCCACGATTGGAATGTTCAGCATCGGGGAGAATCGGCGCCGCAGACAAGGTGTTAAAGAACTCTGCCACTTTATTGCAAAATGTTTGCGAGTTCCTAATGTCCTGATACGTCAGCGGTGACATAAGGGTATATCATTTATTGAATAGTTCTTTGGGGACATTGATGACTGACCTTTTCCTCTGGGAGAAGTATGCTGATTTTGCTTCTTCAATTGCGTTTTTGTATTTGAGAGTGAGCTCCCTCCCTCAGTTTATTTTTTTTTTCAGCCCAGGAGCCAATTTCCAGCTCCGCTCCTGCCTCTTGCACTGCCTTTGAGCTCCTCGGGCTCCTCTCAGAACCACGGGCAGATGGTTTCTTCCTCCCTGGTGAGCCGACCCAATTATTAAAATTCTCTACAGGTGAGCCCAGACCCAAAAGGTCCATCTTGAATTTTTCCGGCGCATAATTGAACTCCCCCACTTCAGTTTTTCCCCAGTTTCTAATGCTTTTAGCGGTGCTCCACCTGCAATCCACCTCACGTGCCTTATAGGCCTTAAATGAAACTATACTGTTGTCAGTCCACTCAAACTGCGAGCACTCGCTTATGATCAAGGTCTCTTGATCAGTAAAAATCCCACTTAGGATATGTCCGGCTTTATGAGTGAGGAACTTGACCTGTTGAGCCAGGCAAAAACTGAGCATGAAATCCAGAAAAGGCCTGGTGTCCTGGTCATGCTCTTCATCTAAGTGGGGATTAAAATCCCTCAGAATAGTAAGGTTGTTACAAGAAATGAAGGGCTCAAGCACTTGGTGCCAATTAGAGATCAATTGCATTTGAGGCCAGGCGGATGATAGATCAACAAACCCACCACCCTCACCGAATTCCTATTTTTAATTTTGAAGTGCCCCACCTCACAACCTTCAATGGAGGTGTTAATGAGCTCCTGGTGTGCAACTCAGCTGTTCTCCAAAAGAAATGGCTAGACCATCCCTCTTCGAGTAGTTCTGTCCAGTCTCACCACCCCATAATCTGGTGGTGTGGCAATAGCAAAATCAGGGCCGAGTCCTCCTTGGTCCAGGTCTCCGTGACAAACTGACAGTCCAACTGGGCTGTCTCGGTTATCTCACTGATTTTAAGGCTGTGTTTAACCACTGAGCGGACATTCTCCATTGCACAGCAAAGAGCCTCCTTGGTCCTTGAGCCACCATCAACGTACACTTCACAAGAGTTCCTGGAGGGAACCAATGCTGAAATCAGCACTTCCCGATCCTTAGGGCTCTCGGTGGTCTAGTTACAGGAAGCACACTACCACTGTCCAACCCACCTAGGATCTAAAGCTTCCTCTCCCCCACATCTCACCTTAATCCCTTCGCTGCCAGGCCTCCCCTGCGCCACACTCTTTTTTGGCTATTTGGGGTAGTTCACGCTCAAGCCCCCATACCCTTTTGTCCACATAAGGAATCCATGCCAAATTTGCAAACTTTTCTTCCAACATCCTGAGGATTCTAAAGGTACCAAGGGTTTGTTGATTCCCCTGGAGGGAACCAAGGGCTAGATGTAGGTAGAAAAGATTTACCGAATTTAAATTACCGAATTTTACCGATTCAGTAATTTAAATTCGGTAAATCTATGGGTCCGATATGTAGGTATTCCAGATGTGCTGGAATACCGAATCGGATGAATTCGGTATTTACCGATTCGGTAAATACCGAATCGGTAATGCCCATTCATTCCTATGGGCTTTGAAGCCCATAGGAATGAATGGGCATTACCGATTCGGTATTTACCGAATCGGTAAATACCGAATTCACAAGGGTGCAGGGGGTGTCACTTTGACACCCCCTGGCACCCCCAAAACAGGCTTGGGTGCCATGTGGCAGGCATACCTGCCCTAAGGGCAGGTCTGCCTGTCACATGACATAGGTGTGCATGCACACATGTGCATGCACACCGGAATCGGTATTTTACCATGGATTTGTATTCCATGGTAAAATACCGATTCTGTAAGCCATGTGCAGAAGGTACATTGCCTACCTACATAGCATTTTCGGTAATTTTACCGAATCTGTATATATTACCGAATCTGTAAATTTACCGATTCGATAATGATACCGATTCGGTAAAATTACCGAAAATGTGCCCCTACATCTCAATAGCCCTTTACCGATCGGAAACGGCCTAAAATCGGTATTTTCGGCCGATTCCGATCGGTAAAGGGCTACCTACATCTGGCCCCAAGAGATTAAGCAAAATACAGATACATGTTGATGTTTTTTTAAATGGGAACAAATTGCTGCAGAAGACAGCGTCTATTGTTTCCCTGCAAATGGTATCAATGAATGATTTGTGGTGCTAAAATCACCATCTTCCCAGCTTTCAGGAACAGGCAGACTTTTTTCAGAAAACCACAATTTTATACACAGTTTTGGCATTTTACTGGGACACAGCCTATTTTTACAATTTGTGTGTCCTTTCAACCTCCTTCCAGTTAGTGGTAGAAATGGGTGTGAAACCAATAATGGATCCTGGACAAGTATACATTTTTGAAAAGAAGACAGAATTCTGAATTCAGCAAGGTGTCATTTATGTAGGTCCTTCAAGGTTTTCCTATAGAAAGTAATAGTTTAAATAAAAAAAGATTGACATTGAGTTAAAAAAAACTGCCATTTGTGCCTACATTTTCATCTGTAACTTCTTCTGACTTTGCTAGATTTTTTACAGCAATATACTGTTACATCCGAGGAACCATTCTGGTTGCAGGGCTATATCGGGCTTGTAGGTTCAACTAGAACCCAAGGTACCCAGAGCCAATAACTGAGCTTCACCTTGCAATGTTTTTTCTTTGTGTACTGGGTATACAGCAATTTATTTGAAAAAATATAAAGAGTGAAAAATAAGTATCAAGGAAATCTATGTATTTCCAAAATGGGAGCCAGATATGGAGTTAAGAATAAGTGGTAATTTGCCCATCTCTGAATTTGTGGGAAGCCAAACTAGCATGTGAAATAGGGGGACATTTTCAAAATGTCTTCTTTTTTACACTGTCTTACATTTGGAAGGCAGAAATGCATAAAAAGACAACTAGTAGTAACATTTGTTCTGCTATTCTGTGTTCCCCTAAGGCTCCCGATAAAACTGGCAGCTCACTTGTGTGGGTAGGCCTAGTGCCCGCGACAGGAAATGGGTCAAAATGCGAAATGGACACAACATTTTTCCACTGAAATTGACCCTTTTTTTGCAAAGTGCAAACCTGTACATTTTTTAAAACTAGACGCCCAGGAAAATCCAGGATGGGGTGACTTATGCGGCTCTCACCAGGCTGTTACCCAGAATCCCTTGCACCCTCAAAATTTGTAAAAAAGAAGATTTCTGTGATGACAAGTTCTGGAATCTGCAGGGAACCACAAACTTCCACCCACCCAGTATTCCCCCAAGTCTCTTGATAAAAATAGTGCCTCATCTTGTCATGGACCATGGTCAGCGGGCTCGATAATTCTCGCCTCGTGCCTACTCCAGTCAGGGACCACACTTGGCAACTCTGGGCATTAGCTTGCCTCATCTTCACAACGGCCCCCCCAGACTGCCGGGGATGCTTGGTCACACCTTAGGGATACCCATTAGGGACCATCTCTCAGGGTGAGCCAGGACGGGTTCCCCAGCGGTCGAAGCGCGGAGATACTCCTCCGGGAGTCGATTCCTAGCGCTATATAAAACCCACAATATATAATATATATATATATATATCAGGCATGGAACGCTGCTCTCAAGCGCCTCGCCCAGCCAGTAGGCCACGCCCCCTTCGGAGGCCACGCCCACCGCCCAACTGTCCCTCTTGCTATAAATTATGTGTCTCCCTCGGAAGCGCAGCGGACGAGCGCAGCGGGCGCGACGTTGGCGCGACGAAGGCGCGCCTAAGGAAAGCCAGTCTGCGCCCGTCCGCGCCCGACCGGGGCTGGGGGCTGCTCACTCTGCCTCTGCTCACTCTGCCTCTCTTATTCAATATTCATCTGCGCAACTGACCGCTCTTCAAGGCCCGTGGCCACTAGATGACACTGCATCTACCCGAATTACCAGGCTTGGACTTTCTACATCGTATGCCCTCTCCCACTCGTGTCCCCCACCCTTGTCTCCGACTAGTGGCCCCCCTATCACCTTGTCTACGGGTCCCTCTTGTACGCCTGTCTCTGCGATGTACCTTAATACTAGATCGGCAGTCAAGCATCAGTACGATCTCTTTACGCTATTGGATTCACACAAACCTGACCTCCTATTCCTTACCGAGACCTGGTTTTCTGATAGCTCCCTTCCCTCCCTTCTGGCAGTGCTTCCCTCATCTTACTATGCTCTCCGAGCCGATCGCCCTCCCGGCAAGCCAGGAGGTGGAGTTGCTTTGATTGCCCGTAAAGAAATTATTTTTCAACCTTTAGTTTGGTCCCCTCTTGGTGCGTCAGAATGTTTAGTGGCCCGCTCACTTTCCCTTACCCCCCCACTCACTTGTGTTCTTATTTACCGACCCCCATCCTCCCCGCATTTATTCCTTCCATGTTTCCAAGACTTGGTGGCTACCCTGGCAGTCAACCACTCGTCCATTGTTTTTCTTGGGGACTTCAATTTCTGGCCCTCCGACCCCGCTGAGTGCACAGCTTCCAGGGAATTCTCAGAGTCGCTCCGCTCTCTTAATTTCACTTCCGTTGTTCACGTCCCTACTCACAGTCTGGGTCATACCCTCGACCAAATCTGGTACCGAGATTGCCCGGTCACCTCACTATCCATAGCCCCTTGCACCTGGTCCGATCATTTTCTTATCTCCTTTTCTCTGTCCCTCTGTTCAGTTTCCAAACCCCCCCCAGTCAAAAACACTTGGGCGCGTTCTTGGAACCGCGTGGACGTAGGGTCCTTGTCTGCCGCACTCTCCGCGTCCAGCCCGGATCTTTCAGGGCTGTCATCTCTAGAACAAGCGGAATCCATCAATGCTTGGTTGCGGGCCGGCTGTGCCTCTAAAGATGCAAACCGCTGGTTTAATGATGAATTGAAGATGCAAAAACTAAATCTTCGCCGAGCGGAGCGTCTCTGGCGGCGGGACTACTGTCCCATTTCAAGAAATCATTATATCACCCTTTCGACCCTATATAAGAAATCCATTCTGGAAACTAAGAAGGCCTACTTCTCCTCCAAAATTCAGTTAGCCGAAAATCGGCCCAGAGAAATTTTTGCCATCGTTCAAGATCTAGCATATTCTGACAGGGCCACACTCAAACCCTCTCCTTCACAGCTTCTCTGCGACTCCCTCAACTCATTTTTTCCTGAAAAAATCACCATGATCAGAGCCAACATTCCCCTACCGTCCCCCTCTTTTATCAATCCTCACTGTCCCCCAGCCACATCGCGCCTGGATTCTATCCCGACTCTCACAACTGACTCTTTCCTTTCCCTCCTTCCATTGGTCAAGTCTGGCTCCCCCTTGGATCCCTGCCCTGCTCATATCCTGAAACAGATTTACTCTTTCTGCCCCTCACCACCTCTCACGTTTCTTAACAGTTCACTTTCCCAGGGTATTGTCACTCCTTCACTTAAATCGGCGGTAATTTTACCCATTCTAAAAAAACCTGATGCTGATCCCTCGGTTTCAGCCAACTACCGCCCTATTTCACTCCTCCCTTTTCTGGCCAAGATACTGGAACGCCATGTAGTAAGAACTATGAGCTTCTTTGTGGAAAGGAACAGTGTCTTGGCCTCCAGGCAGGCTGGTTTCCGCCCTGCTCACTCTACGGAGTCCGTGGTTCTATCGGTCTTGGACAACCTCAGGGAGGGTATGGACACGAATCAGCCCCAGGCCCTGGTCCTCCTCGATCTCTCCGCCGCGTTCGACACGGTGGATCATGCCATCTTACTTTCCCGTGTCGAAACGGCGGGTATCGGGGGTGTGGCTTTGGTCTGGTTGTCCTCCTTCCTGAGCGGCCGCTCTCAAGCAGTTCGCTTGGGGGATTACTCTGCCGACTTCCGGCCTGTACAGTGCGGGGTTCCCCAAGGATCCTCCCTCTCCCCATTGCTATTTAATTTGTACATCGCCCCTCTTATTTTTGCTTTACAGCAGCTGGAGGTCTCTGTGTATAACTATGCGGATGACCTCCAGCTTATTTTTTCTTTATCCTCCTCCCCTGCTTCAATTTCTAACTTCCATTCTGTTATGACCTTCATTCAGGACTGGATGAACCACAACCACCTGAAACTCAATCCCGATAAAACGGAATTGGTGTTGACAGGTGGTTGCTCCAGTCCATGGTCTTCTCTCTTTTGGCCCCCTTCCTTAGGTCCCCCACCCACCCCCTCCTCATCTGTTAAAACTCTTGGTTTCAAACTCAATGATCAACTTTCCCTTCATTCCCAAGTCAGTGCCGCCGTATCCTCAGCTTTTCTCTCCCTCCGGACAATTCGCAAACTCATACTCTTGGCGATGGTGACGTTCCGCTTGGACTACGGTAATGTCCTTTATTGTGGCATGCCGGCGTACCTCGTGAGGCGTCTCCAGTTGGTTCAGAACCAGGCGGCCCGCCTCGTTTTTAATTTACCCAAATTTCATCACGTCACGCCCCTTCTTAAATCCTTACACTGGCTCCCTGTACAGCAACGTGCCCTGTTTAAACTGGGCTGTATCATTTTTAATGTTCGGTCCGGTTCTGCCCCTGCATTCATCGGCTCTGCAATTCACGCCTACACCCCGTCTAGAGAACTGCGCTCGTCTACCCAACAACTCCTCGTAGTCCCCCGTTTTAAACGAAAAAAATGGGGTGGATCCAAGTTCTCTACCTTGGCTCCTGCCTTCTGGAACTCTCTTCCGATCCACTTGCGATCCTGCCCCCAGTACTCCCTTTTTCGCAAAGCCCTTAAAACCTTTCTTTTTACTCAGGCCTTCCCCTCTTAACTTTTCCCTGACCCCCCAGTCAGTCTTTCTTTACTTGTGTTTGTAGTATTGCATAGCGCCATGAAACCGCTGGGTGTACGTGCGCTCTAGAAATATTTTTAAACTCAAACTCAAACTCAATCTATGAGTAGGCCTAGTGCCCACTACAGGAAAAGGCCCAAAACGCAACATGGACACATCACATTTTCCCACAGAAAACTGACCTTTTTTTTGCCTAGGTGTGGATTTTGGGCCCTAACTCAGCTGGCACCTAGGGAAACGTAGCAGACCTGTACATTTTTCAAAACTAGCCACCCAGAGGAATCCAGGATGGGGTGACTTGTGTGGCTCTCACCAGGTTACCCAGAATCCCTCGCAAACCTCAAACTTTGTCCAAAAAAACACATTTCCCTGAAATTTCTGTGATTGAAATTTCTGGAATCTGCGGGGAGTAACAAACTTCCACCCAACCAGCATCCCCCCAAGTCTCCTGATAACAAGCATTGGCATAGCCAATAGGTCTCGCCTTTGGGAACTTATAAGTGTATAATCAAGAAGCGTCAGAAGCATTTTTGTTACCTTAGATACTGACCAAAAAGCATTATGTACAACTGAACGACTATATTAAAAAAGTATAAATAATGCTGGCAACTTGTATCTGCCTGGCCCAAAGGTTGCTTGCTGTGATTTTTTTGTTATGGGGGGCATAAATAACAGGAAGGGTGAAGGTCAGTCAGTCAGTTAGTTAGTTAGTGAGAGTAAGTGAGCGAGTCAGTCAGTGAGAAAGAGTCAGTCAGTGGGAGAGAGAGTGGGAGAGTCAGTCAGTGAGAGTAAGTGAGCGAGTCAGTCAGTGAGAGTGAGTCAGTCAGTCAGAGTCTGTCAGTGAGAGTGAGTGAATCCATCAGTCAGTGAGACAGAGTGGGAGAGTCAGTCAGTGAGACAAAGTGGTAGAGTCAGTCAGTGAGAGAGAGTGAGTCCGTCCAAGAGAGTCTGTCAGTGAGAATGAGTGAGTCCGCCAGTCAGTGAGACCGAGTGGGAGAGTCAGTCATTGAGACAGAGTGGGAGAGTGAGTCAGTCAGTGAGAGAGAGTGGAAGAGTCAGTCAGTGAGAGAGAGTGAGTCAGTCAGTGAGAGATTGGAAGAGTGAGTCAGTCAGTGAGAGAGAGTGAGTCAGTTAGTGAGAGTGAGTCAGTGAGTCTGTCCGTGAGAGTGAGTCAGTCAGTGAGAGAGAGTCAGTCAGTGAGAGTCTGTCAGAGAGAGTGAGTCAGAGAGTCTGTCAGAGAGAGTGAGTCAGAGAGAGTCTGTCAGTCAGAGAGAGTCTGTCAGTCAGAGAGAGTCTGTCAGTCAGTGAGAGTCTGTCAGTCAGTGAGAGAGAGTCAGTGAGAAGGAGTCTGTCAGTGAGAGTGAGTCTGTCAGTGAGAGTGAGTCTGTCAGTGAGAGAAAGTGGGAGAGTGAGTCAGAGAGAGTCTGTCAGTGAGAGTCTATCAGTGGGAGTCAGTCACTCAGAGTCAGTCAGTCAGTGAGAGAGCCTGTCAGAGAGAGTGAGTCAGTCAGTGATGGAGTCTGTCAGTGAGAGTCTATTAGTGAGAGGGAGTGAGAGTCTCTCAGTGAGAGTCTCTCAGTGAGAGTGAGTGAAGCAGCCAGTCAGTGAGAATGGGAGAGTGAGTCAGTGAGAGTGAGTGGGAGAGTCAGTCAGTGAGAGTGAGAGTCTGTCAGTGAGAATCTGTCAGTGAGAGAGAGTCAGTAGTCAGAGAGAGTCAGTGGTAAGAGAGTCAGTAGCGAGAGAGAGTCAGTTGGAGAGAGTCAGTGAGAGAGTCAGCAAGAGTCTGACAGTGAGAGAGAGTGAGTCAGTGAGAGAGAGTGAGTCAGTGAGAGAGTGAGTCAGTGAGAGTGGGTCAGTGAGAGTGGGTCAGTGAGAGTGAGTCAGTCAGTGAGAATGAGTCTGTCAGTGTGAGTCTGTCAGTGAGAGTGAGTCTGTCAGTGAGAGTGAGTCTGTCAGTGAGAGTGAGTCTGTCAGTGAGAGTGAGCTTGTCAGTGAGAGTGAGTCAGTCAGTGAGAGTGAGTCAGTCAGTGAGAGTGAGTCAGTCAGTGAGAGTGAGTCAGTCAGTGAGAGTGAGTCAGTCAGGGAGAGTGAGTCAGTCTGTCAGTGATAGTGAGTCAGTCTGTCAGTGAAAGTCTGTCAGTGAGAGTCAATCAGTCTGTCAGTGAGAGTCAATCAGTCTGTTAGAGAGAGTCAATCAGTCTGTCAGTGAGAGGTAATCAGTCTGTAAGTGAGAGTTAGTCAATTAGTGAGAGTGAGTCCGTCAGTCAGTGAGACAGAGTGGGAGAGTCAGTCAGTGAGAGAGTGTGAGTCAGTCAGTCAGTGAGTCTATCAGTGAGAGTGAGTCAGTGAGTCTGTCCATGAGAGTGAGTCAGTCAGTGAGAGAGAGTGGGAGAGTCAGTCAGTGGGAGTCTGTCAGAGAGAGAGTGAGTCCGAGATAGTGAGTCAGAGAGAGTGAGTCAGAGAGAGTCTGGCAGTCAGTGAGAGTCTGGCAGTGAGAGTGAGTGAGTCAGTCAGTGAGAGATTGGAAGAGTTAGTCAGTCAGTGAGAGTCAGTCAGTCAATGAGAGTCTATCAGTGAGAGTGAGTCAGTGAGTCTGTCCGTGAGAGTGAGTCAGTCAGTGAGAGAGAGTGGGAGAGTCAGTCAGTGATAGTCAGTCAGTGAGAGTCTGTCAGAGAGAGTGAGTCCAAAATAGTGAGTCCGAAATAGTGAGTCCGAGATAGTGAGTCCGAGATAGTGAGTCCGAGATAGTGAGTCCGAGATAGTGAGTCCGAGATAGTGAGTCAGCGAGAGTCTGTCAGTCAGTGAGAGTCTGTCTGTGAGAGTGAGTCAGTGAGAGTGAGTCTGTCAGTGAGAGAGAGTGGGAGAGTGAGTCAGAGAGAGTCTGTCAGTGAGAGTCAGTCAGTGAGAGTCAGTCAGTCAGTGAGAGAGCCTGCCAGAGAGAGTGAGTCAGTCAGTGATAGAGTCTCTCAGTGAGAGCGAGTGAATCAGCCAATCAGTGAGAGTGAGTGGGAGAGTCAGTCAGTGAGAGAGTGAGAGTCTGTCAGTGAGAATCTGTCAGTGAGAGAGAGTCAGTAGTGAGAGAGAGTCAGCAAGAGTCTGTCGATGAGAGAGAGTGAGTCAGTGAGAGAGAATTAGTCAGTGAGTCAGTGAGAGAGTGAGTCAGTGAGAGAGTGAGTCAGTGAGAGAGTGAGTCAGTGAGAGAGTGAGTCAGTGAGAGAGTGAGTCAGTGAGAGAGTGAGTCAGTGAGAGAGAGTCAGTGAGAGTGAGTCAGTGAGAGTGAGTCAGTGAGAGTGAGTCAGTGAGAGTGAGTCAGTGAGAGTGAGTCAGTGAGAGTGAGTCAGTCAGTGAGAGTGAGTCGGTCAGTGAGAGTCTGTCACTGTCAGTGAGAGTGAGTCTGTCAGTGAGAGTGAGAGTGAGTCTGTCAGTGAGAGTGAGCTTGTCAGTGAGAGTGAGCTTGTCAGTGAGAGTGAGCTCGTCAGTGAGAGTGAGCTCGTCAGTGAGAGTGAGTCAGTCAGTGAGAGTGAGTCAGTCAGTGAGAGTGAGTCAGTCAGTGAGAGTGAGTCAGTCTGTCAGTGATAGTGAGTCAGTCTGTCAGTGAGAGTCAATCAGTCTGCCAGTGAGAGTCAGTCAGTGAGTCAGTCAGTCAGTGAGAGAGAGTCAGTCAGTGAGAGAGAGTCAGTAGTGAGAGAGAGTCAGTGGTAAGAGAGTCAGTAGTGAGAGAGAGTCAGTGGGAGAGAGTCAGCAAGAGTGTCAGTGAGAGAGAGTGAGTCATTGAGAGAGAGTGAGTCAGTGAGAGAGAGTGTCAGTGAGAGAGTGAGTCAGTGAGAGTGAGTCTGTCAGTGAGAGTGAGTCTGTCAGTGAGAGTGAGTCTGTCAGTGAGAGTGAGCTTGTCAGTGAGAGTGAGCTTGTCAGTGAGAGTGAGTCAGTCAGTGAGAGTGAGTCAGTCAGGGAGAGTGAGTCAGTCAGGGAGAGTGAGTCAGTCTGTCAGTGAAAGTCTGTCAGTGAGAGTCAATCAGTCTGTCAGTGAGAGTCAATCAGTCTGTCAGAGAGAGTCAATCAGTCTGTCAGTGAGAGGTAATCAGTCTGTAAGTGAGAGTTAGTCAGTTAGTGAGAGTGAGTTAGTCAGTCAGTGAGAGTGAGTCTGTCAGTGAGAGACTGAGAGTGAGTGAGTCCGTCAGTCAGTGAGACAGAGTGGGAGAGTCAGTCAGTGAGAGAGTGTGAGTCAGTCAGTCAGTGAGTCTATCAGTGAGAGTGAGTCAGTGAGTCTGTCCATGAGAGTGAGTCAGTCAGTGAGAGAGAGTGGGAGAGTCCGAGATAGTGAGTCCGAGATAGTGAGTCCGAGATAGTGAGTCAGAGAGAGTGAGTCAGAGAGAGTCTGGCAGTCAGTGAGAGTCTGGCAGTGAGAGTGAGTGAGTCAGTCAGTGAGAGATTGGAAGAGTTAGTCAGTCAGTGAGAGTCAGTCAGTCAATGAGAGTCTATCAGTGAGAGTGAGTCAGTGAGTCTGTCCGTGAGAGTGAGTCAGTCAGTGAGAAAGAGTGGGAGAGTCAGTCAGTGAGAGTCAGTCAGTGAGAGTCTGTCAGAGAGAGTGAGTCCGAAATAGTGAGTCCGAAATAGTGAGTCCGAAATAGTGAGTCCGAGATAGTGAGTCCGAGATAGTGAGTCCGAGATAGTGAGTCCGAGATAGTGAGTCCGAGATAGTGAGTCCGAGATAGTGAGTCAGTGAGAGTGAGTCTGTCAGTGAGAGAGAGTGGGAGAGTGAGTCAGAGAGAGTCTGTCAGTGAGAGTCAGTCAGTGAGAGTCAGTCAGTCAGTGAGAGAGCCTGCCAGAGAGAGTGAGTCAGTCAGTGATGGAGTCTCTCAGTGAGAGCGAGTGAATCAGCCAATCAGTGAGAGTGAGTGGGAGAGTCAGTCAGTGAGAGAGTGAGAGTCTGTCAGTGAGAATCTGTCAGTGAGAGAGAGTCAGTAGTGAGAGAGAGTCAGTGGGAGAGAGTCAGTGAGAGAGAGTCAGCAAGAGTCTGTCTATGAGAGAGAGTGAGTCAGTGAGAGAGAATTAGTCAGTGAGTCAGTGAGAGAGTGAGTCAGTGAGAGAGTGAGTCAGTGAGAGAGTGAGTCAGTGAGAGAGTGAGTCAGTGAGAGTGAGTCAGTGAGAGTGAGTCAGTGAGAGTGAGTCAGTGAGAGTGAGTGAGTCAGTGAGAGTGAGTCAGTCAGTGAGAGTCTGTCACTGTCAGTGAGAGTGAGTCTGTCAGTGAGAGTGAGAGTGAGCTCGTCAGTGAGAGTGAGCTCGTCAGTGAGAGTGAGCTCGTCAGTGAGAGTGAGTCAGTCAGTGAGAGTGAGCTCGTCAGTGAGAGTGAGTGGGAGAGTCAGTCAGTGAGAGAGTGAGAGTCTGTCAGTGAGAATCTGTCAATGAGAGAGAGTCAGTAGTGAGAGAGAGTCAGTGGTAAGAGAGTCAGTAGTGAGAGAGAGTCAGTGAGAGAGAGTCAGCAAGAGTCTGTCAGTGAGAGAGAGTGAGTCAGTGACAGAGAGTTAGTCAGTGAGAGAGAGTGAGTCAGTGAGAGAGAGTGAGTCTGTGAGAGTGTGTCAGTGTCAGTGAGAGTGGGTCAGTGAGAGTGAGTCAGTCAGTGAGAGTCTGTCACTGTCAGTGAGAGTGAGTCTGTCAGTGAGAGTGAGCTCGTCAGTGAGAGTGAGCTTGTCAGTGAGAGTGAGTCAGTCAGTGAGAGTGAGTCAGTCAGTGAGAGTGAGTCAGTCAGTGAGAGTGAGTCAGTCTGTCAGTGATAGTCAATCAGTCAGTGAGAGTCAATCAGTCAGTGAGAGTCAATCAGTCAGTGAGAGTCAATCAGTCAGTGAGAGTCTGTCAGTGAGAGTGAGTCTGTCAGTGAGAGTCTGTCAGTGAGAGTGAGTCTGTCAGTTAGTGAGAGAGAGTGGAAGAGTGTCAGTGAGAGTCTGTCAGTGAGAGTGAGTCTGTCAGTCAGTGAGAGTGAGTGAATCCATCAGTCAGTGAGAGTGAGTCAGTCAGTGAGAGTGAGTGAGTGGAAGAGTCAGTCAGTCAGTGTGAGAGAGTCGGTCAGTGAGAGTGAGTCTATCGGTCAGTGAGAGTGAGTCTATCGGTCAGTGAGAGTGAGTCTGTCAGTCAGTGAGAGTGAGTCTGTCAGTCAGTGAGTGAGTGAATCAGTCAGTGAGAGTCTGTCAGTGAGAGTGAATCTGTCAGTGAGAGAGAGTGGGAGAGTGAGTCAGTCAGTGAGAGAGAGTGGGAGAGTGTCAGTGAGAGTCTGTCAGTGAGAGTGAGTCAGTGAGAGAAAGAGTCTGTCAGTCAGTGAGAGACAGTCTGCTAGTGACAGTGAGTGAGTGGGAGAGTCAGTCAGTAACAGAGAGTGGGAGAGTCTGTCAGTGAGAGTGAGTCTGTCAGTTAGTGAGAGAGAGTGGGAGAGTGTCAGTGAGAGTCTGTCAGTGAGAGTGAGTCTGTCAGTCAGTGAGAGTGAGTGAGTCAGTGAGAGAAAGAGTCTGTCTGTTAGTGACAGTGAGTGAGTGGGAGAGTCAGTCAGTGAGAGTGAGTGTAATGGCCGGATTTTCCGTTTAGATGGGATCAGCCCCTAGGGGCCCCTCTAACCCAGCCAGAACGTACTCACTTCCCTCCTTAGAACGTATTCTCAATGGATATAGATATATATATGTACAAGTCGTACCTAAGGATGGGGAATAGCAATAAACATGCATAGGTTTTCTACCATGTCTTATTCACATCAGTTAGTCTCGCGGCCACTCCGACCCAGACTGATCTACCCCAGGGCAGATATGACACACAATCCGGCGTGTCTACACATGGGCCTGCAGAACCCAATGCTCTCTTTTCCAAACGGTTTACAATCCGGCAAACCTACACGTTGGTAATCCCCCCCAACGCTCTCACTTACACAAGCCACAATCCTGTGGGTATACACGTTGGTAATCCACCCCAACGCTCTCACTAACGCCGTATATCAACGACGACCACATTCCTATGAACACCTATCGGAACGATTTCTCCTTTGTCTACTTGGGATGAAACTATAATAATAGAATTTGGTACGGTTTCCGAATAGTATAATGTACCTCTTATTCTTGGCATCAAAGGTCCACTCGCTCCCTATTTATTTGATCACCACTTACCTGATTGGGGTTACTCATCCATTCATATAAACAACAACCAACTAGAAGCCACGTTTACCAAGATTGAACAAGAATACATGGCACATATCAGTTCACTAAGAACTAGGATATTTATTGTCAATAAACATATAACACAGTACTATGCAACACAGATTATGCAAAGAAAAGGCAAAGATTAGAATGCGCGCTTATTATGGAAAGGGCGGATGTCACCTTATTAATGTGAAGTCGGGACTCGGCAGTCATCTAGGTTCCCTTCTCGTCTCTGTGTCCTGGCTCGTCTCGCAGTCACACCCCAGCCGTCACAAGTACACGTCTGCACCGCTAGGCTCAGTCTCGTCTGCTTCCCTCCAGGCCACTGGAACCTTGCTGGTTATTAGCTACCGTATCTCTCTCTCTCTCTCTGTTTCAGTGCGCTCCGCGCTAATTCTCCTTCAGTCTTTCTCAGAGAGTCTCGGTCTTAAATCCTTCTCGGACTTCAAAGATGGCGACTGTCCGCCATGAAATAATTAATGGCAGAGATGCTAACGGCTAGATGCCGCCTACGAACTGACTCTCGACTGACTAACACCTTCGCTAATATCAAAGCCTGTTCCTTCATGGAAAGCTACGGCCAGTAACCTGCCGCCCACCAAATTCTTGTACCTCCCCGTACCAAGGACACGTTCCCAGCCGGCCGGCCTGAAGTTGTGCCTTCGGAGTGGAGAAAAATACATTCCTTCGATAAGCGCCAGCCTGAGCCGGTTCTCTCCAAGCGAACAACAGCTTAAAACTAAAACATTACACTTGACCTAGAAGGCCTCTCGAGCTACCAGGCAGAGGGCAAGATGGAGTCTGTCTCGTTTAAGGCCTACAGGGCCCACAATACGCATAACTCCATGGAAAATATCCTAACACGTTAGCAAAAGGGCAAATCATGATTAATACTTATATATCTATCCCCTAGCTTGAATTCATAAGCCCTACTCTAAAGAAAAGGGACACGAAAATACTCTGCTATATAAAAGACAGGGATCCTATCTATAGTCCTAATCCCTATGCTATAAGGGTGATAGACTGGAGTCACTCTCCATCATTCTCCCTCTTAAAGGGGCCAAAAAAGGTCAGCCATTACATTACACCCCTTGACTCCAGTCTATTAACTACAATCTATATAGAACTCACATCAGTAGAGGAATAATAGGAAACAAAATTAACTGACCTATGTCTTTTGCTAAGTCTACAAAACTGGAGCAGGGAAGGAATGCACTGAATAAAGCAACAGACAGCTATTAAGATACAAATGGCAACAATAATTCCCCCTAAAATCTGTCGTAAAGAATGCAAGTCAGGTAACCAATTAAAGAGCCAGTCAAATAAGCCCTGATCAATATGTCGTCTAATTTCTGCAGTCAAGTCGTGGAGTTTGTCAATATGGGCTTGGATTGATTTAGAATGATCGGACAAATTAAAACAACATAGGCCCTCAAAATCAGAACATTCATGTCCATGTTTTAACAAAAGGTAATCAATTGCTGCGCGATTCTGTAAAATAGCTCTACGTTCACCCTGGGCATCTAATAACAGATCAGATAATACAGTAGAGGTTTGATTGATTGATTTAACCATCCAGTAGGCCATCTTGCCAATAGTTTTGGCATTATACACGGCCAATGCAGGGACACCAATAATGGAAAAAGCTAAACCAAGATATTCCGATTTAGAGTAGAGATGAACAGAGGAATCACAGTCTTCATGTAATGACATCGAATCTCGTACCATACGGGAATGTGAACTAGGATGTGAAGAAAACATCAATAAACTCAATCTAGTGATAGCACATGGACCACCGGAAATATTTGCGGGAATATAGGGCCAAGACGAGTTCCCGCAGGAAAAGAGCCAGCCAGAAGGTAATAACATGGAACGATAATAACTAGGGGCAACCAATAAACGTTTACATGTCATATTGTTTTTGACGGAAACACATGAATTTGGAAGTCTCTTTAAACACAGCAATCGTTGATGAGCTGAAAAAGAAGTAGCAGCCTGAATCTTTATCTTAAGACATTCGGTGATAGCTTTGGGCTCACATGTCATAATAAAACATAAATCACCTGGGGTGATATTAAAAGTTGTGATTTGGGAATGAATAGGGGTATCGAGGTCAGGAAGGACAGTACATAAGGGGCAAAATTCATGGGCCGCGAAATCGCCCAGAATAATATTTGGTCGAGCATTTGAAATATTAAAGATATGCCGTAAAGTCTCAGTGGATGCTGGGACGGCAACCAAACAGGTCGCCAAAATGTCAGTCACAGACCTCATGGGGGTAAGACAGAAATGTGGAGAGTTCGTCACTCTCTTAGCCAGAGTGATCCAAAAATTGGCAGAGGAGTCCCATGCAGCAAAGGAACGCGGAACTCGGGTTTTCCAATCAACCGAAGTCGGTGGATGCTCTCCTCTCCCGGCGTAGCAGGCCAAAAGGAGTCCAAAGGCGACACATCCTGCAACAGCAGTCCAGAGAATGATCTGGAAAAATACAAACACAGGCCTTAATCATTCTCGTAGGTAACATTTATCAGCTGGGACAGCTTCCCAGCTATCTTTCCCTGGCTTCATCACCAAAACGGTGTTGTCATGACCGGTCGCAATAATA
This sequence comes from Lissotriton vulgaris, assembly GCF_964263255.1. Taxonomy (NCBI): domain Eukaryota; kingdom Metazoa; phylum Chordata; class Amphibia; order Caudata; family Salamandridae; genus Lissotriton; species Lissotriton vulgaris. Next base: position 692,673,438 of record NC_141695.1, on the reverse strand, counting down.
TCAGCCTGTTCAGGGGGATTTTTAGGCGATTGCACCCATATTTTAGCTCCAGGAAGATCAGACGATCCGAAGCCTTTTTGTCCTCGCACAGTTAGCAACGTTGGGGCAGAGCCTTTCTTGATCTCACCACTGAAGACAGGCATAATCAGTAACTGAGCAACACGGTCAGACTTTTTGATCAATAAGTCAGTCTCACTGCTATTAAGCAAGAGAACCTTAATCTCTCCCTGATAGTCACTGTCAATTACTCCTCCGAGTACCTGAATACCTTTCAGGGCAAGGCCTGATCTGGGGGCAATTAATCCAAAACTACCGGCAGGTATACAGACACCAATGCCAGTTTCAACAATGATTCGGTCTTTTCCTGGTAAATTTGCATCATTTAAAGCATGCAGGTCTAGGCCTGCGGAACCTGGGGTCGCTCTACATGGAGCCAAAGCACCGGGGGTAATTTCCCAATACATGACAGTGTTGGACAGGGAATTAGGCTTTACATCCACATTTGGAGGAAACAAACGCATCAAAGGGGATTCAGCATGTAACAAAGGGCGATTATTTAAAATTAACAATGCCTGAAACAAAAAGTCTCTCCAATTTTTATAATGGTCATCTGTCAATTTACGCAATTGTTCTTTTAGCAAACCATTCATTCTCTCAATCAGTCCCGAAGCCTGTGGATAATATGGAATGTGAAACACCCAATCGATGTTATTTTCCACACAGAATTCCTGTACCAATCTTCCACGAAAGTGGGATGCATTATCAGATTGAATTTGGAATGGAACACCATAGTACAAAATAAGCAACTCCAGGGTCTTAATGGTATTCACTTGGGTAGCGTTCTTGCAAGGGAAAGCGACCAAAAGGCCACTATAAGTATCAACAACTGTACAGACATACTGACAATTTTTGCTCATAGGGAGCGGGCCAATATAGTCAATCTGCCAAATTTGAGCGGGCAATTTTCCTCGATGTAACTGGCCTCGAATAATTTGAGGCACCTGCTTCTTTCTAGAATGCTGGCAAATGGGACAATGCAGAATGACATCTTTAATCAAAGAAAAAGGAATATGAATTCCTCGATCGGCAGCCCACCTGCTAGTGGCTTTCTCTCCAAAATGTCCCGCCTTCTGGTGGGCCCATTTCGCCAGTCCCGCCAAATCAGAATCTTGCATGTCCACCACTGCCTCAGCAATTTTAGATTTCTCATCTGCAATGTTATGAAATAATTTATCAAGGGAGTCTATCGGAGTATGAGCATCCACATGAAAGATTGTTACAGTACTCTGTGGGAGCAACTCCCAAATTTCTTGCCATAATTCTTTTCCCCACAGTTCTTTTGAATGCAATTCCCAATTATGAGAATGCCATGTTGGCAACCACACCGCCAGTCCATTAGCAGTGGGCCAGGAATCAGTGAAAATATGACATGTGCCAGGCAATTCCTGTTTCAAAACTTGGTAAACTGCATAGAGTTCAGCATATTGACTACTCTTACCATCACCAGTTGTACTCAATAATTTCTGCTTGATTGGATTATAGGCTTTCCAATGTCGTTTCTCACCAATGAACTTCGCTGAACCATCCGTAAACCACACATGTTTTCTATCCTCCGCGGACAGATCATCAAATGATTTACCCCATTTAACGGGAGATTCCTGCACTACGGGTACGGAACAATCACTTCCAGTCTCATTGGAGGGCGCCTGCGCCACTCGCTCATGTAAAACTGCCACACCTTTCGGACCCACACGTGCCCTGTCCTGAATGTACCATTTCCATTTAATCACGCTCGCCTCTTGAGCATGTCCAATTCGATGAGATTTCGGCGAACTCAAAACCCACTGCATAATAGGAATTTCAGGTCTCAAAACCACAGCATGGCCTAGGGTCAATTGCTCGGTATCCACCAGAGCCCAGTAACATGCAAGTAATTGTTTTTCAAAAGGTGAATAACGCTCACCAGCCTCAGGTAGCTTTTTAGTCCAAAAACCTAATGGCACTTTTTGTCTGCCCTGCTTTTGCCACAGACTCCAATTGGCATACAGACCTTCCACGGACACATTCAAGTCCACATCACCTTCACCCACCGGCCACAAATCCAAAGCATACTGAATTGCTTCTTTCGCCAAATTAAAAGCATTCTGTTGTGATTCACCCCATTCAAACGCATTCTTCTTACGAGTGACTCGATATAACGGAGCTAAAATCTGACTCAAATGGGGAATATGCTGACGCCAAAAGCCAAACAAACCAATAAAACACTGAGCCTCTTTCCTATTCTTTGGAACTGCAAAATCTAGGATTTTTCGCTTCACCTGTGGGATCACTTCTCTGTGACCTTCATGCCAATTAATTCCTAAAAATTTTACATTTTGGGATGGACCTTGTAATTTATCAGGATTAATTTCCCAACCTTTTGCTCGCAAACAATCAAGGATCCGATCTAAATGGGACTGTACCTGATCTTGCGTCTCACCTTGAATCAAGATGTCATCAATATAATGACACACCTGTATCTGTGGATTAGCGGGCACTTCAGACAAATGCTCTGCCACCAGCCGGTGACAGATCGTGGGACTGTGTACATAACCTTGAGGAAGACTCCGGAACGTCATTTGACGTCCATTCCATGTAAAACTGAATTGTTCCTGACACTCGGGGGCAATCGGAATTGAAAAGAAAGCATTAGCAATATCAATAGACGCATACCATGTACCTGGATGCTTTTGAATTCTCTGAATCAAAGTGACAATGTCTGGTACTGCAACAGCCAATTTAGGTGTATGTTTATTCAATTCTCGATAATCAACAGTCATGCGCCAAGAATTATCACTTTTGCGCACGGGCCAGACGGGGTTATTCCAAGCAGACGTGACCGGAGTTACAACTCCCGCGTCAACCAAATCCTGAATTGTAGCATTAATTTCCTCATGACCACCTGGGATACGATATTGTTTCTGAGAAACCACTTTCGTAGCTAGAGGAATTTTAATAGGAGGCATCCGTAAACGGCCAACCCGTACGGGTCTGCTTGAAATGTAATGTCTAGTTCCAAATTGATAACAACCATCGTCCAGATGCAAAGTCATTCCTTTTAGAATATCAATTCCAATTATATACTCCAAAAGTGGCACAACTAACACAGAATATTCCCTACGAGGAATCCTACCAATTTTAATTTCAAGTGTAGTTTGTACTGCGGGGGTTTCCTTTCCACCTAAACCAGTAATTGTGAAAAACTGTCCTTTAAATTTCTTTGATTTTCCGTGAATTAAAGTGGCCTCCGCTCCTGTATCAACTAATGCTCGGGCCCTTTGGATATTACGATGTTTCCAAAAAATCTCAATATCTACATAGGGTCTGTTGTCTCTGTGAGCCCACTTGTGTACTGGAGCTTGACCTATTTCCTAGTCATTTTTCCTGCGTTCTGTCAACCAGGACAAATCAGGGTAAATGCTCTCTGTTTTCTTTGGTATCAAAATGTCTTGTTCATATCCATCTCCATTACGAAACAGATTTTTGTCATTTTCAAAATACTGTGAATTACGGTCAGAAAGTCTGTTACGATCCTCCCTTCTTTTCATTTCAGGGGAATAACTCCTCTCCTCTCTATGTCGGTTGGAAACACGATCATCTCTCCCCCTTTTTTCATCCCCCTCTCTCCCTCTCTCGTAATCACGATGAGGGGACACATCACGTTCATAACGCCGATCATCACGGCGATCAGAATCCACACGTCGTCTCTCATCACCACTGTCATCAGAACCACGGTCATACTCATTCTTCCGCACACGACGGGCACCCTCCTTCCGATCTAAACCACGCTTACGAAACATATCCCATAAGCGATTATTAGGCTCACCATCAATGTCCTCCCTTTTGACACCATCAGCAATAAGAGCAAGAAACATGTCACGTCTAGAGAACTTATAGTCCCCAGCAGTACGACCCTCAGGTCGAGATTGTCTTTCAGGTTTAAACCACTCACCCAGCTCACCAAGCTGACGAACAGATTCAAGCACAGCAGACAAAGGATTGCCAGTTGGATTAATCAACAAAGTCATCATAACCTGCTTGTAAGCAACAGGCGAAGAACGGATAATGCGATTACGCACAGAAGATGTTAAAAGGCCATCCAGCAATCTGTCAGAAGTACTGAGAAAGATAGCAGTTTTCATGACTTCCTCCTTCAAACGTTGCAACGCATCGCGCAAAGTGTACCATGGCTTGTCATTAACAGGCCAATCAGATTCAGTAGGATATTTATGGTTACAGCCGTCAGACGCAAGCTGGAGCAAAGTAATTTGACCAGCACCATTATAGTTCCAAAAATGATCTTGAATAGTGGAATCAGAACTCAAAGAGCAAAACCGTAAGCAATCAACAGCATCAAGCATAATACCGGCAGCGCCGAGTTCATAAAGGCGCACCATCCATGTAAGCAAGGCTTCACCAGGCCGTTGACGAAATCGTTGTAAAATGTCACTAACCTCCTGTTGAGTAAAATCTTCAATACAATCCAAAGCAATACCAGCTGGATTACCAGGGGCTTGTTGTAATTTGCGACGAAACACGGGATGAGCAGAAACCTCAGGAAGGGCCTCCGAGGAAGCCCGCATCTTAGATTTAGTAGAACAATCGGGGCAAGATACGTCATCTGAATGGGAAGAGCGAGCACGGTCGCTGTGAGCAACAGTATCAGTATAAGAAGCAGATTTACAATCACGTCCGGAGCGAGAAGATTCGCGCTTATCACCCTCCTCAGCCGAGGAGTCTGAAGCATTTGAATCCCAGATATTACCATCCCACTCATCAGGGTTCCAATCCATTCCGGCCTTTGCTACGACCAGACGCACTTTCCGTGTAGACACACGACCACGACGATGTTTGTACTTATATCGTGCAATGCGGACCGCAGCTCTTTCGGCTATGGTCTGATATGTTTCAAGTTTGTGGGCAAGCAATTTATTTTGACAGCGCAAAAGAGTATGCGCATTTTGCAACTCAACACACTGTCCTTCCACGTCCTTAAACTGCTTCTGCAGCTGAACAAACTTCTCATGAAGAATTCTGTATGCATTAAGAACAATCCAACCTCTGCGTCCTAAAATAGGAAGCTCATCACCCTTCACTATTGGCGCTTTCTGTAAGCATGACACCACATCGGCAGGCTCCGCCTGCTCCAAACAAGAAGACCAATTTTCACTCAAACCAGTAGAATCGGCCCACTCACGGGCCAAAGCCTCGTAAGGCGTAGACTCCCAGCCAGGAATCTGAATAGGCAACTTGAAAACCGACGGTGATTTTTTCGCAAACATATTGACATACAAAAATTATATACACAATTATACACAAAATATTATACGTACGAGCCGAGCGCAAACTAACAAGATCAAAACAATACAGCGCACACAGGCTTCGTAAACAGTTCGTGACGCCAGATGTAATGGCCGGATTTTCCGTTTAGATGGGATCAGCCCCTAGGGGCCCCTCTAACCCAGCCAGAACATACTCACCTCCCTCCTTAGAACGTATTCACAATGGATATAGATATATATATATATATGTACAAGTCGTACCTAAGGATGGGGAATAGCAATAAACATGCATAGGTTTTCTACCATATCTTATTCACATCAGTTAGTCTCGCGGCCACTCCGACCCAGACTGATCTACCCCAGGGCAGATATGACACACAATCCGGCGTGTCTACACATGGGCCTGCAGAACCCAATGCTCTCTTTTCCAAACGGTTTACAATCCGGCAAACCTACACGTTGGTAATCCCCCCCAACGCTCTCACTTACACAAGCCACAATCCTGTGGGTATACACGTTGGTAATCCACCCCAACGCTCTCACTAACGCCGTATATCAACGACGACCACATTCCTATGAACACCTATCGGAACGATTTCTCCTTTGTCTACTTGGGATGAAACTATAATAATAGAATTTGGTACGGTTTCCGAATAGTATAATGTACCTCTTATTCTTGGCATCAAAGGTCCACTCGCTCCCTATTTATTTGATCACCACTTACTTGATTGGGGTTACTCATCCATTCATATAAACAACAACCAACTAGAAGCCACGTTTACCAAGATTGAACAAGAATACACGGCACATATCAGTTCACTAAGAACTAGGATATTTATTGTCAATAAACATATAACACAGTACTATGCAACACAGATTATGCAAAGAAAAGGCAAAGATTAGAATGCGCGCTTATTATGGAAAGGGCGGATGTCACCTTATTAATGTGAAGTCGGGACTCGGCAGTCATCTAGGTTCCCTTCTCGTCTCTGTGTCCTGGCTCGTCTCGCAGTCACACCCCAGCCGTCACAAGTACACGTCTGCACCGCTAGGCTCAGTCTCGTCTGCTTCCCTCCAGGCCACTGGAACCTTGCTGGTTATTAGCTACCGTATCTCTCTCTCTCTCTGTTTCAGTGCGCTCCGCGCTAATTCTCCTTCAGTCTTTCTCAGAGAGTCTCGGTCTTAAATCCTTCTCGGACTTCAAAGATGGCGACTGTCCGCCATGAAATAATTAATGGCAGAGATGCTAACGGCTAGATGCCGCCTACGAACTGACTCTCGACTGACTAACACCTTCGCTAATATCAAAGCCTGTTCCTTCATGGAAAGCTACGGCCAGTAACCTGCCGCCCACCAAATTCTTGTACCTCCCCGTACCAAGGACACGTTCCCAGCCGGCCGGCCTGAAGTTGTGTCTTCGGAGTGGAGAAAAATACATTCCTTCGATAAGCGCCAGCCTGAGCCGGTTCTCTCCAAGCGAACAACAGCTTAAAACTAAAACATTACACTTGACCTAGAAGGCCTCTCGAGCTACCAGGCAGAGGGCAAGATGGAGTCTGTCTCGTTTAAGGCCTACAGGGCCCACAATACGCATAACTCCATGGAAAATATCCTAACACGTTAGCAAAAGGGCAAATCATGATTAATACTTATATATCTATCCCCTAGCTTGAATTCATAAGCCCTACTCTAAAGAAAAGGGACACGAAAATACTCTGCTATATAAAAGACAGGGATCCTATCTATAGTCCTAATCCCTATGCTATAAGGGTGATAGACTGGAGTCACTCTCCATCATTCTCCCTCTTAAAGGGGCCAAAAAAGGTCAGCCATTACAGTGAGTCAGTCAGTCAGTCAGTGGGAAAGTGAGTCTGTCAGTGAGTGAGAGTGAGTCAGTCAGTGAGAGTGAGTGGGAGAGTCAGTCGGTGAGTGAGAGTGAATGGGAGAGTCAGTCAGTCGGTCAGTGAGTGAGAGAGAGTGGGAGAGTCTGTCAGTGATAGTCTGTGAGAGTGAGTTAGTCAGTTAGTGAGAGAGAGTGGATCAGTCTGTCAGTGAGAGAGAGTGGGAGAGTCAGTGAGAGTCTGTCAGTGAGAATGAGTCTGTCAGTGAGAGTCTGTCAGTGAGAGTGAGTCTGTCAGTGAGAGTCTGTCAGTGAGAGTGAGTCTGCCAGTGAGAGTGAGCTCGTCAGTGAGAGTGAGTCAGCCTGTCAGTGAGAGTCAGTCAGAGAGAGTGAGTCTGTCAGTCAGTGAGAGTGAGTCTGTCAGTCAGTGAGAGTGAGTGAGTCCGTCAGTCAGTGAGACATAGTGGGAGAGTCACTCAGTGAGAGTGAGTGAGTGGAAGAGTCAGTCAGTCAGTGAGAGAGAGTCAGAATGAGTCTGTCAGTGAGAGACAGTGGGAGTCTGTCAGTGAGAGTGAGTCTGTCAGTCAGTGAGAGTGAGTCTGTCAGTCAGTGAGAGTGAGTCTGTCAGTCAGTGAGAGTGAGTCTGTCAGTCAGTGAGAGTGAGTCTGTCAGTCAGTGAGAGGGAGTCAGTCAGTCAGTGAGAGTGAGTCAATCAGTCAGTCAGTGAGAGTGAGTCAATCAGTCAGTGAGAGTCTGTCAGTGGGAGTGAATTTGCCAGTCAGTGAGAGAGTGGGAGAGTCTGTCAGTGAGAGTGAGTCTGTCAGTCAGTGAGAGAGAGTATGTCAGTCAGTGAGAGAGAGTCTGTCAGTCTGTGGGAGTCTGTCAGTCAGTGAGAGTGAGTCAGTTAGTGAGAGAGAGTGGGAGAGTGTCAGTGAGAGTGAGTCAGTGAGAGAAAGAGTCTGTCAGTCAGTGAGAGACAGTCTGTTAGTGAGAGTGAGTGAGTGGGAGAGTCAGTCAGTGAGAGTGAGTCAGTCAGTCAGTCAGTCAGAGTGAGTGGGAGAGTCAGTCGGTGAGTGAGAGTGAGTGGGAGAGTCAGTGAGTGAGAGGGAGTGGGAGAGTCTGTCAGTGAGAGTGAGTCAGTCAGTCAGTCAGTGAAAGAGAGTGTGTCAGTCTGTCAGTGAGAGAGAGTGGGAGAGTCAGTGAGAGTCTGTCAGTGTGAGTGAGTGAGTCAGTCAGTGAGTGAGAGTGAGTCATTCAGTGAGTGAGAGAGAGTGGGAGAGTCAGTCAATGAGTGAGAGAGTCTGTCAGTGAGAGAGAGTGAGTCAGTCAGTGAGAGATTGATTGATTGATTGATTTTAAAACTTATATAGCGCTTACTGTCACCCCACGGGTATCCTGGCGCTTTCGACTAAAAACGGAGTCACGATTAAATAGGTTACATCAGCCCTTACCTGTATAGAGTATTCCTGCTAGGCTTTGGGGAAAAGCCAGGTTTTCAGGTTCCTGCTAAATTCTAGCAGGGCGGTAATCTGTCTAAGGCTCTGGGGAAGTCCGTTCCACAGCCGAGCGCCAACTACGCTAAATGCTCTACCTCCTAACCTGGCCCGTTTGAACCTGGGCACCGTGAGTAGTGAGGCACTAGATGATCGCAGCTGCCTGGAAGGTTGATACCTAGAGAACCTTTCCTGCATAGGGACTGGCCCTAACTCATGTATCGCTTTAAAAACCAGGCACAGGGACTTGAAGAGAATACGTTCCGTCACCGGTAGCCAGTGCAGCTACCTCAATGCCATTGTTGTCGAGGAGCGGCGTTGCCAACCAAGAGCAAGTTTAGCTGCCCCCGACTGGATTCTTTGGAGCCCTTGTAGAATATATAACGGGGCCCCTAGATACAACGAATTGCAGTAATCCAGTCTGCTACCCACTATGCTACTAACTACCAGTGGGCGAGTCTCTTTAGGCAGCAAAGGTAGAATTTTACGCAGCATGCATAGCAACGCAAAACAGACATTGGCGGTCTTATTGGCCTGTGATTCCAACTGGAGGTCCTTGTCAATCAGCACCCCCAGGTTACGTACTTTGCTCACCGGAATCAGTGGTTCCTCCTCTGGGGTCAGCCTAAATTCAGATGGAAATTGTCTAGGTGGCCTACCCGAGGAGCAGTAAACCACTTCGGTCTTTCCTGCGTTAAACTGTAGGGAATTCCTACTAAGCCAATTGGCTGTCTTCCGCATGCATTCCTGGAACCAATCAAGGGATACAGCGTTGTCACCCTCCAAGGAGAATGCCAATTGAGTGTCGTCCGCGTAATTAACTGTGCAAACTCCGGCAGACTTTATAATGGGGAGCAGGGGCTGCAAGTAAATATTAAATAAGATGGGACTAATTGCAGACCCCTGCGGTACCCCATGGGTGACCGATGTTTTCCTAGCAGTGAAAGGGGCCAGTGTTACCACCTGATGACGTCCTGCCAGGTAGGATTTTAACCATTGCAGTGCCTGCCCCTCCACTCCCAAATTCTGTAGTCTCTCCAACAGAATTAGATGGTTCACTGTGTCGAATGTGGCTGACATATCGAGAAGCACTAACACAGTCGCATTCCCGTTGTCGGCACGCATTCGCAGGTTGTCCAGCATGGTGACCAGAGCCGTCTCCGTTCCGTGACCGGGAGGGAAGCCGAACTGGTCTTTATCAAGAAGGGAGTTCTCCTCCAGGAAGTGCGACAGTTCCCTACTAACTGTTTTCTCCAGAATCTTCACTGGGTAAGGTAGGAGAGAGATAGGTCTAAAATTGGCCGGTACTGAAGGATCCAGGGAAGGCTTTTTAATCAGTGGAGTCACTGTTGCCAGTTTCCATTCCGCTGGAACCTCTCCTTTCTCCAGGGATTGGTTACAAATCTGTCTCAGCCAGGGGAGCGTATCCCGGCCAGATAACTTCCATATTCTGGAGGGGAACGGGTCATTTGGAGAGCCTGAGGATACACTCTCTACCAGTCTATCAAAAGCCTCTTTTGGCAGGGTTTGGAATTTATTCAGGGAGGCTGGTTGCAATTGAGCTTCCGCTCCCATCTGTACCGAGGTAAGTTCGTCCACCATGTTGTTAACAGTGAGACTGTCCACGATCTTAATGATTTTGTCTTGGAAATGTGAAGCAATCGCATCACAAAGTTCTTGTGATGCTGTCACTTTATTGTCCAGACATTTAGGGGCGGACAGCGCTTTAGTAATTTCGAAGAGGACTTTTGTCCCGTTAGATGCATGGGTAATTGAGCTAGCGTAAAAGTCAGCCTTAGCCTTAAAGATACTTTCCTTATTGTGCAGCTGTCTCCGTCTTAGTTCCGTTTTATCTTCCTCCCCATACCCATTCTTCCACTTCCTTTCCGCCTTCTTGCGAAGTAGCCGGAGCTGTTTCAGCTCCTCATTGAACCAGGGCGCCGAAGCCTTCCTCTTATTTTTGATCCTCTTCAAAGCAATTACCTGGTCTAAGATGGCAGAAATGTGGTTTGTATAGGTTGAATAGTTCTCTTCTACCGATATCATGGGATCGAAATGCATGTCCTCTGGGTCAAACACTGGGGATCTGCAATGGTCCAACTTCGCCCATTCCCTGCCTATTCTATAGGATCTGTGCTGATTTTCCCTGTCCTTAGTATGCATCGTCCTGATGCTAAACAGGACTAGGTGGTGGTCTGACCAGCTCTGAGGCATTATATCTAATATCCTTGTTATATCTTGATTAGAGAATAGTAAATCAAGGACGTGCCCCCCCTCGTGCGTCGGTACTTCCACCATCTGGATGAGATCCAGATTGGTACAGGTATGTCTTAAATCCCGTAAGTAATTATTAGCCTTCCCATCCTCCCAGAGATTAAAATCTCCAAGAATAATCATTCTGGAGTGAGCCAGCGCAAAATTAGTAATAAAATCAAAGAAATTCTGATAGTCTGTAGAGCCCCCCGGGGGCCTATAGCATAGGAGTCCGGTAAATAAATTCCCGCAAGAGGAGTGTAGTGCAAACCCCATAATTTCTATGCCCTCCACTTCATTAGTTGGTAGGAGTCTAAAATCCAGCTCTTCCTTAAAGATTACTCCCACTCCTCCCCCTCTGCCCTTGGTCCTAGGCTTATGTAAAATTTTATAGCCACTAGGGCAGGCAAATCCTAAAACAGCAGTGGACTGTGAATGCAGCCATGTTTCTGTTAAGAACAGTATGTCGAGGCGCAGGTCCTCAATCAGATCAGAGACCTCTGCGGCATGTTTTACAATTGATCGACTGTTAATCAGCCCTCCCCTGAGAGTCTTCTCCTCCTCTTTCACCACGGTCCCAGTCCTACCTAACTCCAAAAGTCGGTCTCTATCATATTGTATCCGCCTTTGATCGACTCCCAGTCGGGCAGAGAGTCCTACGCCGAGCGCGGACGGGCGCAGACGGGCTTGCCTCCGGCGCGCCATCGGCGCGCCCGCTGCGCACGCGCACTGCGCGCTTGCATTTCCCCCTTTTTATCTGCAGGGCCGTGTACTCCGCCGAGCAGCACCGACTAGAGCGCTTCCCAAGATGGCGCCTGCCGATGGTCGTGCCCCTGCCTCTCCCTCACTCAAAATGGCGCGGTATCTACCTAAAGGTCTCAATTCACGCAAATATAGCGTGTGAATGGTAGGTTTCTTTTAATGTGCAAGTAAGCGGATACAACACCACAATCAATCCACAATTAAAATTGGCAACATCACGTAATGTTTAAAAAACGGCGATTTTCGGAAAGTGCAAACTACTTCTTTTAAAATGATATGCCCTGCAAGATCGTGCTGCAGTTAGTGTCTAGGACTGCGCGCTCGCTTTTCCCCCTTTTTATCTGCTGGGCCGTGTACTCCGCCGAGCAGCACCGACTAGAGCGCTTCCCAAGATGGCGCCTGCCGATGGTCGTGCCCCTGCCTCTCCCTCACTCAAAATGGCGCGGAATCTACCTAAAGGTTTCAATTCACGCAAATATAGCGTGTGAATGGTAGGTTTCTTTTAATGTGCAAGTAAGCGGATACAACACCACAATCAATCCACAATTAAAATTGGCAATATCACGTAATGTTTAAAAAACGGCGATTTTCGGAAAGTGCAAACTACTTCTTTTAAAATGATGTGCCCTGCGAGATCGTGCTGCAGTTAGTGTCTAGGACTGCACGCTCGCTTTTCCCCCTTTTTATCTGCTGGGCCGTGTACTCCACCGAGCAGCACCGACTAGAGCGCTTCCCAAGATGGCGCCTGCCGATGGTCGTGCCCCTGCCTCTCCCTCACAGAGAGAGTGGGAGAGTATGTCAGTGAGAGTCTGTCAGTGAGAGTGAGTGTGAGTGTGAGGGAAAGTGTCAGTGTCAGTGAGAAGGTCAGTGATAGTGAGAGTCTGTGAGAGTGTGATAGTCAGTGAGAGTGAGTCAGCCATTAATGCAAGGCATTTGCAGTTAGGGTAAGTACTCTAAAGCTCAACTTTCGTTATGACAATGGTTCGAATATATAACTCCTACATCTTTGCAGAGTTTAATGATTTGTGGCTATTCGTAATTCTCTGAGGATACTACATTATTATATGCAAATAAATGCAGAACAAATAAAAAAAACAATTATAGTGCAGACTTGAATCCGCATGTTCTGAAAACCTGTAATTTCCCATCTTTCGAAAGAGCACAAGCAGCAGCTGTTTTAAAGCACTCGTGCTTGTGCTGGCATCCACCTTGTGTGAGCGAGCAGTGGCGGCGCGGGAGCCATATGTTTTCAATTAGCATGCGCGCTGCTGCTTGCTCCCGCAAAGTGGATGCCAGCACAAGCACGAGTGTGCTTGAAAAGGAGCAGGCCAATTTCAAAAGGTCATCTCCTAGAGCAGCCCATGCGTGCTGCCTAGGCGAGACCTAAAAATGGTACCTCACTTGTGTTGGTGGGACTAGTGTCCACCACAGGAAATGGCCCAAAGGTACTGTAGAGACTTGAAAATGATCGATCACAAAAAGACCTGGTTTTGCGAGAGAGTCACCAGTGTTTTTGGTCCCAGGCTTGGTGGCCATGTAGGAAAATCTACCAAACCCAGACATTTCTGAAAACTAGACACCCGGGGGAGTCCAGGGAGTTGTGCCTTGTGTTGATCTCGCAACGTTTTCTTACCAAGACCCCCCTGCAAACCTCAAATTTTGCTAAACAAATCACATTTTCCTCACATTTCTAAGTAGGAAAGGCGTGGTATCACTGGACCAACCCAGATTTCATACCACACATTGTTCCCCAGGTCTTTTGATAAAAATGGTACCTCACTTGTGTAGGTAGGCCAAGTGCTTGCTACAGGGAAGGGCTCAAAACGTATTTTGGAGACATCAAATTATCCATAACAAAACGACCTGGCTTTCCAAGGGGAGCACTTGCGTTTTTGGACCCGCCCTCAGCGTCCCTCTTGGTAAACCTACCAAATCTAGACATTTCTGAAACCCAGGAGAATCTAAGGATGTGTGGCTTGCTTGGAACCCCCAATGTTTTCCTACCTAAAATCCCCTGCCAACCTCAATTTTAGCTAAAGAAAAAATCACGTTTTCCTTACATTTCTGTTTGGGATCACTGTGCCAGCACAAATTTCCCATCATCCAACGTTCCCCTTGGTCTCCTGATAAAAATAATACCTCACTTGTGTGGGGGTCCAATGCAGATTCACCCTAAAAAGGTACATTAAAAAAAATATAGCGCTTAGAGTTGGCTGTACTATCCCCTCAATTTCAATGTTTTTGGCTTTTCCTAGTCGCAGGTCCTTGACCCAACCAGACAAGTGAGGTATCATTTTACTTGGGAGACTAAGGGAAACGTTGTGTGGTAGTTATTGTGTGCTGGCACGGAGATCCTAGACAGAAATGTGAGAAAATTGGGATTTCTTTAGCTAAATTTGATGTTTACAGGGGATTCTGGGGTAAGAAAACCAATATTGGGCGGTCCACACAAGCCACACATCATTGAACTCCCCTAGATGTCGAGTTTTCCGAAATGTCTGGGTTTGGTAGATTTCCCTAGATGGCCGCCGAACCTGGGACAAAAAATGCAGGTGCCCCCATTGCAAAACTAGGTTGTTTTGTAATAGATGGGGGTATCTATTTTTTTGGTCCCAGGCACATGGGACCAAAAACCTACCACACCCAGTTAGGTCTGACAACTATACACCTGAGGGAGTCCAGGTATGTATGGCTTGCGTGGATCCAGCAAATTTTTCTTAGAAAATCCCCTGCAAACCTCAGTTTAAGCTAAAACAAAACACATTTTCCTTACGATTCTGCCTGGGATCACCACTGACTGTTCCGATGAGGCACAGGGTCAGACTGATTTGCATATGGCCATGTCTGAACTGGGGTGGCGGAGTGAGCTAAAGAATGATGATGGATTAAACCCAGATCAGTTGACTGGGGTGAATGCTTGGAATGTTCAACACTCCTTCCATCATCCCCTTTGGTTTTGCTTTGTTCGCCCTAAGTTGACAGGGTATGCCCAGACATGGGTCCCTTGCTCACTTTGCCAATGGATTCAAGCTAGCCTGGCTGATGACAGCTGATTAGCCATCATCCCTTTTGGTTTTGCTTTAATCACCACGCCAGCACCAACACAAGTGAGGTATCATTGTTATCTGAAAGAGACCATAGTTCTAGATTTCTTACCTTAGAATTACTCCCAGGCGTCAGACTGGATCCGGAGAAATGTTTTTATAGCAGTCCCCTTGTGCGTCGGTTGGTGGTGTCAGTCGACTGCGTTCGTATTCTTGGTCGCCGGGATGACGTTGTGGTGTCTATTTATATACCTCCTGTGCCTGCTGACGTCAGTTCTTTCTTTTTCCACACCAGCCAGCGCGGATTCTGAGTCACTTTTTGACTAAACCTTTTTTTAATCTCTTGTCGATGTTTTCTTTGAGTCTTCGACTCCTGGTAGCACATGGAATGTGCCATCGTAGGACTGGCTTCAAGCCCTGTGACTCCTGTCACAAGTTGATGTTGGTCACCGATCAGCACTTCGTGTGCCTTTGGTGCCTGGAGCACGACCACGACACAAAGTCGTGCTCCAACTGCCCGGCCATGTACCAGAAGGCTTTGCGGAAGCGTTCCTGAAAACTTTTGGAGGCCCGGCAGTCCGCTCCGTGCCGCTCGAAGTCCCTGTCAAGAGGAAGTTTGCGGGACTGGTCGTGGAGTCATCACCAGTCCTCCTTGGAGTCTTCGCACTCCGCCAGTAAGTCGAAGCAGAAAAAGAAGGTGAAGAAGCATTGTCGCTCTTTGCCTTCTCCCCGTCCATCAGCCGGTGGGACCCAGAGCGCCGCCACTCACCGGCTCCATCTTCGTAGCCTGCTGGGATGGTTCCGATCTTCCCTCCCTTTCCCAGAGCCGGACCGCCCCCAGCCCAACTTCGTGCCTTTTACGAAGCGCTCCATAGCATTTTTGTGCAGCCCGACTCCGCTGGTGCACCTACTGGCCCCACGGACCCAGCTGGGGGCCCTGGGCCTTCGATGCCAGCCATGCCTGGTTCCGGATCGGCGCAGGTCGACCTCACGGTACCTTCCCGGCGAGGATTCCAGTGACGACACACTCGATGCTGGTTGTGCCCCTAACCAGCGTCGACCCCAGCCTCACCCCCGACATGGCACGGTGCCGGACGGCTGTCATCCGACGTTGGTACCAGCAACAGAGGGTACTTTTGAACCACTGCTCATCTGTGGCATTCCCTATCGCCCTGAGTGGCAGCCAGAGGATGTGATGATGACTGGGAGGAGCCGGACTGCCGTGAGGAGTTGGGTGATGCCAGTGGTCTGGATACTTCTCCAGACCTTGGTATGCTTTCTCCCCCTACCTTGGCTACAGAGGAGGGAGCTTCCTACGCTTTGGTGTTGTGTAGGGCTGCTGAGGCCTTGGGCATTGAGCTTCCTATAGTGGCTGTCAGGACTAACCTCCTGACTGAGGTGCTTCAGCCGGCAGCAGCCTCTTCGGAGCGCCTGCTCCCTTTTAACGAGGCTCTCACTGACATCCTTCTGGGCACTTGGTCCAAGCCCAGCACAGGGGCTCCTGTGGCCTGGCGGATTGCTCGACGTCATCTCCCGGCCCAGGCGACTCATTTTTCCTCTCCCAACACCGTATCCCCGAGATCTTGGTGGTCCAAGCCTCATCCTCAAAAGGTGCATTTCCTACTGCTCCACCATATAGGGAATCCAAGAAGCTGGACCATCTTGGGAAGAAGATGTTTTCTTCTGCCAGCCTAGGACTGCGGTCGGTGAACACCGCATGTCTCTTGGGCAGTTATACACACACGTGTGGGATACGGTTGTGCAAGTGCTGCCACAGTGCCTGGAGAAGGCCTGGGCTGTGCTCACCCGCGATGTTGCTCAGGATTGAGATGCAGCTAAGTTCACCATCAGGTGTGGGCTGAATACTGCTGACTCACTGGGTATAACGGTTTCCACATCGGTAGCCCTGAGGCTCTACGCCGGTCTGAGAACATCTGGCTTCTTGGGGATGTCCAATCCACACTTTTGGACATGCCCTTTGATGGCCGGCACCTGTTTGGTGACAAGGTAGACAACCAGCTTGAGCGCTTTAAGGACTCTAGGGCCACGGCCAGATCCTTGGGCCTCGCAGCAACTTTTCACCTCGTGCACTCTGCCTTTTGTGGCTGTGTAAGGGGTGCCCCTCCACGTTCCACCCAGAGCCACAGGGCTATGCACGCTACCCATCCTATGCATGACCTGGGACATGGGACCCAGTGTAGTGGGTCTGGGGGCTAGAGGGCCAGCCAGTCCACTAATGCTCCCTCTGCAGCATCCTCCAAACTTTCCTCGTCTGACTTTTTAGGGCCACCATTTGCCAGTGGGTGGCAGGATCCGCCATCACCTCCGCCACTGGCACAACAACACGTCAGGCAGGTGGGTTTTGCAGATAGTCCAAAGTGGCTACTCCCTTCCCTTCGAGACTACTCCTCCATAAATGCCACTATAGCTCCATCGCATGTCGGAGGATAACTTGGCTCTACTCTGCCAGGAAGTTACGGCTCTCTTGGCCAAGGGAGCTATTGCAGTGTGCCAGAAGTAGGTTGTGGTTGTTACTCCCACTACTTCCTGGTACCCAGGAAGGACAAAGGCCTGCATCTTATCTAAGACCTCAGGGAAGTCAACCGCTTCCTCTGGAAGGAGAGGTTCAAAATGTTAACCATGGCTCAGGCCCTGTCTTCCCTCAACCCACAAGACTGGATGGTAGTATTGGACTAGCAGGATGCTTATTTTCACATCCCTTTCTCACCTGCCCACCGGCGTTATCTATGGTTCACGGTAAGCCAATGGCATTTTCAGTTTACCGTGCTCTCCTTTGACCTTACCAGTTCCCCTCGAGTGTGCGCAAAAGTGATGGAGGTGGTTGCAGCTTATCTGCGCAGATCAGGGGTTCCAGTCTTCTCCTATCTCGACAACTGGCAGTTCAAGGCGGGCTCGCCCCAGGCTGTCGTCTCCCACCTTCAGGCTATGGCGGACCTCCTGCATTCACTGGGGTTCACAATTGATGTGCCAAAGTCACACCTGATTCCCTCTCTGAAGCTCCTTTTCATCAGAGCAGTTCTGGATACAGCGCAGTTTCGGGCCTGTCCTCCCGAAAAGTGAGCCTTGGATATTCGGGCTATAATACCAATGTTCCAGCCTGTATCCCGGATTTCGGTGAGAATGACTGAGGCAGCTGGGCCTCATTGCATCCTGCATCCTGCTGTAGATCACGCCAGATGACACATGCGGGCTGTGCAGTGGGACCTGAAGTTCCAGTGGGTGCAGCATCAGGGCAATCTCCTATGTCGTCCAGATCTTGGAGGGGGCTGTGAGTCAGTTGCAGTGGTGGCTCACAAACCAGGATTGGGTCAGTGGCAGATCCCTCTCCCTTCCCAAACCAGAGTTCACAGTGGTGACGGATGATCCACTCCTGGGATTGGGCAGCCAAATGGGAGAGGTGGAGATCAGAGGCCTCTGGTCTTCCGCGGAGTCCGGGCTCCACATCAAACTTCTGGAGCTTCGGGCGATCCGTCTTGCACTGAAGGCATTCCTTCTTCTGTTAAAAGAAGAGAAGTGCAGGTGCTCACGGACAACACGACTGCCATGTGGTACTGCAACAAACAGGGCGGGGTGGGGTTGTGGACCCTATGTCAAGAGGCTCTTCAACTTTGGAAATGGCTTGAACATCAGGGCAAATCCCAGGTGGTTCAACACCTGGCGGTTTCTCTGAATGCCAGGGCGGACAAACTCAGCCGCCAGTCCATGATGGATCACGAGTGGCGTCTTCACTCGGAGGTAGTGCAAGGTCTCTTTCAACAGTGGGGAGAGCCTTGGTTAGATCTATTTGCCACCGAAGAGAACATGCAATGTCCGCAGTTCTGCACGCTGGAGTGTACAAATTGGCACTTGCTCGGCGATGCATTTCGTCATGGGTGGAATTGCGGCATCCTGGGTGCCTTTCCACCTGTATCACTTCTACCCAGAGTGCTGAAGAAGATCAAGTGTGAGTTGACAGCTTGCAACCTTCCTCCCGTAGTCTGTAATGTCATCTTGGCAGCCAGGCATCCCTCCACTAAAACAGTATACACCTGTAGATGGAACAAATTTGTGGCATGATCCACAGCAAAGGAAGTGGATCCCCTTTCTGCCCTTCTTTCAGAGGTTCTCCTCTTAATTCTTTATTTGGCCCAGCAGGGCTCTGCCCTGGGCACTCTTAAAGGCTATCTTTCGGCCATTTCAGCCTTTCTTCGCCTTCCTGATCAGCCTTCTCTTTTCAAGTCCCTTATCGTTAAAAGATTTCTTTTCTTACTCTATCTGGAGTCTACCCATTGATTATCATGGCTGAACGTTCCACAAGACCAAATGCACAGGGAGGTGTAGTTACCGGTCCATTAAACAATTTCTTTACAAGAGCTGTGACAGTGCTTGCTCGCGAAATCGAACTTACTGAACGCCGGCTTTCAACGGACCCCTCCTTTACCAAATGTTCGTCACTGGGTAAAATCGCCTTGCAACCTAGCCCGGAAAGACAAGCAGCCATAAATACAACTAATGACTCTGTCGTATTGGATTTGATTAGTGACATAGCGGACGACCTGTCTAGCATTAGTACAAATGAAGTCATATGCACACAAACATCTAATGCCCAAAGTGCAGTAATTACCCTCCCTGAAGGAGTATCTACTAGAGCACAATTACAAGCCGAAAAAGGAGGTCAGACTGACCAAGAGCCCATCAGACTTGGAGCAATACCAAAGCAGAAGAAGTCAGGGTCAACAAAAAGGGGTAGACAAGTCAAACCTTCACCAGTAGATAGTAGTAACCTTACATCAGTTATTACAACTACTGCCACTGTACACCGGGCCGGACCTGATTTAAACCCTGCACTTACAACAGCGTGTTCTTTTGCGTCCGTAGAGGATAGCTTCTGGGTAAAACTGAACGAGATCTTGTTACTATCCATAAGTCCAATTAACGAAAGACTGAAGCTCATGGAGGAGCGACTGAAAAAACTTGAACAGATATCCCTAAGGAACAGCAAGCAAATTAAAAAAGCTAATCAAATAAGTTTACCAGTGTTCAAGGACATCCGGGTCGCTCCAAAAGATCATAGAAAACTACAAGACATTCTACCAACTGTCAACTCGCCATGTTGCGATCTGACAGTAAAGTCATTTCAATCCATGACGGCACCCGCCCAAAGCAGATCGAATAATGACATTGCACCTGTGTCAAAAAACCAAAAGAACACGATGGGAGGAGACAAATCTAAAATTGCTGTTAAACCGGGATCTGGCATTAGTACAGACAATGTAGAACACATTCCATTACCAACTATCGACCTGCCGCCAGAATCTATACCTTATGTTGTCGTTTTAACAGGAGTCCCGGAATTGGGGATGGGAAAGACAGAGTCCTTCATTGAACTAAAACATAAGACAATGTACTGGCTTAATACCAACAGGCCATTACCCCCACATATCAGAAGTAAGATCTTGTTCGTGCGGAGAGTAAACTGGGTGGGGAAAAGCAGAAAAAACATCATGGGGGACTGCATTATGATAAACTTTGAAGACAGGGAAGCCCCCAGATATATATGTGACTAGTGGCACCATGTGCCGGACACCAGGATTCACACACATAACTTAACATATTTCTATAGTCAACTAACAGGTGCCCCCAATGCCGATGCTCACAAAAAATACTGGGCCGGAAATTCGGACACTAGATATCCCACAAAAGGAAACATTTATGTAGATCGGGCCCAGGCTTTGGGCTTTCCAATCAGTAACAGATTCAGCGCACTCGAAATGGTAGACTGACTGCCAATAGTTAATGTTCCCCCCAATGAACAAGGTGTAACAGGCATAGAGACAAATGATAAATCCCCGGAGGGTCAACTCCCTGAAAATAGCATTCAAAACACCAGTATAGGAGACGGGCTGGGTATGTCAGATGTAGAACTACCAATAGCGGACAAAAATAATGAAAGTATCCTTGCTGATACTGTTACCAGGGGCATATTTAAACCGCCAAACAAAAATATAAAAACCACAAAGAGTTTAGGCCTCTTGTCATGGAACATAGCGGATCTATCAGGAAAAGTTGATAATATGGATTGCATAAGCCTCTTTGAAAAACTATCATATGTTTGCAGGAAACCTGGGCCTTGGCCCCAATACATATAAATGGTTTCCGCACATTTTATACACCTGCAATCCACACGTCAAGGGGAAGAAATAAGGGGGGCTTATGCACCTATATATCAAACCTCCTGGACGGCTTAATCGTAAACTTTGAACCTACATCAGAATATTTTCAAATATTATTACTGATAGATGGTAAAAAACAACAAACCGTCCTGGTAAATTTTTACAATAACATCCCAAAGCCGGACACTTCAAGGGTTCTAGAGAACTTGTCCCGGATCTTTATCAACATTGCAGAATCAGATCAGTCAAGTGACATATGTGTAATAGTGGTGGGCGACTTTAATTCTCCTTTATGCCCACAAAGCCACATGAATATCTGCGGCATTGGGCAAAATAGAGAGGATGGCCGCACACACTTTCCCCATACTTCTTTGGGAAACATTTTTAACAGTTTAGTTTCTGAACTAGATTTGGGGTTCATAAATGAAATGTGCCCCACACCAGTCCCATTTAAGCCAACCTTTATTAGTAGGAGCTATCAAACCATTATAGATTACGCCCTAATTTCCAAGCGGCATTCTGGCCGTATTCAAAATTACAGCTTAAGTGAGGTAGCTTTGAGCGACTATTACCCATGCACTTTATCCTTACTCCTTGTAGAGGCAGGGGACAAACCAAATACTCCGGTTGAAAATCTATATAGTTATAAATTAACTTTGGCAAATAAAAATGGCTATTCCCTGAAGTGGAACAAAATAGAACCAGTAGCCTTTCTCGCAAGCCTTGTTAACAACAGGTACAGTGAGTTTGATACTTGTCTCTCTGAGGATAAGGAAGATCCTCAATTATGTGGGGCTTTTCTTAAAATAACTAAAGAAATTCAAAATCTCATTACTAGGCCACAAATAACGGACAAAAGCTTGGAGAAAAGATGGTTCAACAGCGAGTGCGGTAAAACGCACGCGCATTTAATATCATCTTTAAAAATTTCTCCACGAGACCATATAGCCATAAGGTCTGCCCGAACAGCATACCATCTGGCAGTAAAAAAACGTAAGAGAGAGATAAAGGAAGAAGCCTGGCATGCATTACATGAAGCCAGTCTGACAAAAGATAACGTAGGTTTCTGGAAGGCTGTGAATGCTCCGTTCTTTACAGATAAAGCTTCAAACACTGTAGAAATAGCTATTACAGAGAATGCATGGGTAACACATTTTACTGAGCAGTATAAGAAAGACACCTTAGATGCAACTGAGAGTAGCGAAGAGTTATCTAGATCCGAGGATGAGGCTCAAATAACTTTTCCTTTAAATGTTAAATTCTCTAGCAGAGGTGCAACAGGGCATTATCAACAGCGCCGCCAGGAAAGCCCAGGGACCTGACGGGGTACCAATAGTTGTATATAAATCTAACCTAGAATTATGAGCCCCACTTTTAACAAACGTCTTAAACAGCTCTAATAAGAATGGGTTTTTTATTACAAGGCAGGAGGCCATGTCATTCCAATTTTTAAAAAGGGCGACCGTAGTGATACAAAATTTTATAGACCTATATCTTTGTTGGATTCACTAATGAAGGTTGCAGAGAGAGTCATACTTAACAGACTGCAGTCATGGATGGAAGAACAAGATGCGCTCTCACGATTCCATTACAGTTTTAGGGCTGGACTAGGTACTACTGAACAAGGCCTGAATTTAGCATTAATTATTTCTAAATATACTATGGCCAAAAAGGAACACCTATTTTTATGTTTTGTTGATCTAAGTTCGGCCTTCGATTGTCTGAATCACGACAAACTATGGTCCACATTAGCGCAACTAGGTATAGAAGCCGACCTGCTGGTCTTCATAAGAGAATTATACAGGGGGGGCCGGGGCTAGAGTGAGGTATGGTTCAAATGGCGAATGTACCGCCATATTTGATATCCAAAAGGGCGTGAGACAGGGATACATATTAGCGCCCTTTCTTTTTAATCTTTATATAAATAGCGTAGCATCCCACCTCATGGAAGAACAGTTTGACTACCCCAGGATTAAAAAGTCCCCAGTACCAATACTTCTTTATGCAGATGATGCAGTTATCATGGCCAGGACCAACTTGGGCCTACAGAGAGCAGTAAACAAATTCTCTAGGTACATGTGTGAGAGAGGTCTTAAAATAAATATAAGTAAAACCTTCACCATGTCCTGCGCAAACAGGAGGCCACCAAAATGCAAGATTTTTCTCTCAGGTTCAAAATTAGCCACGGCGGAGACGTTCTCATACCTGGGAATTAATTTTGATAAAAAGGGAACTTGGACCTCGGCAATAGAGTCAAGGAACATGGCACTTACAAGATCGGTTGGGGCAGTGCGATCTTTTGCCAATAAACTAGGAGGATGACCAGTCTCAGTACTCCTGGACATATTTAGAGCAAAATGCCTGTCCACTGCTACTTAGGGTGCAGGCCTTTGGGGTATAATAGATCCTAAATTAATCCAGCAAGGAGAAAATAAATTTCTTCGTTATCTATTAGCTGTCCCTCCCAGTACCTCAATGTTTGTTTGTCACCAAGAACTTGGCATTGATTATGTCTCTGACCTAATCAAAATTGACTCCATTTTGCTGTGGCACAAAGTGTAGTCAACAGAGGAGACAGTTCTGAATAGGGACGTGATAATGGATTGTTTAAACCTACAGGGGGTCAAAAGGATTCCCTGGCTTAGCTATGTGAAGGAATTCCTGACGGATATTGACCTTTCAGATTATTTTGATACCCCGGAGTGTCTAGCCTCTGCCCCTAGGAAGAAACTAAAACATATATGCCTGCAGTTCCTTGAGAACAAGCACTGGATAGCTGAGACAAGCAAAAAATCAGTGATGGATTACTATTTGATCCATCAAGGCCAGGGCCTACAGAAATAGCTGACCAGGGTGCAAAGCCCCTATGGGCGCATGTTATTGACTAGATTCAGGGGGGGCACCTTCTTTAGATTGATAACATTCCCGGTGGAAAATTGCTGGTCTAGAGATATGGATGTATGTCACTGTGATAATGCATCAAAACAGTCCATTTTGCATTGTACATTATTTTGTAAATTTTTTACTGTTCCAAGAAGGAGATTTTTGGTTCCCCTGTTAAAATACTGGGGCCTAAGGCATTGTAAGACTGCTCTTATGAAACTCCAAATGTTGGAAGATGAATTAATTATGCATCTTGTTTTATCATTTCTAAAGTCTGTAATTGTATTCAGGAAATCAATGAATTAACTGATTTTAACATGTAATCGTCATCCAGACTCCCCCTTTTTTATGATATATTTTAATGTATTTTTTTTAATCTTCTGTGCTTTTATGATTGGTTTTTATCAAATCGAATAAAGCTGTTTTTGACTTTGACTTTGACTAAAAGATTTCTGAAGGGCATTACTCATCTCTTTCCTCCTTCTCCTTTCGTAATGCCTCAGTGGAACTTGAATCTTGTCTAATGTATGCTCCCTTTGAGCCATTACATAATCGTCCTCTTCATCTTCTTACTTTAAAGACTGCTTTCCTGCTTGCCATCACATCTGCACGCAGGGTGAGTGAGCTTCAGGCTCTCTCTTCCAAACCTCCCTTTCTTGCTGTTCATCCGGACAAAATGGTCCTTCGCACTAAGCCTTCTTTTCTGCCCAAAGTGGTTACCTCTTTCCACATAGGCCAGACTATCACATTGCCCACCTTCTTCCTTCCAAAGAGGAGGAGAGACACCACCGCCTGGACCCAAAACTTGCGTTGTCCTTCAACCTTGACCGCACTAAAGTCTTCCGGGTGGATGATCAACTTTTCGTGGGTTATTTGGGTGCCAAGAAAGGTCGGGCAGTGCACAAACATACCATCTGTTCATGGGTCGTCCTTTGCATCAAGATCTATTATTTTTGGTTGAAAAAGAAACCTCCAGTAGGGCTGCGAGTCCTTCTACCTGGGTGAAGGCAGCCACTTCTGCTTTGAGATGTGGAGTTCCGTTAGTTGACATATGCCAGGCAGCCATGTAGGCATCCCTGCACACGTTCACGAAACATTACTGCCTGGACAGCGAAGTCCATAGAGACGGCTTTTTCGGCTGTTCTGTTCGCCAAGACTTCCTGGTGTGAACATGGTTTGCAGACCCACCTCTAGGGTTGGCATTGGTGGGGGTATCTATTAAAAGGTAACGAATCTATAACTACGGTCTCTCTCAAATGAACAAGTTACTTACCTTCAGTAACAATCTATCTATAAGAGACATTAATAGTTATAGGTTCCTTACCGCCCCACCCATCTTCCCTGTTCTGCGAACTGACTTCTAGGGGTAGGGACTCCCTTCCAGGGACGAAAACCACAATATGAAAAGAGGGCCCGAGAGACCAAATGAACTCCAAACCCCCATAACATGAACAAATAACAAAACTAGGAGAACACTGGTCAACAAAATGGTGAGACTGTTAAGCTAGAAAACCCCCAATTTGGGGGCATCATTGATTAAGCCTTGACACACCTACAGAGAGGTACACTATCCGCATGTGTATAGGAGAGACACTGATCTTCTACACATACTCAATGGTGTTTCCCTGGTGTCAGGTGTTAGGGATTAACCAATAAGGAGTCCTATATAAAGACACTGCCCCCCCCCCTTTAGTCTTTACCTCCCCTTCGGCTTGGTCAAAGACTGAGGTACCGACGGACAGGTAAGTCCTCCACTGGTCAGATAGCATTACCATACTTTTTATACCATACCCCTGTTTAATCTAGTATCTTTATGGTTTAGTTATCAACCTGTTCAATTCTGTAAACTCCTAGCATGTGATCCACATTGTATGTAATGATTTCAGTTAACCATGGGACTCTGTCCCCTAGGAAATCTCTAAATATGTCAGAATTCCATAGGTATGTCATCAATCTCTTGCCCCTGTGCGGTTGGTTTATGGTCTGCAGACATTTTCAACAATAGGGTTTCTGTTTTTACAGAGAACACACTCAGAAGTAAGAAGTGTGTTTTCCTATTCTTTTTATTTTATATAGAGCGGGGCCTCCCACACCGAGCAGTTGCCGGGCGAGGTGAGGTCTACTCCCTCATAAAGCGGGGTGAATACTTACATTTGGTCAATAGAACTATGCATTGAGCACCCTATATGCATCTATCTTTCAAGGTTTTTGCTTCTGTATAACTTTAATACAGTATAGCTTTTTTTGAGACTGTTAGGTAGTTTTCTAACCTTCAATGTTTTTATGGTTATCACTATTTTGGTTACAGGACTGGATGAACACCCTACATCTTCTGGATACTGAAACAGTCACTTGTACTCCAGGTCTTTGGCAGGGGTATCGTACCAGTTCTTATTAATTACATTTACACTGAAATTCTTCTTTATTTCAGTTTCATTTTTCAAACTAGGTCCTGAAAAAAAGCCAAGTTAACATTAACCACTATGGCTGAAACATGTCGACCCTGATTCTATTGCCTTGAGATAGTTATTATTTCAAACTATATGTTTTTTTCACTTCTTTTTAATCTTGGCACTTGGCAAACACTAAATAAAAGATGGTGGTGTTTTCCGGTAGCTATTTTTAACCCGCAATTTTTCATGCACTGCACTTTTCAACATTTTTCAGCACCACTCTACTGAGAACTTGGACAGTTTAGTTTCCTCTAGATACAGTGTGAGCAAAGTCCCCCTCATTGAGGGGTGCATTTCACTGTATCTATATATCTCAGTCCCAAATGACGATGCTCCTCCAGTGAGGTGGGCTAATGGGACGTGTCTCAGTATAGTGGAACTGAGTCCATTGGGGTTTTTCTAGCGTAACAGTCTCACCATTTTGTTGACCAGTGTTCTCCAAGTTTTGTTATTTACTCCCTTCCAGGGCCCTAGTTATGTGCACCTGCTCTTCTGTCGTGGAAAGTCGTGTCAGAACGGACGTCAACGTGCAGGGCAGCGTCTAAAAAGACACCACAACGTCAACCCGGTGACCACGAAGCCGACGACGAACTCGGCCAACGCCACCTACCGACGCGCAGGGGTACTGCTATGAAAACATGTCTCCGAATCCAGTCTGACGCCTGGGGGTAATTGTAAGGTAAGAAATCTATAACTACTAATGTCTCTTACCGATACATCGTTACTGAAGGTAAGTAACTTGTTCATCAGGAGTCCGAGGGGAACGCTGGCTGGTTGTAAATTTGTGCCGGCGTAGTGATCCCACAACTTTTCATCACAGAATTGTGAGTAAAGTGTGACTGCTTAGCTAAATTTGAGGTTTGCAGGAGATTCTGGGTAATATTATGCTGGCGGATGCACGCAGGCCACACTGCCAGACAAGCGCTCCCCATGCACACCACCAGCCATGCGCCATCCACGCACATCGCCAGCCAAGCAACAGTCCGCTCACTCTGCCAGACATGTGCCCTTCACGCAGACCGCCAGCCAAGCGACAGTTTTTGCACACTGCCAGCCAGGCACTGGTACACACACCACCAGCAAAATTCAGGTTCACACACAGCCAAACGCCTGTACACACAGACCGTCAGCCGAACTCCAGTTCACACTCACACACCAACTTTTGCTAGTGGTTTTCTGACCTCTTGGAGACAGAAGAGCATAAACATATCGCTGATTGCATCCAAAATGTGTTAAAAAAAAGGGGGAGTAACCCTTGCCTAAGGGGCCACTCCCTCACATGCCCATTGTAGGGAACTGGCTCTGTATATACTATACCAGAGAACGGTATTGTGTGCACAGAGTCCAGTGGAACCCCATAGGTAGGCAGAGGTAAAAGTAGATAAAACCTTACTATTTATTTGTGGTAGTGTGTGCGAGCATTAAGGCTTTATCAGAGGGTAGTGTTAAGCATTTATTGTGCACACCCAGGCAAGAAATTATGTCACACACTCAAAGACTGCACTAAGATCAATTTGTTTGTTTAAAAATATTTTTGAGTTATTGTTTATTTTCTAGCGCCAACCAGGCCTGATACAGGTAAGTCGAAAAACACTTTGCAAGAATTATGCAGTTTAAATACAGTTTAAATGCAACTGGATTGGTTACAGGTAAGTAATTTGTTTGAAAAGCAGTCTGAATTACTTTTCAGTTACTTTTCAGATTACTTTTTTAAGTTTCTTTCTCTACTCGGTGTGATATGCCTAGATGTCACACTGCGACATTTCCTAGAAGAAAGGTAGGTAAATCAGTTATAGTACATTTGCAGTTTCATAAGGTTTTATACAAACCAACTCCACACTTAAAACAATTTTACCCCAAAAAAAATGATAATGACTTAATGGTACGTACTTAGGTTTGGGAGCTGGTTTTCTTGATTAGAATCAGGGTACCCCCATGGTCAAGGATGCATTCTCAAAGCACCCTCAGCGGCACTAGGGCGGCCGGGTGCAGAGTGCTGAGGCCCAATGTTATCCAATGGGGGATAGGGAGCCTCAGGTTGGTGGCTGCTCACGAGCAGGCCACAAGGTTGTTGTAGCAAAGTTCAGGGCAAAGGGGGATCTGAGTTAGCACACAAAGTGCACCCACAGTGGCACAGGGGCCGCCAGGTGCAGGGTGTTTTGTCGTCGGGTGCCCTGTTGTTTTCAATGGGAGTTGGCTGTTTTGGATTTTGGTTGCAGGCTCGGTCCAGGAAGTCTTCTGGGAGGAACCAACAGCTGGGCAGGTAAGTTGAAGGGCTCAGGGACGTAGGTGCACCTCAGGTCCTCTTCTCCAGGACGCAGGGCGGATGGATGCAAGGGTATCTTTTGAGGTCAGATTTCACCTTACCTGGCCACTCACGGTTGGGGAGGTCTCCGTGTCGAGGCTGCAGGTCATGTTGGGGAGTCCTGGAGGGGTCAATCCACGGCGGACTCTGTCTCTGGAGTGCTGGGGACCTCGCTGGGACCGGAGGACCACTCAGACTCAGGCCAGGCGTCAGATTTCTTGGTCCTCAGCAGGCTCAGAGACTGTCTTGGGAGTTTCTTTTGAACAGAGCTGCTGTTCACAGGAGATCTGGTCTTTGTTGAAGGTAGTCAGTCCTCCCAGGGGTTCTGGAGGTCGCTGGCTGTGGGACAAGGTGACTTTTGGCACAGGGTCTCTGGAAGCTGCAGACTGGCCGGTAGGGCTGGAGCCAAGTCAGTTCTTCTCTGCAGTCTCCTCTGCTGGACATCTTCTTTCGTCCTTCTTCTTCATAGGTTGCAGGAATCTGTCTTCTTAGTTCAGGACTGCCCCCTAAATACTGTGGTGTTTATGGGTCTCGAGGTCAGAAGCCAATGGGCTACTGACCTAAGGGTGACTGCACCCTTGGTGTGCTCACCCCACGTGGGGGGAATAGGCACAATCCATACTCCTGATTGGAGAGTACCTGCCATCTTAAAGATGGTGGGCACTGAAGAGTGGGCTACACCTCGCCCTCCCCACCTCATGGGTGGGGTTGGCAGAGGTGGGCACACCTTCTGGGCTGCTCTAATTTTTCCTGCCTGTCTTTCCCCCAAAAAGGAAGGGAGACAGGAAGGCGGCCTGCTCCTGATAGCAGGAGAGGCTGGGGGTCACATTACAAAGGCGGCAAGGCCTTTGAAGCTACCCTGCTACAAATGCTCTTACTGGCCTGGAGGAGCTGTGAACATTCTCCGCCCAGTAAAGGCTTTGTTTCTGGGCTCAGGGAGTGAAGGCTCCTACCCCAGGAGTCCAGAAACATGTCTTGTGGTGGACCATATACTCTATATGACTTTGCTGCACTTACAATGTCTAGGAATAGACTTAGACACTGTAGGGGTACAGGGCTCATGCACCTCTACCCTCACCAGTGGCACAGTCCACCAAGCTAGAGGGATGGCTGTGGGTTGTAGACACAGCACGCAGGGATATGTGCCACGGTAAAATCGAGACACAAGAGATGGCAAAAACAAAGGGGGGAATTGACCATAAGGGGGCAGGGTAGACCCCCTAGGTTTAATGTGGGGGCTAAAATAGGGTCCCGCGGGGCATTTAAATAAAAAAAAAATCCATTTGCACGGGGGGAGCGCCCGGTACGCGCACCGGGAAGCGCACCCGAAAGCGCACCGGGAAGCGCACCGGGAAGCGCACCGGAAAGCGCACCGGGGAGCGAAGCACGGGGAAAATCCAGGACCATATTTATGAAGGCCTTGCGCCGCCAGTTTTGCGCCGCCTGTGCGTCACTTTTTGTGACGCACCAGCGGTGTAAAAAAATGTGCATCGTTACGCTATATTTAAAAAGTGATGCATCTAGGTAGATGGGTCACTTTTTTAAACCCTGCGCCACATTATACCTGCGTCAGGTATAATGTATGCAGAGGGGGCGTTCCCCCGCAAAAAGCTTCGCAATAGCGACGCAGTGAAATCTATGAGATTTCACTGCGTCACTTTTAGAATGCTGTTGTGTCAAAATCTTGCGCCTGCCTCACAGCAGGTGTAAGACTGACGCAAGACCTTTCACATGTTGCTTTCCCCATGTGAAAGGACGCATTACTGGAGTTGCGTCACTTTTGTGACGCACTCCAGTAATGCGTCAATTTTGTGTTTACAGGTACGTCAGAAATACTGACGTATCTGTAACTCCTTGCGAATTGATTCGTCATACATTAAATATGACACATCTGGAATGTCATAAGGGAAGCGCACCGGAAAGCGCACCGGGGAGCGAAGCACGGGGAAAATCCAGGACCATATTTATGAAGGCCTTGCGCCGCCAGTTTTGCGCCGCCTGTGCGTCACTTTTTGTGACGCACCAGCGGTGTAAAAAAATGTGCATCGTTACGCTATATTTAAAAAGTGATGCATCTAGGTAGATGGGTCACTTTTTTAAACCCTGCGCCACATTATACCTGCGTCAGGTATAATGTATGCAGAGGGGGCGTTCCCCCGCAAAAAGCTTCGCAATAGCGACGCAGTGAAATCTATGAGATTTCACTGCGTCACTTTTAGAATGCTGTTGTGTCAAAATCTTGCGCCTGCCTCACAGCAGGTGTAAGACTGACGCAAGACCTTTCACATGTTGCTTTCCCCATGTGAAAGGACGCATTACTGGAGTTGCGTCACTTTTGTGACGCACTCCAGTAATGCGTCAATTTTGTGTTTACAGGTACGTCAGAAATACTGACGTATCTGTAACTCCTTGCGAATTGATTCGTCATACATTAAATATGACACATCTGGAATGTCATAAGGAGTGCGCACAGAAAAGTGACGCATCGCTGTTTTCACGTAGCGATGCGTCACTTTTCAGAAAGCGCACCGGAAAGCGCACCGGGGAGCGAAGCACGGGGAAAATCCA
Source organism: Lissotriton vulgaris (assembly GCF_964263255.1). Taxonomy (NCBI): domain Eukaryota; kingdom Metazoa; phylum Chordata; class Amphibia; order Caudata; family Salamandridae; genus Lissotriton; species Lissotriton vulgaris. The sequence goes on along the minus strand of NC_141695.1, from coordinate 692,642,343 downwards.
AGACCATATTTATGAAGGCCTTGCGCCGCCAGTTTTGCGCCTTCCTATGCGTCACTTTTTGTGATGCACCAGCGGTGTAAAAAAATGTGCATCGTTACGCTATATTTAAGAAGTGACGCATCTAGGTAGATGGGTCACTTTTTTAAACCCTGCGCCACATTATACCTGCGTCAGGTATAATGTATGCAGAGGGGGCGTTCCCCCGCAAAAAGCTTCGTAATAGCGACGCAGTGAAATCTATGAGATTTCACTGCGTCACTTTTAGGATGCTGTTGCGTCAAAATCTTGCGCCTGCCTCACAGCAGGTGTAAGACTGACGCAAGACCTTTCACATGTTGCTTTCCCCATGTGAAAGGACGCATTACTGGAGTTGCATCACTTTTGTGACGCACTCCAGTAATGCGTCAATTTTGTGTTTACAGGTACGTCAGAAATACTGAGGTATCTGTAACTCCTTGCGAGTTGATTCGTCATACATTAAATATGACACATCTGGAATGTCATAAGGAGTGCGCACAGAAAAGTGACGCATCGCTGTTTTCACGTAGCGATGCGTCACTTTTCAGAAATGAGGCCTCCAGTTTATTCACTGTGTCACCTCTACGACCCTTTCTTGCGTCAATACGTCCCTTTTGCATACATTACACCTGACGTAGGAATAATGTGGCACAGGGGTTTACAAAGTGACGCATTTACCTAGAAACGCCACTTTGTAAATATGAATAAATAAGGTGCATTTTTTATTGGACTGTTGCGTCACAAAAAGTGATGCTTTGGTGGCGTTAAAGTGACGCATGGCTTCATAAATGAGGCCTTCTGCCTTCAACTCCAGCAATGCATCTTTTCTTATCCTTCCACACCCCTGTTCCTTTTCAACATTTTCTTTGAATATCAACATTCCCCATATTCACTCTTCTTCTCCTTACTTTCTTTCCTAACACTCACCTTCTTTCAGTCCTCCTACTTCACTTCCTTTCTCCTCTCATACCTTTCTGTTCTTTCTTACTCATTCTCCTTTCCATTATCAATGCACTCTATTTCACTTACTCTTTTTTCATTTTTTTAAGAATATAGCTCTTTGATGAGAATTGGAGGTAGTTCTGAAAAGAACTTTTGGTTTTCTTCTTTTTTCTAAACAGGAACAAAAACAGAGAATGGAAACTGCTCAACAGGAGCAAAAAAAACAAAAAAAATTAGGGGTGGGAAGGGCAGCGATGGTTCTCCAATGCTCGAACCATGAGCTGGACACTTTGCTCCCCATAGGTGAGGAGTTGATTGCAGTATCTGCATCTGAGGACACCATGGTTAAAGGCAGGTTGAATGTTTGGCACCTGCTCCTGCGATTGCCCCCTCCCAGAAGAAGTTGCTCCTCCGGTGGATGTAGAGGCCCCATCACTGGGAACCTCTTGTGCCAGAGCCCTGACACTTTCCCGGGCAAAATTCTGGGGGTGCTTCCTCTCCACATGCATTGTGAAGTACCCAAATGAGTACTTTTTTAAGGGGTTACCCCGTGACAGCTCTTCTTTGCAGATCCTGCACTCCACTTTTGGAGCATTCACCTTTTTTTGGCCAGGTGGGATTTAAAAAAATTTCCAAATGAAATGTTCCTTAACTTTTCGTTGAGGAGGCTCTTCATTGATGAATTCTGGTTCATCCTCACTGCTGGATTGTCTGGCAGCCATTGTAAAACCAAGAAATATCCAGGAGCAAAAAGGCAGGTCTTGCAGTCACAAAAGTGAAAGAAGAAGTGAAGGAAATGGGTGGGGATTTCATTCTTTGTAAAAAAAACTGTTAGCAACCAATGAAAAGTGTTATTTTAAGGTCACATGACCCGACGCGCTTACGCTGCGCGCACCGGAGCGCTTCCGGGTGCGCACACGCGGCGCGAACGTAGGCGCTTCCGGGGCGCATACGTGGCGCTTCCGGGGGCGTATACGCAGCGCGAACGTAGAAGCTTCCGAGGGCGCTTACGTTGCGCGCCGAAGTGACGTCATCATACTTTTACGGAAATGCATAATCATTTTCCTTATAAAAAAAAACTGATTTTATTGGTATGGTACGAAATGTTTTGCATTATTATTAACTTTTCATTCATATTTTTTTTTACAAACAAAGGTAGCGCTCTGGGTGCGCTTTCCGGTGAGCTTACCGGTGAGCTTACCGGAAAGCTTACCGGAGAGCTTACCAGAGAGCTTACCGGAGCGCGCACCCAGAGCGCAAAAGGAAAAAATGATATAAAAAAAAACTCAAAAATGAATACTTACACAAAACAGCAAATTGTAAAAAAAAAACATAGGCTCGATATAGAAAGGAATTAGCATTTAAAAAACCTATGAAATTCACTGAAAAAACCATAGGTTTCACACCAGTTATAGTTAGGAATTAGCATTTAAAAAACCTATTAAATTCACTTAAAAAACCATAGGTTTCACACCAGTTATAGTTAGCTGGAAATTTTACTGACATAAAACCATTGAAATTCCCACGTTATAGTTAGTTGGACTCAACATAACTTGCGCGCCTGCAATGCACTGCTGATGACGTCACATATTACATCACTCATGACATGGTCAGTGACATCACTCATGACATCACTGATGACACCATCCAGTGAATTTTTGTCTTTCTGAAAAATATATTTTTTTAATATGTATTTGTAAAGTACGATGCAAGAATAAATGGTTAAATAAGTGTGTAAATGGATGTTTGTTTTTAAAATAATTGATTGGTTAACTGCCTTATTAAGTGTATCTTAGTGAATACATATATTAGCCCCGCGGGACCCTATTTTAGCCCCCACATTAAACCTAGGGGGTCAGGAGGGGGGTCTACCCTGCCCCCTTATGGTCAATTCCCCCCTTTGTTTTTGCCACCTCTTGTGTCTCGATTTTACCGAGACACAAGATGGCGGCCGCTCCAGACTGTTTAGAATGTTTACAGACACCCAAGAGCCAATCAGCTTTCTGCGCGCAAGTCGCGTGGCGCGCCCGGTGCGCTCCCCGGTGCGCGTACCGGGACGCGCCTATAGATATATATATTTTTTTGAACCTAAATTACTCAAAATCCACTGCAGCACATATCTTGAGACATAGCAAAGGCACATCGGGCTACTAGTCCCTATAATTTTGCCAAGTTTGGTGTAAATCCATTCAGCCGTTCGAGCTAAAAGTGAAATCGACCGCCCTATGGAAATTAACATGGGGAAAACGCGTTTTGGGACCCCCCTTTTATCTCGGACCCCGCTTGACGAATCCCCCCCCAAACTTTCAGGGAAGGACCGGGGCACCGCAAGGCCATTTTGAGGAAATTTTCAGGCAGATGTGTCAACCAAAGCCAAAGTTATTCCAAATAGAATTTTGAGATTTAACATTGAAAAAAATCCTAACTATAACTACCTACTGGCAACCGCCAGTAGGTAATATATATATATATATATATATATATATATATATATATATATATATATATATATATATATATATATATATATATATATGTATATATACAGGGCCTCGAATGGTGGCACAATATCTGCTGCAGCCCTTAGAGGCCTTTCCTAGTCACAGTGCCCTTGGTACTGTGATCAAGTCAAAGTGCATGAGAAATCTGGAAAAAAAAGGGGGGTTCATGCAACAGAAATCCATCTTACTACACCCATAAACATATCTCTGGTGCCTAGTGGGCTTTCCCGTGGCAATTTCTTTTTGAGTGGTGTGGGTATTGGCATCCACATTCTGGGCAGCCCCCACCTCTAAAATACCAACAACAAAAAAAAGTCCCTGGCTTCCTAGTGGGCTTTCTGATCATCTGCACCCAGGGAGGCTGAAAGAATGCGACTATTTCTTGTTGCGGGTATTACATTGCCCATTTAGGGGTACCTCACAGCTAATTTAATTTTAAAAAATGCTGGTTCATAGTGGGCTTTCTGAGGGGGCAGATTGGGGACTACTTCTTGAGGCAGAAAGACTGCGGATATTTCTTTTGGTGGGTGGAGGCATCGTCTTGCCCATTACAGGGACCCCCACCCCTCTTTTGAAAAAAAAATCCCTGGTATCTAGTGGACTTTCTGCCCCCCCCACCCTGTGTCAGATCGGGGATAATAAACCCCTTCTGGCCCCCAGGGCGGGCAGAAAGACTGTCCCTTTTTTGTTTTTTTCTGTCACTGTCTGATTGGGTGTATTAGTGGCTGTATAGTTTTGTACATAGAGATGGGAGTTCCAGTATGGGTGGGAAACTAGATGTATAACTGGACATATGGGTCTGTAACTAAACATGTAACTCAAGGAAACTTCAAAGAACATGCCTTATCTTTTAAGATCACAGCTCCCTACCCCAGGGCCTACCTATGGCCTATTTTCGGGGTGAATTATATGTAGTAGAAGAGGAGTTTAAGGTTTAGCATCATGTTTTGAGTGTGAAGTCGGCCTAGCAGTAAAACTTCAAACACAAGCTCTACAGTAGCAGACCTAATACATGTTTAAAGACCTACTTGTTTGGATGAGTGACTTGTTAGTTTTAGTTCTTCAGAACAAATCTAAATGAGTGTCTCAGTCCCTATGTGGGTGTGCCATTTGATATGTAAATAAGTATGCTGGTATATGTCTGGTTGTCTTAGATACTCTATTGGTCTGTTAATGTGTATGTAAGGGTCTGCATGGATTGCTTACAGGCTGTGTTAGTGAGTTTTGGGGTATTTAACTGTGTGTGCGCAGCTCCATCCATTACTACTTGATGCATAGGAGCAGTGAATGTTAAGTGCCTCCGTCACTGTCTCACGAGCTGTTATTAGTGGCTATATTCTTTTATTTTTTGTTTGAATCTTTTTTAATTTTTCTGCATTTGGTGTATGTTTTCAACAAAGAAAAGCGGGATTATAATTCCATTCACAGCCAAGGTAGAGCTTTTAAGTGGCATCACAAAGTTGAAGAATACAACTTTTAACAAGTACAGAGGGTAAAGCAGTCAAATGATCAGATTGAACAACAAATTACATTTATTTACCAAATTCAGCATAATAATGAGCAAGTTAAAGCATCAAGCTGTTCACGTGAATCCCATGAGCTTCAGCTACCCATACCTTTGCAGTAGAGGAGAAAAGATTCCATTATATGAGAACAAAACAGTCGAAACAAGTGGAGCCCGTAACTCCAAATCTCATCACCTCCCCCCACCCACAACCCACACTTACCAATGAAGTATCTAACTACGCCAGTAAATGTAGAAGATTCAATACAACCTAAGTGGGCCGGGCAGGAGGAACGGTGGTTCAGCGTAGGGAACCACTAGTTAGTGTGTGTTAAAGCCAGCCATTGTGTCGCCTCCGTTTTCTCGCGGGCTGGGATCGCTTCCATCAGTCTGCTGTGCGAGAGTCTGGAGATCTGCCAGTCTGGTGTCCCAGTTGGAGGCTGCACAACCCCAGGGCATCCTCCCTGTGCAATGCCACACTGTCCGCCCGAAGCCACGCAAGGAAGGACTGCACCCATGCCTCGAGTGATGGGGCTCGGATGACTTCCACCTTCAGGTGATTAGGCGTTTTGCCGTCAGGAAGCCCAAATTGAGAAACCTGGAGGTTGCCCTGGTCTTATTGGCCCCAGCACGCATGTTTCCAATTTATGGAATGCGGGACGCTCCGAGCAAGATGATAGTCGGGTCATGAGCCCCTGCCATTAAGTACGAAGAGAGGGGCAAGTATGTCAGTGGGGCTCAGCAGGATTGCAGCCCACTCCCTGTCTGTGGAGCGGCGGGTGAGGTTTGCACGCAGGCCTGCATGTGAAGGTGCAGTGTGGCTTTGCAGCGAGCCCGCCAGCCAGTGTATTAAATGCCTGCCCGGTGCAGATATTGCACTATTAAGTGAGTTGGTTTGTTAGACAAGTCTCCCATTCCCGAGTCAAAGTAGTCACCAGTAGGGAGTTGTAGAAAAGGAACTGTCCGGTTGGTAGACATGGACAGCCCATTATTGTCACATAGGAGAAGATATGGGCACCATTACTGTAGACATCTCCTAGAGTATCTGGGATGGATAGACCCCCGAACACTGTCACATGTTCTCCGAGCGTCCAAGTGAAAGTGACGGTAAAGCGTATGGCACATGCATGTTAAAACAAGATTTCTTGTGTCCACATATGGACGGCTCATAATTGATATACATGACACTCTGCGGGAAGTATTTCTCTGTAAACCTTCTCTGTGCAACTTTGTTAATAAAGACACGTTTTAAAAACAGAAATCTCCCAGAGTATGCAAGTGTCGAGTTCCACTGCCGAGGTAAGGGTAGGGTTTCTAAGTGTGCCAGGGAGGGCTACTGTTGGTGCATAGGGGGCCACTGAATGTGTAAGGGAGGGGCTCGGTCAGAAGCAGTGGTGAGCCACACCCAGTACCAGAGGGTCTGGCACCTTTGTTCGAGTGATTGGGCGAAACAAGTGAAGAGTGAAGAACAGGGAGCAGTGTCCAGGGCGGCAGCATAGAGGCTGTGTCAGATAACTGAAGGTTAGATGACCTTTTAGCCCCCCACTGTAGTGGGAAGTGAGGTGATATATCGTTCTGGGTTTGGTCTCGGTACCGCAAGGCCGCCTGGATCCGGTGCAGGTATCATTTCACCAACACCACTCTGCAGCACCCGGTATTACAGATTATTTCCCTAATCAGACTCAAAGTCTCGAGAACATTTGTTTGGGATATATAAAGGTAGATTGGAAGAGTAATACAAAAAGCAAGAGCGGACCACCATCTTCAGTAGGGCAACCCTGCGCATCACTGATAATGGCAATGTCTGCCAAAAAGCCACCTGGGATCTCATAGATGTGGTTGCACACACGAGGTTGCCATCAAATAGGTCCACTGGAGAGTGATAAATGTGAGTATCCAAGTACCAGAACGCTCTGGGCTGCCACGGTACTGGTGCTCCGGCAAAGGCAAGGCATGGGTCCAATGAGCTGGTGTAAAGGGGAATAGGCATGATTTTGCCCAGTTGACTCAGAGACCAAAGAGCGCCTTAAAGCATTGCAGCGCTGCAGCGATCATGTCAGGGACATCATGGATGTCTCTGAGGTACAGTAACATCATCTGTATAAATCGATATGACGTATAGGCCATCACCCAGTGGTATGCCCCAGGTCTCCCCCGCAGCTGGAGCTCCGCAACTAGCAGCTCTATCACCAGTGAAAAGAGTAAGGGGAGAGCAGGCAACCCTGCCAGGTGCCCCTGCTGTTCAATATTGGTTAGAAGATGGAGCCAGTCTTGACCCAAATCAGAAGGTTTGTATACAATAATTGCACTATGCGCAAAAAGTGGGATCCAATGCCATATGGTCACAGTGCTGCAAACAAAAAGGGCCAACCCAAAGAGTCAAAGGCCTTTTCGAGGTCCAATACAAGGCATCCTGCTTGAGGCCAATGTTGTGATGAATATTTCATGGCAAAGAAGAAACACCTTAGGTTCAAGGATGTGTTATGTGCTGGTACCAACCCGTTTTGGGCCAGGTGGACCAGCGTTGGGACCAGAGGCGCTAATCAATTTGTGAGGATTTTAGCCAGGACCTTACAGTCTGTATTAAGCTTTGCCAGAGGCCGCTACGATCCAAGCTCCGTGAGATCCTTGAAGGGTTTGAGGAGGGAAACAAGCAGTGCCTCTTGCTGGGAGGCAGATAAGGTAGAAGCAGAGAGGGCCTTCTCATACAAGAGTTTCAGCCAGGGGGAAACCAGCGGGGCATAGGCGTTTATAAAATTCAGCAGGTAAGCCATCAGGAACTGGGGTCCGACAGTGGCGAGCACACAAATGCTTTCCTGTATCTTGAACTGTATGATAGGGTCATTAACTTCTGTTCGCTGCTCAGGCATGATACGAGGCAGCAAGATCATGGAAAATAATGTATTAAGTTCATCAGGGTCAGCAGCAGTGATTGACTGATATAAGGATGTGTAATGCAGCATGAGCTCGTCGTGTATGGCTCTATCCATTTATATATAGATTTGCAAGTTCCAATCTGGATGTATATATATATTTTTTTTAACATTTTTCAAAAACCTTTATTGAACATTAAGGCATGATACACGGGGCCTACGCAACCTGTTGCACACCAGGTACCTGCCGTTTAAAGGGGGGACAGCACGCAGCTTCTCAAAGAAGCAGAGATGGTGACAAGCGGACGCCCAGCAACCACAATACGGGGCGGCAGAGGTCCGCAGCGTACACCCACACTGACTCGGGCACTCGAGGACAGGCGGGCTCTCAGGTTGGGGGAGGCAAGGACTCTCGTTGTTTCGCTCTGTGGTGGGCGCGCAGCGGCAGCAGCTCTCTCTTAGCTGCGGCGGCACACAGGACAATTCCGGAGGGGATGCAAAGTTGTCAAGGGTGCGGGCGTTCAGCGGCTACAGCTCTCTCTCAGCTGCGGAGGCCCGCGGGACAATTCCAAAAGGGGGAAGCAAAGTTGTCAAGGGTGCGGGCACTCAGCGGCTACAGCTCTCTCTCAGCTGCGGCGGCCCACGGGACAATTCCAAAAGGGGGATGCAAAGTTGCCAAGGGTGCGGGCACTCAGTGGCTACAGCTCTCTCTCAGCTGCGGCGGCCTGCGGGACAATTCCAAAAGATGGGGATGCAAAGTAGTCCAGGGTGTGGGCGCTCAGCGGCTACGGCTCTTTCTTAGCTGTGGCGGCCCACACAACAAAGCACGATGATGCACGGTAATATAGGGTGGTGGGCGCCCAGCGGCTACATCTCTCCTCTGGCTGCGGTGGCCCACGGGACAGCTCATGATGGTTCACAGTAGCACAGGGTGTGGGCAATCCGCGGCTACAGCTCTCTCTTTGCTGCGGAGGCCCACAGGATGAATCACGATGGTGCACAGTTGCATAGGGTGTAAGAACTCAGCGGCTGCAGCTCTCTCTCGGCTGTGGCGGCCCTCGGGACAAATCACTTTGGTGCACAGTAGCACAGGGTGTGGGCACTCAGCCGCTACAACTCTCTCTCGGCTGCGGTGGCCCACAGGACGAATCACGATGGTGCACAGTAGCATAGGGTGTGGGTACTCAATGGCTACGGCTCTCTCCGGCTACAGCGGCCCACGGGAAAAATCATACTAGTGCACAGTAGCAAAGGGTGTGGGCACTCAGCAGCTACAGCTCTCTCTCGGCTGCGGCGGCCCACAGGACAAATCACGATGATGCTGGTCTGGCGCATCTCAGCGGGGGCAGCTCTCCCTCAGCTGCAGCAGCCCACAAGGATCCGACGGAAGGGTACAGATTTAGGCAGGCTCTCAGAACGGCGGCTCTAGTCTTAGCTGATGCGTCCTGCACAGGTTTAGCAAAGAAAGGTTCAGAATTAGGCAGGCGCTCAGCGGTGGAGTTCTCTCTGAGCTGCAGCTACCCGCACAGGTTCAGCAACAGTTCCAGACGATGCCCAGTCCGCGGCCCTTACAGTAGAACTAGAGGCTCCGGATTACTCGAAGGGGGCCTCACCTGCAAGCAGAACTCCTAGCACTGTAATTCCAATGCCTCACTGGGTGAAGTCTAATGTCCCTGAGACTTCGGCAGGAGGCTCCCTCGATTTGGGCCCTAGGGAAGTTTCTTCGGCAAGATGGGTTAAAGTTGCGAAGTCCTTTTCTCTGTTCACTTGGACAGAGTCTCGTCTTGACATCCTGAAGGAACACACCTGACCAAAGTTCCAGCGCAGCATTTTATACCTTAAAAGTCTTTGTTCTCTAAGATTGCAAATCACTGACTCCAGTCAGAAACAGATCGGTGGGGTTGGGAAGCACTTGGTTTATGAGGCAACATCCTGCCCTTTCAGAATGAGGGGGTCTGCTATCAGACACCCAGCTGGAGTGGAGCCATCATTCACCTTGACAGGCACAACCCTGCTTGGATCAAAGAGTCACCCCTCCCCACGCTTGTAATACCGATCCCTCTCTCCAGCCAGGTCTGATCCAGCTGGCCCTGCTGCTCCAAACCCAGACAACCAGTACGCCTACTCGCAACAGCCCGCAGTAAAGCTTTAAACAAGAAACTACCGCGTTTTCAAGAAAGGCATTTCACAACATACAATACCTAATCGGTCCTCACTAAAAGGTGGCCCTCGTCGGCCTGATTATAAACATATCAAACTCGTAGTTCCTTTCGGGGTCCTAGGCCCAGATAAGATGATCCTTAGCAACACAGGCTATACTAATGTAAGCGTCAGGGTTATCCTAATTCACACAGTCATTTATATACATGGAGCAATCGCGCTGTGGCGCTGAGTAGCGGCACGGCACCCAGAACATCTATATCCAGCCAACAAACAAGACAGGAAGAGTCGCAGGGGAAGGGAGAACTACGCTAATGATGCCCGGTCTAACAGGGGGGCCCATATGTTGAGTAATTTTTTAGCCGCAGGCATCAAATTCCAATATTTACTTAAATTTGTCTCACAGTGGGCAGCATCTGCCAGGCAGTACCTGGATTGCGGCGACGGCCTGCGGCCCCAGTGTATGGCCACACGTCACTTGGCCAAGACTAATAGCATCACGGTCAGTTTTCGGTTAGCATCAGTAACATCTTTGACGTGCCTAGTAGGCAGAGGAGTGGATCGGCGTGATGCGCTCCAAAGTGACATCGCTGATTATTGCGCAACCTCCTGCCAAAATGATGAAACCTTGGGGCACAACCAAGCCAAATGCGTGAAAGTCGCATTTGGGGCCGCGCAGTGCACACATCTGTTGTTGTCAGTCAAACCCATCTTGTGTAGTGCAGTTGGAGTACGGTAGAACTGATGCAGGAATTTAAAGTGAATGAGCCGCAGCCGGTAATTAGGGGAGAGTTGATTAGTTTGATTGCAACAATCTTTTAGTTTTGAGCAATTCAGAAGCTTTTCAGAAATTTGATTTCCACTGCTCGTGTAGGTCTCTGCTTAGCCAGATGCCCAGGTATCTCGTAGGACCCATAGCCCAGATGAACGGGTATTCCGTGGGAAAGGGTTTAGTCGTTTCAGATTCTTGTATGTCCTACAAAATACCCCCTTCCACATTTCCAACTCCTTTTTTGGTCAGATAAATGCTGAAGTAACCAAACTCCTTTGGGACGGCGGAACTGCCCGCATCGGTATGACAAAACTAGTCAAGGGGTGGTCTGATGGCGGAATTGCTCTCCCGCACATGCAGACCTATTATTGGGCATCCCAACTCACTGCAATAAACCAGTGGCTGCACACACCTCACTATTGATCGCCATCTCTTAGGCGCAGAAGGGATAATGGGAGCGTTGTACAGTAAGACAAAGAAATCACACTGCACGGGCCCTACGGCCCACACATTACAAATCTGGCACGAGGCACAGAGGGCGATGGGGTAGGAAGGAAAGATCACACAGGCGACACCGCTGTGTGACATTCAGCAATTAGGGAGATTGAAGAACACCAAGGGATTCCAACAGTGGGATCTCATTGGAATCTCCAAGGTGGGGGACCTGTGGCAGAAGGGGGGGTTGTACCATTCATTCAGATGTAAGACACATATAAGCTGGCGCACACCGAAACATATATATATATGCCCAAGTAACTCATGCCTTACGAGCAGTGATCCCCGCGGGCACACAGTTACCCGAGTCCTCCCCATTAGAGGACTCACGGACCACCTCCAAACAAAGGCCATCTCAGTGACTTATCACAAAATAATAGACAACCAGCAAGATCCTACAGTAGACCTAAAAAGGAAAAGGGAGGCAGAGCTTGGTGATCTAGATGAGGAGGACTGACAGACAGCCCTGATGTTCCCGAGAGAGGTGGCAATTCCCTCCACCGTCAGATTACTCCAACTAAAAATCCTACACTGCATCTATTACACTAGGACCCTGCTGCAAAATATAGGTAAAGCGAACACTCCACTCTGCTTTGGACAATGCAGTGCTGAGGGTACTTTTTGGCATACACTCCGGGACTGTCTGCAGGTTGCTTCCTACTGGACCTCTGTTTAACACACCATGTCCCAAGTCACTAATGTGGTTATCCCGCTTGCACCAAAATGCTACCTTCTCAACATCTGGGAGCCTACAGACCTGAATCACACAGACCAGGACTGGGTAACACTAGGGATGACATTAGCTAAACGCAACATAACACAGCAGTGGGGTTCGGATCAGTCCCCAGCGCCTCAGCAATGGTGTTAAGACATGGACCGCACAATGGTGGCAGAGAAATCTGTCTACATCCACAGAGCCTGCCCTAAGAAGTGGACACTTATTTGGGGCAAGTGGAATCACTATCTGGACGACATTTGTGAAACTCCCTCACCGGAGCAGGTATCGGACAATAGCGACTAACCTACACAGATGGAAGAGGCAAGCCCTGCCGCATTGCACCACACCCATGGGGCATGTTTGGGATGACAGAGTTGGGGTTCTAGAATATTAAACTAAGCCTTGTCTAAATGTACCTGGTTTATTATTAATGTATGCCACTGCTTATCCAATATTGAATTGCAAATCTGTCTGTGTATCAATATTCAATAAATTGAATTTAAAAACAAATAATTGCTCTGTCCCAGTGGATCACCCTACATTGGACCTGATGGCACACCCTTGTAGCTACAAGTACAGCTCTTGGAATGTTCGAGGGCTTGACTCTGTCCATTAAAGGCATAAACTATTAGCCCAATTAAATAGACGGAAAGTAAATGTTGCGTTCCTCCAAAAACCCAATTCCAATTTGAAAGCTTTTATTCGGTTAAATAAATCAACCATATAAGCAGTACAATCATAAATCAATACAATGATAATTATAAAATATAGACTACAAAGTTAATAAAATATAGGTACATAAGGGTTCGTAGACATAATAATCCAGATACAAAGTGTGAGTGCCTGATTCATGTATGGACCCTAGCGATTTACATAAATATATATGGTCCTAGTACAAAAAGTGCAAATGCAGAAAGTTACATGATGCCCTAATAATCGTACAGTCAAGTGTCAATGATCATCGATTTCCTAATACTGATAGATTTCAGAAGAAATGTAGCTCAATAAAAACACAATCCTGGGTCCTTTAGTCTAAGAAGCAACTTCATGGCGTCTTCAGTAGATCTTATATTATGACATAAAAAGAATGGTTTTAAATAACATTTTCTAAAATGAGAGTAAAATTTGCAAAATAATAACATATGGCAGCAGCTTTTTCGGGAAACTCCATCCCATGGGCATGGTGTAGCAGAGCACTGTTTAAATGGAAAATTAACAAGATGTATGGTACCCAACCTTAAGCGTGTCAACACAAATTAATGTGATGCTCTTGTCACGACTGACAGGTAAGATTGGAAACCCTGTTTAAGATCCAGTTGCAGATAAAAAATAAAGGTTGATTGGTTCTTAATAACACGGGAACGGGCCTCTGTTTTATGGGCTAATAGAATCAATATTATCTCCGCTCTGGCAACAAGATCTACACACTCAGGGTCCAGCCGAATATCACAATTAAATAAGAATTTAAACCAGTAAGAGATATAATTAAGCCAAGGTATTCTTAGACAATTCTCCATTTTGAGACAGTCCTGTATGATAGATTGGGTGAACATTCTCTCCTCCTTTGACCACATAGATTTCCATAGTAGAAGAGGGTGCAATGAAGCCAAATCTGAAATATATTTAATGCCCACCTCATGATGAATAAGTTCCGAAGAGGCCGATAAAGGGACACAAAACAAGCGTTTTAAAAATGAGTTTTCAGTTTGTTGTAATAGATTACCGTGGCAATGTCCCCATACACCTGCCCTGTAAAGTGCTGCAGTAACACATTGTATCTCATAGATTGTCAACATATCTTTGATATGTCGATGGCCCAGTTTAGCAGCAAATCTAAAAATACCATCTTAGAACAAGCATTTTCCTGTTCCTGAGCCCATGACCTGTTCCCTGCAAATGTAATACCCAAATAACAAAATGTTTTGACTATCTGGACCATAGAGCCTTCTATATGGTAAGATCTGGATGTTATTGGGTTCCTGCCGCAAGCCATAACAAAAGTTTTTGATTTATTAATTAAAAGCTTTCTTTTAGCAATAAAAGCAGTAAAATTATCGATAAGACGCTGTATTGCAATGGGGGTGCGAGAGAGTAAAACCGCATCATCAACGTACAAGAGAATTGGGATAGGATTCCCATCCTTCCTCGGCGAATCCGGCTCAAACAATTTCAGGGCCACGTCTACATCATTGATGAACAATGAAAAAAAGTAGTGGTACTAGGACGGAGCCCTGTCGGATGCCTCTTTTAACTTTAAAAAGGGGTGTATATTCGCCTAAGTAACTGTACCGCAGTTCCCCAAATATTCTTGCCAGAAAATGAACTATCTCTTTAGGTGCACTCATTTCTAACAATAAGGGCCATAAAATAGAATGGTCTACCAAATCAAAAGCACCTCTGAGGTCAGCAAAACATAAATACAAATTACCCTCCTTTGCTAGGGTATACTTGCCGATCAAAAGATCCAAGTTGACACACTGCTCTAGTGTGCCTACTCCTTTTCTGAATCCATATTGTACTTGTGTGAGGACCGACCTCTCTGTAACTCAGGCTTATAATCTTGACCCTACTCATGATCCTAATAGAGGAATCCAGTAAGGAGATTGGGCGGTAATTACCGATGTCGGTTTTTACTCCTTTCTTGTGAATTGGTATTATGATTGACTAGCCCCATGATGATGGAAATTGGGTCTCGACTGCAGCATTAAAAACTCTAGTTAAAAGCGGGGGCCATCGGACCATTTCATTTTTATAATGGTCTAGCGGGACCCCATCGGGTCACGGTGCCTTACACCCCTTACTACTATACCCTCAGTAACCTCCTCTATACTAATAGACAGGGGTATTATTGGCCAGTCCGTGGGGAATTGGGTAGGCAAAGTGGAAGGTGCATCTCTATCGATTGGATTAAAGAAATTTGAAAAATGTCCTACCCAGGAGTTGCAGTTAATATAGGAATTAAGTTCTGGTATATGATCATCCTTCAAAAAGGTACTATTAACAATATCCCAGAACAATTTACTATTTTTAGTGTCTGCTGCCTGGCTTAAATCCTCCCAGGCTATTTCTTAAAGCTCCACCTTGCTGGCTTTTAGGGCTGAAGCATATTCTGCATGTAGAACCTTAATTAAATCCAAGTCTCTTGGGTTACACCCCAGGGCTTGTTTGAGGCGATGTAAGGTCGCTATACAATTCTTATTAAACCAGCCCACCTTATATTTTTTATTTCCGTGGACTGGTTTCGTCAATAGGCTCTCAATAGTATTATTGATCTTAATGAAATTGGCGAGCATCAATTGTGAATCAACCTCATCCCCTAAGCAAACTTGGATTTCGTCCTGGCTTTGCATAATAACATCATACTGGATTTTAGATGGGTCCAAGCCAGCCCATTTTATCCAGACACCATTCGGTTTGGTGGGGGCAATACACGGGCTATAGGAGACACCAGTTACATTTTTAAAACCCCAACATAATAAATAAAGAGAAATACTATTATAATCACTGATTGGTTGATCCGTTATCTAAGGTAGTGAAAACAAATGTACACTATTACATGAAATCATGATCAATATTGGACATTTCATTTCTGCCTGTGAATGTAGGACATTTCACATTATGTTTATCAGTGGCACAGTGCAATAATTCTAAATCCAGCTTAGCAATAACACTATTTAGAGCCATACCATATTCACAGTGGGGGAAGTGCATATAACAATCATCGGCAGATTCCCCCCTCCTATGCCCACAGACTTTAGTCAGAGATAGTGGGCATACTTGAACATTAAAATCGCCAACCCAAAGAATAATAATCGATTTCCTAATGGTACTGGTCAGCTTCTCAAGTTCCCTTTCCAGGGAATAGACGACTGACCCACGGGGAGAGTTAAACACATTATTATAAACATTTATCAAAATGACATCTTTAACCACGAGGGATGCCAGCCACATAATCTGGTTATGGGTACCAACAGTAGTACAGCATTTAATCTTACATTTATTCAAGTTGGTCGAGATCAAAATCAAAAGACCAACCTTTGCTTTACCCGAGTGGGAAGCCTGAGCTGGGAGCCAATGGGAGGTAAAACCCTCTACATACATAGGTTCAATACTTCACGTCTTCTGTAGGCATATAATGTCATGATGGGCCAAAATAAAGGCAGACCATGATGGTGTACCTAATTTACTTTTAAAACCAGAGATATTCCAGGTGGTAACTTGATACCCATTACCCGTATTGGCCTCATAAGCTTCCCAGAGTGGTGCTTCATTACCCGCCACTTCACTAGCGGGAATTGATTCTGCTAGAATACATTCTGGATCACTAGGGTTGGTTGGTGTCCATGTTACATTTGTAGGTAGCATTCCACCCTGCTCTATCATATATAGGTCGACCTTTCTAAATGAATTGTCATCGTTCTTATTTCCCGTTATAGAGCTTTTGGGTATGTATCTTACCCGTTCTACCTGACTGGACTGTATGGGCCTCTTACGTCAATCATTAGTATCAAGATTACTCAAGGCCTGGTATCTATTGGCTACTGAAATAGCAACATTGGGTTAGGTAGGGAGCAGGGGGTGGGCTAACGGAGAACCATTTCCGGGCCGACTACCATTTCCATGCATCACCATTAGATGTCTATAGAAGTACCCTAAAGGAAGAAGGGTGGTATTAAATTCCCGGGGGGAAGGCAGTGGTACGTTTTTAAGAGTATTGTTTGCCCACCTTGGGAACCGGAAATTAATAATAACACAATCGCCTTCAAAGCATTTTTTAAGAGGCCCAATCCAGCCCACTCTACGTGTTGTCAAAATCTGATTTGCCCCCTCCATTGGGTAGCCACTGTTATTGGTCAGCCAAAACACTACTTTGTTCATAAGCGAACCATGTTCTTCTACCTGGTCAAGTTGGAGTTTGGGTACATTAACCAAAATTGCGTCATAGGCACTACATTCGGGGGCAAGTTTATAGCTGTTGCGATTTCTCTATCCCCATGAGCTGGGGTTCTTAAACCATCAAGCTTTATGGGATCAGATCTAATAAATTTACCTGACTTGGTCTTTACTCTTTCCTTCTGGGGGGGTGGGAGGGGGGCAGGTCTATAATTATTAGTTAACTTTCCTGTTGCTATATTTGCTTTTTCCCCCCGTTTGCCGCCTCAACTATAGGGATCCCTTCCTTGGGGTTATTACTGGGTCACTATCCGGGGTAGTGAGCAAGTTAATGGAGCCTGCAATAACATCTTTCTGTTGGATCCTAATCGACTCATATTGGAGTTTACCATTTACTTTATCCAGTGATCCACTGATCTTATGGACTCCTCTGGCTAAATTGTCAAGTTTATCATTGAGCGGCCTTAGGAGCTCTATTACTTTATCAGAAATGGCAGCTAATGTTAAATCATGCTGTGGGGGGTCTATTCTATTTAAAAGATCAGCAGGCGGACCTGGTTTCCCAGTATAGGAATTCTTTTTATCTTTTTTGTTTTGTGATTAGGATTAGAATTCCCCTGTTCTAAGGCATTTTTTTCCTGCGTCCCCTGGTACTGTTAAGAGGCGGGGTCTTTCAGGGATGGTCAAAGTAGGCGTCAAAGATATTCGAGTACAGTCCCCATTGGTCCCTCCAGCATTACTGGCGTCCATGCCTGTCTCCTTGACTAGCAGTGAGTTATTGATCAGTTCATCGAGTCTGGTCTCGCTCGATGGACTAGTAGGGGCCCTAAGCTCATTCCCCTGTTCTCCCCCCCATATAGCTAGAACCCATGGACAGACGCCTCTCAGTGTGGGCTATTTCTTCTGAGAGAACATTAACCGCTTTAACCAAATATGAGTCAATCGTAGTGCAGGATTTATCAATGAATGGCTTGACGGTCTTCCTCATTGCCATGATATTAAAAACAAGTAAAAATTGTACAAATAGAAAGGTAAGTAATTGGCCCTAAAAGAGAGCCAACAAAGGCATAAATGGCAGCTACCCAGATGTAAAGTAGCGACTTCTAATGGGGGGGGGGGGCAATACAAAACAGCTGGTGTGGGTCTCGTAGAGTCCTGGGACCATGGGTCCTTGCTTACCAAAAATTAGCCCCCTAAACAGGTCTCCTGCTGTAGAGCGTCACCACTAAGAATAAAGTGCAATAAAGGTTGGCTTTAAAGTGACACGTGCTGCGAGGTACACATTAATCTGCCACGGAACGGGCTCGCTAGGCTAAAGCTTCGTTTTTTTAAGCAGCCCACTAAAGGTAAAGTGCTAGGTAGATAGGCCTTAAATAAAGTGGCATGTTCTAGACAATACAAATATATCGCAAAGTTATTCAAAATTCCACAGTATCAAACATACAGTATTAAAAGTAAAAAAATAATTAAGTAATTAAAACCAGTAAGATTAGCATCTAAAAGGGGTAGCGGGTCCGGGAATATTTTCAGCAGAATGTGATATTAACGTGCAAGTTGCAGTTAAGGATAAGAGTCACCAAAGTCTGAGGTGGGTTGAATACAATATTCTGCTTCGCAAGTCACTCACAGTTCTGGATGAACACAAGATTGTCAGACGCGATACCTTTCCCCTGGTTCCGGGTTCCGATCGAAGTCCTGGTTGTTAGAGGGTGGGCCCTGCCCTGCCCTGCCTCCTCCTGGCGATGACAAGCTAGGACGGGCCTGCCCTTGGCTCGGGCTTCACCCGCCGCACGCCCGCGCGCGTCCCGTGGGGCGGGAACGCCACAGCCCTCTTAACACGCCTCCAGGCGCTGGTGATGGCGTCACGGGAGGCGCCGTGGCTAAGGTGCCTCTGGGAGTTGTGGTCCCATGCTTCCACGGGATTTTGGGGGTAAAGCAGTAGTATCACTGGCCGTTCGCCTCACAGCATTAAAGTGTCCCTTGGAGCGCGTCCGTAGGACGGGAGCGCCACAGCTCTCTGAACTCGCCTCCAGGCGCTGGTGATGTCGTCACGGGCGCCGCGGCGGCTAAGGTGCCTCTGGGAGATGTGGTCCCTTGCTTCCACGGGATTTTGGGGGTAAAGCAGGAGTATCGCTGGCCGTTCCCCTCACGGCAGTAAAGTGTCCCTTGGAGCGCGTCCAAGAAACCCATCTAAGCCATGGTGAAGCAGTTAAGCGGCACAAGAAATGGCGAGGATAATTGTTCTTTACGACATATTTGGCCTTTGCTCGTGGAGCCGCGATATGGCTCAGGAATGGTACTCCTTTTAAGTTACTGGAACAAAAGATAGATACGAATGGCAGATATGTCCTCATACACGGGTTACTTGATGGAGAACACATAGTGATGGAAAGCATATATACTCCAGACACTGACCAGGACAAATTCCTAGCGGTTCTAAGTACAATATTGATAGGTTGGGAGGACTACCCCCGGATATTAGGTGGAGACTTAAATGCGGTGCTTGATATCGAACTAATTAGGTCTCACCCTCCATTACACAACACAAGTTGTAGGAAATTAGCCGATGCACTAACAAGGTGGACAGTTGGGTGGGGGATTATGGATGCTTGGCGTGCGACACACAAGTTGCATACTCGAATTGACAGAATATTCTGTTCCTTATCTCTGCTGAGCACAAACAGTGACTCAACACATTTGGGAAAAACATTATCAGATCATAATCCGGTAGAATTTACACTTCAATGGGGCAAAATACTTACCCTAGTACCGACCTGGAAACTGCAATCACAGTTACTGGAAGACCCGGTCTTTCGAGCGGCGCTGTCCACAACCAAAGAAAATTACTTCGCTGAAAATGCGAATACAGCATCCACGCGCCAGATAGAGTGGGATGTCTTTAAGACTGTAATGCGAGGGGTGGTAAACAGTATGAGAGCAGGGAAAAGACTCACTCTTATTGCCCAGCTTACTGACATAGAAAATAGTCTGGGTCGTCTGGAACAAGTAGCTTCACTGGACGATACACATCATATGCAACTGCAAGAAGCACACATTAAACACACAGAAGTATTGGAAGACCTGCGCCTTCTAGATTACCGACTTTACGCACAGAAACAACATGCTGCGGCGGACCGGGCAGGCCCACTCCTTGCCAGAATTCTCAAGGACACCCCGCCGGTCTCTCCTATTTTAGAAATCAGGACTATGGAGGGAGATATGGTGCAACTTGACATAAATAAGGCCTTTAAAGATTATTATGAGAATTTATATATACAACCAGCTGCCACTGCTGACAGAACTTGACACATTTTTCGACTGCCTACAGCTCCCACAATTATTGCAAAACCACAAAGAGGCATTGGGACACCCAGTGACTGGTATGGAAATTAAACGGGCGATCAATAGTTTGCCCCGTAATAAGTCACCGGGGGGAGATGGTCTGCCCATTGAATTTTATGCAACTTTTTCTGACTTGTTGCTACCCTACCTACATCTTTAGAAACTGGCACCCTTCCCCATACCACACTTCAGGCGACCTTGGTCTCGTTGCTAAAGCCGGGCCAAGATAGTGCAGACATGGCAGGATATAGGCCTCTTTCATTATGAAATGTGGACTATAAGATATTGAGTAAGTTGTTGGCTATTAGACTGTCAGTTCCTACCACAGCTGATACACATTGATCAATGCGGTTTTGTCCCAGGCAGGAGTACAGCCCTTTAAATTAGGCGCTTACATCAAATAATGACACACAAACACTACCAACAGCCGACGCGGTTGGATGCATTTCGCTGGATTTGCGTCAGGCCTTTGATTCCCTTGAATGGAAGTATATGTTCTATGCCCTTTCCAAATTTGACATACCGGAGGATTACTTAAAATGGGTGCGGTTATTATATTTAAATCCCACGGCACAGGCATGCACGGGAAAGCATATCTCACAGCAATATAGGGTTGCACAGGTACCAGACAAGGCTGCCCACTATCACCCCTGCTGTCCATTTTAGCTTTAGAACCTCTCTTACATAAACTACGCTCTGTAGCAGGATGTAAGTGGATTGTAATGGGACCCAGCACACATGTTGTCTCCACGTATGCCGAGGACTTAATACTGTATTTCAGGAACCTAGATGGTGACTATGAACCCATCCCTTCCAAGTTTGCTATGTTCCAGACACTTTCCAGGCTCTTGATCAATGAGAACAAGTCCTATGTTTATTTTCTTACTGATGCGACACGCACTGGGACACTGGACTTTGGGAACTGGTCATTCCATATAGAACCTATTACTTTCAAATATCTAGGAATAAATATATATAGGGACACAACGGATCTTCTAGATGGCAACTTACATCGCGCTATAACTACCCTTAGGTCCCAAATAAAGTTCTTGACCTCCTTTCCTCTATCGGTGGCAGGCAAGGTGGCAATCGCCAAAATGGTGATGCTACTTAGATTACTGTATTGTTTCACTAATATGTCCATGATGGTACCGGCACAGATATTTAAATTACTGTCCTCCAGACGAGAGGAATTAATATGGGGCAAAGGTCGGAGACGTATAGGGATTGCAAAACTACAATTAGATGCTATACAGGGTGGGTTGTGGGTCCCTGACCTGAAAGCTTACTGCTACGCGAGTCAGTTACAGTGGCGGTTGGCAGGTGGAACCTGCAGGAGATAAGCATGTCCCAATTAGCTTGGCAAAGGGGTGATGTACATACACTACTGTTGCCCAACAACAAGATTCCCACAACAGCGCCTCATTTGCTGAGAGTTGCGTTATTGTACTGGAGGCATGCCATGAGGTACACCAAATCAATGACTCCATACATCCCTACTATCCCTCTTCTGGGGATCCCCACACAACCAGGCAGGGTTACAAATAGGAGAATGTTGGCATGGGAGGATGCGGTAGTGCACACGGTGGGCGCATTCTTCACAGACGGTACCCTAATGCCCCACGATGTATTTGTTCAAGAACACAGAGTGCCCAACACGCTGTTTCTTCTACACGCCAGTATCTCTTGCTACATATGCACCACTTTGGCCCCAGGGGGGATAGACCAGGCAACGCAACCGCACTACTTACAATGCAATATTTGAATGGGAATGGGCGACATTTAACAAAATGGCTATACAAAGGGAGTGTGATGTTGACGTAGGCCTGCTGCAAGGGGCTCCATAGGTATGGTAAAGAGCATGGGAGATAGAGGGCAGCCCTGCCTAGTACCCCTGGTGATAGCAATGGGGTCAGTGACAGGTCTGTAAATTCTGATGCGCGCAGACGGGAGTGAGTATAGGAGTTGGATCTTCTGAATGTAGCCCTGGCTGAAGCCCAACTGATTCAAATGATAGAAAAGAAAGGGCCACTCCAGCGTATCAACAGCCTTGGTGGCGTTCAGCAGGGCAGCCACCGCAGGGTTAATTTAATGCATCACGTATATATCTTATTATCTGTATTGATCAGAGATAGTGGGCGATGAGACCTGCTCCATAGATCCTGTGGGTCCGTACGTTGCCCGCAGGGAGAGAACGATTCCGCCAGGGGGTGATTGGGGGAGGTGTGGGGGGGGGGGAGTTGATGGGGAAAAAAGCATATACTTCGTTGTGCTGTTGGCCAGAAACCCCTCTGTAGCGCGCATGGCGATCTTATACTGGAACTTGTTGCGCCGCCCGGCCTCCGGGATTTGGGCTGAAGGGCCGTGTACACAACCTTCAGAATGTATAATGCCTTGTGCTGAGGTGGTGATGATGGTCGATTTACCCCGATTTTTTGTCAATAATTCTGCAATAAAAACATCTTTAAAAAAAAAAAAAAAATCAGAGATAGTGGGCGATAGGAGTCCCACCTCTCTGGTGATTTGCCAGGTTTGAGGAGGAATGTGATCATTGCCTCGCGAAGTGAAGAGGGAAATCTGCTGAGGGGAGGGACTCATTATACATCTCAGCAAGATGCGGAACAAGAAGGGGTTGCATATTCTTTATAGAATGCGGGTGTAAGCCCATCAGAGCCAGTAGCTTTATCGCCCGAGAACCCTGCAATTACTTTGAGTATCTCTTAGGAGGTGAATAGCTCATCCAGGTACTCACGATGCCCGTTGCCAAGCCAGAAAAGCCAGATCGAGTCAAAGTATTGGTCTAGAATTTCCGAGGAAGCCACCTCGCCGGCAGTGTTGGCCATAGAAAGCGGAGACCCTAGCAATAATGTCGCCGGGGGAAGTGGTTCTTCCGTCAGTCTTATTGCTGCGCACCATAATGTATGAGGAAGCATGAGGTTTCCTTAATAAGTTTGCAAAGGTTTTACCAGGGTGGTCGCACTCCCCATATCGCCAGGCAGGGGACTCCCTACCCAAGAATGCAACCTCCCTGTCGGCCTCTGCGTGATATTCAGAAAGTTTAGTTCTGATGGTGGCAAGGGTGGTGGGCTGGGGTCCAGGGCTCGATGCTGATCTAGTGCTTATATGTCTTTCTCCAAGCGTTAGAGAGTTCCTCTAATGGATTTGAGCACCCCCAATTGTCTGGAAATACATTCCCCTCGAATTATGATCTTAAAGGATGACCAAACCGTTGAGAGGGACTCTACAGAGCCGGTATTATGTTTGGAATATTCAGTGATGGCGCCCCGGATTTCTTCGCGAAAAGCTGCATCTCGCAGCTCATTAGGAAGCAGGCACCATGTAAACATGCGCTGGAGGGTAAGTGGGAAATGCAGGCGCAAGCGCACTGAGGCATGATCTGACAAGGTGTGGGCCAGATGGTCCACGGGAGAGGTCCAGGATGCAACGTCGTGGGTTATTAGCCATAGGTCAATGCGCAACAAGGAGCAGTGCATATTGGACACACAAGAACACTTGTGTGAGTCTGGGTGAGAGTGACACCAGGCATCAAACGGGGAGTTGTTATCAGATATGGTTCGTAGGGTGGCTGTGGCCTGTGAATGATGCAAACACACCCCGAGCGATCCAGTGTCTTCAAGAGTGCAATATTAAAATCACCTCCCCATATCAAAGGAAGGGGTCCAATGATGGAAATAATGTTCCATACCTGAGTCAAGAAACTAGGATCATCAGTATTTGGGCGGTAAACCGCTGCAATAATCACTGGCTGGTTGTAAAGTGTACCAACAAGAATCACTTACGGGCCCTCGGTATCAATGAATGACTGTGTACCATGCCAGGGAGGTCCTTCCTGAATAAAATAGTAACACTGCACACATAGGTAGAATAGAATGCAGAGTAAGTTGCCCCCCAGTACCGGGAGCGCAGTCTGGAAGCAGTAGCGGGGAGAAGGTGTGTCTCTTGGAGAAAACACACGTCTACTTTGTTTTTATGTGTGCTTGAGACATGCCTTGCACAAGTCATTCATGGCTCTAACATTCCAAGTCAGGAAGGTGGTATCAGTCACGTAGGGGACAAATAGGAGATAATGATGTGGTGTCTGGGCTCTGTAGTCAAGTTGGGAAGTCCTATATTGCAAGGGGCAAAATGGTGTTCACTAGAGATGATTAGTGTCATGCCTTTAACAATAAAAAGGTAACAATAGAATCTATCCTCTGAGGCAGGGTACCAGTTACGGACCCGAGAGACAAAATCCCTTGTCCCACCTCTTCCCACTCCAACTCCCCAATTAGGTTGAGCTATGGAACCCCCCCCCCCACACCCCTCCCAACATCCAAGGACCCCAAACTTGGAGGGAGTAGAACTTGTGTGGGAATTATCCCTTCGGGGTGCGAGGGCTCAGCCAATTACCCCCATGCCGTAACGGCAGGGTGGCAGTGCGTTCTATATCACAGAAGATGGCAAAGGTACAATAATAGCAGTATTTATTAACAAGAGTTTGCGAGGCAGTTAGGCAGGGTTTAAGTTATGAACCAAATGTCACTATGAAATGAGTCTGGGTGAGAAGATATCAGTCATTATCACTTGTCCGGCTGTCTTCGGATACAGTGCGGCGACTCAGTGGGAGGGATTTCTGCAGCTGTTTGGCAAAAGTGAGGGCGGCCTTCGGATCTGTGAAAAATTTGGGTTTGTCACCAGAGTCAATGTGGAGCTTAGCAGGGTACAACAGGGCATATGTGATGTGGAGTTACTGTAAAATGCGTTTGACTGGAGGAAAGTCCCTGCGAGCTGTCTGGACAGATAGAGTGAAATCAGGGTAAAAGGACAGAGCATTGCCCTGTTGGCTGACCTCCCTCAGCTCCCTGGCCCTTCGTAGGATGGAGTCCCAGTCCCAGTAGTTTAATAAGGGTGCGATTATGGGTCTCGCTGGGGCCCCAGGAGGAGGGCGGGGACCAAGAGACCTGTTTGCCCATTTAATGATGAAGTGTTCGGACAGGACCGGGCCAAATAATTCACGGAAAAGGGATTCAAGGTAGTCTTCCATTCTTCTGGTTGCGGTAGATTCCGCTAGGCCAAGGACACGTATGTTGTTTCTCCAGGAGCGCACCTCGAGGTCTTCGTTCTTGGCACATATAATTTCAAGGACTTTGACCATTTTGAGGAGTCTCTGTTTGAGGCTGACAATGTAGATGCTGAAAACAGAGACCCTGGCTTCGAGCTGGACGATGTGGGCATCGACCTGCTGCTTGACCTGATCGAGGCGTGATGTGAGATGGTTAATTTTGGCATCAATGAATTTCTGGCTAGATTTGACATCAAGTAGTGTGGCGTGGAGGCTGTCGTCTTGCTCACCTGGGAGATCCATCTGAGTGGATTGCTCGCTGGCATCTACGGGCATATTACCACCCTTGCCCGCCCTGACCGATGAATATAAGCTTGAGCTGCCTGGTGTCCGTTTTCCCCAGCGCATTCCGGTATGGTGGTCAAGTGAGCAGTCAGTATGCTGGCAGCGCCCTAGGGGATCCAGGATGTCATGCCAGACCCTGTGAGCAACTGTAGGGCCAGCCCGGTCTCCCCAAGTGGGCCTTGGAGGAGCACGGGTGGGCCGCAGAAGGGCAGTAGAAGCGGGCCCGCGACGAAAGCTCAGGAGGCGAGGGGCCCTCAGGCCAGCCAAAGCAGCAAAGGGGAGCCACAGGCACCACCAGGGGATCACCGAAGATCACGCCGGCCTATACAGAGATGCGTAGTCCCATGCCAGAGCGAACCAGGTAGTGATTATTGGAGCCAAGGAGAAAGTGATCCAGCGATCCAGCATGCAGGCACAAGCAGGAGTCCAGGTGGAGCGGTGATGGCCGCCTGCCCCCAGTGATGAAAGCTGAAGGGAGGGCAGGGCCCCAGGACGGGCCCAGGCAGTCTTCAGGTGGGCATGCGGGGGCAGGCGCAGGCAGACGGGATCAGGCCAGGGGCGTCCAGCCCCTGATCGCGGCAGATCAGTGTGGTGGGAGCGCGGCTGCTGGGCCCAGCAGCACGCAGCGCCAGCCTAAGGTGCGGGGCGAGGCTCTGTAGGCAGGGGCACTGCTTCTGCACTGGTCCACGTACGAAGTGGAAAGGAAGCCAGAGCCCCAGCAGTCTGCAGGAGGAGCGCCGCAAAAGCCACCCACCACAGCTCTTACTTGTGAGGCAAAAAGTCTCTGAGATCCCGCTGCCACTCCAGAGTCAGACAGGCAGCCGTCGGGGGAACCTCGTTGGGGTTGAAGAATCTGGGAGGCTGTGGCTCACAGCCAGGCCGCACCACCGAGGAGCAAGGCCCTACGCTCCACCTGGCGGTTGTGGCACCCACGAAGCCACCCGGTCAGGTGTAGGAGAACCGTTGCCAATTGCCGCACGTAGTTAGCCACAAGCGAGAACCAGCAAACCCGACATGGGCTTCCACGGCCGCCGAGGCTCCAGAGAGTGCTTGTAAGGCTGGCACGCACCCCCTCTGTGTCAACCTCACCTCAGGGATTTGGGTCCAACGGAGCCACGCAGAAGTTGTCACGGGCAAATTTCTGCAGTTTAGGGGACAGTAGCTTCCCACTGAGGCAGATGATGACGGATGATATGGGCTCACGGATGATATGGGCTCAGCCGGCAGAGCTCGCTCATTGCGCAGCCATCTTGCCGCTGGCGAGACCACGCCCCATGGGTGGAAGAGTTGATGTATAACTGGACATATGGTTATGTAAGTGTGCATGTAACTCAATCTAAATTGTTACCGTCAAGAATCTTTGTTCTAGAAAGTCAAACAGCATCCTCCCCTACGGTGCCCCACCTGCGCATTATATCTAGCTCGGTTTAAATCTCGCTAGGATCCGTGAAGAGGTATAGAGCTGTGGGATTGGTCTCATAAAGGGTCATGTTCACTACTATTCTATAGGGTTCTGCCCTGGTGGGTTGTGTCTTGGCCCTAACCCTAAATAGATCCTGGTGGGGAAGTTATTTCACTTGTTGAAGGTTATCTTTTGGGACAAGTAGAGCCTGTCTATGCTTTCTGCATGTGGTATCAGCAAACAAACGAAGCATGACCCGGCCGATGTCTGTGCGCACTCCGCGGTCATGTGCTGATACCATGTGTTGTGTAAGAGTGTGCTGTGTAGTGTGTGTGAAATACTAGTGCTGTGTTCAGTGTAGTTATAGGTGACATGGGAGGTATCCCTATGCAAGCGCTGTGCAAATGTCGGGGTGGACTTTATTTGACTAGGCAGTGGGTATATACATAACTTGTGGAACATTGCAGCTCCTGGGGATGGATCCAGGAAATAAGTCTGTGATTTTCCAGTGATTGGGAGATTTCTTTACTTTGGAAAATTTTGAAAGAGAGAAAAAGTTAGGTATCCACTGTTTGATAAAAGTATGAAGTCTTGAACTTGCACATTTGGGTCTTTGTTAGGATTATGGAAGTGGTTGCCGGTTAGATGGTGGTCCACTGTAAGGGTAGTGTAGTTTCGTCTCTTGATTGCAGACTTGTTGGATAAGAGCTGTTGTTTGGTGGTTAAGTTTGAGAAAGCAATTGCATCCTTATGTACCATCATCAGTCAATTCTTGTGGATTTCCGTACCTTTCTTTTTTAGGGGTGTGATTTTACATTCATACGTCTTATTTTTGGTGGGCATCGGAAGGTGGCCCAATCAGGGTGAAAAAGCATTGGCAGCTAGGGAACTCGGTCTCTGCACCACCTAAAGTAATCACCTGTACAGAATTGGATGAAAATGGCCCACCTCAAGTGACCAGCTACCAGATAGTCATATACTAGATATTTTAAACTACAAAAGATTGTAATTGTAAGATACAGAGTTGTATCCACAACACTTTTTTGGGCTCTAATATGCAATAAGTCGGTTTGTTCTTGCAATTTATTTTCCTTCTTTTTCTTTTTTCTGAACAATAGACAAACACATGCAGCCAATGCGTTTGGCCTGAGACATGGGCTTCTTCAGGGCAATGTGATTCTACTGGCTACAGTTGTGCATTTGAAGAATGGCTGTGTCCTGACACGGGTATGCAGATGCAGCTGTTTTGGTTCGATTGTCGAACACAGAATATCGATTTAAAAAATACACTAATAATATGGGACAAGGCACTTTGTGAAGACATTGAGATTTTTGGACACTTATATGTTGGTGATATTTTGTGACCCCAAGGGTTTGCGAATAGCGTGGAACACATTTCCCGAATGTTGATGCGACCCCGCTTCAAACGCACAACTGTAGCAAGTAGAATCGCATAGTTGTAATGAAGCCTGTGCCTTGGATGAAACGCATCTTTGGCAGGCTGCCTTGATCCCTTATCACTTGGTCAACTCCTCTCCCATGCTGATGATCTGGTGAGGCTAGGGTCCCTAACAGATGCCTTCCTTCTGCCTTGGATTCTTTTCTGAGTGTTGCTCTATCCCTACCCCAACCCTCCTGAGGTGGAAAGTGCACTACTCTGTTCTCTCGTTGGGTTCCCAGGGTGAGTGCTCTCTCTCCCTCCATCCTTAACTCACACCTCTCCTCTAACTCCCACCTGGGTTGTCTCCTTCGCTCTGAGCTAGGTGTTGTTTTTCTAAGTAGGAATTTACCCTCAAACTCACTTTCTGTTGTCCCTTCGGCTGCCTGATCATACCCTGCGGTTACCCATTCATCGTGTGATCCCAGGGGACAGTGGCCCCTGTCTTCACCCCCACTGGTTGTATAGCTGCCTATTACTGCTATGAATCTCCTAGTCACCCAAGTGCGTTCACCCAGGCGAGTGGGAGTGCATGTCCTCTGTGTCACTGGGGATCAATGGGTTGAGCGCGACGGATGGGTATATTGCGGGGCGCTCAAGAGCGAGCTTCCAAAATGGCCGCACCTGAGTGAGGCTCCTTTCGCCCGGAAAAAAAATCCTGCAAAATCCTGCCCTGGATGGGACTACTGCAAGTCGAATTTGCTCCTATACGATGCCTAAAGTGCTCTGCTGCTGAAACGTAACGGCGAGAGAGCACTCATGTTGCAGGTGAAGAGATACTCA
This sequence comes from Lissotriton vulgaris, assembly GCF_964263255.1. Classification (NCBI taxonomy): domain Eukaryota; kingdom Metazoa; phylum Chordata; class Amphibia; order Caudata; family Salamandridae; genus Lissotriton; species Lissotriton vulgaris. Next base: position 692,613,095 of record NC_141695.1, on the reverse strand, counting down.
CTGGAGCCTGCATGCGCTGCTGAGACATGACCGGCCCTACAAGATGGTGGCCTGGATGAAGTGGAAGGGGAGATATAGAGCAGTAACACCCTGGGGCACGATGCGGCAAGTGCTCACCACGGCTGGCCTGGGGACAGCTGCGCCTCATCTCTCCGGGACCGAATTGTGAGTCAGAGGCTGCATATTGCACCCAGAGGCGGAGTGAGGCCTGACTCTGGTCAGGGCTGGGCTGTGACAGTGCAGTGGAGGACTGGTGGCACTGACCGGGCCTTCCCCATTTACATCAGGCGGTGATCGTGCAGAGGCGGGGGAGTGCTGCACTACTGGAGACTGCGCCTGAAGGGTTAGCCCGATACTGGACCGTGGCGGCTACCGCTCCTTAGCGGTCATCTACCAGGGGCCTGTCCGGGGTCGTGCGGACTGGAGGCCATCCTCTTGCAGCTGCGTGGGTGAGTTGGAAGCGAGGGTTGCAGGGGCCTATGCGATATTGCTGCATGCAGCAAGGGGTGTTCATCGGAGGCAGCTGCACATGCTTGTTGGGGGGAGCTCCCCCCCTCCGGTCCTGCATAGAACATGTCAGGCGCCATTACAGTAGCAAACTGCGAATCAAACTATCATTTGCTACCAGAAAAACGGGCTCCATCCAGGCGCTCTGCCTCTCCCCCTGGTTTCCTCACATTGGCCTGAGTCTGCGCTGTTCCCCGTTGACGGGACTGATTTGTGGCTATGGGCATAGAGGAGGCAAAGCAGGCCAAACTGTCCTTTGAACCCTGAAAATTGGCACGTGCCTCAGCAGGAGACACTGACACAGGTATGGCCGAAAGGTATCAACCGCAATCACAGCATGAAGATAATGATGTGCGGTCCCTATTGCTCACCATGAGACAAAATTTTACATCCATCGAAGCCAAGATGGACTCAATGAGTATGCGCATGGACTTTAGTACACAACGGATAGAGAGGCATGAATGCGCATTAGCAAAACTGAACACAGAATCTCAAATCTGGAGCACGAGACCTTGAGGAGGGGAGAGCAAATGCAAAGCATCGAACGCCTTCTAAAAATCATCTCCATCTCCTCTAAAAATGAAGATCTAAAGGTGAGCCGCGCAGGAACAACATCTGCAATCCTTGGTGTCCCGAGGCCACAACTACTGGGCTGATGGAGGAATACGTGGGAGAGCATGTTGGTGGAGCTATTTGATGCCTCGTCCCTTTCTAGGCAGTTGATGGTGGGCAGAGCACACTGCTCCCTAACTGCCAGACCCCCTCCTGGCTCCACTCCTAGGCCTATCATTGCCTAGCTTCGAAACTATCGTGACGTCGACACCGTCCTGCGATTAGCCAGGGAAAAGCACAACCTAACCTATGACGGTAATTTCACCTCTATATCTCCTGATTTCACGATGGCGGTGCAGGAGGTCCGCAAGAAATTCCTTTTCCTCCAGGTGAAGCGAAAGCTGCAACAGGCCAGCATCCCCTATGCCGTGCTGTACCCAGCTGGAATCCGAATCACATTCCAGAAGAAGCAGCACCCGTTCAACACCTCGCAGCAGGCCAATGAATTCCTGAGGAGAGAGACCCGCTGCACAGCCTCAGCCAAGGAAACCGCACACAACCCTGGATCTGTATCCCCACTTTCGGAACTTGGCTGAGATGCGATCCTGGGACTCCCCCAAATGATATATTTCGAATGACCTCCCTCTCCTTATGTCCGCGCTTCAAACTGGAGGATGCCAGGCTGCACTGAACCTAGGACTGCCGCCACCCTCCTTTCTGCTTTTTTACCCCACAGAATGGAGTTCCCATTTACTAATCCTTGGAAGCAAAATGCACCCACCAGATTGGACGAGTTCCTCCAGGTCCCTGAAACAGTTTGAGTCAGAGCAAGACACACACCCTCTCCCGGGCACCCTTGTTAACTGGAGGAAAGCTGCCAGGATCCCTGGTGATACCCCCAGCGGGAATTGTTTTATAATATAGATTAAGACTCTATTTGCATACTCTTTACTCTTTCATTCTGTGTTCTCCACTATTTATCTGCCTAATTGGCCTTCCACTCCCTTTTTTCACTTTACTTTCTACTCGGAATGGTCCTTTCTCACGCTCCTTAGCTTTACTGCAATGCTGGCGTTCTCTCATTGGCATCGTACCCTCGACAACCTACAATTGGTAGACAACTACCCCCATTGATCTTCTGTTGTGTATTGTGGAGGTATCTGATTCGCCAGTGAGATTGGGCCACTAGTGTTGGTGAGGGAAGGGATCGGAATAGGGTGAATTAGTGCACTGTGCTGCTGTCCACTGTTATGTAAATATTTTTTGCTATGCTTGCACCATTTCGAATTCCCCATGCTAAACACACACACACACCCTGTTGCAGCCACTGTTAGTTCTAACACATGGGTATGTCAAAAACTTCTGATAGCCCTATTTATAACCTACCGACTTGGAATGTGCGCGGACTGCGCAACACCCGCAAACGCAGACATCAGCCTGTTTACCTTGATAGACACAACATCCAAATTGCACTGCTGCAGGAGACAGATCTTGATCCACCTTTGCTGCAAAATGAGCTGCCCATAGATATTTTGCCTCATACTCTACCTATGCCTGGGGAACAACCATTCTGATCAAAAATAATATGCCTTATTTCCCCTCCAACTCCTTCCAAGATCTGCAGGGATGCTACTGTGTGATGAGGGAAGCATTTCTTCACATTCCATCACTAAGCTATGGCCCCAACATAGATGACGCGTCTTACTTTGACAAAGTATGGAGATTCATTCTGGACATTGGCTCCACACACTTAATACGGGGGGATTTTAATGTTGTATTGGACCCCTGTATGAATCGATCGCAAACATACCAGGCCGCATGCTAGGGCAGAGAGGCACTTAGGAGATATCATGACTGACCACCAGATTTTAGATCCCTGGAGAACTCTTCACCCTGCACAAAACAGGGCACTTTCCACTCCAATGATCACTCTAGCTGGTCATGCATTGATTATTGGATACTCTCAAGGGGTCTCGGAACCTGGCTGCTTAAAGCGAAGCACCTTGCGCGCACATACTCTGACCATTCTCCAGTGCTGGTACAGCTGCAACCACAGAGGACTGGTTCCCCCTACCAGTCATGCAGGCTTCCCTCCACGGCTTCAGGATGCATGCTTTCATAAGGAATTCAGGCAAGAAATATGCGACTTCTTTACTACGAACTTAAGCTCAGTCCCGCCCCTGACTGTTGTCTGGGAAGCCTTTGAAGTGACGATATATGGCAAATGCTTTGCAAAAGGAGATAGCATTCTGCGTGACATATAGCTTTGGTAGCTGGAGGCAGACATTATAGTAATCGAGGCCCATATCGCAGATGCCCCTGATGGGCATTCACAAGCTGAGCTTGGGGATTTAGTCACTGAGTTTCAATCTATGGGGGAGCGAGAATGCTTATTTCGATCTAAATATTATCGTGTCTGCCAATATGGCGAGGGCGAAAGAACAGGGAGGGCTTTGGCTGAGGCAGTACACATTTACAGATTCTCCAATTATGTTTTGGAAGTGGAGAGCACTGACGGGTCTCAACAAAGGGACACTGCAGACATCCCTCTCACTTTCTCCACTTTTTACTGCACTCTCTACTCCATGCGCAGGACTTGACCGACAGATGTGACCCCCTGCCATGAGGACAAGGCCTTGGGTTGGCTCAGCGTGCACATAGGGAGTAGGGAGTTCCTGGCCGCGGATATAGAGGAAAAGGAAATACGAAAGGCTATAATGATGTGCACCGGGGCCTGACGGCCTACCGGTGCCTTTTTATAAATGCTTTGCGGGAACACTAGTTCCTAGCCTAAAAAAAATATACGCGGAAGCAAACAATATGGGAATTCTCCTACTCTCAATGCGGGAGGCTACTTTTATTGTCCTTCTCAAACCAGGAAAGAGTGCCACCAAACGTGAAGCCTATAGGCCTCTATCCTTAATCAACTGCGATGTGAAAATACTAGCTGAAGTGCTGGCCAATCGGCTGAGTTTTCTGGTGAAAGGATTAGTCCTGCCGTGTGGAAAAAGGTAGGGCTAGGACCTTTCTCAAGATTTGCCCGGCGCTAACCGCCCTTGTACCATTCAAGTTTACCAAGCAATGAGGCAGGCGCCGGAGGCCAGAAGGCAGGAAACAGAAGTTTTATTCCGACGGAGCAGAACACATCAGATCAGACAACAAGGTATCGTCTTGAGGTGCTCTAACAGCCTCTCGGAGGCCTGGCCTCTTATACACTGGTTTATGGCATGTGACCTTTCTTTATTACAATCAGAACATTGACATAAAGGAAAAGACATCCCCGTAATCCTCGTGTCCATCCCACCCCCATACACCTCCACAATAGAGGTCCTCAACCTGCTGATAAGAGGAGGGGGGTCATCACGCAGCTGAGTGTTCCGTCGAGTCTTAGGATGTGTGCGCCTGATCATATCACAGGGGGTGGGGAGGCCTGGATCAATAGAGGGTCCTTTGAAGGAGAGCGACCTCGTACAATAAGGGGCAGTAAATGATATCTGCCGGCTTAGGCGATGGCCTCAGACCTGTGTGGACAGCTGGACACGGGGGAAGGGGTCATCAAAGGAGTGGTATTCATGCCGCGTGGACAATCGAGCGTGGAGGGAAGGTTTATCAACAGAGGGGCATTCATGGGAGGAGAGGAGATGCTGGTCAGGCGCAGGCGTGACTCCCAAGGACAGGGTCATGCAGAAGGGTTATGCTCATGAGGGGGAGGGAGGGGGAGCCAGGGTGCGCGGAGGATGCTTGCTGGGTCAGAGGGGCGCGCTGGCGATCGATCGTGGACAGGGAGACCATGATATCTAAAATGGCTGCCGTGCACGTAGTACATAGGTGACAAGCTGGCGCAGATGATGTTCAGATCGCAAACTAAAATTCCACAGTCCTCCCTTTTAACATGTCTCGCCAACTTGTCAGTTTGGATTTATCCCCATAAGGCCACGTATTTCTACTTCATAGAGGGGGCTCATGTGCTCATTTCGGAAGTCCAAAGTCTTTGGGCACATACAGTTAGAAACAAGGCCGCACAAAGGTGGCAGACATTGGATACCTAAGCAACACCCACATAATATCACAACAGGTATCAGCACGAAGGAGAACAACTTCCAACCCCAATTCTTCAAAGTGTCCCAAAACCAGTTCCCGAGCGACCATCCTTCTTGTTCTTGGTGAACCTCCGAAGAAAGTCTGTGGAGGTGCTCAATGGCCTTGTAGACTGAAGGCGAGTTGTCTGGCACGTAGGTGCAGCAGCTGGATCCGATGATGCGGCATGCTCCTCCTCGGTCGGCTAGGACCACGTCTAGGACAAGACGATTTTGAAGGGTCACAAGGCGGACCACCTGAAGCTCCGCAGTGTTGTTGGCGAGGATGCCAGCCGTGATGTTGATCGTTGTTTCCACTGCCTGGGTCAGGTGTCGGATAGCACGGCTGTTTGCCATTGGGCCCCACAGGGGAACAAGTCCCTTTGCTGCATCAAGGAACTGTGCTCCGGTGGAGTCGGCTTGTCCAATGTCATCTGCACGCCTCTGCCGGTGATGGTTAGCAGGGGCTACATACGTGGGGGGGAGGATGAAGGCAATGTAGCAGGTACCCTTCCAACCTTTCGGGAGCCAGGTGTAAGCTTTGGTGCCACACACAAAGTACATGTTTGGAGAGGCGACAAAAGAAGGGGGGTCAACTGAGTCCAGTGTTCTGGTGATTCGGCAGGAACTGTGACCCACCAGCTGCGTTCCCTGGCCTTCGAGGCACACAAGGCCTGTGACATTTATTACGGACAGAGCCACAGTCAGGGTGGCGGTAGTTTGTTTTTGCAGATGAGAGAAGGTGGTTCTGGCTGGATTGTGGAGCACCTGTACTTCGACTCGTTCTTTGGCTGGAATGTCTTTGAGGAAGGTGGCGCCTGCGAGCGCAGGACACAGGGCAGCAGGGGTCTTTCCGGTTTTGTTCAGCCAGAACCCAGAGTAGAAGTGTGACACTGTCCGGCTGGAGGTGGCGTTGTCCTTGTGACTCTCTTGCATGAGGATCAACCAGGCGAGGCAGGAGCCGTGAACTGAGAAAGGTGAAGGGATGAAGGGGATGGAGTGTCCAGTGGCATGCGGGAGCAACCCGCAGATCCAACAGTTCGCGTTCGCCAGCAGCCCTACTCATCCTTCAAACCCACCCTTGCCCACTTAGTCAGCTCGTGAGGGGTGCTGGCCGACTGTATGTCTTTGATCATTATCCTTGTGTTACTCCATTTTTCTGCTTGTGACCTGGTCACGTACATGCGTGTCACCGTCCTATTCTCAGCTGTGGTTCGTGCAGTGATGTCGGCCAATGCATTCCCTTGTCCGACTAAGTCTGTCACCCTTTTGTGTGCCTGACATTTGATCACCGCTAATCGTTTGGGGAGGAGAACTGCTTCAATCAGAGCGGAGACTAGATCTCCGTGGAGGATCGGGGTGCCGTGGGACGTCAGGAATCCCCTCTCCCTCCACAGGAGTCCAAAATGATGGACCACTCCGAAGGCATACTGGCTGTCCGTATATACGTTCGTGGTGGTCCCTGCGGCTATGATGCATGCTCGGGTGAGGGCTATCAGCTCTGCTGCCTGGGCAGATCGTTGTGTGATGCAGGCTGTCTCAACTACTGTTCGGGCTGTCGTTACTGCATAGGCGGCTGAAGTGGTGCCATCTGGGAGTTTGATGCATGAGCCGTCTACCCATAGCTCTCCATCGGGGTCAGTAAAAGCAGTGTCTCGGAGGTCAACCCTACTCCTAGTTTGTTCGTCCGTGAGGGTCACACAGTCGTGGACGGGGGGAATGTCGGGGTCATTTTCAGGCAGGGGTAACAATGTGGCAGGATTCAAAGTCGTGCATCTCTTTAGTGTGATGTGGGGTGCAAGCAGAGTCAACTCGTACCCTGTCAGTCGTGCGCTAGTCAGGTGTTGGGTCTTTGTCTGGTTCAAAAGGGTGTCGACTGCATGGGGTACTAGCACAGTGAGGGAGTTTGAAAGTACGATTCCTTCGCTCTGGCGGATAGAGACGGCAGCGGCAGCTACCGCTCGAAGGCAGGCAGGTAAGGCTCTGGCTACAGGATCAAGAGTGGCGGAGAAGTAGGCACAAGGGTGCTGCTTAGGACCAATTGATTGAGTTAGGACAGACAATGCACACCCCTCCCTTTCGTGGGTGAAAAGGGAGAAGGGTTTGGAGTAATCCGGGGTTCCGAGGACGGGTGCCGAGCAGAGTGCATCCCGTAATTCCTTAAAGGAGGCTTGACACTCAGTGGTCCAAGGAAGCGGGGAGGGGACATCTTTGGTCAACAGGGCAAGTAATGGTTTCACAATGAGGCTGTAATTAGGCAACCACTGTCTGCAAAAAGAGGTTAGGCCAACCAAAGAGCGGACCTGCTTTTGTGTTTTTGGGATGGGGGTGTCTAGGATGGTTTGGATTCGGTCGGGTGTAAGTTTCCTCCCTTCTTTGGACAGAAGATGGCCTAGGTAAGTCACTTGTGGCTGACAGAACTGCAACTTCTTTTTGGAGACTTTATGGCCATTTTCTGCAAGAAAGTGTAGGAGCTGGACGGTGGCTGTCGTTGCAAGCGGGGTGGTGTCGGCCGCCAAAAGGATATCATCGACATATTGGATCAACACCACTCCCTCTGGTAGCTGGAAGGCATCCAGCTGTCTTTTGAGGGCCTGGCTGTAAATGCTGGGACTTTCAGTGTACCCCTGGGGAGCTCTACAAAATCGGTACGAGCGGGATTTTAAAGTGAAGCCGAAGAGATAACGGCTGTCTGGATGGATGGGGATAGAGAAAAACGCGTTCTTAAGGTCGATAACAGTGAAGGCGGTGGTAGTGGACGGGATGAGGGTCAGAATGGTGGTGATATCAGAGACTACAGGATATTGGGGTACAACCACTTTGTTAATCTCTCGTAAGTCGATGATGAAGCGGTACGCTTTCTCATCTCCTTCGCCTTGCTTTTTAACAATAGGTAGGATTGGGCTGTTGCAGACGTTGCTAACCACCTCTTCAACCACTCCTGCATCTACCAGAGACTGAATGATCGCTGCCAGTGCCTTCTCACCCTCTGGCGATATCCGATATTGTGGGAGTTTCGGGAGCATAGCGTCCTGTCGTACAGTTATGTGAATAGGATCAATCATCATTCGCCCCACATCAGAGTCATTTTTGGCCCATAGGTACGGAGGCAGGGTGTCAAGCAAGGACATGTCAGCGTTAGTTATGGAGCACATGTGTCGTGGGGGGCGGGATCTGGGCATGTCTGGGTTGTCGTACAGGATGACTCGTATTCCATCTGGGGAACACCTAATGGTAGCTCGAAAATGTTTCAGTAAGTCAATGCCCATAATGGCGTCAGGGGAGTTAGAGGAGAGCAGAAATGTCGCGTCAGTGGTGTTGTTTTCTAGGTCAAAGGTAATAGGTACGGACAGGGGGTTAGTGGAGGGCGTTCCATCGAAACCTATCGACGTTATGTGTGAGCCAGACAAGGGTGCCCTTGGAATCAGTCGTTTTGATAACACACTACGTGTCGCCCCAGTGTCTACCAAGAATGGAGACTCTGTACCCAGGACCTTAGCGGTGACATAAGGACCTTGCTGGTCAATACAGAGCTCGACTGGATCCCTCCCTTGCCCCTGGCAGTCCTATGCAAAATCGGGGGCATTTTCACCTTCGGATAGCTGATATTGGTTCTGTCGGGGACGGTCAAATGTGTTCAGTCTCCCTGATCTGTCATTGTTGGTGTCGTTGGGGTGCCCTCGTCCCGGTACTCTATTCCTCGGACCACCTGTCACATCCCTGGAATCCCTATTTCTATTCATCTCTAGCAGAACCGGACACTGGGATTTCCAATGGCCGAACCCTTTGCAGAAGGCGCATTGGTCATTGCTAATGTCTCTACGTCCAGTGTGGGGTGCTGGGGTGTGATCTTTAGGAGGTAGATCTCTGGGGGTGGTTGATTGGTAGTTCCCCCTTTGGTGTTCCCGTCCTACCGTTATACCCTGTATCTGGGCTATCATTACCCTTTCCTTTAAATCTTTCTTCTTTTTCTCGGACGCCCTATCATTCTCATTCTTTTGGTGCTCGTAATACTGAGCCATCTGAAGGATAGCTGCGGGTTTGGAGGCCCCCCAACTACTCTCACTCGTCTGCAGTTTTTGGGAGACTTCTTGTGTTAGGCCCTTTACATAATTTTGTACAAACAGGTGCTGTCCGGTTACGGTGGTCATGTCTTGGCCACTGTAGTCGGAGAATACTGTCTCGAATCGGGAGAAGTATTCTGACACATCTTCCTGGGGTTTCTGTCGACAGGCCGTGACTATCGACCAGTCTACCTTTCTTTCCGGGATCAGTGTTTTTAACTTCTGAACTAGTTTGTCTGGGAGTTCCAGTATGTCCTTCACTGGTTTCCTTCCTGGCTCTCGCTGTCTATCTAGTTTACCGAGTTGGTCCCAGGTAAGTCCAAACAGGTCCGTGTGGTCAGCCTTCCGGATTTGCTTCCACACGTCAGCTGGCAGGCATAACCCAAAGAACAAGTCAATGTCCGCTAAAGTCATTATTGTCGAACCCAAGGCTGTGCCTAATTCGGTATAAAATGCTGTCGGGTTCTTTCGTAAATCGGGCAGGGTTTGTTTGAAGGTTAGGATATCCTGTCGGTCCCATGGTTGGTAAACCCAATTGTACACAACCCTCCCTTTTGCATTTTCATTATTAATATCATCGCTCGTTCCCTGGCCCCGTGGCGGGATCCAGTAAGGGGCCGCTTCTCTGATAGGCATCATAGTATTGGCTACTTCTACCGAGGTTGTTTCAGGGACTGTAACCTTGGCTTCTGGTTTTTGTTCCGTGAGGTGGCGGAAGACCTCAAGCATCTGCATGAAGAGCTCCGTCGCCTCACGTTCAGTCCCATCTCCAACATCAATCTTCCTATACAGCGTTGTTAGTTTGGCGGGACCCTTACTTTGATACCTATCTTCATATGCGTTCAGGGTGTAGTAGCTGAATCGCAAGATGAAATGCCGTCTGTGGCTGTCGGCATGTGAATTATATACACTCATTGTATAATCTTCGCTCTCCCTTCGTTCTACTAAAGTCTTTGCTATTTTGTCGATCCCATCCCGCTCATCTTTGCTCAACCTATTTAGCCTGGCTGATGATTGTTTGCTAGCCTCGGGATCGCCTGACGAAGTTGTTAATGTGGCTGGCGCAGAGGCCGTGGGGGCTGGTGCACTAGCGCTAGGGTCACTTTCACTCACACTCGGGGTTTGCAGGTTTTGTTGGCTGGGAGCATATGGAGGGGGCATGTAGATGATTGGGGGACCTAACAGTAACTCATCGTTTGCCCGTTGTTTGGAGGGCAATTCAGGGTAGAGCGCAGAGGGGGTCCTAACAGGACATTGGCCTGTCGACCCTGATTCTTGGTTTTGTGTAGCTTCCTTTCTTTCTTTTATTTCCTCTTCTAGTTGCTTTGCGGCCAGGTGAGCTGCCTTTCGTAATTCTTTCCCTATTTTTGCTTCTTCTCTTTTCTTTCGTTGTTCCGTTTCTTTGCGCCACATGCCGATACTGTCGAGCATAGTGGGCGTGGTCTTATTCTTCTGGAGCGCTATTTCTAATGTTTTTATTTTATTTTCATTAAAGGAACCTATCAGTGGCCACTGACTTTCAGGGTTCTTTTTTGTATATTTATGCCATAGTTTAGTGTAAGCTATAGCGACTAGTCCATACTTAGTGAACATGTCCTTATTAGGGGTGCCCTCCAGTGGAGCTGGATGGTTCATCTCTAATAAGCGGTCCGGGCTAAACAGGCTACCAACCAGTGGGGAGAAGATAGGCATGACGGATTACAACGGGGACAAAAGTCTGCACTACCTATCTTATCACGGCGGGCAAAGACTAGACAGAATATTTCTATTCTCCGTTGTTTGCCGGCGGTGAATACCTCAAACGAACCAATACCGAATAATCGGTCAATCAAAACAATTCAGTGGGGAGAATAAGTGGGCACGAAAAGTTATCGTTACCCACTCTTTCTCTACCTGCAAAGAGAGACCTTGTTCTTCCCTGTTTGCGGACAAAGAATCTCCAGACAATAATCCACGAACGACAGTTCGGGAAACAGTGGGGGAGGAAGATAGGCACGACGGATTACAACGGGGACAAAAGTCTGCGTTACCTATCCTTCACTGTTTGCAAAGAGAGAGCCTGTTGTTTTCTCCGTTTGCAGACAGCGAATCTCCAGAGGTTTCAACAAAGCGTAATACTAGTATTATCCAAACAAAACAATTTTTTTTTTTCTCAGTTCGTCGTGTTTACACGACCTTACCCGGACCGCATGGACGGTTTCCCGTCCTCTGGATCCAGCGCCCGATCGTCCTCTCTCCTTCGTGATGCCCGTGGCACTCCTGATGGTTCCCAGTCAGGACCGTAGATCACTCGAGAGAGGTCTGTTCAGAACTAGTGAAGGTCGGATGATCGGCTGTCAGACGAGGGTCTATCGGACACGAGCTCTTCCCGATCGTTGCAGTCGTTCACTCTGTCATCGGGACCTCTCCCACTGGATCCACGTGTCGCTGATGGGCCCCACGCTTTGGGACGCCAATTGTGGAAAAAGGTAGGGCTAGGACCTTTCTCAAGATTTGCCCGGCGCTAACCGCCCTTGTACCATTCAAGTTTACCAAGCAATGAGGCAGGCGCCGGAGGCCAGAAGGCAGGAAACAGAAGTTTTATTCCGACGGAGCAGAACACATCAGATCAGACAACAAGGTATCGTCTCGAGGTGCTCTAACAGCCTCTCGGAGGCCTGGCCTCTTATACACTGGTTTATGGCATGTGACCTTTCTTTATTACAATCAGAACATTGACATAAAGGAAAAGACATCCCCGTAATCCTCGTGTCCATCCCACCCCCATACACCTCCACAATAGAGGTCCTCAACCTGCTGATAAGAGGAGGGGGGTCATCACGCAGCTGAGTGTTCCGTCGAGTCTTAGGATGTGTGCGCCTGATCATATCACAGGGGGTGGGGAGGCCTGGATCAATAGAGGGTCCTTTGAAGGAGAGCGACCTCGTACAATAAGGGGCAGTAAATGATATCTGCCGGCTTAGGCGATGGCCTCAGACCTGTGTGGACAGCTGGACACGGGGGAAGGGGTCATCAAAGGAGTGGTATTCATGCCGCGTGGACAATCGAGCGTGGAGGGAAGGTTTATCAACAGAGGGGCATTCATGGGAGGAGAGGAGATGCTGGTCAGGCGCAGGCGTGACTCCCAAGGACAGGGTCATGCAGAAGGGTTATGCTCATGAGGGGGAGGGAGGGGGAGCCAGGGTGCGCGGAGGATGCTTGCTGGGTCAGAGGGGCGCGCTGGCGATCGATCGTGGACAGGGAGACCATGATATCTAAAATGGCTGCCGTGCACGTAGTACATAGGTGACAAGCTGGCGCAGATGATGTTCAGATCGCAAACTAAAATTCCACAGCCGGACCAGTTGGAGTTCATACCAGGACTAGGCACTTACCATAACTTGCGCACTCTATTTCTGCTGCTGCAGAATGTTGACTCCGAATTGGCGTGGCGGTGGTCTTTTTGGATGCCACCAAGGCCTTTGATTCGCTTAAGTGGGACTACCTATTTGCAGTGTTGTGGAGGATGGGATACACCCCCTCTTTTCTATCCTGGGTGGCCCTATTATACTGTCAGCTGCCGGCTACCATACAGATTAACGGCAGCTATTCCCGACCATTCCCCATTTCACGGGACACCAGGCAGGGTTCCCTCTGTTACCTCTACTATTTGCACTGGCAATCGAGCCACTGGCTGCCAAACTCCAGCAACACCATAGGGAGTATACACTGCAATACCCTACTCAACATCTGCTAGTCTCGCTCTATTCCGACGACTTCACCCTCTATATTCGAAACCCACAAACCAGTCTGAATCCAATCCTCAAGGAGTTTATCTGCTTTAGGGCGATATCTGGAGTGAAAATAAACTGGGGCAAATCCCAGATCTTTCCTCTTACTACTAACACCCTAAGGTTTTCACTTGATTATCCACTGACGTGGTGCGATTCAGAAATAAAATATCTGGGAGCTGTGGTCTCTAGGGACAGGGAGGAAACGCTGCGTGCAAATGATGGTACTGCCATTGCCTCGCTCATGGCATCTGGATCTCGAGCCTCTATCGCTGGCAGGTCGGATCTCTTTAATCAAAATGGTTGTATTTTCCAAAACCATTGTACTTATTCCTCAACATACCGTACCCTCAGGACATCTTTTTTCCCCATGCACTATAGACACAGCTAATCCAGCTGACCTGGGGAGGCAAACAGCCCAGAGTGTGCTGGACTACACTTACCCAACCCCTTCTCGAGGGTTGGCTTTGAAGCTCCAGATATGGAGCTATATTATTTGTGTGCTCAAGTCCATTTTGCAGCCTATTGGTTTCGACAGCCGCCCTTTATGCCTCACTTAGCGAACAAGGCTACATGGCCCACCTTCCTACTTCTACTTTTCTAGGGACGCAGGTCCCTGGCGAGGGCAACTCTTTTTCCACTGTGGCATGCACTACTCTTGCGTGGCTACAGAAGGCCATGAAACTGAATAAACTCTTACTGTACTCCCTGTTAGCACCCCTCCCTTACCTCTATTTGACCCCGGTCACTCATGACATTCTGTTGTAACATATTACGAAAACTAGGTAAAGCCACCTGGGGCGATCTTTATCATGACAGAGTTTTCAAAGACCGTTAGACAATGCGGAGCGGGGAGGCGATCACGTCGTTGGAGATATTTTTATATATTAGGCTTAGGCATGACCTGAGGCTGCACTCCGACCTTACCCTCAGGAGCCCCCCACAATACATACACTACATGGCTTATTGCAGGCTGCGGGATAAGAGCATGCACTCTCTCTGCTCTACCGTGCTGCCCAGGCAGAACGCCCCGAGGTCCAGACCAACTCATGGTCCGACAGGGATTCGGAGCTGGACACACCACTTACAGATAGGCAATGGCTCTATTGTTGTAAGCAAACAGGCATGATAACTGCTAGCAGTCGCCTGCGTATCATACACTTCGAATTCTTGCATCACGTTTATTATAAACCAGTGGGACTCCACAGATACAAATTGGGACCTGATTGCTGCGCAAGATGTGGCTGAGATGGAGCTGATTCCTGCATCTTGCATTTGACTGTGCGGCGATACAGAAATTCTGGTTGGAGGTATCGGCCACCCTGTCACATATGGTGAGCACCCACATTCACCTCACCCCGGTCATGGGATTGTAGAGATACACAGACGAACTGGAGGCCTCCTACAGGAAATTCATATCATTGGGGTTACTCCTGGTGAAGTGGAGGGTGGCATGAAGGTGGGGCCAAGGACGAGCTCCCAAATTTAGGGAGTGGCTGGATGGTTTCACATATTGCAAAGATCAATTAAACACTATGCCGAGCTACTACCCTTGACTTCACAACCGCGTGACATCTAGGGCCCACTACTGATTTACTTGAGGGAGAGCTCAGACCGCAATACTACATGACAGACATTACCTTTTTTGTCCCCTAATACCTGAACCAATGAAAAGCTTCCATATTGACACACCAGTTGTATAGGTGAGTTGAGCATCTTTCTTATGCTGAGGAGTGTCTATCTCATTGACAAGCCCTGTGCAGCGCATCTCCTTTTGGGCTGAGAGGTACTCATCATATGCTGCGATTATGCTTCAGGAATAAGGGATTGAGAGACGGGGGATTCACTTTCACAACCCAACTTTTTATGGGGCATAATCCGGAATTATAGACATTACGCTTGTGTGCGAGCTACAAAAATGTGGACAATTGCTATAACCAGCAAATCTGAGTGCACTGCTGTATTTTGTTTTGAAAACTCAATGTTTTGAAAACTCAATAAAATTAGTGAGTTTTAGGGTATTTAACTATGTGTGCAACTCCCTCCCTCACTACTGCATACATAGGAGCTGTGTGTGTGTGTGTGTGTGTGTGTTTAAGAGGGTGAATTCTTGGCTCTGTCGTTTTTTCAAATATGTATCTCAGTGAGTGCACATATAGATGAGTGAATGTATAACTGGGTAAATTGGTCTGTAAGTATTTTTCTAAGTCACTAAAATGCCTTTTGAACACATACCTTCCTGACCTATTTGCTACCTACATCTTACCTTCGGGGTGATTTATATTTAATTAAAGGAAAGTTTAAGACTTTGCAAGGTGCTGTAAAAGTCAATTCAACATAGCAGTGTAAACTGCAGACACTGGGTCTGGAGAAGCATGCCTTACACATATTTGAATTCCTTCTTCTCTGTGTTGCACAATCGGACATTAAATACGTCTTCTAGTATATAATTTACAGATCTTAGCACAGCTCCAGCACTTAACTAGCCTTACAAATAAATTCAATATACCAATTGTGGATAAGGTAATGAAACCTTATGTAGGACAGAAAAATATTCAATTGACCACTAAAAGTTTTCAGTCACCTAATTCCAACTACGTGACTCAGTACATAACCATATTTGTTAGTGACTGTTTTATTCTCCAAAAGCCTATATGTCAGACAGTTTACATGCATATATCAGTTACTGTTCAAATGGTTAACTAGTTCTAAAAGCACTTCATATGTAATCGATTATATCAGACTCTTTTTATGTATGTCATAGGATATGTAACTAATATTCAAACTTTATTACATTTAACAGACACTTATAAGTCAGTGGATATATATATATATATATGTATATAATGGGGCACATTGATAATGTGTATATATATATATATATCACGCAAACATCCCTCCAAGAAGAACGCGGAGAGCCAAGGGGAGTACAGGTCAGGTAGCTCGTTTATTCCCTGCTACAGCAATGGCGGCGAATGCATTTCGGCAACTCTAGCCTTCCTCAGCGCCCAGCATTGCAGCATGTCCAATTCACCAATGTTCCTTCCTGTTGAATGTATTGCTCCAGCTCATAACGCTCCTCCCCCTAATGTGGTCGACACATCCTGTTGGTGTCATGTTGTAATGCAGGACTTCAACTCCCAGAAGGCACTGTGCCGGCCCGACTGGGTAGATGGCGTGGGGGAATGAGGCAGACTGTGGGTCTCGCTGGTAACAGGTAGGCAATGAATGGTTGAATGCCTTAAGAAACAGGAAAGTCGACGGCCGCTGTCCTGTGTCCCCTTTTAACCTCTGCTACCAGTGTACCAAGGACTAATTATTTGGGTCCGGGCAGTCAATGCAGCCACTATGTCAGCGCACGCGGTCTGCGCACGGGAAGCAGCGGCAGATGACTTATTCAGCAACCTGCCTAAAATCACAACGCAGGAAAACAGCAATACTAACAACATGAACGTACAAGTTGACGATTCAGTGAAAACTCTGCTTAAATGACTGGAGAAATGCATGAGGGCAGAAGTCATCAAATGGTGGGAGAAAAAATCCCTAAGTAAATATGAAGAAGCCGGCAGAGTGCCTTGCGGTCTCCGCATTCTTTTAGCCCCCAGCTACGAGGACCCGGACCCTAATATGTTGAGGGAATAGGGCACAAGTAATCTGGAAGCCTCTATGAATCTAGTGCGCATACTAATTAAGTATGCTGAGTCAGACAGAACAAAACATTTGGCGGAAATCGACAGCATCTATATGGCTTTAAGCAAATTGGAACCAAATGATTTAATAACCAAGACACGCAAGGATATTTAAGAACGTCTGTCGAAGCAGGAGGAGAAAATTAAACAACCTAAGGTTTATAAATTTGCTAGAGACTTGGCGGACTACGAGCAGGGTAGAATCTACACCTTTGCGCGAAAATACAATACTGCCAAAAAGCTTAAATCCAATCCTACAAAGAAAACTATACAAGAGAAAATACAGCAAAAACCTATGTCCGCAGGATGCTCAAGAGAGGCCAGCTCTTACACGGATTCAACTTACAGTGAGATAAGCTCAACAGTTAGCAATAGAAGTGAGTTGGAAGAAAACATGGAAATCAGAAGTGAAGAAACTGATTTTTTAGTGGAGGATCGGCGCATCACCCTAAGGCCTCGGATAACATCACAGCCTCAGTCAAAAGAAGAAAAAACCCAAATCCAAAGCCAAAAAGAGGATATTGGCGCAAGAAACAATGAACGATGAGGATGATAAAACAATCATAAACTTGACCAATATGAAACTCAGCGCAAAAGGCCTACGAATTCTCAAATTAGGCCTGTCATATTGATAGCCCAACAACTTCAAATACACTCAAACGAGAATCGACATCTTTAACTACATCCCCAAACTTAAATTGATCAAATTCTTTATTGTGAAGAATGGCTTGGCGAACAGACAAATTTCAACCACTGTGGACCAAACCAGTACATACACATTAACAGTGGCTATTGTACCGCTATTAGTAGTAGCCCAATCAATAATGTCAAACAATGAAGACAATGATCCAGAAATGTCGACTCAAGTACAAGTGCAACAGGCTGCAATAACACAACAAGGAGCCGGCAGTCGTCCATTCAAAATAAAATCCACCTTTGTACAGCAAATGCCCGAAGATGCGATAGACATTTACCATGAGAGGGTAACGGACGATATCAAACGATTATACTATCGCATCAACCACAAACAACAAAAGAAGGGCAACAACGAGATGGAATACAAAAACTTGATGGACAAACTTGGAAAAAATACTGAAGTTATTGTAAAACCATCTGACAAGGGCGGCAATATAGTCCTTTGGCCTAAAAATGACTACCTGAAAGAGGCTCATAGACAATTATCAGATGAAGCGTGCTACAAAAAGACCAACAACAAAGAGTATACTAAGGCCACGGAAGCACTAAGAAAACATTTACAACAATTCAAAAGAGATGGTATGATTTCTAAGGAAGAATTTGATTTCCTATGGAATGCCAATCCAATTATTCCCTCCATTTATTTTGTTCCCAAGACCCACAAAGATGTCAGTACCATCCCAGGTCGACCTATTATAGCAGCCATTGACAGTATTGGATAACATCTATCTCAATAGGTCGACTACTACCTACAAGACTTGGTTAAAGATCTTCCAAGCTATGCTAAGGACACAGGTGATTTCCTGAACAAAATAAGAAACACCGAGTGGAATGTGAGTATGAGATTAATAACTTTGGACGTTGAATCTCTTTACACATGTATAGAACATGAGGTGGGGCTCCAAGCAATCAGGCACTTCCTAAACAACAAACCAGTGGAGTGCTATGAACACAACACAATTTTAATGAAAAGTATTGACTGGTGCCTAAACAACAACTATTTCATGTTCGGAACACAAGTGTATAAACAAGAAAGAGGAGTGGCAATGGGATCCTGCTTCTCCCCCAGCTATGCCTGATTGATGGTAGGTTGGTGGGAGGAGCAGGTCCTTAAAGTGGCACATCAGGAGGAGTGTAGCAAACATGTCAAATGTTGGCTACGTTTTATTGATGATGTTTTTATTTTGTGGTGTGGAAATGATGAAAGTGCAAAAATGTTATGACAATCTCAATGTAAATCAGGTGAATATGAAATTCATCTCACACTTGAGCAGCTATGAAGTGGAGTTTCTAGATGTTAAAGTTTATGTAGAGGTGGGAAAAATTAACACTACACTTCACAGCAAAAAGACAGCCGGCAACTCAATGCTGCATGCAACTAGTGCCCATCCCCAACATCTTATTGAAAGCATACCCTACGGCGAACTACTTAGGATTAAACGTATATGTAGTACCGTAGAACAACAAGAGATATGCTCAAGGGAAGCACTAGAGAGATTTCGAAAAAGAGGATACAAGACATCTACTCTCAAACAGGCAATGAGTAAAGTTAACGCAGGATCCAGGGAATCTCTTCTAGAGCCCCCTACTGATATTGTAGAGCCTATGAATGCTAATAACACACCCAGGCTCATTCTCACGTTTAACAAACAACACCGCCAAATCCGCTCCATCATCAACTGAAATTGGCCCATAGTGTTAACGGATACTGTCATAGCTCCAGAAATACCTGACATTCCAACTATCACATACCGCAGAGGAATCTCTATGAGATCCCAGATAGTGCGTAGCAATCCAGAAACTGCCAAGAACACCAAAACCATGTGGCAGAAGCCCAAAGAAGGATTTCTTAAATGCACATCATGCAGGGCCTGTAAATTTTGTATCTCTACAACCAAATATAAAACTCCGTTTAGCCCCTATGAAACCAAAATTCTTGGTTCATACAATTGCAAGACAGAGTACGCCGTATATGTTCCGACATGTACCTGTGGCCTCCACTATGTGGGCAGTACAAAACTACAGGTACATGTCAGAATTCTCCAACATCTGAGAGCAATTGTTAACAACGATACGGCGTACCCAGTGGCCAGGCATTTTAAAGCAGTGCATGGCAATGACCTAAAGTGCCTACAATATTTTGTAATTGCTGCCATCCCGGAGAATCCTAGGGGTGGCAATACAGAAAAGGCACTAAGAAAACTGGAGTCTAAGTTCATTCTTGAACTAGACAGTAAGCACCCCAGAGGCCTCAACAATACGGAGGATCTTCATAATTCCTTGTAAAACTAGACCCTGCAAAATCAAATGTCATACAAGCCTAGTATTTTTGTAAATCAACAATCAAACATTCATTTGCTGCAAATCATATTTTTCCGACCTTCCATAAACTTGTTATTTTAATATCACATTTTAATATACATATTGACTTTTTAATATGCATATTTTTTAATCCTCTTTACATATAATTATATTATTTGCACATTTTTGCACAATTCACGGTACTGTATTCTAGCACTTTACAAGCCAATATTTATCGTAGCATTCTTGAATTTGGCATCAACTTTTGCACATTATGCTACTTTTGCATATTCCATATTGAAACCCAATAGGGATCAATAAGGAAAAGGAGAATTCATTCCAAGATACTGGTTGCCAATGGTATACAAGTGAACTGATTAAATAATGATTTTGATATGACTGTTATTGTACATATGGAATTGCTATTTATTTAGACACCATTACAATTATGTATTTATATATATTTATATATTTATTAATATACTACTGTTTTTAATGCTTATTCAGTCAAGTATTACAGTTGGAGTCATGTATAAAATTATTGACTCGTCCTTGATCAAATGTCTTGCATTCAAGCACCTTATAATTATTAATTTACTAGATGTCTGCAAATTGATTGTCAGCAATGTCCTTTAATGTGTTTACTCGGGCACATTAGCTACGATAACAGGCCCAATGTGAAGTGTTTCTTTTATGTCTTTGTAAAATGTGATGGGGGTGAAAGCATTACCGAAAAAAACGCAGCATAAAAACTGAAAGCGGACTGCGTTTCTGCTAGTGAACAAGGATACTTTGTATTCGAAATGCATCTGACTGTGGCTAAAATAAATCAACCAATATATACTGTAGGAAGGTGGATATCTGACTATGGTTACCCCCAAACTTTTTGCCTGGTGTTTAGCTGGTTTTTGAAATAGTTGGCCTGGGATCCTGCTATTCAGGGCCCCAGGCTGATTGCTCTCTCCTTAAAATGGACTCCATGTACCTTAGGTGCATACACAATTGGAACTGGTTCACATTATTGGCCCCTGTAACAGTGTACCCTAGGTACCCAGGGCATAGGTGTTTCCAAGGCCTACCAGGGGCTGCAGCATGTATTGTGCCACCCCTGGCCTGGCCTCCATATTTGACACAACTGGCTCATCACTCAGCTGGGGTAAGTTGGTGTAATCACCTCTTACTTAGATATAGTATCCCTATATCTAACCTTAATCTGGACACATATGTTCCTATCAGCCACTCCTATGGAAGGCCTCTTCAATCCTGGAGGCAGAGTGCTTGGAAATATGTGAGATGGTGCTCTAGCATGAGCTGAGCCTGTCTGCAGGTGTCGGGAACCACTCCCTTAGCTGTTCCGAGATATTGCCATACCATATACTCTTAAGTGCATTATAATCCTCGCGGTTATATGCTAACTTTGGTTTGGCTTTATCAAAACATGTCGAGTAAGGTGTCATACGATTTGGAATACTATCCCCTCGACAGTTCTGTCGACGGGGATAGCATTCCACCCTTCTAGAGGGACACGACATGTGTGTAGCCTTAACCCCGGTTAAAGTTAACCAGAGCCTCAGCATCACAAAATGGATGCTGCCACCACAGACACAAGTCTGACCTCCTGCTGCTGGGAGTCCTTCCAGCGAGGGAGGCTTGGACAAAGGGTTTCCTGCCTTGGAAGGTGCGAGCACCACCCCAGACAGGATTTTGTGTATTGGGTAGGACAGGGCTGAATAGATTGAGACATGCCCGGGGCACACAAGGTGTCCTCGTGCATAAGCCAGTCCAAACCGGTCCTGGGACTTTCCAGACCCAGGCCTGGCGAGGAGCTGGACAAAGGAAAGGGGGTGTAACCGCCCCCCTTCCTGGTCCCACCCAGAGGAGGGACCTAGCAGGTGATCCACCCCTCAGATTGGGAATAAGAGTGGGAGCAGTGCCATTGCACAGCAGATCATCCTGAATCAACTTTAAACGAAGAAGACGACTGGACTTCGACATTCTGCTGCACAGAAGACTGAAGAAAATCTCCCTTGTGGCCTAGGAGTGGCCACCCTGTGAACACAGGCACCAACCAGCGAATCACCGTCTGCTTTGCCGCCGCCTCCCGCCGGAGCCCGAGCCCAGAGCCTGACAAAACCCAGACTCCCAGACTTCTCACCGCCCGATCCAGAGTCCCTGCAAAGAAGGGACCCGTGGAGGCACCGAGAGACGTGGGACCGGACATCTTGGAAGATACCCGAGGAGATGACTGCGCAGCATCAGAGGCATCCTCGACGTTGTGCTTTGGGGACTGAGAACCCCCAACACCGAGCAGCCCTTGCACCGAAGATCAGCCCCCCAGCATCTCCACGATCTGTGTGGGGCCCTTTTGCATTGTGCCACTTGACGCGCCATCCCGGCCACTAGCCACGTGGTCAGCGGCCATCTTGGCAACGAAACCGAAGAACTACACTGTGGGTCTGGTTGCTCCCAACTTGCCCAAGCTCCTGTAAAAAGGAGAACCCGCTCTGACCTTGCTGGTCCAAGTAACAAGCCTTTCTTGATTCCTGCATGGCTTGCATTAGCTAAGGCCTGTTTGCTTCAATCAAGTTGCCGACACCGCCAACAGCGAGAAGCCTGCATGGGACAGCTCGTGACTGACTCCTGGACGTCCTCGACCCCCGGTGTCCACGTGGCTGCAGAGAGAAGCTACACCTCAACGCCTGTTTGCACCCGACATCGCCTGGTTCCAATCTGGTTCCACGATAGTCACTGGCTAGTGACTTTGAACATTGTCCCCTCTGCTTTCAGATCTTCACATCTTCAGATCCACCCTTGGATCCACCGGAACTCTTCACATCGAGCCGCCTGCAGCATCTTCAGCTCCAAGCACCATCGACCAGCGTGACGAAACCCGACACTACTTCGACCCTATGCACCTACTTCCTGTAGGTAAGGTAAATCAACAATGCCAATGTTCCTACACTGGTACACACCTCTGTCTCAAGTTTCAGCTTTCTAGGTCACTCAGAAGGTTCCGAACTAACTAACTTTCTAACTTTTACGCACCATAGACTTTGCATTGGTGAGTGCGTGCACTTTAAACACTGCACCCGAGTCCCGCGGGCCTTTCCCGACTTAGTCACTGCTAGTCCCGAACAGCTCCAGCGATTCCCAAGGCCCTAGGCCTGTTTCCCTATCGATTGGTATCTCTTATACCACTTTCTTAGTATATGGTTTAGGTGGCCCCTAGGGCTCATCCATATTGTGCAACTTTTGTGTATTTTAAACTGTGTTTTGTTTAATGCTTGTGCTTCTGTGCTCATAAAGAGTTCAGGGGATATTTGTAGTTAATAAATATATATATATTTTCAATATATATCTGTGTGGTGTCCTTTCATTTGGTATTCAAGGGGGTAGTGTATGGTAATACAGCTGGCTTCACATGCCTTTCAGAGTTTAGCCTAAGACTGCTTTGTCCACGTTACCACTAGGATAACTGGTCTATAAGGTTGACTTACAACCGATCATCATAAGGGTTGCTTGGCATGGTACAAAGTGATCACTAGAATTAGTGAGCACTATATACCAGGCCAACTTCTCACATATAATTAATATATATATATATATATATATATATATATATATATACATATACATATATATATATACATATACATATATATATATACTAGCAGCCCGCCCCAGCGTTGCCTGGGGCAGAAAGGGGCTGGGGGCAGTACACCCACTCCCGACCCCCTCCCGACTCCCTCCCGCCTGCCCCTCTGTACACACCCGCTCCCCTCCCGCCCCGACTCCCTCCCGCTCCGACTCCCTCCCGCCCTGATTTGAAGGTTTACTTACGCCAGCTGCCGCTCCCCTCCTCTACACATGCAAGGCAACCATTTGCTAGCGCTCCGACAACTTCACACCCCAGCCTTCTGGATGACGGCTACCTTTTTGAAGCCTGTGCGCACCATGTGAATAAAACATATGCACCCGCTCAGATCCCCTCCAGTCCCGACTCCCTCCCGCCCCCACTCCTCCCGCCTGCCCCCACTCCTCCCGCCTGCCCCCACTCCTCCCGCCTGCCCCTCTGTACACACCCGCTCCCCTCCCGCCCGACTCCCTCCCGCCCTGATTTTAAGGTTTACTTACCTCAGCTGCCGCTCCGCTCCTCTTCGCCATGACGCACCCGCGCTCCTCACTTCACCGCAGCTCCATGTCTGCCGCTCCAACACGTCGTCATCACGCACGTCGCGTCACGGCCAGCGCTAGGTCCCGGCCGGTGCTACTTTCAGGGGACTACTTTGTTTAGAAACGTAATTTTTTTTATTTACTTTTTTATTTTTTATTTATATAGCCTATGTCCATCTACACACCCTAACATTTTCATAGATGCATCGGGTGTGTAGATTGGCGCTGTGGTTAATATATATATATATATACACACTCACTCGTATTCTCCCAGTCACTCTCCTGCACTCTAGCCGGATATGCCGGGAAACGGACACCAGAGATTTTGTGGTTAGAGCAGGTCATATATATCTATACTACTATTATAAAGAGAGAACACAAACCTTTTGGCAAGGTAAACTCGGGAACCACAGCGCCAATCCACACACCCAATACATTGTTGTAATCCTCAGGGTGTGCAGATGGACATAGGCTATAGAAAAAAAAAAAACGTAAATTTAAAAATATAACTTAAAAAAAAAGTAGTGCCCTGAAAGTAGCGCCGGCCACGACGTAGCGCTGGCCGCAACGTACGTGATGACGAGGAGGAGCGGCGATAAAGTGAGGAGCGGCGGCTCAGGTAAGGCTCTGGGACACGGGACCGGAGGGAGCCGGTGCGGGAGGTTGGCCCGGAACAACTGCGGTAAGGCTCAGGGTCTGGGGGCAGCATTTCAGGCTTGCGTGCACTCCCGCCCCGGCCCCCGCCGGCCACGACATTGTCCGGGACACAGACAATGTTGTGGCGGGCGGGGGCCGGGGCGGGAGTGCATGCAAGCTGGAAATGCTGCCCCCAGCCCCCTTCTGCCCCGGGCAACGCTGGGGCGGGTTGCTAGTATATATATATTTATATTACCGACCAAAGTTTTCCTGCGCGTCGCCACACACTCCCAGCTGGCGCAGAAACACAAAGCACGGACCAAACTTCACAGTGTACAATTTCTTTAATCGCTTGTCAGTTTCATAACGTTTCAGCACCCCTGTGCCTTGCTCACATGACAGCGATAGTGAGAGAGGGTAAAATATTTTAAGTGAAAGTGCTCAATTTTGATTGGACAAATTCAAATAGAGATGGAGAACAGGCTTGTAAGGGGGACATTGGTTGTATAATACAAGGGCATATCTAACAACATAATATTCAACTATACTAATGTGCTGATATACCAGAAAAAAATACTTATCAAATATATAGTTGGACATTTTGTGCAAAATATCGCAAAATTATTAAGTACAAATAGGAGTAATTATTCGCATGATAAGTCATTGGACTAATCACCATTTAGTAACTCCCATTGGCGATGTCTATATTTATGATCATTGTTGAATATATATATAATTGATATTATGCAACATTTCAACATGATTATACATCAAAAATTATCATTGTTAAATACCTTTGTTAAAAACACAGTATTATAAATAATTTATATATTTACAATTAGAAAGAGTCAAATAACCCCTATGACTTTGTTAATTCATTCCGTTTCACATTGTCCCTTGTATCACATTTAAATAGGACTTCCTATACTTTAATTCATGATATAAATAACAGTCCTTCCCCAGTTTGTTCACCCTGATGTTTTTTTACATTTATCCAAATGTGCTATACAACCTTGCCACTGATAACCTAACAGAATACTGACTTCTCATAATACATTCTGTTTGTGCCCACACCTAGTAAAACATGTGTTTGGTGCAAAGATTACATTTCTTTCGATTTCTTCTTTTTTTTTTTTGGTTGTTCATTCCTGCTGATGATATTGCAGACAGATCCTTACACTGATTTTAACTGAGCCCAGTTAAAATTATCATTCTCATTTACAACCCAAAAAGACATTTGTTAGATTTATCAGTAATAATTCCACAATCATCACCCAAGCACTATAAGCTATATAACTGTACTTGGGTTCCCGATTAAGATCAATATATATATATATATATATATATATATATATATATATATATATATATATATATATATATATATATATATTCACTGAAAAAACCATAGGTTATAGACCATATATAGTTAGGAATTCCCATTTACAAAACTTTATTTTACTCACACAAAACCATTGAAATTCCATATATAGGTAGTTGCACTAACTATATATCGCGCACCCGCAATCCACTGCTGATGATGTCACATATTACATCATTCATGACATGGTCAGTGACATCACTGATGACATCACTGATGACATCTCAAATGACAGCACTGATGACATCTCAAATGACATCACTGATGACATCACTGATGACATCTCATTTGACATTACTGATCACATCACTGATGATATCATTCATGTGATAATACGATGAACCTCTTCAGACTCTAATATAACCTTAGATACAATCAGTGTAAACAGACATTCACAGACTGTCACTCATCCATGGAGTTACTCACACACCTAGTCAGTCATGCAAAGAATCAATCACACCTCCATTTCCTCAACTATACAGTTATACAAACTTTACTTATTCAAACATATACTAACACATATTTACTCTCTTATACAATCCCTGATAAAAGTTCACAATGATCCATACAGCCACTCACACATTCACTGGCTCTTATGCACAGTTATTTATATATGTCAACTCTCACATGTACTGTATTTTACATATGTACTTACTTTGACATGTAGCACTGAGATATCCATTCACTCACCAATACACTCATGCACACAGTCAACCGCCCATACAGCTGTTTCCACATGCACTTTTGAAACCATACATCTAGTGAATCAACTGCTCACACATCTATGCACAGAGTCATACACCTCCCAGCCACCCACACACACACTCAGTCTCCCATACAAATACTTGGGCAACCAATCAATAACCCATATAGTTACTCATATAGCTACTTATCAACACATGCAACAGTTTACAGAACAACAGACATAATGATGCACAAATTAAGACAGTTTAGTCACTAACCCATGCACTCAGTGAGACACATTTAATCACTCACTCATACAGTCAGTCATGCACCTACTAAATCCTTCATCCAGACACTTATACATCCACTCATTCTTCAATATGTAAGACATATTTTAACTTTACAGAAACATACAGTCACTGGATGTTGTCATCAGTGATGTCATCAGTGATGTCATTTGAGATGACATCAGTGATGTCATCAGTGATGTCACTGACCATGTCATGAATGATGTAATATGTGACATCATCAGCAGTGGATTGCGGGTGCGCGATATATAGTTAGTGCAACTAACTATATATGGAATTTCAATGGTTTTGTGTGAGTAAAATAAGGTTTTGTAAATGGGAATTCCTAACTATATATGGTCTATAACCTATGGTTTTTTCAGTGAATTTTCAAGGTTTTGTAAATGCTAATTCCTAACTATATATGGTCTATAACCTATGGTTTTTTCAGTGAATTTTCAAGGTTTTGTAAATGCTAATTCCTAACTATATATGGTCTATAACCTATGGTTTTTTCAGTGAATATATATATATACATACATATATAAACATATATCATCTGTATATCTATATAAATACAAACATAAATGCATGCATACATATACTTATATGCATACAGATGCATGTTATTTACATGAAAGTTGAAAAAACACTAATAAAAGCAAAGCTAAAAAGCCACCTCATTACAAACAGAATGGCTTTAACTTAAACGAGGGCGAGATCTATTGCATTTTCAATGCTTGTTTACTTTGGTTCCATCAAGAAGGCATTCAGATGTGTCACACATTTGCCATGAATTCTGAATGTTAGCACTCTAGTTGCACATTAGATCACTGTAGTAAAGCTACTGCTCACCAGGGACGTCTGCTGCTGGTATTCAAAGTGCATGTTTCAGTCTGCATGTCAGAATTTTTTTAATGAAATAGAAGAGGATTTGAGAAGTCACTCAAAATGATCCCTAATTTTTCTTTCTTAAGCACTAATCATACTTTCTATGGCAAAATTAACCCCCTCATGTTGTTCCTTTTTAAATTGAGTGTTTTCAGACTTACCACTTCATTCCAATCAAGATGGCTTCTGGTGTGCCATACTTTTGTCATAAGTAAGACTGTTAGCGCTCTAGTTGTTCTTTAGAACACTCTGGGACATTCTGTCATTGGGCTATACTTGGGGTACATCTGGGTGATATTTGGGCTACATTTAGGCTCTTTTGTCTCTGGTGGCCATCTTGGGAGACTGTATGTCAGAATTTTTTAATGAAATTGAAGAGGGTTTGAGAAGTCACTCAAAATGTGCCCTAATTTTTCTTTCTGCAGCACTAATCATAATTCATATGGCAAAATATACCCCCTCATTTTGTTCCTTTTTAAATTAAATGTTTTAAGAGTTACCACTTTATTCCAATCAAGATGGCTTCAGGTGTGCCATACCTTTGTAATAAGTAGGACTGTTAGCGCTCTAGTTGTTCTTTAGAACACTCTGGGACATTCTGTCATTGGGCTATACTTGGGCTACATCTGGGTGATATTTGGGCTACATTTGGGCTCTTTTGTCTCTGGTGGCCATTTTGGGAGACTGCATGTCAGAATTTTTTAATGAAATAGAAGAGGATTTGAAAAGTCACTCAAAATGTGCCCTAATTTTTCTTTCTGCAGCACTAATAATACCTTCTATTGCATAATATACCCCCTCATTTTGTTCCTTTTTAAATTAAATGTTTTAAGAGTTACCACTTTATTCCCATCACGATGGCTCCAGGTGTGCTATACCTTTGTAATACGTAGGACTGTTAGCGCTCTAGTTGTTCTTTAGAACACTTTAGGAGGCTGCAGTAGAGCACAAAGGAATCAACTGACAGTCTCTGTCCTTGTTGGATGTACATGTTTTACTGAGAATGTCAGACTTCATTTTCACATGACTGAGAAAGATAATGTGAATTTACAGAAAATATGCTTTCAGTTTAGCTTATAGATCCCCTTCCAAACCACTGTGGGAAAATCATGAGATATTAGTTTTCTTTCAAACAATATTCATGATATCACAGCAGAAGGTTTTTTCACATGGTAAAATCACCTTAGAACCCACCACAATTCCTAAAACGAGTATGGTACAATCAACAAATGATTTATAATGTAACTAAAGTCCTAAAACCCTCTATTAACTACAATGCTTTTTAATGAGGTGCTATCATGTATATTGGTCCCAAGATGGCTGCCAACACTTCTTGGATGAAGTGCTGACAGCCAATCAGATCAGATGTGTGGTTAGGCTCCGCCCAGATATATATCTTTTTTTGAACCTAAATTACTCAAAATCCACTGGAGCACATATATTGAGACCTAGCAAAGGCACATCGGGCTAACAGTCCCTACAATTTTGCCAAGTTTCGTGCAAATCCATTCTGCCGTTCGAGCTAAAAGTGAGGCCAACCGCCCTATGGAAATTAACATGGGAAAAACACGTTTTGGGACCCCCCTTTTTTCTCGGCCCCCCCTTGATGAACCCCCCCCAAATTGTCAGGGGCTGCTCAGAAACAAAATGTTCCATTTTCCTGAAAATTTCAGCCAATTCCGTCCACAAACGTCAAAGTTATTAGACATAGAATTTTCAAAAATCCCATAGAGAAAAAATCCTAACTATATATACCTACTGGCGACCGCCAGTAGGTAATATATATATATATATATATATATATATATATATATATATATATATATACATATACATATACGTATATTTATATATATACATATATATATATACATATACATACGTATATATATACATACATATATATATATATTACATGCTGCAAGTAACCACCCCCCAAGCCTGATCCGTAGCATCCCGTACGGGGAACTACTGAGATTTCGAAGGAATTGTTCGTTGGATTCTGACTTCATCAGGGCAGCTAATGAATGTATAGCTAGATTTCTAGTTAGAGGGTATGATCAATCTCTCTTAGACACTACATTCAGAAGAGTCTTGAAAATCCCTAGGAGACATCTACTATCTCAGACAACATCTACTGATGATAAATCAGATTCCAACACAAAATTCCGTATGATTACCACCTACTCAGACGAAGCGAACCAACTCAGACATATCCTGACAAGGAACTGGCACATCCTTCGAACAGATCCCATAATAGGATGTGATGTCCCAGCCAAACCCTTGTTGACTTTTAGAAAATCCAAGTCAATCAGGGATACCCTTGTACAGAGTCACCTTATGCCACCACTTCCAAAACCTGGTGGCACTTTGAAAGACATGAGGGGGTTCTTTCCATGTGGAAAATGCCGAGCTTGCGAGAACAGTAAAAGAACTCTGTGGTACAATGTACCTGGTCTCAGCAAACCCAGAATGATCAACAAATTTATCACCTGTACGACTCCATTTGTAGTGTACTGTTTAGTCTGCCCCTGTGGGTTCCAATATATCGGGAGTACTATTAACAACTTAAAACTCTGTATATTGGAACACCAAAGGGCAATTATGAATAAGGAGGCAACATATCCAGTTGCCTGACACTTTGCCGAAGTACATGGCAGCAACAGAGAACTGCTGCGCTACTTTGGCATTGATCATGTGCCCTTACACCCCAGAGGTGGAGATAGACTGCTTAGTCTACGTAGACTAGAGTCCAGATTCATAATAGATTTGCAAACTAAGAATCCCTCTGGATTGAACACAGGAGAAGAACTAACAGTACACCTGGGTAGATAACCATCTGACCTCAGTATGAGGATAGTAGAAGTTCCTGTCCTCTTTGCAATTTATGAAATTTCCTCTCAATAGAAAATGTTTCTGTCTATTTGGCCCACTTTCCATTTATGTTTAAGTTTATGTTTTGAATACTCTTCCTTCTCCCCCTGAGTTCCTGCCACGTTATAGACTAGTTCTGCCATTGTCTTTTCTTTGTGCTACTATAGGATATACACACATACATCATTGCAGTGACAGCAATATTATGTATATGGAATATGAGAACCTATTCTCTGTCTTATATGAATTTCTCATGTGAAATGTAATTTTGTACATACGGTTCATATTTACTGTGTATATGACGATGTGTATTCCTTAGTATGTTATTCTCCGGAACACACATTTTTATGTGCTACCGAAGCTGTGCCGATACACGGCTAGATTGTTTCTTGTATTTTGTCTCTGGCCTTTTCTGGTGCAGAAAGTCATTTGTTGGATGTAATAGGAATACTTCCTTTGGTTGATTTAGCCAGTTTAATGCTGATACACGGCTATATTGGATAGTTTTCTGGCGGTGGTAAATAGCCCTGGCTAAGACTAAGAATCATGTGTATAGAAATTTTAAATGACTTCATATATGATTTGTTATCAACGATTTACTTTCAAGAAAAATGCACAATATGGTTGCCACGTTCAACCTACGTTTAACATCAAACGTTTGACATCATACATTTTGTAAATAGTCCGCTCTCAGTTTCTATGGGGGCGGGTACAAAAATATGCCGCAAACTGCATGTGATTGACACTGAGGAAGGACTTTTTTGTCCGAAACGCGTTTGTCATCATTGCCGTAGGCTGTGAATAAAATCTTCTGCCATACCCGGAGTGCTTAAAGTCTTCTTTTCGAGCTGCAAGGAAGATTAACGAGCTGCAATACATACATATATATATACATATACATATACATATATACATATATATATATATATATATATATATATATATATATATATATATATATATATATATATATATATATATATACATATATATACATATGTCCAAGTTAATGACACTTTTTTTCCTGTACTGTAAGCATTTAATCCCCATCTAGGGTTTCTCTTTTTTGAAAACACGATTGGTGGTAGTTAACTGTTGGCTCTGAGGCCCCTCTAAATATGAGCAAAAGGAAGGTCGGGGACAGGGTGGTGGGCACTCTTGATGCTTTTTTAAATCGTGCAGAATCTGTTTTAATGCAGGAGCATAAGATTCAGGCTACAGAGCGTAGGCTCTCATTGGAACCCCTTCCCACCTGGGGGAGCTACCTGCCATGTGCCTAGATACCCTTAAATGTGCCAAGTAATGTCGTAGAACCAGCCTGTGATATAACTTCTCTTTGCCAATCTACTGCTCTTAATCAATCACATGAAGTGTCTACGTCTCCTACTGTGGGTAACCAGCTAGCCCATGCTGGTACACAAAGCCCTGTTATGGTAACAACTAGGAGGAAGAAAGCCACGGGGGTCAAATGGCTGAACCACCAACCAAAAAAATGAAAGGTCGAACATTAGCCAAACACACTTCACTAGCTACTACTAAGGAACCCAATAGGGTACATGTTTTGGGAAGTTGGGCGTTACCACTGTGGATGTTAATTCTGCCACTAATTCAGAACCAATTCTGTTAACTTCCCAACCTGACCAGCTAACTTGTTCCAACACTGTGCCTAATGTAGAGGAACTATGCTCACTAATATGCAAACAACTAGCAGCTGTTATTGACCCTATAACAAAGAGATTGGATTTAGTGGTTGAAAGGCTAGAAAAGATAGAGCAAAGCCTACACAATAGTAACACAAGGAATACCGCCCAAGCTACTATCCATGTCAATGGGATAGTCAGACACAACACTTCAGGGTCTGTACCAAGTATGCAGCAGGGAAACTTGGTAAATGTACAAAGAAGTCTTGGTACGGTACAACCTGGGATTAATCCACCTAGCCATCCCACTCCTAGCTCAAATAGTGGTACTTAGGCACAGGTGGTACAGCCAATAGGGGAGGAAGGAAATAGAAGGGGTCAGGTTACCCAAGGAATAGAAGGGGACACTGTTATGCTACCTAGTCTCCATCTACCTCCCGAAGCCACCCCATATACGGTTGTTTTAGCCAATGTGCCACCTCTTCCCTTGGGTACCCATGAGCACTGGTCGACACTTAAAAATAAAGTAGTGAGTAAAAAGACAGGTATTAGGCACCAATTGTTTGGCGAGTTTAAAATGGTGCGTCGAATCCACTGGGTAGGTCATTCACACAAATCTATGATCGGAGACTGTGTGGTCCTGAGTTTCAGGTCCCCCTTCCTGGTCCAACACATTCTTGAAATGTCTAGTCACTACACCCCTGTAGCCGAGGAAAAAAGGATCCTGCCCTTAGGGTACTTTTATAATCCACGAAACATCCCCCGATATAGAGAATTGAGAGCTCATAACGGTGGCTTTAATCCGGTTAATTATCCGTTACAAATTAACAATCGGTTTGCGCCATTATCAACTCTGGAAGATAATGACTGACTGAGAGGGATGGATAACATACCACAGTTTGTAGGCAGAAGGGCTAAAATAATGGTAGGAGGGAACCAGGCAAAATACTATAGTGATTTTCTTGGGAGTGTCAATGCACCCCCATGTGTTACACCTTCGGCAGTCCGAAGGAGCGATCGCATGGCCAGCGATGTGTGGGTCACTCCTATTAATTTTTCTGACCAGCCCGCCCTAGGAACATCTAGCATAGATCAGTCTCTACCAGGAATTGGAAATGTTGTAGAGGGTCAGACAAGTTACAGGATCAATGATCCAAGCCCTATGAAGTCTTGCATGGCCCTATCCTCCTGGAATATGGCAGGATTAGAATAAAAAATAATGTCCACAGACCGGTCACTGTATATTGAGTTGATTGATGTGTGGGTCTTTCAGGAGACTTGGGCAGTGGAGGGAGTTTTCCACCCAGGCTACCTACATTTTTTTAAGGCAGCGACCAGGGGTCCGAGAGGACAGTCAGTTGGTGGGTTGACCTGCTGGCTAAGACAAACTGAGGGGGTAAGTGTGAAGGAGCTGGCTATAGATTGCCCGGACATAATGGCTTTAAGGGTTAGTTCATTAAATGGGCTACATCTAACAATATACAATGTTTATTTGCGGGGTCTACCAGGTGGTAGGAGTTCAAATGTTATAACAACCTTGGAAAGACACCTGCTTTCTGAAATAAGCACTAGTAGTCTGATCATAGCTGGGGATTTTAATACGTGCTTCGAACCTTTAGACCGCGAAGATGGCCGGCAGAGCGAAGAGGTGGATGCAACATGGGGCATACCACAGCTGCACTTCAAACCAATAAGGAAATGGTCTGAGGCTGCCCTTCAGTTGAAGGGGCTTTTCTTGGAAAGGGGCTTGAGGGCGGTTAATGGGCGGACTCAGTCTGATAGGCAAGGAGCAAATACATTTGACAACGGTTGAACAAGTAGTCGTATAGACTACATTCTTGTCAATGTGGAATTATGGCCATCAGTCCTAGATATGGAGGTTCAGATGAGGCCAGAGAGCGATCACAACCCTCTGATTTTAAAAATTAATGATAGACGTTTTTGTAGTCTTTTACAGAGGGAAGGTGAAACAATCCAAGAAATTGTAACTGTTGCAAATGATCAGATAAGGGGTCAGTGGGGAAGGGTAGCCAATAATGAGAGCAACATTAAACAGATCAGGGACTTGGTTTTGGGTTCCATGACGTCACTCTCGGATTACAAGACTCAGGGGGAGTTAAATTTGATTTTACTTGGTATACACAATGATCTCTTTTCGGGCCTGAAAACGTTCTTCATTAAAAATAGCCCTTGTAACAAGACTCGACCGCTTAAGTCAAGCTCATGGAACAACAATACTTGCAGATTGGCGTACAAAGCCCTTGTGGCAGCTATCAAGTCAAGGTCACAGGGAGACACTAAACAGTGTAGAGCCAACTACAAAGCCTCTCAGAGACAAGCCAAGAGAGAGTGGGATGAAGATAGATGGAAGGACCTGTTGCAGGCATGCAATGGGACAACATGACTCAGTTCAGGCACCTTCTTAAATGGGGGATTAATCAGCAGCATCCGACCCCATGTAACCATGTTGAACCAGAGCAATGGGTAATGTTTTTTAAAGCTCAGTTAGGGCATCAATTAGTTGTGAAGAGATCACTCCTCTTGCATTATCTGAAGAACCTTTGAAGTTTTCATGCAGAGAGGTGGAGTCTGTGTTGAAACTAGTCCCAAGTGGTAAGGCCCCTGGGCCAGACTGCATCCCCGGAGATTTGTTTAAACAAAATCAAGACATATGGGTTCCTTATTCAAATCTACTAGCAAATGCCATAGCTAGTGAGGCTCCGCTTCCATCATCCTGGTCAGGTGCAGAGATCATACCGATCTATAAGAAGGGGGATCGCTCCGCATCTGCAAAATATAGACCCATTAGTCTAATCGATGCTGCCCAAAAGATAGTGGCGAGACTAGTGTTGGGGAGGATCCAGGGATGGATAACTGAAGGAGACATCTTAACACCTTTACATTGGGAGTTTCGGTCCCACATAGGGACTCTTGATCAGGCTTTCAGATTTGTGTTAATCTACTGGAAGGAAGTGGTTCTAGGGGGGGTGGGGGGTTTGCTCTTTGCGGCGTTTGTGGATTTAAAATCCGCATTCGATCTCGTTCCAAGGTAGAAATTATGGAGGGCACTATTGAAAATGGGGATGCCTCACTGTGTGGTTGCTATCTTGGTTAAATTAGACGAACACACTTCTGGGCAGGTTCGTTGCAGTTAAGGCGAATGTTTATATGGAAGGCGCCTCACTGGAGCAGACAGATGTCTTTACCTACTTGGGCGTTACATTCAATGAGAAACTAAGCTGGAAGCCCCAAGTTGAAATGCTAGCTTTAAAGCATGCCCAGTTGGCCGGCGCCCTGGTTAAGGAGCATAGATTGTCCTTAACAAAACCTATAGCCCCTATTGTTAAGATATATACTACCAAAATTAGCCCAGCAATATTATATGGTGCTGAAATTTGGGGCTTTAGTAGCTTATCTCCACTTTCTTTAGCCCAAAATAAGTTTATGAGATTGTTATTAGGTCTGCCACAATCGTCCCCCATCCTACCACTGCTTCTCGATCTTGGCTGTCATGCACTTGCAGATGTAGCACGTTATAGACCACTTGCTTTTTGGAGGCGTTTATGGACTACCCTGGAACTTTCATTGTATGCCAAGGCTTTATTGGAAGTGAGGGGCTTGAGTCGATCACATAAGATCCCATGGTCGTCTACAATAAGGATCCTGTTGGTTGATATGGGGATGAAGAATCTATGGGATCATCCAGATGTTGCAGTATTTCCTTCGAAAGGGTCCCTTAGAGCAGCATTCTGGGAGGTGGTTAACATCAAGAGATTTTCGTCTCACATCTCCCATTCACTGTCAAGGGATTTTCTCGAATTAAAGGATGAAACTTTTATGGAAGGATACTGGGATCTAATTACGAAGCCTCAAATGGAATTCTACAAGCAGCGATAAGTGCTTATTTTGCCACGATCTTAGTGAAAGTGTTGACCATTTTTTATTTGTATGTCCTGCTTATCACCAGCCGAGGAGTATTTGGTTGAAACCAGTATGTTTAACTTTGAATACAAGATCGGCAATGGTTGCTAAGAGAATATTGAAATCAGACTTTACAAACTTTGTCGTAGTTGGTGTATCAAAGTACTTGAGCTTGGCATGGGCCTTACGCAATAAAATGGGGGGAAGTAGTTGGTCAATGATGAAATATGAGACCCATTAGTAGCGGATGTAGTATGAATATTAATGTATTTTGTTGCTCATACTTGAACATTTTTATAAATTAACTGATGAAGATTAAGCCTTTTTGCTAGATAAACCGTTCAATCCTTTTTTAAAAACTCTTTTAACATGTATTTATATATTTATAACTTATTAATCATGTTGTTGTGGTATAAGTTTTAGATTTTGAGTACGATGGTGTATTTTATAAATGAATGAAACTGGTTTTATTCTTGGAATTGTCTGTCTTTTATGATGAAATATCGCAATAAAGACTTAATGAAATAAATATCTGGGAATTTGCTTTGTTGATCCTCAGATTTTAACACACCTTTACTTCAAATTCCTTATCAAGCTAATTGATAATTACCACTCTCTGTAAGAAAGAACCACTAATGGCCTATTTTTCCCCTCTCTTTTTCCGGTGATACTGATGTAGTTAGCAAATCAAAAAGTTCCTTTCATTTTTTCTGTTCTTATTTTAACCCTTTATTAGTCTCCTGAAAAGAAGTCCAATCTGGCATTGTCTGTGGGTGGATTTGCGACTCTGTCACAAAGCCCAGTCCACCCCCTCATAACTTCGCGACAGAGTCATGAATCCATACGGGAGTCTGTTAAAGCATTTACAATAATAGTGCAATCATTTTCAATCTATATTTGAGATTCTAAGATAGTACTGAATAAGAAGTTTTTTTATTTCACAACATATACCATCTCTAAATTACTCTGCTTTGTAGTTTCAAATGACAGTGTATTCAGAACCTCTCACCAAACTGCATTTTTTTAGTTCCCATAGCACCCTCCTTTCAAACAGTCTCCTGTACCAGCAAGTCAAAAGTTCACACCACTTTCTAACAGGAGCATACCAGCGTCAAGTTCAGATGTTAAATGTATCCAGAGCCAATCACAAGTCTACTTCTTTAGAATTAAAGAGTACGGCATCCCATACTGCGTCCAGGCCACCACCGAGTACGATAGAAAGCTGGTGGTGGCCTGGACGCAGTATGGGATGCTGTACTCTTTAATTCTAAAGAACACTACGTGAATGCAGGGCCGGACTGAGAACCAAAACCGGCCCTGGCAAAGTGCTCGGCCGGCCCCCTGTCGGAGCGACCGAGCTCTCTGCCGGGGCCGGTTTTGTTACAGGGCCCTGTAACAAAAGCGGCCCCCAGGGCCCAAAACCGGCCCCCACCCTTGCGGCGCACCTGGGGATTGCCTGCAACGGCCAGTCCGGGCCTGCGTGAATGGCAAATGACAATTGGATCTAGAAGTTGTATTTGGAATAACGCGACATAACTTGGAACCCCAGTGTGGGTTGGAAATATCACCACATTCAATATCTCAACACTATGGAAGATATAGCCTTGATGAAGTTGCGGGAACACGCCCCAATTGCGATGAAACACGTGTTGGCTGTGGCTGAAACCAAAAGAATAAAAGCCTGAAAAGAAAGGACCAAAAGAAACTGTCTATACTTTGTTTTGAAATTATTGTGTCTTTACGTTAACGGGGAAACCTTTTGAACACGTAACGTGTGCTTGGGAGTGAAGCTGGTTACGGATACATAAGAAGTCATTAATAACATGCTGGTACTTCCACTGCCTATCATCACCGGTTTACACATCGCAACTAGCAATTAAACTACGTATGCAGTGAGTAACTAAAGCACGTGTGTTCTTCCAGCTCCTACCATCTAACCCTCAAAAGTAGGAAGATCATATTTCTGGAAGGCAAACCTGATTCTCCTCGACCAGTGGGGTATAGGGAATGCCCTGTGACCGAACGACTGACAAAGTGCTCGTGCTCTGCTCATAAAGTGCTTTCAGTGCTCTTACCACCCTTTCCATCTGACTCTCAAGGCACAATCTGTTGCTGCTCCCAGCAATGGATCATATGGACCCTGCTATCGATTGTCTGTCAGTAAGATGCTCATATCTTGCTAATAAAGTGCTGGCACTCAAGCCGCCCAGTTTAACTTATCACTTGATTACTTCCCATCCGATTTCTGGGGGATTGCTGCCAATAAAGTGCTTATGCTGATATTAATAAAGTGCTTATGCTCTAGCAGCAACGTCTGGTTTGCCACCCAACTCTTGATGGCAGTCGTACTTGCTTCAATCTACCCGTCATCTGGATATTAAAGGCTTATAATAAATGACTAATAAAGTACTGGGGCTCTTACAGCCTGGCAGTTCTTCACACTCTGAATTTCAAATTGCAGTGCGAGTTATCTCTAACATTCCCCTATTTTAATACAATGCTACATGTACATTCCCCCAAATAGGCAAAGGTTAACTGTTAGGGCATTTTGTTTCTTTTGCTGCTTCTTTAAATTCCTTGCTTAAACCCTTTTTTCAAACCCATGGGGAAATGTCACCATTTCACAATACAATCTGGAATCCGATGGATCAAATCAGGCTACTCTCTCCTTCGGATTCCTGTGCAAAAGTGCACGGGGATCGTCCAGAACAGATGTGCACAGGCACAGAACATGGAGAATGTCTTCAAACCCTTGGCCACAAAGCCAGCAACTTCCTTGATCTACAGTTCGTTGCCATGCTGGGTAGTGTTTTAAGGCAGGAAATACCCCCAAGCCTGTATTTCAGGAACTTTTCCTTGCTATAAAGTTCTCCCAATTAGCTTTGCGGTTTAAGCTTGATGTAACCGTGGAGTGCCATCTAACCATGGCTGCATTTTGCCAGAGAGGCTTGTTCCTATAAGAATGACAATACATGTGTGCTAGATTTTGTCAGTTTCTTTTAGTTCTTATCGACTTAGAGGTAAAGCCCAAATGGCAGAAAAACCAAGGCTGTTTAGGGCCAGAGGTAAAAAATGAATACAAATAAATAATAATTAAAAAAAAGCGGCTCCTCTCTTGTATTTCAGGCCAAAGATGACGGCCCAAGGGTCCCTCCGGTGCAAGTTTTCAGCCCATGACAGCAGTTCATTTGCCTCTTTTCGTGCCAGGATTTGTTTCGCTAAACCAAGCTTCAGTCTAATTTGAGCCTGTGATGTGTATGCTGGCAGTTGGAAGTTGATAACCAGTGATAATTCCATTAACAGTGTGTGGTAATAGTACAATACAGATTAGTATTAATCTTTGAGGATTAATGCTCTTTGACACTGCATCCATCTGCCACCCTTCCATAACCCCAATAAAGGTTTTAGTAAAGTTAGTGGGCCCGATTCACAGAACTAATTTAAGACAAAATCCTAAACTTACTACCATTTTGGTATTCACAGAAGGCACTTACTCATTTTGGTATTCACAGAAGGCACTTACTCATTTCGGTATTCACAGAAGTCGGAGTCCTAACTTTAGGACTCCTAAATGCCTTCTGTGAATACCAAAAGTCTTAAAGATAGGATTGTTCTCAATTTAGGAGTAGTAAAGTCAGGACTCCTAACTTTAGGACTCCTAAACTAAGAAAAATCCTAACTTTAAGACTTTCGGTATTCACAGAAGGCATTTAGGAGTCCTAAAGTTAGGAGTCCTAACTTTACTACTCCTAAACTGAGAAAAATCCTAACTTTAAGACTTTTGGTATTCACAGAAGGCATTTAGGAGTCCTAAAGTTAGGAATCCTAACTTTACTACTCCTAAACTGAGAAAAATCCTAACTTTAAGACTTTCGGTATTCACAGAAGGCATTTAGGAGTCCTAAAGTTAAGACTCCTAACTTCTGTGAATACCGAAATGAGTAAGTGCCTTCTGTGAATACCAAAATGGTATTAAGTTTAGGATTTTGTCTTAAGTTATTTCTGTGAGTCGGGCCCAAAGTTCCTAATCAGCAACATAGTAATGTAGGACCATAAAAAGCTGTGATCCACATTATGCACTATACAAAAGAAAATTAACAAAAAAAAATATTCTCTGAATAGATGTGATCTTCGAGACCCAACATCACCAAAAATGGAATTAGTAAAAAAAAAAAAAAAAATGCTCTCAGTTTGCTTTTCAGAGCCAACTTGACAACAATGGGCTCCTGAAAAGAACAAAGGTTCTTTGCCAAAAAGATGTCCCAAATAAGGTCCCCAAGCAGCTAGAGAGGCAACAGTGACCACCATCATCTGATGAGGCAACTGCTCCAAAGGGAACTCTTTCCTGATATCTCCCAAATCTATCCACAGAGGCTGGAATTGCAGTGCATGTAGGGAAAGGTAGATTCTGCCCTTTCAATGATCCATTGCACCCGAACAGACTACAGGAGAGGCACATGTGCAAACAGGCATGAGGGATCAGAAAAAACATGTTACTATCAGCCCATCGGAGAAGCCAGTTTTTTAATCCCTTGGGTCCCCCATCACTGAAGGGAAGACCATCATATTTTCCGCGGTAAAAGTCGCTGTTTGAAAATGAAGACTCATCAATGAGGAACAAGGAGGACTTCTCCTGGTTGATGGAAAAACCCCACAGAGTACAAAAGCCAAATCATTGTCAGAGGAGCATGATGGCTTCAACATTAGTCAGTCATCCAGAAAGGGAAATTCTCGTGGCAGACCTCAACAGGAAATACAACTGCACCACCATGACATCAGTAACGGAGGACTGTAGAGTCTCCAGTTTTTATTTTCCCCAAGATAGAAATTTGTTGAGTTACTGTAAAACCAGAATGTGTCTCTTCTTTTCCTCTCTGCTTTTTTGTATGCCACGAAATACCTGCAATACACCCCTCTTCCCCACTGGGAAAGAGGAACCTTTTCTTCCAGGTTTGTCAGAAGCAAGGAGGCTAATGCTTGCCGAACAAATGCTCCTTCTAAGAAACAATCTCATTTTGGTTGTGGTGCCCCCAATTTTTGCATGTCCTGATCTGCTAGCATTAGAACTCTGTAAGCTTCAACAATGCTAAACAGTAGTAAAGTGTGTGTGCCTGGGACTCCCTACTTAACTCCCTGATAACCCAACCATAAATTGTACCTTAAGCGCACCTATGACATGGGAAGCTAAATGTCAAATGTGGGATGCAGGCTTGTATTTACACCACATACATATATAAATAACAGAAATACATTTTTGGCAGGAGCACCACTGTCCTTTGGCTAAGCTGCAGTTTAAATGCACAGCGTCACATGACAGGGAAAATGCCTTTGCCATGGAGGAAAAGCCTGTATTTATTTATAAGTCACCACCAAAGTGTGGCTTGCAAATTCAAAGGGGAGTATGCTAATATATACATTTTTGTATACTTTAGAATATAAAAATAGGTCACATTAAATATTGGGGTTAGTTTGCACAGTGAAATAAAACCCAAAAGCTTTTTCAAGATGTGGGCTGGGCTAGGCTAGGCTTTTCGCTAATAGGCCTAGGCAAGATTAAAATATTTATTTAGCGATTCCTCTTAGGAAACTGCTAGAAAAATGCTTCAAAATTATTTCCTGCCTTCTTTTTAAAATTTGACTTTATGGTTACATTTGATCTTTGCTCACTTGAGCAGAAAGTTAGCTTTGTAAATAAAATAATTTACGATGCCTCAGCCATAACTCACCTAAAACCAGTTCTGGCACTCATCACACCTCCAGAGCTAGAATATCCATCCTTAGCTGGGTGAGACAGTGGCTTGCATCAGGGCCCAGGAAAGGGCAACATGTGTTAACTGCTGACCATTTAGCAGGATTTAGATGTCTCAGAGTGGACAGCAGCAGAGCAAAGGGAAGCTTTAGCACTATCTCTTTTGGCTTGAAGCTACCAAGGGGGACTTCTGCTATTCATACCCAAGAACCGCCTAGACAGTCAGGCTCCAGCCACAAAGGGAGAGGAAAAAACAGTTCTGAACCAGTTCTTGTGGCCAAGAAGTTGAAGACAGGCTTGCTATCTTGAAACAGGGGCTCCTGGGTAATTTTAAAGTAAGGCAAAGAGGAAGTACTGCAAAAGGAAGTAGTGGGCAGTGAGAAAAGTGTTAGGAATGGATAGTAGAATTCTGGCTAGTGCACAGGATAAATCTGGCACCTCCACCACCACCCCCCTGTCAGAATATTATTTCTGGACATGTGAAGACTCCAGCTGAAGAAGAAGGACCCGCAACAAGAAAAGCCCTTACTTCTGACTCCCGCAGAAAGAAGAGGACTCACTCCATGACTTCTGAACCTTCTGGCACACACACAGGGGAACAGTTCTCCAGAAGTCAAATGGTTGTCCTCCGGTTTAACTGCTTCTGGGACACAATAAGCAGAAGGACTCCTGACTACAAGAGGGCCCAGCTTACTAAAGATGACTAGACCCTGAAGGCGACCTGGCGAGAGAGATGCCTGGTGCCCAGAAGCCAGCCATAAGGAGCTAAGGCTTGCAGGACTGACCAGAAGAAACTTTCCAAGCAGTTGCAGTCTGAAGGTTTACCTTTGACAACCCGCTTTGTGTATATGACCTCTGCTCCACCGTGGATGTCCCAAAATTGCGCCTAGACCCAGTCCACTGTGAAATGTTGTATTTCCATTGTGCTTGACTCTTTCCAGGCACCGTTTTCCCTTAAAACATTAATATATTTTGTTCCCCATAATCTATTTTGATGATATTGGTGTCTTTTGCTCATGAAATTGTTCTTTATTTTGATAAGTTGGTTTGAAAATTTCAGAATGTTATTGTGCTGTGTGCTTTTTTTGAAAATTGTTGGTACTGCTTGAACTGAGTATAGGCTTCTCTAGGGATTTCCTGCTGCTTGTGCCATAGCACCAGGGGCTCAGCAAACATTCTCTCAGAGCCGAACTTTGATCTATCGGGTTTATTGAATTGCTGCAGGTTCCATCGTCCCAAATTAATACTCCATTTCAGACACCTCATCATTATTTTGAGTGAAGGTCTCCCTTGGAAATGGGAGGGACTAAGGGGGCTTCCATATACCTTTCTGACGTCAGGATGGATGATGGAACTGCTACTTATCGACGGCTTGAACCCAATGGACGGAGTGTCTAGAAAGAGAACCAACACTTTTCTTCAAGGTTGTAATTGTCGTCCTCCGCTCCAATCCTACAGATCTCATTGTTTCTTATTTAGTTTTCATTCACTGGATTTCTTCATCAGTGTAAGAGCCAAATGCAACAAACCAGAAAGGGAAGGTCTCAATATGTAAGTAGACAATGCCGTATTGCTGCTGTGTCCAGCAATGAGCAAATCAGCAGTCTGACCTTCAAACAGGATAGCTTTATCCTCCACCCTCTTGTCTTCAGGGAGGTAGTGTAGAAAGGACTCCAATTTGTTTAATCTGCTCCTGTTCAACCTACCCAAAATGCACATTGCATTGGTCGCTTGAAGAAAAAACACTGCTGCTGTGCATGCTATCCTGACCAAGACATCCAAGGGTCTAATCTAACTATAGAGTCGTGCTGTTGGCAAGTTCCATAAAAACA
Source organism: Lissotriton vulgaris (assembly GCF_964263255.1). Classification (NCBI taxonomy): domain Eukaryota; kingdom Metazoa; phylum Chordata; class Amphibia; order Caudata; family Salamandridae; genus Lissotriton; species Lissotriton vulgaris. The sequence continues at coordinate 692,569,372 of NC_141695.1, read as the reverse complement.
TCTTGTAACCTCGGAGACAGCCAAAGAATCTCCTGGTGAACAGGTTGGCAGAAAAATAAAGTCTGATTCTGGAGGCTTATATTTTCCCTGCATTAAAAAGAAAAGTGACTTAATAGAAGCCGGCCTTGACAAACGTGTTGATTGGGCTGAAAACCTGTGGACCGTAGGCACGTAAGTTCTTCAGTTTAGAAGGAACCTCCAGGGTTTCAAAATCTCCCTTGTCACTAGAATTCTCATGTCTCCAATAGAAAACAGAACATTCTTTAGAAGGAATGGGACGTCCTTTGCAGCACCCTCAAAGTCCTGCCAATCATTCGCATAATGGTCTTCTTCATACACATTTTTTTGGGTCTTCCTGCTTATCATACACACCTTCTTCTGTATAACCGAGTGGGGCAAGAACCTCTTTTATCCACATCTCCACGCCCCCTCAGTAAAAGGTGCGGAGGCTGTATCTGAAGTGTCCTGAAGGAACATGTTCCCTCCAAGCTACTTTCTTAGGAGGAAAGTCCCTACTAGCCCCGCCGCCTGTCGGTACTTGAGCGCCTACTGGCAGTTGCAGGCTTGGAAGACGCAGGGCATTTTGAATTTTTGAGTGAGAGAAAAGCTTCAACTGTCTTTCACTAATGCTCTAAGGTTTAAATTTAAGGAAGCGCTGAAAGCCTGAATTACCTGGTCAAGTGGTAAACTGAAAGGCAAACAGTAGAGGTGCCTGGGGTGCCCCATCTCACATCTTGATCTTCTATGGTTTTATCCTACCTCTTCTAGTCTCCTGTTTTTTAGCAACGTTCTATTTTGTAACATTTCTCTCATGTAACGTAACTGGTTCTATTGTACAGCGCACTGACACCTTTGGATAAAGTCTGCGCTATATAAAAATGCATTAAATAAATAAAATCTTTCCATCCCGCTGGCTACAGTACTAAAAATTAGCCATTTCATGGATTTACAAAAAAAGTTACAGAAGAAATAATTAGGAAAAAGCAAAAAAAATAGTAGTCAGATACAAGTCAAAAAAGGCAAACTTTATAACTTTAAAAGGCAAAAAAACATCTAGGTCAAAAACACAAAGGAATTCCAAGGTTCTACTCAGTCAGTCAGAAAAGAGACCTACAATAAAATTGTTGACTGAGGGCTGTTCTTTCTGTCGTGAAGCAAGCCCAACGCAATGCGGCAAAAGCATTTAAGAGATGTGCACTATTTGGTACATCGCGTTACTGTTTTTTAGGTCTGGTCCTATTAATCGCGCAAGCGATAATAGGACGAGAGTATAGGAGGCCAAATAAGCTTTGAAACCATTGCGGATTTCGTCAAGTGCATGTGCTCATGCACGCGCTTGCCATTTGCTCCCAGAGCCGCCTGCCTGCTTCACACTTCAAAGGAATGCGCCCCCGCCCACGCAATGCCGAGAGCCAGCGCTTCCCTCCCACTCGCTCACTCCCCTTCTCCCCCGCCCCCCACCCGACTTGTTATTGCAGCGCGGCGTCACATTTACAGCCGCGCTGCGCCAATGCTTGTTGAAATTGCATTCACTCATACAAAAAACAACGTGTTGTTTTAAGTCCTGACAGTACATAGTTATGTCTGTGATACAATTTGTTCATTGTAAAACGGAATTCCTTCTTCAAAGCACCTCAGCGAATCAGCACTGAACTCATTCATTCACTTCATGAGTTACAGGAAACGACTAGTTAAAGTGCAACTTGTGAGTTTTCTGCATCCTCCTTTTTTCTGCAACTCAACACTGACATCTGAACCCTCTGCCTCTTAATTATATGTGGGTGACCCGTAGCTGCATGGTTCACTTGTTTACACATTAAGCACTGTCCGCCTCAGACCGTTTTGCAACCAGTCCCGTCTCTCCTTCACCCAACAATGTCTCTGCTCCGGTCCCACCTCCTTCTGCTCCCCTCTCTTCCCCTTCCCCCACCTGGCTCGTGTGCCCCCCCTGCTCCTCGTCACATCAGGCTTACTCTGCCCCTTCTCTTCCTCTCTTTTCCTGATACTGTTGCTTCCACCCAATCCTGAATTCTCTCCACCGGCTGTTCTCCGTGAAGCCCCTACCCCCGCCTCCCTCAGGGTTCCGAGCCGTGATGCTCACCCCCAGTCCCTGACGCTGCAGACACCGCTCTTGAATGTCTTGCTTCATGTCATCCGCTTGTTTCTGCCTTATGACAAGCACGCGCTGCTCCCCCCTCCCCAGCAGAGGTCCTTCCACTCAGGGAGCACACCACCCCCCTGACACCTTTCTGCTGGAAATAAACCCGCAGGCGATGGGATCCATTTTATTACCAAGGGCCTCTTTTATAAAACTAGGAACTTTTTGTATACCCACCAGAGTATACCCGAATATAGATTCACTGTTAAGGTAATGTACAACTGTACATATATAGTTTGCAGCCCCATATTGGCTCTACCAAAGTCACTGAGATAGGAGGGAGTTGACAAACTGATTAGCCCAAGACAACACATTGCTTGCTTTTTTTGGTTTTCATTCAAGCTAATTAGTGGAGGAATAAAGGTGATTCAGTCTATCGACTTTGTCTGGTTTAGACTTTTGTTTAAGGTGCGTGAAAAAAAGGTTAAGGTAATCTATGTCATTCGTATTTATATTTCACATTCTTTCCTTAATATTGCATTTCCTAACAGTGTTAGCTATTTACAAGCTGTTGTGCCACGATACGTTTTTCAGACAGCATATCATTCTGGTAAGTGCATGTTTCAATGCAACATTTGTGCATGCTCGTGTCTGTAAATTAAAGCTACAAAGGGCACTAGTCAGAAAATAAAAATCCCAGCCCACTTGAAACACTCGTCTAATATTACCGAGTGCAGAATGCGAGCAAGGCTGTCACTCCTTTCATCCATCAATGCTTTCACCCTTTGATCTATTAATCTATTTGCCATTGCTTCACATTTCTATCAACCCACCCGCTGCCCCATCCAACCTTTTTCATTCCTCCGTCCATTCATCCTTTCATATATATATATATATATATATCCTCTCATTCAGTGTTTCCCATCTATCTATTCTTCTGTCATTCCATCTATTCAACTGGCAAACTTTTCACCCTTCCATCCAGCTTGCTTGCAACTACTGCCCCCTCACACACTGCGCACTCACACACTGCACACTCACACACGGATCCCCCACACACTGCCCCTTCACTCACAGCCCACTCACACACTGCCCCCTCACACACTGCCCCCTCACACACTGCCTCCTCACACACTGTGCACTCACACACTGCACACTCACACACTGCTCCCCCATACACTGCCCCCTCACTCACAGCCCACTCCCACACTGCCCCCTTACTCACAGCCCACTTACACACTGCCCCCTCACACACTGCCCCCTTACACACTGCCCCCTCACACACTGCTCCCCATACACTGCCCCCTCACTCACAGCCCACTCACACACTGCCCCTTCGCACACTGCCCCTTCACACACTGCCCCCTCACACACTGCCCCCTCACACACATCCCCCCACACACAAAGACACACCCACACAAAACCACCCCACACACACAAACACACAACCCCCCCCACACACAAACACACAAGCAAAACCACACACATGCAAAACCGCACACACACAAAATCCCACACACACAACCCCACACACAACCCCACACACACACACAACCCACACACACAACCCCACACACAACCCCCCCACACCCCCTCACACACAACCACACACACACAACCACACACACACAACCACACACACCAGAATAGTAAAACATAGCATAGCAAAACAAAACATAGTATAGCATAACAAAACACAAAAAACATAGCATAACACAACAAAACATAGCATAGCACAACAAAACATAGCATAGCACAACATAGCATAACAAAGCATAACAAAACACAACAAAACATAGCATCACAAAACATAGCATAGCATAACAAAACAAAGCAAAGCATAACAAAGCATAGCAAAACAAAGCAAAGCATAACAAAGCATAGCGAAACAAAGCATAGCGAAACAAAGCATAGCATAATAACACACAACATAGCATAGCATAACAAAGCATAGCATAACAAAGCATAGCATAGCAAAACAAAGCATAGCATAGCAAAACAAAGCATAGCATAATAAAAAACAACAAAACATAGCATAACAAAACATAGCATAACAAAGCATAGCATAACAAAGCATAGCATAACATAGCATAGCATAACATAGCATAGCATAAAAAAACATAACAAAACACAGCATAGCATAACAAAACAAAGCATAGGATAGCTAAACACAACAAAGCATAGCATAACAAAACACAACAAAACATAGCATGGCATAACAAAACACAGCATAACAAAACAAAATCTAGCAAAACAAAACATAGCATAGCATAACAAAACATTGCATAGCATAACAAAACACAACAAAACATAGCATAATATAACAAAACATAGCATAGCATAACAAAACATAGCATAACAAAACAAAACAAAGCATAGCATAACATAACAAAGCATAGCAAAACAAAACATAGCATAGTATAACAAAACATAGCATAACATAACCAAACACAACAAAACATAGCAGAACAAAACATAGCAGAACAAAACATAGCAGAACATAACAAAACATAGCATAACATAACAAAACAAAGCAGAGCATAACTAAACATAGCATAACAAAACATAGCCAAACACAACAAAACATAGCATAACAAAACACAACAAAACAAAGCTTGGCATTACGAAACATAGCATAGCAAAGCATAGTATGCATAACATAGCACAGCATAACAAAGCATAGCATAGCAAAACATAGCATAACAAAACAAAACACAGCATAGCATAGCATAACACAACACAGCATAGCATACAAAATCAAAGCATAGGATAGCAAAAAATAGCATAGCATAACAAAACAAAACATAGGATAGCAAAACAAAATATAGCATAGCATACAGCATCACTCAGCACCACCACAGCATCACTCAGGGGCACCACAACATTACTATGCGCTACCACAGCATCACTGAACACCACAGCATCACTCATTCGCCACCACAGCATCACTCATTCGCCACCACAACATCACTCAGCGCCACCACAACATCACTCAGCGCAGCCATTCAACAACAACTGGTTCAAATATATTCTCTCAATGTTTCAAGCTTTATTACAAATGTCACAAAAAGATGTTAATATTTCACTTCTGTTCTTGGATTTTCTTCACAATAAAATACACTGAACATAATCTTCACAAACGTTATTTTCAAAAGTTTAAGCTATTGCCATTATAAATTACAATAACTTTTATTTAAGTATTAATTATTTAAAATATTAAAAGTCATTGTTATTTGTAATATCAATGCATGTAAGTCACGTAAATACAACACATATTGCATTACAAATGCTATAGGTGTCACATTTGCAAAAGTTATAACTATTGGCATTGTAAATGACAAAGCTATTAATTTCACTATTTTCAAAACCAACACATAAATAAAAAATGTGTCATTTACAATACCAATAGCTCAAACTTTCCTAATGCGAGACCTATTGCATTGCAAATGCTTGTTTTCTGTACAGCTCGTTTTTATGCAATTGTGCTAAGAATAGGTAGAAAAAATACGTATTTTTCTGAATTCCAGCATAGCGGTGGTGAATAATCCGAAAGCTGAGAGTCGGGGTGGATTTCCTGCTAGACACTGGGCATTACTCCTTCAACCATAGTATGAATGATTCCGCAATCAGGGCTGGTGCGGGAGCAGAGAGGGGTATGTGGCCTGGAGGCGCCGATGAGTATGTGACACTCGCAGCCAGACCGCAGATTACCACTTGCATTTCGACCTACGTTGGGTTTGCCCATGCACAGCTAATTTAGAGGTGTAGTTCAACTCAGGCAAGTCTTGACAGCTCAACTTTAGGAATAGTAGTAGTGCCAGCAGTTTTAAACCCCCCTGCAGTTTTGAACCATCAATCATGGGCAGATCAAGAAACCGTGTAATCTAAAGTGGTTCTTGGCGCGTCCACCCTGGTGTGACAGAGAACAACCTATAGTAATGTCATTATACAACTGGTTATGTAATGGGTGAGCCCGGAGTGCTAGGTGGCTGAGAGCGCTGCTGCTCAAGGTAGCCCCTAGGTGCCAATGTCAACATCTAATATTAGCGTTAGGTCTGCCATGGGTGCTTTTCACTCGTTCCAATCCATGGGAGGTTCAAAGAAACTGATGTAAAACCAGCAGCACAAAATACACTTCATTCTGGTGACGCTGCATATGGAAACATATGAAGACCAAATACATTTCAGTAACCCTGCAGTGTAGGCAGATTCGGTAGGTAGTGCAATAACAGTAGTTCGCCAATTACATTTTACAACACTCCAGCAGTTTAAACAAGAGAATGCATATCCCTATTATGCAAATAAGTCTTAAACAGGTCCAATCTAAACATGTGATCAGATTGCATTGAGTTTAAGGGTGGTGGTACTAGTGAGCCTTAAACGAGCTGCACATACATTCAGCCCTAGAACACACTGTAATCACGGATAGGATTCATAAGATTAGTGATGTTGTAGTACTGCCGGTTAAACATGTTGGCAATGGTGCTGCTCAACTAGATGTGTGCCGATGACATTGTTTTGTTTAGGCGGGTTAGAAACAGTGGAGGCAGTGCAATAGGAGTGTGAGGAAATGCCTCTCTTTGTATGGTAACTCCCAGGGTTTTTGACTGGTTCTGCTGGTTTTTCGACCTAGAGTGCACTGAGGTCTGCTAACCAGACATCAGTGCCAGCGCTCGGACCCAAAAGTATATGTCAAATTGATTGTACCCAATGGGAAATGTTTGATTTACCTCTAAGTACTCAGTAAAGGGTACCCTGGTATCCAGGGCATGTGAGTTTCAGGGATACCCCTGGGCATGCAGCACTGATTGTGTCACGCAGGAGGTCCCCCAAGTAAAATAAGCCCCCCCCCCCAGTCCACCACTGCAGACTGGTAGAGGAGCCATGCCCTGCTAGCCTGACTATGCCATTGTAAGCAAAGGTAAAGCCACCACTTATTCTGTGCATATGTGTGTGGTTCTCCCCTTTGGCGGGCTACAGGGTGCAACATATGACACAAGCAGGACATGTACTTTACACGTCCTGACAGTAAATCATGCAAAACTACAGTTTTAATGTGGAAAGACTTGGTTGCCCAATTGAAGTCAAGACCCTACCTGTTTGGGATTCACTTCAAAATTGAAACCAACCACAGACCCCCTCAAATAGATAATGAAGATAAAAGGAATGCACTCCAAGTTGTTAAGGTGGCCAGTTCCCTACAGAAGATGGAATTCACAGTGCAACAGACTAGAGACTGACCATGCCAATGCAGATTACCTTTCCAGGTTCTTTCACTTAGATCATGAGAATCGCCCAGAAAAAGGCTAGATGGGAGGGGGCCATGTAAGGAAAGGCCTTTTTTTGTATGGTCACCTCCAAGTTCTACGACTGTTTCTGCTGGTCTTTCGACTCGGAGTGCGCCGAGGCCCGCTAACCAGACCTCAGGGCCAGTGCCCTGACCCCTAAAGTGCATGTGGAACTGGTTGTACCCAATTGGAAATGGCTAACTTACCTGTAAGTCCCTAGTAAATGATACCCTGGTACCCACGGCAAGTAGGTTAGAGGGGTACCCCAGGGCTTATAGCAATGATTTTGCCACCCTGGTGGTCCCCCAAGTAAAACAAGTCCCCCAGTTCACCACTGCAGACTGGTAGATTACTTGTGCACTGCTAGCCTGACTTTGCCATTGAAAGCAATTGTAAAGCCACTACTTCCCCCTGGACATATGTGTAAGCCACTCCTCTAGTAGGCCTGCCGAGTGCTAAAGGCAGGATGCAACATATGACACAGGCAGGACATGTACTTTACATGTCATGGCAGTAAAACATGCAAAACTTCTGTTTTCCTGTGGAAAGGCATGGTCGCCCAATTGGCAAGTACAGGGTTACATGCTGGCACCTCAGCTGTGCTAAATCCTGAACGGTACGACCAAAGTGGGCACTCTAAGATATCACACTACTCTTTACATTAAGCCTGACATATCTCAGGTCCACAATAATGTAACTTGTTGCAGTGTGCAGCTTCAGCAAAGCTGCCACTTTGTTACCCTTAAAACTCCCGAGCCTTGCTGGGCACACATGGAGCCTGCTCCACGAGACAGCTTTCTGCCCTCCTGGAGAGATGTGCCAATGACTCTCAGCAAGGAGAAAAAAGAGGGATTGCAGGCCAGAGAGGTTTCGCCAGCCTCCTGCAGAAGCCACTTGGGTGTTAGTCACAAAATGCAGGCTTCAAATGTGAAGCCACCTTTGCATGGCCGGTGTGTGACACCAGGGGGGAGGGCTGCTCTTTTTTGTGGTAGACTGGCTGGCATGGGAGGCAGAGAAGGAAAACCAGTTGCCAAACCAGTTTCCCCAGGGGCATGTAGCCCTGAGATAACCACACCCCAGTGCGGGCTTGTGAGGTCTGGAAACTGATAGTAAGACCCTCGGTCTAGGTCCACTGTCTCCCCGCAGCTATGTTGTGCCGTCTCTTGCCTCCAGACCCCGACCTCCTCCTCAGGAGGTTCAAGGCTGCTGCCCGCTCCAACTGGGACCAGACTGCCTACAACCACCATAACCTTTCTCAGTTGTTTTTTTCTTAATTTTTCCCTGTTGTGCCACTGTTATTGTGCCCATCTGTGTCTTGCTCTAATTCCATCATTGATATTATTTTCTCGTGCATGCCTGTTCCTTTCCCCTTTTGTCGCTGCTGCCCCTGTGGCCCCTCCCTCCATGGAATTCCAACGCTCTCTCCTCCCTCCCACATCCCCTTTTTAATGGCAACTGCTGCGCGTTTGCGCAGCGGACGCGCACAGCAGGTTCGCTGCTGGCGCGCCAAAGGCAAGCCTGTCTGCGCCCGTCCGCGACCCGACTGCGGCCAGCGCCAGGGACCCTGGACCTCCCACTAGAACACCACCACCCTCCACGCACTAAACCCTGGAAGACTTAGAGAATGCCAAAAGGCCTCGCCGAACAAGACCCACAGGCAGTTAAAATTGCAAGTAGTTTTAAAAAATGTTTTTTTTATTTAACATGAAACTGTTCTCTTTCCTATACAATATTAAGGGAGGTATTGCAAAGTAAAAGGACACCACAGGGGGGAATAGAGTGGTTCAGGACATTAATGAATTAGGCCTGAACTTGAAGCAATAAAGATTATTGGCAATAAATTTGGCTGTTACTTCCTCACTGATGTACCAAGCATCAAATTACTCGACTATACACATTATATTGACAATAACAGTCAGCAGAACCGGGTCACTTATCAGGGTACAGCACTAGCCAAATATGCCCAAAGCAGTCCACAGAGTAGGACGAGTCACAAGAAAGCAGAACTAAGAGGCAGTGAACTATAAGACAGCAAAAAACCAACTAAAGCTAGGGGAAGGAAAATGCTACTTACCAGTATGCATCGGTTCTTGGCATGTATAGTTGCAGAGTTACACACTGTGCATGGATCACCACCTAGTGTTGGGCCCGGATGTTTGCAGTTTGTTGTTGTCCTGAAAAGTTCTTTGGAAGTCACAAGATAGGGGACTCCTCCTTTGGACCACATTGTGCATGGGCATCGGCTCCATCCTCAGATTGTTTTTCGCCATTAGGGAAATGATGGAGCTTTGCAAGAAAAGGAAGGATGGGCATGTAAGCTATATCTAATTAAGATAATACTGGAACAGACAAGGGTAGCCGGGGAGGCGGGTGGGCTTGTGTAACTCTGCAGCTCTACATGCCAAGAACAGATGCATACTCGTAAGTAGCATTTTCCGTTTGAGGCATATGAGCTGCAGATTACACACTGTGAATAGATTGTATAGCAGCACCCACTCTTAGCGGCAACCACCCCTATCTGTTGCAGTAGTTTGAAATAATGTTTTGAGAACAGCCCGGCCCACATTAGCTTGTTGTTTGGTTTGCACATCTACACAATAGTGTTTTGTGAATGTGTGCGTTGTAGACCATGAAGCTGCTCTGCAGAGGACAACTAGGTTAATGTTCCCTAAAAATGCCATTGAAGCCCCTATTTTCCTTGTGGAGTGGGCTTTAAGGGGAACAGATAACGTATGTTTAGCTTTGTGGTAACAAATCTGTATGCATTTGACAATCCATCTAGCTATCCCAGATTTTGAAATGGGATTACCCTTGTGTGGTGGTGAGAAAGACACAAAAAGTTGTTTGGTCTTACAAAAGGGTTGTGTTCGGTCTATGTAGTATAGCAATGCTCTTTTGACATCTAGGGTATGAAGAGCTCTTTCTGCTACTGTCTGCGGCTGCGAGAAGAAAACGGGCAGTTCCACAGATTGATTGAGGTGGAAGGGAGAAATGACATGGGCAGGAGTTTTGGATTAGTACGTAGAACAACCTTATTATGATGCATTTGCAAGAAGGGTTCTTGAATGATTAGTACTTGTAGTTCACTAACTCTTCGCAGAGAAGTAATAGCTACTAGGAACGCAACCTTCCATGTTAAAAATTGTAGTTCACATTTATGTAAGGGTTTGAAGGGAGGTCCCATTAGCCGTGTGAGAACAATGTTTAAATTCAACACAGGTGAGATAGATGCTGTCTGTTTTGCAGATATGCTGCCATTGCAGCAAGATGCAGTCTAATAGACGTGTATGCTAAGTTACATCTTTTTAGGTGCAGTAAGTATCCTATGATGTGTTGTGTAGACGCGTCCAAGGGATTAATATTATTGTTGTGACAGTATATTACAAAGCGTTTCCACTTAGCTGCACAACATGCTCTAGTGGTTGGGCGTCTAGCTTCTTTTATGGCATTCATACAGTCTGGAGGAAGGTTAAGATATCCAAATTCTAAGACCTCAGGAGCCAAATCGCTAGGTTGAGCTGAGCTGGGTACGGGTGCCTGATCTCTCCATGGTTCTGTGTTAAAAGGTGTGGAGACCGGTATAATTTTTGGTGCGGTACTACAGACAGTTGTAGCAGTGCGGTGTACCATGGCTGTCTGGCCCACGTTGGAGAAACTAGGATGAGGGTCAGAGAATGCTGCTGTAGTTTGAGTACTACTAGTGGCATAGGTGGCAAAGCGTACGCAAATCTGTTCGACCAGTTCATCCATATCACATTGCCTTTGGACAGTGGGTGTGGATATCTGGCGGCAAAGCTTGGGCACTTGGCGTTTTCGTGGGTGGCAAAGAGGTCTATCTGAGTTTGTCCCCACATCTGAAAGAATGGTTGGAGAACTTGCTTATGAAGTTCCCATTCGTGGGTGGGTTGTGTCTGACGACTTAACAGATCTGTAATGGTATTTAGTACTCCTGGAACATGCTGGGCTAGAAGGAATATGTTTTGAGGTATAGCCCACCGCCATATGTCCTGCGCTAGTTGAGAGAGTTGCAGGGAGTGTGTTCCGCCCTGTTTTTGTATGTAATACATGGCCATCATGTTGTCCGTGCGGACTAACACAGCTTTGTTTGATACTTGCTTGTGGAAAGCTTTCAGTGCTAGGAATATAGCTAGTAACTCCAGGTGAATGATATGGAGTAACTTTTGTTGTGGTGTCCACCTGCCTTGCATGGTGTGTTGCAGTAGGTGGGCTACCCAGCCGGAGAGTGATGCGTCCGCTGTCAAGACTATTTGGGGAACTGGCTCTAGGAACGGCCACTCTTTGGAAAGGTTTTTGGTGTTCCACCACTGCAGAGAGCAATGAGTCCGACTGTCTACCAACACTAGGTCTGTTAATTGACCTTCAGCTTGGTTTTATTGACATGCTAAGCACTCTTGTAGAGGACGCATTTGAAGCCTTGCATGGTGGACTATGAAAATGCAAGAGGCCATCATCATAAGCTGCATGAACACTTGTACTGGAAGGGAGTGTTGTGGCTGAAACTTTGTGAGAAGAGTTTGTATGCTGGCTATCCTTGCTGGAGTGGGATAAGCTAGCGCTGTTGAGGTGTTTATTGTGGCACTGAGGTATTGTTGTACTTTGGATGGTTGCAGATGAGACTTGGTGTAGTTTATTGTGAATCCCAAGTTGTGGAGCAGTTGGATCATGGTATGAGTGTGTTCCACACACTGGTTGTATGAGCTGGCTTTTATGAGCCAGTCGTCGAAGTATGGGAATACGTGGATGTGCTGTCTTCGTAAATGTGCTGCCACTACTGCTAGGCACTTGGTGAATACTCTTGGTGCTGTTGTGGCTCCGAATGGGAGTACTTTGAATTGATAGTGCTGCCTGTCTATTACAAATCTGAGATACTTCCTGTGAGCTTTGTGAATGGGAATGTGGAAGTATGCGTCTTTGAGATCTAGAGTAGTAAGGAAGTCATCTTGTAACAGGAGAGGAAGGACTTGTTGAAGTGTGACCATGTGAAAGTGCTCTGACTATATGTATATGTTTAGCGGTCTGAGGTCTAGAATAGGCATTAGAGAGTCGATCTTCTTTGGGATAAGAAAGTATAGGGAGTAAACCCCCTTGTTTTGTTAGTGCATAGGAACTGGTTCTATTGCACTTTGTTCTAGCAAAGACATTACTTCTTGCTTTAACAGTGATAGATGTTCTTGTGACATTGAACGCTGTTGGGTGGTATATTTGGGGGGGGGGTAGATGTTAGTTCTAGACAGTAAGCTGACTGAATAATTTGTCGCACCCACCTGTCTGATGTGATGTTGTTCCAGGCAGGAAGGAATTGTTGCAGGCTTCCCCCACAGGAGTGGAATGTTGGGGAGGGGGGGGAGGAAAGACATTGGGTAGGGGTGGAGGCTGAGCAGGAGTTGTTGCTTTTGACTCTGCCTTTTTTTGTTGTTACCCCTGTAACCCCCTCTCTAGTAGCCCCTAGTGAATGTAGATTGGCTAGGGGTCTTGTAGGAAGTACAGGGGCTTTCGGAGGAGTAGCCTCTTCTGTTGCCTCTATATGATGAGCAACGAAAAGAACGTCTGGGAGCTTGCTGCTGCAAGGCTCCCATAGATTTTGCTGTGTCGGTGTCTTTTTTCATTTTTTCTAAAGACACATCAACATTAGGGCCAAATAAATGTTGTGAGAAGTTGGCCTGGTATACGATGTTCACTATCCTAGTGAGCACCTTGCACCAGTCCAAACAACCCTTATGGTGATGGTTGTAAAGTCAACCTTATAGACCAGCTATCCTAGTGGTAGCATGGACAAAGCAGTCTTAGGCTAAACTCAAGAGGGCATGTGAAGCCAGCTGTTTTACCATATGTAACCCCTTTAATACCAAATAAAAGGACACCACACAGGATATATATAAAATATATATGTTATATTTTTGTAGACAATCCCTCTGAACTCTTTATGAGGTCAGAGGCACAAGCATAATACAAGATATTTAATTAAAATACAATAAGTTGCACAAAATACAGTAGGGCCCTAGGGGCACGCTAAACCATATACTAAAATAGTGGTATAAGGACCACCACACGAAAAGTGAATAGGCCTAGGGAATCGCTGGGGCTACGCTGAACTACCAAGTGTTAGGAAGCAGGAGGCCCATGGGATGCATATGCAGTGTCTAAACACACATGTGGGTTTCCATAGAGAATGAATGGGAATGCAAAAGTTAGAAACTAGTTCTTTTAGTGCACTTCTGACTGGACTCGATGAAAGTTACTTGAAACCTAGACAGTTGGATAGTCAATACCCACAGGAGCACCGGAGTACTCGCGTTACCTCACCCACAGGAAGCGGGTGCATAGGTGTCAAAGTGGGTCGGGTTTCGTCGCTGAATCCTATGGAGCCTTGAAGAAAGATGCTGCAGGCGATCAGGAGAGAAGTGTCTGGTTGGATCCCAGGGCGGATCGAGGATGAAGAGTACCTGAAAGCAGAAGGGACAGAGTCTGTTTCACTAGCCAGTGACCAGGAAGGAACCAGGAGATGTCGCGAAGCAATCACGTGATGTCGTGAAGCTTGTCTCTCCAGCCACGTGGATCAGGAGACGTCCATGACCAGGAGTCAGGCACAAACTGTCCCATGAAGGCTCTCGCTGTCGGCGTGGTCAGCTTCCGGATTGGAGTCAACAAGCCTTGGCAAAGGCAACACACACAGGAAACGAAGTTGGCTTCTTAATCAGACCAGCAAGGTCTGATGGGCTGCTTCTTTTGAGTGAAGCAAGGGCCAGTCTGGAGCAAACAGACCAGCGGTGGAAATTCAAAGGTTCGTCGCCAAGATGGCCACTAGCCAGCGCGCAAGTGACCGGGCAGAAGTCTGGAAGTCCGGTTCTTGTCAGGCTCTGTGCTTGGTCTCCAGCGGGAGCGTCGACAAAGCAAGCCGTTGATCGCTGGATGGTGCCTGCTTGTGCAGGGTGGTCACTCCTTGACCACAAGGGAGATTCTTCAGTCGTCTTCTTGCAAAGTAGATCGTCGAAGGTCCAGAGTTTCGTTTCAGAGTTTCAGTCAGGATAAAATCTAAAGTCTTGGGACTCCGCTCCTACCTATATACCAGATCTAGGGGCTGGATTACCTGCTAGGTCCCTCCTATGGGTGGGATCAGGGAAGGGGTGGTTACACTCCATTCCCTTTGTCCAGTTTCACGCCAGAGCTGGGGCTGGAGTGCCCCAGCACCAGTTTGAACTGGACTATGCATGGGACACCTTGTGTGCCCCAGGCAGTGTCTCAGTTCTTTCAGCCTTCCCTGCCCCAATACACAAAAGCCTGTCTGGGGTGGTGCTAGCACCTCCCAAGGCAGGAAACCTATTGTCCAAGCCTCCCTCGCTAGGACTCCCAGCAGCAGGAGGTCAGACTTGTGTCTGTGGCAGCAGCATCCATTTTGTGAAGCTGAGGCTCTGGTTAACTTTAACCGGGAATAGTAGGAACAACATGTCTTCTCCCTCTAGAAGGGTGGAATAATACCCCCGCCGCCAGAACTGGTGAGGGGGTAGTATTCCAAAACGTATGACACCTTACTCGACATGTTTTGATAAAGCCAAACCAGAGTTAGCATTTAACCGCGAGGTTCATAATGCACTTAAGAGTATATGGTATGGCAATATCCAAGAACAGCTATAAGGACATGGTTCCGAAAGCTGTAGACAGGCTCATCTCATGTTAGAGCACCATCTCACATAAAACCAAGCACTCTGCCTCCAGGATTGTTAGGGCCTGCCATAGGAGTGACTTATAGGTGTATATGTGTCTAGATATAAGGTTAGATATAGGAGTGCTATATCTAAGCAAGGGGTGATTACACGACCTTGCCCCAGCTGAGTGATCAGCCAGTTGTGTCAATGTGAGTGGCCAGCCAGGGGTGGCATAATACATGCTGCAGCCCCTGGTAGGCCTTGGATGCACCTATGCCCTGGGTACCTATAGTACACTGTACAGGGGCTCATAAGGTGACCCAATACCCAATTGGAGATGTACCTAAAGTACATGGAGTCCATTTTACAGTGAGAGCAGATAGCCTGGGGCCCTGATTAGCAGGATCCCAGGCTAACTAAGTCGAAAACCAGCTAAACACTAGGCAAAAATCTGGGGTAACCATAGTCAGGTATCCACATCCTACAAATGTGTCTCATCAAATGGCTGATTAAGGATGGAATTTTGAACCTCGGGTTTAAAACCTGAAATACGGAGCCAGGCATGTCTACGCAAAAGGATACTGGTATTGATTGCCCTTGAGATAGCATCTAGGGCACAACAAATGGAAGTATTAGTAATATTTTTACCTTATATGAGTTAATTGGCCCTATTTTTATACTGGTCTGGTAGATGCTGCATTATGGACTCCAGTTCATCATAAGGTGCCCTGTCATATCTTGCCAACAACGCTTGGGTATTGGCAATGCGCTAAATGTTAGCTGCCTGTGACGCTGTTTCTTTACCGGAGGTGTCAAGGAGCTTAGATTCTTTATCTGGTGGCGAGGCCTCACCTGATGTTTGTGAATTAGCACGTTTAGGATGCCTAATCCTCGGGGACTTTAACATCCATATGGATAAGGGTGAGGATCCTGAAGTGCAAAAATTCTTGGATATGACATCTTCGGTGGGATTTCATATGTACCTGCAGTCTCCTACACACGAGAAAGGGCATTTTTTAGATCAAATTTTCTCGACCGTTCCGGTGGCCCTCTCCTCCCTTGCCCCAGTCCTCTGGTCGGACCATTTCTTAGCGGATTTTACGATAGTACATCAGCCAGTAGCCGCTCGCACTTCACAGCGGCAAATACCTCGTAGCTCTAGAGCCTTCCACAAAGTCACCCCGGCCATGCTCACCCAGGCTTCAGAAACCTATCCTTGTGTTCTCACGGGTAGACTGGAGGACGATGTTATGTGTTTTCAGAACTGGCTCACTACACGTTTGGAAGCCTTGGCACCACCCCGCCATCAGATCAGAACTGGCACGAGCATCAGCCCCATGGTTTTCTGCTGCCCTGGCCGCTAAGAGAAGGCATTGTAGGAGGCTGGAGAGAATTTGGATGAGGCAGTATGATACATCTGCTAAGCAGTCTTACAGAGAAGCAGTGAAAGAATATCATAGGGAGATTACTGCAGAGAAAAAATCCTTTTTAGCTAAAAGGATCGAGGAAGCAGATAGCTCCTGCAAAGAGATCTTTAAGATTGTTAAAGAATTCACCTCTCCTTCCTGCTGTACTCCTACGTCTGCTTTCTCTGAACCATGGATCAAGGAGCTTGCAGCTTTTTTTTACTAATAAAATACGCACCATCCAGTCAGCTTTGCAAGGAACCTATAACATCCCGATTTCGGGCTCTGTGGTCGACGGCTCTCCCCACCCCTGGTTACATCCACTGGCTGCGCATATGGAGTCCCTGGGTCCTACCCTGCACTGTTTCCCCTCCATAGAGCCGCAGGCCTCGCTCGACCTTTTGTCTAGCCTGAAATCTGGCTCTCCACTGGACCCTTGTTCCGCCAAATGTCTTGCGACCCTGGCACCTGCCCTTAACCCGATCATCAACCCTATCATCAATGCATCTTTGAATTCGGGCAAAGTCCCCTCATCTTGGAAACAGGCCCTAGTTCTTCCCCTCATTAAAAAACCGAATGCAGACGCTAAACTGCATTCCAACTACAGGCCAATCTCGTTGCTCCCTGCCCTGGCCAAAATTACGGAAAAGCATGTTCATGCTACCCTTACCAACTTTTTAGAGAGTAACTCCTTATTACATCAGTCACAGTCCGGGTTTAGATCTAACCTGAGCACTGAAACCGCTCTACTTGAGGTAACCAAGGCTGTGAAGGAGACTCTCGATAGGGGTGGAAAGGCCCTGCTTATCATGCTCGATCTGTCGGCGGCCTTCGACACCGTTCCCCACGACCTCCTCCTAACAAGACTCTGGGAGATTGGCCTGAGGGGAACGGTGTTCGCATGGTTTCAATCTTTTTTGGCCGACAGGAGACAAACGATCTGGGCCCCCCCTTTCTCGCCCTGATGCCGCAGCTTGAGGTGGGGGTCCCGCAGGGCTCCATTCTCAGTCCCTCCCTTTTTAACATCTTCCTTACACCTCTGGCGGCACGGGTGGAGGAGCTAGGGGCCCAGATCATATCCTATGCGGATGATACACAGCTCCTGTTCACTTGTGACAGGGGCTGTGACTTCGACGGAGCAGCTATCCAGAAGTGTCTGGAGTTTGTGTTTGATTGGTTCGGGAAAAGTGGCCTAAAATGCAACTCCGACAAATCCGAGATATTGTTCTTTGGTTGTCCTACAGACCTGAGATGGAAGCAATGGTGGCCTTCGGCTATGTTTCCCCCTGCTAGCGATTCAGCTACAGCAAAGAATCTGGGCATGATGGTTGATAACACTCTTTCCTTCAAAGCCCAAGTTGCTGGCCTGACTGGGAAGTCCTTTGCCATCTTAAGGATGTTGCGTAAGTTTTTGCCAAACCAATCTTTGGAGCACAAGAAGATCACGGTGCAAGCTCTGATAGGCTCTCGCCTTGACTACGCCAACATCCTTTACTTAGGTCTTCCTGAATATCTTCTTACCCGTCTGCAGATAGTTCAAAATTCA
The DNA here is from genome assembly GCF_964263255.1 of Lissotriton vulgaris. Taxonomy (NCBI): domain Eukaryota; kingdom Metazoa; phylum Chordata; class Amphibia; order Caudata; family Salamandridae; genus Lissotriton; species Lissotriton vulgaris. Next base: position 692,551,370 of record NC_141695.1, on the reverse strand, counting down.
GCAGCCAGGGCAATCTTTGGTCTAACCAGAAGAGCCAGGGCCAGCAATCTCCTTGTCTCTCTGCATTGGCTGCAGATTCGTAAGCGCATCTCCTTCAAGACCTTAACTACAGCTTTTAAGGCGCTTCATAATTTCGGCGCTGGATATTTGCAGAGAAGGGTCAACTTCTATCTTCCATCTAGACCTTTGAGGTCCGCTGCCCAGGCCAATGCCATCGTCCCAACAGTGAAACGTGCTCAATGTGGAGGTCGTTCCTTTAGTTACCTCGCACCCTGTCTCTGGAACACGCTGCCCCTAACGTTGCGGACATGCTCCAGTCTTTCTGTCTTTCGAAAGGGACTTAAAACTTCTCTTTTTGCCCTGTAATGCTGTTATGGTGAATTCTGGTGCCATTATGGCTGTGTGTTAGTTGCTGGTATTTGGTGTGATGATCTTTAGCGCCGGGACGCTCTCTGGAGCAGCTGAGCGCTCTATAAAACAAACAGTAACATAACAAATAATCTAGTGGTGCTGGACCTCTAATGTAAACTGGATCTGTAGGGGCAGCTTTTTATTTTTTCTCAATGCGAGGGTTGAGGACCCGAGCCCTGACAGGATCTTTAAAAACCTCTGTTGCGTGCTTGATGACACCTTTAAGCATTGGCAAAATGTCAGTAGACCTTTGTGTATTATCAAAAGTGTCTAATGGGAAATCTTCCTCCATAGCATCGGGGTGCAAGTCAACCCCACGGTACTGGGCAACTCTTTGGACTAGTAGGTTAAAACCTAAAGTGTCCTCTGGTGGGAAGGTCTGGAAGGATATACATCGTCTTGTGGGTCGTAAGGCACATCAGGGGTGTTATAATCATCCCATGGATTAGGTGACTGTAGGGGACTATTGGTCCCTGCTGGGTCATGTGCACCCCGCCTGTGTCATCAGAGTCTGTATCTACATCATCTGGATTAGTGGATGGTGTAGGGCAATGCTTTCCAAACTTTTCATGTTGGTGACACACTTTTTAGAAATGCATCAGTTTGTGACACAGTTATTCAGTTTTACTAGCAAACCAGAGGTTAAATTAGCTGCATATAAGAGATGAGGACAAATTCATGCCATAGAAATTGTAAATAACGAAATGTATAGGGACACAACATATCTCACGAAAAAATTACTAATTCCTCCCATACAAGCAATTCTTATAGCTTTGGGGCCTTGAATAGTTTGAATTGCCACACCTATAGGCTTGTGGTGGTATTTAGTTATGAAGGTATCATTGACAACACTGACATAACATAAAACATAACACATGTATTTGTAAAGCGCACTTATCACCCGTGTGTCTCAAGGCGCTGAATAACAGATGTTTAATGTTACCCAACCCAATGGTACTCATTTTATCGACCTCAGATGGATAAATGGCTGAGTGGACCAGCCAGGTATTTGAACTTGTGATCATGAGGTCAAACACAGGCCCCTGCAGTAGATGCATTAGTCCACTGAGCCACCAGACCCGGCTTGGCATGGGCAATGGGTGGATCAGGCTGCAATAGCCTCCTGACGAGGGCCTGGCACGTATTTTTTTTTCCAAATTAAGCACTGGAGGAGAGCAGATGGCATGTTCATAATAACACTGGATGTCTCGAACATGGTTGACTGTGCACTCTCAGCTGCTGGTGTCTGTTGGTGTCTTTGTATATCGGAGTGTGTATCTGATTGTGTGTATGCAAATGAGTGTGCCTTCTGATGTGTGCTTTAGTAAATATGAACGTTTTGTATGTGCAAGTGAAATTTGTGCTTTTGTGTGTCTGTGTCATTGTGTGATATGTGAACGCATCTCCAATTGTGTGACTTTGTGTTCAGTTGTGAATGCCAGCACGTGTCAGTATGTGTGTGTGACTGCGTTTTTTAAAAATTGTGTGTTTTTTACAAGAACGCAGCAACTAAAAGTCAGTTTCAGCACTAAAGACAGCTGCGAAGAATCCCTTTTCTCGCAACTCCCCAAACAATCAGAAAGGTCTGAAGATGCACTTAATAGCTTTCTGTTAATACGTTTGAAACTACTCTAAGGAACCTACATGATGTGACTCTACCAGAGCATTTGTGAATGAACTGGGCAAATAATTACATAATATTCAATTCATTACTGTGGTGCACAATAAAGAGTAACTCTTGTAAAACTTAGCTGTTGCATCTTTAAATATTTGTAAGATTCACTGCTCTGAACTCAGGATTTTTATATATTCAGCATGAATGCCACTCGTGCGCAGCAGCAACGCTTGTGGGAACGCATTTGTGTATCTGTGTGCATGTTACAAGAGTGTCTAACAAAATTCCCTGGACTTGCATATATCCTGTCTTCTGGGAGTCATTTTCAGGGCCAGCATTTCCCTGGCATACACAACAGTGTAATGAGCGTCGCTGAAAACATTTTCAAATTCTTCTATCCAGCAGCTCCATTCCCGGACATTCACGCCGCAATATTATACTCGCCGCCTGGCCCGCAGTAGAATGGCAGTGCGATGCTCTTCCTTTCCACCTTCTGCAGGAACAGGTACTGCGTCACTGACATGAACAGTAACAGTACAGTCCTGCATGATGAGTAGACCTTGTCTATGTGTCGTCATGCGACACACCCACACATGGCAGGCGACACATTAATGTGTCGCGACACAGAGTTTGGAAATCTCTGGTGTGGTGGTGGAGGTGTAGGAGGAGGAATAGTATGGGGAGGTGATGGAGAAGGGACCCTTAATGGAGAGGTTGTAATGTCTCTCTTCTTTGGAGGAGGAGGAGGAGGAGGAGGTGCAGGTGCCTCTAGTGGTCTCTTCTTGGAGCTAAGAGCTAGTTGGCCAGTCTTAGGATCCTTTATAAGAGTTTTTTTAGTAGGATCTGGTGTAAAAAGTTCTGTGTAGGGCAGATCCTTCGGCGTCGAAGTTTTCGGTTCCGGAAGTTTTTTCAGCACCGAGTCGGTAGCTGGTCTAGGGTCCTTTGGCTTAGAAGTGTGTCCTTTGGAAATGTCTTTTACGAGAATGTGTTGTTTCGGTTCAGAGTGTTTTTTCGGCTCCGAAGCATGGGAGTCAGCACCTTCAGGCATTTTTTACTCGGCTCCGAGTGCGGTTTTGGCATTGATGAGCCGCTGCCAGTCTTCGGCGCCGAGTGCTTAGGTGTCGGAGCACCGGTCGGCATGGTTGAGGAAGATGGCTACTTCTTCGGTGTTTTTATGGGATCGGCACAGGGAATAGGCTGACTCGAGCCTGAGCCGCCTGAAGGTTTAGGGGCTTCTTTGCTGGGCCCGAAGGCGGGGCGTGGGAAGCAGTCTCTCGGTGTGCACCGGGGCTTGAAGGTGAGGGTGTGACCGAAGCCTTTTTTGAGGGTGTCGAGGAAGGGTTGGGGTCGACGGTCTTACTTACGACCCGTTGAGCTGGAGTGATGTCCTTGACGTCGGAGTCTTCGGCATCAGAGGAGCTGGCACTTTCTTTGGCGTGCTGCTGTTCTGGCACGTCAACACCCTCTTCAAAGAGGTCATCGGGGATCGAATAAACGAGCGCGCCATTGTTCTTCGAGCTGGTCGGTCCCGAATCGTCTTTTTGGAGCGGAAAGAGGCACAAACGGAACAGTCTTTGGCCTCGTGCTCCGGTGAGCTGCAAAGGTTGCACACCTCATGTAGATCTGTGGGGGGAAACTTCGACCCACATCGAGGACACTTCTTGAATGGCATCCTTTCCATGAGCCAGAGACTAAGGCCTAGGTAGGCCCGAAAGCCTTCGTCGACAACCGGAATCGAAGACTTCGAAGTGGTGAAGAATCGCTCAAGGAGCACAATCAAAACAATACTGTCGAACTGGGTGAGGATTGCGCGCCGAAGGAAATTCGGTTCCAAACTGGAGCGTTGGAAACACATCCGAGCCCGATGGCGGAAAAAAACAATCTGAGGATGGAGCCGATGCCCATGCGCAATGTGGTCCAAAGGAGGAGTCACCTATCTCGTGACTTCCAAAGAACTTTTCAGGACAACAACAAACTGCAAAAATCCGGGTCCAACACTAGGTGGCGATCTATGCACAGTGTGTAATCTGCAGCTCATATGCCTCGAAAATTACCTTCTCCCCAATACTAAGGAGCAAACAAAACCTTTCCAACCATACCACAGAGTGCAAAACAAAGCTCCAGTGGGATTCAGGGGACAGATGAAGTAATATAAGAGGCACTGACAGCAAGTGTAGCAGAAGTAAGGCAAATAGCAAATCAGAGGCCATGCCCCCTCAAGGAGACATAGGTTCAAATGTACCCCAACATGCATACTAATAGGGCTCACCCTGAGCTCATAAGAATGCCCTAGAATACAAACCACTGCAAGTGCACAGCAGAGAACAGCTGTCTAACAGTAGACAAGGCACAAATGCCCAGAAGAGTGCACACAGGGGACAGTAACTGGTCCAAACCAAACATTACCAGTTTGCAATCCCTCAACACACAAAGTATAACAAGTGCAGCCACACTGACCTGCAGTACATTGATCATTGACCAGCTAAACAGGTCCAGAAAAAAAGGCAAGCAGGACCACGTAACCCCAGAAAGAGCCAAAGACAAACCTGAGAGACTACTCAGCCACATAACAACACTGGGAAATAAAATGAAAAACTAACAGCTGCCTCATGACCAACCATGGGTTAAAAACAACTGGTGAAATCCGCAGCATGACCAACCAAGGGGTAGTAACAACTATCAGAAATAAGAGTCAGACAAAAGGCCACCACAAAGCCTAAGAATAAGTCACTTGCCATACCCCAACACAGAACGAAAACCAGGGTTAGCGAAAGATCCAGAATAGTCAGAAAATAGAAGGTGGATGGCTAGAACACAGCGAGGAGCAGCTTGTGTAATATATTGCAGTGGTTAACATTTAAATTACTCATTTAAAAAACTAATTTAGATTCATAGGTCAAGAATTCGATGCAAATCACCACACATCAGGTCAAAAAGTAAGTATCTTAGGTAGCAACTCTGCTTCCTCCGTCCTGGGTGCTCGCCCTATCGCAGCTTGTAAGAGAAGAGATTTTATGTTTCAATATGTTTTTATTGGTTTTAGATCCTAAATCAAAAAGTAACAATGTGGTTCACAGTTTGGTTCATGTCTGCTCTGACACGCATCAAGGATCGTCTCCCTGAATCTTAACTGATGGTTCTGATTCTGCTCATCATAAAACCCTGAAGTTACACGCAGAGGCGTATTCTACACAGTGGACACCATGAGGATGCTTATGACCGCTCAGTACCTCAAAGAGATTAAGGCCCACGTTTATCAAAGGACTATGTTGCCTTTCTGTCAAGGCAATCCTTAAATCAGATTTTTCAAGCCACGTAAATCCACCTTGGGGGGCACTGCGTGGCTTGGTTATTCTGGAGTATTGCAGGGCAGTGCAAGTCACTGCCTTGTGTTACTCTGTCGCGGGAAGGATTTACAGGAGTGGAGAGGTGGTTCCCATGCATCCATCTATGCTTTTTGTCACATTCTGCAGCACACTTAGTAAGAGGAAAAAGCCTCTAGGGATTAATTTGTCCAAGAAGGTGTCCCTTCCTGCACATAAATAATCCTGCCTGCAAAGCAGGTACCCTTGCATCAAGGCCCAAGGGTGTCTACATTAGTGCTAGGTGGTACGGAGTGCACCAGCTCCGTGAGCGGATCAGAAATATGCCATATGTTAGTAAATAAAGTGCATTCATGCCCTCTTCACTTGAAGTAGCACAGCAAGATACCTTTCTGTGTTGTGCTGCGTCTCATAAATGGTAAATCTGGCCATACGTTGTTTTTCCTATTCCCAGTATAAACCAAATACTTCTATATCACTCATATTAATGTCAACCAGTGTTCACCCTTGCCCCCCCCTATCTACCCATTACTGCTTGCGTGGCACATAGTTGAAGGACATTAATCAGAGAGGCTCTATGCTTCAAGCATTCCTGCATCCACCCTAGCAGGATGCTTTGGGGTGTCCTTGATATTTTGATATTAGTGACAACACACTGTTTACGGGCCCTATACCTTGCTAAGTCTATAGCCAGCCTTTATAGGTCTCATATATAGACAATTTTAGCTGTATTAAATACAGATAGGGTGGTCCTTTGCTTATGATTCAATCACATTCATGTCTATCTCTGCCCCCCTCTATGACAGTTTTCCTCCCTATTTGTGTTTTTGCTACATGCTAATATCCCTTCGGCGTCGTCATGTTTAATTTGGGCAAGTTAGTGCCTTCAACTGCTGAGGTCAGGACATTGCAGTGCACAAGGAATTATTTTCCAATTCTGTTTCTCCTTACTTTCCCCTCTACCTTTGAGGACCCCTGCTTTCCTTATTAGTGACCCCCGCACGTTGATGCAGAAGAAAAAGAATTCCAAAAGGGCCACTGCACCTGCATACACACATACATCGTCCATCTTTATTAGAACAAATAAAATCCCAATAGGTGAAACATACTGGCTTGTCCAATGTTTGTAACACATTTAAGCGCCAACATTGCAGGTGTGAGCGCTTACTTGTTCAAAAAGAAACAAGCTGGTTGTACATTTTGGGGGAATTTAGGGAGCCAGGCTTTGGAACTTAAGTCTTAGTTTAGCTTAAAAAATAATAATCTGATAAAACTCATAAGTGGCAACTGTAATCTATATTGATGATTTAAAAATATAGTACAGTGTAAATGAATGGCACTGTTTTGTTGGCCTTTAGTTTGTCATAGTGGCTATGACCGCAAACTTAGTAATCTCCTCTTTTGTAGACAGAAAAAAGCAGGAAGATGTTGCTTGGCAATGAAAGTCTCCAAAGGGTAATCCTTGCATTTCTGCTTCATTTTCCATCACAAGGTTCAAGAATGTAATAGCGCCCCAACTGATGTTGGTTGGCTGTTTTCACCTGAAAGCCAAAATCACCCTTTCAAATAAAACCTAAATAAAAATGTCTGTATATCTCATAACGCTCTCGCTACAAATAAATACAGAGTCACTGGCGTTCTCGGGATTTAGGACTTCAAGAGTGAATATGTATTATACATGTTGGCTTGTTAAGCCTGAAGAGCTATGTGAGAAGTACACTTTTAGCATCACACAGAAGAATTGTACAACATGTAAAGGGAATTCGGAATAGAGATACTAACTACCCCACTTGCACAACACTTCCAGGCATTCCCTGTCATTGACTTTGTGGTACATAAGGGAGGAGGAGACAGGGAAAAGAAAAAAAGCTTGACACTGCTAGAGTTCGGATACATATTAGAATTGGAAACCAGAGTTCCGAATGGGTTGAATATAGAGGAAGAATTACATGTGCACTTATAATGAAAAATTGTAAACAAATCAAGATGCTGACTGACTTAATTACATGCCCCAGATAATGTCTAAATAACAAGTTACTTACCTTTGGTAATGCTTTTTTTGGCAGAGACTAACTGCAGATTCCTCACCTAGGAATATTCACCAGGCATTAGACTATATCCAGAAAACCTTGAGTAGTGCCTGTGTAAGCCAGTAGGTTTTGTCAATCAGCTCCACATCTATGTCTTCTGCATCAGAAGGCACATTGCAGTTACAAATATGTACGCCACCCTGGCACAATTACAACAGTTTCTTTCAGGACTATTTACCTGCCAGAAACAAAGAGCCACATCACAATAAACTTTGACCGGTGTGCAATGTGAGAAGTTATCCTGGCATATGATGTCCACTATTCTAGTGGGCACCTTGCACCAGTCTAAATGACCCTTATTGATGGTGGTTGTAAAGTCAACCTTATAGACAAGCTATCCTAGTGGTAGCATGGACCAGCAGTCTTAGGCTAAACTCCAAAGAGCATGTGAAGCTGTTTGTTTTACCAATTATAATCCCTTGAATACCAAATGAAAGGACACCACACAAGGTATATATCAAATATAGATGTATTTATTTCTAACACAACCCCCCTGCACTCTTTATGAGGTCAGAGATCGAAGTACAGCACAAGTTACTCAATTAGCATACTATAAGTTGCACAAATAGAGTTATACCCTAGGGGCCTCACAAACCATATACTAAATAAGTGGTATATGGACCACTTCAAACACCGTGAGTAGGCCTAGGGCCTGAAGAATCGCTGGAGCTACATGAGACAACCAAAGGTTAGGATGTAGGAGGCCCACGGGAGACGCGTGCAGTGTGTAAACACAGTTGCGAATTACCATTGAGTTACAATGGAGAACGTAAAAGTTACAAAGTTATAGATTTAGGGCACCTCCGGATGGACTGCAACAAAACCACTTTAGACTAGGACACTTTGAGAGTCAAAACCCACTGGAGTACTCGTGTTACCTCACCCAGGGAAGCCGGGTGCATAGGTGCCTTTTGATGTCGGGTTTCGTCGATCGTTTCAATGGAGATCTGCAAAGAAGTACTGCAGGCGATCAGATGAAAAGTGTCCGGGTGGATCCATGGGTGGATCGAAGAAGTGAAGAACCTGAAGGCAGAGGGGACAGAGTCTGGGTCACTAGCCAGTGACCAGGAAGGAACAAGGCGATGTCAAGGTGATTTTCAGGTGAAGAGGTGAAGCTTGTCTCTGCAGCCACGAGGACCAGGAGGCGTCGACGACGACCAGGAGGTGGATTGGAGCTGTATCACGAAGGATCTAGTTGACTGCGGCGTCGGTATCCAGATTGGACCCAGCAAGCCTTGGCAACCGCATTCCACGCAGGAAGTGAAGATTGGCTTCGAGTCAGACCAGCAAGGTCTGGGGAGCTTCTCCGTTGCAGGGAAGCTGGAGCAAGCCTGGAGCAACCAGGCCAGTGGTGTAAATTCAAAAAGAAGTCTTCACAGGGCTAACTAGCCAACAGGCTAGCAACCGGGAAGACACTTCGAGCTGAAATGCAGGAGCAGGCCCGACGCGGCACTCGTGAAGTGTGGAGGGCTGAGCTTGGGTGTAAATGGCACTCTGGTCTAGGGCTTCTTGTACCCCAATGCAAAACTGCGAGTTACCTCAGGAGTCAATGCAGTTAGCAAAATGCAGGAAGTCCAGGGTGGCAGGTCCCACGTCTTTCGTGTCCGCCACGGGTCTCAGCTTTGCTGTGGATGTGGATCGTAGTCAGAGAAGTCTGGAAGTCCAGTTTCTGTGTCGCTGAGACTTCGGGTTCCGGCAGGAGCGTCGACAAAGCAAACCGGCAAGTTACTGGTTGTGCCTGTTTGCACAGGGTGGTCACTCCTTGAACACAAGGGATATGTCTTCAGTCTTCTAGTCGAAATAGATTGTCAAAGGTCCAAGAGTTTCGTTCCAGGATAATCTAAAGTCCTGGGGACACAGCACCTATCTTTATATTAAGAAAATGGGCTGGATTACCTATTAGGTCTCTTCTATGGGTGGACCTGGGTAGGGGGTGGTTACACCCCTTTCCCTTTGTCCAGTTTCGCGACAGAGCGGGGCTGGAGTGCCCCAGCACCTGGTTTGAACCGGGCTATGCATGGAGCACCTTGTGTGCCCCAGGCAGTGTCTGGAAAAGCATCTTCCCATTCAACCCACCCTGCCCCAATACACTACAGGCTGTCTGAGGAGGTGCTAGCACCTCCCTCAACCGGAAACCTATTGTTCAGGCCTCCCTTGCTGGAGTTTCATCCAGCAGCAGGAGGTCAGACTCGTGTCTCTGGCAGCAGCATCCAATTTGTGATGCTGGGGCTCTGTTTAATTTTAACCGGGTAAAGCAGGTACATACATGTCTGTTCCCTCTAGAAGGGTGGAAGTATTCCAAAGTGTTTGACACCTTACACGACATGTTTTGGTAAATCCATACCAAAGTTAGCATTAACTGCGAGAATTATAATGCACTTAAGAGTATATGGTATGGCTATATCATAGAACCGCTATAAGGAGATGGTTCCGAAAGCTGCAGAGGGGTTCAGCTCATGCTAGAGCACCCTCTCACATAAAATCAAGCACTCTGCCTCCAGGATTGTTAAGGCCTGCCATAGGAGTGACTTATAGGTTACTAGATATACTATATCTAAGTAAGGGGTGATTACACCACCTTACCCAAGCTGAGTGATCAGCCTGTGGTGTCAGTTTGGATGGCCAGCCAGGGGTGGCATAATACATGCTTCAGCCCCTGGTAGGCCTTGGATGCACCTATACCCTGTGTACCTAAGGTACACTACACAGGGGCTCACAGAGGTGACCCAATACCCATTCAGGTATGTACCTACAGTACATGGAGTCCATTTTAGGTTTAAAGCACTTTATTGATACACTTACAAAAGGAAATAAAGACAGCTGTCGCCAGGATTTAGTGCAATAAAATAACCATATAGGAGCGCCACCAGCTCGTAGAAGTTCTGCAATCATAATGTCCATCCGAGCTTTGTACTTGGTGCCCATGCAGTAGCAACAACGTCAAAAATAAACAACCCCTTCCCGAACTCCCCCCTCCCTCCCTGTCCCCTCAACCCCCTTTCCGCACCCCCCCTGTACAGTACTAAATTCGTCCTCCTATGACATCTCCCTCAGGCCACCCTCCCTTCCCCACTGACTGTAACTCTAAGCTCGTTAGTTAGTCGGGCTATTGGTGGTGTTAATCTCAATAATCGGAGGTATCGGGGGCATGTGAGTTCTTTGAATTCCATCACAAGTAACGAGTGAAATGGCTGCCACAAGTCACAGAACTGCTCCACCTCTCCCGCCACCATGAGCGACAATTTTTCCATCCCCAGGACATGCCACAATCTATGCAACCAACCCGTAGTGGAGGGGAGTGTGGTGGTACGCCAGTAGATGAGTATGTTTTGAACAGCTGAACCCAGTGCAATCGCTATCTGTCTACCCCTACGAGATTTCAGAGGGTACATCAACCCGTTGGGCAAGCCCAAAAGGACATACGCGGGGAAGCGGGGCAGCTCAATGTCGAAACAGTGGTCAATCTCATCCAAGACCTCCTTCCAATAGGGGCCCAGCAGGGGGCAGTCCCATAAAACATGTGTAAGTGTGCCCTTCTGCCCACAAGCTCGCCAACAGGTGTCCTCGATGTTGTGGTTCATTTCATGCAATCTCTCCGGAGTGTAATACCAATACGTGGATATCTTAGTGAACGTCTCTGAGAGTCCCGTGTGGTACGCGGAGTGTCGTGCCCGGTAAGAAATGTGGTCCCACTCTGTATGACTCAGGGTCCTCCCCAGCTCCCTTTCCCAACGTTCCCTACCTGGGTTATAAATATGAGAGGAGGTAGTCTGCAAGAATTTATATAAATCTGAAATAAGTTTTGAGTCTGAGGTGCGCGTCACAAGCCACCTCTCGTAAGGTCGGAGCTTCCTGTCCGCCGACTCGCGCACTTGTGGCTGGAGTGCCAAGTGGCGCACCTGCATATACTGCATCCTTTCCGTCTCCAGCATATGATATTCTCGCTTGAAATTTTGGAACGGGATGACGCCGTCCGGGTTATACATATGAAACAGCGCTCTGCATCCTGCAGTTCGCCAGGGCAAAAAAGGCCCCGGGTTCAACCCCAGTTTGAAAATCTGGGTTCCCAACCAACGGCGTGAACGGCGAGGGGAAAGTAGTGAGATCATGTGCCGCGTTGGTGGCGTCCCACACTCTCATCGGGACTCGTGTGACAAAAAAGCATACAGGTTAGGGGGGCCGTGAGCCCTACGCAAGAAGGGCACCTCCTGCAGAGTCCGGCCTGCAACTGCCTGATCCTGAAAGAGCCAGTGTTTGTCTGACTCCCACTTGCTCCACTCCACCAAATCTCGCAGTTGCGCCACCTGGAAATACTTGCGTAAATCCGGTATGCCCAATCCCCCAGCCTCAGGGGCCAGTGTGGATAAGGCTCTCCTGAGTCTGGGTTTGCGGCCCTGCCAGATGAAGCGTGCAAGGTCCGCCTGAGTCTGCTGGATCCATCCTTTCGGGGGCTGAAGCGGCAGAGCCCGAAACAGGTATAGCACCTGCGGCAGGAGAGTCATCTTCACCGCAGCAATTCTGCCTAGCCAAGACAGGGTGCCTTTGCTCCAGCAACCCAGTTCCTCCTTAATTTTCTTACCCAGAACTGCGTAATTGGCGGTCACCATAGCAGGTAGGGTGGGCGCCAGTAGGATGCCCAGGTATGGCACTAAGTCCTTAGACCAGTGCATAGGGAAGAGGCCCTGCAACTCGGTTCTTGTGGCTGCAGTCAGTGAAATATCAAGAGCTGCCGACTTTCCTATATTCATCTTGAAGCCTGCGACGGCAGCGAAATCCTCTATCTCAGCAATACATGCTGGGAGTGCCCTCCTCGGATCTGACAGCGTTAGTATAATATCGTCTGCATAGAGGCTAATGGTATGTGTACAACTTCCCATCTGTATGCCGATCGCATTTGGGTTTTGGCGTATCCTTTGGGCAAAGGGCTCCATATAGAGGGCGAAGAGCAGCGGAGACAGTGGGCACCCGTGTCTGGTGCCCCGCTCTATCGCAAAGCTCTGAGAGCTACAGCCATTCACCCGTACCACTGCGGATGGAAATCGATAGCAGTTGAATACTAGGGTGCAGAATTTCTTACCTATGCCCACCTTTGATAGAACCTTCTCTAAATAAGGCCAATGTACCCGGTCGAAGGCCTTCTCTGCATCGACCGCCAGCTGCATTCTCTCCCCGGGGATCCGGGAGGCCTTCTCTAGAATATGAACCACTCTCTTGGTATTGTCCACCGTTTGCCTCCCGGGGACAAACCCCGCCTGATCCGGGTCCACCAACCCCGGCAGATGAAGTGCCAGGCGTGCCACTAGAATCCCAGTATACAATTTGAGGTCGATGTTCAAAAGAGAAATCGGCCTGTATGAGCTGCATTGTGCCCGGTCCTTCCCCGGCTTGGGGATGACCGACACCGTTGCTTGGAGTAACTCCGGAGGGATAGCCCCAGGAGCCGAGAATGAGTTATAGAGGCGGGTAAGGATAGGCGCCAGCGCGGGGCAAAACGTTTTGTAAAAAAAAGGGACGTGTAACCGTCCGGGCCCAGGGCCTTCCCGTGCTTAAGCTTGGAGATGGCTGAAATAACCTCCTCAACATGAATGTCCCTTTCCAGATGTTCCGCGGTAAGGGAGGGAAGGTCAACCGAGTAAAGATATTCTGCCTCCGCCTGCACCGATGGGGGCTCGCCTGCGTACAGGTCGGCATTGAACAGTCGGAAACCCTCCGCAATCTGGCCATCCTCCGTGGCGGTTACCCCAGCGGAAATCGATAGTTCTTTCACTAAGTGTCTTTGGTGCGCCACGCGGAGCTTGTTCGCTAGGAGCCGGCCGCATTTATCGCCGCCCGTGTAGTACGCGTGTTTCAAGCGTAACGCAGCGTATTCCGCTCTATCCATATCTAACGCTGACAGGAGTTTCCTCGCTGCCTTTAGTTGCTTTCAGACTCTGGGGGCTCCCGTCCTCTGATGCACCTGTTCGAGCTCACGCACCTTACTGGTGAGTTCGTCCCAATTCCGCTGGCGCTCCTTATTCTCCGCTGAAGAGATTGCAATGAATTCTCCTCGGAGCACGGCCTTCAGCGCTGCCCACTGTGTCGCCTGGGTGGTATCGGTATTATCATTATGTGTCCGATACTCTCGAATCGAGTCCTGTATGTGCTGCACCACCGCCTTCCTATGTAGCAGAGTGTCCCTAAGGCGCCACACCCCCCGTGAGGGAGACACCGGCGGTAGGCGGAATGTGCCCGTGACGGGAGCGTGGTCCGACAGCGAGAGGACTCCTATTTCAGAGGCCACGGCCAGATCCCGGACCGGGCCCTTGACCAAAAGGTGGTCCAATCTCGCATAGGTTTTATGCGCGTGTGAGCAATAGGAGCAATCGCGGGTGGTAGGATGAAGGCGGCGCCAGAGATCGTGGAGATCTAGGTCGTCTATTTGGGTCTTGCCTGTCTGTGAGATCTCCCCCGCTTGTGGGTGCCTCTGTGCCGACCTGTCCAAGGACGAGTCGAATACCATATTCAGGTCCCCTCCTATGATTATGTGCCCATCCGGGGTTGCCGTGATGCCCACCAAGGCCGATCGCAAGAATCGTTCCTGGTGTTCGTTGGGTCTGTATATCGATCCGATGGTAAACACCTGACCTCCCGCCTTTACTCTATATGCTAGGAGTCTCCCTTTCTGTTCTGTCAGTTTGTGTAGGACCTCCCCCTTAAATGTTCTGGCCACTAGGATGGCAACTCCTGCCGTTTTGGTGGTGTTGGATGAGAAAAACTGCGTTGGGAACTTTCGGGATCGCATTCTATGACAATCTCGAGCCAGGAGGTGGGTCTCCTGCAAAAGACAAATATCTGCATGCGTGTTTTCAAGCAAGGACAGCACTGCCCTCCTCTTCACAGGGTTATTCAGCCCTTTCACATTAAGCGTTACAACCGTAAGGGCTGTCATCGAGGTAAAGGATTAGCTCCGTCAGTGGGTCATGTCCCAGGAGGGGAGGCCCCAGTGCAATCAGTGTATATGAGTGGTATACGAGCAGAACGGGTGCATCAAGAGTACTGTACAGTCCCTCCCCCTGCCCCCCCAAGTCCCCACGGACACCCCCCAACAGTCCCCTCTCCCCTTCCCCGCCAACTCCCCAACCTCTGCTAGAAACTCCCCAATGCCATCCCACCCTCCCTTCTCCCCCAAACCACACTCAAACTGACCCCAACAACTCCCTTCTCCTTCTCCCTCCCCCCCCCCCCCCCCCCCCCCCCGTGTTGGACCCAAGGTCCCATTGTCCCAGTCCGGTTCTCAACGGACAAGTCTGTGGAGAGTTACTCAAGTGGACGTCCAGCCACTACCCACTCACCCGCCGCCCCCCCCTCCCCCCAGACCTCCAAACCTGCATCATCAGTGAAGCTGTGTCGATCTCCCCCCAGAGGCCATTCAAGCTGTCAAAGCTACATCACCAGACGCAGTGGATCTGTCCACTTCCTGGACTGCATTGGCCATGTCTGCTCTGATGGTGGGTGAGTCCGGTTGTGCCGAGGACACAGAGGATCGCCTCGCTGGGACCGTTTGCCAACCGTCTCTGCTAGTACGGCGTCGGCGAGGGGTAGGTGCAGTGTCATCAGTCGCAGTGATCTCAGGCACGCCACAGGTGTCCTGAAGAGAGCAGAGTTGGTGCAGAGTTCCATTCCACCTAAAGATGAGGCAGAAAGGGTGGCCCCAGGAGTATTGCGTACTGTGATCTCTCAAAAAATCCGTTGCTATTTTGAAGATTTTGCGCTTTTGAAGCGTGATCACCGACAAGTCTTGAAAGAGGGCGACCTGATGCCCCCGGAATCTCAGGGACTGCTGCCGTCGCGCTTCACGGAGGATCCGCTCCTTCAAAGGGTAGTCTGGCAGGAAGGCTAGAATATCAGGGGGAGGGGCCGAGGCTCGGCATGGTGGGCCCACCCTGTGCGCTCTGTCTATCCTGATAGAGAGATCAGCCGGCTCCCCCAGAATCTCCCGGAAGAGGTCTTGCAGATACCCGGCCACGTCCTCACCCTCCTCTCCGGATGGAACGCCCCGGACCCTGATATTGTTGCGGCGAGATCGGTTTTCAAGATCTTCATTGTGCGCCTGGAGATCAAGGTGTTGCTCCCTCAAGCGCAGCACCTCCTGTTGCAGCTGCACAATCTCCTCGTCTCGGGTATGACCCGCTTCCTCCACTGTGGCCACCCTCTCGCCCAAGCCGTCGACCTCTCTACGCACTTCCCGTACCTCTCCTGCCACCTCCTGTTTCAGTGCGTGGAAATCCTCCCTGAGCGAGCTGAAGAGAGTCTCTAGGAAGGATCTGGTCACCGGGGGCTCTCCCCCCACAGCCCCCTGGGAACTGCTCGCGGAGCTCTACGATTGCTGTCCCCTATCTTGCCTCGCCGGGCCTCTATTAAGCATTTCTGGCAAAGTCCGGTCTCCCTTCCTGCTCCCTCTGTTGCTAGCCATATCGCCAACGGGGTTGCACACCGAGTAGTGCGCTGCTGAGGTAAACAATCACTCCGGGCTGACCCAACCCCGACCACGCAAGGCGCACAGATCGGCAGCAACCCTCTCGTTCGTCCCAGCGGTCCGCTCACCCCAATTCCGATCTCCGTCTCTTTCTCTGCCCTCGTCCAGCGGTCTGGAATGTGGATGTCGGGTCCGGTTAGGTCCGTTCTGTTCTGTGCAGGTAGATCGTGCCCGGCGGAATAAGTCCACGGTGCGCCGGGATAGCACCCGGGGCAAGCAATGCCTTGCAGGTTCCCTCTCGGGTAGGTCCAGTTCCGTGACTGGGGCTGCTCCTCATCTCTTGGGTCCCGCCTGCACATTGATCCGCGTAGGGGCAGTGGCCAATCCCACACCGACGGTTGTTCACCCGTGCCTCCTAACGTTGCGACAGTGTTCCACTCTTCTACTGGGCCCACCCCTTAGCCGGGGTCCGGTCCAAAGCCTGACTCCACTGTAATGACGTCCCCTCGCTCCGCTACCTTCTTGGGGCTCCGCTATCGCCGGTCTCAGATTCCTAGCTGGGGCGGGCGCGTGATCTCGGGCACCGGCCCGCTGGAGAGATGCGGATGGTTTTCGCCACTAGGCCGCGACCCCGGCCTCGCGTAGTGGCCCGTGCCAGCGCTCACGTTTGAGGCCGCCTCTTCCGGTCGCTGAGTGTCTGCTCCTCTCTCCCCGGCGCTGGGGTCCGCAGCGGGGGGGGGAGCCCCTCGCCGCCCTCTACCTGTGCCTGCACCTCTTTGTTGGCCACTCCACTGCCGTCCGGTTCGTGCCAAGGGCCGTGGGCCGCGACCGTAGCGTTGCCGGTCCTGTTCTGCGGCTAGGTGCGGCCGCAGGCGCTACCGGCGTCTGTCCGGGCCTCTTTGGTGCCGGGTACCCCTCAGTAGTCCGGTCTGCAGCAGAGGCTCTGCACGCCCGGCCAGCAGGCCGCGCCCCCGGACTTGCGTGGCGGCTCCCCGGCAGCCCGCGTGTCGGTACCTCCGTCGGACACTTCCGGGCCGCCCTCTGCTCCTGTCTCGGGGCTCCGGATCTCACCGGCGCCCGTCCCGCGACAGCACCGGCCGCCGCTTGATAATCTGGCCCGCAGAGGTAGTTAGGGAATCCTCAGCAGCAGGCCGCGTCCCCGGCCTCGCGTGCGCAGATCCGGGCGCCGGATTTCCGCCCCACTCCTCCAACGGCGTCAGTGCTTCGTTTCTCTCCGGGCGTTGTCCAACACTCGGGCCCGGCTCGGGGCTTCGCCGGCAACCGTCTCTTGTTGTTGGGTGGCGCAGGGCCTCCGCTGCAACTCCTCACCGGTGTTAGTGCGCCGCTGCACTCCGGTCGGCCTCCAAGCAAAGCTGCGACATGGCCGCCTTCCATCTCCGCTGCTCCTAAAAGACCCCAAAGGTCGATTTCCGTGCAGAATAGAGGGCTAATGTGAGGACGTCCGCCGCTCTCAGTGTCGCCACTGCTCCGGTGCAGGTCGGAGGGAGATCGGCAGATTTCTACGGTCTAGGACTCTGTGGTCAGAGGAGCTCGCGGAGAGTGCGTCCGCTCACCTCGCCATCTTGGCCACGCCCCCGGTGTCCATTTTATAGAGAGAGCAGATAGCCTGGGGCCCTGAATAGCAGGATCCCAGGCCAACTAAGTCGAAAACCAGCAAAACACTAGGCAAAAAGTTGGGGTAACCATATAGTCAGATATCCACCTTCCTACATGCAGCATCTATTGGGACCTTTTAGTTGAATAGCCCAATTCATAGTAAGGGTGAGGATGGGAGCGACGGTGAGAAATCTGCCATTACATAGAGTCTCTGTGAAAAAAGTGTTACCGAAGGTAAGCAACTTGTTTTTCTGATCGAGACCAACTGCAGGGGATTGCTCACCTTAGAAAAGATACAAAGCAATACCTCCCCAGATTTGGGTCTGAGAACTAGCTCAAATCAAAAACTACTGGACCAAAAGGGCAAAACACACATGACTATAAAGGCAGTAGTGCCTCATGAACATGTGGAGTGAAGCCCAAGTGGCAGCTTGGTAAATATCCAGGACAATTACCAGGGGCACTAAAGCAGTAGTAGAGGCGGAGGCGCTGGTGGAATAAGCATGCAAGCCCTCAGTAGTTGTTTTTTAGCTAATGTGCAGCCGATCTTGATACAGAGGACAATCCATCAAGAGATTGTCTGTTTCTACACCACCCGGACCTTTTTTGCTCCAATCATCCCAATGAAGAGCTAGTTGTCCAACAATGCTCCTTGGTACTATCAATTTAGAAAGAGAGCTTTCTTTGCATCCAGATGGTAGAGTCATGATGCTGTGGCTGGGAAAACTGTATTGCAGAGGGCATCTGTGCATGGGCAATGAGATCAAAGGGGAACATAGGAGGTATGCCAAAACTAAATTGAAATCCCATTGGAGCATAACAAAAGTAGTAGAAGAAAACAAAAGGTGTAGGAGAAGACAAATGTGGCAGATCTTTGATAAAATCCATCCCAGCTGGTGACTAGAATAGGGAGGATTGATCCGGTAACCACAGAAAAGCTGAACTAGCTTGCAGGTAACCCTCAATAGTACCCAGGGCAAGGCAATGCTGGGTTAATGATAACACAAGAAGCAGCACCTCCAAATGAGATGTACAAAGTTGGCCCACTTGTCATGAGGGGCACCAAGCGATAGCTTTGTCCCAGTGGCAGACGTATACTGTTGCAGAGATTCTGCACATACACAGAACTATGCACAGAAAGACAGGACCTCAGTGAATAGGGGTGTACCATCCTACCACATTAGTACCCAAAATCCCAAACCGACTAGCTACAGTGTCTGATTTGTTCTCTTCCAAAAATCACAGAGCTACAAATGATTAGACAACCCAGAACACAACACTCCAGAATCTGCTTGAAATCGGGGTTCAAGACATACTCTTTCGATCACTCACTCGTACTTGTCCACAATGAGAATAGGCAGTCGCTGAAATGTTCAAAATGTTTATTTTAACTATAATGCTCTACAATACAGTATACGTGCCACTACTAGCAGTAACATGCATAAACTCAGCACAGTTAGCATTATTACAATACCATAGAATACAAAGGAAGAAGTCATTATTATAAAGACTGTGGAAAAAAGAGCTTTTAAGCCTAACCACCCTCCCTTTGACTGGAAGACATTTATATAAAGGAAGATCTCTGGGCGTTGACAGCAGATCCCATACCTTAAAGCCTATATGTAAGGTTTACATCATAGGAATAGCAGAGTTCTTCTCCATGGAACGGCTTTCTCCAAGTGTGTTAAAATAACATGCAACAATGTCCATCACCTGTGGTTTTTGCAGTTGTCACCCCAAGTGGGATGGGTATGCTCAGACGTGAGTCCCATTCACTCGACCCCATTGGATTCAAGCAAGCCGGGCTGAAGACGGCTGGAATGCCAGAAACCGGTCCTCGGAAGCTTGTTTCCGGTCCAGGGAAGGCATGGCTGGGCAGTTCAGGCTGGACTGTTCCCATGAGGCACAGGGTCAGACTGATTTGCCTATGGCCATGTCTGAACTGGGGTGGTGTGGAGTGCAAAAAAACGATGGATTTAGGCCCAGATCTCTGTACTGGGGTGAATGTATGACATTGTTCTGCATTCTGTCCATCACCTGTGGTTTTTGCATTTGTCACCCCGAGTGGGATGGGTATGCTCAGATGTCAGTCTCATGCACTCCACACCACTGGATTCAAGCAAGCCGGGATGAAGACGGCTGGAATGCCAGAAACCGGTCCTCGGAATCTTGTTTCCAGTACAGGGAAGGCATGGCTTGGCAGTTCGGGCTGGACTGTTCCCATGAGGCACAGGGTCAGACTGATTTGCATATGGCCATGTCTGAACTGGGGTGGTGTGGAGTGAAAAAAAATGATGGATTTAGGCCCAGATCTCTGTACTGGGGTGAATGTATGACATTGTTATGCATTCTGCCCATCACCTGTGGTTTTTGCACAATGTAATTTCAAAGCACGAGTTTTCAGTCCTGCAGCTGTGTGTAGCATATTATGTCTAGGTGCTGACCAGAACAGAATAACGAGGGGCATTGTTTATCGACCTTGCACATCTTATCTGATAGAGACTACTAGCTGCAGATTCCTTAACACAGAATTACCCCCAGACGTGAGACTGGATCCGGAAAACTTTTCTGCCACAGCATCCCTGTGCGCCAGGGGGACAACACCACGTGACTCCGCCTGGACGTCGTCCGCATATGTGACGTAAGCGAGGATACATAAGTCCCAACCGGGCGTGCCTACGTCAGTTTTTTCTCTTTCCGCGTGCAACGCAGATCGGGATTACTGTCCTGGCCTGTTTTCAGGCATCCCATTCTCTTTTTACACTTTGGTGTTTAGTGGAACAGTGTGCGAATGCCTTCGGGCTTCAAGACGTGTGCCTCCTGTGCACGTCCTATGTCAGCGACGGACCCTCACCGGATTTGCATGTGGTGCCTGGGTGAGCACAACGACAAAGAGAGCTGCGACGCCTGCCAACACCTTGAAACTAAATCACAGCGGGCGTGCTGGATTAAGTTGCTGTTGGCGCGCTTGTCAAGGTTGGTGTCGTCCCAGCGTCCGTTCCTCTTCCTCGGAGGCAAGGAACCACCGGTTTTGTCTGCGGAATCGCCTTTCGCCACAGCCCTTTCGGCATGGCTCACAGGCTGATAGGTCTTTCAGTATGTCTCCGAGGCCTTGTCCTCCTTCCGCGGTGGACGCCGGCTCCCCCCGGGACCTTCTCCCCCGCCTGTCGCCTTCCTACCAGCCGTTTCCCGGCACAGAGGGGACTAGGGCCCAAATGACAGCCTACGCTGCAGCGCTTCAGGCTTTTTTTGCCCTTCCTGACGTCTGCGGATCCCTTGCCTCGCGCGAGGACTTCAGCGGCATCGCCGGCGCAGAGGGTAACGGCTTCAGGTCGTAGGAGGGTGGCATCGTCGAGGTGTAGTCCTTCGGGGCTTCCCTTGTCAGTGCCTAGCGTCCCTGCCGCAATGCAAATCCCTATGTAAATGTAAATGTAAATGTAGGTATACTTATATAGCGCAACCTGTCACCACAAAGGGCATCCTGGCGCTTGCCTAGGGAACCCGTCCTGGTATTCCCCTGTGAGAAGCCCCGACAGGGTGTCCACAGGGTGAAAGTCAGGCATCCCGCCGCGAGGGGCCGTTGTGGAGATTAAGCAAGCTATTGCCCAGAGTCGCAGAGTGTGAACCCATGAGTCGAGGAGGCACCGGGACGAGAATTATCGAGTCCGTGGAATTTTTAGCCCAAGACCCGCCGGGGCGGGGAATTGAACCCTGGTCCAGGACCGATCTCAGATTCCGGGTCTGCCGCCTCTAACCCCTGAGCCACACTTGAGTCCTATGGAGCTCCCTGGGGTGTCGCAGGTGATCGCTGGGACTCAGGGCTTGTCCCAGAGTCCCTCTTGATCCTCTGAGCAGGCAGCTGCCTCAGAGGTCAAGCCGATGCAGTTTCAGCACCGGGAGCATTCCTCCCCAGCTCCAGTGGAGTCACGGGTGGAGGCTGGGCCCTGGGGGCCTCCGTGGATCCCTCTCGGTCTTTGGCGCAGGCGGCTGCCCCGTCTGAGGTCGTGTCTTTGCCGGTTCAGCACCGGCCTCGCCCCATTCTCCTAGAGATCACATGGTGGCAGGACTCCGTGGGCCTACTCCGGCGTCGTTCGCCGCTGATCAGGTGCCAATGGTGGACTCCACAGAGCCGAGCTGGGTTCTGGTTTCATCTCCTGAGGTCCCTTCTTCTCCGGAGGTCTGTCACCTGATGGTGTGTTCCTCCCCGGAGTCATGGCACTTTGTAGTTGCTTTTTCCCCAGCATCTTCCAGGGAAGGTTGTTCGCCGTCCCCACTGCCGAAATCCTCGAACCCTTCCTTCTGTGGCTTGCGGCTGGCTTCTCCACTGGCATCTCCACCCTCCCCTGGGGCCCCTCAGGTTCCCCATTCAACTGTGGATCCCCCGCTATTCTGGGGCTGGTCTCTTCCCCCGGGACATCGGGACGGACGGCTCAGTCTGCAACCATCACACACGGGGGAATTACTTTACTGAGGCCGGTGTTGCCTTTGTTCGGGCTATTTCCAAGGCTGCTGGTATTCTGAGGATGGGTTAAGTCCGTCACTCATTTTCTAAAGAAAACCTCTTGGAGATTCTCCACCAGGGAGTTGTTCCTTCCCTTTGAAGCGTCACTCCCTAATTCTCTTATGAAGGCTTGCGGGCGCCCTACCACAGGCTATCCGGTGCCTCAGGCACTACTGCACTGTCCTGCTTCGCACTACCCGGTTTGTCTTTCTTTCCACCATTCTATTCTGCCTGTGGTGTTGTTCCCTCCATCTCTGGAGACCCGGTGGTTAGACTCATGGGGACGTAATGTCTTCGTCTCTTCCAGTGCTGACTTGAGGGCGCTTAACACTTTGTGTGTGCTGACCAGGGCTATGTCTAGCCTGTGGGATTCTGTGGTGTCCCTTCTTTCTCATGTCTCTCATGAGGGGGCCCGTGCTGATCTGCGGGGTCATGTGTTGGATGGTAGAGAGTTGGTCGCCTTTATTCTTTGTGCGGCTTTGGATGTTAACAATGCTGTTGGCCGTGCTATGGCCACTTCTGTGGCTCTCCATCGCCAAGCTTGGCTACGCAATGCTGTGTTCCGTGAGAACATTAGAGAGCGTCTGGTCGACCTCCCTTTTGATGGAGTCCTGTTGTTTAATACTCATGCAGACTCCGCCATTCAGCTTCTTCTTGCGGGGCTCCGTCCTCCTCCTCCTCTACCTTCTCCTCCTCAGTAGGTTGTTTTACTGATCCTCCGGGACTTGGTGGGAGACATTATCCCACTTGCTCCTGACTTTGGTTTTGATGGGCTGTTGCACTTTCTGTGAGGTATACTGTGCCCTCGTGGTCCTTGGTTGGCCCTGCTCTTCAGTTGGCTGCTGGTTCAGCCCCCTTTTTTTTGGTAAGAATGTGTTTTCTGGCTGACTACTAAGCCTTCTGTGGTTTCTACCGCAGGTCTATGATTTTGTCCTCTGATGCAGGATTGTTTTTTCCCTAAGAGTGGTTCCCATGCTTCTTGGGACGTGTCCTACCCTATGTGGGGTATATGTAGCTATCGTATAGCTCTGTCTTATGCGGGGAGGGTGTGGACTTCCCCTGGCGGGTTTGTCACCCTTCCTGGTGTTGCTGTGCTACGATGGTGCTGCCCTTGGTCCTTACTGGGGCGTGGCTTGGCCATCCACGGCATTGTGCCACAGTTTTTTGCCCCTCGCCTGCT
Source organism: Lissotriton vulgaris (assembly GCF_964263255.1). Taxonomy (NCBI): domain Eukaryota; kingdom Metazoa; phylum Chordata; class Amphibia; order Caudata; family Salamandridae; genus Lissotriton; species Lissotriton vulgaris. Next base: position 692,528,178 of record NC_141695.1, on the reverse strand, counting down.
GTTTGGTCTGGCCTTTGTCTCATGTTTCTGAGGGCATAGTTTCCTGTGTCGACGGTCTGGCCCGTCCGACTGTTACTCCTCTCACCTTTAGCTGGTCTCACTACTTAGTGGATCAGTTCTCTCCGGGGTGGTCCCCTTTAGGGGTCTGTCAGGACGGTTTACTAGCCTTGCCCTCGCCCGACTGGTCCGGGCATTTAATTTTGTGGCATTGTCAGCAGCTGACTGCCCCCGCCTGCTCTTCTGTTCTTGGCCGGCGGCCTTGGCCTGGGCCCTGGCGCTCCTACATTTTGTCCGAGGCCATTGTGAGATCTCGTTCTTTTTCTTCTGCCTGCCTTCTTGCTGAGGTGCAGTTCTGTCTTGCCTTCAAGCTGTGAGAGACTTGGCGGCCCTGTTCACTGGGTTGTTTTCTGGTGGAGGGTTTGGCTGTGCTTCTGCCCCTTCTCCTTGTAAGTGGCTCTTCTTTCTCTGTGTTGTCTGTACCTTAGGGCTTCTGGTGGAGGTCCCTGGTACGTTTTCTGTGCTTGAGGTGGTCTGGCCTCCTTCGTATTACCCTTTCTTCTCCTGTTGGTGAAGGCTGGGTTGCCTCTGTCGTTATGACACATCCCCTGTGGGGCTGGTGTTCCTCCACACTGCTGGGGTTCTCATCAGCTCAGGGCAAGTGACTCATCTCCTGTAGAGGTGGTCGGACACATTTTCCCTGTCCCTGTGACTAGTCCCCTGTTGGGGGTATTGCGCTCGTCTGAGCTGTAGAGGTCTTCTCGCAGACCCTCCTTCCCTTTGGGTATGGCTAGGGTATCTATTCTACATTAAGGAATCTGCTGCTAGTAGTCTCTACCAGATGTACGAGTTACTTACCTTAGGTAAAGATGTATCTGGTAAAGACGATTCTAGACGCAGATTCCTTCACAACCCGTCCTTCCTCCCAGTTCTGCGAGGGCCCTCTTGGCCTTCTGCACTCGCCTGCCACTGGGTGGTTGTCTTTTGCGAGTGCCTTTTCGTACTCCCTCCTTCGGGGGATGCTCGCCTTGTTGTTGCTCCATTCTTGAGTTTTATAGGCACTTCTGTATCCCTGCACCCTGGTCTCCAGTGTGGGGGTTGCTCGTGCTTCTTCTTCTTCCCTTTGTTATTTGTGCTTCTGTCTAACAGTCCTTGGGGTTGAGGTGCCTTGGCTGGTCTCGACCTTGGCTTTCGGGAGACTTTCTCCCTGCTGGTATTGTCCGAGGTTGCATGGTCATTGCTCTCTGTTCGGACCTTGGTGTCCCTTTCTGTTCCGGGCGGTGGCTGCGGACTTCTTGGTCTGCTGTTTATTTTTCATATGCTTCTGCTCCCGGGGGGGGGGGGGGGAGGGGGGGGGCTGTTTTTGTTGCAGGATTGCTTTCCAATAGCGGTGCCCTGGTCTTTCATTCCAGATCTTGGTGCCTCAGTACCTGGCTCTGTTCTGGATGGTGCTGTTCCTCACCATTTATGTATTTCCCTTCTGTATAGCTGGGTTTTCAAACACTGTTCTAATATTCTCCCAGTTTTGTTTGTGATGGCTCTGCGTTGTGGCGCTGAAAGTTCTCAGAAGAAAACCAACGTAGCCGTGCCGGGGTGGGACTTCTGTATCCTTGCTGACGTCACGAACGTGGACGACGTTAGGGTGGAGTCACATGGTGCCGTCCCCACGGCGCGCAGGGATGCGGTGGCAGAAAAGTTTTTCGGATCCAGTCTCACGCCTGGCGGTAAATTCTACGTTAAGGAATCTGCGGCTAGAATCGTCTCTACCAGATACATCGTTACCGAAGGTAAGTAACTCGTACATTCAGAATAAACTCCAGGAAAGGAAGAGAACACGAAAGCAGCCCATTCTAATGTGAAAAGGCACTAACAGATTCTTGCAAAAACAAAGTAATCTAGTAACGTGCGCAAAAGCAGCATCATAGCAGCCAAGCTCATGCTAACTTAGCAATGTCGAAAATGTCCCTAAGGGCCATATAACAATACAGTTTTTGATGAGAGCTGTCAGGGTAACATCACAGACCTCAGGGGGAGATCAAAAAGTCTCAACGGTTGTCACTCAAACTCCAGGCATGAAGGTGGAGAGAGCACAGGTTCAGATGCAGGACCCCAGCCCCGCTGTTTCAACAGAAGATCCCCCCAAAGGGGTAACCTGATCAGAGGATTGATGCTCATGAGTTCGGGGTACTAAACTCTATGTGCCCAATCTGGATCTACAAGGATGGCTTGGGCCCAATCTGTTCTGATCTTCTTGAGAACTTGGTGCAGGAGTGGTATAGACAGAAAGGCATACAGGAGTCCTGGGTTCTAGTCTGGGGTGCCATTTGTGATCCCCAAGGCCTCAACGGCTGAATTTGTCCGCTCAGGTCCTCACAGATCCCGCCAGGTGCTGCACAACCGGGAAGATGTCCTGGCACTCCAGACAAGTCCAGAAGCGTAGAGCCTAAAGTCACAGGGTCGATGACCCCACCCCACCCTGTTTGCTACAATACCACATGGCGATGGTGCGGTTTCTGAACACCTGCACCAGCCTTCCCTTGATGGATGGGAGGAACGCTTTCAATCCCAAACAGATAGCCTTCAGGTCCAGAAGATTGGTCTCTGGCAGATTCACATCTCCACATCAAAGTCCTCTGATCTGCACCTCTCCGAGATGGCCGCCCAAACAAAAAGTGATACATCACTCACCATTACAGCTCCTGGGGGTGAAGGGAGAGGGGTTTGCCACTGAACCAATCGCTGTTCATCACCAACCAATGCAGATATTTTGCATCTCCTTCAAAATCTGGGCCAGGTATTAAAGATTCCCATGATGCTCCCACTGAGACTTCAGGTTCCAATGTAGAGCCTGCATGTACCATAGGCCATTCTTCACCAGCAGGCTGCAGGAGAACATCAGGCACAGCAGCCTCAGAGTTCGTCTCACAGAAACCCAGAACAGAGGTTGAGACATCGGGATCATAGCTTGAATGATCTGGGCTCGCCACTCTGGAGGGTAGGTGTGCAATTGCAGTGTGTCTAGAATAGCTCTGCAGAAAGGGAGCATCTGAAAAGGAGTCAGGTGTGACTTAGGCATGTTAATAGTGAACCCCAACAAATGCAGGAGGTTCACCATAGTCTGGAGGTGTGCTAGACTGCTTGGGGCATGCCCATCCATCAGCAGCCAGTAGTCGAGGAAGACTGGAAGCCCTGACCTCTGAAGGTGTGCGGCAACCACTGTCATCACTTTCATGAACACCCAGTGTGCATTGGTGAGGACGAAGGAGTGCACAGCTAACTGTAAATGTTTGTGGCCTGCTGTAAACCACAAGTAACACCAGTGAGCTTACAGGACACAGATGTGGAAATATGCGTGCTGCAAGTCAAACGCTACCATCCAGTCTCCAGGACAGACAAACACAACCTGAGCCAAGGTGAGCATCTCAAATTTCTCTTTTTTCAGAAAGACGTTGAGAGGGCACAGATCGAGTATGGGGCAGAGGCCACAATCCTTTTTTGGCAACAGAAAGTATCTGGAAAAACAACTATGTTCTACTTCTAGTGCCCGCTTGATGGCTGCTTTGGCCAACAGAGCCTACACTTACTGACTGAGCAAATAGAGATGGTCCTCTGGATGCCTTTCTGGGGATGGTGGCAAGGATGGAAAGGACTGTTGCTCTGGCCAGGAAGCCAGAGTGAGTCCCTAGGATCTGGTGGTAACATGGCTTTCACAAAAACACTCATGTGCTGTGCCAGTTTTGTCGCCAAATAGGTAGAAGCCATCGAAAGGCACGTCAATCAAGGATGACTGGACATCCTCCGAAAACCCAGTGGACCGCAAACAGCCGTGGTGGTGAACTGCCACCGTAGAGGCTACGGCTCTGCCTAAAGAGCCCATGGTGTGCAGTCCCCACCTGTTGGAGAACTTAGCTATGTCCTGACCGTCCAACAATGTTTCGGTCAGGATGGCTCAGCCCTCTTCAGGAAGCATGAGCAGCAGCTGTGCGACCGAGTCCCTTAGAGTGGGGGAATATCGGCCCAGGAGACACGCGGTAATCACCAACACAAGGCCAAGCTGGTGGAAGAGAATATTCCAAAAAGTATATAGCCTTTTGGATTCCCTATCAGGTGGCGTGAAACGGAATGTGCTTGGGTTGACTGCTGCTGTTGAGGCCTGCACAATCAGGCTCTCAGGGCAGGGATGCGGGTGAGAAAGGCTGGAACTCCTGGGGCAGGATGGTGGCGGGCATGCATTCAGTACACAGGAGACCCTGTGCAAGGTTTAGCCTAGGCCCCTGGAACAATGTCTGTGAAGGCTTCATTAAAGGGGAGCAGAGGCTCGGCAGAGCTTACCCCCTAGATAAGCACCTCCATCAAGATTTTGGTCTTGACCTCAACAACTGGCAGTTGTAGGTCCAGGTCCTCTGCATCCCCCTCCCCACTTCAGGGAGAAAAGGCCTGTTCAGGGGTTCCCCCCCAAAGGGTCTATACTCTTTCTCCCCCCCCCCCTCCTTCAGTTAGTAAGGGTCTGTTCAAGGGTGGCAAGTCGGTACCCGTACAGCGCCAGAGTCTATGTCAAGCGGCATTTACATCTCAGTTATACATCGAGATGTGCTCGTCGTCTAGTGGTACAGGCGGCATCAGGGACTGTCTCTAGCGGATTCGGGATGAATAGTGGAACACGTGTTGGTGTCAGACCAGATCCAGAGGTGGTTCCAGAGGGCACGACTGGAATCGATGGCGAACCCACCAGCAGTAACCCAGCAGAGGTTCTTCTGGGCTCTGTGCGGCCCAAAAGCATGCCAGAGGAAGTCTGTGGCCCAAAGATGGCATGCATTGCATCATAGAAGTCTTTCAGTTGGGCAGGGGTGGCTCTTGGAAACTCTGGGAAGTACAGAGCAGAACTATCCACCAACTCCGCAGGTGGAGTGAGAGAGGGGGCTTCGAAGCACAGCATTTGGACGAGGAAGCTCAAAGAGCCCTTCAATGACTTCTTGGACCTACCGGACTTCAAGGAAGATGTTTTAGAGTGAGAAGACTACCATCTGTAGGAATGGCTCAGAGAGGAGCCCCAAGATCTCCCATGCGAAAGCACCCCCAAGATCTCCTTCTGGAACAACCGCCACCAGGATCTTCATCATCTGTTCGCAGATAGCCTTGAGGCGCATTGACTTGCACTTTGGCGCAGGGCATATATACCAAGGGATTTGCATAAATAAATGATCAGAAAACAGGGATGCATGAACAAGTGTTTTTTGATGGCAGCCCCTGAGGAAGGGAGTGATTCCCTGAAACGCTTCGGGCACAGTGAAGAATTGCTACGTGGGGAGGTGTGCTGCGTGAGAAGCCCGGAGGGTGGAGGACTGTTGTGTGCCTCCCGAATGCTTCAGGCACTTTGGTGATTAATATTTTGAAATGGCCGCCTGGCCGTGGTAGAGCACCATCAACTGCTGGAATCAGGACTCTTCACAACAACATGAGGCTGGCGCTTCCAAATTGTTTGGAGGCTGAGCACAGTACTTCCGTGTAAAAAAATACAGCGTGCCAAACTACAAATGCAGCCTACTATAGGCAGGACAATGTACATTAATTTTCAGAAAATGCTCGACTTTACTTAAGTCGATTTTTTAACATGCATCAAATCGGACTACAAGTCCCAGCAATCAAGGTATGACGACGCACTTAGCATACGCCTACCAAGGGATTTGCATAAATAAATGATCCGAAAACAGGGATGCATGACAAGTGCTTTTTGATGGCAGCCCCTGACGAAGGGAGAGATTCCCTGAAACGCGTGGGGCACAGTGAAGAATTGCTACGTGGGGAGGTGTGCTGTGTGAGAAGCCCGGAGGGTGGAGGACTCATGTCCCTCCCGAATGCTTCAGGCACTTTGGTGATTAATTGTTTTTTATGCATGTTTATATATATAATATATTTGTCCACGTCTTTTATGATGTACAGTTTTGTATATATGGAGATAATTTATAAATTGCATGATTTTGCACAACGTATATATTTTGCACAATTTCACGACCAAGAAATGTTATCTAAACTAGGGCACTATGCCCTTTATTTTACAACTGAGCGTCATCTGCTATATTAAGAAAATGAATAGCAAGGGGTTAATTGTAGACAGGCCAGGATTATACAGTGCCGCCCCCTTTTTGTGCTCCATAAATACCCTCATCTATGTCAAGCAATGTATCATGTGATCAAGCCTCTGGCTAGAGGCGAAACGCGTCATGCGGGCTTGCTGGGTTTTATTTTGTAAACTGGATTAAAATCACTGCACCTTACACTGGGTCTGACTTATTCGTTTGGTGAACAGTCTGGAATTGACTGTGATGCTGCGTGAGTGGTGTCGAACGAAGAGAAAGCAATATATATATATATATATAGATAGATATATTTGTAATTACACAAGAAAGACTAAAATATACATACATCTATGGGTAGGGTTACAATTGCACAAGAAAAATTAACTGAAGAAATAATATAAAAAAGGAATATACAAGGTCCACACTGAATTTTCTTCCTAGTAACAGTGTCAAAGATGTTTTGTCGTCAACATTTGCAAAGCACATTTTTAGCATGTGTACGGTACACAGAATCTACGCAGAATTAAGTTTTTTCGTCAGGTGGTGAAAGAGCCCACTCATTTAGCGGGGCACACTTTACATGGTTTCTTCTCTAATTCTTCTACCCTGACATTTAATTAAACCATGCCGCAATGCAAGATGCCTGCACTGTCAACTATGGGGGTGGGACTGGGACTGTCTAAATCGAAGAAAGTTCTTGGCAGGAACTAGAGTGGAATTACATCAGACGTCCTTGAACAGGAACTCCATTTGGTTCATAGCCCTGCAGGTACCTTTCCTGGGCTCTCGGCTGAGGGACTTTGAAACTGGGTAGTGGCTGCCATTGAAATTGTTGCTCCCCTTACAAGTAGGTGTGCACTAGATCCAAACCTTCCGCTCCCTGGTTTACGGATGATCAACAAATTTGCTGCAGTTTGTTTTAGAAGACAAGAATGGAAATGGCTGACTCACTACCCCTGCCCACCTGATTGCTTTGCAAAAACTTTACAGCATTTACTCAATCATGCCCTTGATTCTGGGACTTTCCCTCAACCTTGGAGGCTACTGTAATTCCTCTTCAAAAAAAGCCTAACATTGATACTGATGATATGAAGAAGTTTCGTCCTATCTCACCTGCCAAAATCCTGTAATAAGGAATTAGCGAAGCTCATTCAGAGATGTGACATTCTGGACTCTTCGCAAAATGGCTTTAGAAGTGGTCACAGCAGAGAAACTGTACTGGTGGCCACTATGGAGAGAATCAGGCGCCAAGAGGATCAGGGTGGGGCGGTTGTCTTGGGACTGCTAGATTTGTTTGCAGCCTTTGACACAGTCTCACCTGTGCGCCTGGCTCAATGCCTTCATCAGGCAGGTGTCAGAGGGAAATACCACAATCTCTGCCAATCCTTTCTTACCAACAGGTGTAGGTTGGCAGCTGTGGGGGCTTTAAAGCTAAGGTCTTTAGCCTTCCCTGCGGGGTCCCTCAGGGGTCTTCATTGAGACCCACTCTTTTTAATCTGTACGTCGCTCCTCTCACTGAACTAATGTGTTCATGCAGTTTTAAAGCACTCTCATATGCCAACGACTCACAGATTATTGTATCCATCTCTTACAACTTGCCCTGGAGTAGCTAAAAACTTTAATCTCTGCATGACCAAGATTAACATCTGGATGGAAAAAGAATTCTTAAATTGAACACAGAAAAACTGAGCTGCTGGAGTTTGGTGCACAAGAATCCCTCTGGTCATGCTGTTGGTGGCCTGAGGAATGTGGCCCTTTACCTATGCCTGTTAAAGTGGCCAGAAATCTTGGAGTAGCCTTCAACACTTCCCTGAACTTTGACTCACAGGTCAATCATATCACGAGTACCTGCTTTCACATAATCAGGACTCTTGGGAAGACCTTTCCTTTTATTCCAGTTGAATTGCGTCACTCGGTGGCCATTGCTCTAGTCTCCTCCAGACTGGATTACTGCAATACCCTCTATCTGAATATTAATGCATCCGCACTTAAGCTACAAGTGGTGCAAAATGCGGCTACGTGCTGCCTTATTCTTAACATTCTCAAACGAGTGTCTGTCAGAAATGGCATTTGAGTGCTGCATTAGCTTCCTGTGAAGAAGCACATTGTTTTTAAGGCTACTTCCTTAGTCTTCTCCCTCTTCAGCTGGTACACCCCAAGCAGGTCACTTAGATACTCTTCAGTTAGGAAAGTCTCCTTGCGCAGGTTCCGGAAAATCAGATAGGGCTGAGTCATTGTCTCATGTTGTATGCATTGGTGGGTGGAAGCAAATTGTGACTGACTGATGAAAAGACCAATGTCACCAATAAATAATATGTTTTTTAATTTAGGATGATAATACATGAGGCAGGCAAAAGATCTAAAACCATCTCTAGGCCACACTTAAAAAGGAAGCGGTTGGAGCCCATGGAGAAGGAGGAGGACATGAGCAATGATATGCAGAACAGTTTTCCTTCGTTTGTCAAGGCTGAAGCATTTCCACAAATTATTTGTGTGAAAACGCGGATTGAGCAAAATAAATCAGACACCTACTTTTACTAGTTTACTTGATAAAATCTTTTATTTTATGGCAATATCCTCTTAACGTTTTTACAATCTCATAACTGTCTTTTAGCACAAACATGTTCATTTATATGAAAAGTTCAAACAAGTTATGTACATCTTTAAAACAGAACCACAAAATATCTACAAACTAGCAGCCTAAACCGTTATTTCATAGTAATGTATTAGTTGAAATAGCACATAGTGTTATTGCAACGTTAAATAATTTATGTAGAAAAACGTTTTTGCGGATATGATTGAATAGATTTATCAAGCACTCAATCAAAGAAAGTGTTGGAAGCATTTAATGAAATCATTGTTGTTTCATGGCACGATTAACGTCAATTTATGACAACACGTACCAATCAAGCATTAATTCATTAGAAATAAATACGTAGATATCTGACTAATTTTGAAGATCATGGGCTAACTCTAGATTTGTTGGACATGACCATGAGACATTAAATTAAACACTTAACTTTACTACTATTAAGCCAGAAAGGCAAAAAATAGAAATACTCATTCTTTCAAACGTACAAGACTTGTCAGCTCTTTCGGGGGTTTCGGACTTAGATCTCATGGTCTCCTACCCTTCACACAATTACTGAAGCACCGCAAAAAGGATAAGTAAAATGAGCATACTCTCACCGTTTTCCTCCTCTCCAATGTGCATATGCATTTGAGAAAATAAACTCGCCCCAACGGTCGACCTGTTGATTTGGCTTTGAAGTTTTAGTTCTAAAAATATTGCTTGCCTGGAAATGTTCTTCTGATATCGCAGTCTCCAAGGGGTTCCCTAGAAGCTGTGACACTCAGCACATTGTATGCCTGATAGGTAAGGGAGCCCAGTGTGAATTGTGCAAACATCCCGAGATTAAATATCCCTTAGTCAAAAAATAGGAAATGTTATCCAAATAGCAAAAGCAGTCCCTAAGGCATTCTTCAAATAATAACAGCTGGGTGCTAGGACACTTTGTAGAAAAATAAGAAATAGTGACAGAGCAATTTTGTTTGAAAGGTAAGAGGATAAAGGCCAGCACTCATTCAATACAGACAAGGGACGTCCCGGTGAACAAGAGATGTCCGATTAACCCGCGCTGAGATAGACTGATGTTGTCCTAGATGACCTGCATACTGGGGCTCAGCCCAGGGGGAGAGAGACCCATGGCACACACTGATATCACCAACAGGCCTTTCAATAGATCTAGAAGTTTGATGAAGGATGGTGCATGATCGAAATGGTTGCTGGGACACTGAGGAAGGCCAAGTAGGGCTTATTTTCCCCACTCAGATGGGGCAGTGATGCAGAGGATGAGGGAGACAGTTAACCAGTGAGTGAATGGGCCAGGTTCCTGGAAGAAGGAGTGGGGGCTTGAGCTCGATTGTTAGAAATTAGACAATGAGGAAAAATCTACATCTTCAGTATAGACACGTTTATTGAAGATAGAATTCAGGGTAGCAGAAACGAAACCAACAAAGTCTATTGGTACGAAGGTATGTTTTTTGAAGCATAAAACCGAAGGCATGGAGGAGCAAGGAAAAGACCGGAAATGCAAGGATACACGAGTGGGTGCCTTGAAGCTATTGGATAATAAAATGGAGGCTTTGGAGAATGACTGGAGGGTGTGTAATATATTTAGTGGGGTTTTCAGCTTATTATCCCTGAAACAAAGAGTCTGAAAGTGATGTGTATATTTTAGTGAGCATTTGGCTCCCCCAGGAAGTGAAGTTGGGGAAGACATGGGAAAGGCATGAAGACGTCCATCTAAATCAAAGGGGATGACTGTGACTTCTGTAGGTGGCTCAATTGTGGTGGTATTGCATGATTTAAATGTCTGGGAAACCATTCTCTCTGAATCTGCCACTCTGATAGGAGCCATGAAGTTGCTTCTCTTTTCAGAGTATGGTGACCCAATGTAATGGAGGAAGAAAAGTTTCAACCAATGTGCAGGGAACTCCAGGGGCCTGGAATCTCAGCGGTGGTGGGGGAACGCTGCCAGACTCAAAACATGGAAGCTAATCAAACGTATGTCTTCTCCCAGGTGGAAGCAGCCTGAACCTGTACCAAGACCCTTGTGACAGATGGCAGTGTTAGATGAAGATACTTTGACTATTTACGTGCCTAGTATTTTGAAAAGATGCCTGCATTGTTTGTATTTCTTGATTTTCAGTGGCAGTCAGGAGTAAAAGTGGCAAACTCTTGGGAAATGTTCCAACATGGTGTTTTTTTGCTATGTTGGCGGTTGGGTTGAGGTGGCATCTTGACCTTCTCCCCGAGTTGTTGTTTATCTCTTTGCATTTTGTACTGCTCCTTTAAATCCTTTTCTACTTTGAATGGTGTTTATGTAGTGGAAGGTCACTCTTTGGGTTCTTACATGATCTCAATGGGTAGAGGGACACGTTTACAGCACAGGTTGGGGGAGCGACTGCTATGAAAGCATGTGTTGATTTTCTCCATACTATTAGGTTTTAGCAGCTTTGCCCGGTCGAAGTTTTTTTGTTTAGTAACATTTCAATAAATATGATGTAAGTCTAAATCAGCCAAAGAGGGCAGCAGATGCCCACAAAGGTCTTCTAACGTGCCAAGTCAATAATAGAATAAAAGATGCCTTATTCTCCTTCTCACTGGAGAGAGGGAAGTGTGTAGAAAGACTGCCATTTCCCCTTCTTAACAGCATTCTATAATATCAATGAAATTACTTGGTTGTGTTGTTAAAGTTCCTGGAGGAGAAAAATAAACCAATGTGTGACAATCGTTTCTAAATTGAAGCCACTATACCAATGCAATCCAGCGAAAAATGGTTGTGACAGAGGTTCCAATTCTCTTCAGTATGTGGAAAGAGTAACTGGAAACTGAGGAAATGAATAAAGGATAGAGGAGGAGGAGATGCGCAGGGCGGCCAGAGGGAAACAGGACGGATGTGCGTGTTACCTGGCCCCATGTTATTAAAACCTCAAAGCAGTCGTCATGATTGCCCAAAAGTTTCAGAGTTCCAACACCAGGGAAAGAAAGAGGGGCCTGTTGAAGTGCTATGGAAATTGAGTTTAATATTTATTGTGGGTTACATTCAAAAGACGGTAAACCACGGGAAAACATGCAGTCACCAAGTGCGATAGTAATAGTCTTCAAAGAGAGGAACTTTATGAAGAATAAGTGTTCCTGACTCTTCACATTCAAATTGGTCAGACACAGCAAAAAACTGAAATCTGAAATAATTTAGGAAATAAGACATTTCTATTCTGTGTACGGATTCACCACCAAGTACTTAATGTAAGTATAAAAGAATATATTGTGAATCAAAAAACATAAATTAGATAGTAAAAAGCATGTCAGATTTAATAATGGCAAAGTAAACAATTGTATTTTATGAAAGCCTACTTAGGTCTTAACCTACAAAATTATATTTCCGAAAAGTAGGTCTTTCTTTCAGGGTGACTAACGGCACTTCAAGGGGTTTTCTTTCACTCTTAACAGCTTTTTGTAGAAGGGGGTTCTACATATTCCAGGATAGGTATTTTTTAGTTCCAAGTGTTTTGTTAGTTTAACAGTACTTTGAATTTTATGATTTTGTAAAATGAAGGGTAAACAATCAGAAAAGCAAACCAAATAAAATATTTGACTTCGAAAGGCGAGCATAACTATCAAATATAGCACATACTGAAAGCCAATTCCCATATAGACCACATCTGGACAATAGACCTTAAATGCTAAATGCAAAAAATGATCGATTGGTTGACACTAATCTATGCTAAAATCGGTCTGGTTATTGAGATATTAGTATATTTAAATCTGTTTAGTTTGCCACTATCACTTCCGTTTTGAGAATTGTCATGTTTAAAATTATTAAAATGAACATTTCAAGTTCTTTCAAGTAAAAATGCACGTTAGTAGACCCCTTAAAACAAGCTCACAAATTCAACCAATTATTGCATACCAATCTTGTGCGTCGATGTTTGAATTTTACAAAATAAAAGCTGAAATCAAGAGTATCTTTCACATGCTGTGTTCACCGTGACGTCAGTCATCTCTGTACCTATTGCGTCACCACTCAACAAACAGCGAACAAACTGTCCTTGTCATTTCATTTTTTGATTGGCCATTTCACAGGTAACTTTCATGACTCACTCACTAATGCCTTAGATCATTTGGCACATTAGGTAACAAAAATGTCTACTATTTTAAACAGCACACAGTAGGTTTGAGAAGTTGATATCTACAGCACTTGTCAAAACACAAACATGTAAACATTTTATCACTGTGTTCAATTTAGAGAAGAGAATGACCGTCTTCTACTATGAGATCAGAAGCGTTGCTTGCATACTTAAAGCTGTGTGCTTTAAGATCTTAGCATGCTCCATTTCATGAATACAACATATTCAGTTTTTAAGATCAACATTTTCTTTGCTCCACCCGATACAAGTCCTACAACATTGTGCAATCATACTGGGAAGAAGTTAGTCATATCACAGTTTTGCTAGATGTTTTAACAAATCCAATCTCATACCGAACAAATTCAACAAAGACGCTCAGTTTAGACGATATACAACTACAGGTAAGTGATGTTTCTATGTCCTCACTCTATATCGCCAGACGTTCTCAACTGTAAAGCGATTCTCAAACTTACAGCATGGGAGTGACAATATGGAGCACGAGAGCCAGTGCCAGGGCTCCTATCTTATTGCAGGTGCATAAGCCAATGAACAGATATGTAGTTTTGATCTCCCTGTACCTAGAACCACGAGTGCACTTTGTTCACAGGCCTGTAATTTGATGAGACAAGCATTGGACGTCGTTGGCAAAGCACTTATCGAGTTAAAACAATCCTAGTTCTGCTCTTCACATTCATCAGGGTATGTTGCACGTCACAATCCCACTTGCTGAAATACACTATACATGCAACTATAGTACAGAATAACAACATAAACAATTGGCTCAGGCATGCAACATTCTGTTCCAATCACACCACCATCAGATGGTTCTGGACCCCTTTTACCAACTGCTACCCAAGATGAGATAAGTTCGATTTATAATTGGCTATAGGAGCACCAATTTTTACTTCATTTAAATAGGACACGATCTGCCTATTGTAGACCCTCAGACTATGCTGAAGAACCAAACTGCATTTCAGCCGCCCTAGCATGCACTACAAAAGCAAATGGTATGGTCATACTGTCCTGTCACATGCAGATATCTGGGACTCATGCTTATATCTTTTAGATGCATTCTAGTGCGTGGAGTAGTCAGTGGAATATTACCCTGCACAATCGAGTGAGGTTTATAGTGTTTTGCTTTACAAACACAAAGCCATTGTTAGTCTCCAGTGCTTCATGTTTGACAATGTTTTAAAAAGGCACCTAGCAGCAGTGTGGCATTGAAAGCAGGAAGTATTTTTCTGCTGCCCAACCCAACAGCAGCCTGGATTTTAACCTCTACTATGCTAACATCACACCAGTACCAGCACCTAAGAGCGCTTTGTCGATGAAATGTGTGTGGCCCATCAAGTACTTTTTGACATCGTGTCGAACTTTCCTCTTACAAGTGTTAAAAGGAATCCAGATTTGAGAACTCAAAATAGTCCTTGAAGAATTCTATTTTTCAATCATACTTCTGACCATGCACATCTCCACTGCACGAGTTTAAATGTGTGCAAATTTGCTTTTCCAAGGGATGAGTAAGGAGAAGTCTGAATCTAATGGGAGCTATAAAGATCACTGTAATGGCACTCCTGATGGCACCAGATCACAATCACTGAAATTCCTCCATGATGGCAGGGGATTTTTCCGTGCCCTCCAATGTATGCACCAATATCAAGTGTGTTGATGTAAGTTTCCTATTACAGGAGATGGCTTTTGCTGTACTGGAATGATGCCATCTGAAGCCTTCTCTTTAGCCGTTCTGCCTCCAGCTCCCGGAAGAAAGCATCATCATCATTTTTTGTAATAATTTCCTGTAGTTCCCGAATTTCTTTTTCCATCTTGGCCCGCAGGCCTCTCTTCATTTTGTTGAGTGACTGAAAAGAAACAAAGTCATTAAACTCATCAGTATGAAAACTGACATTAACTAAAGTAAAATTTACAATTGGGAATTTGTACTTACATTTTCTTGAGCTTTTTCTCTGGCTTTTATTTCATGACGTTCCAGAGAGACAGCCTCCGCTAGCATTGCAAACTAAAAATAAAAAGATAAAAATAAATACATAGACCAAAACAAACAGTCTCTGGTTTCATGGGTCAATGGTAGAGATTTGTAATTTTTGTACCCAGACCACCCACCCTATTCCAGAGGCGGACAGCCAATGATCCATCCCTACCCATTTACAAAATTTAAATTATATGGCCTAAAACAGGACATCGCCCCACTAAGATCACAAAACTTCTCACTGCAACTCCAGCTTTCTCATACTTAGATCATAACATATTTTTCATTTGGGTTAGAAATATACTTTTTCCCTTCGAGCTGCAAAACCAAACTGTGACCTGAGAATAGGGTGACTAAAAGCCTGCAGTGCTAGCTGCTAACCCACATCATATCTCACTTAAATGGCTATGGGTATTGGCTACTTCCTTGTCTGAAAGCAGGAAGAGTACAATTCAGTTAATTTTCTTCAGTTTTCCATGAACACTCTATACTAAGCATATATCATCGGTCAGCCCCACTATCACCACACCAGCCATTTTTACAACATCAAATTCCCCTAAAAACTGTAAGCAACTACCTTAGGAGCAAATCTACTGTTAAAGTTACTGTTAGGTTTCTTGGAGTGTTTTCTGTAGCAGTGGTGTGATTTTAACATTAAATGGATTTTGAAAGGACGATCTATGTAAAGCAATTTGATACTTTGGGTTAAAGCAATGTTTGATGTTGGGTTAATTCCCATTTTCGAACATAAGAGAGAGTGGCACTTGGGAGCCAAATCTGGAAGCGGTGGTAGGCTCATTCCCGTCTGGTATACCACACGTGTTTAATCATTCAAACAATTCAAAGAACCCTTTATCTATCCACTCACTTCAACTACTATGGAGTCAATTGTTCTATTCCAGGCCCATACTGAAGATTTTCATACAATTTCCCAGTTGTTATAAAGATTTTCAGATCTATTGTACAATATACTGTAGATACAGTAGGAGGATCATGGCCGATTGTGGGCTTTTTCTAGAACATTTGCTAATGCAGCTTCCACTCCTTTTGGAAATAGGCACTTTGATGAAGAGAATGAAAATGTTAATTACTTAAGCAAAAATGTCCCCAAGTATACAAAAATAAAGCTTGAGTGAGGTTTTCAAATGGTCATACTATTTAGTGACACCAAAACTCATGGGGGTAATATGGCGTGCTTTGTCTACTCAAGTTGATCCTGCATCGCTGAATCGCTTACCAAGTTTGAACCTGCACTGTGGCATGCATCTATAGTTGGAGCTGTATATGGTAGCGTGACAGCTCACCTGCTGTGATGTAATCTTGTATAGACTTATTTATCTGCTCGTCGTGCCTTTTATCACTGCATCATGACAGCCCTGAACACCGTCAAAGTTATTACCGTTACAGAATTGTGCCTCTTATGGCATCTCTTCCTGATGTTTTATTGGTATTTAGGAGGTTTTCTGGACAGATGTGTACACATTTATGGCATTCTGCCTACACCATGTCCACAATGTGAACATTTCAGATGTTATAGCATTTGTAAAACTCAATAAATAAATGTTGAAAAAAAAAAAGCAGGAAGGTTTTTTCCCTGATCAACCAATCTGAATTTGCACCAAGAGGTTGTTGCTCATAACAAGGGATGCATTAGTGGTTTCAGTATAGAAACCGGGAAAACCTGGGCATGACTAAGTCGTACAGATTGCGGTCTATGCTCAACCACAACTAAAAAATACTTAGCAAAATCCAAGGAGCACAACTTCTCTCTCTCATGCCCAAATTAGTCCATCCTGGCCAAGCAGGGCTCATACCGGCCAGAAACACCACACTGAATATCAGACGGTTAGTGGCCATTATGGACTCCGAGGGCTTATGATCATAGCAGGGCGGTGGTCTCCTTGATTGACATTGAGAAGGCCTTTTACAGTCTAGAATAAAAGTTCCTTTACGGAGTCCTGAAAAGAATGAACCTAGGGTGGGGTTTTCTGCCATAGGCTAAACTCAGTGGCAGCCGCTCCATTAGCAACGGAGTGCCGCCCCACTGCTTTCTCGCAGTGCAAGAAGCAGAAAATAAAATGGCATTTTAAATACCATTTTATTTTCTGCTTCTTGCGCTGCAAGAAAGCAGAAGGCTGGGGTATGCCTGGTGGGGGGGAGGGGGTCGGGGAGGAGTGGCTTGCATGCAGCCTACATAGAGAAAATGGCTTCCCAACAGGTGCCTGGCGGGGCGCTGCCCGCGACTCCGCACCAATCACAACGCTGCCATTGCAGCGTTGTGATTGGCTTACAGGAGGGGACTGAGCATGCCTGAACCTGTTTGAACAGCAGAGGCGACGAAAGACTCAGCCCAGGAGCAGAGGCTAAAAAGCTGCCAAACACAGCAAAGGAAAATAGGCTTTCACACTGCAAATGGTGGCCAAAGAGTCAGTTCTGTCCTCTGTTATTCCTTCCATTTATGGTGCATACACCTAGATGCAGTGAAGCACGGACCTGGAATTTGTTGTGCTTCTTGAAAAACAGTAAGGGTTAAAGAGTACGTGTGCGGCCGTGCATAGGGCACATATATTCACTATGTTTGTTCTGTCTTTAGTCACCGCTGATGATTAATGTACAAAATAATCAGACGAAGAAGTCAATAGTTGCTGCGAGTTGACATAGGTGGTACAAATGAGGAATGCATAACAGTCGCACGTTTTCAGGTGCGCTGAGGAGAAATATCTTGCTGGTGCAAATTTTTAAACGGAGGATTCTAGGGAGGAGCCAGCGAGTGGTAGAAACAGATTGTAGAGAGATATATTTTACAAAACAAATACGTCTAATATATATTGTATACGTCAATGTAAAAGGCTTGTTTCTCTGCCATATTGTGCGTGTGTGCTTTCTGTTTGTTACTTTTAGCTGCATAATGTACGAGTTACTTACCTTTGGTAACAATGTATCTGGTTGAGACTATTCTAGCCGCAGATTCCTTCACGTAGAATTATCCCCAGGCATGAGACTGGACCCGGAAACATTTTTGCCACAGCATCCCTGTGCGCTGGGGTGACAGCACCACGTGACTCCCTCCTGACGTCCTCCGCGTCCGTGTCGTCAGTGAGGATACATAAGTCCCACCCAGGCGCGACGACGTCAGTTTTCTTGGGAGAATTTTTCCGCGCCACAACGCGGAG
This sequence comes from Lissotriton vulgaris, assembly GCF_964263255.1. Classification (NCBI taxonomy): domain Eukaryota; kingdom Metazoa; phylum Chordata; class Amphibia; order Caudata; family Salamandridae; genus Lissotriton; species Lissotriton vulgaris. Next base: position 692,510,251 of record NC_141695.1, on the reverse strand, counting down.
CCATCACCAGCAAAAACTGTGAGAATACTGGAACAGTGTGCGAAAAAGCCCCACTAAACAGAAGGGAAAGAAACAAAGGTGAGGAACAGAACCATCCAGAATAGAGCCCAGCACTGAGGCACCAAGATCTGGAATGAAAGGACAGGGCACAGCTACTGGAAAGCAATCCTGCAAACAAATACAACAGCCTCCCTGGGGCAGAAGCATGTAATAATACACAGACCAAGAAGGCTGCAGCCACTGCCCGGAACATAAAGGGACACTAATGTCAGAACGTAGAACAATGACGAGTAGGGAGAAAGGCACCCGAACACCTAAGTCGAGACCAACGAAGGCACCTTAACCCTAAAGACTGCCAAAGGCAGAATTGTCATCAACAAAAGAAGAAGCAGCACAAGCGAGCCCCACACTGGAGACCAGAGTGCAGGGGTGCAGAAGCGTCTATAAAGTCCAGAATGGAACAACAACAACAACAAGGCGAGCATCCCCCGAAGGAGGTGGTACGAAAGACACTCAGAAAAGCCAACCACCCGGAGGTAGGCGAATGCTGAAGACCGAGGGGGCAGGGACACAGAAGTGCCTATAAAACTCAAGAATGGAACAACAACAAGGCGAGCATCCCCCGACGGAGGGAGTATGAAAAGGCACTCGCAAAAGACAACCACCCGGTGGCAGGCGAGTGCAGAAGACCAAGAGGGCCCTCGCAGAACGGGGAGGAAGGGCAGGCCGTGAAGGAATCTGAGGCTAGAATCGTCTCTACCAGATACATCGTTACCAAAGGTAAGTAACTTGTACATCTGATAGAGACTACTAGCCACAGATTCCTTCACATAAAATAGATACCTTAGCCATACCCAAGGGGAAGGAGGGTCTGCTAGAGGACCTCCCCAGCCCAGGCGAATCCAGACCCCGATAGAGGAAAAAAAAATCGCCAGGACAGGGAAACAACCCAGTCCTCCCCAACAGGGGATGAGCCACAGGGGAAAATCCCCAGTCCCCCACCAAGCACACTAGAACCTCCGCGCCGAACACTACTCCACAGGGAGTGTGTCCCCACGACAATCGGCGGCCCCGCTGACACCAAGCAGGGGAAGGAAGGGCCATACGAAAAGAGACCATCAGCCAATATACCTTGGACCTCCACCGGAAGCCCCAGGTGCAGGCAAGACGAGAAGAGACTAGTAGCCTTTGTACCAGGGACCTCCATCGGAAGCTCCAGGTACAGGCACTACAAAAAGAGGCCAACAGCCGATGTACCAGGGACCTCCAGCGGAAGCCCCCGGTACAGACAAAACGAAGGGAGAGGAGGTCAGCAGCCCATGCAACTGGGCCCTCCACCGGAAACCCCAGGAACAGGCATCACGAAAGGAGACCATTAGCCAATGTACCAGGGACCTCCAAAGGAAGCCACAGGGACAGGCAATAGGAAAAGAGAACAGCAGTCAATGTACCAGGGACCTCCACCGGAAGCTCCAGGTACAGACAACGCAAAAAGGAGGCCAAGGAAGAAGAGCAACCCGGAGACTCCAGGAGAAGAGCTGAAAAAGGCAAGAGCCCCTCACCGGGAACACACCCGGTGAAGAGGGCGGCCGGACTCATCACAACTGGATGTCCACAGGCCACACCGAACAGTGCCTCAGTAATAAGGCAGGTGAAAGAGGAAAACAGTCTCATAAGCTCCCGAAAGCCAGAAGCAGGGGCACCAGGCCTCACTCCAAGGCCCTTGGACGGACCAGAAGAACTGGCAAGCGCCGCCGGGTGTTAACCAGCAACCCGTCGGGAAACAAGAGGAGAACAAGTAGGACAAACAAAGTCGCCAACAAAGGAAATAACCCTTCTAGACACCAGACAGAGGACCAGGCCAACAGCAAACCAGAGGCAGAACGCCGCCAGACAGAGGACCAGGCCAACAGCAAACCAGAGGCCGAACCCCGCCCCATGCCGCAGCCGTCCAAGAAACGCACCAGCGGCATACAGCAACATCAAGAAGGGCAAGGAACCCACAAGGCAAAGTCCACCCTTCCCAGTATAAGACAGGCTATACAATAGCTACAAATACCCCACGTAGGTTAGGACACGGCCCAAGAAGTATGGAAACCACTCTTAGGGAAGAAATCCTGCATCAGAGAACAAATTAGAAACCCTGAGGCAAAAACAACAGATGGCTTAGTAATCAGCCTAAAAGAACACTCTTGCCAACGGGGGCTTAACCCCAACTAAAGAGGTAGGCCAACTCCGGGCCTGGAGTACACAGTATCTCTCACAGAAAGTGTAATGTTTCAACTCATGGGGAAGCTTCTGGCTAATTCGATTAGAAAAAAAACAAGAGTCTTCAACCATTTTGAAAATTCAAAACCCTTTAGGTGGAATAGATACTCAAAGTGAGGGAATTGCGAAAATATTCCTTGATCATTACGAGAGAATTTACTCTACAGATATTCAAGTGGAGGGAAAATTGATCAGGGAATATTTTGATAATTTGGATATTCCTAAAATTTCCAATTCCAGATATAATCAAATAGGCTGCGAAATAAGTTCCCTGGAAATTCAAAATAGTATAAAAGCTACAGCGGGAGCAAAAGCTTCAGGGATGGATGGGTTCCCGATCGAATTTTATAAGGTTTTCTTGAAGGAATTAGAAGATCCCTTGAAAAATGTATTTAATTACATTAGAGTAGGCGGTAAGGTTCCCTCCGAGTTTAAAAAGTCCAGAATTATTAGTTTTGTTAAGAAAGGTAAGAATCCAGAGGATGTAATTTCCTATAGACCAATTAGTCTATTGAACTCTGACTATAAGGTTCTCATGAAAATTTGGGCTCAAAGATTTGTGTTTGCAGCCCAGGAGGTAATACATCACGACCAAACGGGTTTTATAGCCGGTCGATATATGGCAGCGAACACAGAATATTTAATACAGGCGTTCGATTATTTTAATGATAATTCAATTTCTGCATGCATTTTTATGATTGATGCAGAAAAAGCATTTGATTTAGTCAACTGGTCAGCGTTATTTTTTTCCTTGGGTTATTTTGGATTCCCTGCCCCAATTATTAGTATGTTACAGAATATTTATGAAGGGGCATCAGCCCAGGTGATAATCAATGCCAGGCAAGCAGGGAAGATTAAAATAAACCGCGGCACTAGGCAAGGTTGCCCTTTATCTCCCCTGCTTTTCACCTTTTTTATCGAACCTCTGGTAATAAAAATAAGGAATAATGATGCAATATTTCCCCCAATTCGTGGAATGTCGAAATTAAAATTGTTTGCCGACGACATTATCTTGTATTTGGCTCCAGATAAAGAAAATATTTTACATCTTATGAAAGAGCTCCAGGAATATGAGAAGATCCGGGGTTATAAGATCAACGAGAAAAAAACGGAAGTTCTCATTTTAAATTCAAATTTAGACTTTCTTCCGTTAGATCTTCAGCCTCAAGCAGAAAAAAGGGACCCAATAAGATATCTAGGGATTTATGTGACCAGAGAGTATCAAGAACTTTTTCGACTGAATTATATAAAAACGAAGAATAAAATCAAGAGCCTTTTTGAACAATGGGACCTATTGCCCTTGTCATTGATTGGCAGAGTGGCATTGATTAAGATGAACGTACTGCCTCTGCTTTTATTTTTGTTTAGCAATATTCCAATTAAAATCAATATGGCCTTTTTTAACGAACTCGAATCCATGATGAGAAGATTTATTTGGAATAAAAAGGCCAACAGAGTCAAACTCGCGGTGATACAACTTCCTGTAAACCAAGGTGGGCTCGCTCTTCCCCATTTAAATACATATTACGAAGACGCTTTTTTCGATATAATGGCAGGATTACTAAAGGCCAGACAGACAAGAGACAACTTTTTTTTGGACAGAATGCTTCAGGAATCAGGCTCTCAAATTGTTTTCTTTTCAAAAACTGCAAAGCTTCCTAAGAAAACAAGATACAAGACACTGATAGGGTACTCATCAAGATTACGGCTTTTATTTAAAAAACACGGTTCAGATGGATCCATTTATTTGAAATTGTCAAAATGTGCTAAAATGGGTCTCAAGATATCTTCGAATCACCTGATAGAATGGGAATCTGCCGGATTTTGCGAAATAAGGCACCTACTTATTCAAAATACGCTAATTAGCTGGCAAATGGTTATAGATAGAACGCATCCTAGGCGGCTCATGTTTTTTGAATACCTGCAATTGATTTATTTTATAAGAAAAGAAGTAGTAGGTTTAGATAAAACACCCAATGTCTTGTTAACAGCTCTATATGGGGAGAAACATAAGGGTATTGGATTTTGGTATAAAAAGCTAAGTTAGAATCCTTCTGGATGGGGATTTTCGCAGACTTGGAGATGGCAACTGGGAAAATTCTACTACCAGAGGCGGAGGTGGCCCTTTTTGGTATCTGTAAAGAAAGGAACAGGTTCAATAAATCAGAAGAAGTGTTTATTTTTATCTCCACTGTCGTAGCGCGGTCCCTGATTCTACAAAATTGGAAATCTACGGTGATTCCATGTCAAGTAAAATGGGTTAATAAAATGAGAAGAACATATAATTTTAAGAGAGCTTACGCAGGTAGAGTGGGTGCGATTGCAAGATTTGAAAGGAATTGGAAACATTTTGAGAAGCTTGAATTGATAAAAGGAAGGTGATTGTTGTATTTTAGTCAATTTTTAGATGTTATTGCATTTGCATTTTAAGAACTGCAAGTATATATTTGCTGTGTTATATCGGCCGTTTGTGCACTTTATCATATATATTAGCCAAATTTTGCACGATATTGCATTTGCACTTTAAGAAATGTATTAATATTTGTGCTGCTATACATCGGCGGTTTCTGCACTTTATTGCACTAGTCACTTTATATAAGCCAATTTTGCAGGCAACCACACTAGCACTTTTCGAATTACAATAATATTTTTGCTGCTTTAAATCGCCGGTTCTCACACCTTATTGCACTAGCACTTTATGAACCGTATAGTAATCTTGATGCTGCTTTTTATCAGTTGTTTATATATTAGCCAATTTAGTACGTTTTTGTACTAATATTTTAAGAATGGTAATAATATCTTTGTATATTCTCATTGCATTATATCGGTAGGTTTATATAAATTATGGTAGAAATTTCGATGTATAATATCAGTCGTTTCTTTTCTACTAGCATTTTAATACCGATATGGTCAGTTGTACGCTATTGCAGTTTTTGTATTTTCGCGGTGGTATTCTATTGTCTAGGGTTGTCTCTTGCATATTGTAAATTTTTGTCTAATTATGTAGAAATTAATGTACCAATGTTTTTCCTACGGCTTGTTTAATAAAAAAAAAAAAGTAAAAAAAAAAGAAAGTGTAATGTTCACCCCACACAAGATTCTGGGAGCAGTGGGATAACACCTCCCACTAAGACCCGGAGAGTCAACAAACCACCCACTGAGGAGGAGGAGGAGGAGGAGGAGGAGGAGGAGGAGGAGGAGGAGGAGGAGGAGGAGGAGGAGGAGGAGGAGGAGGAGGAGGAGGAGGAGGAGGAGGAGGAGGAGGAGGACAAAGCCCCACAAGAAGACACTGGATGGCTGAGTCTGCAAGAGTATTAAAACAGCAGGACCCAGTCAAAAGGGAGGTCGACCAGACGCTCCCTAAAACTTTCAGGAAAAATAGCATCGTCTAGCCAAGCATGGTGACGGAGAGCCACAGAAGTGGCCATAGAACGGCCAATAGCATCGGCGACGTCCAAAGCCACACAAAGAATAAACACGTCAACTCTTTACCATTCAGCACATGGGCCCGCAGATCAGCACGGGCACCCTCATGAGAGACACGAGAAAGAAGGGACTCCACTGAACCCCACAGGCTATAAGTAGACCTGGTCAACACACACAAAGTGTTAAGCGCTCGGAAGGCAGCACTGGAAGAAGCGAAGACATTACGTCCCCATGAATCTAACCACCGGGCCTCCTGAGATGGAGGAAACAACACCACAGGCAAACACGGAAAGGTAGTATGCAGTAGAGCGCCTTGAGTAGAAGGGTGGAAAGAAAGACAGACCGGGTCATGCGGAGCAGGCCGATGGCGGGGCAGTAGTGCCTGAGGCACTGGATCGCCCGTGGTAGGGCGCCTTCAGGCCCCCATAAGAGAATCATGGAGTGACGCCTCATAAGGAAGGAACAACTCCCGTCCACCAGAGCCCTGGTGGAGAATCCTCAAGAGGTGGTCTGTAGAAAATGGAGTGACAGGTTCACCCATCCTCAGAATACCAGCAGTCATGGAAATAGCCCAAACAAAGGCAACACAGGCCTCAGTAAGGAGCTGCGGAGGTGAAAGCAATTCCTCCCTGGGTGACGGTAGCAGACTGAGCCGCCCTTCCCCAATTCCAGGGGGAAGCAGCCAGCCCCTGTATAGAGGAGGATCCACCGAGGAATGAGGGACCCGAAAGGCCTCAGGAGGAGAAAATGCCAGTGGAGAAGCCAGCCGCGAGACCGGGAAAGAAGGGTTCGAGGATTTTGGCTGCGGGGACGGCGAAGAGCCGCCCCTAGAAGATGCCAGAGAAAAGGGAACTAAACAGCGCCCTGTCTCCGGGGAGGAACACAGACAGATGACAGACCTCCGGAGACTAAGGGACTTCAGGAGATGAATCCAGAATCCGGGGCCGGCACGGCTCCGTGGATGTTGTCAGCAGCGCCTGATCAGCGTTAGGCGGCGCCGGAGTGGCCACTTGTGGCGCCAGCTCTGACCCAGACGTGGCAGCCACCCGCAGTGAGGATCGAGGGGGACCCGGGAAAGCACTCCAAGACCCCGCCTCTACCCGTTTCTCCACCGGAGCCTAGGAGGAAAGCCCCTGGCGCCAAAGCTGCGCCAGCTCTACCTCTGGTGAGGCCTGCTCTGAAGGCCGAGGGGGACCCTGGGGCAAGCCCGGGGTGCCGGCGATCACCTGTGATGCCACAGGGAGAACCGTAGGGATTTGCAGCACAACAGGGCGCTAGGCGCCTAAGAGGGGAGCCCTGAAAGACCACACCCCGACGGCGCCACTCTCCTACGACCTGGAGCCGAAACCTTCAGCGCCGGGGCCGGAGCCGCCGGCGACTCCGCAGAAGTGTACGCGAGAGGCAAGGGATCTGAGGACATCTCAGGAGGTGGAGAAAGGGTCAAGGAAGCCTGCAGAGCTGCAACGTAGGCTGTCATTTGGTCCTAGTCGCCTTCCCACCGGGAAACGGTGGATAGGGAGGCGACAGGCGGGGCCGCACGTCCCGGGGGAGACGGCACCTGTCGTGGAAGGAGGACAAGGCCTCGGAAATAAACTGAAGGACCTACCGGTCGGTGAGCCACGCCCGAGGGGCTGCGGCGGAAGATGATGTCGCAGACGAAACCGGCGCTTCCTTGCTTCCGAGGTGGGAGATGGACGCTGAGAGGACACCGACCTGGATAAGAGCGCCGACAGCAACTTCATCCGGCGCTCCCGCCGCGACTTAGGCTTAAGGTGCTGGCATGCGTCGCAGCTCTCCGAGTCGTGGTGCCCACCCACGCATCACACGCAAACTGGGTGAGGGCCCGTCGTCGACATGGGATGTGCACAAGAGGGAAACGTCTAAGCCCGAAGGTAGTCGCACACTGTTCCAAACGTGAAAAAAGGGAAAGAAGGCCTGAAAACAGGCCAGAGCTCAACCGGATCCGTGGTGCACAAGGAAAGACAAAAAACTGACGTAGGCGCGTCGGGTGGGACTTATGTATCCTCGCTGACGTTACAGATGCGGAGGACATCAGGGCGGAGTCACGTGGTGCCGTCCCCCCGGCGCGCAGGGATGCTGTGGCAAAAAAGTCTCCGGGTCCAGTCTCACGCCTGGGGATAATTCTACGTAAAGGGATCTGCGGCTAGTAGTCTCTATCAGATATCTAGTAATGTTTGGCATAGCTACAACTGCACTTCTTGACTTTGTTGTCGAAAGAAACCTAGGTGAGGGAGCCCAAAGTTTTCTCAGCCGACCGCCTCCGTTAATGGAAAGGAGGGGGTTAGGGGGAAGGGTTGTTGTACACAAGGATGCCTAGTCTGGATTCCACCTCATGTCTTTCTTTCATGACCATACACTTCCTCTTTGTTTTGCTCTAGTATCAGGGTTCTTAAAATTAAAGCAGGGTCCACTTTAAATTATTTTTGTCTGGAAGCTGCTTTTACTGTTTATTTCTCTGATACTACCACCAACAGTCTGCAGCAGGTAAAGTGCATGCAATCTCCCATACCTTGCAATACACCTATATGTTGGACTTGGATGTTTCTGTGGGTACAGAGCTGACCTCGGGTGACTGTCCAATTTACAGGCAATTCTACCGATTATGCAGCAGTGATGCACTGTTGTGCTTTGTTATGATTTTAAAATATTTTTTTCAGCAGTTTTTCAACTGTTGGCTTTTATATTTTATAGAGCAACACCATTGTAAACTGATGCATGTGATCGAGGTTTCGTTGTGAGAAATAGTTATGGAATGTATTTGGGAGATGATGTATTCTGACTAGTGTCCTTTTTTCAATAAAAGCCACAATGCCGAGGCAGGAAAGGACTGTCGCTTTGTATGGCTTAGTTGTTACAGAAGGAAGTGTGTTTTCACATTAAAGCTTTCATTGTGGGTATTGGGCCTTACACTGCCCACTTATGTTTTTATTTTAGGTTAGATTTGTGACAAATAAAAATACAAGTCAGGGCTCACCAGGCATACCCCGCTGTGGAGTGGAGCATGGCTGCGGGAGGTCTCGTCCTTACGGGATTTCCGTCTCTTGGATCTCATCGGGATCTCGCTACTCAGAGATGTGTGTGTGGGAGACTTACAACAATGGCACACCCTCCTCCCCTCCCAATTTTATAAATATTTACAACTCAGACTTACCCTCCACACCCACATTCCATCACCAACCTCTTTCCCGGAATTCAGTCCCCTAGAGGCCCAAGTGATGATGGGGAACCTGGGGAAGGAGGGGCGGGGGGGGGCGGTGTGGAGGGCTTGGGGTCTCGAATTTACCGATCACTGGTGAACAACGGCCCCGCATCCTTAGATCGGCTCTGGGCCCGCTGGGAGGGGTGACTGGGTCCCCTGGAAGAGGCGGATTGGAGGGAAGCCCTTATGGCTCCCAAAACTTTGACAACATCCTCCAAGCTACGCATAGTCCAACTCTATTACCTCCATGCGGCATAGCTCACTCCGGCACGCCTCTTAAGTGCCCGCATGCGATCCTCCCCGGCCTGCGCGCGGTGTGACCATGCTCCAGCAGATTTCTACCATATGGTATTGTAGTGTCCTGCTCTGGCGCCGTTCTGGAGAGGGGTGGAGCTCGAACTTACACAGTTCCTTGGTTGGGAGGTTCCCCATGACCTGATGCGCTTGCTTTTTTGGGGGTGTTTGATGGCCGTGACGGATCCAGGGGCGGATAAGCATTTCTTATGGGCAGTGGGGGTGGCGAAGAGAGCTATAGCAGCGCTCTGGTCTCAGGCCAAGTCGCCGACTGTGCGGAAATGGAGGAGAGGGGTGGATTGGTGCGGAGCACAGGAGGAACCCCTCTTTGAAGCCCGGAGTTGTCCTGAACTCTTCGGCAAAGTGTGGGGTAAATGGTTCAATTTGTTACCTGTGTGAGGGGTCCGACTAAATCTTATACATGCATAGTAATATGTGAATGTCACACTCACACCATTTTGGCCTCCAATATTTTTTGTCGGCTTTTCCTGATTGTACTTCACCTCATTAAGGTGCTTGATCTGCTACCAATGAATTTATCCGTTACCAATAAAACCAATAAAGTTGATTATGAAAAAAAATACAAGTCCGGTTTAGTCCAACACTATGTCCCTAGACTGCTTACTGGGGTGCAGGTGTACTTTACTAGAAGTGTTCAGCCTCCCGCCTTACAATAATGCCATTAATTAACAAAGAGGCAACTCAGTTCTCATGCACCCTATATGTGGTCTAGATTCTTATTGCCTTTTCAATTGTTTTGGTCTAAATTAGCTTAAAGTGCACTATTAACCCTTTTTTTTCTATCAAAAATTTCTCAGAGGAAGAACCTCGTCCCCCTGATCTTGACGTATATCCGTTGGGCTCACTTGGGGCTAACTTTTAGGCCCCTACATTTAAAAAAATCACCAGCTGCCACTGCTTTACTTATTTTACGAGCTCAAACAGATAAGGTGAATGCTTCAACAAAAAGAGCATTTTGATGGAAAATGTGCTATGTATGAATGATACTCAGCATTGTTATCTCGAAGTCTTATGAAGTTCTGTGGTTATACTGAATAAGCAACTACCTATGTTATTATAGGACATCGACATATCTTTATTAATGTAATAACTGTACTTTCACAATTGGTTTAACCTTCTTGCTTTCTCAAATTTGCTTGAAAATGCACCATGTGCGGATTCTTTTTCAAAATTTTCTCCGGGGGTTTGCACCCCCAACCCTCCTTATGTCTATTTGGCTCACCACAGTGCTCTCCACTGCACATTTTACGCTTACCACTTTCAAATGTCACCAGCCACCACTGGCTAAACTCTATACAGAGACCCGGTGGCCAAGGTGTGCACAGGATGGACGATCTCAGAGTTACAGAGCTCTCCAGGAACGCGAGATTCAAACTGATTAAGTACTTCTCATTCCACAGGGCATATTTGACCCCAGAACACAAACGGATACTTCCATATGGAGGATGCGGCCTGTATGCGATGTGGGGAGATCTAGGGATATCCCCTGCACAATGGTACATTGTCTACTTAACTGGTTTCCCCACACAGCTATGCGTAAGGTCACAAGCAGGTTCCAGGACTTCACATTTATACTTGCAAAACGAAAGATTACAAGGAACTGGAAAGTGCCTAGAGGTCCCAGGGGGGCGTGGCTAAGCCAGCCACAATGGCAGACACATTTGCCTGAGGCTCCGTGTGTCAGCCTGACCACCACCATTCATCTGTTCCGATGAGGCTCCACAAAACTGACAGGAAGGCCATAGATTATCAATACACCTAACGCCACATCAGAAGCGTCGGAGCGAGATACAAATGCCATATCACAACGGAAAGCAGCCTCTGGCAAGTGTGCACCCTGAGGTTCCGTGAATTCTGAACCTGGGTCATAAAGGTCATGGTTCTGTTACGATTTTGGTAACAGCGAACCGTAAACAGTGAGTTCAGCAAGTATGGGTGTTTTCATCATGTTACACCGATGGATTCACTGTGTATTTGAAGATTTCGTTCTGAACCATGGGTTCCATTTTGTGCATGGCAGCCATTTTGTTGTTGCCCTCACATAGGCGGATGACTTTAGCTGACTGCTGGATGACCTGAGTGAACTGACCCTGTTGCCTGAAGCTGACCTTGTTAGACCAGTTTCTTGCCCAGTAGCTGATCAAGATTAAGGATCAGAGCACAGGAGATTGTAAAGTTTGGTATGCACATACACACCCCTTATCCTACCTCTCATCTGTTTCTGTTCCCTCTTATTATGACCTGTGTACGATATGGGTTGTGGTGTTCTATTATGGGTTTGTCCAGCATTGTGTAAGAAGGAATGTTGGGTTTTTTGCATGCTTGCAAAAGCTAGGACTGCCCCTTACTTTTGTGCCGAGTCATGTAACTCAAAACATATATAAGGCCTCTGTTATCTGTATTCCTCAGAATGCCTCATTCAATTGCTAAGGCAGCTGGGTGACGTAGCCTCACTTAATTAAGTTTAATAAAGATGTATTTTTCATATTTCAGCTTCTGTGCCAAGTTCTTTATTGATATTAGTAAGACCCCTGAGATTGAAGATTTTCCATTTCCTCAAATGGCGCAGCCAACGCGGGGCTCATCAGAGAAGTGACTTTCTGTGGGAGTGATCTTGTCAGGAGACTGAAATCTACTGAGGAGGACAGAGGGGGATTCTACTAAGAAGGTACTCTGTGCACAGGGATTCTGGAGATTCTTTGTTTCTGCAGCCCAGTATATTTCTGATCTTCCTGATTTTGATCCTCCACATGATGTCACTCCTGACTGACAACCTTTTTGGCGTGAGTATTCTAAAAGACCGTTAGGTCATGTAGAACTTGACAGTTAGAATTTGGATAACGTTTTGATTAGTAAAAGTAAGAGTTAAGTATAAGTGGGTCGCTCCTAGTCCTTTGTTCTTTGGTTCTGTGGTTCTTTGCTTAGTTTGTTTGGTCCTTAGTTTTATTTGAAGGTTGCAATTTTCAAAAACCGAGGGTCTTGTATATTCACGAGTGTATCGATAGAGATAGCCCCTTGAAGTTTGAAGCTAGATTAGTGAGCTATAAGATGCCTGATCTTAGCAAATTTGAAGCTTTGTGTTGGCCAACTTTGTATACATTTGGATCAGCCGGCTTCCCCTAAAGGGAATATCTAAATAGGTTAGATTTAAAAACATATTTCTTCCTTGGTTATTTTGTATCCCCAGGGAATTAAAATATGACTTAATACAAAACAAGGATCCTTTGTTCTGCGCAGTTTTATGAACGAAGATATGCAGAACGATTTTGTTTGGTGTTCTGCTAGCCAAAGCTAGTGAATTGAGTGCATTTTCACTTCTTGGACATACATCAGTCTGTTGGGCTGTTTTTGCAGTCTTTTGGAACACTATTGAGAAACGTTTCTTGTAAATATGACTTACAACTAGTATTTGCAAATGGTTATTGATTTGTGGGTCAAATATGTGTTTAAATGTCTATGTGGTTTACCCATTAGTGCAACTTCTGTAAGTGAATAGCGATGGCGCTATTCACGAAATGCATGGCGCGCCGTATTGTGTGTCCTGAGTGTTTGACCCCTTTCTGTTTATGTCTGAAATGAGCTCAAATGTGTGTTTGTGTTTCTTTTTGATGTTTTCAGTCTATTAAGCAAAATGTCTAAATGCTTAAAAACTAAAATGTAAATCCACATTCACTAGGAATAAAAAAGCCCCCAAAAACGAAATTGGGTGTTTTGCGAAAAATAAATAAACTACAGCATTTTTCTTAGATACATTGTATTGGATATTAACAGGCAAATACATCATCTGAATACATTGGACCTTGCTGTATTGCACACACATTTTGAAACTTGAAATGTTTTAGTTTTAGTTTTAAATAGACAGCCACCGTGCTTATGTTACAAAACATTGAGAGACAAGCTAAATAAACAGGAATATTTATTCAACCAGGACTTTGCCCTTAGTTGCACGGGTGAATCTTTGCATTTCAGAATGATGTTTTAAAAAGGTTCCAAAACTAAGGTTCATTATTTTGTATTACAGGAAGGTATTTCAATTGAGGGGTTCCTCTACTTTAAGCATTTATGTAAGCATATTCTTGGGTCTGTTGCTAATTAAAAATTGTCCTTTTAAAGTGGCGCAAACATTTTGTCATGTTATAAGTTAGGCTTCTGTGCTTAGGCATATAAATGAATGCATCTAAAATGATAGGAAAGGGATGCAGCTCGCTTTTATATGTGGAATTATCAAAAATTATTGGGTTTATTAAAAATAATTCATACATTTTGAAAAAAATGATTATTAAAAATAAGTGCTACAAAATTTGTTTTTTACTATTCATGAAGCTTAATGCTCATACTGTGACCTCCTAGCATTATAATTTAATTTAAGTTGTGTTACACTGCATAATGAGAACATTAGCATATGGAATTTCACTTAGCGCAGGCGTACAAAACTAATTTTATTAAGGATTTACATGGGATATGTCTAATGTCCAATATCTTCAATTTGTAGAGAACATTCTGAGGATGATTAATATGTAAAACAATTATAGGATATTTATTTTTAAGTGCCCCTAACATCAAAGTCAAATTTGGGTAAAATAGACCATTTAAAACAGCATTCTTGCCATTTATAATAGCTTTAAAGTGCTTTAGGTTTCAGTAAATGCATACATGTAGGTATAATACAAATTTGCAGGTTGTCCCCATTTTGGGGTTTTCCTTTTAAATGTGATGTGATGTGATGTGATGTGAAAGGCATTTATAAAGCGCAGCATACACTATACAGTTTCTTGGCGCTTGACCCAGTGAGATCCATTTAAGGTAGATGAAATGAGTACCACTGCAACAAGCATTTGTTATAAAAACTGGTATGTGTGTTATTAAGGTTCTGTGAAGTCACGCTGAGATGCTATCTTTAGTTTCCCTGTAAACAATGGAAGAGGCTGTCATGTTGACATTTGTGACCTTTTAAATTAGGGCCTTGTCTCTGTGGAATGCAGAATGACCTTGCTAAACAGGCCTCTGAAAGGTGGGATTTCTGGTTTCTCCACAAGAACGTCAATACAATTAAAGAACTTAATTCCAAAGGGAAAATATAAAACAAGGTTTCTTTGAAAGTCACAACATCATGTTAAATGCTCTGCAGAACTGATACATTTGTATCTCTGCTCTAAAAAAATAATGTCTGCTAGTTGCTTTTATTTGACAAAACAAATGAAGGACTGCATTAAGTCTTAGACAGAAAATAAGACAAAACCTTTTATTGAAATTTTGAAGGCTACATGCCTAAGTGAGAACGAATTGTGGCGCAAAGATAACATGGAGTGTCAGTGAAAGAATTTCACTTTTGGAAAGTTAAAATGGCTTAATGTTGCAAGCTGACTGACAAGATGGTAACAGTTAAGTAATGGAAATTTATTTTTGTGTCTGTTAATGTGTATCATGTTTTGTCTTCTGATTACAAGTTATAAAGGATATTTGTTTGTTATGAGAAATGTCTCTTTTGTGTGCTGTGTATTTCTTTTTCCTTTTGCTTCTACTCACAGATCATTCATGGATTGTTCTGGGTGATTTTAAGGCTGACAAGACACGTGAGTTTGGTTGGTTGAAAAGAGATGTGTTTTTGAGTAATTTCTTTGAAAAGAAATGTTTGTGCATTTTACATATTCTTGCATTTTATCCTTTTATGAATTGTTCCTGCTGGTCCTGTGTGTCAGAAGTGACACACAGTAAGTTGCATTTGACAGCCAAATCTCCACTACCTGTTGATCTGCTGTCAAAAAGGAGGGTGAGGATTTTAAACCTGACAAATTAAGAAGGCCCGAATGGCCCGAATATTGGGTTTTGGGACATGGTATTGGGCGTCACCGCTCATTTACATATGTTATTGTTTTGTCTATGCTTTTTGTGCTTGATGCTTGATATACAGCAAGTATATCTGATGGCTTGACATGTGTGTTATGCATGTTTTTGTTTTATGTTGCTGCTTTTTGATACTATTACAAGTTTACCTGTGTTGTGAAGGGATATACATGACGATGTGTATCGCTACACTACAGTTGGGTTGATTTGCTAAATTTCACAAATATGATATTTTCATTTTTGTGAACACGACACAGACAACACTTCACCAGTGAATGTCAATTTTGTCTATAAATAGTATTAAAGAAAAATAAAAGACATACAGGATCAAAATGTGTCACTTGCTCCCTCTTCCCTTAAAGGAACAGGCAGCCCTAAATTTATGTATCCTGATTGGACGTAAGGATAAAATTATAGATCTGAGACTCTTGTACATGGTGACCTAATTTCTATATTACATTACTCAGTTTTGTTCTGCTTCCTAAGTAGTGTATGGCTTTGTACCATAAAGGAAACCAGGTTTCATTTTTTTCCCTGAAGAAGGAACTGGAACATTAGCTGAGGTTACCGTATATGGTGTAGCGGCCAGCGGTAGAGTTAAATTTGTAACCTATTGTGATTTTTTTGTGTATCACTCACACTCTTGGTATTGTGTCACATGCTTGACTATCACCCAAGTAATTTCTTGTTCTTCCTATAAATTTTGACCTAGTCCCATTTCTCTTTTCCATATTCATTTCACTAGTCAGCTTTTTATTATTATTGATGTATTGTTCAGGTTCACACTTCCAGATTGTAGTAATGTACCAGAGACCCCCATATTATGTATAATTCCTTTTTGTATGACCAGACTGTTTTTTAAGAATTTTCTTTAGACTTAATCATGTCGCTATCTACCTTTAGATGATGGAGGATATACTCTCACACGGAAACCCAATTGAAAAGCCTAGAGGCACTGTTTTGCCTACTGCCTTTTTATTTGTATTGCTTTTTGGAAATGACAGTGTATTCTAGACCAAAATTGTCCCATGGCGTGTGGCCATTCCTTTGAAGATCGCAGACCACCTGTTTGCAGTCCCCTTGTTATACAATGAACTGTTTAAAGCATCGCACTTGCTCCATCAGACGGCATCGGACATCACAGAACCTTAATTTCAGTGCAAAAGAGCACCTGTCATGTGCTGGTAAACTCTGACAGTGTGCAGTCCCTTGAGCCCCTTGGCCTGAGTTTTGGCCACACCCCCCTTTTTCCTTTGCTCCAATGGAAGTGCAGTGCACCGGCGGATCCAAGATTGGCAAAAGGCACTACATTCTGGTGCCCACGAAAGAGCAGCCTGAGCGTCCTCTGACACTGAATGATGAGTGTTGGAGCCTGAGAATGGTCCCGGGTCTGCACGAGATGATCTGTGCCCTTGATCAATGGAGAGCACACTACCTGTAGTGCCTGCCGCAAAGGAGAGATACTGGTGCACTGCCTTGAGACATTGAGACTTTTGAATGAGCTATGAGTGTTTGCCAGGAGGGCACTCCAACGGATCATGAAAGGCCTGAATGGAGAGGCCCATGCGGAAGAAAACAACAAAAGAAGATTTGATGGACAATAGAAGCCTGCCAGAGAGGCTTTTGAACGGACTCTGGGCATAGTTGATTTCACAAGAGGTTTCCGTGTGATTATATAGATTAGGTGTTAGGAGACTGATACTTATTGTTTGGCTGGCATTGTTTTAAAGTAGTATTTGGTTAAGTAAAAGAAGAATAAAGTCCATTCTCTGTGGAAGAGTATCCCCTTTTCACCTCAGAGCATTAATGAGGGTCACCACTGTTTCACCTGAACATACAAAAATTACTGAAATGCATAGGAGCCCTAGAAATGTTGCTAGATAGTTTTGGGATTTGCTTTCTGCTTGGGGTTGTTAAAGAGTATAGTTTCGTTTGTAATAGTGGTCACTACTTTCCCCTGTTGTCTATATGTTCTTAATAACGTGTTTTCTAGTGTTTTTTAAACACGACGTTGTCTTTTATGGGTGGGATTGTTTTTTTCTACTCAATTGACTTCTGTACCCACCTCCCAACCGGTGTCTCTTCCTACTATTACTCCTTTGCATTCTTTCCATACTTTACCTGAACATGAACTGGTTAGGAGGTCAGAGTTCACTAATAATTCCTTTGTACAGCTTCTGCACCAACACCAGTTAGTAGTGAACATCACTAATTGTTGGGTGTGTGGTCTTATGCCACATACTACAGATAGAGGTATTCCCTATTTGGTCCTGCCATATGTGGCCTTTGTGCTACTACGTGTGTAAGGAGACCTGTCCCGAGAGAGTTGCTAAGTAATAGGATTATGCTCCAGCAACATCTTGATGATCTGATGAATATAGACCTGGATTCAGATTGACGCGAGTTTAGGTTATTGCAAATGTAAGGGCAAAAGGAGGGTCTGAGGTTCTGTGAATTCTGAACCTGGGTCATAAAGATCGTGGTTCTGTTACGATTTTGGTAACAGCGAACCGTAAACAGTGAGTTCAGCAAGTATGAGTGTTTTCATCATGTTACACTGATGGATTCACTGAGTATTTGAAGATTTCGTTCTGAACCATAGTTTCCATTTTGTGCATGGCAGCCATTTTGTAGTTGCCCTCACATAGGCGGATGACTTTAGCTGACTGCTGGATGACCTGAGTGAACTGACCCTGTTGCCTGAAGCTGACCTTGTTAGACCAGTTTCTTGCCCAGTAGCTGATCGAGATTAAGGATCAGAGCACAGGAGATTGTAAAGTTTGGTATGCACATACACACCCCTTATCCTACCTCTCATCTGTTTCTGTTCCCTCTTTTTATGACCTGTGTACGATATGGGTTGCGGTGTTCTATTATGGGTTTGTCCAGCATTGTGTAAGAAGGAATGTTGTTTTTTTTGCATGCTTGCAAAAGCTAGGACTGCCCCTTACTTTTGTGCTGAGTCATGTAACCCAAAACATATATAAGGCCTCTGTTATCTGTATTCCTCAGACTGCCTCATTCAATTGCTAAGGCAGCTGGGTGACATAGCCTCACTTAATTAAGTTTAATAAAGATGTATTTTTCATATTTCAGCTTCTGTGCCAAGTTCTTTATTGATATTAGTAAGACCCCTGAGAATGAAGATTTTCTATTTCCTCAACCCGAAACACAGCTGTAACCTGGACTACCACCACCATCAGGCCAAGGGGGGCCCCTGAAGTTAAGGGGACGCCTGGCAAAACAGCACAGGCGAAAGGGGGACCGGAGCGAGGCTACCTGGACGGACCGTGTGCTCCTGTAGAGCCCCCAGACCACACAAAGGGAGGACGGTGACCCCCAAAGCAGAAGGAAACCATCAAAAGAGGACCAACAGGCCTCCCCCTCTCCCCCTGTGCAACAGGAGAAGTTTACACAAAAACATGCGCCAATGTGTATGGCTCCCAGCAGATCTCTGCACGGGGGCCTGGGGGCGCTCGACAGACTTGCCCTGGACTGGCCCAAGTGAAAAAGGGACGGCCTTCATTGACAAGATATCTGGAGTCTTGGGAGACTTGCCGGAGGGGCTAACCCTTCTGGGGGGGGGCGACTGGAATGACACAATGGGGCCTTTAGACCAACAACGCAGTGCAGACTGCCCACCATTACCAGATCACACTAAACTGAGTACATTGGTTTCCACCCTGAGCTGGGCTGACGTTTGGAGTGAATACCAACCCGACGAGCAGGGTTACACATATTTATCTGCCATCCACGGCTCACAGTCGCGGATTATTTCTTCACCTCTCGTATATTCCTCCACAGATTCTCACAGGTAACTCACCAGCCCCGCTGGCTCTCAGATCATTCCCCAGTCACCCTACAATTCCACATGTGCTCTTGCAAGCCCCCCTTTCGCTGGTGCATGTCTCCAAGGCATCTCCAGTGTCCAGACTATCAGGATATGCTTCGCGGGGCGATCGTCACGTACCTAGATGATAATGGCACCTCCGCTCAATCCCACAGTACCCTGTGGGAGGTCCTAAAGCCTACCATTTGGGGTGTTTAAATCAGTTATCGCACCAAAGAACAAGCATTTGCAATGCAATAGGTCTCGCAGTTACACAAGTTTGAGCTATTGGCATTGTAAATGGCTATGCCTTTTATTTTGGTATTGGTTTTTAAAACATAAATAAAAGACATTGTCATTTACAATGGCAATAGCTTTAGCTCGCGTAAATGCAAGACCAATTGCATTGCAAAATGCTTTTTTTTAGGAGCACCTGCCATCTCAGGTTCAATGTAAAACCATAGTTTAGTTGAGGCTATATATCCAACAGGATATATACATAGAAAGCATTTTATTCCTGTAGAATATAGTTCCTAATGTGGTTCCTGCTGCCATATAGTTGGCCAAAGACATGTCAGTAACAAAACCAGGTTTGATTTCAGAACCAAAGTGCAATGCAAGGCTCACATATTTTCCCACAGAGCCATCAGTCAATGCTGTAGATAGGCCCTATTTTAGAGTAGCTCTAGATGGGCACTAAAGCAGTAAATGGTTGATCAATGCTTTACATGTTCTGTGGCTTGCCAGGTGTGTGAAGCTATATGTCCGTTCCACAACACAAATGAACATTCTGCACTGCTTTGTAAATTGGATTACAGCGACATCTTTTACTTCCTCTAAAATTAGACATTTTTTAAAACTTAGCGCACCCCTAAAAATCATAGACAGACCAATCTTACTGAAGTGCATATGTCACTTTGTGATTCCATCCTGGGGAGAGGATGTTGCCTAAGGGCTAGAGCGTAAAACTCTGAGCTGGGGAACTGGGTTCAAATCTCAGCAGGGACGCTAAACACCCTGTGATTCTGCCGGTGCCCGCCCATTCTTTTAGAGGACCAATGTAAGTTAGGCGCACTCTGGACATGCCATGAGCGTGCACATCGGCTGTCTAAAAGAGGGCGTGAGAGTGCACATGGCATGTCTGGGTGCCGTGAGATGCGCACGCATATGGTGCGAGCAGGCGTTGTGATAATGCTGCAAGCCGAGCCGTACGCGTGCACAGCTGATGTCTTTCACGCGCGTGCACCTATCCTGTCTCGCATCGCTAAGCAAGTCGGCAACAATAGATCTCGCCTACGCGAGCAGTGCATGACGTGCGCCGCTAGGTGAGACCTAAAACAGGGCACGACAGGGGCAACTCATGGCTTTGGAGGCTTTGGAGTAGCGCCAGTCAGCCCTGGCTGCACAGCTCAAACTAGACCCTAGCCCTAGTATATGGCGCACCGTGCTGCAGGCGCAACAAGACCTGCAGCAATATCTAATGGGGAGGTTAAGCATATTTGAGAGGCATCTCAACACCGGGTATATCAATGGGGCGACAAATCAAGCAGAATGCTCCATCGGCTACGTCAGGCTGATAACTCCCCTGCGATTGTCCCTGCTATTCGCGCCGCATATGGATCATTACGCATGTCACTGGTGGGCGTTGCCGAGGCATTTGCTCAACACTTCATGGCTCTGTATACCCGACAAAAGCTGATCTTGGCCGATCTCATAGCAGAGTTCCTCACGGATATTTTGCTACATAAACTTTTGGTCCACCTTCGCGAGCAATTAGAGGCCCCAATTAAAGTAGACGTACTGATGGGCGCCATCAATGCTATACATCCGGGGCATGCCCCGAGTCCTAATGGATTCCCTATGGAATTTCTGCAGCCGAATATACATCTCTTAGTGCCCCATTTACTGGAGACAATCCAAGAGACAGAGGAACAAACCATATTGCCCCAAGACAGGCGCCATGCAGAGATAGTGCTGTTCCTCAAGCCTGGTCGTCCTCCTGATGACCCTTCCTCATACTGTCCCCATTTCCCTCATCAATTTCGAGCCTAAACTATTGGGGAAGGTCCTGGAGGATCGCCTACGAGCTTGCGTCTCGGATTTAATACATCCCGACCAGTTAGGTTTAATGCCCCACAGAGCCATCTGCGACAATATCAGGAGAGTGAATAACTATGGCAGCTACCCCAGCACTGGGACGGCCGACCGTCATGCTATTGGCCGATATCGACAAGGCCTTTGATTCCTTGAGTTGGGTGTACCTTTTCCAATTGCTAGAAGCGGTCAATTTTGGGCCGTGCTATATTGCCTATGTGTGCCTGCTTTACATCGACCTCACTGCGTCAGTACGTATTGCGGGGAACCGCACCCACCCCTTCCCTATCCACAGAGGCACTAGATGGGGCTGTCCATAGTCCCCACTATTGTTCGCTCTTGCGGTTGAGCCCCTAGCGGTGTGGGTTAGAGGGGATCCCAGTGCTCCGTGGCTTTGACTGGTCTCAGTCGCGATTGGACCGTATCGCGTTAAATTCGGACGACGCCCTCTTTTTCATGAGACCCCATGTATTCTGGGCCCCGTATATAGGAAATTCTCATTGTGTTTGGGGGAACTACAGGGTTACACACAAACACTGCAAACTTGCTGCTGTTCCCCATGTGCGGTCATCCGGATCGTGATGCTTGGGTTTCGCAGCGGTCCTGGGAGACGGAAGGCTTTTAATATCTTGGTGTGTCCGTATCCCCATGCCCCACAGTCTCCTGGGCACATAATATTACTCCATTATTGGCTGGTCTCAATAGTGAAACAGCAATATGGTCCTCCCTCCCCTTGTCCTTATATGCGCCATTGGCCATCTTTAAGATGGTGTCGCTGCCCCGGATTTTGTATCTCCTACAAAACGTCCCTTAACCTATTTCATACTCTTGGTTCGCACAGGTGGATGCCATACTGAAAACATTTTGCTGAATGGTGGCGCAGTGAAGGTTGCTCTCCCCACGTGCACAATCCACATATTGCAGAGGGGTCGGACAGTCACAATTTTACAAATTTCTCCAAATTTGTCATGCACTCACTCCTCTGATCCGCACACTTGAGACCCTCCCAGAATTACAACCTCTGGAAGTCCGGCTACTCATGGGTGACCTTGGTCTCCATAAGATTAGGCAAATATACCAGACCCTGACGACTCACACACCGACGACACTCGATAAGACGCATATGGCGTGGTAGGCTAATAGCCCAGACCTGACGGACGATGACTGGGCTGAAGCTAAGGCCAGTCCGCGGGGCATAGCGGTCTCCACACGATACCGCCTGATACAGTTTAAATACCTACACTGGGACTATTACACACAGACCAGACTCTGGTGGAAGGGTGTTATCCAGTCCCCCACATGTTTGCAGTGTAACCGAGAAGAGGGGACATTCTTGCACACAGTCTGGAGTTGTACGGCGTTGCAACCCCTTTTGTATAGAATTCGGTCCTGTCTTAGCGAGGTGCTTTCATGGGAGATTCTGCTTGACCCTCGCCTCTGCCTCCTGCACAGCACTGACGACATTGGGGGTAATAAGTATAAGCAGCATTTAATGTTTTTAGCTCTCACTATCGTCAAGAGGGACATTGCACAATTATGAAAGGAGACATCTCCCCCGACCCTGGGCAAATTGAACACAGAGCTTGATAGATGTATGGAGGCCGAGATTGCAGTATTCCTAGCATGTGGATGCCCTGCAAAACATCGGAAAATATGGACCCGTTGGGCGTCATATAGAGTAATCGAGCTTCCCCCTCTGCCATCCACGGACCACTAAATTGCGCTCCATGCCCCCGCATGCACTCTAATCAGCCTGGCCCGTATTTTCGGTCACCGGATCACTATAAAAATATGATCTGTAGTCATTTATTGAGATAAAAAAACGGTCTGCAGTTTGTTACATTTGTACAGCATGTTTGGCTGGTATTGAAAATTGGTAAAAATGCTGGAATTTTCATGATGATAATCCTTTTTCTTCTACAGGACACTGTAGGGCTGTTGCCCGATCCTTTATCGAAAAACCAAATAAAATATATATTTTTTAAAACTCCTCTACTTTCGGGACATGGATGCCATACTAAGAGCAGCAAGATTGACTGGTCCCGTCATAGTTGAAGAAAAAAGTGTCATGCTCTTCCCTGACTACACTCGGGGAGTGCAGCGCCAACAGTCGTCCTTTCTGGAGATAAAACGGCACCTCCACCAAAAGGGAATACAATACTCCCTGCTGTTTCCGGCCCGCCTCAAAATATTACACGAAGAGACCACAACCTTTTTCACGGACTACAAAGAGGCACTTGACTGGATGGAGCCACACTTACAGATCCGCCACAAACTCGGAGAATGACCGGAAAACACAGACACGAGAACCCTGGAAGGGGGTCCTCACATCTTCACACCCGAGTAAGACCCCAACAACTCGAGCACCTCCTGTGCAGACTCAGTGACCCAACCTCTTGTCACCCTACAAACAGTGGACACACTAATCTGAAAGACATTTGCATGGACAATTATCTCTTTCACCACGCCTCCACATACTACAACAGTCCAATGGGTGAGGTTCAAACTGCACACAAACACATATCTCAATCTGACAATCATGACCCTCACCGGCCACCCAGGTTGTTCTTACAGTCCGCACACAATAGAAGCCCCAGTCTCATATGTATGACCCACCCATTAATACACTAGAGAGTTTGCACCATGCGATGTTTGGATCCCCAGGGATTTTGTCCCATTACAGTTTTTACCTTTCCCCTAGCCCTATCCCAATTCCATACCTAGTCTCAAGCAATGGACAACAATAGCAATAAATCCTATCGGATTTTCAAGGAGCAGGTTCAACGCCCACATGGCACCCCTAACCATGCCCCCCCCAATGCCATCAACAGCCCCCAATGAGCCTCACAACTTACCCAGTAAGCATCTGTTCTTGGCATGCAGAGCTGTAGATTCACATGCTTTGCATACTCCTGCCATTTAGTTTTGAGTCTGGATGTTTGCAAGTTATTTTTCTTCGAAGAAGTCTTTCCGGTTACGAGGTAAGGTGACTTTCGGTGATAGTGCGCATGGGCATGAACTTCATTGTTAATTGTTTTCCAGCAGAGGGTGAGAATGGAGTTAGTAAGTGTAGAATAGAGATGTCCATGCACATGTATGTAAACTGAAAAACTGCAACAACTACAGGAGACCGGGGAGCGGGGTGTGCGCATGTCAATCTACAGGTCTACATGCCAAGAACAGATGCTTAATGGGTAAGTAACATTATCCGTTCGAGGCATGTGAGCTGTAGATCACATACTTTGCATAGACTATACAGCAGTATACTCCCAAAGCGGTGGCTAACCTGTAGTTATTGTAGTTGTCTGAAACAGTGTCTTAAGAACTGCTTGGCCTACATTGGCTTGTTGCCTCGCTAACATATCTACACAATACTGTTTGGTGAATGTGTGTGGTGTAGACCATGTTGCCTCCTTACAGATGTCCACTAGGGGAATATTCCCCAAGAAGGCCATAGTAGCCCCTATGTTGTCAGTGGAATGCACTCTAGGGGTTATTAATAAAGTTATTTTTGCTTTCTGATAACATGTCTAGATACATTTTACAATCCACCTTGCAATGCTTTCTTTAGATATAGGAATGCCTTTGTGTGGTAGAGAAAAAGCAACAAAAAGTTGCTTTGTTTAGTGAAATCCTTTTGTTCTTTCAATTTAATATAATAGAGCTCTTCTAACATCAAGGGTGTGTAGAGCTCGTTCTGCTACAGAATCAGGGTGATGAAAGAACACAGGTAACTCAACCAATTGATTGATATGAACGGCCGAAACGACTTTAGGGAGAAATTTAGGATTGTGCGAAGAACCACTTTGTCTATGCAGCTGAAAGAAAGGCTCTTGTATAGTTAATTGCTGGAGTTCACCAACTCTCCTCAGTGAAGTTATTGCGATGAGTAAAGAAAAGTTTTCATAAGAGGAATTGTAATTGTCACCTATGCATTGGTTCAAATGGTGGACCCATTAGCCTTGCAAGGACTAGGTTTAGGTCTACACTGGTGCAGATGGGACTCTTGGTGGTATCACTTTTTAACCCTTCCATAAAGGCTTTAATCACTGGTACTCTGAATAGAGATAAATGATGCCTGTTTTGTACGTATACAGAGACTGTTGCTAGATGTAAGCGAATGGATGTGTAGGCTAGTCTAGATTGTAGTAAATGTAACAGGTAGTAAATGTAACAGAAGCATCAAGAGGATTGATATTGCTATTGTTACGATATATAACAAATTGCTTCCATTTTGCTGCATAACATGCTCTAGTAGTAGGCCTTCTTTTAGGATGTTCATACAGTCTGGTGGTAAGTGTAAATAACCAAACTATGAACAGCCAGAGCGCCAGGTTGAGTTCTTTGGGATGTGGATGCCTGATTTCTCCATGGCTGAGTAAGGAGACTGGAGGTGAGACGCAGCTCTTGGTGTGGAACTATTTACAGCTCCAACAGGGTGGTGAACCAGGGTTGACGTGCCCATGTTGCAGCAATGAGAATTTGTGTGAGGGATGTTTGGCTGAGCTTCCAAACTACCATTGGAATGAGTGGGAGAGGCGGAAAAGCGGGAAAACCGTAGGAAATGTCCCTGAACAGGTCATCCATAGGGCATTGCCCTTGGAGAGCTGTTGTGGGAACCTGAAGGTAAAGCTTGGGTATTTTCGGTTTTCTGCTGCGGTGACAGGTCTATCAGAGCATATCCCCATTCCTGAAAGTAGGGAAGGAGAACCTGAGGATGAAGTTCCCACTTGTGGATTTGAAGCTTTTGTCTGCTGAGAGGGTCTGCAATCTGATTGTTTACTCCTGGAAGGTGTTCTGCCAGAAGATAAATCTCATGGTGTATTGCCCATTTCCAAATGGCATGTGCTAGGTGTGACAGTTGGAGAGAGTGGGTCCCCTCCCCTGTTTTTGTATATAGTATATAGCTGTCATGTTGTCCGTGCAGACTAGGACAGCTTTGCCTACGAGGTGAGTTTGGAAGGCTTTGAGCGCTAGAAACACTGCTAGTAGCTCTAGGTGATTTATATGGAGACATTTGTGCTTTAGACTCCATAATCCTTGGATTGTGTGATCCTGTAAGTGGGCAACCCAACCAGTGAGCGATGCATCTGCTGTTAGCACTGTATGTGGAACAGGTTCGATAAAGGGCCGCCCTTTGGATACATTTTGTGGGTACCACCACTGCAGAGATCGATGGGTGCGGCAGTCTACCAACACTAGATCAGTTAATTGATTGATTGGTTCCACTGACTTACTGAGCATTCTTAAAGGGGACGCATGTGAAGTCTTGCATGGGGTACAATTATGATGCAAGATGCCATCATTCCCAGCAGTTGCATGAAGACTCAGGCTGGTAATGAGTGGTTGGGCTGAAACTGAATGAGAAGAGACTGAATACTGTGAATTCTGGCTGCACTGGGAGAGGTTAGAGCTTTCTGAGTGTCGACGGTGGCTCCCAAATACGTCTATGTGTTTGGAGGCTGCAGATGGGACTTCAGCGCGTTCATTATAAACCCTAGTTGGTGCAGTAAGCGTATTGTGGCTTGAGTCTGTTGGAAACACTTCTGGTAAGTGCTGGCTTTATTGAGCCAGTCGTCCAGATAGGGGAAGACATGGACATGTTATCTTCTCAAATGAGCTGCAACTACTGCCAGGCATTTGGTAAATTCTCCGGGAGCATTGGTGACTCCAAACGGTAGTAATGTTGACCCACTATCGCAAATCTGAGATGTTTGCGATGAGCGGGGTCAATTGGAATGTGGAAATATGCGTCCTCTAAGTTTAGAGTAGACAAAGTCATCCTGTTTTAAAAGTGGGAGAACTTGTTGAAGTGTCACCATGTGGAAATGTTCTGACAGCAGGTAGACGCTCAGTTCTCTGAGGTCCATAATAGGTCTTAACGAGCCATCCTTTTTGGGAATTAGAAAATACAAGGAGTAAAGGCCCGATTCTTGATATTGAAATGGTGCCGGCTCTAAGGCTCCTTTTACCAGGAGAGATTGGGCTTCCTGTTTGAGGAGGTGCACATGTTCTAGTGACAGTTTGTGAGAATGGGGTGGAATGTTTGGAGGATTGGTGGGGAGCCCCAAGCAAGTATCCTGTTGGATAATTCCTAACAACCATTTGTCTGTTTAGATTGCCAAATGGGGAGGAATTGTAAAGACATCCCCGACAGGTGTTAAATGATCGGGGGAAGGGTAGGTAAGTCACTGCTTTTTAGAGGAGGGGGAGTTATGAGGCATGGAACCCCTTCCACTACCCTTGCCGCCGTTTCCTCTTTATCCTCCTCTAAAGAAACCTCTTGTGGAGGAAGGGTGATTGTTGCCTTTGTAGGAGGAAACATTGGTGTCTGAAAATGTGGTCTTAGACCCCCTCCCCCCCACACCACCCGATAAAAGGAGCGATGAAAGGAGCCCCGGTTAGAAGGAGACTATAGAACTTCCATAGACTTAGCTACTTCAGTGTCTTTTTTTAATTTTTTTATTCAACTTCAGGCCTGAAAAGATGCTCTTTATCAAACCGGGTGTTTAAAATGAAATGCTAGACTTCAGGTTTGAAATCGGGAATCCTTAACCAGGCTTGTCTCCTGAGTAAGGCACTAGTGTTAATCTCTCGAGCTGCAGTGTCAGCAGCATTAAAGGTACATCTAATAGAGGAATTGGAGATGAGCTTTCCTTTTTGTACTAAATTGTGTGCTTTAGCTTTGTGCTCGTCTGGGAGATATTGGAGCAATTGCTCCTTTTCGTCCCAGTGCTCTCTATCATACCTGGCTAAGAGGCCCTGGGTGTTGGTGATGCGCTAATGATTAGCCGCTTGGGCAGCTATTCGTTTTCCAGAGGGGTCTATTAATTTTGATTCCTTGTCCGGAGGGGGGGGCATCCCCATAGGTTTGTGAATTAGCCCGTTTACGGGCATTATAGACAAGTGAGTCAAGGGGTAACTGTCCCTAAATAATGACTGGATCAGAGGGAGCAGGCTTATACTTTTGATCTATTCTGGGAGTCAGAATGTGAGCACGAAAAGGGTCTTTGATGTCCTCAGTATGTCTCATCATGCCTTTGAGCATAGGAAGAGTCTGACTAGATCTGTATGTACTCCTTAAAGTTTTGAACAAGAAATCTTTATAGTGATTCTTT
The DNA here is from genome assembly GCF_964263255.1 of Lissotriton vulgaris. Classification (NCBI taxonomy): domain Eukaryota; kingdom Metazoa; phylum Chordata; class Amphibia; order Caudata; family Salamandridae; genus Lissotriton; species Lissotriton vulgaris. The sequence continues at coordinate 692,482,137 of NC_141695.1, read as the reverse complement.
GTGTAGTTGTACCCATTAATATTGTGCAGCTCTAGCAAGCAACTCTAAATATCCTACATTGTCATCATGAGGGGAAGGCTTTACAGGGTAAAGGTCTTGGTCATTATCTATAGGTGGGTCAATAGTGTAGTCTTTCCATGGATCAACATGTAATTGAATACCGTCATCATCATCATCATCATCATCATGTTGTGAGGGTCGGGAATTGTGTGGTATGATAAGTAAATGTTCCAACACTGGAGAAGGTGGTGAAGGTGTAGGGGAACATGGCGGTGGAGGAGGAGAAGGGTTAGTACCGACATTTTTCCTCTTTGAAGAAATCTTATATGGTATGTCCTCTGACTCAGGTTTGCGTTTATGAGGCAGTTTGAAAAGAAGATGTCCTGTTTCAGGGTTGTTGTAAAGTTCCTTTTGTTTAGGATGTGATTTGGGAGGGGGCAGGGGGGCGGGGGCCTTTGGGGAAGGTTTGGGCTCCAAAGTTGTTTTCAATTTCGGCATCGAGGATTTCGACTCCGAAGCAGTCTTCGGCCTCGAAGTTTACGGCTCGGTGCCAGACTTTGGCAGACTTGATCCTGAGCCGGAACACTTGACAATGGGTTTCTGGTGCCGAGACGGCTCATCAGAAATATCGGCTCGGTGCCGATCATGGGCCGGAGGCGGAGGTGGAACCGAAGCCTTTTGCTCTGTTTGAGTTGGATTTCGGGGCGCGGGGTGTTTGGTGCGGAGTTTGATTCAGGAATTGATAAGAGCTGCTCTTCTTGTTCCTCTTCGGCCCCCTGTGCATCAAATTCTTCTTGCTCAGATCCTTCACTGAAGATGTCAAACATGTATTCGATGTTGTGGCTTTGCATTTCATGACGTCGAGCCCGACGATTGCGGAGAGTTTTCTTGGATCAGAAGGATCGGCACGCGTCACAGCTTTGTTCGTTGTGCTCTGGAGATAAGCACAAGTTGCACACTTTGTGCGTGTCAGTGCGAGGATATTTGTGTGGCATAGAGGGAAGAATTTGAATGGAGTCCGTTCCATCGACTGAAAGGTGGACCGGCGAGGTTAGGCCCGACGGCCTTGCACGAGTTTTCCGATCGAAATTGATTTTTTTTTTGACTGCTACAATACGCGGAGAAGTGGGATATGCGTACAAGACAATACCAACGCGGGTACAGTGGATTGCGCACTGAGGGAAACTCGATGAACAGTTTCGTATCGGAGCACAGCAATACACGAATGGGCAGCAAATACACACCAAACACAGAGCAAGGGAAATTCTGGGACTCCCTGTTGTGCATACTAGCCCAAATCACAACCTCTCCATGGGTCCTAGGAGGAGACTACAATTACGCACAGGACCTTTCCATGGACAGATCTTATCCTCCCAACCTCCCTGACAAGTACACAGACTATAGGCTATCGCACATGGGAGAACCACTGGTCACTCCTGGATGCCTGGAGACATCAACACCAGACGACGAAGTTCTACTCCTTCCACTCTCTCCCACAACCTGCAGGTAAGGGCTTGATTGATTTTTATGCACATCAGTAATTATTTCTATGATCTATAGTACAGACTATCTAGGCTGAGTTCTTTCCGATCACGATGCACAAGACATGACTCCCAAATGGCGCTCACCTCTACCTTCGATTCCCACCTGGCGTTTACCCAGAGACAGCCTTGAGGACTCAGTATTTCGCCACAAACAAGGAAATAGCATTTTGCAGAAAACACACATACAGCATCCTCCAGGATGCTAGAACGGGATGCCTTCAAAGTAGTCATTAGGGGGGCGTGCATTTGGCAAATAGCAGGGGTTTGCGTGACATTAGATCGTACCATACCGGTGACAGAAAACTAAATGGCAACTCCGACCAAGGCTGAGGATGCAGGTACGGCGTCCCCAACACAGACAGCGGGAGCAAAGACTTCGTATGCAGAGGCCTTGACAGAGCTACGCAGATACAATTTTGAAGCATATACAGCTAAGACACACCAGGGAGGGGACAGAGCCGGAGTGTCTATAGCCTGGATAATGCCCCAAAACACACATGCACAACCAATCATTAAAATAGCCGACCCTACAGGGACCATAGTCCACACACACAGATCCTACACATTTTTTACGATTTTACGACAAAGTATACGGTACCCCAGGACAAGACAGTTTGGAATCTGCAAATTAATTCTTAAATCCTCTAACCTTACAACAAATCACCCCTTCCAATAGAACCATTTTTGATGTGCAAATCAAGTCCAAAGATGCGAAAAACGCCATGCAAACCCTAGCATGAAATAAAGTCCCTAAAATATTACAATACATTTTCCGTACAATTGGCCCCCAGACTGGAAACAGTATACAAGGTAGTACACTAAAGGTAGGAGAGATTCCAAACTCAATGCCCAAATCTCTTCTAGCATTGTTCTTAAAGCCAGAATGTGACCCCTTACTACTGACCTCATATTGGCCAATCACACTGTTATCGGCTGATTGCAAGATCCTCTGAAAGATCCTAGCGGATCTACACACAGGGATCCTCTCGGCACTGACACACCCTGATCAATATGGGTTTGTTCCCGGCAGAAAGACCTCCCAAAATATCCGCAGGCTGTTATAAATCCAGGATGGGATATAGGACCGATTTTCCAAAGCGTACTTTCTGATCCTGGAGAAGGCATTCAATACCCTGACATGGCCTTACCTGTTTGGGTGCTCTAACGCGGGGGCATAGGCCCCACACTTATGGTATACACAAGACCATTGTATATGAAAGTCACATCTCGGATCAGCATCGGCTGCCACATTTCGACCGTCTTTCAGGTGGTACGCGGCACCCGCCAGGGATGCCTGCCACCCACTTAGAGACTGCAGGACCACCTGGCCTGCCTTGATTTAACCGAGTGGAAGGTAATATCTACCCCTTATCTTGCTGTGTAGCACCAAACTCTTGATTTTTAGGTCCTGACTAATTGCTCTTCCGAGCATGAAACATGTTAACCTTCAAGTAGATTAAGACACTGCTGGATCATAGTACTAGCGTGTCACATTCTGATCACTGTTTTTAATAAAGTAGTGAACCACAGCATTAAAAATTTCCGTGGATTTACTAACTTTTTTTTAAAATTCCCACTTTCACTTACACGTCTACACTTTCCCTAAAACCCTCATACCCACACGCACCAACTGGCAGGAACAACAGATCTCCGGTAAAGAGCCCCTTTATGGGAGCCCATCAAAGATTGCAGCACCAGTTTGACGAGGAGCAAAACTCAAGTGATGAAGAATGACACCTAGCTTGCTGGGTGTATGAGGGTTTTAGTTCCGGAAGGGGCATTCCCCCGCATTCGTGCCCCCCTCTTCTTGTTGGGCTTGGTTACGCCCTTATTCATACTCCCCGGGGAACAGCGTAAATCTTTTGTTATTATAGTTCCAGGGCCCCTACGCAGGACCCCATTAAAAAATTGCCCTTCCGAATCCCCTTGATTGTTAATTATCACAGATAACCTCACATATGCCCATGCCCATTCCCAACCACTCGTCCCTTAGTTCAATCCCAGGTTAGACTGTTACCCCCAACTTTCCTCCCATCAACGATACCACAGGTTGTTCCACCTCCTTAGCTGGGAAAACATGCTTCTCTCCAGAACACCTCAACTCTTACTATACAAAAGATGGTTTACCCTAACATACATGTTATCCCTTCTTAAAAATCTTTTGAGATATAAAGCAACATAACGTGTGCAACTGTAATATGATACTGAAGTTGAATGTAACTACTGAATGGAAAACCGAATAAAATGTTTTTTTTAAAACAAAATGGAGGAAGGACCTGGAGAAGTGGGTAGGTTATGAAGGTGCGATATTACTCAGGGAAGCGAGAAAAGGAATTTGGCCCCTGGAAGTAGCAAGGGCATGGGACACTGTGGTGGGCGCTCTAAGATACCCTGTTCCAGACTTGAATGGCCCCCTCCAGTGGGCTCACCAGCCAAAGACATCCCCCCACCCCCCGCCCGCCTTGAACACCGTGCCGGCAATCAGCTGTGGCAGAATCTCTGTTAGGAGTGCATCCCTCTCTTCCTCTGATAGCAGCACCACGTCCAGCGAAATAACCGCCTAGGCGACCGTCAGCCCACACTATACTGTTAAATTACACTGTATCTGACTCCGGGGGGAAAAAAAAGAGGTTGTTGCTCAAAACTGTAATCTCCATGACCATACAGACCTTTCGTGTAAAAAATCCTCAACTGTTAGTGAAGGTGGCAACAAAATTAATTTACAAAATAACCTTTTTGTGAGATAATTGCATGAAATGAAATTAAGTATCTGGAGTGAGGTCGGTCAGAGTTTCTGTTAAGTTATCCCGCAGCACAGCCTTGAAGAAAAAGAACTCTACCACAATTTGAACAGATCGAAATATATGCTGCTGCAAGAGGGATAAGATCTACACTAACACATATATTTAGTTTCTCTACTGCTGAAAAAGTAAGTGGGTCTTTGCTGCAGGTGAGAAGAGAGCCAGTTAAATGCAGAAGCGTACCTGATCTTTGTAGAAGTTTTCCATCGACTCTAGCTCATCTTTGTGACGCTTCTTTTGCTCTTCGCGTTTTTCTTTGGCATATGATCTTATGTCATGCAGTCTCTCTTTTTGTATTTCCAAACCTTCTTCAAATAGGCCTGTAAATATCTATTTATGAAAAAATATATAAGCTTGAATTCAAATGTATGCACAGTTAGGTACAAAGTAACTGCCCAGCAAGGCAACCTCTGCATCATAAATTAATTTTAATCAGCACACCCAATTAATACACACTTATCTCGCACATAGTACGTGTTTGTTTAAATGCTATCTTAGAACACAATCTCACAAACTCGCAGACACCATCAGAACGTAGTCATCAGACATCGTGAACCTAATCTTTCATCAACACCAAAGTGCAAAGTGAGTCCTTTTTTAGAACTAGTTTTCTTGAATGGTGTTAGTGTTTGTATAATATTATCAGAAGGTTCAAGATACACAAATTCTCCATTTTAAACATAGACTGACCATGATCACTATGAACACATCCACATCTCCGTCTGCCCCTTAAAAGTCGTTCATTTGAAGAAAAAAAAAAGTATTTGTGCAAAACATAACAAGTAGGAAGGGGATTTTGGAGTGTATGCAATAAAACAGCCCAAAGCAGAAGGCATCTGATTGAACCAATGTGTTTAAGTTACCCATGGTGAACTGAATTCCACAAATTCACTACAGACATTGTGACTGTAGCGGTACCTAAACCAGAAAACATGAAATATCAGGGTGAGGCTGTAACAGGAGTAAGCAGTGAAAAAAGGGAAAGATGTGAGAGGGAACCAAGGAGTACAGAGGTTTGCAGGATCAATGGACCAGACCAACAAGTGCAGACACTTTTCTCAAGTAGGAGGTCTGACCATAAAGGAGAAAGTGAAGAGGTTTAGAAGAAAAGGGTAGAGGTGGAGAAAGCTGATGAAGAATGGGTAAAGCACACAAATTCCTCTTTGTAGCACAGATTCCCATTTCAAGCATTGAAAGCCGATGCAAGAGGAAAGTAGAATGAGATACGTTTGGATTGGGCAGTCCAATATGGAACATAACCATTGTAAGAAATTGATTATTTTTTGAGGGGTTAGGCACCCACCTAAAGTTCTAATCAAAGTCCTTCTCAGGGTGAACCACTAACGTACTAAATAAACCTGAGCTCCCCCTCTGGTAGCCTTGGCACATAGCAGACAGGCTTAACCCCTTCCACGCTCATGACGAGCTGGGCTCGTCATGGCGTAGCCTCCTCGCACGCTGATGACGAGCCCAGCTCGTCACGTAAAGTGCGTTTTTGAATATCTCAGCGCAGGAGCAGAATTCTCTCAGCGCGGATGCGGTTAATGTAGAGGAAATGTGTAAAGTATATATGCAGAATTAGACAGTAATAAGGTCGAAATACTAAACCGTAAAAATCTCAAAATGAATTAGAGAAATAGAGTACAATTTCACAAACAAAATGACACCAACATGACAAAAATCCAATAAGGGGAACCAGGGATATGAATATTTAAGGTTATAGCCCCTTCCACGCTGATGACGAGCTGGGCTCGTCATGGCGTAGCCTCCTCGCACGCTGATGACGAGCCCAGCTCGTCACGTAAAGTGCGAAAATCCCAGCGTGCGAGCGGAATTCCGCTAGCGCGCATGGTGTTAAGTAGAAATAGTGCCAAGAAGCATACTGTGCTAGTGATCGTCAATCGTCGCAGTAGAACAGGACATAGGTGCAATTTGACGCTGACCATGAAGGAGCGAGGGTGAATACAGCATCCTGGTTCGTCCTGGTAAAAGATTTTACCATCTGACTTTAGTCCTTCAAGTCCCAATCCTCCACTGTACATTACCCTTTTAAAGCACCGGAGAACCATAGGGGAGGCACCTAACAGTCACCGGGTGGCAAGCACAGCAGGCTCCAGTTCAGGGTCAGTTGCCACTGGTCAGTGCAGGTGCAGGAAAAGACCTCTTGTAGCTTGTTGTGTCACTGTTTAACAGGAAGTCAGCCTTAGGACCCTTGGGTCCACTTCTTTGTCCTTGATACATGAGTGAGCAGGTCCAGGTCTCAGACAGAAGGATCAATCTACTTTTGATCTTCCAGAGGTCCAGGCATGTTCTGAATGGGCTGCCTGGAGATGCCACATTAAAGCCTGGCATGAACTAGTGGGTAGGAATGATACCTGGAACGCACTAAAAAACTGGGGTAAAGGTTTCCTGGACTAACCCAATCTACATTAGGAATTTTAAAGATGGCCAAAGATTTCGGCCACACTAAACCTGGGATATTGAGTGGGAAGTGTACAATGATAATCCTAGAGTCGGTCCACATCTAACACCAAACTCTAGTTTGGAGCAGTCCATGTGCCTACAACAACCTCAGAGACAAACGTGTGGAAGACCAAAGTTGAGTTTTCAGCAACCAGAGAGGTGATACACACAAATTGCATCGGCATTCTGTCTTTGCCATTTGAAGTGCACCCAAAGTATTATATGTAAAACCTCAGTAGACCTGTAAAGCAGGTTTTGACACTCCAGCAGGATCCAAAACTGTCATGTCAAAAGGATGCCCACTGTGATTGGGGCCAGTCAGGCTGGGAGCGGGGACAAATGAAGGGCACTTCCCATGTGTCGGGCACCATTTGTCTATGATAGAGTAGGCTACTCCCAAGTTAATCAAGTTCTTGTGCCCAGCCCACAGGTCATCCTGTCAAAGATAACACCTCCAATTACCCAAGACCATTTGTCCCCTATCACACCTTATTCACGCCTATTCAAGTGCTAAATACTGGGTGGCAGAAGAGGGAAAGAAAAATGCAGATTTAGTTTCAAGGGACTTCAGGCAGGGCAAAGGTAACTGTTCTAAAAAGTTCCCTTCCCAAAATATTTATTACAGATCAGACTTTCAAAAAGTCAGAAAATGTAATTTGTTTGTGTTTCCTAGCCAGAGATAACATTTATTAAACTAAATACTGCACCCCAATGCTTTCAGTCATGTTTACAAGGTCTCTGTAGTAGACGGCACAAAAAGTGCTGCAGTCTACTTGTGGCATTTAACTTACAGGCCCTGGCTATACCTTGGTACCATATACGAAGAACTTCTAGGCAAATTAAATAAACCAGGCACATACCAATTTTATTATGTTGAAAAGAGTAGCACAGGCACTTTATCAATAGTTAGCATGGGTCAAGTGCACAGTGTTCTATAGCGAGCAAAATAGGGTTCAGATGAACGGCAAAAAATCCAGGATACCCTTCAGAAAGGGCAACTTTCCAACAACTACAATAGCAAAAACTTATGATGTGGTGAATATCTATATATTCACCACTTGGTTCGTAAGAAAGCAAAACTACTAATTGTTGGTGTTGGGATGAAAATGTCCCATGCAGGCTGAACTCGCATTAATCTCGGTCAACTGCATATAGAACTGTTATCCTGAATTTTTTTGTTTGGCCCAACAAAGACGCTAATCTGGCGTGTGTGCAGAAGCCGAAGCCTGTCCCCAACAATGCAAGGTCTAGAACTTGTTCTGGAGGGACACACAAACGTACCCTCAAAAAGAGCACCAAGCTACTGTCCATGCCCCGAGTCTGTCACATAAAGGGGTGACAGCAGTGTACAATGCTTTTGTGAATCTTTTGTGTAAATAGATATTTTTCTGTGTCTGGCACAGTCTTCTGACCCCACTTGTGTCAAGTTCTGCTTTAATGTGAATCCAACGACTGTGTAGATATGTATGGTGGTACGTCTCTGCTGAGGTACAGCAATGATACCACTGCCCCTGCCTATAAAACTGCCATACCAAGTGCACCAACAGATTCGCACAAAGGATAGTAGCATGGCTTTCAAATACCAGGCAGTACTAATGCCTGTGCTGCTGTAGATCTTTAAACCGGTAAACCACTCCCGACAAGGAGACATCAACTGTCCACACACACAAGACAACAAGGTTGTAGGTAAATGGAAGAACGAAGTGAGAAATGTTGAGTGGACTACAGTAAAGATGATAGAGGCCTGCCGAGGGCATCAGCGATGGGGTGGAGTCATTAGTCAAAAAGGCAACTACAGTTTGAACTGGGATAGTCACATTCTAATCATCAAACCTCTAGAGGCAGCCATTAAACAACACAGAATCACCAATACGCATAGGTGCCATCTCTTAATGAATAAGGAGTACTGCTAATGTGTGGAGAGCACATAAGCTGAACACTGAGAGGAAAGTAACTACAATTTCTCAGAGGTGACAAAAGCAAATACTGATGGAAACACCTGGTCATAAAAACTATGCAGGTGTTTCTTTCAATACCATTATGGAGAGGGAAGGCAGCGAAGAGAACCACCCGACTCATTTTAGTAAGAAGTGCACAGCATTGTAGTTAAACCATTCCCCCCATGAAGCAAATTAATAATTGAGCAAGGCCGAGTTTATAGATGTCAATGGACAGGACCTCTCGACAAGCCTCTTTTCTGAGGTTGTCAGTAAAAAAATACCACAACAATCACACTTGATGACGATTCAAAGGTAGCTAACATCAGTATGATAGCAGAACTGAAAAGCTTTAAGGTCTCGATAACTAATGTAGAAATATCCATGACAGAAACTACAAGGAACTCAAGAAACTCTGCAGAGAACACATTATGCTCAGTGTGCAGATAGACAAATCCAACAAAAAAATTGAACCCTTGGAAATAAAACAACTGGAGCCACCAGACTTCGAAAATTAACTTTGGAACTTGCAGAGGTGTTCTAAATCTGGAGGATCGCAGTAGAAGGGACAATATTAGAATTTTTGAACTTCCGGAGTTAGCAGAGGGTCAGCCATGTTAAACATCCTCACAACATTCATACCTATACTTCTTGAGATGGAATTTTCTCCCCCAACAGAAATCTACATTGCTCATACATTGAGAGTAATGAAACAAATGGCAAGCACAAAACTATGCCCTATCATAGCATGTCATATGACATCACCACACTGCAGAGAAAGCGCTGACCTGTATTAAAAGTAAGGTATGTGAACAAGGGGAGCAGGGAGGATGCCTGCTGGGAGAAGGTAGGATGCCAGCTCAAACAAAGGGAAACAGTCAACCATGCCGTCAATTTCAATACAGAAGGTTGATTACTCACCCCCCCCAACTCTAATGTTGATCGTGCAAGAATTTGCATCCTTCTTGTAGGAAATTATATAATTATTTCGGGTGGGTTACTACCCACCTCAAGGAATAATCACACCCCTTGTTAGGGTGAACCCTTAAAGTCACTATAATACATTGAGCTAAAACCCCTTGTAGCTATGGCACACAGCAGACCGGCTTAACTTAGCGCAATGTGTAAGGTATTTATGTAGTATAAAAACAATTCTAAAGTCCAAATGCAAAACAATAAAATTCCCAAATGAAATTCGGGAAAATAGAGTAAACTGTAACAAATATAATGAAAACAATCCAATAAGGGGAACCAGAGATATGGATTTTCAAAGTTGTATCCAATAAGAGGCACTGGAGATATGAATATTCAAAGTTTCATCTAATAAGCGGAACCAGATATCTGAATTAATCGTTAAAGTTGTGAGTAAGAATAGGGGCAAGAAGCATAAAGTGCCAATGATAGTCAATGGTCACAGTAGACCGGGACTTAGGCACAATTTGATGCTGAACATAATGAAGCGCAGATCAGAAACACCAACCAGGTTCATCCTGGTCAAAGATTTTACATTCTAACTTTAGTCCTTTAAGTCCCAAACCACCACAGGAATACACTTCGAAGGGCCTCAGGACCTCAGGGCAGTTCTAAGAGCCAATAGCAGGGTCTAGTTCAGGTACAGTTACCACTTGACAGCAGGAAAAGGCCACTTGTAGCTGGCTGTATACCAATAGCCCATAACAGGGCAGTCTTATGACCCTTCGAGTCCACGTCTTTGACCTGGGTACAAGAGGAAGGAAGTTCAGTCCTTCAGGGCACCATCCTAGGCCACACACATCAGGTCTAGTCCTCTTCTGTTCTGCCTCATGGCCAAGAATGTTCAGATGTGGATGCCTGGAGGTGCCACATTGTAGCCTGGCATGAGCTAGTGGGTTGGAATGGCGTCTGGGCATGTCCTAACAAACGGGGTAAAAGTTCTCGGGCCAACCCAACCCACTTTGGAAATTTGCAAGATGGCAAAAGTCTTCGCCCAGATGGAAACATCTGACACTTCAGGTTGGCACGGTATACACGGCAAAGATGGCGGCCGGCAATTTTGTAGGCTCTGCAACAGACTGCCTCGGTATCCGCATACATCCTACTCCCACAGTCATCCACTGGAGGCGACTCAGCGTGTGCACGGCCCAGGCGGAGAGGATTACGGCAAGCTGGTTTTGGCGAATTTTACCAGTCCTGCACCAACCTGGAGAGATGCAGCCTGTGAGCAGGACCCGCGCCCTGAGTCCAGATTCAGTTGGAACGTGGTTTGCCTGCCGTAAGGGCATATACACAGCCCATACCCTGGGCGCAGCTGGACTCTTGCGCTGTAAGGTAAGCGGTTTTGTTCCCTCCATTACCCACTGCTCTCTGTGCATTCGGCAGCCTCCTCAGGGGCCTGAACATCGTGTATCAGTGAGCCATCTGGTGCGGGGCCTTTGGTGGTGGTGGGCCTGACTGGCCAACGGACTAGGCTGCCCTGCTCCTGTGGTGGGCCCGAACAGGCTGTATCTCATCAGTTGGCCTTCGATCTTTGATCTCTGTGCCCGGCCTCCTCCCCCTTGATGCGAGGAAAATTCTGCCCAGCAGACCTAGCCGGTAGTGCTCTGGGGAGTGACCGGAGTGGTGCAGAAAGACACCGAGCCAGGGTGTCAGCTGGCTTTGCACCTGTTGGTGTCGACTACCGGCTGTTTGTGGGCGTGGCAGACTCCTGAGGAACCCGCTGCTTCCCACTGCAGGGCTGTGTTCATGCTGCACACCCCCAGTGGATCCAGGAATGCAAGTGGGCACTGCTGGCGGTTGCTCCTGCCCACTGCCCTGTGGAGGGAACCAGCCTAACTGGCCCGACTGGCAGATGCCAGCAATAGAGTAAGAGACCACAGAGAGGGCCTCAGTAGACCAAAATAGACCAATTTACAGGTTCGGTGTCAAGCACAGAGATGAACCCATCACCACAGGAGAGCTTAGAACTCATACCAGAGCCACAGGGTCTGACCAGTGCCCAGCTCTTGGGCGCAATTGAAGCCTCAAGAGCAACTGTTCAGGCAAAAACTGAGGTGGTCTCCCAGGATGTGGATCTTTGTTGAGTGGCGGAACAATCGCTGTCCACTGAGCAGGACGTCTCTAAATTACAGTGGAAAATGGCCTTTTTACAAGCTGAGCTGGAGTCCCTATAGGCCAGAACGATCACACTGGAGGCTAGAGCCAAGTTTGTCGAGGGTTGCTCCCACCACTGCAACCTCCATTTCCTTGGTTTTCCAGAGGGTGTGGAATGTCAGAGTCTGGAACTCTTTTTTGAACACTGGATAACAACAATGATCCCCTGGTCTCAGTTGTCCACCTGTTTAGTGGTCAAGATAGCTCACCGTATATTGTCGCTAAAGCCCCCTGTTGGTGCCCTCCCCCACGCACAGTAATTGCAAAAGTCCTTAATTATAGGGCCAGGGATGCTATCCTACGAGTGGTCCGGCACGAAGGAGAACCCAAATTCAAGAATAATATAATCTGCATCTTCCCCGACTATACGAAGCAGGTGCAATAGCTGCGCCAGACATTTTGGGGGGATGTCAAACAAAAGCTGAGAGCTATGGCACAAGTTACTTACCTTCTGTAACGATATATCTGTAAGAAACAGTAGTTAGTATTAGATTCCTTACCTTAGAATATCCCCAGGCGTCAGACTGGATCGGGAAAATTTTGAGTAGCAGTACCCCTGCGCGTCGGTAGGCGTTGTCTGCGGCTCCGCGTCATTCGTCCGTGTCGTTTGCACCAGGATGATGTCGCCAGAGTACTTAGACGCCGCTCTCGCGCGCTGACGTCAGTTCTTATACGCAGCTTTTCCGCGTCAGAAACGCAGAGCCATGATAAAAACCAACAGTGGTGCCATGAAAACTAGGGCCCTGAAAGGGGATGACCTTAACCCTAGATATCGGTTCGCAGAACGGGGAGGATGGGCGGGGTGGTAAGGAATATAATACTAACTACTGTTTCTTACAGATATATCGTTACCGAAGGTAAGTAACTTGTGCATCTGAAAGAAACAGGTTAGTATTAAATTCCTTACCTTAGAATAGATACCCCAGCAATACCAACCCCGGTGGTGGGTCTGCGAACCAATGATCACACCAGAAAGTCCTGGAGAACGGAACGGCCGACAAGGCAGTAGTGTTTGCGAACGTGTGCAGCGAGGCCTACGTAGCTGCCTGACCGATGTCCTGCAAGGGGACTCCCCGACCCAGGGCAGTAGTAGCCGCCGTGGCCCGAGTTGAATGGGCATGTAGCCCCACAGGAGGCTCCTTTTTAGCCAGAGAGTAACAAGCCTTGATGCACAAGACGACCCATCAAGAAATGGTCCGTTTGTTCACCATCCGTCCCTTCTTAGCGCCCACGTAACCAACAAAGAGTTGGTCATCCACCCGGAACTGGCACGTGCTATCCAGATAATAGGATAGCGCACGTTTTGGGTCCAAACGGTGGAGCCTTTCTTCCTCTTTCAAGGGATGCGGAGGTGGAAAGAAGGCGGGCAAGGTGATGGACTGCCCGATGTGGAAGGCTGTGACTACATTGTGCAGGAAAGAGAGTCGCGTCTGCAACACAACTTTGTCCGGATGGACAGAAAGGAATGGAGGTTGAGAAGAAAGAGCCTGGAGCTCACTCACTCTCCTGGCAGAGGTGATGGCAACCAGGAATGCAGTCTTAAGAGTAAGGAGACGAAGAAGACAGTTATGAAGTTGCTCGAAGGGAGCGCACTTCGGATAAGATAGAACAAGGTTCAAGTTCCTCTGAGGCATCACGAAAGGAACAGAGGAAACATATGAGTGATGCCCTTCAAAATCCTATTTACAACCGGGGACTTGAACAAAGAGGGCTGATCAGGGAGCCTTAAGAAGGCGGAAATGGCAGAGAGGTTGCCCTTTAGAGTGCCCAGAGCAGAGCCCTGCTGGGAAAGAGAAAGAAGAAAGAGGAGAACCTCTGAAAGAGGGGCAGAAAGAGGATCCACAGCCTTTGCAGTGCACCATGCCACAAATTTGATCCACCTGCAGGCGTATACCGATTTTGTGGAGGGACGCCTGGCTGCCAGAATCACATTACAGACTTCAGGAGGCAAGTCAAATGGCCTCAACTGCCGCCGCTCAATCTCCACGCATGTAAGCGGAGACTGGAGAGGTTCGGGTGGAGTACCGTCCCCTGCTGCTGCGACAGAAGTTCCTCCTGAAGAGGCAGACGAATCGGAGGATCGACTGACATGCTGAGTGTAGCTCGGGATACCAGTATCTTCATGCCCAGTCCGGAGCCACAAGGATGACTTGGGCCCGGTCAGCACTCTGGGCAGAAGTGGTATAGGCAGAAAGGCATACAACAAACCGCAACTCCACTCGCGACGAAAAGCGTCTCCGAGCGAGTGCCGCCTTGGAAATTCCAACGTGTAGAACTGATGACATTGCGCCTTCTCTTCTGCTGCGAATAGATCTAACCAAGGCTCTCCCCACTGCTGAAAGAGGCCTTGCGCCTCGTCCGAGTTCAGACGCCATTCGTGATCCAACATGCACCAGCGGCTGAGTAGTCCGCCCTGGCGTTCAGAGAACCTGCCAGGTGTTGAACCACCAGGGTCACGCCCTGATGTTCCAGCCACTGCCAGAGGCGCAGAGCCTCCTGGCAAAGGGTCCACAACCCCACCCCGCCCTGTTTGTTGGAGTACCACATGGCGGTGGTGTTGTCCGTGAACACCTGCACTACACTCCCCCGGACAGAGGGGAGGAATGCCTTCAGTGCAAGCTGGATCGCCCGCAGCTCCAGAAGGTTGATGTGGAGCCGGGACTCCGCCGGAGAACAGAGGCCTCTGATCTCCGCCTCTCTCATGTGGCCCCCCCCCAGCTATGGAGGGACGCGTCAGTCACAACCTCGTGCTCCGGGTGGGGTAGGGAGAGGGATCTGCCACTGACCCAATCGCGGTCCGTGAGCCACCAGTGCAACTGTCTTGCAGTGCCCTGTGAGAACAAGACATGGTCGGACAAGTTGCCCTGATGCTGGGCCCACTGAAACTTGAGGTCCCACTGCAGAGCCCGCATCCGCCACCTGGCGTGATGCATCAGAAGGATGCAGGAGGCCATCAGCCCCAGAAGCCGCAGCGTCAACCTGACCGAGACTCGGGATAAAGGCTGAAAGATCTGAATCAGAGCCTGAATATCCTGAACCCGCTGTTCGTGAGGATAAACCCGAAACTATGCTGAGTCTAGAACCGCTCCGATGGAGAGGAGCTTCTGAGAGTGACACAGGTGCGACTTCGGAACATTGTTGGAGAACCTCAGCAGGTGCAGGAGGTCGGCCATAGTCTGGAGGTGGCTGACGACTGTCTGGGGCGAGCCCGTCTTCAACAACCAGTCGTCGAGGTAGGGGAAGACTGAAACCCCTAACCTGCGCAGATGAGCTGCTACCACCGCCATCACTTTCGTGAACACCCGTGGAGCGCTGGTAAAGACTAAGGGGAGCACGGTAAATTGAAAGTGCTCGTGGCCTACCGTGTACGGCAGGTAGCGCCGGTGGGTCGGCAGGACGGGGATGTGGAAATAGGCGTCCTGCAAGTCCAACGCTACCATCCAGTCTCCCGGGTCTAGGGCAGCTAAGACCTGAGCCAAAGTCAGCATCTTGAACTTCTCCTTCCGGAAAAAGCGGTTGACGTTCCGGAGGTCCAAGATAGGGCGTAGGCCCCCTTTACCCTTGTTGGGAACCAGAAAGTAGTGGGAGTAACAACCACACCCTACTTCTGGCCCAGGAACGCGCTCGAAGGTGCCCTTGGCCAAGAGGGCCGTAACTTCCTCTTGCAGAAGTTGCAAGTGATCCCCCGACACGCGGTGGTACTGCGGTGGCATGGCTGGAGGAGTCGCCTCGAAGGGAAGGGAGTAGCCCCTTCGGACGATTTGCAGCACCCGCCTGTCCGATGTTATGGAGCGCCAGTGGATGAGGTGATGGCGAACCCTGCCCCCCACTGGCGTCAAATGGGCCTGAAAGCTCAGACTAGGAAGGCTTTGAGGTGGATCCTGCGGGGGGTGGATGTGGACTGGCTGCGCCGTTGTCCCCTGTTACCGCCGCAACGGTAACCACGTTCGCCACCGCGCTGAATGTTAGACTGCGGCCCGTGGCTGGCAGGACGTGTGGGAGCACCCCTTCCGTGGCCACGAAAGGAGCGATGGGCAGAAGATTGCTGGTGCGGGGCCGACAGGCCCAAGGACTTGGCCGTAGCCCTGGAGTTCTTAAAGCGAAGAGGTGGCTGCCATCGAACGACATGTCCATAAGTGTGTTTTGGACATTGGCCGAAAAGTTGGCGGACCTCCGCCAGGCGTGGCGACGAACCACCACAGACGTGGAAATCGCTCTTTCTAGCGAGTCTGTGGTATCCAGTCCACATCTGATAGAGTACCGCGCTGCGTCCCTTCCCTCCGCAAGGGCTTGAGCGAGTTTCACCCGGGTTCCCTCCGGGCACTCAGATATCCCATATAGAGTGGGTGTAACGGCCCACGAGGCACGCGGTGTGGACTGACCGCAACCCCAAACTAAGGGAGGAGAACATCATCTTTCCTAACTGTTCATACCTCTTGGATTCCCGATCTGGTGGTGCCGTCGGGAATGCGGATTGGGAGGTAGAAGCCTGGATAACCAGACTCACGGGGGTGGGGTGGGTGGACAAGAAACTAGGGTCGCCCGGGGCTGGGCGGTGGCGCCTAGCGACGTTCCTATCTACAGGAGGACCTGTAGTTGGCCTGAACCAAGTCCAACAGGACGTCTGTGAAAGCCTCATTAAACGGTAGTAGAGGCTCTCAGGAGCTTACCAGTGGTTTAAGGACCACTGTGAGGATGTTGGACCTCACTGTTGCGACGGGGATCTCAAGAGCCAAGGCCTTGGCTGCTCTCATCAGCACCACACTATAAGCTGCCCCCATCCTCCGTAGCCACGGTAGGAGGGGAGACAAAACCAGTGTCTGTGGAGGTATCCAGGCCATTGGCTTCCCCTAGTTCCTGTGTCCAGTCCTCATAAGACTGGCACTCACGTGCCAGGGGGTCCTCAGACGCCCCCAGTCTCCCTCGTCGTCCAGGTCCTGAAATTCAGAGATAAAGGATGGACCCAGATCATCGAAGAAGTCCTCTTCGGCCGACGCCGGATCCGGACCGAGGGTTGGACCAGGGACCGCGTCGTCCGAGGACGGCGCCGGAGGTGTACTCAATGAAAATAATGGAACCCCCCTCTAAGGTGCTAATTCACAGGTCAAGGAGAAGAGAGGAAAAAAATAACATGTAACAACTACTCCAAGCATACACTCCCTCGTGACCTATCTATTTATTTAAGGGGTTTAGCCTCTTACATATAATCATGGGCATAACAAAAAACAAATATGACCGTTACTCATTTCTATTCTCTTTATTCATCATTTAAATAGCTTTTTACTTTGTTGAATTTTTTTCTTTTGTTATATATATATAACACATTATAATTATTATAAAATACAAAAGGACATTACCTATATACACAATTTTGACAACATGAAAATGTATACATAAGTTTATATACTCAACACAATATGACCAGGAAGAGAACAACTAACACACAAACCATACATACATACTTCACACACATTCACACCACAAGTTATCTGTGCAAGTTGTCGCGTTTCGTTGGTTCTAGTCTAAAGGCCCAAAACTAGGGTCAAAATGTAGGATGTTATAAAGACATGGTCGACGCGTTTCGGCGGTAGTAGATAACAGTAGAAGCCACCTTCCTCAGGACTCAACAGATTATCACACAGTGTTCTCTACACCCTGGTACTTTCTCCAGTAGAACCAATGCTGTGACTTATCCTATTTTCCCCATAGACGACCTTCTGTGGTGTAATGGTTATGTATCCCACAGGAATCTCCTTCAGCTCAATGACTCCTAGGATCGATGTGTTGTGAAATCACTCATACTTCCATTTTAGGCACCATAGACTTTATTTCTACTTAGACGTTTTATTCTCTAGGAAACGTTCGTTGTCTTGAATCCATAGATGTATGTCTATTCTTTTTATTTTGCCTTTTCTCCCTTCACAGGTACAATCTCTCCTCTTTAATAATATTGCTCACTTCGTCAACCACAAAGGCGGTCTCTTCCACGGTCTGAAACTCGCCCATCGTCAGCCTGCAGCAGCCCCTTACCAAGAAATTGCCGGGGGTGACACCTAGGGGTCAACGCCGGCAGGGTCGTAAGGTCGACCAGCGGCGACCTGGATCTGGAACCGGATCCAGAGGGGCCTTGCGGAGCCGGGACCGAAGTCACCGATGGTGCCGGGGCCGTAGCACCCGGCCCGCTTGGGCTCCCAGTCGGGTCCGCTGGGCCCGAAGGAGCCGCGGAACCAAATGGAGGAGAGAGCGACCTCATGGCGTTGATCTCCTCCGGATTCGCGCTCTGCCCAGGGACCGGCGGGTATGGAGCAGGCCGCAATGCCTGCGGTTCCGACGGAGCCACGTGGGCGGTGTCGCCCGAACCCCCAGCCACGTCACTCGGGGGTTTAGGGGGGGGAGTCAGAAGAGCAATGTCGCCTCTTCGACTTCTTGTGCACCTTACCTGAGGACTTGGAGCCCGACGAGTGGCGTCGACTCGCCGAGCTGTGATGACTCCGGCCCCGCAACCGGTCCCTCGACCTCCTTCCGGACCGGGACCTCGAGCGCGCGGGGGCGACAGTTTGAGCTCGAGGCGCTTACGGGACCACTCCTGCCTAGCCTTCGACGTCAAGGACCTGCAGTCGGGGCACGACTTGGCATCGTGGTTGGGCTCCAGGCAATGTAGGCACCGGCGGTGGGGGTCGGTAACTGACATCAGTCGTTTGCAGTCGGCACAGGGCTTGAACCCGGGCATCCCTACCGGCACCGATGGAGTCGCACGACTCGAAACGGATCCAAAAAGGATCTAAAAGCTTAGTGAAAAAGTGACTAAAGGGTACCACTTTCTCCGGACCTGCACTTGCTGGCACGGAAAAAAGAAGAACGGACGTCAGCGCGCGAGGGCGGCGTCTAAGTACTCCGGCGACGTCATTCCGACGCAGACGATGGATGAGCAGCCGCAGACGACGCCTACCGACGCGCAGGGGTACTGCTACGCAAATGTTTCCGGATCCAGTCTGACGCCTGGGGATATTCTAAGGTAAGGAATCTAATACTAACCTGTTTCTTTCAGATGTACTCTGTTACATGCTACTTGATTCACCAAAAATAAAGATGCTACACAATCATCGTTCGCACTTCACCAGTGCTGAGGCGGTGTGGGACTGGCTGGAAATCTATGAAGATGACAGAATCCCACGCAGATCCGACAACTGGACGTGGAACTCCTGCAGCTCACAACAATCCGGGAGACAAAGGAGACAGGGCAGCGTCCAGATCCACCTCTCAGGTGGTAGTCAGGCAAGATGGCACACTAGATTTGGAGCAGCAGAAATCAGAAAGAGAGGTGGCAATGACATTGGTGGAGGCGATGACAGCCTTCGGCTCAGACACCAGTGCTACAGATATGTTGGAGCCAGAGAGAGGTTTGATTTTGATGGCCAACCAGGCTATAACTACTCACGTAAATTGCCACACTGAGTGGGGATTACCTCCCTCAGTCAGGGGAGAGTACATTGAGTGGCTGAGTGGAGCAAGTGGGCTACTGGAGATTCCCGGCACAGCTGATATACTTGCAATGTAGATGGTTAGAGGTGGCCTGTGAGTGGACTGTGCTGAGTTGAACGGGACAGGCGGGGCCAAAACTCACACTCCGCTCTTGCTTGCTCTTTTCTCTTCCTTTCTTTTTGAATTGGCTTTCTTTTGGACTGTATACAAGAGTCACAGGTGTAAGAGTCTGGATGTGGTGTTTGCGAGTACCTGAGCTTTGTGTGGTGCTGGTGTGTGTACGGGGCTAGATTGGGTATGGTGACGGCAGCCAACTTTGGTATTGGGCTCCTCCTACCGATCTATACTATTTTTTGTTGAGTTACCGGAGGATTGTGCAGTGCTTTGGTGACTTTTTGTGTGGAGTGAGCTTTTGCTGGGGAGGGTGTAGCAGGATTGAGATGATTGTGAAGACGTGTGGTTTGAGTGTTTATTCAGTGGGAGGGAAGGGTTGTTCTTGTTTGACATGTTTCTATGTAGCAGCGGCACAATGATGGGTGTTGAGATGGAGTGTGCTGGGTGGGACACTGTGGCTAACAAGTCTTTACAGCCAAGCGTATTAAAGTGGTGACATGGAATATGTGGGGACTTAACTCCTATGTTAAGCGGTATAGGGTTCACATGTACCTTAAAAGGCAGGGTATACAGATCACTCTACTGCAAGCAACTCACCTCTTGAAGAGCAAAGCTTAGACGTGCAGAGGAAGTGAAGGGGGCAGTTTTGTTTCCGCTACAAATTCTGACTATACTTGTGGTGGTTCATATGGGTCGCACCCAAGTTCCCCTTCGGGATGTGAAATCTTAAGGCATATCTTGAGGGTCGGCTTGTTGGATGGACGCAAAGTATGCTTGCTGAATGTATATGCGCCCATCACAGATAATGGGGCTTTCTATCTAGACCTGGAATGAGAGTTCCTCCCCTACCTTGGAGCCCCCCTACTCTGGGCTGGGGATTTTAACTGTGTGCTGGATGGTGGTTGGGTTGTCACCCTCCCAGAAGCCTAATATGGTAGCTCACTGGGGTGATGGTCCGGGCGTACTGTCTGGATGTCTGTTGCTCAACACACCTAGATATCAGGGAATACACATTCCATGTCCCCCACAAACAACACACTTGGTCGCCTGGACAGATTCTTAGCCACCTTGGATGTTGCAGCTGAAATAAAACAGATGCAGATACACAGTAGATTCCTTTCGTACCATGGACTGCTGCTTTTGGAGTGGGTGAAAGACCTGTATTGCCCCAGTGGCGACTTCACCTGGAGGCACTTACTAATTTGCTGTTTCGCGAGGAGCTCAGGACAGTGACAGCCAAATATTTTGACTCCAATTGGTCAACAATGACACACAGAGAAAAGAGGTATAGAGTGGGACGCACTGAAAACGGTGTCACCAGAGGAGTGCTAGTCCCATATCAATGGCACCAGGTGTCGCTTGGAGGCACAACTGCTTGAGGAAAGAAACGGCTGGTGACCCTCCAGCGCCCAGGTCCCAGTGAGAGTCACTGTTGACAGTTCAGAGGGCAGAGGAGGAGACCTGGGATAGGCTGGACCGGTTAGTTCAGCGTGAATATCGCTAGTTGCTACACCGTGAGGGTGACAACTTGGGATAAATACTGGCGTGGTTACTTCAGAGAGAATGCCCACCAACAGTAATTCTTTCTCTGAGATGCCAAGATGGCACCTTGGAAGGTTCCCAGGCTGCGATTAATCTCCTTCCACGGGATCACCTTTTGCCAGTTAATGGTGTAACGGGAGTTAGACGACTGAAGGGGACATGCGACTTCCTAGATCCGTTGTCACTCCCTCGCCTCATGGCTGAGCAGACTAAAGTTTCGAGAGGGAGCACTCAATGGAGGAGCACTGGAGCACTGGATGGAGGAGTTGAAGGAGGTAGCCTGGGAGATGGCACGCGTTAGGGCAACGGGCCCTGATGGGCTGCCAGTGGAGTACTACCAAACATATTCGGAGATACTCCTACCCCACTTACTAGAAACATTCCTAGAGGTGAGAGAACACTGGATTTTGCCACAGACCATGCATGAAGCACAGATTGTTATGCTCTCCACACCGGGTAAGACCCCTGTCTATGCTGGAAGTTGATGCAAACATTCTTGCAAAGACTCTTGCCACTAGACTGCGTGGCATAGTCACCAATCTGATACATGATGACCAGTGTCGCTTTATGCCGAGATGGGAGACCCAAATGAATCTACAGAGGTTGTCCCATGTATTGCACTCAGTTGTGGATAGTGATATAGAGCCGGCGTTTGTTGCTTTAGATGTCGAGAAAGCGTTCAACACCCTCCCTGGAGAACAGGGCTTGGATCAGTATTTTTGTCCTGGCTGAAACTACTCTATGATGGTCCGGTTGTACAGGCTTTGTGGTGTCAGAGCATTTGCCTATTGAGAGAGGTACTAGACAAGGATGTCCCCTGTCGCCACTTATCTTCGCTTTGCAGATAGAGCTGCTGGGGATACGCCTTTGCCTTGAAATTATCAAGTGGGGGAGGGAGGTTGAAGTGGGGGTGTCACCTATGTTGTCTCGCTCTACCCAGAAGACCGACTAGTGTATGTCACCCACCCTGATCAGTCAGTGAGGAGACTGTTGCGGATCATGTCTGAACTCTGAGTGGTGTCCGATCTTCAGATCAATGAGC
This sequence comes from Lissotriton vulgaris, assembly GCF_964263255.1. NCBI lineage: Eukaryota > Metazoa > Chordata > Amphibia > Caudata > Salamandridae > Lissotriton > Lissotriton vulgaris. The sequence continues at coordinate 692,460,083 of NC_141695.1, read as the reverse complement.
AGAAAACGGTGCTGTTCGCACTGGCAAGGTCACGGACAGCCATGCTCCCAGTAACTGAGCTTCAATGAGATAATTTTCTGGATCTGGTGATTCAGATACCACGTAGCCAGATATCATTTTCAATATGGGTAGAGTTTTCAGCGGCCTGGAGGACTCCATTTGTTTCGGAGTTCACTTGCCGCTGTCGGTAATGGGCAGGGTTGCGCTGAGCAAAATGGTTCTCTTACCTTGCTGTCTTCTTGCTCTGCAAAATGCTACGTATGAAATTCCACCAAACTCCTTAGTCTCCTAGTGTCCCTAGTGTGGGTGTGTAAGCGCAGCAGATTTAGGCTGGATTTTCTGAAGGTAAACACCAACCTGGGAGGCCTTGGACTACTAGACCTAAGACTGTGCTAATTTGCAAGCCTTTTGCAATATGCTACTCAGTGGTGTTCCAATGTCCCAAACATGGAGAAAAAAACTACTGGGTGTATGGGGTGCTTTGACAGACCTCCTGCAGTGCATTATGCTGGGGGCGGGTATCCCAGATGACCACCCCTTTGTTGTCTGACAGGTGGCTGTGGCCTGGGCGCGTGTGGTAGCGTGGATACTGCATTACGTCTGGCCCCCTATGCTACATTTTTGCCCCTTCATTGGTTGATAGCCATACGTTTAATCCAACCGGTAATGGACCTGACGTAATGTTTAGAGGGAGGCTGTAATACCGTTGGTGACCTATACTTTTACAGTATGTTCCTTATGATGGTAGAAGCTCAAGATGTGTTTGAACCTCCACCAAGGCCAGTTCCTGCAATATGCCAAGTATCCTGTACGACTCGTGAGATTTGGCCAACCTTCCCCACTGAATTTGCGTATTTTCAGACTCGGCAGATAATACTGGACCCTGGGTCAACCGGGGCCTAGTCTTGCACATTTACAGAGCCATTAAAGAGGATTGCCTGACATGACAGCCGTTCAGGACAAGTGGGCGGAGGCACTGACAATTTGACGGTGCTTGGAAGAGAGCGTCTGCTCAGGGTAAGGAAGTGGCAAGCAATGAGAGGTTCAAGCGTATGCAGTTTTACTACTTTTTACGGAGACGGAGCACGCACAGAGATTTTTTTAGTCCTGGCTCTCCTTCTCATAATTGATTATAGCGGTGAAAACTGATGCAGCATTTGAATATAGGAAACAACCAATTTTGAGGTTAAGCACATCATTTAAACTGAACAATGTGCCAGTGAGCACATATTAAGGACATCACTGATTGGTGGGCTCCTTCAAATAGCTGATTTTATTTCCGGATTATTTAACTGTTAGGATCCACAAATTGATGGAAGATCTAGAATACATTGTGACACGCATTCATCGTCACACCTTATGACTGCAGAAGAGCGGTGAAAAGTTTCCCCTCTATCTCTTTGTTGTGGAGGAACATCGTCCTCATTGGATAGTCAACACGCCCAGACAGTGACAAAGGTGCTGGGAGACATGTTTTTTTAAGCCTGAAGAAGGTGGTTGGACCGGTTTATACCATCGAAACGCATCGCTTCTTGGTCTTCAAAAAATATTGTTTAAACCAGCAGTATGATCAAATGTTGAATTATTCATGATTGTGGTCTTTGGAGTTGTATATATTGATGTACACTTTCTTTATATATGTTTTATATTGTGTTTTTTTTAAATTGAGAAAATCTTGCAAGGAACTTGTATTGTTAACATCGCAAACAGCGCTCTTTTGCTAAATTGCAAATTGTTTTTAACTACTGTATAGATCTATCAAATAAACATTTCAACATTGGTCTTCTGGCTACTGCTATACTATCTTGGAGACTGGCTGGCTTTGAATGTGGTGAGTGAATATTGTGGTATGCTCTTGAGGTATCCCAAAGGGAATCTTCATCAGACTTAGTTTTACTACTCACATAAAAGCCTACCTGACCCCACTATGTTTGCACATGATTAACAATGTTCGTTCCGAATGGGCCTGCCTTTGCTGTGGGCGGCCCCAATGTCCTTCTTTCATATGACCTGGGACTGTAACAAACTAAAAGGGAACTGGAAGGAGGTCTTGAGGACATTGTGCGGAGTCACACTGGTATCAGTGGAGGCCAAAGTTGAAAACTGCTTGCTCGGAGTGCTCCTGACACCTATGCTGGGGCCAGAATACGACATAGGTTCGCACTCCTGGGATTGGTGCTGGTAAAATGGAGGGTAGCCATACACTGGACACAACTTACGGCCCGACAGGCGGTAGATGGCTGGCAGACATGAGGGAACGTGACATGGTAGAGGAGTGACCATGTCACGAGCGGTTAACTTTTAGTATGCTCCTGAGTGAATGTGATGGTGCATCGGGGTGCTGTGGCCTTTTCCGCCCCCTCCACCTCCCCATGTCTGCTCCCCCTGCTCCCCACCCCCCAATGTCCCCATTGTCTTTTTGAAATGTATCCCTCTCCACCTCTACCCACAGTGTCTTGGTGGGATACAGGTGAGGGTCTCTTTTTCATTTATGCTGTTTATTTTACTGTACAATATACAAGTACATGTTGTACCTTTTTACTACCGTTTATGATATGCATTTGATGGCTTAATCATTCTGGGGTTGCAGTGGATGCTGTGCCAGCACATTGTTGACCTGTGTAGTTGTACGATGCCCATGCTATTCCCATGTGCCCTACTTTTGTATCAACTGCTACTAAAGGCATGTTAAAAAACTAAAAAAAAAAAACAGACACTTAACTGGGCCCTTGTTTAGGATACTCTGGCTTACGGCCAGCATCATTGCTACCTGCTAAGAGCTGCATCACCATGCACAAAGGCTGTATCTGAGAAGCAGACAGAAAATGGCATTTGAAAGAGAACCAACCCTAACAGTCCTGAAACCTTAAGGAAGGGATCCTCATGCATTGTGTGGAAATGGAGTATAAAAGTGGGATCCATACAACCCCAATTTATTTCAGATGCACTTTCTTCTTGATCAAGAAAAGTAGTGCTGGGAGGAGCCAAGATGGCGGCGGAGACGGACGTGTAGTCGCCCGGCTCCCCGATCCTGTCTCCTCTGCAGCACTATCCTGTTCACTATCCTGGTGTAACCCCACTGCGGGAGGAAGACGATAACGCGCCGATACCGGGAGTGCTTCTCCGGTGTCTCCACCTGCCTGTTTCAAGATGCTACGGGCACATTGATCTTCCGACCTGCGCCGAGCCCTGGAACCGAAACTCCCGTCCCTGCGCACCGCCGGAGAGGGCTGCTGCCCAGATTGGTGCTTGATCAGTGGTGTGACGGGTGTCCACTGTCGGATTCCCTACTGTGGCGGCACCTGCACTGACCCTTGTGTACAAGGGACGCACCGACCGATTGCGGTGAGATTTTGCAGCTCCGTCTATCTGAGACGCCGAGGTGAGCCACGCTGCTCCTTACTGTGTGTGTGTGGGGCTGGCTGCTGTGCATCGCCTCATTGCTCGCTCCTGCCCGGTCTTGCAAGCAGGGAACTCTTGTTACCTGCCGTTTGGGAGCGACTGGCTCGGCTGGATTCAAGAGATTGCATCCCACTTTAAGGCTGTCTGATTTGCCTACGCTTTCCGCGACTTCCCTGGCTGCAACAACATGGCGGCTGTCCCCACCGCGGCAATTGCGAGCTTCACCTCGGATCAAGATTGGGAAGCACCGACCGGACTTCAGCGTGGTCGGGGATGCGGTGCTGTGCTTAAAACTGTGGACACGTTGGATGACCCGCCTGATTACTCCCTTGCTTCTGTTCTGGCGGCGATTGCCGACTTAAAGGCGGAATGGCGAGAATACTCCCGAGCGCTGATCAGGCAGCTGGACACCGTCCTACTGGGGCCGGGTCATACCTCGTCGGCATGTTCTCATCACCGCACTGACCTGGCCCCTCTCAGCACTGGGCGCGCAACATTGTTACCACGCGATGGTGAACTGGGGCAAACCTTTGGCGCGGGTGACTGCAGCGGTCTGCTGTCTGCTTCTCCCGGCGGGGCTACATTGTTTCCTGTTACGTCGAAGCTTTCCACCATGGCTACAGACTTGCTACTTTTCGGCATGGATCCGCTGACGCGGCTGCTGCTTCACATTGCTGCCTATCCCACACGCGCTGAGACTCCCTTTTCTTGTGGACTGAACAACTTGAAGACCTTGGGACTGGCGCCCCTTTGGATTGCTGAATCTGCGTGTGCTTGGATGTACTTGGACTGTCTTGGGATGCTCCTTCTCCACTGTGAGCGGCCATCTTGCCTCTTTGTTCTTTCTGCTGCGGATCCTTCTCCGGCGCCATTTTTGGATGGACGCTTGAGATCTGGCCAGGGTTAGACGGGCCCTCACTCGCACGGTCTGTTTTGTGTGGGCGGGTGGAGACTCGGGATGGGGTGCCTCATCGGCGCGGGATGTTGTGCTACAATGTCTCTTTCCCGGTTTTCATTGTACTTTGAGATCCTTGATTTTGCTACTATGTCTGGGGGAGAGAGTTCTTTAGGGTCGGGGTAGTCCGGGTGGTATGGGATTGGCCCTCCTCTGGGGTGGGGTTTCTTGGGAGTTTTAGATTAGATTGCTCTTCTTAGATTACTCTTTTCTTGCTCCCTATGACTTATGTGATGCGATAACCTTTTTCTTTTTTCTTTCTCTTACTCTTATTCTATATTTCGGGTTTATTGGGCGACAGACACACTGCTAGGGGGGGGTAGGCCGTAGCCTTTGCATGCGTGTAGGGTGGGGGGTGGGGGGGGGGGATTTTATTTCTTTTCTGTTTCTATGGTGCCTTGTTTTTCTTCTCTATTTTATTTCCTCTTCTTTCTGTCTTGGGTTTGCGTAGGTTTGTTGTTGGGCGGGTGGCGGTAGACTTTGATATGATCCTGTTTCGATATTCCTGTTGCATGCTTACTGGGCCGTCATGCCGCCTGGAGTGCCCTGCTGATTGGATGCTGGGCGATGTGTGCCTTGGTTGCTATCGATATGTCGTGCCTACGTGAACCCTGTTTTTTAGTTTATGATTTTCGCTCTATTCTAATGGAACTGTTTGGACTTTAATGGTTGCTAGGACTCGGAATACAGACTTAAAAACTTTAAAATTAACCTTCATTGCTCCTTAGGCGTGATAGCCAGTACTCTCCAGTGTAACTGATGACTAACTGTTTATTGATGTTGCCGTGCTATTGCGTCTTCGTATTGCTTGCGCCTGTGCTTAACCAGTTTTCGTGGCCGGCCTCAGGGTTGTGGGCCCGTATTTGTATTTCAGTGGATGCACCAATAAAGGTTTTCAAAAATTTTAAAAAAAAAAAAGAAAAGTAGTGCTTTGTGGACTACTGTGTGATCAGGCCTCGTATCTGCATGACAGCCAGTCTCCCAGAGGTGAGGGAACATCGCTGAAGTCGGCTACTTCTGCAGGAGGACCTGAGGATCTGCCCAGAAAGCTTCCTGCTTGCTGAGGGAGGGAAGGAGTAGCCTGGCCCTGCAGGAGCAGAGAATGTCCAGGAGGAGAAAAACTGTGTATCCCTGTCATGAAGAACAAGCAGAAGAAGCATACTACCAAAACATAGCAAACCCCTGTGCCAAGACTGCCATGTGACTGGTGCTCCTGATGTCAGAGTTGGAGATCCCTCAATGCCAGCATTGTGGTACCCATGATCAGCCCAAATGCTACAACTTCTGAAGATGGACACATGCTGGTGATCCGTTTGAAGTGCCCATCTGCACCTAGCCTGGGAGGCTGCTACTGCTGAAGAGCAGTACTATTGTGTCTACATACCACACTGATTACATCCAGCAACAGCTTGAGTGAGGTCACTGATACGGCTGCAACAATGGGAATGCTGATTTTGCCACACCACAAAAACTGCACTCACAATGAGCAGGTAAAATCAAGTCTGTACTGTATGTCAGTTAAAGGCTAAAAGCACAGAAGACCTCTGCCATATTAACTGAAGACTTGTGTCCGGTAAACTCACATTTAGTGTAAGCTATTAGACCAGATTTCTCCATATAGACCAGTGGTTCCTAATCGGTGCTCAGGAACTGGTGGGAGTCCGCGACAGCTAGCCAGAGTGTCAGCAACTGCTTTGAGAATTAAGTAATATTAACAAATGAAATAAATACATATTAACAGAGAAGCAAAATGTTAAATTTTACATTTCAAATGTTCTGTACATTTTTTTAAGGAATTTGGAATTGTTGGACAGGCCTCGTGGTAGGTCCGACCCCTCCCCGCATGGCGGGTCGCGGATCACTGCTACCCCAGTTCCCCGGACAAGAACCACCCCTGCAGCCGCCGGGTCAACCCCCAGCTCGTCCCCGACGGGGCTCCGGCCCCTAACAACAACATTCTCAGCTGGCCCGGGTTCCTTCCCGAACCACCATTCCCGGCCCAGCCGCCATCTTGGACACCGCCACGACCAGGCCTTGTGGCCTCGGGTCGACCTCAACCTCAGGCCCAGCCAAGCCCCGACATCGAGGCACCACCGTCCACCCAGGGGGTAAAGAGACCACTTGGCGAGTCAATGGAAGAAGAAGTGTCGATGGCTCCCCTCCGCCAGGTTTCGATCACCCCCCAGCCTCCCTGGGCGATGGCTTCACCCCCCTGCTGGGTGTCTGGACTCCCTCATCCCGGACCCCCCGACCTCCAAGTGCGAGGGTCAAAGGGCGCCAGACCTATAACTGGGGCAGCTCCAGAGCAGGAAGCTAGTTGTATCCTGGAGTCGAGAGACACCTAGACGAACTCATCCCTGGAGGCCTGCTGGCGCTGCCGCGGCCCCTCTTTGTGAACTATCCTTGAAGTCCTGCTGGCGCTGCCGCGGCTCCTCTTCGTGAACCATCTTCGAAAGCCTGCTGGCGCTGCCGCGGCTCATCCTCTTCGTGAACCATCTCTGAAAGCCTGCTGGCGCTGCCGCGGCACATCCTCTTCGTGAACAATCTTCGAAGGCCTGCTGGCGCTGCCGCGGCCCCTACTTGCGAAACCCTCCAGCTCGAGGATTGAGAGCTATACACCAGCTACCCCCGGTACCGGACCGGTACTGAGACTGTCCCGCTACCCCCTTCCCCCAGAGACTAGAATTGACGAGATCATCGTGTCCTTGTCTTGCTGTATCGCCAAGTTTACTCTGCCTAAGAATACCTATAAAACGTGTACCGAACCTATCTTGGTGTGGCATCCATCTGTGGGGGGGTGGGTAGTTACGTATCCGTACGATCTAAGGAGAGGGCCCTCGCCAGGAGGCCTCTCCCCCTTGCTCGGCCGACACTCCGGGTCGCCGTCTAACATTGGTGGCCAGCGGCGCGATCCGAGCCGACGCATAATCGTACGGAGAGTCGCACAGCAACGATGACGACAAAAGAGACCGGAACAACAGCAAAATTCCAGTGGAACGGCTGGAAGAATACAGCCACAAGGAATTGAAACAATTCTGCATAGACTTGGGCATCGTTACCACGGGACTGAGCACCAAAGATGACCTCAAGCACGCCTTCAAGTCTTGGGTGGAGACGGGAGCGCCCCCACCCCAGAACGAAAGCATTGAGACCACCGAAACAACGGCAACCCCCGAAGAAGAAAGAAGAACGGGCCTCTCTTCCGAGGAGGCCCAAGAATGGGAGAGGAGCCGGCTCCACGAGTTGGAACTGGCCCGACTCCGCTTAGATGGAGAACTAAAACTAGCAGAGAAAAAGACAGCCCTCGAACACTTACGGCTACGGGAAGAACGGGAAGAAAAAAAAAGCCAGAGGGAGCTGGAAGAGAAGAAACTAGCGTAAGAACACTAGCGCAATTTAAAAGAGCTAGAAATTCGACGACAAAACAGGGACCTCGGCGTCCCCGAGAACCAGAACTCCACTCCCCCTACGGACACCAAGGTCCACATTCCCAAAGACGTCGTCCGGGAGTACTACCGGAACGACGATATCCAGCAATGGTTCAAGGCCTACGAAGTAGCCATGATCTCCCACCGAATTCCACGGAAAGATTGGGGAGCCGGGTTGTGGGGGAGATTCATCAACGAAGGAAGAGATGCCCTGCTACAACTCCCCGACGCAGAGATGACCTCCTACGACCACATGAAAGCCGCCCTGCTCACTCGCTATGGGCTTACCCCCGAGATGTACCGGCAGCGATTTCGAGACTGCAAAAGAATCCCCGGTACCACCTGGGTAGAATACGTGAACTTTTTTAGCCGAGCCTTAGAGGGATGGGTCAAAGGCAGCCAGGTCACCACCTACGAACAATTATTCGACCTCATCGTGTGGGAGCACCTCTCCAATAATTGTTTCATTGAACTAAGGCAGCATCTTCTCGATAGCAAGCTGACCGAACCCCGGAAACTCGCCATCGAAGCGGATCGATGGGAGAGCACCCGGGTCCCACGGAGTTGGCCGGGCGAACAAAACAGAGCCTCCCAGGGGTCCCACCGTCCACGAGGAGGAGGAGGCGGCCAGGGTCGGGGCAGGGACACCGCCACGGTGCCCCCCACTAACAACCCCCCGTCGCCGGCCGGAAGAGGTAGACCTCCGACGCGACCGGGGTTCCGCTCCAACATTGTCTGCCACAAATGCCAGCGGCCCGGCCATTACGCCAATGATCCAAACTGTCCGAGAAACCAGTCCGTCCTGACCCCGGGTCCAGTGAGCCGCCAGATCACCGCCGTCGCCCTCGGAGAGGAGCAAGGCGAAGAAGAAACCGAAGAGTGTGAGCACTACCAGACCGTGTGGGAACCCGCAGCCATGTCCCTGGTATGTCTAGGAGACAGGGACATGGTCCCGCGGGCCCCCCTCCCAGCCAACACGCAGAAGTACAGCCAGTGGGTCACCATTAATGGACACCGGGCCGAAGCCCTCCGCGACACAGGGGCCAGCGTGACCGCAGTCCGTTGCCATCTGGTGACCCCCGATCAAATCCTGCCCAACGTACTTTGTCCAGTACAATCAGCGGACAATTCCGAGAGCCTGTGCCAGATGGCCCGCGTCCCCTTCGAGTGGGGGGGGGGGGGGGGGGAGTATCGGGCATGCTGAAGGTGACCGTCCGAGATGACGCCCCCGTGGACTGCCTCCTGGGGAACGATCTCGAGAGCTCCCCCAGGGCAGCCGTGGAGCGAAGAGAGCATCTGGGAATGCTTGGTCTCCCTGAATGGGTCTGCGCAACGACCCGATCCATGGCCGCCCGCGCCATCCCATCCACCGAGGAACCCGAGTGGCCCGAACCTCCACCGCCGGTCGTCACCGAAGAGACCACCCCTGAACCGGGTCCACTGGGGTCCAACAACGAAGACCCGGACCCACTCCAAGACCTCCCGGAGCTGGCCCAGTGGCGCCAAGAAGGTGGCCCCACTAAGGAACAATTCCGCCGGGAACAAAGAGCGTGTCCCTCCCTCGAGGGGCTCCGACAGCAAGCCATAGCCCAGAGCGCCGGGGATGCCTCGGGGGCCCACTGGATCTATTGGGACAACGGGCTCCTCTACAGTGATCAAAAGATTGCTGAACTGGGGGCCAGCCGGGTGCTGGTAGTCCCCCTCCAATTCCGAGACTTCCTCTTGAACCTGGCACACGATGTGCCGCTCGCCGGGCACCTGGGGCAGGACAAGACGTACAGCCGCCTGGTGACCCATTTCTACTGGCCTAAAATGCGGAGCGATGTAGTAAACCACTGCCGGGCCTGCCCCACCTGCCAGGCCAACGGGAAGAGCGGCCGGAAAACAAAAGTCCCCCTACAACCCTTTCCCATCGTCACCACTCCCTTTGAGAGGGTGGGGATCGACATTGTATTGCCCCTGGAGCCCCGGACAGCGCAAGGTCACCGGTTCATACTCGTCCTGGTGGACCATGCCACCCGCTATCCCGAGGCCATCCCCCTCCGAACCGTGACAGCGCCCGTGGTGGGCCGAGCCCTGATGGGGATCTTCTCGCGGGTGGGCTTCCCACGAGAGGTCGTCAGTGATCGAGGCACGAACTTTATCTCCAGATACATGAGGTCCCTATGGCAACAGTGTGGGGTCACCTACAAATTTACGACCCCTTACCACCCGCAAGGAAACGGACTAGTGGAACAATTCAATCGCACCCTCAAGGGTATGATCATGGGCCTGGAAGAGCCCCTTCGCCGCCAATGGGAGGTGCTGCTCCCATGCCTCCTGTTTGCCTACCGAGAGGTCCCACAGAAGTCCCTGGGATTCAGCCCCTTCGAGCTCCTGTATGGGCAACCAGTCCGGGGTCCCCTCAGCCTGGTCAAGGGTGGGAGGTGACCCCCCAGAAGACTCCCCCTGATGTGTACAAGTACCTCCTGACCCTCCGGAACCAAACTCGGCGGTTCAGGGAACTCGCCAAAGCCAACCTCGAAGCCAGCCAAGAAGACATGAAACGATGGTACGATCAAAATGCCTCATCCATCGAGTTCGAGCCGGGACAACAGGTCTGGGTCATGTCCCCGGTCGAACCTTGCGCCCTCCAGGACAAATGGACAGGACCCTTCAAGGTGGTGGAGCGAAAGGGCCCCGTCACCCATCTGGTAGACCTGGAGTCCCCCCGGAACCCTCTCCGGGTCCTCCATGCCAACAGACTTAAGCCTCACTTTGTGCTCTCGGAACTTAGCCTTCTGATGGCTACAGACAGTGGGGCTGAAGAGGATTCAGAGTCCCTTCCTGACCTCCTGAGGACCCGCGAGAAAGACGGCTCCGTGGAAGGAGTCCACCTCTCCGCTGACCTGTCTCCAGCTCAACGCCAAGACTGCCGAGACTTGCTGCAGCAATTTGCCGACCTGTTCTCCCTCATCCCTGGGGTTACCCCCTGGTGCCTCCACGATGTCGACACCGGGGATAGCCCCCCTATCCGGCACAGAGCCTACAGAGTACCTGATTCGGTACGCGCCTGCATCCAGTCAGAAGTATCCAAGATGCTGGCCCTGGGAGTAATCGAGCCCTCCGACTGTCCCTGGGCCAGCCCCAGTTGTGCTGGTCCCCAAGGCCGCCGCCCCTGGCGTCGCCCAGGAACTCAGGTTTTGCATAGACTACCGGGGCTTGAACGCCGTAACCCGAACAGACGCTCACCCCATCCCACGAGCGGATGAACTGATCGACCGCATGGGGGCCGCCCGCTACCTGAGCATCTTTGACTTGACCGCGGGCTACTGGCAGATCGGCATCACCCCGGGTGCTCAAGAGCGATCCGCCTTCTCCACCCCGGATGGCCAATACCACTTCAAAGTGATGCCCTTCGGAATGAAAAACGCCCCGCCACCTTCCAGAGGCTCGTAAACAAGGTGTTGGCGGGCTGGAGGAGTTCATCGCCGCCTATCTGGACGATATTGCCGTGTACAGTCACCACTGGGCAGAACACCTCCGGGAGGTCCTGACCGCCCTCCGGCAAGCAGGACTAACAATCAAGGCCAGCAAGTGCCAAATCGGCCAAGGATCCGTGACCTACCTGGGGCACCAGGTGGGAAGTGGCCAGGGGCCCCCCTCCAACTCAAGATCGCTGCCATCCAGGCTTGGGAGCCCCCGGTCACCCAAACAGAGGTCCGAGCCTTCCTGGGGCTCACCGGCTACTACCGGCGCTTCATAAAAGACTATGGCAGCATTGTGGGGCCCCTCACAGAACTCACGTCCAAGAAGAACCCCCCGAAAGTACACTGGACTCCTGAGTGTCAGGCCGCCTTCGAGAACCTCAAATCCGCAATGTGCACCGCCCCAGTGCTCCAAGCCCCCGACTACAGCCGGGAATTTATAGTACAAACAGATGCCTCCGATCACGGCGTTGGGGCCGTCCTCTCCCAAATCAACACCGAGGGAGTTGACCAGCCAGTGGCCTTCATCAGCCGACGCCTGCTGGCCCGAGAACAGCGCTGGAGCACCATAGAGCGAGAGGCCTTCGCCGTGCTGTGGGCCCTCAAGAAGCTCCGGCCCTATCTCTTCGGTACCCATTTTCGGGTACAAACAGACCACCGTCCTCTGCAATGGCTGATGCAGATGCGGGGAGAGAACCCGAAGCTGTTGCGGTGGTCCATCTCCCTGCAGGGGACGGACTTCACTGTGGAGCATCGCCCCGGCAACGACCACGCCAACGCAGACGGCCTGTCCCGCTTCTTCCGCCTCGGCGAGGAGATTACCCAAGAGGATGGGTGACTCTCCCTGCCTTCAGCAGGGGGGGACACATGTTGGACAGGCCTCGTGGTAGGCCCGACCCCTCCCCGCATGGCGGGTCGCGGATCACTGCTACCCCAGTTCCCCGGACAAGAACCACCCCTGCAGCCGCCGGGTCAACCCCCAGCTCGTCCCCGACAGGGCCCCGGCCCCTAACAACAACATTCTCGGCTGGCCCGGGTTCCTTCCCGAACCACCATTCCCGGCCCAGCCGCCATCGTGGACACCGCCACGACCAGGCCTCGTGGCATCGGGTCGACCTCAACCTCAGACCCAGCCAAGCCCAGACATCGAGGCACCACCATCCACCCAGGGGGTAAAGAGACCACTTGGCGAGTCAATGGAAGAAGAAGTGTCGATGGCTCCCCTCAGCCAGGTTTCGATCACCCCCCAGCCTCCCTGGGCGATGGCTCCACCCCCCTGCTGGGTGTCTGGACTCCCTCATCCCGGACCCCCCGACCTCCAAGTGCGAGGGTCCGGACATCAAAGGGCGCCAGACCTATAACTGGGGCCGCTCCAGAGCAGGAAGCTAGTTGTATCCTGGAGTCGAGAGACACCTAGACGAACTCATCCCTGGAGGCCTGCTGGCGCTGCCGCGGCCCCTCTTTGTGAACTATCCTTGAAGGCCTGCTGGCGCTGCCGCGGCTCCTCTTCGTGAACCATCTTCGAAAGCCTGCTGGCGCTGCCGCGGCTCATCCTCTTCGTGAACCATCTCTGAAAGCCTGCTGGCGCTGCCGCGGCACATCCTCTTCGTGAACCATCTTCAAAGGCCTGCTGGCGCTGCCGCGGCCCCTACTTGCAAAACTCTCCAGCTCGAGGATTGAGAGCTATACACCAGCTACCCCCTGTACCGGACCGGTACTGAGACTGTCCCGCTACCCCCTTCCCCCAGAGACTAGAATTGACGAGATCATCGTGTCCTTGTCTTGCTGTATCGCCAAGTTTACTCTGCCTAAGAATACCTATAAAACGTGTACCGAACCTATCTTGGTGTGGCATCCATCTGTGGGGGGGGGGGGGTAGTTACGTATCCGTACGATCTAAGGAGAGGGCCTTCGCCAGGAGGCCTCTCCCCCTTGCTCGGCCGACCCTCCGGGTCGCGATGTGTAACAGGAATCCTTAGCTAGATTCATGGGATCAATGCAAGTGCCTCAAACAATATACTATGGACGATGGGTGGTCTGAATTGAATTTTGAAAAACTCCCATCTTCCCATTAAAATACAATTTAGATTTTATTTTATATTTGTTTGTGAATACAATAAAATATTTTATAATTTGTGTATTTGTTTGATGAATGCTTGTTTCGATATTTGTGGGTATTCTTTTACGGTTCTAATCAACGAAATTTCTTAGGCTGGGGGGCACCAGATTCTAATATTCCCTCAGTGGGGGTGGGTCCCCGGATTCAGTGAGGGCGTCCCCAGATTCCAATAATGATTAAATAGGGAGCCACAAAAATCAAAAGGTTAAGAACCACTGATCTAGACACTGAGGTATCAGAGTGAACTTGAGCGGTGCCTAATAATTGCCTATACCCATGCAATACACAAGCAGCTGTAGACAATAGTAAACTCAGATAGCAGGGAAAGGGTACCGAATGGAGTGGAACACCTTAGTGAATATCGCAAATAAAATAACAACCCTGTACCCAAGAATCCTATTGAGCTGTGTAGTGCAACGTTTTGCTGTGGATTGAACAATACATTATTGTGACTGTTGACTGACTGCTCAGCTCTGGCCCACACTACATCACTGAGATGGCTTTGAATACTTGCCCTCGCCACACTGATAGTAAAGCACTAGCCCTGTTTTCAGAGACACAGTAGGAGTGATCCCAGTATACCAGTGGCAAACTACCTCATGAAATAGCAAAGATTTTATGCCATAGACTGTTGACTGAATAACCCATAGATATTCATCCAGCTATCAATCTATCCATCTTTGTGACCAACAAAGAAGTTAAAAGAAAATCTGATTATTTGATTTCTTTTTTTTTTGTGAGTTGGAATGAAGTTCATTAACTAAGTTGGGTAGTTTGCCAAAAGTCAAAAAGTAAAATTAAGTATATACAATTTCCATTCGTAGGAAGCTGGCTCTGTATATGTAAATGTACATGTATTTATATAGCGCAAATCACTGACCGAGGTCGGTATCTAAGCGCTTGCTTGGGGAACCCGTCCTGGTATTCCCCTGTGAGATAACCCCGGCAGGGTATCCACAAGGTGAAAGCCAGGCATCCCGCCGCGAGGGGCCGTTGTGGAGATTAAGCAAGCTATTGCCCAGAGTCGCAGAGTGTGAACCCGTGAGTCGAGAAGGCACCGGAGCGAGAATTATCGAGTCCCTGGAATTTTTTAGCCCAAGACCCGCCGAGGCGGGGAATTGAACCCTGGTCCAGGGCCGATCTCAGCTTCCGGGCCCACCGCCTCTAACCCCTGAGCCACACTTCTCCACTATACAATACCAAAATGAGGTATAGCGTGTACAGAATCCAGTGGACCCCAAAGGTAGGCAGAGGTAAAATTAGATAGCACCTTACTCTCTATTTGTGGTAGTGTAGGCGAGCAGTAAGGCTTTATTAGAGGGTAGTGTTAAGCATTTGTTTTACACACTCAGGCAGCAAATGATGTCCCACACTGAACTCAGACCAATTTGTTTGTATCAAAAATATTATTAACTTATGTTATTTCTAGAACCATGTTCTTGCGGTTTGAGAGTCGGTCATTTATTGCGGACTCGATCTCCCAGTCACCCGCAAGGGTGACTGGAAACACCGGAGCTGGATTTCTCGGCGTGAGAAAAGGCAGCTTCTTTCCCGGTGTGTCAAAGGGGAGGAACGGCTTCCTTCGGCTCTCGCATCAGCTGGGCTTCAGGTGTTACCCAGGAGCGGCTTCCATGTAGCAGCTGAAACCACTTTGAGGGTATACAGACCCGCCCTGGCCGAGTTAAGAGGGTTCTCATTTTAATCTTTACTTATTATAGCACGTGCACTGCACTGCTTATTATTGTGGTCCTGAAGAAGCGCCAATGACCTACGGGCAACTGAGGCGCGAAACATGTTGGCCTTGACTTTTGACACCTAGGCCTAATGGGCCCTTTTGGGGTCAGTCATTTCTTTACACTATCACATGCACATAAATTGGTTTACCCTCCTTTTACCCAGTCCCCACACACCCGCATGCAACATCCGGCAATCCTCAAAAAAGATCTCCGATAAAGTGACCCTTCGGGGGACCGATAGGGAATTGCAGCGCCGGCCCTACGAGGAGCAAATGCCCGATGATGAAGCATAACACCCCCCGGGGTGTGTGAGGGCAGCAGAGGATGTAGAATTATTTTCCCTCTCACATTAGGACATTTCCAAACCTAGGATTACTTTAGTCTACCTTTTTTCTTAATCTCTCTGTGTTTTTAAATATGGGTGACTGTTAGCACCCCGATTCATGGGTGACTTTTGCACCCTTGTTAGTGACTTTTTGCACCTTGATACATGGGTGACTTTTGCACCCTTGTTGGAGACTTTTTGCACCTTGAACTATGGGTGACTTTTGCACCCTGATCTAGGAACTTTGTCCTCTTTTTGATAAATATATTTCTAGAACCATGCCAAGCCTGGTGCAGGTAAGTGAGATAATACTTTGCAAAATCAAATGCACTATTTTACAGTTGAATGCAGGTTCAAATGCAGTTAGTTGAATTACACGTAAGTCACTGTTTCAAAATTACTTTTTAGGTAATTACAGATCACTTTGTACGTTACTTTTTAGATTGCTTTTTAAGTTACTTTTTGTACTCTGTGCAATATGCCTAGATATCACACTGGGACTTTCCGAGAGAAAAGGCAAGCAAATAAGTTAGTGTACATTTGCAGTTTTTCAGTGTTTCATACAAACCAACTCCACACTTTCAAGCTAAACAGTCAATGCAATCCTATGGGAGGAAATAAAGTTATCAGTTTGCAGGTAAGTACAAGTTTGTGGGAGTTGGTATTCTGGGGTTAGAACTCTCAAAGCACCCTCTGCAGCTCTGGTGCGGAGTGGTGAGGCTCAATGTTATCCAATGGGGGCTAGGGGGATTCCAGGTGGGGATTGCTCACGAGCAGGCCACAGGTTGTCGGAGCAAAGCTCCTGTGTTAGGCTCAGGGCAAAGGGGGATCAGCGTTGGCACACAAGGTGCTATATAAAGGTACAGTACATCTAAGGTGGCACAATAACTGCTGCAGCCCTTAGAGGCCTTCCGTGGCCACAGTGCCCTTGGTACCCATGGTACCTTTTATAAGGGACTGGCATGTGACCAGAGAGGTGCCAATGAACAAGTTACTTCCCTTCGGTGACGATATATCTGTAAGAAACATACGTTGCTATAGATTCCTTACCTTAGAATTACCCCCAGGCATCAGACTGAATCCGGAAAGTTTTTAGTCAGCAGTACCCCTGCACGTCGAAAAGGGGCATCAGTCGGCTCCGCGTTCGTCGTCATAGCGACACTGAACCCCTTCATCCATTGGCTCAACCACTCGGAAGAACACCTGAAATTTACCAGCGAGTGCAAACAGAATGATCTGCCTTTTTTGGATGTCACCATCCATGCAGAAGAAGGGCTTCTGGGCGCTACCCTATACCGTAAACCGACGGAAAAGAAGACCCTGCATCTATACTCCAGTTACCATCCGCGTGGACTACGCGATGGTCTACCATATTGCCAATTCCTCTGGATCCGCCGGAATTGCAAATGGAAAAAAGACTATTTCAGGGAGGCAGACACCCTCACCAAAAAGTTAATACATCGTGGATATCCCAAACGACTGGTCACCAAAGCCAAGAAGAGAGCATGGTACTGTCATTGAGAACTCCTCCTCACCACCCAACCCAAGAAATCGATGAACAGGATCCCGTTCGTTTCAAAATTCAGTCCTCACAGTAATAAAATCAACAAAATCATCAGAAAGAATTGGCCCTTACTGCGCTCGCATGAGCAATTCAAAGAAGACCCTCTGTTCTCCTACCAACGTGGCAACAATTTGGCCAATCATCTGGTACATGGCCTCAAACCAACCAGGAAGGAAACACCATCACAGCTGAATGGGGTCTTGACCCGATTATGGGGCACTACAGATGCCAAAATTGTAGTGTATGCATCCTGACCACAAACACGAAAGAATTTACAGTCAATGGTCGCTCGCTCGCATAAACTGACTAAACATACAAATTGCAGATCACAAAACGTGATTTACGCGATCCAGTGTCCATGTGGTCTAATCTACATTGGACAAACAACACAAATGAGCAAACAGCGTATCATTCAGCACAAGAGCCGGATCAATTGTAAAACATTGACAGCACCCTTGGTAGCACACTACCTACAACACGGACATCTAGACACCGACATCCATTGGCAAGTGATAGAGAAACCCACATTGCCCATTCGATTAGGTGACATCAAAATTCTCCTAAACAAGGCCGAATGTAAGTGGATGACCATCTGTGACTCGATCAATGAGGGGCTTAATACAATTGACGAATGGAACAGTACGGTCACCACTTGATACATCTGACTGTCCAGAGATATTCTGTATCCACAACTTATACGTCAGCAACCCTACCAACACTGAACTGCCCCAAGTTTATTTATACCCAGAACTTACATGCCAGCAACCCTACAAACACTGTACGGCCCGATACACTATCTCAATTTAGGTTTCCATCTGAAAGGCTATTCATATCTAAATAACACTTCCTACAATCTGTACCTTTCCTAATGGCTATATACATTTATAACAACTGTATAATATGTCATAATGTGGTACATACAATTCCAAGGATCTGCTGAGAATAGTGAATTACACTTTGCAACGAATCGCTGATAATAGATTGCCCACAGAAACTGTCTTTTCCCCAATATTTATAACAACTGTATAATATGTCATTGTGTGACACACGCAATTCCCGGAAATAGTCAATTTGCACTTTACTACATTATTACAAAACGCTGACAACTGGTTGCCCATGAAAATGACTTATGTTGAAACAATAGGATTTCCAGACATGTTTGAAAATGCGAGGTACGAAATGTATGTGTTTGGTTATTTAAATTCCGTGTTTAGTTTCCTTCCCCCTACCACTAGGACGCGTCACTATGGAGACTCTCGACGCTCCCTCCCCTCCCTGTACCCGGACATGCTACTAGCGACACGCCCCCCACACTCCGCTCCCTGCAGGCCTACTGCCGACGACGTCCTTCGGGCACGCCCAGATCCCGCCCCCCTCCCTTGGTCTGACTCCGCCCAGATGCAGAAGTCAAACATCCACACCTTGCCGTTACCAGCTTTTCCACGCTTGGATTGACTCAAGCAGCAGCACGCCGATTGACTCAGGTACGTGCCCTCTCCACCGGCCAACTTCCCTGACCGCACCACTTATCCTAATGCTCCTCTACCGGAGTCACGATCCGACATTAAATGCCCCATTGCTGTTTCCGCAGGTTACGTGCTGGAACACGGCTAATCTAAGACGGCCGGCTCAAGCACAGATTTTTACAAGGTATGTCGACACTATGTCCACCGGACACCGCGCATACCTCCCAATTCGACAATAGAAAGCTTATTTATCGCCAAACAGTATAGCCCTCATTGGGTTTTATGCTGATTATAGACGGCTGCATTTTTCAACCATAGCGTGCTAGTCTACTTCTCCTCCGCCACTCGTACCAAACAGTGGTTAATTGATCCCTTCCTTTTTTCCCCAGTGCCCTCATGCAGGCCCCAGATGATTATTGACTTGACCAGCCAAATGTACTGTAGGCTGCCCCTCATATTCGTGAAGGCTTGCTAACAACCAACCATTCACGCTACCGGAATCCACCCAAGGTAACTTGACAGCCTCCTTTACATGCCCTTCCTCCCCAACTCCCCTATTCCCACCCCTCCCTTAACCTCTCTCCTTTCCTTGCAGCACGCCCCAACTCAGACAACCAAGTCCTGATGACGATCCAAACTACTGGGGATCGAAACGCCGTCGACCTAACAGCCCAATAATAGGCGCACCCCTCCTCTGTGGCTCAAAATCCAATTGAAAGAACCTCTGTTTACTGTGATATCACGTTTTCACATGTTTTTGAGCCACTCACTGTAAAATATCTGCACTTTGTTCACAGTGCGCCGTCCACGCTGTTCACTCCTTCACTTGTGTCGCCACCCTCACTTTGTACACTTCTATGCACCAAGTATTATATGGTTGTCACTAATTCAATCTATGCAGTGCTGCTTCTAACTGTATAAATAAAGACCATGAAATTAATGTCATAACATAAAGATGATTAACTATCTTTTTTCAAACCAACGAGTAGTCTCCTTCTTTCCTTATAAGTAATGCTATGCATGCATGTTTAATTGTCTATATATCCTTACCTCTCAGTACATTGTTTCTTTGTTGCACCTTACCTACCCAGTCCTGAACTGGTATATGGGTTACACTCCTGTAAATTTTACAAGGATAACGTTGTGGCAGCTACTTTGACGCCACCCTCGCACTCTGACATCAGCTCTGTACACGACTTTCCACGCCACTAGCGCAGAGCCATGCAAGACACTGACCACTGGTGCACAGAACTAGGAAGGAAGGTCTTAACCCTAGAAATCAGTTCGCAGAACGGGGAGGATGGGTGGGACAGTAAGGCATCTATAACTAACCTATGTTTCTTACAGATATATTGTTACCGAAGGTAAGTAACTTGTTTATCTGAAAGAAACAGTTAGCTATAGATTCCTAATCTAAGGAATGCATACCCCAGCAATAACAACACCAGAGGTGGGTCTGCGAACCAAGTTCACACCAGGAAATACTGGAGAACAGAATGGCCAAAGAAGAAGTCTCTCGGGACTGGACTGTCTAGGCAGTAGTGTTTGGTGAACGTGTGCACCGATGCTCACGTAGCCGCCTGACATGTAATTTAGGGGAACGCCTCATCCCAAAGCAGTAGTAGCTGCTCTCCGTGGTGAAATCGGCGCACAGCCTCATTGGTGGGTCCTTCTGTGCCAAAGAATAGCAGGCTTTGATGCACAGAACCTCCCACCTGGAGATGGTCCGTTTGTGCACGGCCCGACCTTTCTTAGCACCCACGTAACCAACTAAAACAGCTGCTTGTCCAACCGGAATTGTTTGGTGCAATCCAAGTAGAAGGAAAGTGCACATTTTGGATCCAGATGGTGGAGCCTCTCTTCCTCTTTCGAAGGATGCGGAGGAGGAAAGAAGGTGGGCAAAGTGATGGTTTGGCCAATGTGGGAAGAAGTAACCATCTTGGGAAGAAAAGAAGGTCTAGTTCTAAGGATGACCTTGTACGGATGGACAACCAAAAAAGGAGGCTTAGAAGAAAGAGCTTGTAGCTCACTCACCATGCGTGCAGAGGTGATGACCACCAGAAAGGCAGTTTTCAGAGTGAGAAGTCTGAGAGGACAGTTATGAAGCGGCTCAGAGGGATCGCACATAAGAAAGGTAAGAACCAAGTTCAAGTCCCACTAATGCATTACAAAGGGAACAGTAGGAAAACGATGAGTAATGCCCGTAAGGAATCTATTTACAACAGGGACTTGAAAAGAGAAGGCTGATCAGGAAGCCTAAGGAAGTCTGAAATGGCCGAGAGGTAGCCCTTAAGAGTGCCCAGAACAGAGCCCTGCTGGGCCAAAGAAGGGAGGAACAAGAGAACCTCAGAAAGAGGGGCAGAAAGGGGATCCACAGCCTTTGTTGTGCAGCATTTGTTCCATCTGCAGGCGTATACCGTCTTAGAGGAGGGACGCCTGGCTGCCAAGATAACATCGCAGACTTTGGGAGGCAGGTCGAACGACGTCAACTGCTGACGCTCAATCTCCATGCAAGGAGGTGGAGGCTGGACAGGTTCGGGTGGAGGATCGTCTCTTGCTGCTGCTGCAACAGAAGATCCTTCCGAAGAGGCAGTAGGATCGGGCGATCGATGGCCATGTTGAGCAGCTCAGGATGCCAGACTCTTCGTGCCCAATCCAGAGCCACAAGAATGACTTGGGCCCCGACGTGCTTGATCTTCTTCAGCACTCTTGCAGAGGCTGCCCCCGAAGGGGGCCTCGAGGGCCAGCACCATAACGGACGCCAGAGCCCGGAAAGGAGCCGGTTCTAGCTGCCGGAAGGCGCTCCGAAGCAGAAGGGGCACTTTCGTTGCGGCAGAACTCACGCCAGGATGGCACCTAGTCGCCTGGCCAATGGGGGGGCCAGGTGAGGTTTGACCCTACCCCAAATGGCAGCAACTGCCCGCTTCATGGCGGGAAAATTGTGGGGGGGGAATGATAAGACGCAGCTCCCCATACTGCAGCTTGTCACATCGTGGAGCTAGGGAGCGGCGCGGAAGGATTTTTGATTAAAACATGGCCTTAGAAGGAAGATATATGGAGCAGCTTGTAGTTTTTCTGCTTTCAGCCATAGGACCCATTGCGCCGAATGGGAGGGGGTAAGATCTCTCCCCAAGCTCCACGAGGGGATCAAGCGGCAGGAGAGGAGTGCCGCAGTGAGGCCCAGCCGAGGGAGGAATTGGCGAAGCATGCAGAGTCTGGGTAGCGTCCCACTGCCGCCTCCCACCCCAGATGAGCATTGTGAGGTAGGATGGGGCACCCACCGGGCGAGGCAAGAGATCCGAGATCACTGCTGCAGCCTGTGGGAGAATTGGTGCCCGATCAAGGAAGAATCACTCCCCAGGCCAGTGGAACCGCTAAGGCAACTGAGCGACGTCGGTTTAAGGCCTGAGGCAAAGAGCACGACTCCCCTCGCCACCCAGGGGCAGAGGGAATCCGAATTTCCGAGGACAGCAGCGGTGGCAGTGACGTAACTCTGCATGGCCGACCACGAGGAGCCAGTGATTATGGCGTCGCCGAAAAGGAGGCAGTGCCCAGCTGCCCACGGAGAACACCCATAAAAAGGCAGGCGGCGACAGGGAGGCGAGGTTGAGGTGAGCACTGGCCTGGGTCATGAATAGAAGGTAATGGGGGAGCGTAGGGTGCTAGTGGAATGTCGCTCCATAAAGAGCTTTTGGCGTTCCACCCGGGGTAAATAGTTTGCAAGGCATAACACTGGTTCTGGCAGAATAGGGGCCATAGCATGGTCAGCGCACCATCGCTGGCGAACAGATATCCAGTGTGAGCATCACGTTGGCCCAACATTCAGTGATAGCTGGGTCATTCCCATAAGTAATTCCTAAAAGAAGGGATGGAGAGTCCATGGGGAGGGGGGGGGGGGGAAGGGCTCATCATTCCCCCCTGCAATGGTGCAAAATGGTTAAGAATATGGTTTAAAGCATTGAACAAAGTGTAGGGCACCATCCTATAGCGATTTTGCTGGTATTTGGTAGTCACCGCGAGGTCGGGTGATTCCGGGCAATTCGCATGCTCGGAGTGAAAGGCAAATGCCAGTAGATGGATAAGTTATATCAGAGAGTTTGTGGAATCACGGTTTCTGATAACCGTGTTCTTCTGCTCAACGAGGAGCGCGCGCAAGGTGAGAAAAAGGAAAAGAAAAGTTATGTATGTCGATTCCTGCCGTCCCCCGTTTACCGCCCGGGATCCCAGGGTAAATAAAATCGAAATGGCACCTCACAGAAGGTGTAGATTATGAGACAGCTAACGTGCGAGACCTGAATCGCAGGCTGAGCTCATGCCGGGTTCCCAAGCTCCAAAGTCGGACACTCTGGCCGTTACGTCACACCATTTAAACATTGAGCTGGTGAACTGGACTGCGCCTTCGGAGCTAATTTGCAGAGGCATAGCACAGACACGTACAGACGGTACTCCTCCAGTAAAAATGGGTATACCAGACGCCGGGTCCGGTGGCTTAGGGGGCTATTGCGCCCACTGTAGGGGTCTGTGCTTGACCCCCAAGGGCACAGGTTTAATTCCCAGCAGGTCTCCCCAGCTTTTCATCTGTATGAGGCTGATAAAATGAGTACCGGTTTCAGGTGCAAGTTGCACACCACACCATTGTTGTAGCCGGCGCCAACAGTAATTAGCATGCTTGGGATTGGCCAAGCCTGCACACACGTTGCAATCAGGGCCTAAGCGGTGATATTAAGTTAATGTGTGAGGCAACTCCAGAACTATCATCATGCCGGGGTCTGTTGTGAGATGGTCTCCGCACCACCTCAAATCTACTACCCTCCTACCTGGGCACACTATGCTTAGGTTTAAACATGCGCATTTACTAGAATCGAAGGAACTGGAGTGGCAATGGCGTAGAGAAAATTATTTTACGAGTATGTAGCGTTGCAGTACTCCAAAGCTTCCAGCAGATGGAGCCGGTGGTGTGCAGTAAGAATACCTCCATTGCGGGAAGATGCCCTCATGGTTTTTTATTTTATTTATTTAATGCATTTTTATAAAGCGCGGACTTTACCCGAAGGTGTCAGAGCACTGTACAATAGAACCAGTTACGTTACATGAGAGAACTGTTGCAGGAATAGAACAAACAAAAATAGCATGCCATAGAATCGGAGCGACGCAGGCAAAAAGCACACAATCTCAAGCACAGCATGAACAGACTGTACAAGCAAAACTAAGAATAAATATGACAAATTATACAATGACTAAAGAACTTTCTGGCGAACAATAGCAGGCCATAGAATCAAAACAACGCAGGCAAAAAGAACACAATATCAAACGCAGCAAGCACAGGATGTACAAACAAAAATAAAAATATTTGTGACAAATTTACAATGACTTAAGAGCTTCCTGGTGGGGTCTGAGAAGGAGGGAGTTAGTTCTGAAAGTGTCTTTGGAATAAAAGAGATTTGAGGTCCGCTTTGAAGATCTGGATGGAGGTGATGGCACGGAGCGAAGGAGGAAGCGAGTTCCAGATTCTCACCGCATTACCTGAGAACGATTGTGCCAACAATTTTTCCCTTTTGAAGAAGGGGGGTTGAAGAAGGAACTTTTCCGCATTCCGACAAGGTCATGAGCCTCAAGACAGTTTGAGTTTATTTGCCAGATAGCGAGGGGAGGAAGAGTACAAAGCTTTGTGGGTGATGCACGCTGTTTTGTAGATAGCTCTAGCCTCGATGGGAAGCCATCGGAGAGAAGACAGGATAGGAGTGATGTGGTCACTACGTTTGGACCCTGTAATGAAGCGAGCTGCTGAATGGAGGACGGATTTGAAGGGGGAGAGGTGAGATTTGGGAAGGCCAGTCAGAAGAGAATGACAATAATCCAGTCTAGAGAGAACTAGCGATTGGACCAAGGTTTTTAGGTCATTCTCCGGGAAGAACCGACGAATCCCCCATAAAAGGCGCAGTTGATAACGTGCGCTCTTGGCCATGGAGTTGATGTGTATTGGATGCTCTGTGAAAAGACACCCTTTTTACATATCGCATATTAGGCAACCCCCCCTTTCAGAACAGTTAACTCGAAGGCCTTGAACACAGCTTTCAAAACTTTTCATGTTGGTGACACACCTTTTTGTCAATCATATTTTAGGGACACAGTAACGCGAGCAAGCGCAGCAAGTGAGCCCGAACCACCTCAATTTCTTGTCACCCGAGAAAAATTTGAAAAAGTTGTGGGCAAAGCATTGAATGGCGAGCGTCAGGCCTCTCCTGCCACGTTCTCCTATGAGCAACTCGCATGCACACTGACCTTGTTCACCGTAACAGGAATGCTTCAAAACTTTCAGCTTGTGTATGATGTGCAGACTGTACTGCTTCTTCCCCAATCTTTCTCACGATATTTGTGGTGCCCACGCTCCTTGACTGAGACTGCTTCTGGGAGATCAAAGGGTGTCCCAGTGTGGCTGGCGCTTGACGCATTGCATCACGTCTTCCTGTCTGTCTCCCAAAGATCCCCGCTTGCGAGGCCCAGGAGTTATTTTGAAACTGTGGGACACCTGGCTCCCGCTCTGCTTCCCCTCCCCGGCACTCTCCACACTCACAGTCCTTATTGACCCTCAAGTCAAGTAAGGCATCATGGCCGAGAAAAAGGACAGAGTGGCTCAGCAGTGGCAATAGCAGCCAGCACTAGAGTAAGACCCTCGATCCTCACAAGTACAGTGCCACATACCTCGGGAGGGGGGTCTTTTTGTTGCTATTATTCTTGCCTAGTGTTAGAACTCCATCGGGCAAGCAGGTGAAAGTGAGTTCTTTATTTTCATAGACGCGTATGCAAATATACGGTGTCCTAGAGTGGACACAGCTGACTACACACAACACCTAGGATCATATTTACGGAGGCCATTACGGACTGCTCTAAGTAGGAGACATGAGGGGACCTTCGTTTTTTCAGCACGTTGCTCAAATGGGAAAGTGCTGAACCAAAGTAACTTAACTAGTATGGTGCCAACCTCGGAGGTGTAGTAACTACACCTCAGAGATTGGCACCATACTAGTTAGGTTACCTAGCACCAGGGAAGGGATACAAACTACGCCTCTATGATTGGAGCCATATTAATGCCATCAGCGTTTTAAAATGTCCCAAAAATGTCTAAATCCAACTACTTATGTACCGAGTGAGTGCCTGGGGATCCGATGCCACTGTCACCAGGCCGCGTGCTCAGCCCGTAGCACTCCCAGAGGGGGTCAATACTTCCACTGGCCTCTCACTCCGCCGCTGAGACTCAGATAAAGCCCCCACTGAGACTCAGTATAGCAGAATCGAGCTTCGGACGGTGAGGCTCCGCTCCGCTGCTGCTCCGACTTCCGCGTCGCAATCACTGATTGAGGCTCGAGTCGCATTCCCCTAAGATCGGCCCGCAGACTTCGTCGCATCACGCGACACACCTATGGTTGGGGCGCGACCCAGTAACATGTCGCCCCACACAGTTTGGAAAGTTGTGGCCTAGAATGATGGCGAGCTCTGAGATGCGATCTGGTAGAGGACGTTTGCAGGAGGGATACAGGAGTGGCATCCTGTAGGGTGGGGGCCTGCTCTTGCACCTTTTTGACAAAAAGAGAAAAATCCACCTGCAAAAGCACGGGTCAGGTAAAATAGTGGATTTTTGTTGAGACAGGAAATGGTTTCACCTTGTGCTCATATGTCGGAGTTGCGGCATTTAATTGAGACTGTAAGTGCATCACTTCTTCGAGTGCGTTTTGTTGACACAGGGGGTAACGGGACTGGAAGCACTGCTTTTTTCGAGTCCAATATATTGAGAGAGGAGAGGATGTGATTGCACTGCTTGTCTCCTTTATAGTACTTTACACTGAGACTGGAAGTGTTATCACCTCAGTACTTTGGAAAACGCCTTTCTGTCCAGAGAGAAAACATTAGTTGTCAATGCGCATTTCATTGGAGCCCAAGGTGTCTAAGGCCAGAAGTAGTAGCACAGCTTTATTGATGCAAGTTTAATTGAGATGGGAAGTGACGAACCCCCAGCATGTCGCAGACCATTATTATTGAGACGCTCAACCACTGCCAGGCCTGACCGGCCAGTATAGCTCACGGTTAACCTCGTCACCCGGACAAGGCACGCACTGCACAGTTAACACCGTTAATAGTGTACCTCAAGACCAGCTTACCCCCCATGGTTACCACTGATTACACAATGGCACAGAAACTAGGTGCCGGTAGATTGCATTTGCGTCAGTATGCAAGCGGGGGTCTGGCCAAATAAATAAATAAGAAATCGCTCCTTGTAGGCCAGGATAGTAATATAGAGCGAGTGGCATCACAGCCTTTTGGGTGTTCAGGGGGCCTGAGAGGAAAGGTGGCAGTATCTCTTTGTAACGCAGAACGATAGCTGGGCTCCCGCTAATGCAAGGTGCATAGCAGCAGTTAGGAATATAGCCAGTAAGTTCCTTCCAAATTCTGAAGTGTGAAAATAATAAATAAATAAATTAGGGTGCTGTTGGCACATGCGCGTGAGGGACAGAGGGAATAAGCACCAGGCCTCGGGGTTCTTTAGGCAGAACCACACAGCCCGGGGTCTACATCGAGGGCCCAGTCGGTGAAGGTCTAACAACTTGTTATGTCCAATTCCTTCCAAGAAATGCAGTCATATAGTCTGCTCCGCTTGAGCCTCTAAGCCAGGCCAAGTAGCCTTAGGAAAGCAGATTAGCAACACGTCCTTGTTTATTTTCCTACAACTAACAAGACACATGCAACCCGGCCTGTAGGCCATGGCCGAAAAAGTGGACCCGAGTGAGTGGCCAACTCTACCATGAGAAATGACTGACATACAAACAGGTATATATTCCTCAAGGTGGGGACCACAACATCAATCAAGCAGTAACGTTGCTTGCAAGAATCTTACAAATGACAACATCCTCTTTGAACTGAGGTGACAGTAACTGTGCCGAATTGGGGCTCAAAGTTGGCAAGCATTACCAATGCTTGCATAACTTATCAGGTTACAGCGTCCTTTTCAGGGGGGTGACTGTAACTGTGCCCCCGATCTCAGGGGGTACGCGCACTTTCTATGTCATCAATTTAGGGACACCAATTGTGGTGGAGCAACAGGGACTGGTGGTCCATATCACCTTGAGTCATGGGTAGTCAGCTGTGGTGATGGAGAAGCACAAATGAACAAGCAGCCGGGGAGATACCAGAGACCACAAGCATCTCGCGGAAGCCCATGTTTTAAATTTTGTGATCAATAGCACATCACATGCGCTTCAAATAAGTGTGCAGGAGTAAGTGGCACATATGGCAGGATGCGGGGAGCAGGCCAGCTTCCTGCTGCCAGTTGATATCCAGCGAGTCAGTACGGGGAGCCCGTAGGGGCAGTGGTGAAATGGATGAGGTTATTTGGCGTTGGGTGCTGTATCAGGCACCATAAGCTGCAGCTGACTGTCACCCAATTTTATTTTCATGTGTGGCCCATGGTGAGCTGAGACGATGCTGATTAAGCTGAATGGTGAACAAGTTTACCAATATATAACGGCAAGGAGGGAGCAGAGCACGTTATTGACAGCAGGCTGCATAAAAAGAGCAGCAGAAGTGGGGGAGCCGCAGGAAGACACAAGCCTCCCTAGCGGCGTGGCAGTAAGAGGTACAGCGGATAGTTATGGAGGCACACCGACAGGGCGGTGTGTAGAAGGAGGGCCACTCGCTATGGGATGCCGAACAGCAGGATGAGTAGGCCTGACATGAGGGGGTAGCACACGGAGACGGCGTTAGCAGCCCAGACCCAGCCAACCGACAGGGCACAAAAAGAGACTAGCAAGGTAGTGAGTTGGGGCCTAACTCTGGGGAGAGGTTACCCCCCACACGCAAAGGGGCGTGGAAACCAACAGAACAAGTTAGACCACAAAAGTGCCAAGAAAGGAGATACGCCTATAAGAGAGCGGAATAACGAACTGTCATGGTGATTCACGATTCTATGATATGCAAAGGAGGTATGACCAGCAAATGATTTTTGACCAGGGATGATGGATGACAAATGATTCACGACAATGTAACGCAAATGATTTATAAAGTCCAAGTTATGGCGGCCCAGGACACAAATGATTTGTGGTACACAAATGATTAAGGACACATGATGTATGATCCTCTGATATGCAAATGAGTGATGACATACAAATGATTTATGACCGACAAAATGATTTATGACAAATGATTTGAGACATGCAACGCAAATCATGTATGAAGTCCAGTTTATCATGACGCAAATGATTTATGACATACGGATGAGGTATGACACATGATTCATGATAAGCCACGATAATGATTTATGCCCCTGGCCATAAAAAGTTATGCCCAAGGGACAGAAAATTAGTTGGTATATAATGGTAATAAAACTGCAGCCAACAACGACCACAACAAAAACTACAACTCGTGTTGGATGTGACTTTGGTAATACGTCTGTAAGGAAGTTGGCAGGCCATCCGGGAGTGGGCCTGTGCGGGAGTTATGGGCAGAAGTGGTATAGGTGGAAAAGCGTATACTAAACCGCAACTCCACTCGCGACGAAAAGCGTCGCCTAGCGAGTGCCGCCTTGGAAATTCCAACGCGCAGAAATGCGGACATTGCGCGTTCTCTACGGTTGCGAATAGATCTAAACAAGGCTCTCCCCACTGTTGAAAGAGACCTTGCACCACTTCCGAGTGAAGACGCCATTCGTGATCCATCATGCAGCTGCGGCTGAGTTTGTCCGCCCTGGCATTCAGAGAACCTGCCAGGTGTTGAACCACCAGGGAAATGCCCTGATGTTCCAGACATGTCCAGAGACAGAGAGCCTCTTGACATAGGGTCCACGACCCCACCCGCCCTGTTTGTTGCTGTACCACATGGCGGGGGTGTTGTCCATGAACACCTGCACTACTCTTTCCCGGACAGAGGGAAGGAATGCCTTGAGTGCAAGACAAATCGCCCAAAGCTCCAGAAAGGTTGATATGGAGCCCAGACTCCGCCGGAGACCAGAGGTCTCTGTTCTCTACATCCCCCATGTGGCTGCCCCATCCCAGAAGTGATGCATCGGTCACCACCGTCAATTCTGGTTGAAGAAGGGAAAAGGATCTGCCGTCAACTCAATACTGGTTCATGAGCCACCACTGCAGTTGGCGTGCACCGCCCCCCGAGATCTGGACGCAATCAGACAGGTTCCCCTGATGCTGTGCCCACTGGAACTTCAGGTCCCACTGCAGAGCCCGCATATGCCATCTGGCATGATCCACCAGCAGGCTGCAGGAGGCCATCAGGCCCAGTAGCCTGAGGGTCATCCTGACCGAAACCCGGGATAGAGGCTGAAAGATCTGAATCATAGCCCGAATATCCCGGACTCGCTGTTTGGGAGGATAGACCCGAAACTACGTTGTGTCCAGAACCGCTCCGATGAAGAGGAGCTTCTGAGAGGGAGTCAGGTGTGACATCGGATCATTGATGGAGAACCCCAGCGAATGTAGGAGGTCGGCCGTAGTCTGGAGGTGGGAGACTACTGCCTGAGGCGAGCTCGCCTTCAACAACCAGTCGTTGAGATAGGGGAAGATTGGAACCACTGATCTGTGCAGATGAGCTGCGACTATCACCATCTCTTTCGTGAACACTCGAGGGGCACTGGTAAGGCCAACGGTAAACTGAAAGTGTTCGTGGACTACTGTGAACAGCTGGTAACGCCGGCAGGACGGGGATGTGAAAATAAGCATTCTGCAAGTCCAACGCTACCATCCAGGGTCGAGGGCAGACAGGACCTGAGCCAGGGTCAACATTTTGAACTTCTCCTTCCAGAGGAAGCGGTTGACGTTCCTGAGATCCAAGATAGAACGCAAACCTTTGTCCTTCTTGGGCACCAGAAAGTAGTGGGAATAGCAACCACAACCTACTTCTTGGGCAGGAACTCGTTCGATGGCGCCCTTGGACAAGTAAGCCGTAACTTCTGTTGGAGAAGGGCCAGATGATCCCCTGACATTTGATGGTACTGAGGTGGCATGGCTTTGGGCGGGGGGGAGGGGGTAGTCTCGAAGGGGAGGGAGTAGCCCCTTCGGACTATCTGCAAAAGCCACCTGTCCGACGTGATGGTACGCCAGTGGGGGAGATGATGGCGAATTCTGCCACCCACTGGTCTGTGATGGGCCTGAAAGGTCGGACTAGGAGAGATTGGAGGCTGCTGCAGAGGGCGCGGTGCTGGACTGGCCCGCTTGCTGGTCCCCAGAACCACGTCAATGTTTCACGGCCGCGCTGGGGCTAAACAGCTTGCGCCGGCCTGTGGCCCTGGAGGGAACTTAGGGGGCACGCATTCCATAGCCACGAAAGGGGCGCAAAGCAGACTGTGCAGGGCGTGGTGGAGAGGCCCAAGGACTTGGCCATAGCCAGAGTCCTTGAAGCGCTCAAGCGCACTGGTCTGCTTTGTCGCCAAACTGAAACCGGCCATCAAAGGGCATGTCCATCAGAGTTCTCTGGACATCACCAGAAAAGCCAGTCGATCTCAGCCAGGCATAGCGTCAAAGGGCTACCGACATGGAAATCGTCCTACCTAGCGAGTTCAGTCCACAGCAGATAGTAAACTTCTCTGCGTCTCTCCCCTCTGCAACTGCAAGGGAGAGCACTGCCCTGGGCTCCTCTGGGTACTGAGGCAGCACTTGTGCCACCGTATCCCACACAGTCTCGGAATTATGGCCCAACTGACATGCGGTGTTTACCAACTGCAGTCACAAGCTGGAGGAAGAAAACATCGTCCCAAGTTGGTCCAGATTTTTGGATTCCCTATCAGGTGGAGCATTAGGGAAGGCGCCTTGGGAAGTGGAGGCTTGGACCACCCAGCTCTCAGGGTGGGGTGTTGGGAGAGGGAAGTGGGCTCGCCAGGGCCCGGCGGTGGAGTTGGGCAATCATCCTATCCACAGGAGCCCCTGTGTTGGGCCTGGACCATGTGCCCAAAAGGATATCCGTTAGGGCTTTATTGAACAGCATCAGGGGCTCTGAAGAGCTTGCTGCTGGTTGAAGCACTTCTGTCAGGAGGTTGGTCCTAATTGCCACCGTAGTTCAGAAGTACCCATTGGCGCCAGATCCGGTGTTGGTCGATGCCTGTCCGGCTCAGTGTCCACATTGGGGCGGAAGCTGGGGGTAGACGCCGGGTGGGGGTCCAGCCGGTGTTGGCTCCGGGCGTGGTTCATGTGGAATCGGCACTTATGGAGGTGTAACGAGGTCGACCAGCGCCGATCTGGATCCAGGCCTGGATCCAATGGGGTCCTGCGGTGCCGAAGTCACCAGCGTTGAAGGCCTGGGGCCCCCAGCCGAGTCCGCGGGGCCCGAAGGCGCACCCAAAGATGGCGTGTATTGCTTTGTAAAATTGACAAAGCTGGGCAGGGGTCTCTCCTGGTCCCAGGAAGGCCGGAGTCGACCCTGAAGCCTCTGCATGCCGAGCCACGGGAGGGGCACCACTCGCACCCCTCGTCACGTCGGCCGACGAACGAGGGGAAGTTGAAGAGCGACAATGCTTCTTTGACTTCTTCTTGTACTTCGACTTACCTGACCCCAAATGCGAAGACTTAGAAGAGGAGTGATGATGACTCCGCAATCGGTCCCTCGACCTCCCACGCAACTGGGACCCTGTGAGTCGCAGAGCTGACTGCAGGGCCTCAAGGAACTTTCAGGACTGCTCAGCAAAGACTTCGGGCCATGGTTCGGCAGTCTAAGCACGACTTGGGGTCGTGGTCACACACCAGGCAGTAGTGGCACATGCATGCAGATCAGTAACCAACATCAGTCGGTTACAGGAACCTCATGCCTTGAAGCCGGACATCCTTTGTGCACCAGGAGTCGAAGACTCAAAATCAAAGTTGACAAAAGTCGCAAAAAAGTCAGTCAAAAAATGACTGGAGGTACCGCTCTCTCCGGATCTGCGCGGAAAAAGAAAGAACTGACGTCAGCGCGCATCTAAGTAGCTGCCGTGACGTCATCCCAGCAACCACGACGCCGAACGCGGGGCCGACTAAAGCCACCTTTTGACGTGCAGGGGTACTGCTGCCGAAAAACTTCCCGGATCCAGTCTGACGCCTGGGGGTAATTCTAGGGTAAGGAATCTATAACTAATGGTTTCTTTCAGATTGGGGGTACAAGGAATAGTTTTGGGAAAGAACACAGGCCCTGGGAACCTGATTGGTAGGGACCCAAAGCACATCCAGTCAAAGTGCATGAGTAGTCTTCAATAGGTGTCATTTTATTTTCTTATAGTCGTAAATCAAAAAAAAAAAACTACCACTGAGCCAACACGTGTTTCATCTTCTGTTAGACTTTGTCAAGGCAAATGGCAAGCAAACTCTTGATCTGAATGTCCTTCCGGCAGCAGAAAATATCTCATAACACTGCCACTGAGATAACCGCAATTTCATAGCTGGCACCACCTGCTTCTAAAAAGGGGGTAGCGTGTTTCAAACAGTGTTGATATATCTCTGAGATATTAAAATCATCAAATTTAAGCAGTTCGGGACCAGCGGGAGTGAAGGAGAGAAAAGTTTTACGCTATGGATCGAACTTATCAAGTTTTCATCACCGGGTCTTTCCATACGTCAATTTCTACTCTATTATAGTATACAGTCTGCTTATATAACTGCTTCAATTTGAAGATTTTAATATCTCAGAGATATATCAACTCTGTTTGAAATGCGCTACCACCTTTTTAGAAGCAGGTGGTGCCAGCTAAGAAATTGCGGTTATCTCAGTGGCAGTGTTACGAGATATTTCCTGCTGCCTGAAGGACATTCAGATCAAGAGTTTGCTTGCCATTTGCCTTGACAAAGTCTAACGGAAGGCGAAACACGTGTTGGCTCAGTGGCAGTTTTGTTTTTGGATTTACGACTACAAGAAAATAAAATGACAATTATTGAAGAAATCCAACGATGTGAACTCTGCTTTTCCAGTAATACTTGGAACATTGATTAGCCATTACTGTATGACAGCAGTGTATGATTGCTAGCTCCATAGATCTGGTACAAGGCTATCACATTGACCCACAATTTGGGAGTTTTTATTAATACAAGGGTGTGCTCACTAGTATTTTTCTATTTTGAACAAGTTTGTCTATACAACGTTTCTTGTTGTGTTAGCATCTTTTGGTAGTAGGTGCTAGAAAAAAACAGTAGCACCCCTATAATAATACGTGTATTTTTCATTGTTTCACACTATACTAATTTCCATTTACTTGTGTAACGAAACACTACTACCTACTTTCTTGTAATATAAGTTAAGTGGTTAATGTAATTCATGAAGTCATCTATGCAGTAATATGTTGTGAGATCATCTGCGAGGTCATGAGCAGTCAAAAAGGGCATGGTGATTGCATAGCTTACGATGACTGGTGATTTTCAGTGATTTTCTTAGGTTTTAGATCACAACCATAATGACACTCCAATTACGAATTTCAGGGGAATTTTGTTTTTATAAAATACATTTATTTGTAATTTTACTGGAGTTAATGGAGAACCTCCTTTAAGTCTCTGCTGCAGGGAACTTGTATCCTTATGTTAACTTGCTATTTTGTTAATAAATTGAGACCAGTCTTGATCCAACTAAGTTCTTTCTTTTAAGCATTCTTAGAATTGTTTTTTTTTTTAAGATGATACAGCTCCTCGGTATAAATTACTCCTAGCTTAATGCATTTTACTTTACACATGGAACATTTTATCAGGAGTATAAATACATGGATCTCAATAAGGTAAATTAAAAATGTCCCTTTGCTAAACTAGTAATACAAAAACTATAAGGAAGTCAAATGTTTTATCAATATCACAGTTCCTTTCAAAATTCATTGTGATTGCACCCATCATTAAGTCTACTTGTGCTCATGCGGGGAACAACCATTACAACGTGGGTTTTACCACGCGTTGCTTTTACATCGCATGCACTACAACGCATGCGATGTTACAACGCGTGGTAAAACCACGCATACCATTACATCGCATGTGCTTTTACAACGCATGTGATGTAATGTGTAATGGCGGGGCGGCTATCCACGTCATTGTGAGGAAACTTAGGCTGTTTCCTCACAACGACGAGAAGCAAGCAGGAAGGAGGAAGCAGGATCCGACGGCGACGCTGGAGAGGAGAGAGGTAAGGGGGTTTGTACATGGGGAAGGGGTTACTTTCGTAGGGTTTAGGGTAGTTTAAATGTAGTGTTTTTTTTTAAAACGTTTTAGTGTGTGTTGTGGTGTTGTCGTGTTTGTTTAGTGTAGTGTATTAGGGAGGGTAGTGTAATGTTTATGTAGTGTAGTGATTTAGGTTTTGGGGTAGTGTACTGTTGTAGTGTTTGTTTATTGTAGTGTATTAGGGTAGTGTAGGGGTGGGAGTAGTGTGGGTAGCGTAGTAGTGTTTTAGGGTTTAGGGTAGTGTAGGGGTGAGAGTAG
Source organism: Lissotriton vulgaris (assembly GCF_964263255.1). Taxonomy (NCBI): domain Eukaryota; kingdom Metazoa; phylum Chordata; class Amphibia; order Caudata; family Salamandridae; genus Lissotriton; species Lissotriton vulgaris. The sequence goes on along the minus strand of NC_141695.1, from coordinate 692,425,209 downwards.
TGTGGGTAGCGTAGTAGTGTTTTAGGGTTTAGGGTAGTGTAGGGGTGGGAGTAGTGTGGGTAGCCTAGTAGTGGTTTAGGGTAGTGTAGGGGTGGGAGTAGTGTGGGTAGCGTAGTAGTGTTTTAGGGTTTAGGGTAGTGTGGGGGGTGGGAGTAGCGAGGGTAGTGTAGTGGTGTAGTAGTGTTTTTGGATTGGGGTAGTGTAGGGGTGGGAGTAGTGTGGGTAGCGTAGTATTGTTTTACGGTTTAGGGTAGTGTAGGGGTGGGAGTAGTGTGGGAAGCGTAGTAGTGTTTTAGGGTTTAGGGTAGTGTAGGGGTGTGGGTAGTGTAGTAGTGTTATAGGGTAGTGTAGGGGTGGGAGTAGTGTGGGTAGCGTAGTAGTGTTTTAGGGTTTAAGGTAGTGTAGGGGTGGGAATAAGTGTAGTAGTGTGGTAGTGTCTTTGGGTTGGGGTAGTGTAGGGGTGGGAGTAGTGTGGGTAGTGTAGTAGTGTTTTAGGCTTTAGGGTAGTGTAGGGTTGGGAGTAGTGTGGGTAGCGTAGTAGTGTTTTAGGGTTTAGGGTAGTGTAGGGGTGGGAGTAGTGTGGGTAGCGTAGTAGTGTTTTAGGGTTTAGGGTAGTGAAGGGGTGGGAGTAGTGTGGGTAGCGTAGTAGTGTTTTAGGGTAGTGTAGGGGTGGGAGTAGTGTGGGTAGCGTAGTAGTGTTTTAGGGTTTAAAGTAGTGTAGGGGTGGGAGTAGTGTGGGTAGTGTAGTAGTGTGGTAGTGTTTTTGGGTTGGGGTAGTGTAGGGCTGGGAGTAGTGTGGGTAGCGTAGTAGTGTTTTAGGGTTTAGGGTAGTGTATGGGTGGGAGTAGTGTGGGTAGCAAAAGTAGTGTTGTAGGGTTTAGGGTAGTGAAGGGGTGGGAGTAGTGAGTGTAGTAGTGTCTTTGGGTTGGGGTAGTGTAGGGGTGGGAGTAGTGTGGGTAGTGTAGTAGTGTTTTAGGCTTTAGGGTAGTGTAGGGTTGGGAGTAGTGTGGGTAGCGTAGTAGTGTTTTAGGGTTTAGGGTAGTGTAGGGGTGGGAGTAGTGTGGGTAGCGTAGTAGTGTTTTAGGGTTTAGGGTAGTGAAGGGGTGGGAGTAGTGTGGGTAGCGTAGTAGTGTTTTAGGGTTTAGGGTAGTGTAGGGGTGGGAGTAGTGTGGGTAGCGTAGTAGTGTTTTAGGGTTTAAAGTAGTGTAGGGGTGGGAGTAGTGTGGGTAGTGTAGTAGTGTGGTAGTGTTTTTGGGTTGGGGTAGTGTAGGGCTGGGAGTAGTGTGGGTAGCGTAGTAGTGTTTTAGGGTTTAGGGTAGTGTATGGGTGGGAGTAGTGTGGGTAGCAAAAGTAGTGTTGTAGGGTTTAGGGTAGTGAAGGGGTGGGAGTAGTGAGTGTAGTAGTGTCTTTGGGTTGGGGTAGTGTAGGGGTGGGAGTAGTGTGGGTAGTGTAGTAGTGTTTTAGGGTTTAGGGTAGTGTAGGGTTGGGAGTAGTGTGGGTAGCGTAGTAGTGTTTTAGGGTTTAGGGGGGTGTAGGGGTGGGAGTAGTGTGGGTAGCGTAGTAGTGTTTTAGGGTTTAGGGTAGTGAAGGGGTGGGAGTAGTGTGGGTAGCGTAGTAGTGTTTTAGGGTTTAGGGTAGTGTAGGGGTGGGAGTAGTGTGGGTAGCGTAGTAGTGTTTTAGGGTTTAAAGTAGTGTAGGGGTGGGAGTAGTGTGGGTAGTGTAGTAGTATGGTAGTGTTTTTGGGTTGGGGTAGTGTAGGGCTGGGAGTAGTGTGGGTAGCGTAGTAGTGTTGTAGGGTTTAGGGTAGTGAAGGGGTGGGAGTAGTGAGTGTAGTAGTGTCTTTGGGTTGGGGTAGTGTAGGGGTGGGAGTAGTGTGGGTAGTGTAGTAGTGTTTTAGGGTTTAGGGTAGTGTAGGGTTGGGAGTAGTGTGGGTAGCGTAGTAGTGTTTTAGGGTTTAGGGTAGTGATGGGGTGGGAGTAGTGTGGGTAGCGTAGTAGTGTTTTAGGGTTTAGGGGAGTGATGGGGTGGGAGTAGTGTGCGTAGCGTAGTAGTGTTTTAGGGTAGTGTAGGGGTGGGAGTAGTGTGGGTAGCGTAGTAGTGTTTTAGGGTTTAAAGTAGTGTAGGGGTGGGAGTAGTGTGGGTAGTGTAGTAGTGTGGTAGTGTTTTTGGGTTGGGGTAGTGTAGGGGTGGGAGTAGTGTGGGTAGCGTAGTAGTGTTATAGGGTATAGGGTAGTGTATTGGTGGGAGTAGTGTGGGTAGCGTAGTAGTGTTGTAGGGGGTAGGGTACTGTAGGGGTGGGAGTAGTGTGGTAGTGTTTTTGGGTTGGGGTAGTGTAGGGGTGGGACTAGTGTGGGTAGTGTAGTAGTGTTTTAGGGTTTAGGGTAGTGTAGGGGTGGCAGTAGTGAGTGTAGTGTAGTAGTGTGGTAGCGTTTTTGGGTTGGGGTAGTGTAGGGGTGGGAGTAGTGTGGGTAGTGCAGTAGTGTTTTTGGCTTTAGGGTAGTGTAGGGTTGGGAGTAGTGTGGGTAGCGTAGTAGTGTTTTAGGGTTTAGGGTAGTGTAGTGGTGGGAGTAGGGTGGGTAGCGTAGTAGTGTTTTAGGGTTTAGGGTAGAGAACTGGTGGGTGTAGTGTGGGTAGCGTAGTAGTGTTTTAGGGTTTAGGGTAGTGTAGGGGTGGGAGTAGTGTGGGTAGCGTAGTAGTGTTTTAGGGTTTAAAATAGTGTAGGGGTGGGAGTAGTGTGGGTAGTGTAGTAGTGTGGTAGTGTTTTTGGGTTGGGGTAGTGTAGGGCTGGGAGTAGTGTGGGTAGCGTAGTAGTGTTTTAGGGTTTAGGGTAGTGTATGGGTGGGAGTAGTGTGGGTAGCAAAAGTAGTGTTGTAGGGTTTAGGGTAGTGTAGGGGTGGGAGTAGTGAGTGTAGTAGTGTCTTTGGGTTGGGGTAGTGTAGGGGTGGGAGTAGTGTGGGTAGTGTAGTAGTGTTTTAGGGTTTAGGGTAGTGTAGGGTTGGGAGTAGTGTGGGTAGCGTAGTAGTGTTTTAGGGTTTAGGGTAGTGATGGGGTGGGAGTAGTGTGCGTAGCGTAGTAGTGTTTTAGGGTAGTGTAGGGGTGGGAGTAGTGTGGGTAGCGTAGTAGTGTTTTAGGGTTTAAAGTAGTGTAGGTGTGGGAGTAGTGTGGGTAGTGTAGTAGTGTGGTAGTGTTTTTGGGTTGGGGTAGTGTAGGGGTGGGAGTAGTGTGGGTAGCGTAGTAGTGTTATAGGGTATAGGGTAGTGTATTGGTGGGAGTAGTGTGGGTAGCGTAGTAGTGTTGTAGGGTTTAGGGTAGTGTAGGGGTGGGAGTAGTGAGTGTAGTAGTGTCTTTGGGTTGGGGTAGTGTAGGGGTGGGAGTAGTGTGGGTAGTGTAGTAGTGTTTTAGGGTTTAGGGTAGTGTAGGGTTGGGAGTAGTGTGGGTAGCGTAGTAGTGTTTTAGGGTTTAGGGTAGTGATGGGGTGGGAGTAGTGTGCGTAGCGTAGTAGTGTTTTAGGGTAGTGTAGGGGTGGGAGTAGTGTGGGTAGCGTAGTAGTGTTTTAGGGTTTAAAGTAGTGTAGGTGTGGGAGTAGTGTGGGTAGTGTAGTAGTGTTTTTGGGTTGGGGTAGTGTAGGGGTGGGAGTAGTGTGGGTAGCGTAGTAGTGTTATAGGGTATAGGGTAGTGTATTGGTGGGAGTAGTGTGGGTAGCGTAGTAGTTTTGTAGGGGTAGGGTACTGTAGGGGTGGGAGTAGTGTGGTAGTGTTTTTTGGGTTGGGGTAGTGTAGGGGTGGGACTAGTGTGGGTAGTGTAGTAGTGTTTTAGGGTTTAGGGTAGTGTAGGGGTGGGAGTAGTGAGTGTAGTGTAGTAGTGTGGTAGCGTTTTTGGGTTGGGGTAGTGTAGGGGTGGGAGTAGTGTGGGTAGCGTAGTAGTTTTTAGGGTAGTGTAGGGGTGGGAGTAATGTGGGTAGTGTAGTGTGGTAGTGTTTTTGGGTTAGGGGTAGTGTAGGAGTGGGAGTAGCGTGTTGTGTAGGTTTAGGGGTAGGGTTGTCACTTACCTTGCATACTTTTACCACGAGTATGGCTTTACCACGCATGCCTTTGCGTTGTAATGGCATGCATGGTAAAGGCATACTCGTGGTAAAAGTATGTGATGTAATGGAATGCAATGTCATTGACATTGCGTAGAAATACCTGCATTGTAATGGCATGCGTGGTATTAGTATGCGATGTAATGACATACATCTGCTCATGCAGATACCATTAACAATCCTCTTGGCATCCACAGACTTTCAGACAGATGCTAAACATTTTAAATGATGTCAACTCCTGAAACCATTTCTATTGCAGTTTCCAACTTGGCTATTTATTTATGACAATCGTTTACTTGTTTTGGCCAAAGCAAGACTAATTTAAAGATCCCAAATGTTTCTCTTTGTAGTAACCATTTCACTCTTTTCCTTCCACATTTATGGTTTTAAATCTAGAAATCTAAGTTAATTTAAATTGTGGCAAGAAAATGTGAAATATCATGATAATGGGGATTGTATACCTTCTTTGTCACCTTTGTGATCATTTGTTCAGGCTAGCTTTTTTGTTTGATTTTTCCACCTACGGGCACCATTTAACTTCATACACACAATGGTCACTATCTCAAATACTGTGTTATTTTAGAGTAATATACTTATCCATGGGTGACTGATGAGCTTGCATTTATTCAACTGGGGCAATTACAACAATTTAAACGTACAGCTAGTATATCCCGACTCCAATCTGTCGTTTTTTTGATTAAACTCGTCATGTTTACGGATTTACAGAATACCAAAGAAGTGAACTACAGGCTTCAAATAAAAAATATAATAAGCACTAGTAAAAAGTAATTCAGGTTTTGCCTGGTATAAAAGTGAGAAAAGAAATGACGGACATGGAAAAACCATCTGAAAACTACAGGAAAACAGCTTCCAAAGTCAAACTAAAACCTTGCTATGTCAAGGAAAAGTATTCCTGAAATTTGTGTGACTAAGGGTTAGATGTTCGAGATAAATGCTGCATTGTAGGAATTTCAACTAAATGAGCTTTAAGCACCATTTTGCTTGCAAGTTGCAGAGCACTATGCTTCATGAAATAGAATCTTCTGCACAAAAGGTGTTCAGAGGTTTTCCCAATGGCAGTACAGTTTCTGTTGGTTATAAACAGTCAAGGTATAGATCCCAAAGAATTCACTGTTAATTTTTTTGAGTTTTCAAACGATCCCCAAAAATACGGAGTGGCACTAAAATTAAATGTGCAGCGTTTGAAAAGTGCGCTTCTCTAGGTGGTCGCATAGTTGGGAAGCTTGCTTTTTCATTGGGAAACAGGACTATGAGAAACCCTTCCATGAGTACATGTTTTTAAAGTAAAACATTGGCATTGCGCAAATAATACTTAAAAAGTATGCTCCGTTTAAATATCTACCTACCATCGTCTTGTTTGTGAAATGGGTAAATGTGTCCTCTGAGCTTCCCTGTGCTTCTCATTTCTAAATTGAATGTCAGTTGCAGAGCACAGTCGGGGACAGCACATGCCACCGATAATGCCATTAGTAACAGGAGGGCAGTGCAGCAACGTTAAATTGCACTTTAAGATTTGAATTTCTTTACATGACTATTAGAACCCAGCACAGGCAAAAAAGTGCATCATGTTATTAAAACACATACCCGTTCCTCCCGAGTCTTTGACCGCATCATTTTAGCCCGCAGCTGAACATGGTAGTCTTCATAGTATTTTTTCGCTCGAGCAATTTGCTGCCTCTTTTCTCTCATTTTGTTCTGTGTATATTTTTGCTGTCGTATTCGTTCCTTAAACTCTTGCTTTCACGGGGAGGAAAAAGAATTACAAATCAACGAACAGACAGCCAGTGATCACTTTTTCTAACATACAATTGATTAAACTGAAGATCTATTCATTTACAAAAACAGACTTGGAAAAGCTGACTAGTTAAAATAGTTTACCTTTGAAACAATTAAATGGTTTTTCAGCACTCTTCAGTGCAAGACTGGGAATTCTTCCAGTTTGGCAGTGGGGAATTTAAGAATGTTAAAAAAAGAACATAAAGGAACATGAACAAATGAGAAGTTCAATGTAGGAGTAGCTGTTATACTAGCCCTACAAACAGGTATCCTCCCTGAACTCTCACCTAAAGTGGAGTTTAAAAAAAAAAGACGAAATTTGTAATACATGATTTTGTTTCCAACCATCTCTATTGCATTTTGTCAGCACTTACAATGGTGTTAAAATGAGATCACGTTTCATTTACAATAGAGCGCGTGGATCACAGCCTGTAGGTGGCATGTGGTTGTAACACTGTTAAAGTAAATAACCTTCATACAGAAGGGAGCACAACACTGCAGAACTACTATGAACATTTAGGTGCTTGGGAGTGTTGCAGGAGATGCAGCGTCAATGCTGAGGCGGCGCGGGGGCAAGGTGGCATGTGCAGTCTAGTCTATGAGGGTCTGGTGCTGTCGACCCCTTCAAATGTGAAGAGTAGGCCATCCCATGTGGCTGCATTTGGGGCTCTTCCGCACTCATTTCTTCACAGTGGACTCTGCCTTGGCCCATGGAAATTTCATGGTTTGCCACTGGGCAGAAGTCGGTAATGTCAGGGCTTTCCAAAGCTTTGCAACTGCTCGTTGAGTGATCAGCACAGCCAGGTCAATAAAGCAGTCCTACGGTGTGCGTAGAGGCCCAGGAGGCAACTGGCCATGCAATTGACATTCTGCTATCATGTAGTGTGTGCAAGGTCCGATCAGATCTTTGTCCAAAGTGTGCAGGGCGCAGACAATCCCAGAACATGTGTGTTATGTCTGCACTGGGAGCACAACATTGAGGGCACTCAGGCGACATGGCAGGATTTTTTTTGTGTAGGTTGGCCGGTGTTTGGTATGCTGAAGGCAGTATATTATACTGGGTGTACTGAATGTCACATTGCGCAAGACCTTCCGTGGGTATGTGAGCACTATACTCAGTTCTTTAGGGGGTACGTAGTCAATATCATGTTCCCACGTTTGTCGGAGGGGTGCTAGTGGGTCTTGTGTTCTTTGTGATATAGCTTTGGTAATCCAGGAAATGAGTCTCAGTCCTGTGGCCGTTGTGTAAAGTACCTGTATCCAGGTGAGGAGTAGGCTCCAAGACTATTTTTGCCCACAGATGCTTCGACGCCGCTGTGAAACACCTAAAAGTCAGGAACTGTTCTGGCGCAAGAAAAACTGTTCGGACATTAAGTCAAATGGGATAAGGGGTTCCATCATGGAACAAGTGTCCCAGTTTCCAAACTGCCAATGACACTCATAGATCGCCTAACCATTTTGTCAGTGAATGAATGGAAAGGGGCGACCACTCGGTCCCCCCGAACGTATGGTGGAGTGCCCCGATCCCCCCGGGAAGCCATTTTGGGCGGGAGGCGAGTCTCGGCTGGTATGCCCGAAGCGGCGTAGCCGGGGCGCGCCTTTTCCCGCCCAAGAGAGGGTTGTCCTAGACACCTACACCGCTGGCCACGCCCCGGAGGCGGATTGGAGGAGGGTCCACGCCCGCCCGAAGAAGGATAAAAGGAGCAACAAGTCAAGGAAGCATCCTCTTGTTCCTGTGCTCTGAAGCTGCACCTCCCCGTTGCACGTGAGCTCGAGACGGAACGAAGAGCCAATTTTGAGGATTTAATTTTTGTGTTTCTTCTTGCAGTGAGTTCGAAGCTTCCTGACCTAGGACCTCGAGGAGTATCTGTGGACGATGCCTGGCAAGAAGGTCGGAAAGAGGGTCGGAACCGAGCAGATGTTTCGTATGCTGATGAAGGACATGGTGGATATGAAGAAGCAGATGGCGGCAATGAATGGTGCGGGTGGACCGAAGAGGATCGTCGGGCCAGCATTGCTGGGAGTGGTCCCTAACGGGAGAGGTAGAAGGGCCAAGAAGGGGGCATCGGGTGGGGAGGCCCCGGTTCCCGAATTACCTCCAGCGAACCCAGTCACCCCGATTGAGGCCCCAGTTCCGGTCCCGAACGCGGGACAACCGATCCCTGTGGTGGTCACTCCTGTGAACGAGGAAGAAATGCCTCCTGAGCTGGCTGCCCAGTTGGCGGCATGGTTGGGCAGAGGGAATGAGGGGGCCACGGCTGAGGAAGCCAGGTCGATAATGAAGCAGTTGCGGCAATCGAAAGATGCCGTGAAGGCACCCTGTCCTCTTGTTTCCCCGCAGGCTCCCGTGGAACAAACAGTATCGGGCGTTGGGTCGGCAGCGACAGCGGTCACAGCTACCGGTCCAGGTAAGCAGTCATTGCCAATGGCGGGGGAGGGATCGGTACCCTCAAGGAGGGAAAAAGTCGTGCAACATATCCCAATTGATGTGAAAGAAAGGATTTGGGCGGATAAATATGTGAACATGTTTTCCCTGTTGACCGATCATTATGAGATTGAGCATGTAAAAAACCAGAAAGAGTTTTTGCATCCCAGTGTATGGCGCGCAAAGATGGCGGGTTTCAGAGTAGATGAAACGATCGCCAATTGGGCCAGAGCGTTTGGAATGTTCACTGCAATTATGGGGGAACGTAGGCCTGAATTATTGGTTGAATTAGCCGTTTATCAGACACGTATCATGGAATTTTATGAAACATACGGGGGCAGTCAATGGTGTTGTTATGATAGCATATTCCGTAAGTCCAAGGAGCACGACTCATCCCTGACGTGGGATTGTTTCGACTCCATTTCCTGGCAAAAAATTGAGAGGTCGAGCACGGCGAATTCGCCATCTTTAGGCGGAAACGGGGTTGAGCCTTCCCGCCATCCTCAGGGGGCGCCCTTTCGGGCGGGGACAAGCAGTGATCAGAACACGAGGAATAATGGTAACTCAGGTAAGAAAGGGGTCTGCTGGAGCTTTAACAGAGGCAAGTGTTCTAGGCCACAGGGGTCTTGCAGGTTCAGGCATGAGTGTGCAGGGTGCGGTCAGTCCTCGCACCCCGAGAGTACGTGCAGATCCAAGTCTGGTGATACGGGAAGTAGAGGAGGCGCCAAACAGGTCTAAAGTAGGCCGAGGGGCGCATTTACCTACCCCGGTTGATATCATGGCACTGATCCCTTGGCTGAACGAATACCCTGATCATATCTCCGCCGGGGTGTTGCGAGACGGTTTTTCGTATGGTTTCCGCATCCCGGCGGGGGATTTTCAGGGGGAAGCACAATGTAAGAACCAACCATCGGTTCAACAGAATACGGCGGTGGTACAAGCAAAGATTGGGAAGGAGGTGGCCCGAGGTCGGGTTGCTGGACCATATGACATGCCGCCAGTTGGCAATTTTGTTTGTTCACCTCTGGGAGTGGTCCCCAAAAAGGACCCGGGTGAGTTCAGGTTGATACATAATTTGTCAGCTCCGAGGGGCCTTTCGGTAAACGATGCAATTGACCCGGGAGTCTGTTCGGTGCGGTACGCATCTTTCGATGAGGCCGTCGCCATTTTGAATCGCCTGGGGCCCGGAGCGCTGATGGCTAAATCAGACATCGAGTCAGCGTTCCGGTTGCTCCCGGTACACCCAGATGATCAGCGTCTCCTAGGTTTTATGTTTCAGGGACGCTATTACATGGATAAATGTATGCCAATGGGTTGCTCCATCTCTTGTGCGTATTTTGAGAAATTCAGTAGTTTTTTGCAATGGGCGTTAACAAGAGCCACGGGCTTTACACATGTTATGCATTATCTTGATGATTTTCTGTTTCTGGGGGCAGCCGGGGACACAGAATGTGCACAGGCTTTGAGGGAATTCTGTAATCTGATGGAGGAGTTTGGCGTGCCGCTGGCACCCGGTAAGACGGTAGGGCCATCTACTACACTCGAGTTTCTGGGAATTGAGCTCGATTCTGTGGAGGGGTGCTTCCGCTTGCCCAGAGAAAAGGTGATGAAGTTCAGGGCCTCGCTAGAAACATGTCTTGACGAAAGGAAGGTAACTCTCCATCAGTTACAGCAGGCTGTGGGTCAACTGAACTTTGCCTTGAGAGTTATGCCGATGGCTCGCCCCTTTTCCCGTTCTATTGCACAAGCCATGGTGGGCCTCAGGGAAGGGCACCACCGCACGAGACTGTCAGCAGAAGTTCGCCAGGATATGCGCATATGGCTTGCATTTCTGGCGGATTTCAACGGTCGTGTGGACTGGACCGAGCCACCTGTTTCCTCGGAAGAACTGGGGTTGTGGACTGACTCGGCGGGGAGTGTAGGTTTTGGCGCCATATTCGGCAATCGATGGTCTGCACGGACCTGGCCAGAGTGGTGGCACAATGATGGGCGAACTGGTAATATTGGGTTTCTGGAGCTGTTTCCCATTCTGGTGGCCTTGGAAACCTGGCCTGAGGGGTTTCGTGATCGCTCTGTGGTGTTCTGGTCTGATAATATGACCGTGGTTGAGTGTATCAATAGTCAGGCAGCTCGCTGCAAATGGATCTTGAGATTGCTGAAGGAAATTGTCCTACTGTGTATGAGACTAAACGTCCACTTTAGGGCAAGACACGTGCCAGGGGTACTAAATCAGGCAGCTGATGCGCTTTCTCGTTCCCATATGCAGGCCTTTTGGGGTTTTCTGCCCTCAGCGGACCCGGTAGCGGCACCATTTCCCGAAGCTCTCTGGTCTCTCGGTGCCCCGGACTACAAAACCTCGTGGGAGAGAGTCTAGCACCCAGGACAAGGAAGGCATATGAAGGAGCGTTCCGTTCTTATTGGTCCTTTTTGGGTTCAGCTAGGGGGGAGCTTTGGGGCCAAGAGGAGTATGTCCTGAACTTTCTGTTATCTTTACATCAGGCAGGCAAATCAGTGGCTACGGCCAATAGGCACCGGGCCGCCATTTCTTTCATGGCACGGGCTCATGGCATCCAGGACCCCACATCGTCTTTTCTAGTACAAAAGGCACTGCGTGGGTGGCAACGCCTTGAGGGTTGCAGAGTGGACGAGAGGCACCCGATAGGTCTGGAAAGGTTGGCCCAGTTACTGTCCGTACTCCCGGCGACATGTTCCGGGCCGCTTTCGCATTAGCATTCCATGGGGCTATGCGGGTTAGCGAGCTGGTAGCAAGGAACAGGCAGGATACGGGGGGAGGTCTGTGCCGAGAGCACATTCAAATTAAGGGGGAGACAATGATAGTCTCATTTGCCAGGTCCAAGACCGATCAGGGTGCGATCGGGGACAGTGTGGTAGTCCAGCGGATTCCGGGATCTCCCATGTGCCCGGTAACATGCGTTGAGGAGTATTTAGCGCAGAGGGCGGCATCAAGGGGGGGAAGCTTGCTGAGGCACGCCGACGCCACCCCACTGACTAGGTTTCAGTTCCAGCGGGTGTTAGCAATGGCAATCGCAGCTGCGGGCTTGAACCCGTGCGATTTTGGGACCCATTCTTTCCGGATAGGGGCTGCTACAGAGGCTACAGCCAGGGGTCTGAGTGTGGAAAAAGTGAAACGGTTGGGGCGTTGGTCCTCGAATTGTTATAAAAGGTATGTGCGGTTGCACATGTTATGAAGCTAATGTCATGCACTCACGCTTCTTGTCTTTTGTTTGGTTTACAGTTTCGCGAGCTTACGAGAAGGGGCGGACTGTGCAGTCGACCCGACACCTGGGAACCAGCGGTCAAAGATCACCGGCTGAGGAAAGAGTGGTGTGGGTCGTGGGCCACTCATACGTGAGGCGTGCCGCAGACGTATTCAAAGCAGGTGACATGGTTCACATGGCTGGGGAATACGGGTACAGGGTGACCTTCCACGGAAGGGGCGGGCTCTGTATTGACCAGTTTCAAACTTTTATGGAGGGTTTGTTAGGGCGGACAAGGTCACCGCCATCTGTAATCATAGTGCATCTTGGGGGCAATGATTTGGTGACCACTGGTCGACGAGTACTTCTCGAATTGATACTATCCACAGTAAGTTGGTTGGCGAGAAGGGTTCCGGGGTGCACGATTGCATGGTCCCATATGATTCCGCGGAAAGTATGGCGGGGGGCAAAATCTGTGTCAGCCTTAAACCATTCGGTGAAGAAAGTGAATAACAAACTTGGTAGGTTGTTCCGTACAAGTACATTGCATTCTATTTCTCATGGATGTATCAAGGGGGACCAGATGTATCTGGAGGATGGGGTCCATTTGTCCCGGGTGGGGAATACTTTACTCATAGGAGACTTTGTAGCTTGGTTAAAGAGTTTGTGCAGCCATGACCTTTAAGTAGGAGTTTTGTGGGGGGTCCGGATAGCCGGTCAACTATCCGGCCTGTGGCGGTAAGGTCATGATCGGTGAGCAGTAATTGGAAGATCCCTAGAGGTGGGGCGTCACCCATTATGGATGGGAGCGCCCGGGGGGAGGCGGCCATTGGCCCCTCCCTGGGGAGGAGGGGCTACGGGCCCCTCCTGGGAATTTCCCGGGGCCAGGACATCTGCGACGGCAGATGTGGTAAGTAGTGTGGGGTGGGAGGGGGGTCTACGCTACCTTCTAGACACCTCACACGAGTCCTCGGACGACCACTAAGATGGCGTCGAGTTAACAGGGGCCCCCGCTAAGACAAGGGAAATTGGAAGTTGGCACAGAGGTACAGTCCTCTGTGCGCCCGCCCCTCATAAGTGAGGGGGGAGTTCTGGTATTAGGGATCTGACACCGGTTACGACCTTGCCGTTGGCCCGTAATGTTAGGATGTACAATTTCAATTTTGAGAAATGCATTTACAGGATGTTTAGTATCGGCTAGGAGAACCTTTGTATTAGAGATGTGTTAAGGTCAGCCAAGAACATCGTAATGTGTAAATGAAATTGTACATGATATGAAACTGTTATTTTAATGTTTTAATTTTGTTTCATATTTTAATAAATACGGCCGAGAGGGTAACTCCCTCCCGCCTTCCAAAAGTTCAGAACTGTTTCCGTCTTCCCATTCTTGGGGATTGTGTTGAGAGGGGGTGGCGGGTATCTCAGCCATATGGAAAGGGGCGACCACTCGGTCCCCCCGAACGTATGGTGGAGTGCCCCGATCCCCCCGGGAAGCCATTTTGGGCGGGAGGCGAGTCTCGGCTGGTATGCCCGAAGCGGCGTAGCCGGGGCGCGCCTTTTCCCGCCCAAGAGAGGGTTGTCCTAGACACCTACACCGCTGGCCACGCCCCGGAGGCGGATTGGAGGAGGGTCCACGCCCGCCCGAAGAAGGATAAAAGGAGCAACAAGTCAAGGAAGCATCCTCTTGTTCCTGTGCTCTGAAGCTGCACCTCCCCGTTGCACGTGAGCTCGAGACGGAACGAAGAGCTAATTTTGACCCACCCACCAGCCCCTGATGACAGCGATTTGTTTGAATAAAGTCGAGTGACGTGATATTGTTTCTTTTACAGGTTGTTGTGAATAAAAGTGTAATTGGTATGTAATAAAGTTGTTACTTTTTCAGCATATTATTTCAGCAAAATAGTTGCACCCGAGTTGAACAGTGATGCTTAGTAAAAGTTATAGTTTGAATGCTTAGTATAAGGCCTTTTCTCCTCTTTAGCTAAATTGTCGTATTTATTTTGGTCGGGCGGTAAGGTCATGATCGGTGAGCAGTAATTGGAAGATCCCTAGAGGTGGGGCGTCACCCATTATGGATGGGAGCGCCCGGGGGGAGGCGGCCATTGGCCCCTCCCTGGGGAGGAGGGGCTACGGGCCCCTCCTGGGAATTTCCCGGGGCCAGGACATCTGCGACGGCAGATGTGGTAAGTAGTGTGGGGTGGGAGGGGGGTCTACGCTACCTTCTAGACACCTCACACGAGTCCTCGGACGACCACTAAGATGGCGTCGAGTTAACAGGGGCCCCCGCTAAGACAAGGGAAATTGGAAGTTGGCACAGTCCTCTGTGCGCCCGCCCCTCATAAGTGAGGGGGGAGTTCTGGTATTAGGGATCTGACACCGGTTACGACCTTGCCGTTGGCCCGTAATGTTAGGATGTACAATTTCAATTTTGAGAAATGCATTTACAGGATGTTTAGTATCGGCTAGGAGAACCTTTGTATTAGAGATGTGTTAAGGTCAGCCAAGAACATCGTAATGTGTAAATGAAATTGTACATGATATGAAACTGTTATTTTAATGTTTTAATTTTGTTTCATATTTTAATAAATACGGCCGGGAGGGTAACTCCCTCCCGCCTTCCAAAAGTTCAGAACTGTTTCCGTCTTCCCATTCTTGGGGATTGTGTTGAGAGGGGGTGGCGGGTATCTCAGCCATATGGAATGTGCTACGGGGAATAGTCGCCAGCAGGTTAGTGAAGTAGTGTAAGAACCTTGGTAACATCACCATTTTGGAAAGTGCGACACGACCCTGCAACGGGAGGAGGGGAGGGTGGGGGTGTGGCGGACCACTAGAAGATGATCTGGGGGTCAAGAGAAGAGATCCTCTTCATGAGGTTGTCCTCTATCAGGTCCCGGGCCATATGATAAATATATACTGCAATTTTTAGAAAATGAATGTTTCACAAGGTCAATTGAATCTTTTTTTAAAAGATAGTTAAATGTAGAAAAACTATTCTTATATGAAATCCCTGAAGTTAACTGAATGGAATTGCAGTATGGTTTAAACTAAATTTTGCACTATTAAATAATTTGTAAGTAATGTGATTATACTTAGTTTTTAATCATGTAATATACATGCGTTTTATTATGTATACGTTTACGATTTTTCTGCAAAAAAATAAAATAAAAATCGAATAAAGCTTTTTATTGATTATTGATTGATTGAATGCCCAGGTATCAAAAGGTGTGAGACGCCCATTTGATGTTGTGGATGTGAACCGTAATGTTGTGTATTATAAAGAACAGTGGTCCCTATAACAAGAATTATTATGAGCAATGATCATACACAAAATAGAATGTATGTCTTCTGTCCATCCGGACAGGATTTTATTTTGAGTCTGGAGAATAGTTTTGATTGTAAAAAGTGTCAAGCGGGCACAGCCGTGACCTTCAACATTTACAGGACAACAACAAAGGGGACAGAAATGGAAAAAGCACAAAATATGTCTGTACATTAGCTTTTCAATGCGACAGACCTCAAATTTTAGACCGCACCATTGCAATTATCCATGTTACATACACTTTTTGCATATGGGGTTTATGTGTCAAAAAGCACAAAATATGTCTGTACATTAGCTTTTCAATGCGACAGACCTCAAATTTTAGACCGCACCATTGCAATTATCCATGTTACATACACTTTTTGCATATGGGGTTTATGTGGCAGATTATCGGGGTGTATTGGAATTAGCCTAATTTACCCCTAATCTTGAGGTTGCTTTGAAGGCATCTAGAATGTACGCAATATCACCTATTGCCATCTTGTATATCTTTAATGTATATGAGGACATCATTGGCATACAGCAAGACAGCGTCTGTCTTGCCATTGAAAGGTATACCCCAAGTCAGTCCAGATGGATGAAGATGCAGCACAAGGGGTCCATGGTCAGCGCAAAAAGCATTGGAGAGAGGTGACATCCCTGGCGCGTGCCTCTAATGATTGGAAAAGCATTTGTAATAATATATAGTTGCGTTATTTCTATAAAAGTTAAGATATTCCATAAAATCACTCTGGAAAAGGTCATGCCTGGATGCAGGGGGCTATCCGCTAAGTTGCAACACCTGCACTGAACATTCCCAAGAGCATGCATGTCTATGAAAGGTACAGTGCTAGAAAGCCATAGTTATAGCCATTCAACATTTTTTCCATGCATTCAAATGTATTACATATTCATCAAGCGGAAAGCCCTACAAAATCAAATAAAGGATTTTAAAACCACATCCTTTGACCAAGAGAGACAGCATTATGCCCCAGGACATGGACATACTATCTAGAAATAACAGTGTCTCATGGCAAAAGCCTAGTGGAATCCTAGGAGAGGCCACCAACCAAAGAACTATTAACTCTCTGTAATAAATAATTCTTTAACAGCGATTCTTTCTATGAATCCACACATAAGGTCAGGCAATTAACAGAGAAAGATTTTAACGGAGCCTAACTAAATTGATCTCCAACATTCACAAAAGATCTAGGAGAACAAGGTCTACTGAGAAAGTGTGGCTATTTGATGATTTTTAAACTATGCCGATATCCCTATTCAGCACATCTTTAAAATGCCTGAGAGAGGACACCTTCTTAAATTCCCTCTTCTGCCAAAATCATGTGACAAAACAGCAGAGATATCAGACCGTAGGCTGAGGTAGCCCAGTCCAAGCAACATGCCAATTTTGAATCAAACATTTCAGTGCTTTAGTCACATCCTGAATATGGGATTTTCTTTAAATAAGAGGTTTCTGTGGCCAAAAGAGGTCTATTTAATCAGTATCATACAGGGCTATTATATAGAGCTATCAATCATATTTGACATGAGCACCAAGGTTGGAGGTCAGTGGTTCTCCTTCCTAATGTGAGGTTTCCAAAAAAAAACTTTTTTATAATAAATGCCATACACACCGATTGAATTAGCTCAAATGTGTCTTTTTTGATTGTCAGAACATGTAACATTTTATTTACATATTTAATTCAACTGTAGCAGAAGACCAAGTTACTTACCTTCATTTATTCTTTCTGATGAATTGCTGAGCTGAAACCCTTACTTAGGTCTTGGTGTCAACAAGGGCAATGATGCTGTCCTTTCCTTTTTGTTTTTGTTTCATGCAAACCTAATCATTTGATGGGAATGACATTTCTGAGGAGGCAGCAATAGATAAACAGGCTATACCGCCTGGATTTGTGAGGCCTGTGACGGACTGCTCCAGATGATAATCCATGTCTCACCAATGAATATGGCCTTGTTCTGCTCAAAATTTTCAAAAACGTTCAAGTTTCACCACATTAAAGTGTACTTCAGCACTTGTGCTAAATTCCAGAACACAAAATCTTCATGTTTCCGAAAAACCAATTAAATGCAAAGAAACATGCTAAAAAACACAAAATGTAATGTTTTTATGCAACTAGGCAAACAGTTACATTGGCACATTTGACTGAGAAACACCACTTAAAATAGTCAAAACTACCCAACATAAAAAAGGAAATGGAATCCCAATATAAAATATACACATAGTAAAATAAACCTGCTCCTTTAAAAACACTGGAACACCACCCTATCCCATCATGGTCCGCAGGGTGTAGGACTGCTTGTTTTTTTCAGCGCTTGAGGCAGATATTGTATACAAATCTGCTTTTTTCAAAGCTATTTGTGGCTACTATCACAAACATTTTGGAAGTTATGACTTTATTCCACGTCTCAAGTTCTAATCTTCATCTTTACACTTTTTTTCTGAGGAAATGAGTGTATTTTTCCTTTGACCTTCCTTGAAGGTTTTTTCACCCCCTAGTTATTTTTGACCCCTAAGCCAGCTCTTTTCTGATAAATGTCTAGCATGTGAGGAGAAAATATCTAGGAATGGTGATCACAATATCTGTCTGCATTGTCTTCATGACTTTCACCTACAAGGACTGAGGGATTTTTCAAAAGATGTCAAGTAGGAGGCTGACAGAAAGTGAAGGGGTTTTTCTCAGGGCTAAGTAGTTGAGCTTACCTCAGGGAAAGGAGTAAAGACAATGCCAAACAACATAGAACATAACCAACCAAAACCTTGGGGAGAGGGGAGGGATTAAGTGCGTTTAGACACCTAGCGCCTGCTCATGTGGATCTACGGGACAGCTGAAGAACAAGGCTGCTTGTCCCAAGCTGCCAAGGTTGCACCCATAAAAGCTTTGTAAAATAAAAAAAAAAGGGGAGAAGAAGAAGCTCCAAAGGTGTGGTGTCAATAACCTTTATCAGAAATTCTGACTTATCCTTTGTGGTAAAACACTGCAAGTTTAAAACTTCAGGTGCCTTCCTGACTAAAGCTTTGAAAGATATGTGTTTCTCTCTAGGAGAGTAGTGTTCATATTCAAAGGTACCAGCAGATCTACCTGTGATTCTTGCTTCTAGATTAAAAATAAATAAAGAACTGAAGCATTGCTTCACTAAAGGCCCCCATTTCAGCAAAACTAAAATAGAACTGAGTAGACTTTGGTTGCAGACTATCGAGAATAGAAACTGGTGAAGAGTCTCCTCACATAAGGAGCAGGACTCCAATGGAGATAGAAAATTATGCCAGAAGTGTTGCCCCTGTAAGCCAAAACAAAGCCTATAATGAAAGAAGGCATAACCGTCTTCTCCCACTGGCAAATTTTATGATACAAGTTAAATTAACAACACTATTTTCTCAAGTATGACATTCATGAACTAGATACTCTGTAATGTGGCATTTAAGGTCGACTAATAAAAAGTCTGCATAATTAATTCTGGTAACTAGTTTTCATGATTATTAGCTACTCCAAACCATAACATCTGATGTAGAAAACACATTAAGATGGTAATAAACAAAACACAACCTTTCAGCTTTTAAAAAACAAGTGAACGTTACATATATGATACAGCTATATATAAAATCATTTAGTAACAAGAACAAGCATTTACAATACAATAGGACTCGCATTTACGAGAGTGAGCTATTGGCATTGTAAATGACAATGCCTTTTATTTAGGTGTTGATTTTTAAAACATAAATAAAAAGCAGTGTCATTTACAATGCCAATTGCTTAAACTTGCAAATGCGAGACCTTAATTCGGGTTGTATTGACCTCATGTCCAGCTCCTGCCCTCTTGGTTAACATCGCGTCCTTAAGCAGACTAGCCCTGAAGTGGCAGTACTCGTTGCAGGCAGGGATGGCAAGTCAATTTGTCTGCTCGCCCTTTGATTGCACGCTGCCTGTATTGAGCACTTTTTTCCCACGAGTCAAATAGCACTCTAAAAGGACAGCTTTGCTCAAGTCTCTCATTGCCTTTTTATCATGTCACGCATCCGACACTCTGTGCCTGTTCTGGTGACACAGACAGGTGGATACAGGAAGAATGTGAAAGCATTTCTACGCGTCTCTGGCAGTTCACATGCTAAAGTCTACGCACTCAAATATTTATTTACCAGTAGTGACTGAGCATTTACAATCTGCAAATGCCTACACACGCTATTCTTTTGAATATACAAATGCTGCAGCTGCGAAGCCCGTACCTTGTAGGCGCCCATGGGACCTGCGCATGGGGGTGTTGGGAGCGAGGGAGGAGGTCGGGCAGAGCAGGGGAATGTCTGAGGATGGAAATGCCTACACATGCAACATTTTTAAAAATAGAAATGCTGCTGTGAAGCCTGTACTTGTATGCACTCGCAGGACCTATGCATAGGGGTGTTGGGAGAGAGGGAGAAGGTCAGGCAGAGCAGGGAAAGGTTGCGGTAGGAGGAATGAGGAAGCGTTGCCGTTTGATTGAGAAAGGCTCAGTTTGTGCTCAGAGGATGGGGGAGGGCTCATAATGCGAAGAAAGGGGGGGGGGCGCAAAAGCACAAGTTACTACTTGTGTAACCATATATCTGTAAGAGACATTAGTTAGTGATAGATTCCTTACCTTAGAACAGAGGTCTTCAAACTTGTTGATGCCAAGACCTCCTTGTAAAACCTTTTTAGGGGTAAGGACCCCCTTCCGACAAAAGTTTCTAGAGACTGGTACTCCTCATCATCATCTTTTGACAACCATAAATGCGCCTGTTAGACCTCATCACATCCATCCATCATTCATCCACCCACACTTTCACACATCCATCCATCCTTTCATCCTTCCATCCATCCTTCATCCATCCACCCACCCTTTCATCTTTCCATCCATACATCCATCCTTTACCCATCCACCCTTCCATCCATCCATCCATCCACCCATCATTCATCCACCCACCTTTTCACACATCCATGCATCCATCATTCATCCATGCAACCTTTTATCCATCCATACATCCATCCATGCATCATTCATTCATGCAACCTTTTATCCATCCATACATCTATCCTTCATCCCTCCACCCTTTCATCCTTCCATCCATCCACCCACCCTTTCATCCTTCCATCCATCCACCCTTTCATCCTTCCATCCATCCTTCATCCGTCCACCCTTTCATCCTTACACCCATACATCTATCCTTCATCCATCTATCCTTCACCCATCCACCCTTTCATCCTTACATCCATACATCCATCCTCCCTTTCATCCTTCCATACATCCATCCATCCTTTACCCATCCACCCTTCCATCCATCCATTCACCCATCATTCACCCACCCATCTTTTCACACATCCATCCATCCATCCATCATTCATCCATGCAACCTTTTATCCATCTAAACATCCTTCGTCCATCAACCCTTTCATCCTTCCATCCATCCATCCACCCTTCCATCCATCCATCCATCCTTTCATCCATCCATTCATCCATCCATCCACCCTTTCATCCATCCATCCACCCTTTCATCCATCCATCCACCCTTTCATCCATCCATCCACCCTTTCATCCATCCATCCATCATTCATCCACCCACCTTTTCACACATTCATCCATCCTTCATCCTTACATCCTTCCATCCATCCATCCATCCATCCACCCATCATTCATCCACCCACCTTTTCTGTGGGGGGTGGGGAGGGGGGGGGGCAGTATCTCTCTGTGTCTTCTTCCTTCTTTCCCGATCATGGGAGGGTATCTCTGTGCCTCCCTGCTGGGGGCGGGGACGTGTCACGGGACCCACAGCTCCAGGCGCGCAATATCCATTGACCTCAAAGGGCTACACTACAGCCTGCGGATAGGACAGTAGTGAAGTGGCTCAAAGGGAGCGCACATCAGGAAAGTAAGAACCAGGTTCAAGTCCCACTGAGGCATCACGAAGGGAACAGGTGGAAACATGTGTGTGATGCCTTTCAGGAATCGATTTACAATAGGGGACTTGAACAAAGATGGTTGATCAGGCAGCCTTAGGAAGGCTGAAAGGGCAGAAAGATAGCCCTTGATAGTGCCCAGAGCAGAGCCCTGCTGGGCAAGAGAAAGAAGGAAGAGAAGAACCTCAGAGAAAGGGGCAGAGAGAGGATCCACAGTCTTTGCTGTGCACCATGCCACAAATCTGTTCCATCTGCAGGCGTATACCGACTTTGTGGAGGGACCCCTGGCTGCCAGAATGATGTTACAGACTTCAGGAGGCAAGTCAAATGGCCTCAACTGTCGTCGCTCAATCTCCAAGCATGGAGCTGGAGACTGGACAGGCTCAGGTGGAGGACCATCCCCTGCTGCTGCGACAAAAGGTCCTCCTGAAGAGGAAGACGAACCGGGGGCTCGACTGACATACTGAGTAGCTCGGGATACCAGTACCTTCGTGCCCAGTCCGGAGCCACAAGGATGACTTGTGCCCGGTCGCGCTTGATCTTCTTCAGCACTCTGGGCAGAAGTGGTATAGGCGGATAGGCGTACAACAGACCGCAACTCCACTCGCGACGAAAAGCGTCTCTCCGAGCGAGTGCCGACTTGGAAATTCCAACGCGCAGAACTGATGACATTGCGTGTTCTCTTCGGTGGCAAATAGATCTAACTAAGGCTCTCCCCACTGCTGAAAGAGGCCTTGCACCACGTCCGAGTTCAGACGCCATTCGTGATCCATCATGCACCGGCGGCTGAGTTCGTCCGCCCTGGCGTTCAGAGAACCTGCCAGGTGTCGAACCACCAGGGTCACACCCTGATGTTCCAGCCACTGCCAAAGGCGCAGAGCCTCCTGGAAGAGGGTCCACGACCCCACCCCGCCCTGTTTGTTGCAGTACCACATGGCGGTGGTGTTGTCTGTGAACACCTGCACTACACTCCCCCGGACAGAGGGGAGGAATGCCTTCAGTGCTAGACGAATCGCCCGCAGCTCCAAAAGGTTGATATGGAGTCGGGATTCCGCCGGAGACCAGAGGCCTCTGATCTCCGCCTCTCCCATGTGGCATCCCCAGCCCTGGAGGAACACGTCCGTCAAAACTACGTGCTCCGGTTGGGGAAGAGAGCGGGATCTGCCGCTGACCCAATCGCGGTCCGTGAGCCACCACTGCAGCTGTCTCGCAGTGCCCTCCGAGATCAGGACATGGTTGGACAGGTTGCCCTGATGCTGGGCCCACTGAAACTTAAGGTCCCACTGCAGAGCCCGCATTCGCCAACGGGCAAAATGCACCAGAAGGATGCAGGAAGCCATCAGCCCCAGAAGCCGCAGCGTCAACCCGAAACTGCGCCTAGTCGAGAACCGCTTCGATGAAAAGGAGCTTCTGAGAGGGGCACAGGTGTGACTTCGGCACATTGATGGAGAACCCCAGCTGTTGCAAGAGGTCTGCCGTCTGGAGGTGGCTGACGACTGTCTGGGGAGAGCCCGCCTTCAACAACCAGTCGTCGAGGTAGGGGAAGACTGAAACCCCTAACCTGCGCAGATGAGCTGCGACCACCGCCATCACTTTCGTGAACACCCGTGGGGCGCTGGTAAGGCCGAAGGGGAGCACGGTAAACTGAAAGTGCTCGTGGCCTACTGTGAACCGCAGGTAGCGCCGGCGGGACGGGGATGTGGAAATAAGCGTCCTGCAAGTCCAACGCTACCATCCAGCCTCCTGGGTCTAGGGCAGCTAACACATGAGCCAGAGTCAGCATTTTGAACATCTCCATCCGGAGGAAGCCGTTGACGTTCCGTAGGTCCAAGATAGGGCGTAGGCCCCCCTTTGCCCTTCTTGGGTACCAGAAAGCAGTGGGAGTAGCAACCACATCCTACTTCTGGCCCAGGAACGCGGTCGATGGCCCCCTTGGCCAAGAGGGCCGAAACTTCTTCCTGTAGAAGCCGCAACTGATCCCCAGATACGCGGTGGTGTTGCGGTTGCATGGCTTGAGGGGTCGTCTTAAAGGGGAAGGAGTAGCCCCTTCGGACGATTTGCAGCACCCACCTGTCCGATGTGACAGTGCGCCAGTGGGAGTGGTGATGGCGAACCCTGAGGTGTCCAGACCACTGGCATCCCCAGGTCCACCTGTCCAGTCCTCTTGAGACTGACACTCTCGGGTCAGAGGGTCCTCAGACCCCTCCCAATACTCCTCATCACCCATCCCCTGATAATCAGGGTTGTCAAACGATGGGGCCGGTTCATAGAAGGTAAACTCCCCAAGCGGCGTCGAAAGCGTCGCCCAGCGGCGCCGTTCCGATGCCGGAACCGGAGCGAGGGAGGCATCGGGGATGGCGCCGCCCGAGGACAGCGCCGGAGGTGACACTTGAGGGACCGGCGCCGGTGAGGTCGTTCGGTCAACCGGCGACGGCGCGGATCCCGAAGCGAATCCAGTGGTGCCCTGCCGCGTCGGGCCGAAGCACCCGACGATGTCGGGGCCGTAGCCCCCGACCCGCTAGAGAGTCAGAAGAGCGATGACGTCTCTTCGACTTCTTGTGCTTACCTGACGACTACTTCGACCCGGAGGAGTGATTTCGACTCTCGGAGCTGTGATGGCTCCTACCCCACGACCTGTCCCTCGACCTCTGGTGGGACCGGGACCGGGACCTCTCGCGGCGCGGGGCCGACTGCCGGAGTTCGAGTCGCTTGCGGGACCGCTTCCGCCTAGCTTTCGAAGTCAGGGCCCGGCAGTCGGGGCAGGTCTTGTCGTCGTGGTCGACGCTGAGACAGTGGAGACACAGACGGTGAGGGTCGGTGACCGACATCAGTCGGTCGCAATCCTCACAAGGCTTGAAACCTGGCATCCCTATCGGTACTTGTCCGGAGTCGCAAGACTCAAGAAAAATGATCAAAAGGGATCAAAAAGTCTAGCCAAAAAGTGAATAAAGTACTGCTTTTTCCAGATCTGCGCTTGCTGGCGCGGAAAAAAGAACTGACGTCAGCACGCGGAGGCGGCGTCTAAGTACTCCGACTACGTCATCACGGTGCAGACGACTGACGCGGAGCCGCAGACGACGCCTACCGACGCGCAAGAGTACTGCTACGCAAAAATTTCCGGATCCAGTCTGACGCCTGGGGATATTCTAAGGTAAGGAATCTATCACTAACGTGTCTCTTTCAGATACAGCTTCAATGAACGTACTGCACCACGCAAAACAAAAGAAAGGCGGCGGAGCTCAAAAAGTTTGTTTACCCACGCTTCTGTTGAAGGTATGCGACTGTGTTATAAATAAAGCGCGGTATGAGTTCTGGGTAAAATAAAATGTTTAAAAAAAATAAACCAGTCGCAGTGTTAAAGAAAAGCACGGTGTGCGGTTTGTAAAAACGAATGAAATATTTTAGCTACAAGATGGCCTCTCGTGTCATGCCGCTTCTTTGCATGTTGGAAGCTGTAAAAAATAAGGCGTGCCCACTGATATTTAAAAAACAAAAGCGTTTGCCAGAGCGTGTCCTGCCTACAACAACTGATAGGAGAAAGTAGTTTAAGCAAATAGTGCTCACCAACTAGACACGCTCCTTGCTGCACTCTGTGTGATAATGAGCTACTCTTTGCCTGAATCTGCGATATGTCCAATCAGTCACTTCACTGAAGCAGTAGCACGTCTCTTGGACCTCAGTTTGTACTTTTGGAGCCCCCATTGAGACAGCAGCTGAGACCAGAGCTTAATAGAAAGAGTTTCCAAGCGCTAGTACTCATCTGGCCTGGAAGCTTACCCGATGCTTTGACCTCCAGCTTCTATGTATTCCAGTGGTGTGGTGTGGCTCACTGGTTAGAGGCGGCAGACCCGAGAGCAGAGAACGGCCCGGGACCAGGGTTCGATTCCCGACGCGGCAGGGTCTTGGACCAGGATCAGCGGACTCGATAATTCTCGCATCGGTGCCTACTCCAACCAGAGATCACACTCGGCAACTCTGGGCATTAGCTTGCCTCATCTCCGCAACTGCCCCTCACAAACGCAGGGGATGCCTGGTTTCACCTTGGAGACTCCCAGGAGGGACTATCTCACAGGGAAAGCCAGGACGGGTTCCCCAGCGGTCTATAGCGCTACGAGGCCTGCGGTGCGGGTAGCAGTGCGCTTTACAAGACACACACAATATGTAAACAGAGGGTGGCACGGTCTATGAAAAGTGCTTGTAAGAACTCTGTATCCAGAAGGAGGCTGGTGCCTGAAGCCCAGGCTGCACAGTCTGTTCCCAGGTGGAGGGCTCTGCTGAGTGAGGCCTAGGCTAGGAAGGTTGGTAAAACAGGATGTCTGGTGCCCAGTTAGTTCAAAGCAAGCACATCATAGCTACAACACCGAGAGAGCACCAAGATGACACATCAATGGGCCAGCGATGCAAATTTTGGGACGGATTAATTTACAGACATATGCACATTGACCTTCCCCTCCTTCTTCCCGAAGACAAGCCACTAACAAGGAAAACAGTCAATTCTTAATGCCCTGTGTGTCACAGATCCGGAGCTCACACTGAGGCAGAAGCCAAACTGAAAAGGAGATGTTGCAAGACCTTCAGCGACAGTACTAGAAAGAAACAATGCACATGTAATGATACAGACAACTGATAAGGATAGTTTATTAAAAAAAATAATAATACGCAAAAGATACTCTACATATAAAATGAAGAGTATAACTTGGTATAAAAAAAAATAGTGCTGGATAAACCAAATTGAAAAGGTTTAAGTATACTGAAACAAACAGGCCTCGACGTAACACAAAAATGGCCACATGTCGCTGTCCTGTCCATACTTTGCACCCGATATGTGCCAGATAATGTGTTAACTCACATCTGCCTGTGACGCATTAGAGATAGCACAGTAACTCAGTGGGCCAATTGTCCTGCAGCTTGCCGATGAAAACCGAAGGGTCAGTTTCGAACTATGGTGCTTCAATTGCAACCTCCGTTTCCTGCAGTATGGTTGTATAAAAATACATTTGATTATGTATATTTCGTTGTTAACAGAAAGGCAATGCTTGACAAACCAGGCCTCCCGCACAGCATTGCGGGGCGTGTCGTGGGGATCCGTCTGGCTCACAGGCCAGAGCTCTCCTTTGGTAACCTCTCGCTGCTCCGACAGGGACACCCTGCACTCTAAACATGGCGGGGGTGAGGCACTCACGGGTCCTCCTTTGATACACCTGCTTCGCTTTCGGACCTGCTGTGTGGGCAGTGCAGGAATGCCTGTGTGGGTCTGCCCACAACCGCCTCACCTCACACATTTACAGCTAAGTTGAGTTGAGGGGTATCTGTCATGTGAAACGGAATGACAGCAAGTGCGTGGGAAAAAACGAGAGTGAAAACACTATCAGCCTGTAGTTCTTGAAATGTCTTGCACATGCACGAGAGTGTGCGATTCTTAGGTTCGTTTTAGAAGCCCATACATGTGGGTCTTTCGACAGAACAGCGCATGAGCGCTGTTACAGGCTCAACCTAAAAATGATAAATAACACAAGTTCCATTTTTATTAGATTTAACCACAAACACCACACAGGTATCTAAACCTTTTACAGATCTTTCATGCAAACCTATCAAAAGGCAGTATATCAGTATTGAAAAACTCTTCCTTAAAAAAGGTGGAATGCTTGTTAGGCAAAACCAAATATGAAAATCATTGGCAAAGCCAATCAATTTGGCCTTAGCAAGCATGATTTTTGTTTTGTTTTCTGGAAACACATACCCAACAAACAATTCAGCAAAAATATGAAAATAAGTATTTTCATTATCCTGTAAGCATCTGTTTGTAGCTTTTAGAATTTCAGATTCACATGTCATGCATACTCCTGCCATCTAGTGTTGGGCAAGGAAGTTTTATAATTGGTGTGGAGCGTCGTCTCTCCACCCCCTCAAGGTATTGCGCATGTTCAATGGCTCCTTTGTTAGATATTATTTCCCCCTGCCATATACGGAGTAAGGATATAGTATGCTAAGTTAGCTTAGATGGTGAGAAATATACATAAAAATGCTGCATGTTCAACAGCAAATACGTGCCAGGGAGGCGCGAGGGTGCATGTGATTCTACAGCACTACACGCTACGAATAGATGATTACGGGGCAAATAACATACTTCATTCATAGCATGTGTTGGCTGCAGATGCACATGCTATTCATAGACTGTATTGCATTACTCCTCTAGCGGTGGCTTTAGGCATGAGGGACAAGTTACTCACCTTCGGTAATGCCTTACCTGGTATAGGCATAATCTAGCTGCATATTACTTACCGTAGAATATCCCAGGCGTCAGGCTGGGTCTGGAAACTTTTGCTTGAGCAATACCTTTACATGCCAGTAAGTAGCGTTGGTTGGATCCGCGTGACGTAGTCAGCTGACCCGGAAGTGACATCCAGTCACCTATATCGGTGCCACCTCAGGCGTAGATGTCAGTTACTTTTCATGACTTTTCACGCGTGGAGCGCAGAGCCATGAAGTGCACTGACAGTGGTGTTTATAGGGCCCTGAAAGGGATCAGCCTTGACCCAAAAATGCCAGTCTGCAGTGTGGGGAGGATGGGTGGGTCAGTAAGGAATCTTCAGCAAGTTTATGTCTCTACCAGTTAAGGCGTTACCGACGGTAACTTACTTGTCCATCTGATAGAGACATCTAGCTGCTGATTCCTTACCTTGGAATAGATACCCCAGAAATACCATCCCCTGGGATGGGACTGCAGACGGGTTTAGACCAGGAAGTCCTGCAGGACAGAGCAGCCAAACAGGCTGTACTGGTGGACTTGACTGTCCAGGCTTCAGGGCTCGGTGAATGTGTGCAACGATGCCACGTTGTTGCCTGACAAATGTCATGGACTGGAACACCACATTGCAATGCTGTGGTTGAAACCTTATCCCTGGTGGAATGAGCTCATAAGCCTTCAGGGGGCTGTTTCTAGGCTATGGCGTAGCAAAGTTTGATATAGTTCTCTTCTGCACTGCACAACCTTTCTTTGATCCAATGTACCCCTCAAAGAGTTGGTCACCCACCCAGAACTCTTGAGTGTGGTCAAGGTAGAGCAAGAACACTATTTGGGTCCAGACTGTAGAGTTGCTCCTCCTCTTTGGAGGGGTGCGGAGCAGTATAGCAAGTGGGCAAAGGTGCCCCTCGTAGAATGGTGTTAACACTTTCGGTAAGGAAGTGTCCCTAGCGAGAAGCACCACCTTATCAGGGAAGATGTTACGGTAAGGAAGCTTGGATGATAGAGACTGCAATTCACTTTCCCTCCTGGAGGAAGTCATTGCCACTAAAAAGCCTGTTTTAATGGAAAGCAGATGGAGGAGGCAGTTGTGCAGAGGTTCAAACGGAATACCATCAGGAAGGTGAGAATCACATAAAGGACCAACTGAGGCACGACGAATGGGGCAGGTGGGAACATATGTAGAAGCCCCATAAGAAATCTGCTTACAATAGGGGATTTAAATACACAGTCTTGGTAGAGGGACGCCAAGCTGCCAAAAAACACACCACAGACTTCGGGAGGAAGATCGAATGCCGTCAAGTAGGCGAAGAGTTGACAGGTTCGGGTGGAGCACCCTCCCCTGCAGCTGCGACAGAACATCCTCCTGAAAGGGGCAGCCTGATGGGAGGAGCGATGCTCGGTTGGAGAAGCTCGGGTTACCAGACTCTCCGTGCCCAGTCTGGAGCCACGAGAATGACTCTGGCCCAGTCGCTCCTGATCTTTTTGAGAATTCTGGACAGGAGTGGTAGTGACGGAAAGGCATACAGGAGGCCTGAGCCCCACTCAAGAAAAAAAGTGTTGCTGAGTGAGTGCCACCTTGGAAACTCCAACGCGCATAACTGCTGACATTGCGCATTCTTGGTGGAGGCGAACAGATCTAACCAAGGCTCTTCCGACTTCTGAAAGATCTTGTGCCTTCTCCGGATGGAGACGTCATCCGTGATCCACTAGGCATCAACATCCTGGCGTTCATGTAACCTGCCAGGTGTTGAACCACCAGGGATATACCCTGCTGTTCCAGCCAAATCCAGAGATGCAGGGCCTCTAGGCAAAGGGTCCAGGACCCCAACCTGCCCTGTTTGTTGCAGTACCACATGGCGGTGGTGTTGTCCGTGAACATCTGAAGCAGCTTTCCCTTGATGGAAGGAAGAAAAACTTTCAGTGCCAAGTGAATCACTTGGAGCTCCAGCAAGTTGATGTGGAGTTCGAATTCCGCTGGAGACCAGAGTCCTCTGGTCTCCATTTCTCTCAGATGGCCGCCCCATGCCAGAAGTGACGCATCTGTCACTACTGTGTGATCTGGTTGGGGAAGGGAGAGGGGCCTGCCTCTGAACCAATCGCAATTGCAGATCCTGTGCAGTTCCTGTGCAGTTCCCTCCAAGATCTGGACCATGTCGGAGAGATTCTCCTGATGATGCGCCCACTGGAACTTCAGGTCCTAATGCAAAGTCTGCATATGCCATCTGCCTTGTGTCACTAGCAGGATGCAGGAGGCCATGAGGCCCACCAGCCTCAGAGTCATTCTCACTGAAATCTAGCATAAAGGGTGAAACATCGATATCAGGGCTGAACGGGACAGAAAGCAGATAAGGGATGGTGGTCACTGAGATGCCCAAGGACTTGGTCGTAGCCCACGAGTCGTTAGAGCGCTCCAGGGCCATCTCTTCCTGGCCTACGAAGAGACGGGTGCCATCAAAAGGCATGTCCATGCGGGACGCCTGGACATGCCCAGAAATGCGAGAAGTCCTCAGCCAGGCATGGCATCGAACATCAATCAATCAATGAGATCCGCCTAGTGAGTCAGTCGTGTTGAGACCACAAGGAATGGTGAACTGCATCTCTCCTGTCAGATACTGCCTGGGTGAGAAAGGCCTGGTCCTCCTCCGGGGCATGTGGCAGTACTTGTGCAACTGTTTCCACAGGGAGTGGGAGTAACGGCCCAAAAGGCATGCAGTGTTCACTGACTGTAATGCAAGGCTAGCAGAACAAAATGTTTTCTTACTCCAACTGTCCAGTCTCTTAGATTCCCTGTTCAGGGTTGCAGAAGGGAATGAGTTCAGTGAAGTAGATAGCTGGACCCCCAAGCTCTCGGGGGAGGGAGATTAGTGAGGACATTTGGGTCTCCTGGAGCAGGGTGATGGTGATGGCAACTGTCCTATTCACAGGAGCCCCTGTGCTGGGCTTGGACCAGGTTCCCAGAAAGACATCTGTCAAGGCCTCATTGAAGTGCAGAAAAGGTTCAGAGGAGGAGAGTTCCGTGCCAGTGACAGGGCCAGAGTCCCCGGCATGGAACTCTCTGAGCCTACGGGCCCAGGCTTTTTGGAAGTTAAGGGCAGTAGTGGTCAAGGATCAGGTCAGCACCAACAGGGCGCTACCAGTGGCACAGGGGGTCTAGGTGCAGGATGCAAGTTCGAGGTTGGGCGCACAATACAAATCAATTGGGGGCATTCGGATAAAGGAAGATTACAGGTAAGTAGCAGCAGCTTGGGCGGGGGCAGTCTCCACGAGTTTAAGCAAGCACAGGACAGGGTTCAAGACTGCACCTACACTACACCACCTGCAGGGCCCAACACAGCCTTGGGTGCCCAATGCAAGGCAATGGAGAATGGCCAAATCGAAAAAGGGCTCCAGGCCAGTTGAAGGGAACAACAGCTGCAGAGGTAAGCTGCGATGCTCAGGGACAAACACCATGGGTCTTCACCAAGGCCCAGGGCTGACAGGTGCAGGGGGGGGGTCTTCTTGGGTCATAAATGCCCTACTGGAGCAGGTCGCAGTGGGGGGATGTGGTGTTCTGTGCTGTGGCTGCAGGTGATGTAGAAGAGTTCAGGAGAGGTCCGCTCGCTGTGGACTCTGGCTACTTCAAGCTACCTTTTACAAGGGACTTATATGTGAGCTAGAGGGGTGCCAAATGTGGTTTAGTTTAAGGGAAAGAAAACTGGTACTCGGAACCTGGATAGCAGGGACCCAGTATACCTAGGTCAAAGTTGCATGAAAAGCCCGGCACAAAAAGTGTGTATGTGAGGGGTGGGGTACTGCAAGAGAAACCCAGTTTCCTTCAAAGTTTTGACAGTATTCGAAATCCCTAGAGGGAAGTGTACTACTTCTTATTTTGAAGGTTTGCAGCTATTTCAACTTTGAGCCATCTTTTCTTGAGCTGAATTTCGAAAGCACGTTCTTTGGCGTCTAGGGTAAGCACTGTTCTTTTTCAGCGTCAATGTTTCGGCTGCTGTTGACTGATCTGCCGTCCTCTTGTCTTTCTCTCGACCCTGATCCTCTTTGAATGTCTGTGCCTGCAGCATCCTTTGTATGGGTCCCGATGGGTTCTTTCTGCCTTAACTTGCCTTCGATCAGTGAGTTTTTTGGCGCAAAGGCAGATTATGTGGTCTAGAGCCTTAAGCATTTGACTCAGCCGTTCCCATCTTTTCAGCATTGTACTCCTTTATTGGTCTATTGTGCTCTGTTTCGACATCAATCACCTTTTTGCTGTCAGAGCCTTCTTTTTCGGCAGCGTTTTCCTCTACTTCACTAGATAGTCCAAGATCTCCAAGTGAAATTTTTTCCTTCTGCCCCTGCATGGCATAGTGTGCCAGCCTTTGTTGCTCTTGGGTCTTCAGCATTTTTGGTGTGAACTCTGCACACGCCTCGCACAACTCTGTCTTGTAGTCTATTAGTAGGCAGAGATTGCACACCTGGTGGTTGGGCGAACTTATGGTGGCACTCTGGGCAGAAATGGAATGGTGTGTTCTCCATTTCACACAGAGCAGGTAGCCCTCTGTGCATTCTCAGACTCTCTCTTGATAAAAGTTCTACTTACTTTGATGTTTTTTTCAGTGTAATTCGGTGGAATCTCTGGGTAAATCTCACTTGATATATTTTGGCATTAATCCTCTCTGTTTTATACGACAAAATCCTGTTTTCCTTACTCTTCTTTCCCTTAGTTATTAGAGACCTTCACAATGCTTCCAGACCCCACGGCTGAATAAAATAAAGAATCTGAAGATGGTGACTACATGTAGGGACTTTCGGAGAGGGCGTCGGACGTCAGAAGAGGCGGGAACAAGTATCAAGTGGTGGGGATCGTCAAAGCCTAACAAGAAAAAAAACAAGAGAAAAGGAAGAAAGGACTACTATACAAAAGGAGAGTTCAGGCCTCAACAAATAGATGGCGGAATAAGCACAGCATGAGAATCCAGAAAAGAAATCACGCTGAAAAACTAATAGAATCAAGGAAACATGCAAATGATGTTGAACAAAAAGGAAGTTGTGAATCACTCCACCAGTGTCTGCACCACTGACTCAAGCAGCAATATCGTATCCCACAATACCACCAGGGATGTCTCTGACCTACTATGGCTTCAAAATCAGTTTTAAAAGTAAATGCTCAAGGAAGCCTTAAATTGGTTTAGGATACCCTGTAAAATAAAACAAATCTAAGCAGCTGTGTTTAACAAGTTGGTATCTTCAGTGCTGCTAAAAAAGTATTTATATATAGTACCTACCAGTCTCTGGTTGTGTCCCTGCTCTTTTCGGATAATTTCAACAAGCAAGTCATGTTTCTTCTGTGCTACTTCCACCTACAGCACAAGGGAAACAAATAGCATGCTGAGCCAACTAATGCAAATGCGGCATGTTTATCTTTTTCAAATCAATACATACAATTCAGGATGCAAAACTAACAAGTGGACCTATTACAAGTAGCCAAATGCCTGTTCAAAGTTCTGTAATTAATGTCATTTTAGCTCCTATAGAAAATTTTCCTCTCCACTACTGCTAAAAATGATGAAGAGATTATGTGTGCAAACAATAAAAACCACAGGGATGTATGAAAGGAGTTTATTAGAGTCAGTCTCAGAATTAAAAATGGGATTAAAAGAAGAAACAAATCAATCAAGCAGAAGCGATGCATACTCACTAGTATTCGATTACATAGGAAAAAAGATGCAGGGTCAAGAATATGACAAAATATATTGCCATTTCGCATAGGCAGTACAGTTGGTCAGTGGCCTAGTAAACGGAGTACGGTTGAGAGAAATCTGGCATTATTCTGTAGAAATTGGGGTACACAACAATGAATAGGATACAGTCCATTTGCACTCAGTTATGGGGATTTGTAGTTCTCCAATGAAATTATAGTAAACGGTCAGCTTGGCACCCTTTTGTGAGATAGCACTTCATTGCTTCCTATACTGGTATTTAGTCTCTTGAACATTCTTAGGTTACAGAGGCTATCTCTGTCGACTTGGGCAAAAAACTAGGCTAATGGTTCACTTAGATATGCCTACAGAGATGTACTTCTTTCTTTCATTGGCATTTTAGAAGCAATATCACACTGTCAATTTATTTTCAGATTTTTGCTGCCAATTAGTTCAAAGAGCAAGGACTCTATACTTGAGACATCAAAACTCAAAATAAACGTACCCATTTCTAACTATCTCAGGCACAACCCCATGCTGCGGACAAAAATAAATAGATCCCAGAACAGCCAAGTAACTGTGGGTGCAACTTTGGTTGCGGTCATGGTGAATTCAGTTTGGGGTCAGATAGCATTATTGTCTGTACATTCTCATGAGTTATAGATGGCACCTGCATCGGCGATCGATGCAAGTGGAATTGGCACAGCGGACAGTGACAGTCAGGAGCAGGCATCGGAGCTGGTGTTGACCCAAAATGGGTACAAGTGGCATAGATGCCCAGAGGGTAGACCCCGCTTGTGGAAACCAGAGGGTGTTGGTAAAATGGCAAATATATACAGCAAAGCCTCTCTGAAGGTTTCAACTTGCCTCAACGTCGGCAACGAGATGAAAACTCAGGGTGCATCTTGGCCAAACTCTGAAATTGGACCAATGGAGAACGTGAGCGAGACAAGGAGACACCTTAAAGTCTCGCATCCTCTCTGGAGTTACAGAGTGGCAGGAAGGGTCAATTTCTAACTTGGATTTCTAGTGTTTGAACTTCAACTTACTTGAAGTCTTCGACCACAGCAAAGATCTGTTGCAGTGACTACTTCGGGTGCATGAACGGGACCTTCCTTTTCACTTTGACCAGTCGCATCATGGATTCTTCTTTTCATAGGCAACAGGGTTTGGCTTTCTAGTCCCGAATGGCCATTTTGGGTTCACCTAAGCACAGTTGCCAAAGACCTTGGAGTTCTAATTCGACCACAAACAGACTTGGTGAGAGTCCATCACAGACACCTGTTTGTGACAGTGCCTGCACAGTTTAAATCCTGCGGATTAAGGGATAACATTTCCCTTGCAAACTAGAAAAATGTTGTTAAAAAAAGTCTGGTCAAGGATTAGTGAGAAGCTCTAGATCTACATCTAAAGTAGCAGAAAGAAAGGACCTTTCTGTGTCCATGGGTGGTGATTATGTGCAGCTCCGCCTGTCACTTCTGGAGCAGAAAAACATTGGCCCAAAGCCACAAGAGACTGCCAATTGACATGCTGAAGAACTTTAAAAGGTTCCATAACCAGTATAATGCCTGGGGTTATACACAAAGGAGGAGGAATCTGCAGTTAGATGTATCCATCAGAAAGGGGTGTTCTATGTAATCACTTTTGTTCCATGTAAAGAGCACTAATACCACTCAAACTATTGAATAAAAATAATAGCGGGTACAGGCATTTTTATCTGAACCCCAGAATAAGACTATTGCTTCTCAACTTTTTGTGGTTAAATCTATGTGTTTTATCATGACCAGGTCTCATTAATTCCACTAGCGTGTGAAAAGTCTGTGTGAGGTTGTGGTTAGATGCATGGATGGTATATTAACAAAGCGAGGTGATCCCATGAACAGGATGGGAGACACAAGAGATATTGTGGTACTAGTAATACAGCATTGAAAGACAGTGGATGGACTTTCTCAGAAGAATTGTCTCAACTGAACTTAAGTTATTCAGCTCTCCCCCCAGATGTACTAGAGCAGACTTGACTTTACACAAAGCACCCACTTTCAAACAGCCGCAGTCTCTGAAAAACAGACATGCGGTACTGTATTAGTACTTCAGCCGAGGTAGCTTTATAGCAATATAAAAATAATCCACTTTAAACTACCCAAGATGTTTCTGATCAGGCTTCGGTATGGAATCTGTACTTGTGGCAATCCATGATCAACTAGGGGCTTGGCAGAAGGATGGTGAGAGAGGAGTGATCCATCCTTTTACATGGTCAACCATGATATCTTGCAGCATCGGTTTCATTAGGTCCTTTGGATTCTTAATGCACTTTTCTGCAGATAATAATCAGCTGCAGCTTATATTTGATGAGCCGTCATCTAATTCTATTATTAGGCTGAAAGGCTGCATGCTTGGAATTCAGGGATGGATGACTTATAATTTTCTTAAACTAAATGAAGATAGACTCTGTTGCTAGAGAAGAAACGGCACAATGAAAAGACACCGGAAAGCCTCGCAGCCTACAAAGACGCCATCCGCAAACACCATCACCTCATCAGGTCTGCCAAGAGGACGCCTTCAAAGACCGCCTCGACAACAACGCACACAACAGCAAGGAGCTCTTCAATATCGTAAGGGAACTCTCCAACATCAATGACATCCCACCGTTGCAAGCCCTGTGCGACTCCCTCGCCACCTTCCTCCACCGCAAGATCACGGAAAACCACAACAGCTTCAAAGCCCAGACAGCCACACAGACATCGACACTCCAGACTCCCCGCACACCATCCACCACGACTCCCTGCCAGCCTGG
Organism: Lissotriton vulgaris; assembly: GCF_964263255.1. Lineage (NCBI taxonomy): Eukaryota > Metazoa > Chordata > Amphibia > Caudata > Salamandridae > Lissotriton > Lissotriton vulgaris. The sequence continues at coordinate 692,389,750 of NC_141695.1, read as the reverse complement.
GCCAACGTGAACATCGATGACACCATCAAGACCATGAGCACAGTCCACTCCAGCTCCCCGTCAGACCCACTCCTGCACCACATCTTCAACAAAGCCAGCAGCTCCATCGCACCCCATCTGCGCAACGTTATCAATCTCTCCTTCGAGACTGTGACCTTCCCAGAGAACTGGAAACACGCCAAGATCAACACTCTACTCAAACAACCCAAGGAGGACTCGAGAGACCTAAAGAACTTCCGGCCCATCTCCCTGCTTCCGTTCCCAGCCAAGGCCATTGAGAAGATAGTCAACAGACAGCTAACCTGACAGCTCAAAGAAAACAGCATCCTGGACCCATCCCAGTCAGGGTTCCACAGCAACCATAGCACTGAGACTGCCCTCGTCGCCGCCACTGATGACATCAGGACCCTGCTGGACAACGGTGAGACCGCAGCCCTCGTGCTCCTGGACCTCTCTGCTGCATTCGACACTGTCTGCTACCACACACTACGCACACGCCTCCACAAACGCAGCGATCAGAGACAAGGCCCTGGAATGGACCACCTCCTTCCTCTACGGCAGAATCCAGAGCGTCCGCCTCCCCTCATTCCAATCCGAAGCCTCCTAGATCTGCGGCGTACCCCAGGGATCATCTCTCAGCCCGACACTGTTCAACATCTACATGACCCCGCTCGCACAAGTCGCCCGACAGCACGACCTCAACATAATCTCCTACACCGACGACACTCAACTGATTCTCTACCTCACCAAGGACCCCTCACCGCCAAATCCAACCTCCACGAAGGAAGGAAGGCTGTCGCTGAATGGATGAAGATCAGCCGACTGAAGCTGAACACGGACAAGATGAAGGTCCTCATCCTTGGCTCCAACCCTTCAGCCTGGGATGACTCCTGGTGGCCTACGGCACTGAGAGCAGCCCCGACACCCACCGACCACGCACGCAACCTGGGAGTCATCCTCGACTCAACACTCTCCATGACCAAGCAAGTCAACGCAGTCTCCTCCTCCTGCTTCAACACCCTCCGCATGCTCCGCAAGATCTACAGGTCGATCCCGACAGATACAAGAATAACAGTCACCCAGGCCCCTCCTCAGTAACAGCCTCGACTATGGAATAACACCCTCTACACGGGAGCCCGCCAAGCTCCAACGACTGCAACGCATTCAAAACGCCTCTGCACGCCTGATCCTCGACGTACCACACCACAGCCACATCACACCACCTGAGAAACCTGCACTGTCTCCCCGTTAAAAAGAGTATTTCCTTCAAGCTCCTCATCCACGCATACAAGGGACGCCACAAGACCGGCCCAACCTACCTCAACAGACAACTCTTCTTCTACATCCCCAACCGCCAGCTCCGTTCCGCCGACCTCGCCCTCGCCACCGTCCCTCACAACCGAAGAACAATCACCGGTGGCAGCTCCTTCTCCCACCTCACCACCAAGACGTGGAACACCCTCCCACTGAGCCTACGACAGACCGAAGACCTCCTGACCTTCAGGAGGCTACTCAGACCTGGCTGTTCGACCAGTAGCGTCCCCCCACTTTTCACCCCAGCGCCTTGAGACCCTCACGGGTAAGTAGTACGCTCTACAAATTCTTGATTGATTGATCGATTGCTTTAAATGCGTGGGTACTTTGCATTCTGGTGTGCTCATCCATGGCCTACACACCTTGCTTCATATCCATTCTGGCAAGTGACGTTAAGCACATGGGAGTCCTTTTTGATCAGGGACTTTCTCCCTGAATTCCCAAAAATGTGTATAACAGGATCTACACAAATTAAGAGCTTCATGAACGCTCATCCTATTATTTCTGGGGAGAACTTCAATCAGGTGGTGCTGTTTGCTCTTTCTCACTTAAGTCATTGTAACTGTTTATCTGGGCCATCTGGATTAAGCTATTTCCAAGCTCCAATTGCTCCAGAATATGGCCCTTAGATTAGCAAAGTTTGAGTTTGAGTTTAAAAGTTTTGTAGAGCGCTCGTACACCTAGCGGTTTCTTGGCGCTACCTGGCTACTGCTACTCAGGGGGGCAGGAAGGATGGGGAGTCTGACCATTTAAGATGGGAAGGATTGGGTGAATCGAAAGGTCTTGAGGCCTTTACGGAACAAAGGGTACTGGGTGCACGTTCTTAGGGAGGTTGGAAGGGAATTCCAAAAAGCTGGGCCAGTGGTCGAGAACTTGGAGCCCCCCCACTTCTTCCGTTTGAAACAGGGGACCACAAGGAGGTGGTGTGAAGAAGATCGGAGATCTCTCGATGGAGTGTAGTTTTGAATGGCTGAATTGATGAAGGAAGGGGCAGAGCCTGTCCGGGCTTTAAAGATGGCACAGCCCAGCTTAAATAAGGCACGCTGCCGGACAGGAAGCCAATGCAGGGAAAGGAGGAGAGGTGTTACATGATGTGATTTTGGTAAGTTGAAAACCAGCCGAGCGGCTTGGTTTTGGACCAATTGCAGACGCCTCATGAGGTAGTCGGGCATGCCATGATAGAGGGCATTGCCGTAATCTAGGCGAGATGTTACCATGGCCAGGAGTATTAGCTTGAGCGCCTCGGGGGAGAAGAATCGTGAGACTCTGCGTATAGTCCTGAGGGAGAGGAAGGCTGAAGATACCACAGCGGAGACTTGAGAGTGTAGGGAAAGTTGGTTGTTAATTTTGAACCCAAGAGTTTTAACGGAAGATACAGGAATAGGTGGGGAGCCTAGGGAAAGGGGCCAAAAAGAGGGGGACCAAGGACTGGAGCAACCACCCGTCAACACCAATTACGTTTTATCGGGATTGAGTTTCAGGTGGTTGAAATTCATCCAGTCCTGGATGAAGGTCATGATGAACTGAAAATTAGTTAAAAAAAGTGCTTACGAAATTTGATCATATTTCCCAAGAATGGTGTAATGTTGGCTATCTACCTGTAGTAAGGTGGGATCCTTCGATCAGGAATACCCCCACTTTTTGCCGCTGTCAGTATGTTTATTTGACTAGTCTGACTGGGATCCAGCTAATAATGACCCCAGTCACTGTGCTTCCTCCCTAAATTGACCATGGTAAGTACTGTTGTACCTCCACAATTGGCTACTGATGTACACTTGTAAGTCCCTGGTATATGATACTAAGGTACCCAGGGCATAGGTACACCGGAGGACTCCCACGGACTGCAGCATGTATTATGCCACCCATGGGAGCCCACTCGAACCGACTACAGGCCTGCCACTGCAGCCTGTGTACGTTAGTGCTTACACCGGTCTCAGCAGACACAAGTTTTCTTATACCTGAGGTCACTACACTTAAGACCTATAAGTCACCTCTATGGCAGGCCTTTCAGACCTGAAGGCAGGGTGCTTGGATATAAGTGTGAGAGTGCCCCTGCACGAGCAGGACGCCCCTCCAAACCCCAGAGGCTATTCTCAATGCTTTGTAAGTGCGGCTAGACATTTTGATACATATAGTAGCCATCCGCCATAACGTGATGGCTAACTATGTAGTGGCTGTTCCTAACCTGGGCATGTTTGATATCAAACATCTTAGAATCATACCCCAACACCGTTACTGCTGTTGGAGGTATGATTTCATGCACTGGGGGGCTGCTCCATGGAGCCCTTCAGTATTCCCAGTAACAGCCTTTCAGGGTCTGCCAGCAATCTAGTGGTGCTGCCGACCCCAGAGAAGATTCTGGCCTCTTGCTGCGGAGCTGTAGCAGGGGAAGGTAGAACAATAGGTCTCCTGTCACAGGGAGGTGTGACAACCTCCCCGACAGGATTTAGTGTATTGGGCAGCACCACCAGACTTGCTTTGAAGGGCACATATGGTTCCTGCCTTGCATATTTCAGTTTGACTCAATCACAAGAAACGACCCGGGTCCGTAATGTTGGGGGGGGTTTCAGCCAAGGGCTGAGTGTACTCTTACACGCAAGAGGGGATTCCCTTTTTAGGATGGTTCACCTCACACATCAGAGGTGACATGCTTCATCATAGGGGTGCCTCCTCACGTGAGAGACCAACTCTTTATGTGGGCTTCAACCCCCGCGCTACGAGGGAGGAGCTCAGGGATTTTTTTTGTATGAGGCCGGCTGGTATACTAAACCTTATGTGAGCCTGGTGTGTTCAAAATAGTGCAGTGCTGTAAATGTGAGTGGTTTAAAACTAACTACAGTGTTAGCTATGCTGCAACTTTATTGAGCTACCCGGTGTCAGGATTAAAAACAGAATCTCGCTGGTAACCCAGATGCCATCATTAGAGGCTTCTGTGTTATGTTAAGACCAACATGTTTCGGCCAGCAGACCTACCATAGTGTCACGGCCTTCTTCATGGTCAATGATCTAGCTAACTGCAATAAATGTGAACTACGTGAAAAAAAAAATAGAAAAAAAAGTGCAATAAATGACAGTATGATACTGAACCAGTGATTTTAGCTTGTTCAGACGTGAGGTGGTTGTTGAGGTATTCGAGACCTATGTGGTGGAGCGCTTTGTGTGCGTGGGTGAGGAGCCTGAACGTGATCCTTTTGTTGACGGGGAGCCAGTGCAGGTCTCTCAGGTGGGCTGATATGTGGCTTGGGATGTCGAGGATGAGTCGTGCGGATGCGTTCTGTATGTGTTGGAGTCTTTTCTGAAGTTTGACTGTGGTTCCTGCGTATAGGGCGTTCCCGTAGTCTAGTCGGTTGGTGACGAGGGCCTGGGTGACCGTCTTTCTAGTTGCGGTAGGGATCCACCGGAAGATCTTACGGAGCATGCGCAGGGTGTTGAAGAATGATGATGAGATGGCGTTGACTTGCTTGGTCATCGTGAGAGAGGGGTCAAGGATGAATCCCAGGTTGCGTGCGTGGTCAGTGGGTTTCGGTGCGGTGCCCAGTTCTGTGGGCCACCAGGAGTCGTCCCAAGCGGATGGGGATGGTCCGAGGATGAGGACCTCCGTCTTGTCTGAGTTCAGTCTCAGACGGCTGAGTTTCATCCATTCAATTACATTTTTAATTCCTTCCTGGAGGTTGAGTTTGGCAGTGGCTGGGTCTTTGGTGAGGAAGAGTATCAGCAGGGTGTCGTCGGCGTATGAGATGATGTTGAGGTTGTGTTTGCGTGCGATGGTGGCGAGGGAGCTCATGTAGATATTGAAGAGGGTTGGGCTGAGCGATGAGCCTTGGGTTACGCTGCAGATGATCTCGGTGGCCGCGGAAGGGAGGGAGGCGGACTCTCTGGGTTCTGTTGGAGAGGAACGAGGTGATCCAGTCGAGGACTTTACTTTGGATCCCGACGTTGTGGAGACAGGTTATTAGGGTATGATTGCAGACTGTATCAAAGACGGCTGAGAGGTCTAGGAGGATGAGGGCGGTTGTTTCCCCGTTGTCTTGTAGGGTCCCGATGTCGTCGGTGGCTGCGATGAGGGCGGTCTTGGTGCTGTGGTTGGCTCGAAATCCAGACTGGGATGGGTGGAGGGATCCATTGGCCTCAAGGAATGCGGTCAGCTGTTTATTGACGATCTTCTCGATAACTTTTGCAGGGAAGGGAAGAAGAGAGATAGGGCGGATGTTTTTTAGGTCTTTAGGGTCCGCTGAGGGTTTCTTCAGTAGGGTGTTGATCTCTACGTGCTTCCAGCTCTCTGGGAAGGTGGCGGACGCGGGGGAGTTGTTTAGGACGTTCCGTAGGTGGGGAGCAATGATGGTGTCCACTTTGTTGAAGAAGTGGTGAGGGCATGGGTCGGAAGGAGAGCCGGAGTTGATGGTGTTCATAGCGTGGGCGGTGTCTTCGGTGCTGATGGGAGTCAAAGCGCTGAGGGTGGTTGTAGGGGGCGTTGGTTCGGTGGCTGGGGGCAGAGTCTGGGTGCCGAAGCGGTCGTGGATTTCGGCGATCTTGCGGTGAAAGAAAGTGGCGAGGGAGTTGCAGAGGTCTTGCGACGGTGTGATGTCATTGCTGTTGGCGCTGGGATTGGAGAGCTCTTTTACAATGCTGAAGAGTTCCTTGCTGTTGTGTGTGTTGTCCAACCGTTCTTTGAACGATGTCTTTCTGGTGGTGCGGATCAGCTGGCGGTGTTTGCGGGTGGCGTTCTTGAGGACTATCATGTTTTCTGTCTGTTCGCAGCGCCAGGTTCTCAAGGTTTCGGTAGGATTTCTTCAATTCTTTAAGGTCGTCGGTGAACCATGTTGTTTTCCTGTTGCCGGGCTTGCCTGGAGGGTTCTTAAGTGGTGCAAGGGCGTCGGCGCAGTTGACGATCCACTGTGTGAGGTTGCGGGCTGCGTCGTTGGTGTCAGTAGTATTGATTGGTGGGTTCTGGCTCAGTGATGTAGTTAGCTGGTCTGCGGTGACTTTGCTCCAGCATCTACAGGGGATCTGTTGCGGGCGGTGGTGGGATGTGGTCTTCTTAAAGGTGAAGTGGATGCAGCTGTGGTCGGTCCAGTGTAGTCCAGTGGAGTGGCTGAAGGACACGTGGCTGCTGGCAGAGAATATGGGGTTGAGCGTGTGGCCAGCGTAGTGGGTAGGGGTGTTCACCAGCTGCTTGAGTCCGAGGTTGGTGAGGTTGTCGAGTAGGGTGGTGGTGTTGTCATTGTTGTTCTCCAGGTGGAAGTTCAGGTCCCCTAGGAGGATGTGGTCTGATGAGGCAAGGGCTGGGGATGCAGCTCACCGGGTATCACTTGGCATTCAAGTTAGAAAGTCCCCTATGTCAGCAACAGTAAGAGCAGAGTTGGATGCACAGGGCAAGGGACACAACAAAGATGTAGCAGCGGTGTTTCTCAGTGGCTGGAGGCTACCGACAGCTAGAAGAGCCGGGATAGCAGGCATGGGTGGGTAGAAAACCTGCTAGGTATGTGCGCATAATCCTGTCAGAGTTCTTAGTGGAGATGCAGCCACATGGAGCAGGCGCGGTGCGTCAGGGAGGGTCAAACCTACTGCCGGTGGCTGGAGGAGCCGGAGAAGCAGATGGTGGGAGGCTGTGGGCCAGGCGTGTGATGTGCTGGTAAACCCCTGAGGGTGCCAGCATAAATTGCGGAGCACAAGGAAGGCGTAATGCGCTCAGGGTTGACAGGGCAACAAACTTGTGCTGTGAGCTGGTGCACCTGTGCGGGTGCCTGTATGGATACAGCCGCTAGAGAAGGGTGTGCTGGGGATTGCGCCGGCCTCAGGGTGAGTGCTGGGTGTACGGAACCAGGGCAAGTAAGAAAAAAGCCACCTGGAGTCTACGGGCCGAAAATGAGCACTGCCCGGGGGGGTTGATGGCAAAAAGGTGAAACCAGTGTTGGTTAGCGGAGGCACACAACACTGTGAACGTAAAGGCAGTGGTGTGTCTCATATTCGGTAATTGCGTGGGAGCAAACATACCGTGGAGGAAGGGTGGCGGAAAGATGCAAGTTCGAAACGCGCAGAGTCAAGGTGAAAGAATAGGGTAGTCACTTACTACGGTTGGTGGGGTCCAGAGCCTCAAGGCACACATCTTGGAGCAGGATAGAAGAGAATCTGATCCTACGGCTTTAATACGGATGCTCATTGGTATCCGAGTTGGAAATGAGGCGCACCTGGATGAGTCGCTACCGGAAGTGAAGAGGCAATGGGGGTTGTAGTTCTGGAGTCCGTCGTAGAACTACTCGCCGCCAGGGACGGGGTGCCTCAACTGGGGCAGGGGCGCAATTGTGAGAGCACCAAATGTCGGGGACCAGGCGATTTGGGCAAGACTGTGTGTGCCCGTATAGCCCTGTAAATGACGAAGGGCATATGCGTGAAACCCAATGGGACCCCACTCTGGTTAAGGAGGCGTACTGGGAGGTGCGAGGTGCAGTGACAGACGAGGGACCAGTGGGGACCCCGGGGAAGCCGGGTTGTATTCACTCTGAGCACACTTAATGGGAGATGTGGCGCCGGACAGTGTCTGGGACCGGGTGACCTGGGCAGGACAGAGCGTGTCCGTGTGGACATGCAGGTGGTGGGGGGCATGAAAAAAAGTGCCAGTGGGGCCTATGAGTCGATAAATCTGGGAAGTGCAAGAAGCAAGGGCCTGGTAGGTGACCCCGGTTGGCCGGGTGGGGCGCGCTGAGTGCGTAATGTTGCGCCTTATAGCAGGGAGAGTGGGAGGGAGTTTGGAGATCACCAAAACTGATGGTGCTCGGCAGCAGTGTGTGACGCTGAGCGTCATGGCAGCAATTTGTGGTGTTTCTAAGGAGAGTGCCAGCCACAGGATATCATCGTTGAGCCCAGTGTTTGCAGTATCCAGCCTGTACACCCATCTCTGATTCTTGTATGGGCCTGTTCACAGGAGGGGAGGAGCACCTGTAGTCAAACATTCATAAAGGTAGCTGCCTCACCCAGGATACTGCCTCACCGTGACCCCGCTCAACGGGCACAAGAAGGATACAAAAGATACTATACAAGAATCATACTGAGTAGGGTACAGTATTGCGTGCATGTTTAATGCATATGCACCCTTATGTAATGTTTTGTGTGATTTAATTACATAAAATTTGACATCCAAGAGTGGATTAGGGATCTCTCTAGGTCCTGATGTAAAGCCAGGGGGATGGCTTTGAAACATGTTGACTGCGGAGGTAATAGCCCATTGTAGCACAGTACCGCCGCTCTTTATTTTTCCACATAGCCAGGTATTTTTATCTTTTTCTACTTACTTCACTACTTACCCCTTCGACTCCCACTCCTACATCACTCATAGTATTTCATATTCAGTGCTCCCACGGCGTTGGTTGCAGCACGCCCGTCCTGTAGAGGGGCGGGAAGAACCAGATGATGAAGCATGCCACCAAGGGTTTTGGTGGGTGAGGGTTATTTTAACAAAGCTGTGTGCTCTTCCAGTTTAATAGGAGTGATACACGCATAGGTCACTGGAATGACATTTCTTCTAACTAAGGGTGGATCCTTATGTTTATTTCATGTTAATAGGAGGACAACGTATCCACCTCTTAATTTTCGCTCAACCTCTTCACTCCCCTCTTTGTTCTTTGTGTATGTAAAGAAAGGAATAGGCTACTTACCAGTATACATCTGTTCTTTGCATGTAGGGCTGCTGACATTCCTATCTGTGCATAGATCGCCTCCTGGAAGAGTCTTCGAAGTATCACAAGATATGTGACTCCTCCCCTGGACTACAGTGCGCATGGGCATCTTCTCCATCCTCAGATTGTTTTTCGCCATTGTGGCAGAGATGGAGTATAGCCAAGTAAGAGATGGCCATGCAAAAGATATCTCAAGAGAGAATACTGCAGCTGCAACAGGCACCGGGGAGGAGGTTGAGCGATATGAATGTCAGCAGCCCTACATGCCAAGAACAGATTCATACTGGAAAGTAGCATATTCCGTTCAAGGCATGTGGGCTGCTGAATTCATATCTGTGCATAGACTGTATAGCAGTGTCTCCTCTAGCGGTGGTCACCTGTACCAGCTGCAGCAGTCTGAAAAAGGGTTTTAAGGACAGCCTGGCCTACAGCAGCTTGCTGCTTTGATTGCACGTCTACACAATACGGTTTAGTGAAAGTGTGTATGGTAGACCATGTTGCTGCCCTACATATGTCTTCAAGGGGAATAATCCCCAAGAAAGCCATGGATGCCCCCATTTTGCGCTTAGAGTGTGCTCTTGGGGGAACTGTTTGAGTGCGTTTAGCTTTTTGATAGCATATTTGAATGCATTTAACTATCTATCTGGCTATTCCTGATGTTGAGATGGGATTAACTTTATGTTGCGGTGCAAAAGCAACAAACAGTTGCTTTGTTTTTCGAAATGATTTAGTCCGGTCAACATAATATAGCAGAGCTCTCCTTACATCTAGTGTGTGTAGGGCTCTTTCGGCTACTAACTGTGGGTTTTGGAAGAAAACAGGCAGTTCTATTGATTGATTGATATGGAAAGTGGATATGACTTTTGGCATAAACTTAGGGTTTGTCCTAAGTATTACCCTATTTGCATGTACTTGCATGAAGGGTTCTTGAATTGTTAGTGCTTGAAGCTCACTTACTCACATGAGGCAGGTAATGGCAATCAAGAATGCCACTTTCCATGTTAGAAATTACAATTCACATGAGTGGAGTGGTTCCAAAGGAGGACCCATATGTCTGGAAAGTGCCAAATGTAAGTTCTAGACTGGTGAAGGTGGGTGTTTTGGAGGGATTATCCTTTTAAGACCCTCCATAAAAGCCTTGATTGGTGGTACCCTAAACAGGGAAAGGTGTTGCCTGTTTTGGAGATATGCTGCTATAGCTAGATTGTATCTTTGAAGATGCAAGAGGTAACAGATAATGTTTTGGATGGAAGCATCCAATGGATTGATTTGGTTATTGTTAATAGATTACAAATCTTTTCCATTTAGCTGCATAGCATGCTCTAGTAGTTGGCCTTTTTGCCTCCTTGATAATGTTCAGGCAATCAGGAAGTAAGTTAAGGTATCAGAACTCTAAGACCTCAGTAGCCAGATCGCTAGGTTCATCTGATTGGGATCTGGATATTGGATTTCTCCATGGTTCTGAGTTAAAAGGTGGGGCGAGAGGCGCAGTTTTTGATGGGAACTACTGAGAGTTCCAGGAGCGTTGTGTACCATGGCTGTCTTGCCCATGTGGGAGCAACCAGGATTATTGTGAGTGACTGCTGACGTAGTTTGCGTGCAACCAGCGGAATCAGTGGAGTTGGCGGAAAAGCGTACGTAAATCTGCCTGACCAGTTCACCCATATCGCATTGCCCTGTGACAACGGATGTGGGAACCTGGCGGCAAAGTACTGGCATTTTGAGTTTTCGTTTGTGGCAAACAGATCTATTTCTGGGCGCCCCCATTTCTGGAAGAATGGTTGGAGAACTTGGGGGTGAATCTCCCATTCGTGTAGCTGTTGGCTGTATCTGCTTAGCAGATCCGCTACTTGATTGTCTTTCCCTGGCAGGTGTTCTGCTAGGAGAAAAATGTTTCTTGGAATTGTCCACCTCCATACGCTCTGTGCTAAGTGGGACAGCTGTGGAGAGTGTGTCCCTCCTTGTTTCTGGATGTAGTACATGGCTGTCATGTTGTCCGTCCGGATCAACACGGCCTTGTTGTACAAGTATTTTTGGAATGCTTTTAGTTCCAGAAATATTGCTAGCAACTCCAAGTGGTAGATATGTAGTTTCTTTTGTTTTATTGTCCAGAGCCCTTGTACTGTGTATTGAAGTAAGTGGGCTCCCCAGCCTGTCAGTGATGCGTCCACTGTTAGTACTAGTTGTGGACCTGGCTCTTGGAACAGTCACCCCTTGGAAAGGTTTTGTGGGTTCCACCCCTGCAAAGAGTTGTAAGCACGACTGTCTACCAACACTAGGTCCTTGAGCTTGGCTCCACACCCGTGCTAGGCATTCTTGTAGTCGACGCATTTGAAGCCTGGCATGAGGGACAATGACTATGCAGGAAGCCATCATGCCTATGAGCTGCATGAACACTCGGGCTGGCAAAGAGTGTTGTGCTGAAATTTTTGAATGAGAGTTTGCATGTTGGCTATCCTGGCTGAATTTGGGTATGCCTTTGCTACTGAGGTGTCTATTGCAGCTCTCAGATATTGCTGTATGTGGGAGGGTTGTAGATGCAATTTTGGCTAGTTATGTCTGAGATGTATGGCTTGCACACTGCCTGTACGAGTTTGCTTTTATGAGCCAATCGTCCAGGTATGGAAACACATGGATGTGTTGCCTTCTGAGGTGTGCAGCTACTACCGCTAGACATTTTGTGAATACTCTTGGGGCTGTGGTTACCTCGAAGGGGAGAACCTTGAACTGAAAATGTTGACCGTCTATTGTGAACCTGAGGTATTTCCTGTGAGCTGGATGTATAGGTATGTGAAAATATGCGTCCTTAAGGTCTAACGTTGCTAGGTAGTCGCCTTGCTGGAGTAAAGGAGTACTTGTTGTAGAGTGATCATGTAGAAGTGCTCCGAGAGTATGTATTGGTTTAGCGGTCTGAGGTCCAATATTGGTCTGAGGGACCCGTCCTATTTGGGGATAAGGAAGTATAGCGAGTATACTCCTGTCCCTTGGTATTGAATAAGGACTGGCTCTATGGCCCCCTTTTCTAGCATGGATTTCACCTCTTGGTGTACAGGGTGATGTGTTCCTTGGACATAGGACAGTGTTTGGGTGGTATGTTGGGTGGAGTAGAAGTGAGTTCCAGGCAATAACCATACTGGATAATTTGACTCACCCACCTGTCTGTGGTAACTGCGTTCCAGACTGGTAGGAATTGTTTGACTCTGCCTCCGACTGGTGTTAGATGGTCTGGAGAGAGTATGATGAAGTCACTGTTAGGTGGCAGTGGAGGCTCTGGTGTTATTGCCTCCACGTCCTCTGCCCTTGTTATTATTGCCCCTATAACCTCCCCTGTTAGAGCCTTTGTTAAAGGAACTTTGGGTGTTGCTTTTATATGTAGAGGAAGTCTTAAGTGTTGCCTCGTGTGGTGCCTCTGTAGGAGGAGCGACAAAAGGAACCTCTGTGTTGTTGAAACTGCAGTGCGCCCATAGATTTAGCAGTTTCAGTATCTTTTTTCATTTTATCTAAAATGGTGTCTACTGCAGGGCCAAACAGGAAGTCTTGTTTAACTGGTTGGTTCAGGATGGTGGATTGCACCTCATTCTTAAAACCAGAGATGCATAGCCACGTGTGTCTGCATAGTAATACGCTGGTATTAATAGATCTGGCTGCTGTGTCGGCTGCGTCAAGCGCACATTTAATGGAGGCATTGGTAATAAATTTGCCTTCTTGAATGAGGTCATTAGCCTGAGCTTTGTAAGGTTCTGGCAGGTGTTGCATTAAATTCTCAAGCTGATCATAGTGTGCTCTATCGTAGCGAGCTAGTAGAGCCTGTGTGTTTGCGATTCTCCATGAATTAGAAGCCTGTGAGGCTTCCAATATTTTAGACTACTAGTCAGGAGGTGGAGCATCTCCTGTAGTTTGCTCTTTTCCGAGCGTTTGCTACGACAAGTTAGTCTAGAGGCAACTGGCCTTTAATATAGGCAGGGTCTGTATGGGCCGCTTTATTGATTTTTTTCAATCCTGGGATTGAGTACACGTGCTCTGGCTGGATCTTTAAATATATCTGGCGCATGTTTTAGTACCCCTTTTAGCATAGGAAGTGTTCTGACATTTTTCTCAGAGGTAGGAAAAGTGTCGAATAGAAAATCTTCTTCTACTGGGTCAGTGTGCATGTCGACCTTGTGGTATTTTGCTGCCCTATCTAGCAGTTGGTTAAAGACAATAGTGTTGTCGGCTTTGTAGGGTATGGGGAGGCATTGGGGATGGGTTGTGTGTCGTATGGATCATTCTGATCCTCCCATGTGTCATCTTGTGGATGTGGATCCTCTGGTTGATTAAAGTCATCTTGAGGATCTTCCCCCATGTTATCCTCATCATTATAGTCAGAATGTGTAGGGGAGTAGGGCACAAAAGGCATATTGGGATAGAAAGGAGGAGTAAAGTGCCTAGAGGGAGAAGTCTCGAAGTTCTTTTTTCTTCGGAGGAACAGGGGAAGGAGTGTCTGTGTCCAGTGGTCTCTTTTTCGGTAATAAACTGTAACTTTGTCAGTCTCAGGGTTTATATACAGTTTACATTGTTCCTCTGATTCCGGATCTGGATGGAAGAGTTCTTCTTCCACTGTCTGTGTCTTTGGCGCCGATGTTTTTGGCTTACTGACGTGTTTTTGACCATTTGGCTCAAAGGCCTTCGGTTGTGGAGTCTTTTTCGGCTCGACCGTTTCTTTGGGGTCGGTAACCTTTTTAATTCAATGTTTTTTGATGGTTTAACCGTCTTTTTCGGCTCGCTGTCTGTCTTTGGGTTGACGTCTTGTTTCGGATCGACTGGAGCTTTTGGATCGATATGCTTTTTATGTTAGACAGCTTTCCTAGGCTCAATGTCTTTTGTCGACTGGATTACTTTTTTCGGTTCGACAGATTTTGTGATCGTGTTTTTGTTTATCTCCACTCTTTTTAGGATCGACGGCCTTCTTTGGGTCGTGTGTTCCTTTTGGATCGACGACCCGCTTTGGTTCGAGGCTTTTCATCGGCTCGACGGCCTTCGGCTCGATAACCTTTTTGGGGTGGGCGACCTTCTTTGGGTCAACGACTTTTGGCTCTACGGCCCTCTTCGGTTCGGCGACTTTCGGTTCAACGACCCTCTTGGGGTCGACGACCCTCTTGGGGAGAACGTTACTTGGACATGGGGTATCTGAAGGCTTTGTTTTTTGGCTTCGGAGCCGAGCCGGAAGGCAGGGCTTCTGAAGGAGCTTGTCGATCTCGGCTAAGGCCTTTAGTTGATGCTTCGACCGGAGCCTTCGGTTTTGGGACAAGCGGCGTTGGGGGTTGTGTACTCACGATATGCCCCGGTGGGATGTCGTCGTCGGAGTCCGACTGGTCCTCGACGGTGACGATCTCTAGATCTGAGTCCGCCGCTTCTGGTAGGCAGTGTTCATCATCGAAGATGTTCTCCGGTTCCGGTCGCTGCATCTCTTGTTTAGCGGCCTGTCGAATCCGGATGGTTTTCTTCGAACGGAATTGGGCACAAGCTGGGCAATTTTCTTCGTTGCGCTCTGGTGACAAGCACTTGTTGCATACTGTATGTTTGTTGGTATGCGGGAACTTGGAGTGGCATTATGGGCACCTTTTGAACGGACTCCTTTCCATCGACAGCAGGCCCACGTGACGTCGAAAGGCCCAACGGCCCGCGTCGACAACCGGATCAAGATGGAAAGTTTGGTCGAGTTAAGAAATACCGAGTGAGAACAATACTGTCAAAGTCGAAGGCCTTTTGGCCTTTTAATGAAGTTTAGTTTCGGTTCCGAAGTTGGAGTAGAGGAATAACATCCGAACCCAAAGGCGGAAAAAAACAATCTGAGGATGGAGAAGATGCCCATGCGCACTCTAGTCTAGGGGAAGAGTCACCTATCTCGTGATACTTTGAAGACTCTTCCAGGAGGCGATCTATGCACAGATATGAATTCAGCAGCCCACATGCCTCGAACAAGTGGCATTCGCAAAAGCATGTGCTCCCTGCATTTTCCTTTTGTTAAGAAAGTAGTTGTGAAAAAAAAGTTGTTCTACAATATAGCTATCCTCAAATTCACATCTTGAAAAATGTTATCCAGCTTCAGGGAAAACTGGTATCTTCTCCTACTGTTTCCAATGGCATAGATGTATATCAAGGCAATCCTTTTCACAGTCACACCTGTACAATTATTCCCTGACTTTGAGAGGGCAGGGGGTCTCATACTACCTGGACATCAAAGAAGTCTACTGGCAGTCAGAAAATCCTGCATTTATATAATATGCGGACGCTTCTTTATCAAAGGGTTCACCTAATATGGTTCCTCTGTTGAAAACCTGTGACAACAAAGGACTTGATTCTCTAATATGCCCAACGTACTTCATTTTGAAGCCTTGCCCTGCTCCGCTCTTCTTCAGATGCAGACCTGCTCAGTTGTTCAATCTGAGAAAACTGCTGCTTCCACATTTTGTTGAGAGTGTGAGGTGATATGTGCAAGTATGGGAACTCCTCCATCAACAGCGGTAGCAAATCGTTGTCTTTTATTTTCACTGCAGGGTGAACAAATAAAATAGATAAGTGTTTACAAGAAAAAGGTCAGCATGAAAATTCACCATTAGATATTGCATTTACGTTATGTCAAACGTTTGTCCTATTAAACCGAAGTGTGTTTCCAGTTGTTAAGCTCTAAAATAACAAGAGTATGCACTTAAAATTTACTCTAGATGCCACTCTGTAATGTATTTATTCAAGGAAGTGCACAAATTTGAAGAGTAGTGAAGATAATTAATAAACTAATGTTGGTAGTTAACAACTTTATCAGTCCCCATCATAAATATATATTTTATAACTATAAAATAAAATTAGGGCCAGCTGAATATTATGTTGGTATTTTACAGTTAAAAATGCTATGCTTCTGCTCAAGAATCTCAATATTACACATTAAGGATGTATCAGCGAAATAATGAAAATAACAAAAACATTACCTGACCTGATAAAGTGAGCAAACCTAGTTATGTTGTTTTTATTCTAAAAATCACACACTCTGGGACTGCTTAATGCGGAGCACAGACATATCTCAAAGTAACGTTTTGTATATTGAAAGTTGTGCTTTTACTCCTCAACCCCAACTGAAAATGGTGAGGTTCATCCAGAAATAGGCCTGTAGAAACTTTCAGTACTTGGCTGCAGCTACTGAGAAGCCCTGCCATCAATGTTAACTAATGTAACTCGGGATGGTCAGAAAATTCCAATTTGCTGGTTTTAGCATTCTAGTAGAGACACAGTGTCTAAGATTGCTGGCAGAGCAAGTGAGGGTGTTCCCAGGTAATACCTCATATACCAGGATAAGGGCCTGGAATGCACAAATTCTCACTGGGATAGATAAACGAAGTGTGTCAAACATAGGTTAACTGCAGAATTTTGGCCCGTTAAACTTTTTCAGAACTATCAGATTAATTGCAGTTGTCATAGTGTAAGATGAACTGCCTCAAAGCACCAACCACAGTGACGTGAAGGTGCGACTCTAAAGATGGTAACAGATTATAACATTGAGGGTATATGTATGATTATTGATAATGCAGTTGAATAATTTAAAAGCTAAAAATGTACTTTACTACCAATCTTCTAAATGTTAGTTGATCGAAAGTTAGATTTTACTATTTATTAACGTTGTGTCTGTGTTCTAAATGGGGTTGATGATTAGTAACATTATTAGTAGGGTAGATACTAAGAAAAGTACTAATATGTTCTTTCAGTATAGCTACTTACAAATCTGCATACTTCATAATGCTGCAAATCTAACACACATTTGCTTGTTTTATAGTTATAGTGGTTAATAGATGGCTTTTACCACATATGTAAATCCTGAGAAAAATATTTTCTGCACCCACCTACTTTTTACAACTGGGTAATCAATCTAAATATAATCAGTGACATAAAAAATACCTTGCAAACAAAGAAAGGCATTTGCAAGTATTGAACACATAGGTCTGTACAGAAATACGGTAACATCTGTTATAAGAATCAGACACAGAGGGTCATAAAAAAAGCAGGAGGAATGTTGTGGCCAAGTACATTCTGGCTACTCGTTTGAACACTTATTCTTGGAGTTCACTGCAAGGCAGTTTTCAATGCGTACAGAACTGCAGTTCTTACTTGGAGTTGCTTTCCTTGGCTTCACTAATCCGCCCCCTGAAATCCACTGGCTCGGTCGGGACTTCTGAGGTGTGGTTTTTCTAGAATAAACTTTGGCCGGGTGAGGAGTTTTTGGAAGATCTTGAAAGATGTTTTCCTTATATTCTTGTTCCTTTGGAGAAAATAGCAAGCATATGGAAATCAGGTATAAAAGGTGCTGAATTTCAAAGTCTTGAGTGTCACAAGAGGATAACTATATGCCATTTCAGTTTTTGTAAATTTAGGTATGTTTCTAATCCAATCAGGGTAGAATTTGACGTGAGACACTGCATTAACTATTAAATGGACACTGCAGACCATTCATTTGCTTTTCTGATCATTTAAACCATGCATTAAGCAAAAAGTGAATACCTATTTTATTTAGGAGATTTTAAGAAATGCATATAGAAAAGCTTATTAATCTAGTCTAATTTCATTCTAGGTTCAAACAAGCCCATGAGCACGGCAGCAGCTGTTTCCTGTGAAGAACTGTCGAAGGATCAGCAGACTTTTGTCACAACGATGATGGGTATTAATGTCAAGAAGGACGATAGCACCCAGCTTAGTCTGCAGATTAGTCTCTGTTTATCGACTGAGCCTTTTTTATAGGGCATGAATTCTTTGTCTTAATACAGGCACTTTGCTTGTTTTTTCTTTTTACTTTTAATTGAATTTTGCAGTTACGTTGAGCCCCACTGAGCATCAAGTTGTAAGTGAGGGTGTTCTAAATTACGAATGAGTTTTTTCATGGCTAATATATCGGAACAATAGATACTGCTGCTCTACAGAGGGTGGATTTACTTTTTCCACTGTTGAACTCTTGTTAGTTTGGCTGCCCCAATCATTGAGGTGTAACATACAAGTCTGCCTTTATCTTGAGTACATTCCCTTTAGGTCTGAGGCACAACAAAAGTGTTTTCACCTAGAATGGTGGTGGGAAACGCAAAATGAATTTCAGTACATTAGACGTGCTTTTTCAAAAGGGGGCAATTTTGGGGCAGTCCCACCACATGTGAAGGGTGGTGCCTACCGTAACACATCTACCTCATCGATGATCTGAAGCCACTGGGTAAAATGATTAATCTATTCTGAGGAAAATAGCAGTTATAAATTAACTTATAAGGAGTCTCTTTGTTACACAGGCTAATAGAGCGTACTATCCCCCCAGTCTTGTTATGCCCCTTGCTCTGCTCAAATTGGTTCTATCAATAGTTTTTAAATGCCTGGGATCACACCCTTAGTGGGAAGGAGTCGGCATATTGTTTTTTTAAAGGGTGTTGTATCTTATCCTGGTAGCTGCCTCCTCGACTGTAGGATGCCTTATCCAATGCTGTACTTGTGCGTACCTCAACTAATCCATTTCTTATAGTCAGAATTCCAATTTGCACTGGCTGAAGGACTTTATAACATTTTTATTGTGAGACATGTCTGACATTGATGATGGAAAGAGGAAGAATTCTGCACAATTTTTGTGTCTGTGAATTTAGGATTAATGTGGATGGAAATGCATGGAGAGTGGAAAATAGGTTAGTATTGCAAGGTCCTCAGGATAAAAGGTGCTACAGCCAGCACCACTGGTGGAGCGAATGTGGAGAAACAGGTTCACCTTTGCATCTGCTTTTTGAGATGAATTACTGTCCTGAAGAGTGACAGAATATCTGGAAGAGAAGTGTGTATTTTTTTTGTGCTGCCAAGGAAAAAAGTGTTTCATCTTCCCTTTGGAGAAAAGATGCCTCTGGACTCATTCAATTCCTGCTCTTCCAGAAATACCTGAAGAGTGTTTCTACACCGTCACATAAGTGGACTGCGGGGTGGTTCAAGCCAATTCCATAAGGTTTGAACCTTACTAGATTGAACCCTTAACTTTCTCCCCTCATTCTTGTTCTGATAATACATTGTTGTACAACTGCCCCCCTGAACCAACAGTCGATTGGTTGCATAGGCGAATAAGACTTAACACTCACGTGGACTGCTCTACATGACAATAGATTTATATTGGAAAATTGCATCTTTACAGACAACTTCATTTGGACTATCAGGATGTTCACGTATGCTCCCCAGCCTGGCATTTAGGATTATGACACTGGATTGGGCGGGTAAGGTTGCTAAAAATGTGCTGTCTCTAACAGGACTCTGACTTTTACATTCAATACTATGTTTTCTGGCAGCAGTTTACCTTTTTCCATTGAGAGCGAGGAATTTGTTGTTCATAAGCTATAAAGTTTAAATGATGTGCAAATTAAATCATCTGCCTCTTTTAGTGCTCGTAGACTTATTGCAGATGCAACTGCATAGCTCAATGTTGAGGGGATATAATGCTTCTATGTCAAGGTTCTCAATGGTGTAGCTATAGACGAGGGTGAAAACCTCAACATCAAGCAAGTTATTGTCAAACATATCATTTTTAAACCATTCATTAATATGGTGTGGCTCAATGTCAACAGATCCCCTGCCGTTGCTGGAGCAAAATCGCCGAAAACCAACTACACGCAAACCTCGCTCTCAGCCCACCCACCGAACCCTCCAACACCCACAACGCTGCCCACAGCCTCAGATGCTGGAACGAGGACTGCGCCAACACCCTCGCCCCGCTGAAGAAACCCCCCCTCAGAGACACCAGCAAGAGGGTTCACCCCAGAACTACCAGCCTCCAAGCAGGCCTGCCGGAAACTAGAGAAGAAATGGCACAGTGAACAAACTCCGGACAGCCACGCAGCACACAAGGACGCCATCAGCAACCACCAGCACCTCATCAGGGCGGCCAAGAGGACCTCCTTCAAAGACCGCCTCGACAACAATGCACACAATAGTA
This sequence comes from Lissotriton vulgaris, assembly GCF_964263255.1. Taxonomy (NCBI): domain Eukaryota; kingdom Metazoa; phylum Chordata; class Amphibia; order Caudata; family Salamandridae; genus Lissotriton; species Lissotriton vulgaris. Next base: position 692,369,797 of record NC_141695.1, on the reverse strand, counting down.
AGGAGCTCCTCAACATCATGAAGGAACTCTCCAACCCCAGCTCCAACACCAATGAAATCCTGCCGTCGCAGCCCTGTGCGACTCTCTCGCCACCTTCTTCCACCGCAAAATAGCAGACATCGACTACAGCTTCAACACCCAGACAGCCCCAACAGACAGCAACACAACAGACCATCCGTACACCATCGACCACGACCCCCTGCTAGCCTGGGCCAGCGTGAGCATCAGACATCTAGACCATGCACTCAATCCACTCCGGCTCTCCGTCGGACCCATTCCCGCACCACGTCTTCAACAGAGCAAGCAGCACCATCGCACCCCACCTGCGCAACGTCATCAATCTCTCCGTCGAGACTGCGACTTTCCCAGAGATCTGGAAACACGCCAAGATCAACGCCCTACTCAAAAAACCTAAGGCAGACCCAAGAGACCTCAAGAACATCCAGCCCATCTCTCTGCCCCCCTTCCCAGCCAAGGTCATTGAGAAAACCGTCAACAGACAGCTAACCCGATACCTCGAAGAAAACAAAATCCTGGACCCTTCCCAGTCAGGGTTCCGCAGCAACCACAGAACCGAGACTCCCCTCATCGCCGCCACCAACATCAGGACCCTGCTGGACAATGGCAAGACCCCAACACTCATCCATCTAAGACCTCTCTGTCGCCTTCGACACAGTCTGCCACCGCACACGCTTCCACACCGCAGGGATCCGAGACAAGGCTCTGGATTGGACCACCTCCTTCCTCTCTGGCAGAACCCAGAGCGTCTGCCTCCCCCCATTCTGTTCCAAAGCCTCAGAGATCATCTGCGGCGTACACCCCAGGGATCCTCCCTCAGCCCAACGCTGTTCAACGTTTACCTGGCCCCGCTCGAACACGTAGCCCGACAGCACAACCTCAACATAATCTCCTGCGCCGACAACACTCAGCTGATCCTCTCCCTCACCAAGGACCCCATCACAGCCAAAGCCAACCTCCTTGAAGGAATGAAGGCTGTCGCCGACTGGATGAAGACCAGCCGTCTTAAGCTGAACTCGGACAAGACGGAGGTCCTCATCCTCAGCTCCAACACTTCAGCCTGGGACGACTCCTGGTGGCCGACTGCACTGGGGGCAGCCCGACACCCACCGACCATGCATGCAACCAGGGAATCATCCTCTACTCAACGCTCTCAATGAGCAATCAAGTCAACGACGTCTCCTCCTACTGCTTCAACACCCTCCACATGCTCCGCAAGATCTACAGATGGATCCCGACAGTTACAAGAAAGACAGTCACCCAGGCCCTCGTCAGCAGCAGACTAGACTACGGAAACGCCCTCTACGCGGGAGCCCCGACCAAGCTCATCAACCAACTAAAACGTATCCAAAACGCTTCGGCACGACTGATCCTCGACGTACAATGCCACGGCCACATCACCCCCACCTGAGAAACCTGCACTGGCTCCCCGTCAACAAGGATATCCTTCAAGCTCCTCATCCAAGCACACAAGGCACTTCACAAGACTGGCCCAGTCTACCTCAACAGACGGCTCTCCTTCTACATCCCCAACCGCCAGCTACGCTCTGCCGACCTCTCACTCGCCACCGTCCCGCGCATCTGAAGAACAACCACCGGAGGGAGATCCTTCTCCCACCTCACCGCCAAGACATGGAACACCCTCCCACTGAGCCTACGGCAGACACAAGACCTGCTGACCTTCAGGAGGATACTCAAGACCTGGTTGTACGATCAGCATCCCCCCCCCCCCCCCCCCACCCCCCCACCCCGAGACCCTCGTGGGTATGTAGTGCGCTTTACAAATGGTTGATTGATTGAATGTCAAACACCCTTTTGAAGGAGGAAACAGCCTTTACAAGGAAGTTTTTACCTTGTTAAGCCTTTACAACTCATCTTTTAGCACAGATATTTTTGCAGCGAATATGCATTTAAAACGCATGCCAATACAACGAATTTAAGCTAAGTTGAGCGGGAGGGGGTCTCGCTCCACAAATACATTGTTTACTAATTTAAAAACAATGTGTGGTATTGACGTGTTTTAAAGGCATTTTTGCTATAAAAATATGTGCGCTAAAAATGCGTGTAAAAGGCATGCGATGTACTGTTGTACAACCTTGTGAAGGGCAGAGATCATGTTAGTTCTCAAAAAGACTTGTATGCGCTGTTCGTGGGGCTGCGTCAATGTTTACATGCCTCTTCTCTGGTGCTTTTGCTGGTGTGGGACCCTAAGGCAGAGGGTCCTGATGCTTTTCAAACACGGCTCCACAGTACGCTGAGACAAGTTCCTATTGTATAGACCACCTTATGGTAAATGTTTCTACCCTCATGAGAACTGTTCATCTTTAGGGGGCCAACATACTGAAGGAGATTATTTTAGTCAAATGTATTTTATAGTGCTGATTATTAAATAAAAACTGTTGTAATTAAATGCAGTTAAAAGGTACATTTCAAAATAAAGACAGAAATTATGCCCCTTTATACATCTATTGTTTCTAAAAAAATGTTTTAGGAAATACATGTTTATATTTAAAATGAATTTCAGCATTCTTCACATAGGTGCTGCAATTTTCAGTTTATGAAAATCAAAAGAAAATCCCATGGGGAGAAAACAGGAAGGATAAGTTATTTACCTTTGATAACTCTTTCAAGTGGATATTTTAATGAACCACAGATTCCTCACTGTGTGACTCCTACCCTACACCAGCCTGGATCCAAACACTCACAACAACTCATTCAGAACTGAGGAACCACCTGCTTTTATCGCAAGTTCATCACACCTCCAAACATGGTAACACAAAGCCACTTATAGGCACCACCACATGTGCGGTCAGTTTATCCCCTATTTTATTCCACACCCTCAGATGTAAAGACAAAATTGAAGTTGCACTGGCTGTATGCAAAACTAGTGTGGAACCTTGTTCAATTCTGAAAGTCCACTCTAAAGAAAGGGGAGATGACAAGGTTCTTAAAGTCCTGCCAAAAGGTAAGCAATGTATTCTTTTGATGTATATTCCAATCAATCAATCAATTTTTTTCAATCAAAAGGAATGTTTATTTAGACCCTTAGTCCTTAAACATAAAAGAGCATTTCAATCTTTTCATAATACAATATCATTAAATAGTTTATACACAATAAAATTACAATTCCATGATAAATAATTATTTATTTTCCCAAATCTAATTCATTATATCCTAAAATATAATTCCTAAAATTCCCAATTTTATAAACTCTTAAAATCTTTTCTAGTTTCGAACATAAATCTCCCCAGTGCACATGCTATGTACAAATAGGACATTTCCGTTAGCAAGTCTGCTGCCTGTGCACGGTTCTATTCGTAATCTTAATACTTAATTTCTAAGACAGCGATTGGGAAATATATCTATGTACAGGAACTGTTGTTCAGATTGCCATGATTTAGTCATAAAATCTACAGGTTTTTTTCCCCTCAAGGGACTGGCGATCCTGTTCTTGAGAGGTTTCCTTCCCTAGTATCTTCAGTTCTCGTCTTAAAACAACATTTTGTAAATCATGAGGGTGCAGTTAAACTCCAAATTCCCTACATGCTGTATCTCACTCTGCAAGATTTCCCTTTTGCACAATTCTGCATTTGGGTTTTTTATACATTTTCCCTCTTCAATATCCCACCCTCTTTTGCCACTCATATACAATATTTTGGCTCCACATTGGAGCAAAGGCAGTATCACTGCCATATATGATTTCAAGACAGGTCTGTCTGACCTTTCTCCATAATTTCTATTACATTTTTTCAGCCCACAAACCGAGGTCAACTTAGTGCATTCAAATGAGAATCCCATTTTAGCGATCTTTCGAATCATACTCCTAAATATTTATACTTATTTACTATTGCCAGCTTTGTGGAGCCCAGGAACCAACTAAATTTCTTTCTTTTTGTGCCAAAGCTCAAACCCTTAGTTTTTTCCAGATTTACAACACATTTTTTCTGACTGCAATATTCATTAAAAACATCCAGCTTCCTCTGCAGACCTATCTCTGTTCTATCTCAGATTACCAGATCATCTGCGTAGAATAAGCAAGCAATGCGTTTCACACCTAATTTAGGACTAGCACCCCGTACCTTATTTAAAGTGTCTGGTAAGTCGACTGTAAACAAAGAGAAGAGCAAGGGAGGCAAGGCATACCCTTGTCCTAACCCATTTTTGATTGGTATCTTCTTTGACAATGTCCAATCTGTGTCCAGAATGATGTATATTCTGAACTACAGACTCTTCACCTTGTGAATCAGTACCAAAGCAATGAGGCTGCCCCTTGCGCCAGTAAGTACTTGTGGACAGAATGGGCAAAATGGCCTTCCCCGTGGACCTTCAAATCAATACAGTGATACTGGGTGAAAGTATAGACAGAAGCTCATGTGGTAGCCCTGCAAATGTCCAGAAAAAGAGAACATAAAGATGCTGTGGTTGCAGCTTTTGCCTTACTGAAAATATGCACTAATGCAGTCAGGAGGGTCCTTTTTAGCCACAGCATACCACCAATTGATGCATAGAACAATCCACTGGGATAAAGTCTGCTTCTGAATTGCTTCTCCTGCCTTCACAACATTGAACTCCAGGAAAAAACTGATGGACAGTACTAGTTAGTCCTATCAATATAGCAGATAATGGCTTGTTGCGGGTCCAACCAGTGTAGACACTTCTCTTTTGTTAATTGTGGAAGAGACAAGAACATGGGAAGCGTAATGGGTTGCCCTATGTGGATAGAGGCAACCACTTTTGGGAGAAAGGATGCACAGGTCCTATGCACCAATCTGTCAGGCATACAGTTAGTATAAAATAGTTGAACTGGCAAGGTTAACAGCTCAATGAAGCAATGCGCAGAAGCAATTGCAAATAAGAAACAAAGTTTTCAATGTCAAAATTCTTAAGAGTACTGCCATGCAGAGGCTTGTGGGGCTAACTTACTTTCTTCCGCACCAAGCACCAGGCACCATATCTAGCAGAATGGCTTGAATATATAGACTTGATGGAAATGCGGCAGGCAGCCAGAATGACATTCACCATTTAAAAAGAAAGATTGACACTTCTCAGCAGCCTGCATAAAAGTGTAGATTGTGGAGGTTGGGTGTAGCATGCAGCTGCTGGGACCGCAAATCCTCCCAAAGAGGCAGTAGAAGTAAAGGGTAGATGCTCGGAGTTAAGAATACCAGTCTCCGGGTGCACAATGCCCCTTTAGCGATGGCACGCACATTTGCCAGTTACTACAGGCGATTGTATGCAGCACAAACCCCCGATCTACCACTTCGCGCTCTCCTCGATAGGGGCAGCGTCGGTCTCCGCCGGCTGGAAGCAGTCGCCCAGAAGGACCTGGACCGCCCCATCTCCAAGAAAGAAATTGAGGAATTAATTTCCCTCACATCATCTGGTAAAACTCCTGGACCGGACGGCCTTTCCCAAGAATACTATGCGTAATAGCGTGACACCTTGGTGCCCCATTTGGCCGGCCTTTTTCAGGAAGCCCTTAAAAAGGGCTCCTTTCCGCCCGAAACAAACATTGCCACTAATGTTGTCTCCCCAAAATCCCAGCCTCCCTCTTGTGAATGCGCGGACTACCGTCCACTATCCCTCCTTAATACAGAGATCAAACTGTTCGCCACCATCCTGGCTCAGCGACTGAAGCTGTACTTGCCCTCACTAGTCCATCGGACCAATGCAGCTTTTTGCCCAAACGCGCAACTCGTCATTGCCTCCGGGGGTTACAACTGGCTCTGGCCCATCGGCACTTACTCACTCCTTATTTAGCTCTCCTCCAGATAGATTTTGAAAAAGCTTTCGACTCGATGGATTGGGCGTATCGCCAAAACGTGTTGCTCGAGATGGTATTCCAGCCAAAACTCCTGGCACTGGTCCGGGTACACTATGCGCAGCCGCGAGCGTGTTTGTTGGTAGACTGAGTCTATCCGATGCCTTTCCCATTTCTAGGGGCACGTGTCAGGGCTGCCCCCTCTCTCCCTTACTGTTCGCTCAGGCGATGGAACACCTGGGGTCCTTGGCGCGGGTGGACGACTGCATTAGGGGATGGTGTGGCCAAGGACCGAAGCAGGCAAAATCGCGATATACGTAGATGATGTCCTGCTTCTTCTGGCCGAGCCCGCCTCCTCGGGCCACTTTGTCTCCAGTTGCTGCAGGCGTTTGGGCAGGCATCAAGTCTGCAACAACCCCGGAAAATCAGTTTTGGTCCCACTTCATCTGTCAATGGACTGCTATGACTAGCAGTCTAATATTCCGCTTCGGCGCAACTCCTTTAAGTACTTGGGAATATGGATTAGGACCCTGCTCCCAGAGTTGGGTTGGTCCCTCAACGTGGCCCCACTGGTCAAAAAGGCCAAAGAGGACCTTCAAAAATGGAAGACACTACCCTTGAACCCTCTGGGTCGGGTTGCTTGGTTTAAAATGTTGATCCTTCCGAGGTTTCTAATTAACTCCAGAACACCCCGCTTTGTTTCCCTAGGTCCTGATTCATTCAGGGGTTCAAAAACTGGGACCTCATCGGTATTACACAACTTCGGAACATTTGGGTTGGAGGTCATATGCTCTCCTTCCAGGACATGCAAACCTGTTACTCCCTACACCCCTCCCAATTTTATAAATACTTGCAGTTGTGACATGCCCTCCACGCACACATCAGTGATGATACTCGGCTCCCGGGATATAGCCCCACTGAGGCCCAGACTCTGTTGGGGGATTTGGACGGGGGGCATCTCCCACTTCACTGGATAAATTGATAGATCAATAGGTAGAATGGGTGGGCCCTCTGGACGAGGTGGACTGGCGTGATGAGCTCATGGCGCCTAAGACAATCACCGCTTCTGCCAAACTTAGGCTAATCCAATTTTATTATTTACACGCCGCTTAGCTCACTCCATTGCGCCTTCACCGAGCGGGCTTGCGCTCTGATGCGTCATGTGCAAGGTGCGGCCAAGATCCTGCAGATTTTCTTCATGTAGTCGGTCCTGTACCCGGCTTACGAGCTTTTGGGAGGCCATTGAAGAGGCGCTTACGGAGGACCTAGGGTGGGCGTTTCCTCGCGCTCCTCGTCACTCACTATTAGGGATAACAGACGGGCTAGATGGGTCCCGGAACGACAAGTCCTTTTTCAACAAAGCCATGATTGTAGCTAAGCGCAACATAGAAGGGGCATGACTATGTCCGATCCACCAACCCTGGGAAAGTGGCGCAAGGGAGTGGACTGGTGCGCGACACAAGAAAAAGTTCTATACATGGCACGCGGATGCCCCAAGAAATATTGGAGGGTGTGGGGTAAATGGCTGGGGGCTGTCAGGGACATTGAATGAGATGTTAAACCTTCTTGCTGACATGTACTCCTTGGGGTGTGGAATTAAGGGTTGTTTTGATATTGACGCTATAAATGAACATTTGCCATCCGTGATTTTGCTGATTTATTTGTACGTTTTAAACCCAATAAAATTTGAGTATCAAAAAAGAACACCAGACTCCAAGCCCATCCATGGTGATATCAGCAAGAGTTGTGCTCTGTACCAACTTTCTTCAGGATGTTCGGGATCACGAGCAGTAGCGGAAATGTGTATGTTCAGGAGGCCAAAGTACCACTTAAGATATAAAATGGAAAACAGGAGTACAGAACACCCAACACTGAGGGTTTTTGGATGTAGCAAAAAGATCTACCAAGTATTTGCCCCACTAGGCAAAGATACCCTGTGACACCTCTGGGAACAGATGTCACTCGTGGTTGGGTAGATCATCCCTCCTGAGTTTGTCTGCTCTGGTGTTGAGATCCATGTAATGACAGTCAGTGACACAGCATCAACGCCTCTAGAGAGCATGTGACACTGCGCCGCCCTAAGTGTTGAAGTAGGACATGGCTGTTGTGTTGCCCGTAAGCAACAGTACTGATCTGACCTTGTTGGAAGGTAGAAAGATGTGGAAAGGATATGTAATATAAACTTGCCACTTATCGGCAAGAATTATAGCACAAAATGGAAAAACTTCTGCCTCCCCTCAGGCCGACACTGGTGGGCTAAAATATGGCACTAAATGCCAAGGAGGGGTATATTAAAGACAATGGTACATAAGAGGCCAATAAGGTCGTCAGGTAGCCTGTGCTACTATTATTCAAAAGAGCGTTTAGTCAGCAAGAGCAGAAAAAAGTTTTGAGGACTGGTTACGCAATGTATGCAGGGACACAAGGTTGGAATTACATCACATTTATTAATAGCATAAATGGAGTGTCAAAATTCTGCTATTTAACTGATAGTTTTAGTACTAGTGACATTTAAAATGACATTGCATTGACAACATTGAAAAACTCCAAATTAAATTAATACAAAGAAGAACTTTTGGTTGTAAAAGGTTGACGTTGTTTCGATTTCATAAATGTGATATCATCATCAGGACGAAAGCAAGTGTAAGGAAGAGGAATCTATCAGGGCGAGAAAACAGGATATCAACGATCTGTCCCAAGTGGTTAACATTTACATTGTATACAAAACCAATTTTTTACAAAATCGAGGAGCCAGGGGTAGGAAAACAAAAATGTTACATCAAGGAGTGCCGGCATGAGAGCACAGAGCTAGCTGGCCCGGAGTATCAGGGTAAGGGCTGAATCATACCTGCCAGGAAGCAGCAAGAGGAAGCCACTACCTTAAAGGTAACAGAGCGTCAAGCAAGGTGGAAGCACAAAAGTGCCAGAAATAGAGAGTTTAAAAACTGCATAAGTCGTTACGTCAGCTACGGAGGGGAAGCCATGCAGGGGTGACAGTGTAGCCGAAAGACAGTGCACAGTAAAAGCAAGCACTATCAGTGGTGTACTAATAATTAGGTAATGGCCCGAGGGCTTGAGTGCGGCAGGAAGGTACGCAGCTTGTTCATCTGATAGTGACTTCTAGCTGCAGATTCCTTACCTTTGAATCAGATACCAGAGCCATACCATCCCGGCGGTGGGTTGAGGACTCATGAACTAGATTAAAGTCTTGCAGGACTGATCGGGCAAAGCGACAGTCCCTACGCACTTGACCATCAAGACAATAATGTTTTGCGAACGTGTGCAATGATGCCGACGTTGCCGCCTGACAGATGTCTTCGACTGGGTCAACCTGAGCCAAGGCTGTAGTCACAGCCTTTATCCTGGTGGAGTGGGCCATTAATCCCTCAGGGGGCTGTTTCTCCGCCTAGGCGTGACAGATTTTAATACAGAGAATGACCCAGCGAGAGATGGTCCTTTTCTGCACTGCCCTTCCCTTCTTCACTTCTATATACCCCACAAAGAGTTGGTCATCCACCCGGAAATCTTTTGTGCGGTCAAGGTAGAACGAAATCGCTCTTTTTGGGTCAAGTCGGTGGCGACACTCCTCTTCCTTAGAGGGATGTAAGAGAGCGAAGAAGGTGGACAAAGTTATGAACTGATCCAGATGGAAAGGGGTCACAATCTTTGGCAAAAAGATGCCCTGGTGCAAAGTACTCACTCACCCACTGGGCGATGTAATTGCCTCCGAGAAGGCTGTTTTGATGGTCAACAGCCAGAGGGGACAATTGTACAAAGGGAGAACACATCAGGTTAGTGAGGGGCAAATTAAGGTCACACTGTGGCATAACAAAGGGGGGGGCGGAAACAAGCGAGCCAGTCCTTTTAGAAATCTATTTACAATAGGAGACGAAGAGAGCGAGCTGGTCTGGCACCCGCAAAAAAGCAGACCGAGCAGAAAGGTTACCATTGAGAGTTCCCAAGGCAGAGCCCTGCTGGGCAAGGGTTCAAATTAATAAAAGGACAGTAGAAGGAGAAGCAGAAAGAGGGTCAATAGACCTTTCTTTACAGTATAAAACAAATGTCTGCCAACAGCAGGCGTAAACCGTCTTAGTGGAGGGCCGCCTGGCCACCAGAATAACATTACAGTCTTCGGGAGGAAGGTCAAAAGCTATCAACTGTCGCCGCTCAATCTCCAAGCATTGGGCGCACAGTTGACCGGTTCGGGTGGAGAACCCTCCCCTGCTACAGCGTCAGAACATCCCCCCCGAAGGGGCAGCCTGATCGAAGGATCGACACTCATGCTCAAAAGCTCTGGATACCAGACTCTCCTCGCCCAGTTCGAAGACACAAGAATTACTTGGGCCCTGTCGCTCCTGGTCTTCTTTGGAACCCTGGGCAGGAGTGATATGGGCGGAAAGGCGTACAACAGCCCTGAGTTCCTCTCACGACGAAACGCATCGCTGAGCGATAGCCACCTTGGAAACTATAGCTCGCAGTACCGCTGACAGTGCATGTTCGCTTCGGAGATGAACAAATTTAACCAAGGTTCTCCCCACTGCTGAAGGAGACTTTGCGCCACTTCCGACTGGAGACGCCATTAGTGATCCTGAAGGCATCAACGGCTAAGATCGTCTGCACTGGCGTTGAGAGAATCTGCCAGGTGTTGAACCACCAGAGATATGCCCTGCTGTTCCAGCCATGTCCAGAGATGCAGGGACTCTCGACAAAGGATCCACGACCCCACCCTGCCCTGCTTGTTGCAGTACCACATGGCGGTGGTGTTGTCCGTGAACACCTGCACTAGCTTCCCGTTGACAGAGGGAAGAAATGCTTTTCAATGCCAACCGAATTGCTCGGAGCACCAACACATGTATGTGGAGTCCCGCCCCCGCCGGAGACCAGTGGCCCTTGATCTCCACCTCTCCCATGTGGCCGCCCCATCCCAGAAGTGACGCATCCGTCACAACTGTGAAATCTGGTTGAGAAGGGAGAGAGGTCTGCCGCAGACACAATCACAGTTCGTTAACCACAACTGCAGATCCTTTGCAGTTCCCTCTGAGATCTGTACCACACTGGCGAGATTTCCCCGATGCTGTGCCCATTGGAACTTCCAAGTCCCACTGCAGAACCTGCATACGCCACCTGCTGTGTCTTACCAACAGGATGGAGGAGGCATGAGACCCAACAGCCACAGTGTCAACCTCACCGAAATCCAGGATAGTGCCCTATTATAATTGCCCCCTGGGAGGAGCCACCTATCCATATGAAATCCAGGGTCGTCCAGGTTACCGTATGTACCATGATTAATTCAAATATCAGAATTTTAACCGCAATATCTTGGACTCACTGCTCGGGAGGATAAGCCTGTAACTGCACTGTGTTCAGAACAGCTCTGGTGAAAGGGAGCATCTGAGAAAGAGTCAGGTGTGACTTCAGCAGGTTTATAGAGAACCCCAGCGAATTCAGGAGGTTTGCCGTAGTCTGAAGGTGGGAGAAAACTGCCTGGGGCGAAGACGCCTTCAACAGGCAGTCCTCGAGGTGGGGGAAGACTGACACCCCTGACCTGCGGAGATAAGCTACAACCACCACCATCACCTTGGTGAACACCGGAGGGGCACTGGTAAGACTGAAGGGGAGCACGGTAAACTGAAAATGCTTGCAGCCTACCTTGAGCCACAGGTAACGCCAGCGGCCTGGCAGAAGGGGGATATGGAAATACACATCCTGTCTACGTGGTCTAGGGCAGACAAGACCTGAGCCAAATTGAGCATTTTGAATATCTCCTTTTTGAGGAAGAGATTGACAGTCCAAAGATCCAAAATGGGCCAAAGCCCCTTGTTCTTGTTCGGAATCAGAAAGTAGAGGGAATAACAGCCACTGCCTACTTGACAGCTGGGACCGTTTCTATAGCTCCTTTGGCCAAAAGAGCTATAATTTCCTTTTGGAGCAACTTCAAATGATCCTAAGCAAGCCGTTACTGACTTGGCGGTATAGGAGGAGGAAAGGAAGAGAATAGCCCTCCTGGACGATCTGCAAGGCCCACTTGTCTGTTAAAAGGGGGAGAGGATGATGAATTCTCCCACCCACTGGAGTAGTGTAGCCTTGCATAATCATCCTAGGAGTGCTTGGAGGCTGCGGCTGCTGGGAGCAGTGTGGTAGACATCTTCTGGCCTCCATACCGAGGACGGAATGTACCGCGTTCACGCACTGTTTGGGTAGTCTGAGCGGGACGGTGGCTAGGATAGGGCTGATGTTGCTGGAAACACCTTCCGTTGCCACAATAGGAGCGAAAGGAAGACTGGCCAGGACGAGTGGAAGAGAGGTCCAAGGATCTGGCCGTAGCTTGGGAGTCGTTGAACCTGACCAGGGCAGAGTCTGCCTTTTCACCACAAAGACGGGTTCCATCAAAGGCATGTTCATCAAATTGGCGTGGACATCCCGGAGAAGCCAGTTGTATGCAGCCAGACGTGGCGTCTCAAGGCCACCATCGTTGAAATCGACCTGCCTAGCGAATAGGTCGTATCTAATCTACACCGCATGGTGAATTTTGCTGCATCTCTCCCGATCTTGGCAGATTGGGAGAGCACAGGCCGGGCATCCTCTGGGACTTGTGGTAGCACCTGCACAACCGTTTCACAAAGAGAGTGGAAGAAACAGACCAATAAGCAAGTGGTATTCACTGACCACAATGCCAGACCGGTGGAAGAAAACATCTTCCCAAATGAGTCCAGTTTCTTGGATTCCCTAATCGGAGGGGCGAAGGGAATGCGCCTTGGGACATAGAAGCCTGCAACACCAAACTTTCTGGGGTGGGGTGTTGGCTGAGGAACTTTGAGTCGCCTGGAGCTAGGTGATGGCGGCGTGCAATCGTCCTATTCACAGGAACCGCAGTGCTAGGTTTGGACCAAGTTCCTAGAAGGACATCCGTAAGTGCCTCATTAAAGGGCAATAGGGTTCAGAAGTGGAAGCCCCAGGCTAAAGCACTTCGGTCAGATCAATCCTGACCTGCACGGAGAGCAGGTACAGTCCTAGGACCTCAGCTGCCCTCTTAACCACCATGACATACGACGCCCCCACCTTTGTAGCCACTGTAGGCGGAGCGAGCATGCCAGTGTCTGGGGAAGTATCCAGACCACTGTCTTCCCCAAGTTCCCCATACCAGTCCATTGTCTCCTCTGAGACATCCTGATTCTCAAGAGGGTCTCCAGACTCCTCCCATTCCTCTCCTGAGCCTAGCATGGCCACAAAGTGCTCACGCGACAACATAGAACTCCTGGGTACTGTCCACGTCGGATTCGGCGTCGCTCAATGAAGTTCCGGCTCTGTGTCGTCGGGATGAGGATGGGCCTTGCGCCACCAACTGGCATCGGCGACGTCGTAGGCACCGACTTAGTCGGTGCTTCTTACCTCTCTCGACGACGGATGCCAGTTTAGGGTGAAGTCGAAGTCTGCTTGGCCTTCTTCTTCTTCTTCTGCCTATTCCCAGAGTGTCCAGAAGAGCTCGAATGGGAGGAAAAGGAATTAGGGCTCCGTGAGCGGTCCAGCCACCTCCTCTTCTTCGAACGGGACCGTGACCTCCTCGGAGTCTCGCTTGATGGTGTCGACTGCCGGGCCACAAGCAACTTCATTGCTTGCTCCCTCAAGGTCTTCGGGGTCAACGCCTGACAGTCTGAACACGACTTCGATTCGTGGTCACTTCAAGACACCACAGACAAACGTGGTGGGGATCGATGAAAGACAACATGGTTTGAAACCTGTCTTTCTCGAAGACATCGCTCGCACACAAAGTCGAATTCAAAAATATCGCCAATAATCAAGAAAAAGATTGCCAAAAAGCAGCAGAGGGGTAGCTCTTTTCATATCGGTGCTTAACAGGCACGGAAAGAAAAGAACTGACGTCCGAACGCCTGGGTGGCGCCTATATAGGCACTGCAACATCATAACCGACGCTACCGACTACGTCATGCGGAGACGAATGGAGTCAACATATGTCACGCGCAAAAGGAATTGCTCAGCAAAAGTTTCCGGATCCAGCCTGATCCCTGGGAAATTCAAAGGTAAGGAATCCGCAGCCAGAAGTCTCTATCAGATGATTTTTTACTTTGTTCATGCTGCTACCATCCATCATTTTGTTTGTGGAGATAAGCTGTTCAATGAACCCACTAAAACAAAGAAAGCATCAAACCCTAAATGCACTCTCCTTACCCATGGTAGTGTGAAACATTCTTAATGACCAGATTACGTTAATCTATTTCATTGATGAACATTGCCACTGAGCAGTGCAAAATGCAAACCCAAGTTAATTTCACCGGATGTTAAACATACCTTTTCTTTCAATTTTGCTTTTAACTTTGAGATTTGGATCTTCTCCTTCTCTTCATAAGATTTTATTTCCTCTTCATATGCGTTCGTCACAAGCTACACACAAACAAAAAAAGATTGTACCAATTTTTGTTTTCTAAGCAGTTTTCTAAACAGTGGCAAAATTAATCAATTGCCGGGGAGGGTGAATAAGGTAATGACATTTCCTTATAGGTAAAAATTGTGAGTTAGCTTCACCCAGATATATTTCAGTAAAAAGCACACAAAGAGTGAATATATATTTAACAATAGGTAACTTAGATCTATCACCAGAGAGCAGTGCAAAAGTTTTCATTTTGAAAGACCAAGACAATTTCGTAATTTTAAAAATGTGTTCTTGAGAATTGTATTCTTACAAGCATTTTCAGCTCCTAGAAATGCTACGTTTTTTGGGATCTTTTTTAACCATCACTTAAACGCTTTTCTAATTTTTTCCCACAATGTTATGATGCCGGTAACACACTTTACTAGAATAGTTATTTCTGCAATTAATTAATAAGTAAAATGCATTAACTTAATCAAATGTAATTTGTTTATCACATTGCAACTAAGATGGGTACTATTGTGCAGGTAAAAATAAACATAGCAGGCTGGGCTAAGTGGTTTATCGGCTAATAAAAAGTGGCCACATCTACGTCACGTTAGACTGGCTTCCAAAAATAAAGACCAGGAAATTTAGATTTAAATCTGACAATTGATTAACAGAGACGCAGGCCATTAAGAGCTGACACAGAAGCAAATTACATTTGATTCTTACATCATGGACCTTACACCTACGCAAATATAAACAAGCATTTGCAATGAAATAGGTCTTGCATTAGTTAAATGGAGAGCTATTGGTTTTGCAAATGGAAAAGAAATGTGGCGTCTGCCTGCCTTCGTTTTGTTATTTATTGACTTTTGTAGCAATGGTGGCACGCTGTGCTTTAGATTTAGATGTTGAAATCTAAAGTGTGGCATGCGGCCACTGTTACAAACGTCAATAAAGGGTAAACCAGTTTGTGGCTGCCGTATTTTTTTTCTATTTATATACTATTGTAGCAATTGAGGCATGCTGTGATTTATGTGTTAAAGTAAAGTGCGGTGTACCGAGATTGCTATAAAAGTAAATAAAAAAAGTGCGGTGTCCGCCGGCCTTTGTTTTTTTTATTTATTTATTGATTTTGTAGCATTGGCACATCTGTTTTTTTAATCGAATTAAGTGAAAAATATTGTGTTGCAATGTTCAGGAAAACCACGTTTTTTCCTGCTAAGTTTGATGAACGGATGGATCTGGAATATTGGCTCAAACGAATTGGAGTCTTATGAAGCCTGCTATTTATTTTCTGAACAAAAATGCAACATGTGACAGCAGTGGAGCTGGAACAATTTTCAGAGTGGGAGTACGGCCCTCAATGTTACATCACTGAAGTCATACGAATTGTGAAAAATCCAAGTTGAAAAAGGAACAAATAAAGTAAATCAGGCACGCCCATTCAGTAGGAGAGTGGTAGGTCTGTGGTGTGTAGTTGGTGATGCATTTTGGAGAACACTGGTGAGGAAATGCAGTGCCATGTATAGGCAGCTAATTTTCTTTTGAAACTTCCACAAAATTCACAATGAAATAGTTTTATTTATAAAACTTTGTGGCGCACAAACAACAGTGTGGAAATAGGGTTTCAGCAAATATTTATCATTTGCACATCAGCAAGTTAAATGATACTATTACGATCTTTGCATCACATTTTCTAATCACAAACAATAGTGCTTCATTTATGCTTTAACAGCTGATATAATTTGAAATATTTGTAAATTTCATTTACAGTTATTTAAATGCCATTTGTTAGAAATAAAATGACATCCTACATGCTATCCATTCACACTCCCTGTACCTAGCCACAATTGTCAAATAGTTCACCTTACAAAATGCTCTTAATAGCCAGAGAAATAAAAGTAAACTCCAATCTCCATGTTAAAAGAATAAGTGACAATTTATCAGAAGACCTAACCTGACATTTGACCTCTTGTCTTTGAAGGCACAGGAATTGTGACAAGATAAGAACACGATGTAGATGAATCTTAACTGCTCTTGCCACCTTCTGAACTGCAGTATGATTAATTTGAGGGTGCTGGAGCACCCCCAGCTGCACACCTACCCCCAGCGCGACCCTATGTGCGACGGTTCCGCATTGAGCAGCGCAGACCCACCCTGGGGGAGCAGCTGCGAAGTCGGGGCCCAAGAACTGCGCGCGATCTGCAGACACACCAAGGAATCACTGCCCTTGAAATGAGCAGTGCTACAGCAGGTGCGGTGGCACAGGGGCAAATGAAACCCTGATGGTGGCCGTTTTTAGGTCGAGGTAATATCCGGTCTGCCGAAGGCAGACCGGATGTCCGAGAATTAATGTTACTTAGTGGGACTATTAGTCCCGCCTCAGTTTTTACCTCTCTCCCATTGGCTGGCTTCCTAAACAGAGGCCAGCCATTGGAAGAGAGAGCTGTCCCTCTGAATAGGCTCCGTCTTTTTCGGATTCGGGGGCGTACATTTTGCTGTTCTTTCGCCAGTGACGTCATCTGTCACTCAGAACAACATATACACGCCCCCGAATCCGAAAATTTTCAGCCGCCATTTTTTTTTTGTTGTTTTTGCTGTTGCCCGGAACGGTGCAGAAGTTGCCCTGTAGACCACTTGCTCATGGCAGACCCCCAAACAGTGGGTGTCACAGAAAGCACCCGACAAGCTAGTTCCCCCGAAGGACCCCCCCCAAGCAGCCTCCGCTTCCGGGCGGAGGAGATGAGGCTTCGCAATGGCACCTCCGGCTCAACGCTGCCGCAACATCCGTGGAGTCAGCGGGAGGGTGATCTGTGCTGGTGGGATCAGGTTGGATGCTTTGCACCCCTACAGCACTGGCCCCGAGGAATATGCGGCCACAGCGTGCGGATTCGCGAGCAGGGCACGGCCATGCCTGAAGGGCTGAGGGTGAGAGAAGGAACCGGGAGCAGCAGGCGAGCCCGGGGACGCCATAGCACCAGTTTAGCTGCGAAAGAAGAAACTCCGGAGGTACAACGCAGCGCAGCCCGTCCGCACTGCCACCGTCACCGCCGCCGCTCCGAGACACCGCACAGCCGCCTCCAGCATCACCGTCCCGGGCTCAACCCTCGGCAGCGCCCAGCTCCGCCCGAGCCCTGCAGCTCAGCACCACGTCTCCACCGCCGCAGGCCGGACTGTTTTCTTGGCGTTGCTGCTGCGCTCCCAGGAATACAAAGTGCTGCAGGGGTCGGTGGAAGGAAGCACCCCGCCGTCCGTGCCTCTTCCGCACTCGGCTCTCGCCTCTGGCATAGCTGCCAAGGTTTCAGATTGCTATGTGTGACATTTTCAGATTTTCAATGTAATTATGAGTGACATTTCCATAAATATGAGTGACACTTTTTCAAAAGCAAAATAAAGGAATGAAGAGGAGGGAAAAATACATTGCAGAAATAACAACCATTTGATCAATGAAAAACTGTTAAAGTTAGCAGCTGAAATGAAAGGGCAATAACGTAGTGCCCTCACAACTGGGCCGCCGTAACAGGTTCTGTGAGGCCCCAACAAACTCTTTACCTCGTAGCAAGTGTTCCGTAAACCGGTCTCCGTGCCCATCATCGTCGTAGCTAATGGCCCAGATAGTTGTCTTAATGAGCCATCACACTTGAAAGTCGCCGCCTAACCGCTGCCGTGGCAAAGAGCACCGGTCTGGGCATTCATTGGGGGTGGGAGAGGCCGAGAGGCAGGTACACACACACACACAGTGTGTGTGGCAGCTGAGTGAGCCAGGGCGCTCGCTGTATGAATTAAAGTGCGTTGCAGCAAGCCGCGCTAAAACATAAAGCACATTTTACCTGCATGACCACGCTCCAGATGTGCATTGTGACAGTAAATATTGAATAAACTTAAAAAAAGGGAGGTGAGCAGCGGCTGTGAAATGCGGGTTATTGCCGGGCCGGGTCGCTCGCCTCCCTAGTGGGTCCTCCAAGCCACAATAAACAACTGTAGTCACTCGACCCGGCTGCATTCAAGGCTAAGCAGCAGCAGCACTGTAGCATGTGCCCTAGCTCCAGCTGCGCTCGCGGTAATTCAATTTAGTATCAAGTGCCTGCACACTGGATATAGCCATTGGACACGGCCTCTCTTGACACAGAATCAGTGTCAGTGCAAACTGCAGACAGACTAGTGACAGCAGTGCAATTGTGCAGAGTTCAACGGCTGTACTAACTCACTTTGCAGGCTGAATGATGTGCTCAATTTGGAAGAAGAACTTAGTTGAGTGAGACTTACTGTGTCAGTCAGCGAGCTCCCGGCCTTCTAGATGGTACGAGCCAGCCGCTACGTCACCCGGGCAGCACGGCTGCGGTCCGGAAGAAGACTCAACATGAGTATGACTCGTGCAGCAGTGACATTCAATTTAGCTCCAGGCTGCGCTGGACTGCAGTAGGGTGAGACCGCAGCTCCCGTGGTCTAAGTCATTCACGAGTCCGCGCTGGGCTCTGGCCGGGCCTCATAGCACAACGTGGTTGCGAGCTCCAGAGGCACTCTCCTGGCCGAGCTGGCTGGCAAATGTAAACTGTGCCATGCAAGGGCTTGCGTATAGGTGTGTCCTGTTGTCCTAAAATCATGACACTTGCCCCGCCCGCCTTCACCCATGCCTCTGCGCGGCAGGCGGCAATGTGAATAACTCAGCGTGTCCCGGTCCACCCGTCTGGGAGGCTGGCAACGCGTTCACGGGGGGGGGGGGGGGGGTATTATTGCGGCGCAGCCTGCGCACCGCAGAACAGTCAGCACTGTCTACAGTGCACCCAGTGGAGAGAATCCAGCTGTGAGTAGCAAGAGCAGGCTGGACAGCAGGCCTGTCTGAAGGGCTGAAGGACACCGGAAGTGAGCCGGCTCGGACCCCGGGCCGGCCTGCAAGGGATATACTCAGCCTCCCTTTCCAAACTCTGTCCCTCTCCGCTTTCCGTCCGTGAACCGTCTGCAGTCCTCCCAGACCCCCTGCCTTGCTTCCCTCCTGCTGCCTCCTTGCCCTTGAATATCCTGTCACTGTGCGGTGTGTGCACACAGACCCACCCCCACACACAGACTCACTTCAAAAGCAGGATGAGGAGAAGGAAACGGAAGGTCTTTACCCACCGAACGACAACACAGTAATGCCTCATCTAAAGGACAGTCAGCAACCCCTTCTTTTCACGCTGAGAGCCAAGAAGCCCAGGGTGATGGCGCCCCCTGCGGCAGAAGTCCATCAGGGGGAAGAGGTGCGCTGTGATCACACCACACACTGGGCCTGCGGGAGTATGTGCAGTAAAACATTGTTCACATCACATACTAGATACACTTGTTTTTGGGGGCGGTCCTTCATAAAAGGCACCACTTCACGAGCATTAAAAGAACGAATAATGCGCTTAAACCCAGCAGCAATTCTGATGACGTCATACAGGTGACGTGCCGTTGTCTGCAGTGAGCGTTTCACCCACTGAGCTACTTCACCACACCTGGCACGTGTCACCTGCAGGTCACAAGACGACCCCTGCAGCAGGCACATCAACACTCTGAGCTGCTTCACGTTGTTTCAAACGTGGTACCAGAGCAAGTAATTTAATTTAATTTAATAACGATTTCTAAAGCGCTGGTGACCCAAGGGCATCCCCGCACTATAAGAGTTGTGATCCTGTTGAGGGGTAGGGAGAGGGGAGAGACACTTATAGGGGACTCTATTTAGGAAATAGATGTGTCTTTAATTTCTTGCGAAATGCCAGGTAGTTGGGTTCAAGTCTGAGGGAGCGGGGAAGAGCGTTCCATCCGGCAGATGCTTGGACGGAAAATTGTCGTCCTCCTGTGCGAGTTCTTTTGAATCTAGGAATGCTGGCCAGGTTCTCATTCTGGGATCGTAGGGATCTGGTTGCTGTGTAGGGGGTGATCATTTTGCTGAGGATCGCCGGACCAGATCCGTTGATCAGCTTATGTGTTGTGCACATCGCTTTGAATTGCACCCTTTGGCGCACAGGGAGCCAGTGCAGAGCTTTGAGGGCCGGCTTGGCGGACATTCTGGAGGGGATGTTGGTGAGCAGGCGCGCCGCCGCATTCTGTGTCCACTGGAGCTTCGTTAGGGTGGCCTCAGGGGCTCCCAGGTAGACCAAATTGCTGTAGTCCAGGCGGGACAGTACTAGTCCCTGGATGAGTAGTTTCCTGGAAGTAGGTGGCAGTAAGGGGAGAATCTTGCGGGATGTGCGCATGAGCCCGAAGCAGGTGCCCGAAGTTTTGGTTGCTTGTGTTTTCATAGTAAGCTCTGGTTCGAGCCACACACCGAGTGTCTTAATTTCACGTTTCGGGAAGGGGGGGGATTTCCCCGAACACGTCGGGCCAGAGTGCTGGAGGGATGGTCGTCCATTGTTTTCCTAGGAGCATCACCTCCGTCTTTGACCCATTTAGTTTTAATGATGAATTATTCATCCAGTTGTGGATTCCTGTAAGACAATTGGGTCAGGTTTTCTGGGTGGTCGATCAGTTGGGACAGGGAGACGACCAGCTGAGTGTCGTCAGCATAGCTTACAATTTTTATGTTAAATGGTGTTACCACGACCTCAAGAGGGGCCATGTATACATTAAAAAGCGTCGGGCTCAGGGAGGAGCCCTGAGGGACACCGCTTGTGAGTGGGAGGGTGGATGAGTGATGATTGTCGTCCCACACTTGGAAACGTGCGCCCTGTAAGGAAGGATTCAATCCAACTGAGTGCCGTCCCGGTAAGTCCTGCATCAGCCAGTCTATGCAGAAGGACACGGTGGTTGACTGTGTCGAAGGCTGCGCTTAGATCCAGGAGGATCACTGCCACTGATCCTCCTGAATCCAGTATGCGCCTTGCTTCTTCAATGACGGCAAGAAGTGCGGTGTCTGTGCCATGGCCCGGGCGGAATCCGGTTTGGGATTGTCTAAGCAAGTTGTTGGTCTCAAGGAACTGGGATAATTGTGTGTTTACCAATTTCTCAGTTACTTTGCTGATACCAGGGAGTAGAGATATTGGTCAGTAATTAGACATGTCTGCTGGGTCTAGCTGAGGTTTTTTTTTAAGTGCTTTCACCACAGCACTCTTCCAGCTGTCAGGGACAGATCCGTGGGCGAGCGAGCTGTTGATAAGTTCCGTGACAGTGGGTACGATGACTGAGGCTACGGTTTTGAGGAACCTGATTGGTGCTGGATCCAGAGGTGATCCGCTTTTCATTTTCGTTAAGGTTCGTTCTACCTCTAGGCAAGTTACTGGCCGGAATGTCGGCAGTATGGGGCGTGGGTTGCTTTCAGCCTGGTCTAGGGATAAACGGCTTTCCGTGTGGCTAGTGGGACCGGGGGGTGGGAGGGAGATTAGGATACGGGTGATTTTGTCATTCGCTAGCTCATTACTTCTGTCAACTTTGGGGGTGGTGGAGGGGGGAGTGTTGGGGACTTTAAGCAGCTCCTTTACGATTAAGAAGGATTCTCTGGCTGAGTTGGATGATTCTTGTATCCGCGTGTCGTAATGGGAGGCTTTAGCTTGTCTGATGGCCTCTTTATAGAGTCTGACTGTGATCTGGTAAGCTTCTTTGTTGGCATGCTGCCAGTTTCTCCTCCAAAGCCGTTCGGCTTTTTTGCAATTTTTGCGAAGTATTCGGAGGTCCGCGGTATACCACGGGGCCGAACCAGGTTTGCCGTTTTTGTCTTCCCTAGTTCTAAGTGGGAGTACTAAGTCCAGGGAGGAGGTGATCCAGTCCAATTTTTTGTCTGCAATAGCCGGGTCTTCTGCATGTGCAGGGGTGGTCCTTTCAAGGGTCTTAGCCCATTCTTCCGTGGGGAGTCTGGACCAGGTCCTGTCCTTGCTGTAGGTGGGAGGTTTTTGGGGTTTCCTGAAAGTTCCAGGTAGTTGGAAGGGGACTAGGAAGTGGTCTGTCCAGGGGAGGGGAAGGGCCTCCTTCGCTTGCATCGAGGGAGAGCTAGTGAACACCGGGTCCAATAGATGACCCTTGATGTGGGTGGCTCCGGAGTTGAGTAGGCGGATGTCAAGTGCCGCCAGATCTAAGATAAGGTCGTTAGCCACCGAGTCTACCGGGTCTTCCAGATGAATGTTCAGGTCACCTACTATCATAAAGTTTGATAGGGAGTGGGCCTGGGTTGTGACTGAGTCCAGGAGGGAACTAGCGAAGGGACCTGGGAGGCCGGGGGGACGGTACACAAGTATTCCTGTTAATGAGTTGGTTGGGTTTAGTTTGATAGTGAAGTGGAGACTTTCTGAGTCGGTAATCTGCGCATCGCTGGTTTTACAGTGGAGATAGTCTCGGTGGATAATGGCAACACCACCACCTCTGCCTAAGGGGCGGGGTAGGGACTGAATGCAGTAGCCCGGTGGGGTTGCTAGTGCCATGTCTGATTGTGAATGTGGGGCGAGCCATGTTTCCGTGAGAAAAAGGAGATCCATCTCCAGGTCTTCTATGAGATGGTTAATCTGTGTCGCGTGTTTGGGAAGTGAGCGACAGTTTAGTGAGGCAAGTTTGAGGGAGGCGGGTTTGTGAGGTTCTGTGGGGAGCGTGAGCTGGGCTGGCTTACATAGAGAGCAGCGAGTGAAAGGTCCATTTAGATCATGGATGTAATCGCAGGAAGAGGTTGGGGGTCTAAGACTTAGTAGCTCTCTGCGTGAGTAGCTTACCATTGGGTTGGCTGCTTTAGACAGGGGTTCTGGCCCTGGGCCCGGCCGTGCGCGGACGGGCGCAGACGGGCTTGCCTTAGGCGCTCCCGCTGCGCTCGTCCGCTGCGCTGGTATGGCCGGCACATTTGTACTCGTTAGAGGGGGCGTGGCCTCACAGTGGGCGTGGCTGCCGCCTTTGGGCGTTTCCCTGTTCAGCGCTGGGGTTGCTGTCTCAG
Source organism: Lissotriton vulgaris (assembly GCF_964263255.1). Lineage (NCBI taxonomy): Eukaryota > Metazoa > Chordata > Amphibia > Caudata > Salamandridae > Lissotriton > Lissotriton vulgaris. Next base: position 692,346,778 of record NC_141695.1, on the reverse strand, counting down.
GGGTGGTCGCGAAGGGCTGTCAGAGCGCGTTCAGATCGGCGCTTTTAAGCAGGTGAGCTCGGCGGTGATTAAAATCAGAATAATGTGACAGAAAGTGCAATTTTAAAACACGGTTGCGAATACAGTCCTCCGGCTTCCGCCTCAGAGGATAACACAAGAGTGCCAAATCCGCTTCCAATCAGCGTTTTGTACTCGTTAGAGGGGGCGTGGCCTCGCAGTGGGCGTGGCTGCCGCCTTTGGGCGTTTCCCTGTTCAGCGCTGGGGTCGCTGTCTCAGGGGTGGTCGCGAAGGGCTGTCAGAGCGCGTTCAGATCGGCGCTTTTAAGCAGGTGAGCTCGGCGGTGATTAAAATCAGAATAATGTGACAGAAAGTGCAATTTTAAAACACGGTTGCGAATACAGTCCTCCTGCTTCCGCCTCAGAGGATAACAACACAAGAGTGCCAAATCCGCTTCCAATCAGCGTTTTGTACTCGTTAGAGGGGGCGTGGCCTTGCAGTGGGCGTGGCTGCCGCCTTTGGGCGTTTCCCTGTTCAGCGCTGGGGTCGCTGTCTCAGGGGTGGTCGCGAAGGGCTGTCAGAGCGCGTTCAGATCGGCGCTTTTAAGCAAGTGAGCTCGGCGGTGATTAAAATCAGAATAATGTGACAGAAAGTGCAATTTTAAAACACGGTTGCGAATACAGTCCTCCGGCTTCCGCCTCAGAGGATAACAACACAAGAGTGCCAAATCCGCTTCCATTAACGCTGGACATACCTCCCCAGTACAGTGCCCTGAAGCTTACTGCAGCTAGACTAGATCTGTGCAACAGGCGCCTTAACCCTGTCATCTATCTACAAAGCAGTCTGTTGGTGACGAACAAATGCGTTATTATAAGTTCCCCTTTGTTTTCAGATTCTTTCTGCAGTTTATATAAATCCTGCATTTGTACCGCCAGCCTGCATTCATGACTGTCCTTCCTGGCTCCGCCCTGCAGCCCCCCCCCCCCACCCCTCTTCTCCCTCAGTTTTCAGATTCCCAGAGTAAATTCTAAGCACTTATAGTACTACTGATTTATTCATTCATATTTTCTCTCTCTCTCTCGCATGCCTGCCCGTCCTCCTTCACTCACCCCCGCCCAATGCCTGCTCCGCGCTCTCCACCTGCCTGCCACCCTCCCTGTGCCCAGCAGCCTCCTCCGAGGGTCTCCCCAACTCCCCCCCCCCTCCCAGTGATGATCCACTCCCCTGCTCTTTTCAAAAACTCGTCACTTGTGCCACTCAGCTCACAGACAGGACACCCAGGCTCCCTCCATGCCCCTCTGCTGGGGGCCAAATAATTTTATTTTTCTGTTTTAAGTTGCTCCGTGGACTATGTCCGTGGCATCAACAATTTGAGCAGTGAGGAAGGTTCCCGCAGGCACAGATCCGGGGCCACCGGCGGCCCGTAATTAGTTTCCTTTTATTTCCTGCAGGTCTGTTGCGGAGTTGTGCAGGAAGACAACTGGCAGCGGAATTTGCAAAACCGCGGGTGCACTTAAACCCAGCAGCAATTCGGATGATGTCATACAGGTGACGTGCCGCTGTCTGCAGTGAGCGCTTCACCCACTGAGCTTCTTCACCACACCTGGCACGTGTCACCTGCAGGTCACAAGACGACCCCCGCAACAGGCACATCAACACTCTGAGCTGCTTCACGTTGTTTCAAACGTGGTACCAGAGCAAGTCCATTAACGCCGGACTTACCTCCCCAGTACAGTGCCCTGAAGCTTACTGCAGCTAAACTAGATCTGTGCAACAGGTGCCTTAACCCGGTCATCTATCTACAAAGCAGTCTGTTGGTGACAAACAAACTGAGCCACGAATGCGTTACTATAAGTTCCCTTTTGTTTTCAGATTATTTCTGCAGAGTTTATATAAAGTCAGACAATCAGGCGGCAATACTGTGGCTCATATAGGAATGCATTACAACCACTGCATTACAACCAGGGCTGCTTTATCCCTCCCTCTTTTTGGCTCACAACTACCTCACAACTTTACTCTCTATCTCACTCTCTCTCTATCTCACTAGCTCACTCTATTTCTATCTCAATCTCACTCTCACTACCTCAGTATATCACGACTCACTCCCTCAAAAATTCACTACATCACTCCCTCACTAACTCACTCTATCTCACTACCTCACAACTTCACTCTCTATCTCACTACCTCACAAACTCACTCCCTGTTTTTATCTCACTACCTCAGAACATCCCTCTACCTCACTCTTTCACTACCTCAGTCTCTGTCTCTCACTACCTCACTCTATCTACCTCTCTCTCAATACATAACTCTCTCTACCTCACTACACCACTATATCTATCTCACTACCTCACTATCTCACAACTTCTCTCTATCAAAACATCACTACCTCACTCTCTCACTACCTCACCCTCTAGCTCACAACTTCACTCTCTCTCTCTAACTCACTACCTCAATCACTCTCTATCTCACTACCTCACTCTTTCTATCTCACTACCTCACTATCTCACAACTTCTCTCTCAAAACATCACTACCTCACTCTCTCACTACCTCACCCTCTAGCTCACAACTTCACTCTCTCTCTCTCTCTAACTCACTACCTCAATCACTCTCTATCTCACTACCTCACTCTTTCTATCTCACTAACTCGCATGAAACCCCTGGGTGTCCGTGCGCTTAAAAAGTTTAGAATAACATAACTCATTTTCACTCTCTTTCACTACCTCTCTCTCTCTCTCACTACATCACTCTATGCTTATATCTCACTACCTCACAACATCCCTCTCCCTCCCTCACTCTTTCACTACCTCACTCTCTATCTACCTCACTCTCTCTCACTACCTCACTCTCTCTCTATTTCAATACCTCACTCTCTCCCTCTCACTACCTCACTCTCTCTCTGCTAATGCAATAGGTATCACATATGCAAAAAAAGCTAATGCCGATAGAAATGACAATGCCATTTATTTAGGGATACAAAAAAGATAAAAAAAATAATGAGCAATACCAATAGCTCTACCTATAATATTGCCGAGACCATTGCATTGTAAATGCTTGTTTACTACCTCGACAGTTAAAGCGGCAAACGTTCTTGCTTGGACCAGGGCCAATGGCATCCTTGCTATGCTACTGCACAGAACATGGTCATGGGCCCAAAAGCAAGGAAAGAAAATGCGTCCTCACTCCAAATCTCCCAGACAGCATAATTGGGGAGCAATGCGGCCCTTAGACCCCCTAAGCCTCGATGTAACTGCTGCACTGTCAGTAGAAAGGAGCGCCATTTAGAGGAAGCAACACAAGTGAGCCAGAAGGGAGGCTAACACGTGCACTATTTAATCAAGAAGTTTCTTTTAATTGAAACGCAAGGTTCCATTTATTAAAGGCAAGGTCCCCCCAAAAAAGGGACATCGGGCCCCTCTAAGCCACATACCTTTTTTAATTAGAATATTCTACGAAGTGGGGAATGTTCTCAGTGATAAATAAAGTGAGCATCTTTTTGTGCCCTGCAAAATGAACAGCATTCAAATGAGCGGAGATGTATCTTCCACTCGCTTTTTTTGGCAGTGATGTAGCGCATAGTGAATGATTGAATAGTTACATGAATGAGTGGTTAACCGTGTAGTGCATTGGCTTGAGAATACTCACTGCATCAGGGAGTTTGATGCACACTTATCTGCTGTGTGGAGACTGCGCGGATGAGCGTGCTACGAAGAGTGAGTACTTTTTCACTGGTTTCCCGTATAATGTGCATACACTGGAGGGCGGTATACAAAACTGGCAGAGATTATTAGTGAAAGGACTATAGCGATAGTGGGTGGTGGGCAATGGTGAGGATGTGAAGAGCGTGCACTAGTGAACAGTGTGAAAACTTCCACTCAAACTCATTGAATGGATTACTAATGGACCTTGTGAAGAGTCTGGTGTGGTGTGAGAAGTTTGCACTGTTGTGCTGTGCAGACCCTATTTTGAATGGTGAGCAGTGAGAGGTGATTGCACTACTAACCCCTGCACAGTACACCAGTGTAAAGAATGAGAACTCTAGTGCAGGGTGCGAAACTAACAGGTGTGCAGTATGAGGAGAGTGTGAGAAAATGACACTACGGAGAAGCTGGCGGTGAAGTATAGTGTCAGGAGCGTGCACTGACGAGGAGTGGTGCTGGTGTGACGTGTGTGAGCCTGGCACAGGTGTCCAGTCCGAGAAGCTTTCTCAGGTGTTTAAAGCAAGAAATTGACACTGAGGTGTGCCGCGGGAAGAGTTGGTCTGTGTGTGCAATGTAAAGACCTGGAACAGGTGTATAGCGTTTGAAGCGGGTACTATGAAGCACAGGAGACCAACGTGAGAAGAGTCACTAATGAGTTGTGTCAGAAGATGACAGGCAGGGGCAGGCATACATGTGTGAGAAGCTCGCACCAGTGGCAGTCGTGAGAAGTTGACACGAGGGAGCAGTTTGAGACGTGAACTTAAAGACCGAAATAACAAACCAATCCGAGCCCACAAACACCTTCATGCCTACAAAGTCCTTTAAGAGGCACGGCTCGGAGGAAAAATAGAGCAGAGTACCAAAATCTAGTAAAGTCCCTCGCGCTTGAGCAAAGAAGCGAGGAACAGAAGAGGCGGTATGAAAAGACGGTACATTTCTAAAACAACAAGCCAACCGCACACACGGCTACTTCTGTGAAACGCAGTCAGGCCGCATAGAAACTTGTGTTAAGGGACTTGTTTGTGTAAACTAATAGTAGCAGGAGCAGGAGCGAGTAAAAGCAGTAGCTTTCCTGAAAAGCGCCTTTAATGAAAACACAAGCAGTCCAGAAACACTGCCTTAGTCTGGTATTCCCTGGAAGGGAATGTATAGTGAGTGACTGGTGCAGTCTGGGAGCAGTGTGCAGGTCTGGTGCTCTCTGGAGAGGAGGCTACAGTAACCGCTACTCTCTGGGGAGAGTGTGGCGTGCCCTGGCAGGGAGTGTGTGTACAGGACCTGGTGGTCTCTGAAAGGGCGTGCGCACCACATGGCGATTGCTCTCAGGGAAAAGTTGCTCTCTGCAAGCCGAATGCAGCACCTGTACAGTGTTACCCCTGCAGTGTGCAGTGCCTGAGGGGGAGTGTGGAGTGACCGTTGCTTAGCTCTCAGAGTGCAGAGTGAAGTCTGTGGTAATCATTCACAGGGTGGCAGGGTGCAGAGAGGGTTCACCCAGGCAGCGCGTATACAGCACCAGGGCATCTCTGGCAAGAAGTGTGGAATTCTGGGCACTCCCTGGCACGGAGTGAGTAGTTCCTGGCACAACTACGCCATATTCCCCACGTGGAGTCGGTTTGGCACGCTATAGATCTATTCCTTCACAGAAATGATGTCTTGTAAAGCGCATGAATCACCCCACATGGGGTATCTCCGCGCTGTAGACCGCTGGGGAACCCGTCCTGGCTTTCCCTGTGAGATGGTCCCTACTGGGTATCTCCAAGGTGAAACCAGGCATCCCTGGCATATGTGGGGGGCCTGTGTGGAGATGAGGCAAGCTAATGCCCAGAGTTGCCGAGTGTGATCCCTGGTTAGAGTAGGCACTGAGGGGAGGATTATCGAGTCCGCTGACCCTGGTCCATGACCCTGCCGCGTCGGGAATTGAACCCTGGTCCCGGGCCGTCCTCTGCTTCCGGGTCTGCCACCTCTAACCAGTGAGCCACACCACTCCACTTCACTCACCATTCAAAAGATATTGGGCACATCACCATCCCTACATACGTATATTGGAGTATATGCTCAAAATAAGGTATGACAATTACATGCTTCCCCCCCCCTTCACTTTAGTTTTATATAGTGCGACCCCGGCCGGAAGGAATCAGAGCGCTTTACATGAGCTCCAGTTACGTTAAACACAATCATTTTTGGTAGACACGGGGAGATGAAGTGATTTGACCAGAATCACAGGATGTTGAGCCGACGCCGAAACTTGAACCTAGTTCCCAACTCCAAAGTCAGCAGCTCTGGCCTCAGTCACCCTTGAATATATAACGTGTTCCTTGTATTTGTGATATGCTAAGTGAACTCCAGTACACATTGTAAACAAAACATGCAGTCATTCGCATAAGGCTGGGTGTATTTCAGTCGGGATGAGTTTATGATGCTTTTAGAGTGTCTAGGGCTCAGCTTACGTTTCCTGCTCATTGGCCACTTCAGCCGCCAGTTTCTCCAAAGGTATGTGCACCGTAATTAAACCATAAACGCAAATGCTGCGTGTGAATGCCTGTCACTAGCATCAAAGTGGCCAGAAGCGTTTGAGGCGCTATAAAGAAGAAATGAAGTATAATAAATATCCGTATTTACAAGAGCTTGAGCTATTGGAATTGTAAATGACAGTGCCTTTTATTTAGGTGTTAATTATCAAAACAGATAAATAAAACGCATTATCATTTGCAATGCCAATAGCTTAAACTTTCACAAATGCGAGACCTATTGCATTGCAAATGCTTATTTTTAATATGCATTGAATTAATGAACAACTGTTGTTGTGCTCATCTATAAAGCAGACGCACAGCACCACCATGTGGAGCACGATCATAAGTGTCAGTGTTGACAAAGTGCTGGTGCCGAGCACCGGAAACCAGAGGGTCAAATTAAGCACAGCGACTGCTAAGTAATAGTCTCTTTCCCAAGTCCACCTCTGGTCTCCATAAATCACAGTTTCTCCTGTGCCAAACCTAGATCCTGTCACGAGAAGTGGCAGGTGCGTGATACACATAGGCCCTATAGGGCTTGTGTGCTGTGCGGACCACGCCCCTCCGCTTATGACCAAACAGGGGTTAGAGGAATAAAAAAGGGCGCCATGGGTCTTTTTAGTGGTACAGGCAGTGGTCGAAGTGGGGAAAAAAAGTAGGGGAACTGTGGGTGGAGAATCAGGGGGCGGGAATAACCGAAGATTGAATCAGTGGGCGGAGTCAGGGGTGTGGCTAGAAATAGCAAAACATACCAATTTTTTTGTACGTTTAGCATTTCACTGACCAGTTACAGCTCATAACGTTATTTAATTAAAACAATGGATGAACATGTTTATTTGAGGTTTAATTCAGGAAAAAGCAAACACTCATAGGGAATACAGGTTTATGTAAAGCGTGTGAAATATAAGCAGGAACAACATGTTACCTTAATGCTTTTACTCTCGTTTTTCAGAAATCCATGATTATTTTTTGTCTCAAACATTGATGTCATGAATACGGGGCTCCTCCTGTACACATGTGTTAAGCAGGGCTCAGAAGAGGAAGGGACTCTTCAGGTGAATCTAGACTCACGGAAACCCACAAAGGTTCCTTCATATTCATGTCAGCCAGCAAGCTGCTCAATCATAATATAGCAAAAAGAACAACTGGTGGACAGAATGCAGAACAATATCATACATTAACCCCAGTACAGAGATCTGGGCCTAAATCCATGGTTTCTTTGCTCACCATGCCATTCCAGTTTGGACCCAGCCATATGCAAATCAGTCTTGATCCTGCACCCAATGGGCCCAGTCCAGCCCGAACTGCCAGGCCAGGTCCTCCCTGGACTGGAAACAAGCATCCTAGGACCGGTTTCAGGCTTTCAGCCCTCATCTGCAAGGATAGCTTGATTCCAGTGGCATGGACAGCACGGGACTCATGTCTGAGCACACCTGTCCCACTCGGGTGACAAATGCAAAAAGAACAATTGATGGACAGAACGCAGAACAATGTCATACATTCACCCCAGTTCAGAGATCTGGGCTTAAATCCATCGTTTTTTGCTCACCATGCCATTCCAGTTTGGACCCAGCCATATGCAAATCAGTCTAGATTCTGCGCCCAATGGGAACAGTCCAGCCCGAACTGCCAGGCCACATGTATTCAAGTGTCCTTTCATTCAGGGAGTGAACACAAAGCAGTACCCACTACACTATGCACATAACATATTGCTTTTTGATATGCATGGTACATGTTCTTTGCAGCAGGCATATTACCCCTCTGCACTACCTTAGATGAGTAAAACAGCCACTAGACAAAACATGCTCCCATCTCTCTCCAGCCGGTACATTGTTCACCAAAGTTATCTTGGCACTTGTATTGTTGACCGAAACCTGCTGAATATACAAATAACTTAGCAGTGTTTATAAAACTCCTGCACTTGTACAAAACCCGTCCCCCCAAACTAAACTGGCCACCTACCCTTCAAGTCGCCCTGGGAAACGCCTTCTCCTGCCCTTTCACTGGTCCTGCCCAGTCAGTACTCCTGCTCATGCTTGATCAACACTACTTCTTCATCAATTCCCCTGCCCCGTCACTGCTCCCGCCCTGCTCACCGCTCCCGCCCTGCTTACCGCTCCCGCCATGCTCACCGCTCCTGCCCTGCTCACCGCTCCTGCCCGTCCTGCCCAGTCTCCTGTCCTGCCCAGTCTCCTGTCCTGCCCAGTCTCCTGTCCTGCCCAGTCTCCTGTCCTGCCCAGTCTCCTGTCCTGCCCAGTCTCCTGTCCTGCCCAGTCTCCTGTCCTGCCCAGTCTCCTGTCCTGCCCAGTCTCCTGTCCTGCCCAGTCTCCTGTCCTGCCCAGTCTCCTGTCCTGCCCAGTCTCCTGTCCTGCCCAGTCTCCTGTCCTGCCCTAGTACCTTTCCTTTCCTGTCGCTCCGGTCACCTCTTCTGTTTCGGTCACTGCTCCTGCCCAATTCACTCGGTGTACAACATTAACAAATTTCACATGGAAATCTCCTCTGTAATCACCAACTCAGATCTCACTGGCACTTGATATGCTAAAGGCAGAGGGCGGGCGCATTGTCATTCCAAAGGGGGTAATCAGCCTCAATCAGAATGACAATGGGTCTGACGTCGGTCTGTTCGAGCTCAGGGGGGCGGGGGCTGCTGCAGCCTCTGGAATTCACAGAGAAGTGTGAGCAGCCCCTAGAATCTAATGAAAAAAGTTATCGTTTTTAAGTCGGACTATTCTTGCCGTCCTGGGATGCTTTTTTAAAAGTAAGAAGTAGGGGAACGGACTGAAATAATTTTTAGAAGTAGGGGCACACCGTGCCCTTCCGTTCCCGCCCACTTCTACCACTGGGTACAGGCCTCCAACTACTCTGCTCCAGACTTTGGTCCGGATTACGATATTGGAGGATGGGATACTCTGTCACAAATGTGACAATTATCTGTCCTTCGTATTACATGTTCCAGTGGATATAATGGAATTGTAATCTGGCGGATGGGATATCAGTCACGTTTGTCACAGAGTAACCCTTCTACCAATATCGTAATCAGGCCCTTGGTCTTGGAGAGCTCCAAGATTCCCTAGAAAAAATACAATCCTTATCCGCTTTCATTTACTTTGTCGTGTGAATGTTTCTGCACAGGGCCTTTGATCTAAAAAAAGCTTTTTTTTGTAAATCAGAAGCATTGGACTTAAATCACATTTAAGTTACTCATTGAAATGTATGTGAAATAGCAAAAACCTGCAAATTACATACGAGTAAGTTAAAGGTGGAGTAAAAATCAGTGATTTAAATAACAAGTGAAATAAGGGATTAAAAATTCTCAAAACCATTGTGGATCAGTCCTATAGTAAATACACTGCTGGTTATAATACAGAAGTTTTACTTGGGTACATTAACCCCGTTAAAAAAATGTTCGTCTGATATTGAAGTGACCTGTTTAGATCTCTCACTCATTGTTTGGGTTAGACAGAGGTACGTTACAGCCCTTCAGTGACATTTCTTAGGCACAAGAGATTCTAAAGAGGGACGGACATTAATACATGTACAAGCCAAATTGTTATTTCAATAAGGTACTTATTTTTTAATGCCTAATGATTGTTTACAGACAAATAATTCAGGATTTATGCATCTCATCATTTCATGAGTTCCTTATGGGCCTTAAACGCCGTAATACTATACTGCTAACATATTGCCTTGCATTATTTGAGAATGTGTGACTACTTTGTATTCTCTTATCGTTAATTACTTGATCAAGGCTAAATTACTTAGATACACTTACTATGCTCTCGAACCCATCAATTATATCCCTTTTCAATTTCCCACAAAAGCCCTGTTTCGACAACAACTGTGCCACACTTCTGTGGTACATACTAGAACTCTACACAAAGGTAAATTATGTGAGTCTGCCATCCTTTGGTTGCAGTAAATACATGTTGCACATCAGTAAAATTCAATTTGGAGTCTATGACATTGGAGAACAACTTCTTGGAGGTTTTAACATATGATGTTACTGAACTACCATCTTTTTGTAGATTCTATTATAAGGGTTGTTAATTTTATATATTTTTTTTAATTTAACTAGCAATTACGCAATTGCGTTTCATAGTTGGTGCAGTATTATTGTGCACAGACAGACTTGCGCAGGATTGGATGATTTCCAACATACAAAAGAGATTGCTGAAAGAACCAGCATCAATTAAAGAAAAGAAAATTATGGAAGGGGTTGAAAGTGAGAATATACTTGAAAACTGAAAGTGAGAAGATTCATGTTCCTTAATTTTAAAAGAACAAGCAAAACACTTTTCCAAACCATCCATAGGTGTAGCCAGGAGACCTACCTTCGCTTTTATTCTCTGCTGATCCAGTTCGTTCTGTATTTCTCTGCGTAAGCTTTTCATTTGGTCCTTTGCGTCTTTATTCAGTGCATCTTCAAACTGCGTATGAAGGGTGTATCTGGAAGTTGGTGGAGCCAGTGGTGGTGAAGAGGATAGTGAACGTGGTCTTCTGTAGGATTTTCTGCAATGTGCGGATCCTAGCAAATTCAGAATAAAGATCTTATCTTACAATCTGATGATTCAGAAACCTTTATATAAAATATCCATATGTAAATTATTAGATGTGCTATTCATACAACTGCATTCCCTTCATATAAAGGCCCATATTTTTCATTCCATATACTTTGGATCTCATTTAAGGAAAAAGTTTTACAAAAGGATGTGATCTCATATATATTTCTTTACTCAGTAGGTGGTGGTTCAAGAATGATGGACAGGTAGGGTAGACAATTCAGGTTAGAATGAAGGTTCCATTATAAACGCGGTTATGGAGTTGGCCAAGACTAAATATGAGCTTTTATGAAAAGTAGCATGATGATTAGCATTTCAAGAGCCTTTGCATTTGGCTGGAAGGTCAATGTCTCTATCACCTATGATATTTCAAGCCACCCACTCTTGCTCAGGACACAAATCCATAACAAACTACTAGCTCGAGAATATACAGCATCAAACTACTTACAAGTCATTATCAAGTAACGACCTTTACCATTATCAACGATTAACTCTACCGAAGTAAAGTGCTTTTCCAAACTATCAAATATTGCATCAGCCCCACTGGCCAGCAAATACCGTTTTCAATACAATACATTCAGTACATGGATACATTTTTCAACACGAAACTATACAAGACCAGGAAGCACATTTATTATGGCAGGATGTCAACCGCTATCTCACAAAATGCTTCCAAGTGAACACACCTCTCACCATGGACCACATGGCAAACCTCTACCTCACTCAAAGGCAACTCCCATGTAGACCTCATTCCTTCCTTAATAGTGAAGCCAACCTATAGTGAAGCACTCATGCCTCTGTTGAGCACCCTAGTCAATGCTTCCATCTCTTGAGATCTCTTACCCCAATCTGTCTTGTGGCCTCTGCTAGGGAAGGCCAACCTCAACACATGAACTAACCACACCACCTTCCACTGCTTGGAAGATCAATGAAAAGTTTGTGGTTGCCAAACAACACAAGCAATCAAACAGCAAGGACTTGGTCAGCAATGAAGTCCAGAGCTGGTAACACCCCAGCCTCCTCAAATTCTCCAAAGCTTAAGTAACAGTTGACCATCAAGTCCTACTAAAACTCTGGGTATTCAAATACTATTCAATGGCATAGTTTTGAAATGGTGTGTCTCCCATGTGACCAATAAACAGCAGTTTTTCCACATAAGCACCACCTGATCATACCGTATCTCTGTAGTAACCTCTATATAGGGCCACAGAGTGAACTCCTGGCTAACGAGAACATCTTCAATACAGAGACTACATACAACTATGTTTCAGGATCTCAACTGACAGCAACATTGACTGCCCGAAAGACTATCTATCTACTATTCAAGTCTTGAAAAACAAAGAAAATAAGTCGCTGAACCATCTGAAAACAGATTTTGGTCTGAGCATCCAAGACTGGCACAGGTTCACAAATGGTTCCAGGTGATGAATCTGCATGAATTCAGGCCTGAGCTTACAAACCAAGATAAATATTTATGTTTCTGAATTGAGAGAGTTGTCATCCTGAAGATAATCGAACAATAGCCTAGCACCAGCTCACACTTCTGTGCTAAGACTTCGTATAATAGACTTTAGAACTAGTGATTAAGCACTGGTGCTTTTCCACATAGACCGTGATGACACCCTGCTCATTTTCATTTCCTGGCTCTTGGCCTAGAAAGAGTAAAGAGCTTGGAGGAGATTCAATAAAGCGATGGATGGGTACCATGGGATAATGATTGGGAACAGCATACCTCCCTATATGCAGATGATATACTGCTATATCTGGCAGAACCAGAGCTGAACATTGAGTGTGTCCTTCAGATATTTGCACTCTTTGCAGGTATTCAGGTTTCCAGATACATCGGGGGAAATCAGAGCTAAATCCACAATCTGCGTGGTCACTAACAGGGGCACTCTAATTCCCCCTCACCATCGATATAGTTGGCTTTTGAAACTTGGACCTTCATTTCAAACAAAATCAGAAAAAGTTAGAGTACAACTCTCTACACAATACCAAGGCTAACTGTTTCCTGTCTATTTCCCATCCGTGCAAAATTGTGTACTGCCTGCTAAGTTTGTCTGCTATGTGGTTGACTATTACTGGGACTTATTCCGCTTTCAATTCAACATTGTTGTCGATCGCCAAGTTCCATAACTTCTGAGCCTTGTCCATCCCGGTTTTCTTATATGGGACATTACAGTTGTGCTGTACATATGAATCAGCATGTCTATCCTGTATGGCTGAGACAAAAGCTTTCATTGATGGAGTGATTTGTATTAAATCGGTACACTCCCCTGCTATATGAAGCCACAGAACACAAAGCTGCTCTTGAATTATACCTATCCTCAAAAGATATTGGAGTAATAGTGGACACACATGAGGACATGGTCCCTAGACCTGATGTATGAGTTACTTACCTTCGGTAACGATGTATCTGGTAGAGATGTTGTCTAGCCGCAGATTCCATAACTTAGAATATCCCCAGGCGTGAGACCGGATCCGCAATTATTTTGCAGCAGCACCTCTGTGCGCCGGGGGACGGCGCCACACGACACCGCCCTGATGTCGTCCACGTACGTGATGTCAGCGAGGTAATTTAAGTCCCTCCTGGCGCTCTGACGTCAGTTTCCTTCTTCGCCGCGTGCAACGCGGATCCAGAGTGAGCGGATCTTCTAGCCTGTTTTCAGGCCTCCTTTTCGACGCTTTGCGTCAGGAACAGTGTGCGATGCCTTCGGGCTTTAAATATTGTAATTCCTGTTTGCGGCAGATGTCCGCAATGGGCCCGCATCTTACTTGTATGTGGTGTCTGGGCGAGCACCATGACTCCACGGACTGAGAAGCCAGCCAACGTTAGAAACCGAAGTTTTGGCAGGCGCGCTGTATGAAGCTTCTCTCGGCGGGGCTGTCCCGGTCGGAGTCGTCTCACCCCCGGCCTCTTCGTTGATGGCAAGTTCCTGTACTGTTCGTTCCTCCGTCGATCGCCCTCTGGAGTCCGGGGACGTCGTTCTCCACTTGGTAGGTCGAGACGCTTGTCGCTTAGAATCTCGACCTCCCCTTCTTCTGTTGTCAGGGGCACTGGTTCCCGGAACATTCCGGTCATCCCCCCTCTATCCGCCCTTTCCAGGTGTGGGGGCGACTCAGGCTTAAATGGAGGCCTATGCTAGGGCTTTGCAGGCCTCCCTTGGGTCATCTCCCGTTCCTGGGGCTTCCTCAGGCCCTCCGCTTCTTGTGGGGTCTCCGACGGACTTGCCAGCGGGTTCGTCCCCGGCACCAATTGAGCCTTTGCCTCCCAGGAAAGTCAGAGATGTGGTGTCGTTGGGTCCGCTGTCGCACAGAGGTGCTGCTGCAAAACATTTCTGGATCCAGTCTCATGCCTGGGGATATTCTAAGTTAAGGAATCTGCGGCTAGATGTCTCCATCAAATTTGAAGTTTCACACCGTTGCATTTTGCGTGGCTGCCAGCAAAGATGCTTGCTGCATGAGTTTCTTTCTACTACCTGAAACGCGTAAAGCTTTTCTGAGTGTGCCGGGATTCTTTTTTTTTGTTTTTTTTGGAAAACCTTTATTTGAAAAATCAAGGCACACAGCTATTTAGCCTTACATCCTGGAGGCTAGGCAGCATTCTTGGAAAAAGGATATGTTCACAGTACATATTATAAATCGTATCAGGTTTAATTTTATGATATAATAACATCGAACCTATAAGATAAACTAAAGAAACACCAAAACCGGTGTGAATAGGCAAGGAAAATACGTAAATGTGACAATACCCAAGTCAGGGGATGGCAGGGCAGTGCGCCCACAAGGTGCAACTAAGCAGTACAAATTGGACGACAACGGGGGGAGAAGAACCAGGATAGCAACGAAGTAATGATTAAGTTGGAAATAGGGGCTAGGGGGAGAGTCGTACATCCAATGGGGCAGTGTCGGGAGGTAAACAGATATCACCCCTATATTCATTCCAGGCTCCCCAGACCGTACTCCACCTCTTGGGCTTACCCCTGGCCACATACACCGTCTTCTCGCGAACCATACACCAATCCATATTGGTCTTCCACAGTTCCACAGAGGGGGGCGACGAGGCCCCCCACTTCTGGGCGATGTCACGTTTCGCCACCATGTTCCCCAGGGTGACCCATTGGGTTTGAGCATTATTGTAATCCGTGGGGCCCCACACATTCAGCAGACAACGCCGTGCCTCCGCCGGCAAATCCACACCAGTCACCTCACGTGCCGGGATTCTTGAGCCTAGGAAAAGTATTTTTGTCATTGGAGTGAGGGCTAATTTTTAGTTTGTTGAGTTCTAGTTCTAAGCCTTTTAGCACTGATATTGTCTTTTTGATCATTTGTTGACAACTGTGAAAGTTTTGAACTCTTGCTAACCAGTTGTCCAAAAAAGGTTATACTGTGCAGTTGTTACTTCTTAAATATGCTGCAATGGGTGCTAGGCACTGTTCTATATCACAAAATAGAAGGGACGAAATCTCTACTCTTTACCCTTCAGGCTCTTCTCCCTTTGTAGGTGTACAATTGATTTCCTCATTTTCATTGCATTGGTTTTGCTGGTTAATTCCACTGTTTTTGTGGTCAGTCATCTTGACCATAAGAGCCTTACTGCTTGTATCCACGGTAAGAATTTTGTTAAAACGGTCTTTAATTCTGAGGTCTGTAGTTTTGGAAAGGATTGCAAATTTGGTGAACCTCTAGAGACCTGGCTGAGTCACTGTCCGTTTTGATTGTTTGGAGTGCATCTTCAATCTTTTTTTCCCAAATATGTTACTGTCATCAGATGACATGTCAATGATCTACTTTTGCAAATATGGAGCAATTAGTAGCACGATGTGAGAAGCATCTAAATCCTCCTAACAACTTGTTGAACGTTAGCGAACTCACAGATCACTACAACGCATTAATGACGAATATAATCAACTCCACCATGCCGCTAAAACTGAAAAGAATTTCAGAGAGAGATAAAAATCCATGGTTTAATGGGTCACTAAATGAAGAAAGGCAGAGGCTGAGACTAGCAGAAAGAAAAGGGAGGCAGCACCCATCATCCCCCAGCTAACAACTCTCAGGAAAACTAGAAGCGACTACAACAAAAGCATTCTCAAATCCAAAAAGGAATTTTTTAGATCTGTATTGGATAATGCGAAAAACAGACCACGGAAACTCTTCGAGATGTTAAAACAACTGTCCAATTAATTGGCCAAATCTGCTCAGGAATCAACAAAAACTCAACTGAGCTGGGAGGAATTCTCAACATTCTTCACAGACAAGGCCAACTCGTTAGCAAGAGAACTCAGGATGGCAGCTGACAACCTCTCTAGCCCATTATTGTCACAGAATGATGCTACCATGCACACCACTCAAGATATGATGAAGAATAAAGCACAATTGTCGACCTTCAAGTTATAGGACCAGAATACCATTGCCAAAACTCTCTCACATATCAAACCAAATAATCACTACAATGACACCCTCCCCTCAAAATGCCTGAAAAGAAACAACCACATCGTCATCACCATATGGACAAAAATAATCAATGCCTCACTATCTCAAGGGACCTTACCAGAGTGCCTAAAAATAGGTCAAGCCCTCATCATCATCGAAATACCTACAGTCGACCCGGCAGACCCAAACAACATCCCAGTGACCAGTATTGCATTACTAACTAAACTAATTGACAAATGTGTGCAAAATCAGCTGGCCACCACATCACTAATTTCAGTCTTTTGAACGGCTGCCAATCTGTATTCAGACCTGGCCACAGTACGGAAACAGCAATCTTACATATAGTGGATAATGCGCTGCAGGCTCTAGATCACAATGAAACATGTCTACTAGTTCTCCTTGAACTGTCTTCTGCATTTGACACAGTAAATCATGAAAAATCACTAGCCCGGCTATAAGACAGGATGGGATAATCTGGAATTGTTCTGTAATGGTTTAAATCCTTCCTACATTCCTGCCATGCCCAAATTGGATTGGAGTGCCACAAGGATCATTATCTCCATCACTATTCAATCTATATGTTGAACCCCTTACAGAGATTCTCTGGCACGCAAGTATCTCTTATCACATGTACGCAGATGACACTCAGATCTACATCAAGATTTCGTCACTGGAAGAGATCAAGACAATCAATGAGGCCGTAAAAGTGACATTACATTGGTTAACTACCAATCATCTGAAATTAAATGTGCAAAAAACTGAATTCCTATAGCAGCCATAGAAATGGTAATTGAATTATCCGGTGGAGGCAGACCATCCCGGAAAGACAGATACCTTTTGCTGAAACCTCCCATCTTTCAGAAGAAGAAAAGGTATGAGAGAGCATTCTCCGGAGCCGACCCCAGAATCTGGAACTCACTCCCTCCCTCCAAACATTAGAAAAAATCCAAATACGTCAACCTTCAAGAGTGAAGCAAAGATCCTACTAATGAGCAAATTCCTACCCCAAACAACGATTGATCATCATCTGCAATGTGGTTAACTGCTAGGCACTGCATAGTCCTGTCAGATATGGATGCATCCTACGCAAGAAAGATCACATAGACACCATAAGAGCCGGCACCAATGATCGAAGAGTTATGCCAATTAGATCTGATGTAGGTGTTTACCTTAACAGGACAATGACGTATGTAAGGATAAACTCAACAGTTAGCTACGATAGCACCTTAGGCTGTACACTACTAAAATTGATGGATCCTACTCGTCTTAATTTTGTAACAGATACGAAAGGTACACACCTGAACCATATGTATAACACTACTGTTATACCTATTGTACCCCAAACGAATCCTATTCTTGTTATTGTTGAAATTGATACGAAAGGTACGCACTGGAAACATATGGAGTAGTTTCTGTCCTGTAACTCCAGTTCTGTAGTAGGGGTATCTCTGTTATAGTCATAATCTAGTGAATAGTTCCGCCCATGTGCGAGGACCCCGGAGCAATCAAAAATAATCTCTTAAAGTGTCGAAAAAAATGCAGAACTTCACAGACACTTAAGAGAGAATTAAAGACAGATAATGCAGCCTATAAAACCAGGCTACACTGTCCAGTACTTCAACCAGAAATTCCACCAAAAATACACAAACAGCAAAGCCTGTCCAGATTTCCCTTGCTTCAACAGCAAAACCCCTCTGGAATGATAGAGAGGAGGACCTGGACAGACAAGCCCCATAGGCTGCCATTATGTGGCTCAGAACAGGATACTGTGCCTTTAAGAGAACTTTCCAGAACTTCACAGTATTCCAGAATGCACTGCAGGTCCCTTTTACTTTCAGTTCTTTTTGAAGGCATAACACGCCAGACCTGTAGCATTCCGTACATGAATATCTCTCTCCACTGGGGAGGAGGGCGGGCGCTTATGACTATAACAGAGATACCCCTACTACAGAACTGGAGTTACAGGACAGAAACTACTCCTTCTGTAGTAGGGGATCTCTGTGTATAGTCATAATCTAGTGAATAGAATGGCAAGCCCATCCCCACACCAAAGCGGCGGTGGAGAAACGAGAAATAACACCACTATTGTGCGAACAGATTTCGCAGCGAAGTCTGCCCAACCTGAGCGTCTGCCCTGGCATCAGTGTCCAGACAGTAATGCTTAGCAAAGGTATGGACCGACTTCCAAGTAGCCGCCTTGCAGATTTCTGCAATTGGAACATTACGGAGCAAAGCCGTCGTGGCAGCTTTGCCCTTGGTGGAATGAGCCTTCGGTTTACCCCCTAAGGTCTTATTAGCCTTTTGACCTACGAATATCTTTGGTCTTATCCAGATAAAATTTCAACACCCTCCTAACATCCAGGGAATGAAGAGACCTTTCAGCAGGAGATGAAGGATTCTGAAAAAACGTAGGCAAAGTTATGGTCTGGTTGACATGAAAATCAGAAATAACCTTGGGAAGAAATTTCGGGTGAGTACGCATAACAACCTTAGCAGCATGAAATACAGTATAGTATAAGGTTCTTGGCAACACAACGCCTGAATTTCACTCACCCTGCGGGCCGATGTAATGGCCACGAGGAACGCCACCTTCCAGGACAGGTGCTGCAATGAAGCCTTATGAATAGGTTCAAAAGGCTCCTTCATCAATCTGGCCAGCACCACATTCAATTCCCATGAAGGCGAAGGAAGCCTGACCGGAGGTAACACTTTCTTCAAGCCTTCCAAAAAATCTTTGATCACAGGGATCTGGAAGAAGGAAGTCTGTGAAGGGCATTTCCTGTAGGCAGTCAATGCGGCGAGTAGAACCTTAATGGAATGAACATTAAGGCCAGACTGCGCCAAATGCAGAAGGTAAGGAAGGATGACGTCTTCCTTGCACGTCGTCGGGTCATAGTTCTTGGACTTGCACCACATACAGAACCTCTTCCACTTGTAAGCATAGGAAGTCCGAGTGGAAGGTCGCTTAGCCTCCTTCAGTATGTCCATGCAATCATCTGGTAGATTCAAATTGCCATATTGCACAATCTCAGGAGCCATGCCGCCAAACTCAAAGATGAGAGATTTGGGTGTAACATTTGCCCCCCGAACTTCGTGAGAAGGTCCGGCCTGCACGGCAGCCGTATGTGCGGAAGGAGAGACCGGTGAAGCAGGTCCGTGAACCACCACTGCCTGGGCCACTCCAGGGCAATTAGGATCATCCGCGCCCTGGACTGGGACAGCTTGATGAGCACCGCCGGAATCAGGGGAATGGGTGGAAAAGCGTACAGAAAGCTGTTCGACCAGTTGATCCATAGCGCATTACCCAGCGTCCCCTGCTGGTAGTACCTGGAGGCGAAGTCTCGGCATTTGCTGTTTTCGGCGGTGGCGAACAGATCTACGTCTGGAGTCCCCCACCTTGCGAAGACTTCTCCTAGTACTTCGTCGTTTATGACCCATTCGTGGTTTTCCTGAATCAGTCTGCTCAGTGCGTCCTCCTGAACATTCAGCACACTTGGCAGATGGGTAGCCGTTATCGTCAAGTCCTATGGCCAGAAGCCAGTGCCAGATCGCCTGTGCCTCCTGCGACAGAGTGCGTGATCTCGAGCCCACCCTGCTTGTTGAGGTAATACATTGTGGTAGTATTGTCCATCTGTACAAGCAGAGAGTTGGTCCGAAAGGACGGATGAAAGGCCTTCAGTGCCAAGTGAACAGCTCTGAGTTCCAGGAAATTGATGTGATACGTGGACTCCATCGGGGACCACGTTCCTTGAATTTGTAAGTCTCTGGAGTGCGCCCCCCAACCGTGGAGAGAAGTATCCGTCACAATAGTCTGAGTGGGGATGTCCTTGTGGAAGGGAACCCCTCTGAGGAGATTCTTCGCTGAACACCACCACTTCAGAGACTGAAGAGCATGCAGAGACAGTCGTATCTTGTCGTCCCAAGACCCTCTCTTCTGATCCCACTATTCCTCCAAGCACTCTTCAGCGGTCTCATGTGCAGCCGTGCATGTGGCGTTAGGAAGATACAAGAGGTCATCAATCCCAGTAGAGAAGACACCGTCCTCACTGTTGTAGATGGAGTGGTCATAAGAGCCTGAGCCTTCCGAAGGAGTGATAATCGTCGCTCTTCCGAAGGAGACACGCTTGCTGACAGCGTATTGATGGTGGCTCCCAAGTACTGAATGCACTGGACCTGAGTCGGGACAGACTTGGACATGTTTATGTGCAACCCCAGCTTGTTCAAGAGAACGCACGTCTTCTGGAAGTGTGCCCGAGCTTCCGAGAAGGAGGAGGCCTTGATCAACCAGTCGTCCAGGTACGGGTAGACAAACACCTTGTTCTTCCTTAGGTGCGCTGCTACCACTGCCATGCACTTCGAGAATGTTCTGGGCGCAGACTTCAGCCCAAATGGCAGTACTGTGTATTGATAATGGATGGTGCCGACTTGAAATCGCAGGAACTTCCTGTGTTTGTGTGCAATGGGCACATGGAAGTACGCATCCTGTAGGTCTATTGCACATAGCCAGTCTCCCTGTTGCAACTGAGGAAAAATCTGATGCAACGACCGCATGCGAAACTTTTCTCTGCGAATCCACTTGTTTGCCTGACGAAAGTCCAGAATGGGCCTGAACTCGTTCTTGTCCTTCTTGCGAACCAGGAAGAACCGGGAGTACAGACCTCTTCCTCTTTGAGCCAGAGGTACGTCTTCTATCGCCCTTTTCCTTAACAGGATATCGGCCTCCGCCTGGAGCTCGCGCAGTTGATGCTGCGAACTGACCGGAGGAATCGATGGAGGCGGGCTGGAGAACCGAAGACTGTATTTATTGCAAACAATATTCAGCACCCACTTGTCCTTAGTAATTTTTCTCCACTCTGCCAGAAAAAATTGAACGCTTTCCCCCACCGGAGCGGGTAACGGATGAAGGGGAAGTAACAGCTCAGGGACACGACCCAGCCGGGCCCTTGTTCGCTGTAGAGGACGGCTGTCCCCCTCTACCCTTCTGACGCTTTTGGAAGGGTCTCTGGAACCGCTGCTGTTGTTGCTGCTGCTGTCCCGAAGACTGCCCTCATCCTCTTCCTTGTGCCCCAAACCGTCTCTGGAGCGGGCGGTAGGTCTTCTTTTCTTTGGGCTTCTCCAAGCCCACAGCCCACAGCCGTCAGAGTCTCTGCCTCCGCCTTCACGCGGGCTATCTCATCATCGGCATGCTTTCTGAACAGGGCTTCCCTGGAAAAGGGCAGATTGGCCACCCGCTGCTGGGCCTCCGGCTTGAGTGATGTGAGCCTGAGCCAAGCATGGCACCGCTGGTTGATCCCATGACAGTACCCATGGGCAGCCAAAAGAGAGATATCCGCAGCCGCGCTGATGACCTGGTTTGACACCAGCATCCCCTCTTTGAGGATCTCTTGGAAGTCCTCCCTCTTGTCTTGTGGCAGAAGGTCCATGAACTGTTGCAGGGAGTCCCACAGGGCACGGTCGTACCGCCCCAGCAACGCCGCCGCATCGCTGGAGGCCTTCATGGCCGTGGAAGCAGTCCCACAAGCCTTCCTTCCAGCCGAGTCGATCCATCGACTTTCCTGATCGGGCGGCACAGTTGAGGACGGGGAGGTAGAGTGTCACTTCCTGGCCGCCGTTACTATAATAGAGTCCGGTACCGGATCTGTCCGCAGAAAGGCCGGGTACGAATCCTGGGCCCTGTACTTCTTCAGAAGTCGAGAGGGAGCGGCCTTCACCACCGTTGGCGTGAGGAACAGCTCCTCCGCAGGTTCTACCAAGCCTGGCACTAGTGGTAGAAGAGGGCGAGACAAATGCTTCTTGTAAAGCGTCTCAAAGATCACGGACGTCGTGGGTGTTGGAGCCGTCACCGTGATTCCCAATTTTGTAGCCCCCCTCAGGAGAACCTCATGGAACGTGCTGATGTCGTCCACCGGCGACACCCTTGTCTCTGGGGAGTCCGACAAGGTCGGTGAATAGGATCTTGTCCTAGAGGAGTCCGTTCGGGACCTGGATCCCCATCTCCTATGGCGACGTCTTGATCTAGTGGAGGATCTACGTAGACTCCTCGATCTTCCTCTCCGTCCGGAGCGTGATCGTGACTTCCTAGGCCTCGGTCGATCCACCGGTTCCACCGGAGCGGGCGTCTTTAGTTTGGCCGGGGCCTTCGGCTTAGGAGTCCCCTTGGGAGGGGTTGGAAGTCTGGGCAGCGAGACCGACCTCGGAGGCGGCTTTTCTGGCAAGTGAGGTCGAGGTCCGGGTTGCGGCAGTGGTGGTAAAGGAGGAGGAGTAGGGGCCCTCGGAGGGAGACCCCTCGGCAATGGAGGCGGAGGTGCAACCGGTCTCTATGACGGGGTATACACCTCGGAGTACACCGAGCCCGGTGAACCGCCTTCCTTTCCAGCCTGGGACGTTGGCGAACCTCCCCTGGCATCAGGCCTCCTTCCACGTCTCTTCGGCGTCGAAGAACGGTGACCGGACGGCGAGCGTCGGACCCTCTACGTCGAGCGTCCTTTCCTCGGCGTCGACCGTCTCCCCCTCGACGGCGAGTGTCTTCGCCTCGACGGCGACCTCATCTGCCTCGACGACGACCTCTTGCGCCTCGATGGCAACCTCTTGCGCCTCGACGGCGACCTCCTGCACCTCAACGGCGACCTCCTGCATCTCGACGACGCTCTTCTCCTTTTTGCCGACGGCGAACGGCGGTGTCTCCTCGACGGCGAGCGCCAACGCCGGGCCTTTCGACGAGGACGACGACGAAATAGTCACCGGAGACTTCGACAGCGGTCTGTTCAATTCCTTCGACGTCGAGCGTCGACGTCACTTCGACCCAGAGCCCTGGGGAGACGGGGAACAGACTGTAGTAATCCCTCTCGACGTCGTAGTCGGTGCAATCGACCCAGATGGAGAATGGGGATGCTTGCTGGTCTTCCTGCCCCTGGGGAGCCCCCCAGGGGCCTCAGCACGGGCAGATGAAGCCCCTTCAGACCCATCTTGCGCCTTCAGCCTTCTTTCCTCAAGGCACTGAAGCCTGATCTTCTTTCTGTCCTTCAGGGTCCTGCCAGAGAAGCCTAGACAAATCACACACTCCTCTGGGACATGGGAAGAGGGAAGGCAGAGGATACACACCTCATGGGGATCTGATTTGGCTTTCTTCCTGGAGCACTCCGGACATTTGTCAAATAATGCAGGCATATTTGACATCAAAAAGGGTGCAAAAACCAAGAAGAAAGCACTAAAGTACTTTAGAAAGCACTCACGTTGAAAAAATAGTGAAAAAACACCAATAAACCCTTGTAAAGGGAGAGCTCAATGCTTCGGGGGTCCTGCTTGCAGGAGCCGGAAAAAAGAACTGAAAGTAAAAAGGGACCTGCAGTGCATTCTGGGATACTGTGAAGTTCTGGAAAGTTCTCTTAAAGGCACAGTATCCTGTTCTGAGCCACATAATGGCAGCCTATGGGGCTTGTCTGTCCAGGTCCTCCTCTCTATCATTCCAGAGGGGTTTTGCTGTTGAAGCAAGGGAAATCTGGACAGGCTTTGCTGTTTGTGGATTTTACTGGACAGTGGTTGTTGCGTGTTACCTTGACATGCGCAGGGACGCCCCTTGGCTGGGGCAGCTGTGCGCAGTACAAATCCACGTAACATAACATAACATAACAGTGTAGCCTGGTTTTATAGGCTGCATTATCTGTCTTTAATTCTCTCTTAAGTATCTGTGCAGTTCTGCATTTTTCTTCGACACTTTAAGAGATTATTTTTGACTGCTCCGGGGTCTACGCACATGGGCGGGACTATTCACAAGATTATGACTATACACAGAGATCCCCTACTACAGAAGTATATTACTACTGCTACACCTGCTCTATTATAAACGATTTACGACATGTAATTGTTAAGCTTTCTGATACCCATGGGTCATTTTTGCGCTATTTAAAACTCAATAAATAAAAAATAAAATAAAATAAATATTGCCCTCAGGTCGGAAGGAGGTGCTATTTATCCATCCTTGACAACGCATAACAGTTGCACTGCTGATCTGTCTATATTCGATACGAGATACATCCTTTGCTAAATGAATATAAGGGTTGTTATCCATCGTGGACAATAGCATTTTTTAAAACTCTGTCCTCCTCAGTTAATTTTGCAATTAGAGGTCCCAAATCAATCTACAACTGTTGATCAATCCTTGCCACCATTGACGATATGTGATTTGCACTGTGTCTAATGCAAAAATGTGTATGCGTTTCCACAAGGTCACATTTTCTCCCTTCTTTGTCCAGCAGAGCAGTGTAAGGCGTATAATTATTTCGGGATCTCTGTTCA
This sequence comes from Lissotriton vulgaris, assembly GCF_964263255.1. Taxonomy (NCBI): domain Eukaryota; kingdom Metazoa; phylum Chordata; class Amphibia; order Caudata; family Salamandridae; genus Lissotriton; species Lissotriton vulgaris. The sequence continues at coordinate 692,322,285 of NC_141695.1, read as the reverse complement.
CTGCTGCTAACTGAGACCACTTATTCAGTGTTTACTTGGATCAGGATGCAAGTCTTATATTTATTTTCAATCCATGATAAATTAACGAAGGCTGTTGCCAAGTTCTGAATCATCTGTTGACCTTCTTAGATGCAATCTAACAATGGTATAGACGAACAAGTTACTTACCTTAGGTAACGATAGATCTGTAAGAAACATTAGTAGTGATAGATTCCTTACCTTAGAATTACCCCCAGGCGTCGGACTGGATCCGGAAAGTTTTTCGTCAGCAGTACCCCTGAGCATCGCTAGGTGGCTTCGTGCGGCTTCGAGTACGTTGTTGGCGTCGTGGTCCCTGAGATGATGTCGCCGGCGCTACTTAGACACCGCCCACGTGTGCTGACGTCAGTTCTGTACACGACTTTTCGCTCCAGTCATGCAGTGTAATGCAAGAAACTGACCACTGGTGCATTAAAACTAGGACCCTGAAAGGTATGACCTTAACCCTAGAAATCAGTTCGCAGAACGGGGAGGATAGGTGGGGCAGTAAGGAATTGATCACTACTAATGTTTCTTACAGATATATCGTTACCGAAGGTAAGCAACTTGTTCATCTGAAAGAAACACGTAGAATAGATTCCTTATCTTAGAATAGATACCCCAGCAATACCAACCCCGGCGGTGGGTCTGCGAACCATGATCACACCAGAAAGTCACGGAGAGCAGAACAGCCAAAGAAGCCGTCTCTCCAGACTTGGCTGTTCAGGCAATAATTCTTAGTAAACATGTGCAGCGAGGCCCACGTGGCTCTGACAGATGTCTTACAGGGGGCCACCACGTCCCAATGCAGTAGTTGTTACAGTAGCTATGGTGAAATGAGCCCGCAGTCCAACATGAGGTTCCCTTCTAGCTAACGTGTAACAGGCCTTGATGCACAAGGCAACCCAGCGGGAGATAGTCCTCTTGTGTACCGCCCAACCTTTCTTGGTGCCAACATAGCCAACAAAGTGTTGGTCATCCACGCGCAACTGTTGTGTGCGGTTGAGATAAAATGAAAGCGCACGCTTTGGGTCCAGGCACTGGAACCTCTCTTCCTCCCTGGAAAGATGCGGAGGTGGAAAGTGGGTGGGCAGGGTAATAGTCTGCCCAATGTGAAAGGCCGTAACAAATTTTGGCAAAAAGGAGCACAACCTTGTCCGGATGGACCGATAGGAAAGGAGGCTTACAAGAAAAAGCCTGGGTCCCACTCACTCGCCTAGCAGAGGTGATGGCCACCAGGAAGGCAGTTTTCAAGGTTAAGAGACGAAGAGGACAGTTGTAAAGAGGCTCAAAGGGAGCGCACATCAAGTATGTAAGACCCAGGTTCAAGACCCATTGAGAGATCACGAAAGGAATAGGAGGAAAAGGAGTGTAATGCCTTTGAGAAATCTATTTATTACAGGGGACTTGAAAAGAGGGCTGATAAGGGAGGCTGGGAAAGGCCAAATTAGCAGAAAGATAGCCCTTAATAGTGCCCAGAGCCGAGTCCTGCTGGGCCAAAGAAAGATGGAACAGTAGTACTTCAGAAAGAGGGGCAGAAAGAAGATCCACAACCTTTGCTGTGCACCATGTGTGAGAAAGTGGCTCTTTATATACTGGAGCAAAATAAGGTACAGTGTGTATAGAGACCTCCAACCCCAGAGGTATAACAGAGGTAAAAGTCAGGGCTGACCTTACTCTCAAAAGTGGTTGCTTGGTCGAGCAGTAAGGCAGTCCCAGAGGACAGTGTAAAGCATTTGGTGTACACACTCAGTCAGCAAAAGGTTTCACACACAAGGACTGAACTCCAGTCCAATTGTTTTTATATCAAAAGATATAGTTGCTTTATTTTTAGAACCAACAGGTATCAAAAATATACTTTTCTCAATAAGAAGTGATCTCAGGCAATTACTTTGCAGTACGGAAATAACTTTCTAAACACAACAGGTACAGGGGTTGCAGTAGGCAACACAATTCTAAACACAATCAAACATTGAGCTCAATGGGGTTTTCTACAAAAAAATGCAGTTGATTACTTTGTAAATTACTTTTGTAATTCCAGGACTGTATCCTAGATTCAGTCCTGGGGTCTGAGCTGAGACTAGTTTAGTAAAAACGTTTTAGTTATTGCAATGATTTTTAAGGAATATAAAGGTATTTTAAAAATGCACACTTAGAAACTTTTCAGTGAAAATCTAGCAATGTTATTCAATGGGAGAAAATTCAAGTTATAGGTAAAGTACGTTCTCGTTACTTTTGTAATCCAGTACTGGGCTCCTAGGTCCAGCACTGGGATCTCTGCTTAAGACAGGTAAGTAATTACGTTTCAGTAGTTTGTACGATTTTTAAGGAATATTTAAAGTTTTCAAAAGTAGACAGAAGAAATTTCACAGAAAAGCAGACAATGGATTCCTATGGAGAAAATACAGGCTACTAGTAAACCCGGTTAGGATTACTTTTGCGGTTCAGTACTGGGCTACCAGGTACAGTTCTGGCTTAACTCCTGATCACAGGTGAGTACTTCGGAATTCGGTATTCAGCTGATTTTATAGGAATATTTTAGAGTTTCAAAACTTCACACTTTGAAGATTTTTCGAGTCAAACCAGTCAATATTATACTATGGCAGAAAAGTGAGTTATCGGTTTCCAGGTGAGTACTCGACTGGTGAAGATAAGGTTCTGGGCATAGACTCAGGGGTCCCCCAGGGTCAGATAGGTACAGTTGGTACACCCTCAGCGGCACAGGGGCAGCCGGGTGCAGAGGTAGTTAGGCCCAATGTTATCCAAAGGAGGGGAGGGGGCCTTCGGTTGGTGGCTGCAAGCAAGCAGGCCACGCAGCTGTGGGAGCTGAGTTCCTGGTCACTTACTCAGGGCAAGTGGGGAAGTAGAGTAGGGTAGTAGTTGCACTTCCAGCGGCACTCGGGTGGCTGGATGCTGGGTGCTTTTATTCAGTCGGGTGCTCAATGTTATTTAATGGAAAAGGTAAAAAGGGAACAAAGGCTGCAGACTCGGGGACGGTGATTCTTTAGGTGCGACCACCACTTTGAGAGGTAAGTTGGGATCTTGGAGACGAGGTAGGTACAGCAAAGGAAGGCACAGGGGGCTGCCGGGTGCAGGGGTGTTGGTAACTCTTACCCATGGCTGGTCGCGGTTGGGGGGGGTCCCTGGTTTTGAAGCTGCAGGCGTCGTCTGGTTTGTCGAGGAGGGTCTTTGGGCACTGGACTTCGGGTCCCAGTCGCCGGGGGGACGTCCTCGTGGTCTAGGTTCACTCGGGCACGGGCTGGGGGCTCGGCGGATGCAGAGTGGGCTGAATTTGCGGTTCCTGGCTGGCACCAGGGGTGTTGCTGTTGGAGCAGAGCCTCTGCTCATGGGAGTCCCAGTCTCTAAGAGGGTCAAGGCAGGCAGGTCCTCCGAGGTTGCTGCCCGCAGGAGACACCGGGGTTAAGCAGGAGCAGCTTCAAGGATCAACATGCCAGTAGGGCAGGGGCCAAGTCAGTTGTCGTCGTCCTTTTGTTAGCAGCTGCACGGCAGGTCGTCCTTCTTGTTTTTCAAAACGTAATCTCAGGAAGGAAGTACTGAATTTAGGGGCGTTACAGGTAGGGTAAGGGCAGGGACCAATAGGTCCCTGTCCTGGGGTTGGAAAACCCCCTAGTCTGCTTCCTCTCCTGTGGGAGTGGGGCAGGATCCTAGCTGTGATTTAGCAGGGCTCCCCGTCTTCCAGATGGCCGGAGCCTGGAGTTGTGCTTCACCTCGCCTCTCCCACCTGAGGGGTGGGGTTGGCACAGGCTGGCTCCCCCCCTCTTCCTGACGTCAGGTTTCCCGCCAGGGTGGGGATCAGAACTGGTGGGGGCCAGTTACTGGGTACAGCAAATGGTCTGGAGAAGCTCACAGAGGCGGCAGGCCTTTGAAGCTTCCCCCTGCCCATCCTGGGGGAGGAGACCTAGCACCTCGCCCAGGATGTGCATTGTTGCAGGCCCAGGAGAGCGGGGGGATCTCCACCCAGGGGTCCAGCAACATGTCTGCTGTGTGGCAGCCTAGGCTGCCTCTCAGTCCAGACGTGGATTGTAGGTTAGGTTCCAGGGGGCATCTCTAAAGATGCCCTCTGGTGCATCTTACATTAAACCTCACACTGGCATCCGTGTGGGTTTAATGTGCTGAGCAGTTTGATACCAAACTTCTCAGCCTTCAGTGAAGCCATCATGGTGCTGTGGAGTTCGTAATGACCTCCCAGCACCATATACTCTTAAATGGCAGCACTGCACTTACAGTGCCCAGGAATGGCCCTGGGTACTGTAGGGGCACAGGGCTCATGCACCTGTGCCCACACCACTGCCATAGGGCACCCAGCTAGAGGGGTGACTGGTGTATGCCAAGGCAGAGGAATTGTGGGCATGGCACACAGTGATGTGTGCCATGTCGACTCTGTTTAGTTCTGTACTTAGACACTCAGCCTCTGGGTACCTAGGGTACCATTTACTAGAGGCTGGGAGGTGGCCAGAGAGGCCAATTGGGTTTTGTTTCAACACAGCTTTAGGGAAGGAGCACAGGCACCTGGTTGGCAGGAGCCCAGGGCACACTCAGTCAAAGCACATCAGCAGTTCAGCAAATAGTGGGGGCATACCAATGCAACAAAGATGGCACTTTCTCACACCAGGCCACAAATTTGTTCCACCTACAGGCGTATACCACTTTAGTGGAGGCACGCCTGGCTGCCAGGTTGACATCACAAACTCCAGGAGGCAAGTCGAAAAGAATCAACTGCCGCAGCTCAATCTCTATGCAAAGAGGTGGAGGCTGGACAGGTTCGGGTGGAGGACCGTCCCCTGCTGCTGAAACAGAAGATTCTCCCGAAGAGGCAGTCTGATCGGAGGATCGATGCTCATACTGAGTAGCTCGGGATACCATACCATTCAAGCCCAGTCCAGGGCCACAAGGATGAGTTGTGCCAGGTCGTGCCTGATCTTCTTCAGCACTCTGGGCAGAAGTGGTATAGGCCTACAACAGACCGCAACTCCACTTGCGACGAAAAGCGTCGCTGAGCGAGTGCCGCCTTGGAAATTCCAACGTGCAGAACTAATGACATTGCACGTTCTCTTCGGTGGCGAATAGATCTAGCCAAGGCTCTCCCACTGCTTAAAAAACCATGCACCACCTCAGAGTGAAGACGCCATTCGTGATCCACCATGCACCTGCGGCTGAGTTTGTCCGCCCTGGCAATCAGAGAACCTGCCAGGTGTTGAACCACCAGGAAAACGCCCTGATGTTCCAGCCATGTCCAGAGACGTAGAGTCTCCTGACGTAGGGTCCACGACCCCACCCCGCCCTGTTTGTTGCAGTACCACAAGCGGGGGTGTTGTCCATGAACACCTGAACTACTCTCACCTTGACAGAGGGAAGGAATGCTTTCAGTGCAAGCCGGATCGTCCAAAGCTCCAGAAGGTTGATATGGAGCTTGGACTCCACCTGAGACCAGGGGCCTCTGATCTCTGCCTCTCCCATGTGGCCGCCCCATCCCAGGAGGGATGCATCCGTCACCACTGTAAGCTCCAGTTTGGGAAGGGAGAGGGATCTACCGTCGACCCAATGCCGGTTAGTGAGCCACCACAGCAACTGTCGTGCAGTGCCCTCCGAGGTCTGGACGTGTTCGAAGAGATTCCCCTGATGCTGCACCCACTGGTACTTCAGGTCCCACTGCAGAGCCTGCATATGCCATCTAGCATGATCGATCAGCAGGATACAAGAGGCCATGAGGCCCAGCAGCCTCAGAGTCACTCTGACCGAAACCCGGGACAAGGGCTGAAAGATCGGAATCAGACCGAATATCCCAGAATTGCTGTCCGGGAGGATAAACCAGACACTGCACTGTGTCTAAAACCGCTCCGATAAAGAGGAGCTTCTGAGAGGGAACCAGGTGCGACTTCGGCACGTTGATGGAGAACCGCAGCGAATGCAGGAAGTCGGCTGTTGTCTGGAGGTGGGAAACTACTGCCTGGGGCGAGCCCGCCTTCAACAACCAGTCATCGAGATAGACTGAAATCCCTGATCTGCGCAGATGATTTGCGACCCCCGCCATCACTTTCGTGAACACAGAGGGGCGCTGGTAAGGCCAAAAGGGAGCACGGTGAACTAAAAATGCTTGTGGCCTACTGTGAACCGCAGGCAAGGCTGGCAGGCCTGCAGTACTGGGATGTGGAAGGAAAATGCTAATTACCAGTATGCATCTGTTCTTGGCATGTAGAGCTGCAGAGTTGCACACTATGCATAGATTGCCACCTAGTGTTGGGCCCGGATGTTTGCAGTTTGTTTTGTAGAAAAGTCTTTGGAAGCCACGGGATAGGTGACTCCTCCTTTGGATGATACTGCGCATGGTCATCGGCTCCATCCCCAGATTGTTTTTCGCCATTAGGGAAGTGATGGAGCTGTATAAGAGATAGTGATGTCCATGTGATATGTATCCAAGTAAGAGAATACTGGAACAGTTAAAGGTAGCCGGGGAGGCGGGTGGGTGTGTGCAACTCAGCAGCTATACATGCCAAGAACAGATGCATACTGGTAAGTAGCATTTTCCTTCGAGGCATATGAGCTGCAGATTGCACACTATGCATAGATTACCTGTGTCTTTGCCGGTCACCTGCTGTTGCCGCCGTTTGGAGCTCCCTAGTTGTCCGCTGCTGTTGTCTGCTGGGCTTTCCTTCACCGCCGTGGGACCTGCCTGTAGCGCCCAGCACGCTGCCCTGACATCGCCGGTCTCCTCCCCCCGCTGCAGCCTCTGACCACCAGTGCTGCCGCCGAGCGGGGGAGTTGAGACCACAAGTCCCAGAAGCCTCCGCGACCTGGACGGAAGTCGCGTCGAGGCTGAGCGCGCCAGGAGGCGCACAAAAAGGGGCATCCCTTGCTGGGGAGTGGGTGTGTCTTTGCCGGTCACCTGCTGTTGCCGCCGTTTGGAGCTCCCTAGTTGTCCGCTGCTGTTGTCTGCTGGGCTTTCCTTCACCGCCGTGGGACCTGCCTGTAGCGCCCAGCACGCTGCCCTGACATCGCCGGTCTCCTCCCCCCGCTGCAGCCTCTGACCACCAGTGCTGCCGCCGAGCGGGGGAGTTGAGACCACAAGTCCCAGAAGCCTCCGCGACCTGGACGGAAGTCGCGTCGAGGCTGAGCGCGCCAGGAGGCGCACAAAAAGGGGCATCCCTTCCCGCGTCGCGGGACGCGCGCGGGCAGGCGCCGGGCTAAGCCCGGGCAAAGGGCGGGCCGTCTGAGGCCGTCCGAGGTTGGCCACGGTTGGGTTGGGCCTGGTCCCTTGGTTTCCTGCCCCGAGATCGAGGTCTCTGTGTACTTTCACGTAAGTGTTTGCTTAACTTTGGTCGTGTGTCAACAGCATAATGCCTTCTAAAAAGTTACCTACACCCAGCAACTCTATAGAGAACTACCTGGTACAAGTCGTTGAAAAAATCAACTGCGACAGGAGAGCTTCGCTGGGCATAGACTCATCCACTCAATCCCCTTTTATAGACATTGAGTCAGAGGATCCATTTGGTCTTTTGAGCACTTTTAGTACAAACAATGATACATCTAATCCATTTCCGGATACCATTATTATTCAGCCTAGTGGCACTGTCGCTGGGCTTGACGAGCGTAGCGCGCAGGAGGCAGCGCTAGAGTCAACTACTAGTCTTGAGCGTCATATTTCCCCACTAGTACCTGCTCCGGGAAAACGGGAATGTCTAAGATCAGCTAAAAATAAAGTGGCTAACCTCCCGAGGAAGCATTCTGAGGAAGACTAGCTAGACTTGTCCAGTGAAGCTTATTTCACACTCACAAACGCCCAATTTAATAAATTACTGGCCCTGATGGACTCTAAAATCAAAGGTGTGGTTAAGCCTCTGGTCAGTAAAATAGACAAGCTAACATCGGAGGTCAACAGACTGGAAGGTCTATTACAACAAACCATGGGTGAGATAGGAAAACTCCCTGATAACGTTTCTGCTAAGATAGAGGAATCTTTAAATAAATCGGTATCCACAGCTATCAGCGGACTCATCCCTACCCCCGTTTCAAACCCACCACCAACAAATAACACTACTAATAGCACTCCTCCTGGCGCCCCCCTGTTTGCACCGATCTCTGCTGCTGTTGCTGATGACCCATCTACAGAAAAAGGGACTTTCGAGCTTGTGGTTGAAGCTTCCCCACTGGTACTTGTCCTTGCCAATGTTCCTCCTTTGGCTCAAGGTGAGCGGGAAACAACATCTTCTCTAATTAATAAATCTTTATCATGGCTAACCAACAACATGGTAATCACTCCATGGGGAAAACAGCAACTCTCCCAAGAGCTCGTCAAAGCTAGAAGGGTCCAGTGGATTGGGGACAGGGTGAAAAAGTTTCAGGGGGAGTGCGTCGTTCTACACTTCTCTGACCCGGGGGTTCTGCCTAACATCCTACCTAACATCCTACCACCACAAAGGAGATCAACCTCTATAGTTCCATTGACTCTGGATTTCTTCTATCCCAGAAAGGGTAGTGGCCCAAACTCAAGCATCCTGAGAACCAAATGGAACATTGTGACTAAAAGAGGGAGGAAGGATGTCGCGTCTGTGGATTGGGGCTGGAAAATCGTTTTTCTGCATTCTCTAATTTAGATGACTGCGACTGACAACCACCTATCGGTAACTCCATCCCCTTGCCCTGCGCTGACAAAAGAACTCCTGACGCAATCAGTAATTTAACAACAGGCTGTACCCAGGGGTATCCGCTCAATGACCCTCCAGGTCCATCAAATGCAATTACCACTAACCAGGCCAATGGGGGCAGGGCGTCACATAAGCCCACTACACATCCCTGTTCTCCTATGACACTTATCTCGAAGGAAGAAACAGGCTGTAAAATTATTAGCTGGAACATCGCCGGAATTAGTACAAAAAGGAGCGACAACGAGTGGGTCACCTTCGTCGCAAGTCACGACGTCATCGCCTTAAAAGAAACTTGGGACTTGTCTTCCAATCAATGGTTGGACGGTTTTGTAGGCTTTTCAGTCGCGGCCCGCCCCAGTGCTGCAGGTAGAGCGAGGGGAGGTCTCTCGACCTTTTTTTCTTTAGACCTCTCTGGAACGCTGAAAAAAATTGATTATGATTCTCCAAATTGTCTAATTGTGGAAAGGCAAATCTGCCCATTAAAAAGCATTCTGTTCATCAATTTCTACAACTCTGTCAACAAGGAATTTGGGGGCAATAACATCACCCATCTGGACGCATTTTTAACCGTTTTTATCCAAAATTCCCCCTCCAGCCATGAACTGGTGTTAATGGGAGATTTTAATATTCACCCCTGTAACCTGGGTTGCACCATCCTAGGAGTTACGGAGGCTTGGGAACAGGAGGGTCCACACTTCGAACATACCAGGCGTGGAGAGGATCTGGAGGATTTTCTGGCCAAATTTAACCTCCTTGAATTTACGGCAGGAGAGGGGGTACCTAGAGCATCAACGTTCAAGGGCTCCCCCATGGGTTCTGTTATTGACTATATTTTCGTGACCTCTGCCATTTTTAAATGTATTATTTCCTATTGTACTGTGTTTTCGCCTTTTAGTGATCATAATCCTGTTTTCCTGTCCATCCGCTGGGGGGGTGCTTTGGGACCCATGCCAGGGCATTCTAAACAGGGCTTCACCCTTCGCACAACAGACCAAGGCAGGCGTTTGAAATGGGGGAATGTGGTGGCAGATGAGTTTTACACTAATATCGGTCAAAAGATTGAAGAGCACATCAAAATCTGCCAAGATCCGACTGTGCCAGGTAATGACACCATGGCCGCCTTTCAATCAATATGTCATATAGTGGCTGAGAATCTTACGGTATCAATGGGTAGGGGTGAACAAAAGCTGCATAAATGGTTTGATTCCGCTTGCACCAGGGCCCTTAGAGCCTTAAAAATGGCCCTTAAAGCACAACCTAGGGACAGGGCTTTGGTTTCAGTATTGAGAAAAGAGTATAGGGCCGCCACAAAGTCCAGAAGGGATAGCATCAAGCAGGAGGCATGGGACCAACTAAACGACATTAACATCTTGAGAGACAGCAGGCAATTCTGGGCTGTAGTAAATCACCCTTATTTTTCAGATTCTCCGAATCTAGATACCGAATGTGTAATACCCGACGAGAAGTGGCTGGCCCACTTCAGCTCTGTTTATGGAAGTGGAAAAAGCAATCTGTGCCACAACAAAGAATAAAGCCCCCGGCCCAGACGGGGTACCAGCTGACTTTTATTTACACTCCCCCAAATTCTGGGCTGGTATCCTGGCTAATGTGTTCACAGCCGCAAACACCTCGCCCCCCCCAAATACATGGGCTACGTCCACCATAGTGCCTATATTTAAAAAGGGCAGAAGGGATGACCCAGGGTGCTACCGGCCCATTTCTCTCCTGGACTCTGCTATTAAGATCCTGGGCAGAGTCCTTTTAGTGAGATTAAGAGATAGCCTGGAGGATTGCGGTGGCCTGGCTGATATACAGTATGGCTTTAGGGAAAAAAGGGGCACGCTAGAACAGTGCTCAAACCTGCACCTTCTGATTTCTAAGTATACGGTGGCCAAGGAGGGGACCTTGTATTTAGCATTTATGGACCTCTCCTCGGCCTTCGACTTGGTCAACAGATCGAAACTTTGGGAAATCCTAACTAATATGGGAATCGACGCCGACTTGGTGGCTTTTATAGCTTCTATGCATCAGGATTTATTCGCTGCTGTAAGAGTAACCAAAGAGGGAAGATGCACGTCAAGTTTTAGATCTCTACGGGGCGTTAGGCAGGGATGCATATTGGCCCCCCTGTTGTTTACTATCTATATAAATGACCTAGGCAAGCATTTATTCGAGGCAGCATGTGACGTACCGCGTGTAGGAGAAGTTAAGATCCCTGCTCTCCTATACGCGGACGATGCTGTACTCATTGCACGCACAGGGGTATGTCTCCAAAAATTGTTGGATGCTTTTGGGACTTTTATGGACCGGTTGGACTTGAAGGTTAATGCCTCCAAATCGCACACCATGGTTGTAGGGACACAAGGGAAAAGTGGAAAGAGAGGAACTAAAACCTTCTTTTGTAAAGGGGAGATTGTGTCGGGAGTTCCCGTGTTTCCATACCTGGGAGTGCTTTTTGATAGCAGGGGTACCTGGGGCCCACAGATACGTGCAAAAAGCCTAGCGGTTACAAGAACATCTAGGGCCATCTTAAGTTTTGCTAAAAGGCTGGGACATAGACCCATGAAGGCCATCATCCAGGTTTATAACAGCAAATCCCTTCCCGTGGCTTTGTATGGTGCCTCCCTATGGGGTTATGCACGACTAGAAGAAATCCAGGTAGCCGAAAATAGTTTTTTACGTTCAGTCCTGTCCCTCCCCCAATCCTCCCCGGTTTTCTCCATTCATACAGAACTTGGTTTGGATTACATCCAGGACAAACTGAGACTGGCCCCATTAATATACTGGCTTAAGACCTGGTTAAACCCTGAACTACTGTTAAATCACACGATCATGAGGGATGTGATGAGTTTAGAGTATAGTCACAAGATACCATGGATGGCGTATTTGCACAAATCTTTTAATGAACTAGGACGTCCAGATTTATTCACCTCCCCCTCGTGTATCACAAAGCAGGATGTGAGTCTTATAAAAAAACAGTTTATGTCTAGGGCATACATGTTGCGAGAAGAAGTCGAATTATCAAAACCATCTGTTCGAATGCATTATTTGTCACTCCAGTCACCTGCAATTGAACCCTATTTATGTTTTGTCACTAATCCGTTCCATAGATTTTTGCTAACAAAATTCAGATTTAACACTATTCATTTTTATTTGGGCCATTTTAATACCTGGATGAAACCTGAGTTAGCTCCCCCCTGCACTTGTGACAATTTTTCTGTTCAGGACAGTTTACATTTTGTTATGTTTTGCGATTTCTTCTCCGACCAAAGGAAAAAATACCTGCTACCAGTCTTAAGAGAAGCGGGTTTCTCCCAGGTGAGACCAGCCATGTTATATTTAAAATCACTGGGTAACATCTGTATCACTTTCGCCATGGCCAACTTCCTTGTGGCAGCTACCAGAGCCAGAAGGGGCATGAATTTGGAAATCTGATGTACATAATGTGTTTCTTAAATATTTTAACGTACCGATTTTCGTCTCATTAACTTGCTCATAAATGAAATTGTTTAATTCCTTTTTAAATTGTAAATAATACTGTTTTTATGTACTTTGTATGATTTTAACAAATCGAATAAAGTTAATTTGACTGACTGACTGACTGATTACCTAGCAGTTCCCACACCTAGCGGCGACCACCCGTATCTGTTGCAGTGGTTTGAAACAGAGTGTTTAGTACAGCCTGGCCCACAGTAGCTTGTTGCTTAGTTTGCACATCTACACAGTAATGCTTTGTGAATGTTTGCGGTGTAGCCCATGTGGCTGCTTTGCATATGTCATCTAGGGGAATGTTCCCTAAGAATGTCATTGAAGCCCCTATTTTCCTGGTAGAATGGGCTTTTGGTGGGATTGTTAATGTGCGTTTTGCTTTTTGATAACATATTTGTATGCATTTAAGAATCCACCTAGTTTCCCTGACTTTGAAATGGGATTGGCTTTATGTGGTGGTGAGAAAGACACAAAAAGTTGTTTTGTCTTACGAAAGGTTTGTGTTCTTTCAATGTAGTACAGTAATGCTCTCTTGACATCTAAAGTGTGTAGAGCTCTTTCTGCGACTGTTTGAGGCTGGGAGAAAAACACGGGCAGCTCAACAGATTGATTTAGATGAAACGGGGAAATTACTTTTGGAAGAAATTTTGGATTTGTACGAAGAACCACCTTGTTATGATGCATTTGCAAAAGGGGTTCCTGAATGGTAAATGCTTGTAGTTCACTAACCCTTCTGAGAGAGGTAATGGATACTAGGAAAGCTACTTCCCAGATTAGAAATTGCAATTCGCATTTATGTAATGGTTCGAAGGGAGGTCCCATTAGCCTTGTGAGAACTACATTTAGATTTCACACTGGTGCGGGAGGTGTTCTGGGAGGAATTAATTTTTTGAGTTCTTCCATGAAAGCTTTAATAGATGGCACTCTAAAAAGAGATATATGTTGTCTATTTTGCAAGTATGCTGCAATAGCTGCAAGGTGTAACCTGATAGACGTGTTGGCTAAGTTACACTTTTGAAGGTGCAGTAAATATCCAATGATGTGTTGAATAGACACATCTAGAGGATCAATTTGGTTGTTTTGGCAGTATATGACAAATCTTTTCCACTTAGCAGCGTAACATGGTCTAGTGGTGGGGCGTCTAGCTTCCTTGATAACGTTCATAAAGTCTGGGGGAAGGTTGAGGTAACCAAACTCTAGGACCTCAGGAGCCAGATCGCTAGAATGAGCTGAGCTGGGTCCGGGTGCCTGATCTCTCCACGGTTCTGCGTTAATAGGCGTGGAGATAGGTTTAGTTTTTGGTGTGGTACTACAGACATTTGCAACAGCGTGGTGTACCACGGTTGTCTGGCCCAAGTTGGACCAATCAGAATGAGCATTAGGGAATGTTGCTGTAGTTTGTGCACCACTAATGGAATTAGTGGGAGAGGAGGAAAAGCGTACGCAAATAGTTTTGACCAGTTCATCCATATCGCATTGCCTTTGGACAATGGGTGTGGTTATCTGGCGGCAAAGCTTGGGCATTTCGCGTTTTCGTGGGTGGCAAAGAGGTCTATCTGAGGTTGTCCCCACATTTGAAAGAACGGCTGAAGAACTTGCGGATGAAGTTCCCACTCGTGGATTTGCCGAGTTTGTCGACTTAGCAGATCTGCCATGATGTTTTGTACTCCTGGGACGTGTTGGGCTAATAGGAAGATGTTTAGTGGTATAGCCCATCTCCATATCTGCTGTGCTAACAGAGAGCTGCAGAGAGTGTGTCCCTCCCTGTTTGTTAATGTAGTACATAGTGTGATATTGTCTGTGCGGACTAGGACAGCTTTGCCTGACACTTGAGTTTGAAAAGCTTTTAGGGCTAGAAACACAGCTAGTAACTCTAGGTGGTTGATGTGGAGTAGCTTTTGTAGCGGTGTCCACCTGCCTTGCATGGTGTGATGCAGGAGGTCAGCTCCCCAGCCGGAGAGCGATGTGTCCGCTGTTAAGACTACTTGAGGAACAGGCTCTAGAAACGGTCGCCCTTTGGAAAGATTTTTGGTGTTCCACCATTGCAGAGAACGATGAGTCCGACCGTCCAACACTAGGTCTGTTAGTTGACCTTGAGCCTGGTTCCATTGGCGTGCTAGGCACTCTTGAAGTTGACGCATTTGCAATCTTGCATGAGGAACTATGAATATTCAAGATGCCATCATTCCTATGAGCTGCATGAAAACTCGAGCTGGTAGTGAGTGTTGCGGCTTGAATTTTGTTAAAAGAGTCTGTACACTTGTTATCCTTGCTGGAGAGGGATTCGCTAGTGTTAACTGGGTGTTTAGTGTAGCCCCGAGATACTGTTGTATATGTGAGGGTTGTAGATGCGACTTATTTATTATTTATTTATTTATTTAGCATACTTATATAGCTCTAAAACCTGTCACCATAAGGGCATCCTGGCGCTTTGACTCAGTAGGCCGAACCATCGATGCGGAGCTTAGGCTACTCTAGGAAACAGATGAGTTTTCAGCCCTTTTTTGAAGGCTGGAAAATCACCCTGACTTCTTAACGAGGGAGGGAGTTCCAGAGTCTGGCGGCACACTTGGTGTGATTTACTGTGAATCCCAAGTCATGAAGCAGTTGAATGGTAGAGTGAGTGTGCTGTACACACTGGCTGTATGAGCTGGCTTTTATGAGCCAGTCGTCCGGATATGGGAAGGCATGAATGTGTTGTCTTCTTAAGTGTGCTGCTACCACTGACAGGCATTTGGTAAACACCCTTGGCGCTGTTGTGACTCCGAATGGGAGCACTTTGAACTGGTAGTGCTGCCCGTCTAGCACAAAACTGAGATATTTTCTGTGCGCGGCTTGGATGGGAATATGGAAGTAGGCGTCCTTGAGATCTAGAGTGGCAAGGAAGTCGTTCAGTACCAGTAGTGGAAGGACCTGTTGAAGTGTGACCATATGAAAATGGTCCGACTGAATGTAAATGTTTAGAGGACTGAGGTCTAGGATGAGTCTTGGAGATCCGTACTTTTTTGGTATTAGGAAATACAGTGAGTATACTCCTTTGTTTTTCTGGTGCTCTGGAACTATCTCTATTGCATTTTTCTGCAGGAGGGATGTTACCTCTTGTCTGAGCAATGTTAAATGTTCATGTGACATTGGACGCTGCCTGGGTGGTATGTTTGGGGGGTAGATTGTAGTTCCAGACAGTAACCTGATTGAATAATTTGTAACACCCACATGTCTGATGTGATGTTTTCCCAGGTGGCAGGTACTGTTGGAGTCTTCCCCCGACCGGAGGGGCGGGGGAAGGGAGTCATTGGGCAGGGCTGGAGGCAGAGCGGGAATTGTTATTTTTACCTCTGTCTTCGTTATTGTTACCCCTGTACCCGCCCCTTTGGTAGCCCTTGCCGTAAGTGGATTGTGTGGGGGCTTTGTATGAGGCGGAGGCTGTGTCTGAGGAATATCCTCTGGTGGCACCTCTATAGGATGAGCGACGAAACGAACGTCTGGGAGCCTGCGACTGCAGGGCTCCCATAGATTTGGCGGTGTCTGTATCTTTTTTCATTTTTTCAAGAGATACATCCACAATGATCCAATTAGTTGTTGCTCATCGAAAGGTTGATTTAGAATGGCATATTGTACCTCAGCTTTGAATCCTGATATACGCAGCCAGGCATGTCTGCGTAGCAAGACACTGGTGTTAACTGCTCTAGACGCAGTATCAGCTGGAGGTATTTGTAATGTTTTCACCCTCTTGGATGAGTTCATGTGCCCTATCTCTGTATTTATCAGGGAGGTGTCTCATTATTGACTCTAATTCGTCATAATGTGCTCTATCATATCTGGCTAGCAATGCTTGTGTGTTGGCGATACGCTAGATGTTTGCTGCTTGAGACGCACTTTTTTTCTCTGATGCGTCTAGTAACTTAGACTCCTTATCTGTGGGGCAGCATCACCTGATGTTTGCGAGTTAGCTCTCTTGCATGCGTTGGAAACTACAAGTGAGTTTAGTGGCACTGGCCCCTAATGTATTCTGGGTCTGAAGGGGCGGCTTTATATTTCTTCTCTATACGAGGATTAATGATTCTAGTTCTGACTGGGTCTTTGAAGACTTCAGCAGTGTGTTTATTTACTCCTTTGAGCATTGGTAAGATGGATGCTGACTTTTGTGCGTTATCAAAGGTATCCATCAGGAAGTCTTCGTCTGCAGGGACTGTATGCATGTCTACCCCGTGATATTGTGCAGCCCTGTGTATTAGTTCGTTAAACCATATAGTGTCTTCAGGTGGGGAAGGCCGTGATGGTTATAAGTCATCCTGAGGGACATTTGGGACATCGAGAGTAGTGTAATCAACCCATGGGTCAGGTGATCCTGTAGGTGTGTCTGGATCAGGAATGTTACTCCCCATATCATCAGAACTATCATCTGTATGAGAGGATGTAGGAGAATGCTGTGGTATGGGAGAGTGTGGTGAATGCATAGGTGGAGGAGAAGGGGAAGGTGGTCTTAAAGGCGAGGTAGCCATGTCCTTCTTTGCAAGCGGAGCTGGAGCTGGCTTGTCCAGTGGTCGGTTCTTTGAGGCCAAAATCAACTGTCCTGTTATTGGGTCCTTAGCCAGAGTCTTTTGGGCAGGGTCCGGAATATATAAGTCCTCTGCCGGAGGCCGATCTTTTGGTGCTGTGGAAGGTTTCAGCACCGAAGCGGCTTGCTTTGGTTTTTTGACAATGTCCTTTGTCGGGGATGTAGGAGTTTTTTTTTTCGGTTCCAAAGGTTTTTTCGGCTCCAAAGGTTTTTCTGGCTCCAAAGGCTTTTTCGGCTCCGAAGGCTTTTTCGGCTCCGAAGGCTTTTTCGGCTCCGAAGGCTTTTTCGGCTCCGAAGGCTTTTTCGGCTCCGAAGGCTTTTTCGGCTCCGAAGGCTTTTTCGGCTCCGAAGGCTTTTTCGGCTCCAAAGGCTTTTACGGCTCCGAAGGCTTTTACGGGTCGGTTGCTGTGTTCGGATCCGATTGTTTCTTTGGATCCAATGCTTTTTTTTCGGTTGCGGCGATTTTTTGGAATCCGAAGCTTTGCTTGGTTCCGACCTGGGTTTCGGTGCCGAAGGAGTTGTGGGTTTCGGCGCGGATGGTGTGGACGTCGGCGTAGCCGGTGTGGATGTCTTTTCCGGTGCCGGTAAGTTAGCACCGGCACCACGGGTAGGCTGACTCGAGCCTGAGTCGTCCGAAGGCTTAATTGGCTTCTTTGCGGGCCCAAAGGTGGGGCAGTTGAAGCGGAGTGTCGGTGTGCACCAGAGCCCGAGGGCGAGGGTGTAACCTGGGCCTTCTTTGGATGTATCGAGGAAGGGTCAGGGTCGACGGTCTTACTTACGACCCGTTGCGCTGGAGTGACGGCCTCCCCATCCGAATTTTCTTCATGTTGTTGACATCTTGTTCTGGGACGTTGACGCCTTCCTCAAAGATGTCGTCCGGAATGGAGGATGAAGATCGAGCCATTGTTCATCTCGCTCTTCGGTCCCGGATAGTCTTTTTGGAGCAGAAAGAGTGGGGAAACTTCGACCCCCATCGAGGACACTTTTTGTATGGCGTCCTTTCCATGAGTTGGATTTGAGGCTTAGTTAGGCCTGAAGGCCGTCGACGACAACCGGAATCGAAGTATTCGACGTTGAAGAATAGCGTCGAGTAGAGATGCGTTCTAAACTTATTTTCTGAAAGTTGGTCAGGATTGCGCACCGAAGGAATTCGGTTTCAAGACGGAGCGCTGGAAACACATCCGAGCCCGGTGGCGGTAAAAACAATCTGGGGATGGAGCCAATGACCAAGCGCAGTATCATCCAAAGAGGGAGTCACCTATCCCGTGACTTCCAAAGACTTTTCTACAAAACAAACTGCAAACATCCAGGCCCAACACTAGGTGGCAATCTATGCATAGTGTGCAACCTGCAGCTCATACGCCTCGAACATAAACATCCTGCAAGTCCAGTGCAACCATCCAGTGTTGTGGATTAAGAGCAGACAAGACGAGTCAGAGGGAGCATCTTGAACTTCTCTTTGCGGAGGAAGCGATTGACGTTCCGGAGGTCTAAGATAGGACGCAGGCCCTTGTCCTTCTTGGGCACCAGAAAGTAGTGGGAATAGCAACCACGACCTACTTCTGGCGTTGAAACGTGCTTGATGGCCCCCTTGACCAAGAGGGCCACAATTTCTTGCTGAAGAAGCACAAAGTGATCCCCAACATGCAGTGGTGCTGAAGTGGCATGGCTGGAGGGGTAGTCTCGAAGAGGAGGGAGTTGCCCCTCCGGACTGTCTCTAAAACCACCTGTACGATGTGATGGTACATCAGTGGGGGAGGTGATGGCGAAGCCTGCCGCCCACTGGCGTATGATGGGCCTGAAAGTTTGGACTAGAAAGGTTTGGAGGCAGAGGTGGAGGTGGACTGACCCGCCCGTTGGCCCCTTGGTCCCACACGGCGGAACCCGCGTCCGTGCTGAGATAGTTGCTGCGCAGGCTTGTGGCTCTGTTGCGAATGCTGTGGGCGCCTCTTCCATCTGGCTGGATGCGGAAACATTTGCTCGCCCAATGCCCCTCACGCACGCAGTCGGGTGGCTCCATTCAGCTCTGCATGACTTCATCGGCATTGATAGCATCGGTTATGACGTCACATCCCCTATATAGGCACCACACAGTCTTGTGGAATTCAGTTCAATTATTTTCTTTCTTCGCCAGTTAAGCGCCAATCCAGGAAGAGCTACCCTTCTGTTGCTTTTTGACAGGCTTTTTTTTGACCGGGCATCCTAACTGCACCAGGAGTCAAAAAACAGACAAAAAGCCTAAAAAAAAAATCAGTTAAAAAAATGACTAGGGGGGCATGTGTAAGCCCCTCCCCCCGCGAGGATGATTATGGCGGTCGGATGGCGTTCTACTGACCCCGCTGCTGTGGCTTTGGTGAACCCTGGCCTCCTGGACTTCTAATCCTCTAATCTCCGGGCAGAAAAAAGCTTCCTTTGTGGCCCTTAAAGCGCAAAAACGGCAAGCGTGAGTCTTTTCGTTTTGGGCATGGTTGATGCTGCAGGTTTCTGTGTGTTTTCGGTGCACGGTGCACAGGTGAGGACGCGGCTGCCGGCGGTCAGCGGTCGGCTTGCTGGGACATCTACATTCACTTTGCTTGGCACCGGCATCTGCTGGGGGGTGCATGCAGCGTTCGTGTACCGAGGCCGAGGCTGAGGCAAGGTGAGCTTGAGTACTACAATTTGAAAAACTGCCACCGTATATGCATACTGCAGCTGCTGTGATCTGACGGCTCCTGCACAGTGGGGATATCTCGAGCTTGGAGGTGTTTGGAGGGGTCTTATGAATCCTGGTTTGCCCGAGGCGTGTGAGAGACGCTATCACTGCTGCTGCCACGTTTGTTAGGGGGAGAGAAAAGAGGGAATTGAGCCGTTTTTGTCCGTTTGGCTCACAGAGTGAGTGAGCACGAAACTCCTACAAACTTTTGACCAGCAACACCCAGCTCCAATCAAACCATTGCCTACTAACGTGGGTGCTTCCCACATTCACAGACCTTTGGGAGGGAATAAAACTTCACTTGGGTTCAAGCTCTTATTACAGCTCCTGCGACAAGCTGTAGCACCATATTGTGAAATGAAACAATTTTAGCAGAAAACATCCTAATAGGAATTGGAGGCGAGCCCTATATATGAGAGGGACTTATGCAACCTCCAGCAGCAGGAAATCTTTTTAAGGCTTGCTGACTCCTTGCTGCCCTGTGAAGCTCTAGGCCATTTTTGGACTCCTGCATCCGTGAACGGCTCCCTGAGCGGACCGCTGCTGCCAGGACTACATTACCCAGGAGGCAGCGCGGTCTCGCGAGGGGAGGAGACGCTCCGGCACATAAGAATCTCGGCGGGCTGCCGCAGCGCGGGACGCCCTTACCCGGGGGGATTTTGTTGCTGTTAGGCTTGCTGACTCCTTGCTGCCCGGTGAAGCTCTTGGCCATTTTTGGACTCCCGCATCCGTGACCGGCTCCCTGAGCGGACCGCTGCTGCCAGGACTACACTACCCAGGAGGCAGCGCGGTCTCGGGAGGGGAGGAGGAGACGCTCCGGCCCATAAGAATCTCGGCGGGCCCCCGCAGCGCGGGACAAGCCCGGGCAAAGGGCGGGCCCTCTGTTGCCCTTAGAGGCCAGAGGAGGTCGAGCCGGGCAACCCACCTTGGTTTTGGGGACAATGCACATGAACTAAGGTATGCGCATCTAGAGAATTTTCACGAATACTTCTGCTTCCTCCATATGGTCTACCTATTTGTTATTAAGCTACCTACTGGACCGATATAGGTTCATGTATGTTATTATTGGTTATAACTTAGTTGTACCATGGCTTTTAAAGGGGCCTCCAAACAAACACTCTCTCTGGGGGGGTCACTCAAGGGGACATTGGACTATGAATTAATTAGGGTAAGATCGGCAATTGAGAAAGCAGAACTTAGTTTGTCTACAGATTCTATGTCCTGCAAACGATCCCCTTTGATTTCAACTGTCTCACCAAATTCTTTAATACTGAGGGAAATAAATGAAATTTGTAACACTAGGTATTTCCCAGTAGCACAGGGCACTGAGCAATTCAGTCCCCCAACATGACCTATGGGAAATAGAAGCCCCCAGTTTAGTAAATCTCCCCACCCGAATAATAGCCCCCTGGAATCCCCTTTTCCATTAACAGATAAAACTAACACTCAAGCGATCATGCATTCCCAGGTCCATCCCCAGAACAGAAAGCGTAAAGGTGCGGAACATAGGGGGAGTCTAGCGAAACATCCAAAAATGATTTTAAGTCCCCCCTTGGCCAATGTCACCATCACACCTGAGCCACTCAAAGCATGTCCAATACTGGAAACTTCTGTATCCACTTTACCATCCAATTTGTTGGCCCAGCTTGAAAAACTGGTTAAAACCTTATTATCCCCGCTCATAGAAAGGATAGAGAGAATTGGGGAAAAGCTCTCGTCGATAGAAGAAACTATTAAGCTAAGTAAACAACCGCAGAGCCTAGTCGCTTCCTATATGCTCGAAACCACTGCACATAGTATAATTGCCCAAAAACGGTCACTAGAATCCACATTACTAGACTCAAAAAGCAAGGAAGTACCCAAAAATTGACAAAGGAACCGTGATCTGCCACTTAGGCAGGGCCGTCTAAAGTAGCCACGAGCTCTGAGGGGTTAGTTGCTAACCAAGGCAATATGCGTAGAAAAATCAATTGTATAAATCTACCACCAGAGGCAGCACCTTACGTGTGCGTCCTCTTGGGAGTACCGGTGCTCACAAACGGGAAAACTGAAGGGCATCAGGACCTCAAAAATAAAGTCCAATTTTGGTTAACCAAGAATAGACCCCTTCCATCTAATATTGATGGAAGAATTTTAAATGTCAAAAGGGTAGGATGGTTAGGTTCCCGTCCTAGGGACATGGCGGGAGACCTGGTAATTGTTAACTTCAGGGATAATCAGGTCATACCAGATCTACGTAGTTGGGACTCACAAATAGGAGACGGGCCCATAGCAACAAGAGAATTGTCCGATTTTTACCCTAGAACCGCGCATCTGCCCCCACAAGATGGAGCGTAGAGGAAAACCACTGGATGGGCAGGAGGGGTCCCGTAACGAGTAGTTACAAGATACCCACCTACAATCGTTATGACCTTCTTCATGGCTTAGATATGGTGATCTGAAAGCATCCAATAAGCACAGCTACCTTTTTGCGTTGTTAAATGTAATAAATCTTAATTGATGTCACCTATGTGCTTTCTTCTACATAGCCCAGATACAGTTCCATATACATTTCACTTCCTCGATTGTAATGGTTTCTTTTTTAACTTTCAAAATCCATTTTGTTGGGTTGACCTTTTATTGTCTGTCCACAGGGAAATTTGATTTATGTTTTTCTAACCATATTTTATTGTAAATGAAATTTGTACGCTGTATGCTTTTATGGTTATTAATTTTAACCGAATAAAGTACTTTGATTGATTGACTAGGGGGGTACCTTCTCTTCCCGGATCTGCGCTTGCTAGTGCGGAAAAAGAAAGAACGGACTCCAGTGCCTGAGGGCGGAGTCTAAGTAGCGCCCACGACTTCTTCTCGGCGACCACTACGCCAATGATAGACGTGGCGCCGCATGACGCCACCTACCAACGCACAGGGGTACTGCTGACGAAAAGCTTTCGGGATCCAGTCTGACACCTGGGGGTAATCCAAAGGTAAGGAATCTATCACTACGCGTTTCTTTTAGATTTTAGTATTTCAGGGAGGTCATGGCACACTAAGTTGGCTGACAAGTCACATTAAGTGGGAGCTCTGGGATGCCCCACAATAATCCTACACAATCCTGACACACATCTGCTGGCCTGAACTGCTGGGATATTGAACTGGTTCCCCTACTGTGCTTTGATAATATCTTGAGAGCGTTTTTCAAATCTATGTTTTTTTGCAATAAATAATAATAAATAATAAGGAATAATAATGATTTTCATGTTGGAACTAATATGCAAATGAAGAGCTAACATGATTACAGTTGAAACGAGTTAAATGTGATGTATACAAGTGCATTTATTAACATGATTTAGTTATGCCACATTTTATTTGAAAACACCATCTTGAACAAAATGGATGCTGTTTTTGTCATTCACTTCTGTAGTCACCCCCTCCAATCATGACCCCCTCTGCACCTTGTCACCTTACAAGCTTTGCAGAGCAAAGACTGCTGATACAAAGGGTTTTCCTTCTGTTACAAATACAAAGCTTAGACTTAACTTTCTAGTATTCCTAATATGCTGCAATATCCAAGGCCATTCTGATGTAGTTTTGCTGTGCAAACGGGGTCTTATTCATTTGTGTGAAAAGATATTAAGTGAAATGAAACTGTTGAGATGTTTAATATTTTGTTTAAACATCTCCAGATAGCAGTAGCGTGGAAGATGCTGAATGTTTCCTCAAAAAATGAATAGTGCTTACGTTTTAGGTAATGACGTTTTACCTTCTGATTTGTTAAACTGATTGTTACATGTAATCATGCTATGAATCTGCAGTTTTAACTAATATGTCATGCAAGAATTGCATATAAGAAGCCCTAGATTTTGGGGATGAGCCAGAAGGCTCCCATTCTACTAGTGATAATGTTTAATTTCTTTGAGATTTTAAAGAAGAGTTTCCTGTTCTACAAGGGATGCTGTTAAATTCATCTCTAATTTTGCTGCTCATTTTGGACTGTAAATTTCGCAGTTGAGCATTTATTCTGCACCATTTGAACCCTTTAACTTTTCCTCGGACCTAGAACAAAATTGATATTTTGAAACTACGCTAACTGATGTCGGGGAGGGTGACTTTTTACGCAATTATTTCTAGTGGAAGAACTGCATGAGGAAAGTTTTGGCGTTTTGGATTTGTGGGGGTGTCATAAAATATTGGTGTATGGGTTTTGCTCTGACAAACAAGTTACTTACACCTTCCGTAACGCATTATTTGGTAGAAACATGATTTAGCCTCATATTCCTTACTTTAGAATCATCCCCCTGTCGCGAGGCTGGATCGGAAACGTTTAGCCTCAGTACGTCCGCGCATCGGAAGAGGGAGCTGGGCAACTTCATATCGACATCATCACATGATGTGACATCGGCAGAGTTCATATAACCCCCATGACACGCTGACGTCCGTTTCTTCCGTGACTATTTTCCGTGCTCAAAATGGGGAGCCAAGGCATTGTCAAACTGCCGCCCAGGACCAACGTTCCTGCGGTTATACCCCATCCCCGGGGCCCCAGAACTCCCATGAGGTTTCACACCACAAAGTGATCCTCGCTCTTGGCACCACCACCGCGCAGCAGCACACAGTGTCTGCTGTGCGCCTCACCCCCTAGTGCCATTCAACCCTTACATTAAGGCTTGTATGCTTTAATTCAGGCAATGTAATTTTAAGTCCTGATGATGATCCTTGTAATGTAGTGTAAAGGATCGAAACGCCGTCGACAGTTGATCTAGTTACACACCTGTTTTCCATTGTGTTACCAATCTTGTGTTGACTATATGAAGACAGTCTGGTTTACTTTTATTTTGAATACCAGCGTCCCCTCATATTTTGCCTGATAAATACCCCTTCCCTCTTCACTTCTTCCTGTTCATGTCTTATATGTTCATGTTTTATATGTACTGGATACAGGACTGTATCCCACTGTATATTTGTGCACTTAAAATCCTTTTGCATATTTCTTAAGATTGATTAAATTAGTGCCCGACTGGACACTTCCTTGCTTATAGCACACATTGCGGTCTATAATTATTTTCTACTTTTTCATATGATACGTTAAGGACCACTGTTGCCTTACAAATTGTCACCGAAGGTCCTTAACGACCTAGAGGGTTCCCTTGTTGTTATAATACCCATAATGAGTGGCAAATATTAGAGCGAGACATAGCAAAGATGATGAGAAGCATACAGGGTAGGTAGGCATGCTGGAAAATCATGTCGGATAGGTATAGAACCTTGCACAAATTGAAGTGTATGTTCCCTGCTACAGATTTAAAGTGTTAGGGGGATGGGAGGGCAAGACCAGCGCTACCTATATGGTGGGCGTATCCCATACTGAAGGTCTTTTTGAAAGAGATACTCAGCCACACAAAGGTAGTAACAGGTCTTCCGGTGCCATAGGATGCCACTACAACTGTCTTGGGGGTCCGGCCAAGGAAATGGTGAAACTCGGGAAAGGGAAATAAGCTGTAATATGGCACAAGCTTTTGGCAGCCAAACAGGAGGTGGCAGCACCTTGGAAAAAGCCCAAAATCTCAGGCACAACCATGTGGTCCTGCAGGATCTAGTCCTTGAATTGCTGTATCATGACCTGAGGGATGAGAAAGCAAAGTTTGAGGGGATCTTGAAACCAGTTATGGATTATTTTCAAGAACCCTTGGTAACCCTAAGATGCCTTAGAACTCTGAGGGCCCAGAGATTGAACTGGACTGAGAAGGAAGGTTCATGAGAAGGCCCTTGTGGAAGCTGATGTGGCAGGTTGAGGGAAAAGAGAACCTCATGGTCGACCTCTATCAAGGAACATGTGGTATGCTATGTAGAACTATTGATGTGGAATGTTGGGGCGAGTTTGTATTGTGGAAAGGGATGGGGTCAGTTGATGGTTTCACAGCTTCTGGTTGTTTGTTAAGCTGCCCCACTAGTTGACTAAACCACGTGCCAGCGACTGGCTTG
The DNA here is from genome assembly GCF_964263255.1 of Lissotriton vulgaris. Lineage (NCBI taxonomy): Eukaryota > Metazoa > Chordata > Amphibia > Caudata > Salamandridae > Lissotriton > Lissotriton vulgaris. The sequence goes on along the minus strand of NC_141695.1, from coordinate 692,296,901 downwards.
CATTTCCCTTGTTATTTGGCTGCCACAGGACACATCATGGGACCCTTCATCATCTAATGAAATTCCCAAGTGTGGGAGGGGTTGGATAAGGGAATACATATATTTAGATTTTAGCGTTGGTTTTTATTGAAATATATAGTGACAAAATAAAATAAAATGTTTTTTAAAAAATGTAGCAGAATGATCACTCTGCCAAGAATGCACATCATACAATTCTGATTTTGGAGCCACTTACCATGCTGGTGCTTCTTTCTTCGATATTCCATGAAGCTGTCACTGTGCTGAGACAACTTATCTTCCTCTCTGAGTTCATCTAAAGTTCTATCTCCCAAAGCTTGCTTCAACATCTGTCGATATAAATGACATTCTTAGAAAATGGTCCAAAATACAAAAAAAGAGTTGTAAAGCATAATGTACCCCCAAGATAGGTAATGAAGTTATTAAAGAGTAACATATTTCAGCTAGTACAAATCCTTTTTCCATACCATTTGTTATGTACACGTAGGGACTATTATGTATTTTAGAACCGGTCAAAATATCCATCAAGCCACTAGCTGCCTGTCAACCTGCAATGAACCAGGCTTAAATGTTATACTTTAAAAATCCAAACCAAATAAACAAGCACCTCTTCTTTATATATTTCATATTTTTGGAATGAATGCTCATTTAAATAATGTAAGCGCAATTAACAGATTAAGGATTAAGCATCGAAGAAAATAGTAAATATCAAAAGGGCCATATTCTAATGTGCAAATGTATGTAACCAGGGCATGTCCTGACTACATTCAGACCACAACACTCCTATGTAGGTTGTTATGGTTTAACAGGCAATGCTTTATATATACACATACACATATATACACATACATACACATACACATACATACATGCATACATATACACGAGGCTGTATAACAAATTGCTGTTTCATGAATTAGAAGTACAGCCATTTGTGGGCAAATCATGTGTATATACATTAATTGCTGTTATTTTTAAATTCTACACTGATTTAAGGTCAAATTGCATGTTTAAGATTGATTAACAAACCAGACACTTGTCACTTTATTTAAATGGCTAAAAACAAAATAGAAACAAAGTAGAATTTTTTTTTTTTTTTTAACATGTCACATTAAATATCAAAATGTTGCACTGTCACTTTAAGGTTTCAAGCTCTGAATGAATGAATGAATAAAATTTATAACGCGCAAACAATAACCCGAAGGCATCAAGGCGCCTAACAAAACAGATCAAAAGTGAAATCGCTACATCACTACAGGTACGCTTGCGCAAAAAGGTATGTTTTTAAAGCCCTTTTGAATGCCTGAAAGGTGGGTAACGATCTTATTTCCAGAGGAAGAGCATTCCACCACTTGGGCGCGAAGGTGGAGAAGGCCCTGCCACCCCATTTCACTCTCCTGAAACAGGGGGCCGATAGCAAGAGTCTGCCGGAAGACCGTAGATTCCTAGCGGGAGAATAGCGGGACAGGATAGATCCTAGACCAGTGGGGCTATTTCTGGCCAAAGCCCTGTATGTCAAGCATACGGTCTTAAAGTGGATCCGCGCCTCAACAGGAAGCCAATGTAGCAGCTTTCTAGCCGCTGTGGCTGAGGTGCGCCTGGGAAAATCCAAAACAAACCTTGCAGCAGCATTCTGGACTACCTGTAAGCGCTGCAGTATGCTCTTTTTCAAGCCCGCCTACAGCGCATTACAGTAGTCCATTCTGGAGCCGATAAGGGCAACAGCCAGCTGTTTCCTTGCCTGTAAGGATAGGTAGTGCCTAATCCTCCTCAGGATATGGATAATGCCCCAGCAGGTGGAGATGGTTCGACTGACCTGCTTACCCATGTCAAGGGCATGGTCCATCATAACCCCCAGATTTTTTGCGGAGGAGGTGGGGCTGTGACAGGCTCCTAATGAGTCTGGCCACCAGCAGGATGACCATACTTCCTCTTTCCCTCCGAACACCATCACCTCCGTCTTCTCTCCATTTAATTTAAGCGAGTTTAGGATCATCCATTTACCGACAGCCTCCATGCAAGATCTAAAATTGGAGGCAGTCGGGACGCTAGCGTGGGAGAGAGAGACCAGGATCTGGGTATCGTCCGCATAGGAAACTATCTCCAGCTCTGAGAGGATGTATAAATGAACTTTGTAATGGCGACATTAGGTTTGACAAAGACTGCCGCTGCGGTTGAAACACGTTACCTATGTTTTTATCAGCCACAATAAAGTCAATTTTGAGTGAGCCAGTGTGTGCTGGAGCCTGTTTTTATTCAGAAACAGGCATGTTGAAGACACATATATATATGTATGTATATATATATATATATATATATATATATGTATATATATATATATATATATATATATATATATACACACACACACACACATATATATATATCTATATCTATATATACATCACAGCAACAATCCGCCAAACAACCAATTCTGGAAATGAAGGAGACGGACCACCAGGAACCAGGCAGGAAGGTATTTTATTGTTTACCCGCTCTGTTGCGACGCGTTTCGAGCACAGCCGTGCTCTTGCTCACACAAAGTTTTAGCAGCAAGTGTGGTATTTTAAATTCATACAGACTGCCCACTGACAGTGCACGTGATCATGTGATGTGTTTTTAAGCATAAACATAGAAAACATACTAGTGCCGTTTGCCTCTTGTTTTCTCAGTGCAGCGAAACAATGTAATTCTTCAACTGTCATACATTAATTTAAAATTTGTAAACAGACTCTCGTAATCGGCTTAAATGCCTTATTGCTGCAACCCCAAAATTTAAAAAACATAGTGCAAAATTCTGCTATAAATAGACATATACACAAATTTCCAAATTGAATAAACACTTTCTTCTTTAAAATATGTACATAATTGCTAAATCCTAAAATTAATTTCTATATACATATAATTTATGTTGTAAAACCATAAATATATAAAGTTCTATAAAATTATTTAAGCAATTCTTCATAAATACCCGACTCTTCGTATGAGTCTGTACATATTTTAAAAGTGCAACATATCTAACATATCTGATCCCTCGGAGTTGCTACATAATATATAAATCGTGAGTCTTTTATTTCTGCACTTTCCTTTGAAAAACATACTAAAGGCTGCTTAAAGTGCTTGTGATTTATAAAGTGCTTGAAGTGAGATACAGTGCTAATTCCTTAAAAAATATCCCCAAACATTTACATTTAAAATTTCAATTAAAATTCCTTTAGCGGTATAGGTGCATAAATATTCTATGTTCTGTTCAATCTTTCGATTTTGTTACTGTTTTTGCCCTGTCATAGATCTTAATGCACTGGAAATATCTAGATTTATCGTGCTCAATCCTGGCGCTAATTTAATCTTAAACTGGAGTTCTATAAGCAGTGGTGCAGATCTTCTGTGTTATTTAACCCATTCGGGTTCTGACTGTCTAACTCTATGATCGTTTGAGTTTACAATTTTCTTAACAGTGTTTCCCTGTCTCCCACTCTTCGCAGCGGTGCTCTGCATTAATCACTAAATAAGACAGACAGTTTAAATCATTATTGTGCACTGTTCTAAAATGTCTTGCCACCGGGTAAGCAGTGTCATTATTGACGATTGCCCTGAGAAGCTGCAATATCCTGACGTGCACCTGCAGCTTCGTACAACCCACGTAGCGAAGCCCACAGGTGCATGCCAGAACATATACAGCATACTCAGTGCGGCATCCGTAACTACCTTTGATGGCTACACTCCTGTCATAGAATGGGGTAGTATAATGGGTCGTATTTACACCAAATCTGCACGCTCTGCATGATGAACATTTGTAGAACCCCTTTCTTTGCATGAACTTAACCCCGTCTCTTTTAATTTCTGGACTTGATCTAACTAGTTGATTACTCATAGATTTTGCTCGTCTAAAAGTAATTGATGGTGACTCAGGTAATCTACTAGCAAGTACACCGTCAGTTAGGACAATTGGCCAATTCTTTTTGAAGATGGCTTTGATTTATCGTTCTTACTTGCTTTTGGGGTCAATAATGAGTCCTGTGAGCGTTCCTCAGTTTTGGCCCATGCTATGGAGAGAGTAGTTTTAGAATATCCTCTATCACTGAGTCTATCCATCATTTCTTTTGCGCAACTCTCATAATTTTCTCTGCAGCTACAAATGAGTTTCAATCTTAATAACTCACCTACAGGAATACTTCCAATTAGATGACGGGGATGACTGCTACTGGCATGCAACACACTATTGCCCGCAGTCTTCTTTCTGAATAAAGTTGTTTCTAAAATATTGTCAGTGACTGTCACGCGTACATCAAGGAACTCAACAGTGGATACACTAATGTTTGATGTGAAATGTAAATTACAGGAATTCACATTTAAAATTTTAACAAACTTCTGCGCTCTTTACATCATCCTCCCAAATTGCAAAAACATCATCGATAAAACGAAGCCAATATTTCACTTTGTGTCTGTTGTGTGTGCCCTCTAGGACCTGTTTCTCCAACCAGCCTATGTGCAAGCACGTGTAGCTGGGGGAGAAACAGGAACCCATGGCTACTCCTCGCTTCTGTTTCCAATATTCTTTATTGAACAAGAAGTAGTTGTTATTCAAACACTACGCAGTCAATTCACTAATCATTTTGTTGTGACTGTAATACTCACACGGTCTAGTACCTAGAAAGTAATTGACTGCACGTAGGCCTGCCTCATGTTCAATGCTCGTGTACAGCGATTCAATGTCTAATGTAATTAGACACCAATCGCTGTTCCACTTGATTTTGCCAAGTTTGTTTAATAAATCACCTGTGTCTCTCACATAGCTTTCGAGACCTTTCACATGGTCCTGGAGGTAAAAATCTATATATTGGGACACAGGTTCCGCCACACTATTAATTGCGGAGATTATCGGCCTGCCTGGCGTAGGATGGACCATCTTGTGCACTTTGGGTATTAAATATAGGATTGGAACAACAGGATGTTCTACATGTAATGCAAATGCTACTTACCAGTATGCATCTGTTCTTGGCATGTAGGGCTGCTGACATTCATATCTGTGCATAGATCGCCGCCTAGTGTTGGGTCCGGATGATTGCACATTGTTGTCCTGGAAGAGTCTTCGAAGTATCACGAGATAGGTGGCTCCTCCCCTGGACTACAGTGCGCATGGGCATCGCCTCCATCCCCAGATTGTTTTTAGCCATTGGCAGAGGTGGAGTGAAGTATGTGAGTGATGACCATGCTATGAGCATATATATATACATATGAATGAATACTGCAGCTGCTACAGGCGCCGGGGAGGAGGGTGGGCGATATGAATGTCAGCAGCCCTACATGCCAAGAACAGATGTATACTGGTAAGTAGCATTTGCAGTTCGAGGCATGTGGGCTGCTGAATTCATATCTGTGCATAGAATACATAGCAGTCCCTCCATTAGCGGCGGCCGCCCGTGCCAGCTGCAGCAGTCTGAAAAAGTGTTTTGAGAACAGCCTGACCAACAGCTGCCTGCTGTTTGGAATGCACGTCTACACAGTAGTGTTTAGTGAAAGTATGTGTGGTAGACCATGTGGCTGCTCTACAGATATCTTCTAAGGGAATGTTACCTAGGAAAGCCATAGAGGCCCCCAACTTCCTGGTGGAATGGGCCCTCGGTGGGATAGTGAGAGTGCGCTTAGCTTTAGCGTAACAGATCTGAATGCATTTCACGATCCACCTAGCGATCCCCGCTTTGGAGATAGCGTTTCCCTTGTGGTGTGTGGCAAAAGCAACAAAAAGCTGCTTGGTTTTGCGAAAATCTTTTGTCCTGTATACATAGTACATCAAGGCTCTCTTAACGTCAAGGGTGTGGAGCATCCGCTCCGCCAGCGTCTCTGGGTTTTGGAAAAACACCGGCAACTCAATTGTCTTGTTTATATGGAATTGAGATACAACCTTGGGTAAGAATTTAGGGTTAGTGCGGAGCACAACCCTGTTAGCATGCACCTGGAAGAAAGGTTCTTGAATGGTGAGCGCCTGCAGCTCGCTAACCCTCCGTAGCGATGTAATTGCTACTAAGAACGCAACCTTCCAAGTTAGAAACTGAAGCTCACAAGAGTGCAGTGGCTCGAAGGGAGGACCCATCAGCCTTGTAAGAACCACATTGAGGTTCCATTCCGGAGCTGGTGGTGTCCGTGGTGGAATGACCCTTTTGAGTCCTTCCAGAAAGGCCTTGATAGCAGGGACCTTAAAGAGTGACAGGTGTTGCCTATTCTGGAGGTATGCCGCCATAGCAGACAGGTGAATGCGGATGGAAGAGTACGCTAAATTGCATTGATACAGGTGAAACAGGTAACAAATCATGTTTTGAATGGAAGCATCTAGCGGGTCAATATTGTGGTTAACACAGTAGATGACAAACCTCTTCCATTTGGCCGCATAGCAGGCTCTAGTAGTGGGCTTTCTTGCCTCCCGAATGATGTCCATGCAATCGGGGGGAAGATTGAGGTAGCCAAACTCTAGGACTTCAGGAGCCAGATCGCCAGGTTGAGCTGCTGCGGGTCTGGGTGCTGAATGTCGCCATGGTTCTGCGTCAGAAGGCTGGGGGTGAGATGAAGCCTTTGATGCGGTACCACGGAGAGTTCCAGAAACGTGGTGTACCATGGTTGGCGAGCCCACGTTGGAGCAACCAGGATGAGAGTCATCGAGTGCTGCCTGAGCTTGCGTGCCACCAGCGGTATCAGAGGTGCTGGGGGAAAAGCGTACGCAAAGCTGCCTGACCAGTTCATCCACATCGCATTGCCCTGTGATTGCGGGTGTGGGAATCTGGCGGCGAAGCTTTGGCATTTTGCGTTCTCCCTTGTGGCGAACAGGTCTATCTCTGGATGACCCCACTTTTGGAAGTACGGTTGGAGTACTGATGGATGTAACTCCCACTCGTGCATTTGATGGCTGTGCCTGCTGAGCAGATCCGCCATCTGATTGTCCTTTCCCGGGAGATGCTCTGCCATGAGGAAGATGTTCCTCTGAATGGCCCACTTCCACATGCTCTGAGCCAGATGAGACAGCTGCGGAGAGTGTGTGCCTCACTGCTTCTGAATGTAGTACATGGCCGTCATGTTGTCCGTCCGGATCCACACGACTTTGTTGCACAGATGTACTTTGAACGCCTTTAAGGCCATGAAGATTGCCATCAGTTCCAACACATTGATGTGCATCTTCCTTTGCTGTAGTGTCCAGAGTCCCTGCACTGTGTACTGGAGTACATGCGCTCCCCATCCCTGGAGAGAGGCGTCCGTTGTCAGGATAATCTGTGGCACAGGCTCTTGGAATGGTCGGCCCTTGCAAAGGTTTTGTGGATTCCACCAATGCAGAGAGTTGTATGCCCGACCGCTCACCAACACTAGGTCTGTCAGTTGCCCATGAGCCTGAGTCCACTGACGTGCAAGGCACTCCTGAAGCGGACGCATATGTAGTCTCGCGTGCGGGACAATGGAGATGCAGGAGGCCATCATGCCTATCAACTGCATGAACACCTTCGCTGGAAGCGAGTGCTGAGGTCTGAATCGTTGGATCAGCGTCTGGATACTGGCGATTCTCACTGAATTTGGCTGCGCAGTGGCAGTTAGAGTATTGATTGTCGCGCCCAGATACTGTCGCACGTGGGCGGGCTGGAGATGGGACTTTGGGTAGTTCAGAGAGAATCCCAGATCGTGCAGGAGATGAATGGTGCATGACACGTGGTCGACGCACTGCTGTTCTGTCTTTGCCTGAATGAGCCAGTCGTCCAAGTAGGGGTAGACGTGGACGTTCTGGCGACGGAGATGCGCCGCCACAGTCGCTAGGCACTTTGTAAATACCCTTGGCGCCGTGGTGACCCCGAACGGCAGAACCCTGAACTGGTAATGCTGGTCTTGAATCGTGAATCTGAGATACTTCCTGTGGGAAGGATGCAGGGGGATATGAAAATATGCATCTTTCAGATCCAGCGTAGCCAGGAAGTCCCCCTGCTGAAGCAGAGGGAGTACTTGCTGCAACGTGAGCATATGGAAGTGCTCCGAGAGAATGTACCAGTTGAGGGGCCTGAGGTCCAGGATGGGCCTGAGGGATCCGTCCTTTTTGGGAATTAGAAAATACAGGGAGTAAACCCCTGTTCCCCTTTCCTGCAATGGAACAAGCTCTATTGGCCCTTTTTGCAGCATGACTAGAACTTCCTGCTGCAACAAGGTCAAGTGCTCGCCGGACATAGGACGGCTCCTTGGGGGTATGTTTGGTGGAATGGAAGTAAGTTCCAGACAGTAACCGTACTGGATAAGAGACTTGACCCACCTGTCCGTGGTGATGGATCTCCACGCGGGCAGGAACTGCTGGAGTCTCCCCCCGACCGGTGTTGTATGGTCGGGGGGCAGTGACAAGACGTCACTGCTTGTTGGCGGTGGTGGACCTGGAGCTGTTGTTTCCACGTCCCCTGCCCTTGACGTTATTGCCTCTGTAGCCACCTCTACCCTTGTTGTTGTACGAGGTCTGGGTGTTACTTTTGTAATACTGTGTGGACTGAGATGCCTGACCCCTTGAGGTGCCTCTGGAATTGGAGCGGCGAAAGGAACCACTCCGAAACTGCTGAGACTGGAGGGCCCCCATAGACTTGGCAGTGTCTGTATCTTTTTTCATTTTTTCCAGCGTCGCATCCACCTCAGGGCCAAACAGGTGGTCAGGATTAACTGTTTGGTTCAGTATTGTCGTTTGAATATCGGGCTTGAACCCTGAAATTCTAAGCCAAGCATGCCGTCTAAGCAACACACTGGTGTTGATTGCCCTGGAGGCTGTATCGGCCACATCCAGCGCACATTTTATGGATGCGTTTGTGATGAGCTTTCCTTCCTGAATCAGCATTTCTCCTGCCTCCTTGTACTGGTCAGGCAAGTGTTGCAGTAGTGATTCTAAGGTGTCGTAATGAGCCCTATCATAGCGTGCAAGTAGGGCCTGTGTGTTTGAGATTCTCCAAATATTAGCTGCCTGTGCAGCAATTCGTTTCCCTGAGGCCTCGAAGATTTTGGACTCTTTGTCTGGGGGAGGAGCGTCACCAGTGGTCTGCGAGTTCGCCCTCTTCCGAGCGTTGGATACAACCAACGAGTCCAGTGGCAGGTGTCCCTTGATGTATGTAGGATCCGAGGGCGCTGCCTTATATTTTTGTCAATGCGAGGGTTGACGACACGCGCCCGGGTGGGCTCCTTGAAGACCTCCGTTGCGTGTTTAAGCACCCCCTTAAGCATTGGCAGTGTTTTGACTGACTTTTCAGCCACCGAAAAAGTGTCAAATAAAAAGTCCACATCCACAGGGTCCGAGTGCAGCTCGACATCGTGGTTAGCCGCAGCTCTCTCGATCAGAGCGTTGAAGGCCGCTGAGTCCTCCGTCGGTGACGTTTTGGCCGCAAAAAGTTGTGTGTCCTGGCCCGACTGCGGGTCCTCCGTGACGCCTCCGGCCGACCAAGGTTCGTGCTCCTCCTCCGGATCCTAGTACGCCGGATAGTTGTACTCGGCATCTTCCTCGTCAGCATCGCCTGCGGCGGAATGCGTCGGCGAGTGTCCTAGGGCTTGTGGAGACATAGGTTCTATCGGGGCCGAAGTTTCCGCAGAGTCCCTCTTATTTTTGAGAGGGATCCGAAAATGTTCCAACACCGGCTCAGTGGTGATTTTTCTCTTGAGGAGAGACAGTTTCCCAGTATTGGCGTCGATGATGACCTCTCGACGCTCCTCCTCAGCAAGCGGCTGGAGCCGAAGCTTCGACACCACTAAGGCTGCTTTCGGTGTCAATACCTCCTTCGAGGGCCCGCTATGTTTCGGCGCGAAAGCCTTCGGCGTCGACTTTGGCGGCAGGGTAAAACGGATAGGCGTTTGCGCCTTCGCAGGCTTCGGCGTGTGCTTAGGCGCCACAGAGTCCTGATCAGGAACCACATTGTCCTTCCCTATCCGCTGGAGGGATTCCGCCACCTTCTTTGTTAAGACAGGAGAGGGCTTGACCGGCTCGAGCGATCTCCCCGAGTCGGGAGTCGGATCGATGGCAGGCACCTTCTTCGGGGCCGACACCTCACGCGCCTTGTCCCCAAGGGCCGGCGCCGGCCGAGCCCGGGTCGCGTCGTCGCCCTGACGCTTCTTCTGAGCCGTCTTCGGGTCCTCGACCCCTTTCGGCGCCGACGCAGCCGCGTCGGTCGACTTCGCCTTCGGCGCCGACCCAGAGGGCTTCGGGTCGGCCATCTTGGCGTGGCTCTTCAAGTCGGCCATCTTGAATTTTTTGGAAGTGGACGCCTCCAGAACCTTCTGCCCCAGCGCAACTTTCACTTTCGGTTTCGAAACCGAGGGAGCGTGACCAGATGGCTTCACTTTCATTTTCTTCAACGGGAGTGGCGCCTCAGAAATGTCCGTGACCGGGCCCGGAGGCGGGGACGTAGGACTTATAAGTAGATCTTGGGTAAGGCCCGAAGGCGATCCCTCGACCCGGGCCGTATGAAGGGGATTGACCCCTGAGTCTGGTTGGGGATGCTCCTCCTCCGAGCTATCCCCTACGGTGGCAATAGCCCGATCGTCGTCCCCTACCTCGTCGGCGACTTCGTCAAAGTCCTCATCACCCGCGTCGTAGGCATCACCTTCGGACGCGGGACTAGATTCCGAACCTTGTACGTCGTCTTCGTCTCCAACAGATTCTTGGAATATGTCGTCTGGTGGGGGCGCCGCGGTAGCCGAGAACTTGGCCTGGAGCCTATTGGCCCGACGAATCTTGAGAGTTTTCTTGCACCGGAATTTCGAACACGCCATGCAGCTGTCTTCGTTATGGTCCGGTGACAAGCAGGTATTGCACACGGGGTGCACGTCGAGGTGTGAATATTTGGAGTTACACACCGGGCACTTCTTAAACGGTGTCCGCTCCATAGCAGAAGTGTAGTGTAGGCCCGTCCGCGCCGAAAGCACGCGGAAGGGTAGCAAGAGTTCGGAGCTGAGAGTCAGACAAGAAACCCGAACGCAACTATACCGACGCTCAGCCTAAAGACCTTCTGGTCTCGAGTAGAAGTTGAACAACTATCGGTTCCGACAGAGGGAACCGAAACACATCCGAACCCAATGGCGGAAAAAAACAATCTGGGGATGGAGGCGATGCCCATGCGCACTGTAGTCCAGGGGAGGAGCCACCTATCTCGTGATACTTCGAAGACTCTTCCAGGACAACAATGTGCAATCATCCGGACCCAACACTAGGCGGCGATCTATGCACAGATATGAATTCAGCAGCCCACATGCCTCGAACATATTTAAATTCAGTTAGAGACAACAAGCCATTTCTCTAGTATTCATGTAGTAGTTTCTTTATTTCATCCTTTGCTTTTTTGTATTCCAATCCATTTGATTTAGAATAACACCGTGTGTCCCCCAATTGTCTCATAGCTTCTTTTATGTATTCACTCCTAGGCCATAAGACAATATTGCCTATTTTGTTTTGACAGTATCAAACCAAATATGGCCTAGTGGGGGTACTCGAACCCTGCAGAATGGATCTAACAGACGTTTTGATTATGAAAGAAGAGGAATATTTGTCATATTCTGATGGGATAATTTTTCGCATAATGGTTTGGTCCAACAATAATCATGAGCAGTGCAGTTGCACCACTGAGAAAAGTGTATTGGCTCTCTGTAAGGGTGAAAAATTACAGACCTCAAGAATGGCCAATTGAATATGCCCTACTCAATGAACAAAGGCATTAAAAACTATGAGGTACTTTGATGTACCTGGTCCAGCCATTGCCAGGGCATGCTATATTACATTTAGGCTAGGCACCCTACTAATGGATGTCTTCGCCCTTAAGTGGAAAACTGAATGCTACCTTGAAATGTTGCTGATGGGGTTCAGGACTTAAGGAAACAGAAACTCTCTTTTTCTCGGACTAACTTATTGCAGACAATACAAGTTTTGGGCTGACCCTATGTTCAGAAATACAGGTATTAGCAGATATCAAGTGGATTTCTGGAATGCAAACTAATCACTAACACTTCAAAGCTTTTGGCACTGCCTAGATATTTAGCATAATCATAAGTGGAGTGAGTGAGTGTGTGTGGCCACAAATTATTCAAAAAAGGTAACTACCTAGAGTTCCCTGCTTCAAAGTATAGATGGAGAGGGGCTTTTTTACAAGGAGCAACCTACAACACCTCGACACCCTGAATCTGCTCACCTCAAATGTCTGTTTTCCTAGCAGAGTTTTGAAGCATAGAATTAGCACAGTGCCAGACACGCTGAGCCAGGAAGAGACCAAGCGTTTTGCAATTTAATTTTAAAAAGTTCATTAAGAAAGTAAGCCTAACATTCAAACACACCCCAAAGAAACATATAAGCACCCAAGAAAAACAATAATAATAATTATTATTATTTAGCTTGTAAAGTGCCTGGTTACTCCAACGGAGTGTCCCGGCACTAGAACATCATCAACCCCCAGCGACTGTCCTGAACTACCATCCATCCTGTGCGTAAGACTATCAAATTCATAGAGGTCAGGGAATAATACTACAGACTATCAAAAGGGTGTCGGAAGAGCCAGGTTTTTACATTTCTATGGAACAGGGGCTACAACAGGCAGGTCCTAAGATCCGTAGGCAGGTCATTCCATGCCTTAGCTGCCAGGAAGCCAAAGGATCTCCCTCCAGCTCGAACCGTCCGCATCCTGGGCACAATCACCTTGGCAGAGCCCAGCGATCTCAAATGCTGTGCTGGTTGGTAAGCCATAAGAAAGGGGGGGGGGGAGCAAAAACCGCAGCCCCTTCTGATTGAGAATCATGTGACCAAAGCATAGGGCTTTAAAGGTAACTCTGGCCTGTATTGGGAGCCAGTGAAGTTTGAGAGCTTCCTCTACCAAGGCCCGCCTCAGGATATTCAGGATCAGCCGGGCTGCAGCATTTTGAACCTTCTGCAAGAGGTTCAAATTTCTGGCGGTCACACCTAGGTACAGTACATTGCAGTAATCAAGGCGTGAAGTGACAAGAGCCTGAACAATAGTTCTTTTGGCGTCAGGGGGGAGTAGGTCCATAATTTTGCGTGGCATCTTGAGAATGCCGAAACAGGCTTCGGCCACAGCCGTTATCTGCTCAGAGAAAGACAGATTTTTCATTGAACCAAACTCCCAGATTCTTCACAATAGTTTCGATGCCGGCATAGGTCCCAATGGCTGTGACCAAAGGGAGGGCTGTTTAGCAACAACCATCACCTCTGTCTTCCCCCCATTTAGCTGGCGGCAGCTGTATTTCATCCAGTCCGCAAGCTCCCTAATATAATACCAATGACCACTGGAAAATTTCTAATAAAAGTTATAATACAAGTAGTTGATTATTGGTCAAAAGAAAATGTAATAAAAAAAATGTGGTGCATGTGTTTTTAGTAATAAGTCACAGGTGCCAATGCCTAATCTTGTCATTCCTGTATATTCTGACGTGCTACAAGTTGGCCCTGAACATTTCTGGGCCATTTAATGTTTTGGGTAGTGCTTTCAAATATGGCATTCATATTATGGATTGTTCTTCTAAGTGGCCTGAAATAAAATTTGTGGACCATAATAATTCACGTATTGTAACTGAATTTCTTCAAGAAGTGTTCCTAAGAGAATGTTATCCTGAGGAATTATTCACAGACAATGGCACTCAATTGGTGTCAAATGAAATGTAGGAATTATTAAGTTCAGTTGGAGTTAAACACATCAATACCTCTCTATCATCTGCGTAGTACTGGGTTGGTGGAGAGATTGAACCATTCTCTCATATACCAGTGAAATTGGCATTAATTAGTGTTCCGTTGGAAACACAGTTAAGGATATGTTATGGGGTATAAGGGCAACAGCGCACATCAGTACAGGAATCACTTTACACCCAGTTGTGAGGGGGAACAGTTGGTTCCAAATTAAACAAAGAATAGACGGGCAGAAAATGTTTTAGTGGTGATAAAGTGAAATGTGTGATTGATGTCAGACAGGCAGTTAAGGACGAGTATTGTGCAAAAGGAATAAAGTGTCGAGCACTTTCCAATGAAGTGGGCGGTTGGGTAAGAATTGAAAAACAGGGAAAGTTCAAAAGAGGCTTTTCACATTTCTCTGCCCAATTAGAAGTCAAAAAAGTCAAGGACCATGATAGTAGTTATGCTAGAGAATGCATAAGTATGGAATAAGTCCTTTGTATCTGTCATTCCGGACTCAATGTCTGAGAATGTGTGTAAAGAGTTTGTTCTAAGCAACAGTGAATGCAATAAATCTAACGGCAATCGGTCTGGTCAAGGTGCTTAAAAGACTAAGAGCAAACCTGTTTAAGGATTTTGGAATGTAGGATATCTATGGTTTATAACAATAGTAGATCAGTGGCGGCTGCCAACTTCGGCGAGTGGAGTGGCTGGCAAATGGGTGGTGGATGGGTGTTTTAAAAAATGAAAACAATTAAGTAAATAATATAAAAATGTACTTACTGTGGTTGTTGCTGCGTAGTCCTTGCTCTGTCTACTTCCCTCCTAACTCCAGGGCCCCAGCTAACTCTCTTAACCAATCCTGGCGTTGCGGTCAGAGTAGGGCCAGAAATGGTGGGAGCAGCCTCTATCAATGCTCACAAGAGAACTGGAGGCTTTTGCTTTCTCTAACCCAGCTGTCATAAGACAGCTGGGTTAGAGAGTTTTGAAGTTTTGAAGTGCCCATGTGTGGCTTGCCATTCCAAGACGGCCGGCGAAAGAGACAAGTACACTTTAAACCAGTACAAAAAAACAGCCCTCTGCCCACAATCCCTCCAGGCTGTGGTTACCATTCAGCAACAGTCTGCCCCCGGCCCAACACTCTTTTTCCATCTCTGGGGCTTTTCCGCTATAACTGAAGAGCCAGGAGTTGCCCCTGTAGTAGCTGCAACTTCGAATCCTGACTGGTACCTAATATAAAATGATTTCTAATTCTTCACAATGTATTTCCTTTCACGTAAAAGGCTCTTGTCATTTTTCAGCTTGGAATGGATGGCACTAACTAATCCTATGCTTAAAGAAATTACTGTAAAAATGCTAAAAGGCTTTGCCACTTTCTAACTAAGAATGGATGGCACTGTGCTAATCCTATGCTTAACATCTCTGAATCTGCTTATCTCAAATGTCTGTTTTTCTAGCAGAGTGTTGGTGGTGTTGTAGGGTACTCCATGGCCTGAACTTGATAATAACAAAAAGAAAAGCTTATAAGGGGGAAGGGTATGGACACCCTGAACTGATCTCTGGCAATAACGGGGGGTGGATGGCTCCGTGGTAGTCCTTCAGGAGCTGTACCAACGGGACCGTGCAAGCTTCCCTCTGAAATTTGCACAGTCCCACAGTACCATGGAGGGGGTGCTTTGGTGGCAGTAACAAAGAAGTACCACAGTACTGAAAAATATGATCAAAATTCACTGGGAAAACTAAAGGTTAACGTTTTCTTATAGTTAAGTATGGTAGTAAGATCTTACCTTATATTTAAAAAATCTCAGAAATTCACTGAAAAAAACCAAGTGACGTTATAGTTAGGTGTTGAGATACCACAAAAAAGAATGTTTAAAAAAAGAAATACAAGAAATTCACCAGTTATGGTCAACTGAGCTATCTATAACTTGCACTGCCACCATGCACTGGCTTGTGACCTAAAATATTACAGCATGTTAAAAGACATCGTTGATGACACATGAATTGTTATATTTTGTGTTCCCTCTATCTTATTTATATGACAACATTTTGCAATCTTTTTATAACAGGCTGATTCAACTATATTTTTTCTTCGAATGTGCTATTTAATCATATGACCCAGAATCAACTATTTGATCTATTAGATACAGCTGTCTGAGACCAGCGTTTGTAAGAATGGTGTATTCAGCATGCATCATTAAACTATAAAGGTCACACATCTTAGGGATAGTACCATCATTGTCCGAGGCAGTAGGACCTGTCTAACCATGTAGTCTATGTCCTAAGATTGTGAGATCTGTGTAATAGACAAGCATTTGCAATGCAATAGGTCTCGCATTTACAGGAATTTGAGCTATTGGCATTGTAAATGACAATGCCTTTTATTTGTTTTCGTTTTTAAAACAAATAAAAGGCATTTTCATTAACAATGGCAATAGCTTAAACTCACATAAATGCGAGACCCATTGCATTGCAAATGCTTGTTTTAAGGATGTGGTCAAAGGATTAGATCTGGTTTTAGGAGGAATTGCGTCCATTTTCTGGGAGCAAGCAAGAAAAAGAATGGTGGGCTGTAGGGCACTTAACAGCCCACCCTTTGTGAGTCTCTGTGGGTGGCTGGGGTGACCCACAGAGAACAGAGACATAAGAGTGGAGAAGGCCAATGGCGGACAGCAAAGCAAGGTCGGAAGCACTAAAGGAAAGGAGTCCCTTTGGAGCAGCATAAGAGATGAAGAGATGTAGACCAACTAGGTCACCAGAGGTGTAAAGCTACCGCGAGTGACATTACAACACTACGCACATTGCTGAGTAACCTACCAAGTCCAAATATGTAGCTGCCTAAGAAGCAGAACTAGGCATATACATTAGCAAAGAACCTTGGCTGAACATTTGGACCAGAGCTGCCAACTTGTCAATATGCATTCAACATAAAGAGAACCGTCATAAAATCCTGCTATGGGGCTACACTTAAGCGCATCCCACCTACATGCTATGATGGCTCGGAAGAGTCATGTTAGAGCGGATGTGGGGGGGATAGGGAAATATGGCACATAGGTGCTGGTCACGCAACACAAGCAAAGCATGCTGCAAAAACATAGCGAATCAAATGAAAACTTTAACAGCAATCACTTTCAGCTAGATCCTTTAATACTACTATTCAGGAGATGCTGGTGACTATTCTGAGTTCCCGCTAACTCCTCACACATGGTCGTGGATGCGAGAATCACTACAGCACATCCTGGAATCTCTCCTACTCTCCACTTTTAAAGACGAGGAGTTTTAAATTATCGTCCATTTATTCAACGGAAAAACTAAAAATCTATCGTTAGGGACAGGATGAATACATTCAAGAAAACATAGGCGCCCTTTTGAATTTGTATAAAGAATGGTGGTCGCCGTGGAGCTAAGCTGGGCCGCATGTCAGTGGGGTTGCAGGGACCGCATATTTGGCCCCTGAGGGCCTTTTCAGACTCAGTAACATCAGCCAACGAAACTAATGAGTGACTTAAAAAACAAACAAGCATTTGCAATGCAATGGTCTCGGCATCATTAAAGGTAGAGCAATTGGCATTGCTCATGACATTTCTTTTTTTTCTTTAAATCATAAATAAATGGCATTGTCATTTACATTGCCAATACACACCACTCTGCACACTCACTGCTCTGCACTCTGCACACTCACTGCTCTGCACTCTGCACACTCACTGCTCTGCACTCTGCACACTCACTGCTCTGCACTCTGCACACTCACTGCTCTGCACTCTGCACACTCACTGCTCTGCACTCTGCACACTCACTGCTCTGCACTCTGCACACTCACTGCTCTGCACTCTGCACACTCACTGCTCTGCACTCTGCACTCACTGCTCTGCACTCTGCACTCACTGCTCTGCACTCACTGCTCTGCACTCACTGCTCTGCACTCACTGCTCTGCACTCACTGCTCTGCACTCACTGCTCTGCACTCACTGCTCTGCACTCACTGCTCTGCACTCACTGCTCTGCACTCACTGCTCTGCACTCACTGCTCTGCACTCACTGCTCTGCACTCACTGCTCTGCACTCTGCACTCACTGCTCTGCACTCTGCACTCACTGCTCTGCACTCTGCACTCACTGCTCTGCGCTCTGCACTCACTGCTCTGCGCTCTGCACTCACTGCTCTGCGCTCTGCACTCACTGCTCTGCGCTCTGCACTCACTGCTCTGCGCTCTGCACTCACTGCTCTGCGCTCTGCACTCACTGCTCTGCGCTCTGCACTCACTGCTCTGCGCTCTGCACTCACTGCTCTGCGCTCTGCACTCACTGCTCTGCGCTCTGCACTCACTGCTCTGCACTCACTGCTCTGCACTCACTGCTCTGCACTCACTACTCTGCACTCACTACTCTGCACTCACTACTCTGCACTCACTACTCTGCACTCACTACTCTGCACTCACTACTCTGCACTCACTACTCTGCACTCACTACTCTGCACTCACTACTCTGCACTCACTACTCTGCACTCACTACTCTGCACTCACTACTCTGCACTCACTACTCTGCACTCACTACTCTGCACTCACTACTCTGCACTCACTACTCTGCACTCACTACTCTGCACTCACTACTCTGCACTCACTACTCTGCACTCACTACTCTGCACTCACTACTCTGCACTCACTACTCTGCACTCACTACTCTGCACTCACTACTCTGCACTCACTACTCTGCACTCACTACTCTGCACTCACTACTCTGCACTCACTACTCTGCACTCACTACTCTGCACTCACTACTCTGCACTCTGCAC
Source organism: Lissotriton vulgaris (assembly GCF_964263255.1). NCBI lineage: Eukaryota > Metazoa > Chordata > Amphibia > Caudata > Salamandridae > Lissotriton > Lissotriton vulgaris. Next base: position 692,278,438 of record NC_141695.1, on the reverse strand, counting down.
TCACTACTCTGCACTCTGCACTCACTACTCTGCACTCTGCACTCACTACTCTGCACTCTGCACTCACTACTCTGCACTCTGCACTCACTACTCTGCACTCTGCACTCACTACTCTGCACTCTGCACTCACTACTCTGCACTCTGCACTCACTACTCTGCACTCTGCACTCACTACTCTGCACTCTGCACTCACTACTCTGCACTCTGCACTCACTACTCTGCACTCTGCACTCACTACTCTGCACTCTGCACTCTGCACTCTGCACTCTGCACTCTGCACTCTGCACTCACTACTCTGCACTCACTACTCTGCACTCACTACTCTGCACTCACTACTCTGCACTCACTACTCTGCACTCACTACTCTGCACTCTGCACTCACTACTCTGCACTCTGCACTCACTACTCTGCACTCTGCACTCACTACTCTGCACTCTGCACTCACTACTCTGCACTCTGCACTCACTACTCTGCACTCTGCACTCTGCACTCACTACTCTGCACTCTGCACTCTGCACTCACTACTCTGCACTCTGCACTCTGCACTCACTACTCTGCACTCTGCACTCACTACTCTGCACTCTGCACTCTGCACTCACTACTCTGCACTCTGCACTCACTACTCTGCACTCTGCACTCACTACTCTGCACTCTGCACTCACTACTCTGCACTCTGCACTCACTACTCTGCACTCTGCACTCACTACTCTGCACTCACTACTCTGCACTCACTACTCTGCACTCACTACTCTGCACTCACTACTCTGTACTCTGCACTCACTACTCTGTACTCTGCACTCACTACTCTGCACTCTGCACTCACTACTCTGCACTCTGCACTCACTACTCTGCACTCTGCACTCACTACTCTGCACTCTGCACTCACTACTCTGCACTCACTACTCTGTACTCTGCACTCACTACTCTGTACTCTGCACTCACTACTCTGTACTCTGCACTCACTACTCTGTACTCTGCACTCACTACTCTGTACTCTGCACTCACTACTCTGTACTCTGCACTCACTACTCTGCACTCTGCACTCACTACTCTGCACTCTGCACTCACTACTCTGCACTCTGCACTCACTACTCACTACTCTGCACTCACTACTCACTACTCTGCACTCACTACTCACTACTCTGCACTCACTACTCACTACTCTGCACTCACTACTCACTACTCTGCACTCACTACTCTGCACTCACTACTCTGCACTCACTACTCTGCACTCACTACTCTGCACTCACTACTCTGCACTCACTACTCTGCACTCACTACTCTGCACTCACTACTCTGCACTCACTACTCACACTCACTACTCTGCACTCACTACAGCTTCCTTCCACAGCTAGAACTAGTGCATAATGTCAAAACAGAGAAAACAAGGAAACACACTGAAGCTGTCTGTACCACGCCAAGTTCACATTTCGAGCAGCATGTGTTAAATCACGCTTTAGACTACTTCTCTACTCAAAAGTAGTACATTTCCTTCAAAAAGATAAAAATATGACATGCAAACAGTAATGCCGAAACAAACTGTTCAGCATGGGTTTTGATTTACATGAAAACATTAATTTCACTTAAAATAATAATAGTTTTTAGCTAAATTAAATTTACATTTGGATTTAGGGCATATTCACATATTTTTAGTAAATTTAAATGTCAGTGGCAGATGGACACGCTTTCATTTAGCAGCCAAATATACAATAACTTACTGCCCCCGGAATTCCGCCGCGGCCGCACCGGAAGTCAGGCAAGGTCGCCTGTGACGGGGGCGGAGCCGCGTCCGGACCGGAAGAGGAGGCAGGCGGAGGAAATGCATGGAGCGGCCCGGGGCTCCTGCGAGCGTGGAGAGCCCCCGGGGCCGACAACAGGACGTTGCACGCGTGTTGCGGGGCTCCCTTGACCAAGAGGGAGTCCCGGGATAGGAGCCGCAGCGTCAACTCTCCCTGCCGGTGCGGAGCAGTAAGTTAAAGGGGAGAGGGGGGGCCGGTGCGCGCGCGTGTGTGTGTGTGTGTGTGTGTGTGTGTGTGTGTGTATATGAGTGGGGGGGTTCTGTATGTATGTGCGTGCGTGAGCGCTTCTGTTTCTATGTATGCGTGTGTTGTGTGGGAGCCTCGCGCAGCGCTCGTGCTAATGCGCGTGCCAGTTTAGAATCGCCTGCGCGCGGCCAGGAGTGTCTCCTGGGACTGCTACTCGCTAACATAAGATCTCGGCGGAGACGCGCTTACGCGCGTCATTTAGCCGAGACCTAATAAAAAGGATTATACATGTGACTCCAGAAGGTGGAAATAGAAAAACACAATCTATTAGTTGACACCGGACGAGATGACTTCCACATATGCTGATTTTGAGTAACAGGACCATGTAACAAGGCTGCGCTGACACTAGTTTTGTCCCGAAGGAGCCTAACCTGCACCTGGAGGGAGACACTCGCCACAACCCGAACCAAGGGACGGGCTGCGGATTCCTGGCCTGCCCGGGACCCAGCGGACGCCCACAAGCTCGGGGAGTGGTGGGGAGTGCCTGACTCATGTTTTTCTTAAAGAGAAGGTCACTTGCAAAATTAATAACAAACGAAGAAATGGACTCAATAGTCTGCGTTTCGGTCTTTTGTCGTTAACTCCTTAAGACCTTCCTCAGGACAACAGATATTAGCATATAGCGGTGACCACTTTTTTAAATGATCCTGACGTAATTTTCAACTCTACGTCGACTATTGAGTCATTTCTTCTTTTGTTATTAATTTTGCAAGTGACCTTCACTTTAAGAAAAACAGGAGTGATTCGTTATTTATTTCTTAGATTGAACTTTGTTCATACAATACATCTGAATAAATCTGTTAATTCCTTTTTCATTTGAATGCATTTTGATTTATTTCAATGGTTAATATGTACCCTTTGAATCTATGAACTAAAACATATATAAAAGTAATATCTTTTGATAAAAAAGATTTCCTGTTTGCTGTTTTTTTGCTGTTTTGCTTTATTGCTCCTTTTTTGTTTTAGAGCTAGACAAATAAAATAGTTGTGAGCAGATATCAATTAAACTGGATCAGACCAGGGGGCGCTAGAGGGCACACACACAGAATGGCCACCTAACCAGGAGGCTCCTGTACCCTGGAACATAAATCAGTCACTTATCCTACCTTACTGGAAGCCTTACGGTCCCAAACCCTGCTTGACTGGTCGCGGGTGCTATTCCCCAGGCTCGGTCCGAGTTTGAGGTAAATCTGACGGGCGGTGCCTTCGCACTGGGCTGCGACAGTTCCCCCGGCGCCGGCGCTGGAGCCACGAGGGAAGGTGACCCGGGTTGAAGGAATTAGGCGAGACCGGGGATGACCAAGAGGCGGTGGGCCTCACCACCGGACACCGTTCTGGAGCATCCGAGCCTTTATCCCCCTGCATAAGAGGTTACTACATGAACCCCCGCTCTGTGATGAGAACTGGAGCGGACACCAGCCTACTGCCTGAAGAGACGGGAGCAGGGGCTTCCGTGCCTGTGATCTGTCCGGCGCTGCCGCGATCGGTGCTCCCCCGCTGCCGAGGGGCTGGTCGGCGACATCAACGGGTGGCACTGGCGAAACCTGCCTGGGGATTCCTGCCACTCACCCTGCCTGATAAACACCCCCGAGAGCCGCGCTGCGGCGCTACGGACGGCGTGGACCGGGATTGCTTGCACGGTCTCTGAACCACCATTGGAGGTCCATACTCCTGCCGCGATCTTCGTGGAGAGCCCGACGGACATTGCTGCTGGGTGAGTTTAGCGCATTTGAAGAGGTGGTGGGTCCGAGGATTGGCCTCGCACCGCGCAGCCATTGTGCCACTCTATGCTGCTTTGGATCTCGCTCTCACCGGCCCGAGCACTGCTGAGGAGTCGGACCGTGCTGTTGTGCACTCTGAGCTAATTGCACTACCGGCACAAGACGGGAAGCACTGGGCGAGATCGTCCCTCGCTAACTGCGGGAGTACGCTGGAGACATTCCTTGTTTTACTGGAGGTTTGTGGGGCTGGGGGCCAGGCGCGCCTGACAACAACATCACCTGATCCTGAGGCGCTGGTGGACCACGTCTGCTGTGATAGCTCCTGACTTGAGATGGTGAGTCTGGGGTGAGGCGTGTTGCCGAGGATTGGCCTTCCCTACTACCCCTTGTGGAACCTAGCGCTGACCGCGGAGCCGCGATGGTTAGGCAAGACAACCGCCAACCGAAGCTATCCTTTAAGGCCGCGAAGAGAGGGCAGAGGGCGACTGTTGAGAAGCCCAGCGCGAGCGGGACAGGTGCGGCTGGCGGTGCCCCCCCCCCAGACAGCCAAGATCTACAACAGATCCTGCAAGAGATGCAACAAGGATTTGCCACGGTAGTGGACAAGGTGGATAGGATGACCTCCAGGATGGATGCCCTTGTCCACAAAGTTGACCAGCACGAAGAGAGAAACGTGGCTGCTGAACAGCGTATCTCTGATGGCGATGATACCACAGCCTCCCACACCACTCAATTGACCAGGATGGACAACCTACTGCGGGTCATTGCGGCCAAGAATGAGGATTTGGAGGCCCGCAGTAGACGCAATAACATTTGCGTCACGGGCGTGCTGGAGTCCACAAATACGGGCAGAATGGAACTCTACGTTGAAAAGATGCTCCTAACGTCAATTGGAGAAGAAGCGTTCTCCCCACAGTTCATCATTGAGCGAGCACACAGATCCCTAGGACCGGTGCCTAAATCAGGAGCGCCGCCGAGACCCATAATAGCCCGCTTACTGAACTATCGAGACCGCGACATAGCCCAGAGAGCGGTGCGTGCGAAACAGACTCTATCTTACAACGACGTGAACTTCTCCATTTACCCCGACTTCATTCCCATGGTCCAAGAGGAAAGACGTATGTTTCTTGCAGTAAAGAAAAAGCAACGGGATGCACAGATAGACTATGCCTTACTCTATCCGGCGAGGCTCCGAATTACGCACCGAGGGAAGTAGCGCTTCTTCACAAACCCGCAAAAGGTGGGGGACTACTTGAAGGCACTTAGAAGGGCGCAGAGAGGGCCACGAGAACAGGATGCGGCGGAGGGAGACGGAGTGCCAGAATCGGATGAAGACGTCTGAGCCAGTATGGTCGTGACGGCCACCAATCTTCGGGTGGCGACCTTGCACTGCTGTGGAACTACGTCCTATGTTCTATGGGCAAATGCTGGAACTAAGACAAGGGACAGGGACCTACTACCAGTGGTAATGTACTCCAGGGTCCACTACCCCCCCCTTGGCCTCACTCGAGGGCGCGACAAACTAAGAGGTTAGTGAGGGGAGTTGTGGTTGTGGGCCCTCTGATGCTGTTCCCCCTGAGGGTATACCCCATACTTCTGTTTAGACTTTTTGAGGCTTGTTTAGTTTGGGAAGGAGGGAAAAAGGGTGTGGGCACAGAGAACCCGCCCGGTGAGTTGGGGCAGCTGAGGAGACCCGGGGGGAGGGATGGGGAGGGTATGAATGGCTGCTGGCATGACTGGGATGCAGTAGTGGGAGGGGGGAGGAATTAGGTTTACAGAGGTTTTTTCCTTACGGGGGGGGAGGGCCTGATGTGTGGAGCCGGATGTTGCATATCTCATCTGAATAGAGATGTATTTCTTAGAATATTACATGGCATATTGCAATATTACAGAATGTTATGTAGGCTATGGCAGGATCGGGACTTGATGCGCAAATGAGTTGTATGTCGTGGAATGTCAGGGGGCTTAATAATGCCAGGAAATGCCGTAATGTTATTGCATATTTGGATCGTCACCAGGTTCAAGTTGCTATGTTACAAGAGACGCACATATCACCACAGACTCGCACTACTTTTGCAAGTAAGTGAGCCACTACATGTTTTTTCTCGTCTTACTCCTCATACGCAAGAGGGGTGACTTTCCTGATTAAACACAACTTCCCCTTTCAGGTGTTGGGTGAGGCCTCGGATACCAAAGGGCGCTTTGCTATTGTATGGGGGCGCCTTGGTCGCGGCACTTTTACACTGGTGAACTGCTATGCCCCGAACGTGGATCAGCCCAAATTCTTCACCGTACTTTGGGGCAAGATCCTCGATGTAAGTTCTCAACATATCATCTGGGGGGTGACTTTAATGTGGCGCTAATACCCAGATTGGATAGAGCTGATGGTGTGGCGCTCCACAAGCCCAGGTCCAGGGAAGCACTTAAGGGTGTGATTGATGAGGGAGACTTGTTGGATAGCTGGAGACATCTACACCCAACCCAAAAAGAGGGTACACATTTCACATCACTGACTGGTACATGGGCACGACTGGACTATCTATTACTGTCTAAGACTTTGAGTGTTGGTTTGACCAGGGCGGAACATTTACCTAGGACGTACTCAGATCATAGTCCGGTCCTGATACGCTGCAGGTACCCGGCTGGGACAACCCCCGGCCGCATTGGCGGTTGCAACCTGCGGCGTTGCTGGACATGGTGTTTCGTGAGGAACTGGGCGATGAGATCGCTGCATTTTTCCCGCACAACAAGGGGTCACTAGACTCGGTTGACACCATCTGGGAAGCGTTCAAGGTCACGGTTAGGGGATACTGTATATCGAAAAGCTTTGGAGTGTTGCGTGATATACCACGCACAATCCGTACCCTGGATAGAGACCTGAAAAGCCTAGAAGCTAGGATGGTACTGGATAACACAGCTGACATACATGCAGAATTCAGGGCCAAATTAACGAAATACGAGGAGGAAGCGGCTAGGGAAGCAACATTTTAAGGGAAACATTGGCAAGCGAGGAAATATTGTGAGGGAGATAGACCTGCCAGGGCACTGGCAGTACTGACCTGTCCTTCCAATACACCCAATGTAATACTCGAAATTATAGATGACCAGGGCCAAAATATTCGAGACGAGGATGGTATACGATCTGTGTTCTTGTCGCATTATCACACGCTATACACCACTGCCACAACCGAGGACGTGCCATACGACAATTTCCTTGGAGAGGTGGCCCTTTGTTGGCTGGGTGACGCTGACAGGTCCTTTCTTGCTGCTCCCTTTGAGCTGGACGAAATTAAGGAAGCTATCATGTCACTCCAAAATGGTAAAGCCCCTGGCCTAGAAGGGCTACCAGTGGAATTTTACACGGCATACATCGCTATAATGGCTCCTGTCCTTCGAGAGGTCTTTGAAGAGTCTTTGGTTGACGGAATCCTCCCCCGCTCAATGCGAGAAGTTGTTATCACGTTGCTCCTTAAGAAGCCGGGTAAGAACCCTTAACACTTGTGATTCTTACAGCCCACTGTCTCTATTGAACTGCAATGTTAAAATATTGGCTAAGGTACTGGCCACCAGACTTTCCCTCCTTTTGACTCATATCATACTACCTGACCAATCGGGCTTTGTCCCTGGTCGCTCCACCTCCCATAATTTGCGCACGTTGTTTTCCCTAACTAGAACAGATCTCCCAGTCGCAGCGGTCTTTTTGGACGTCACTAAGGCCTTCGATTCGGTCGAATGGCCTTATCTATTTATTGTCCTGACACGTATGGGATTCCCTACTTTATTTATTTCTTGGATTCGGCTACTATATACGCAACCCACGGCGAGAGTACTGATCAATGGCTACCTTTCTCCCTCAGTTGAGATCACCAGAGGCACCAGACAGGGGTGCCCGCTGTCCCCTCTCCTCTTTGCGATTGCTGTAGAGCCCCTGGCTTGTAGGCTGCGACAGTTGTACCGGGAGGGTGCATTTCGCTGCCTTCAACGTCAGATTGATGTGTCATTGTATGCTGATGACATGACACTTTACGTCAAAGACCGGGCGCAGAATCTTAACCCCTTGCTGAGGGAATTTGTCGTCTTTGGCAGGCCATCTGGGGTATGCATCAATTGGGCCAAATCGCAATTCTACCCCTCACGGATGCAGTTTCCATTGGACTTTCCTTTGGAGTGGAGCCGAACAGATTTACGCTACCTGGGAATTCAAGTCACACGCGATAAGGATGAAACACTGCGGCTCAACTATGGAGTTGCGATCACAAAACTCACTGCATCGGTTGATCGCTGGATTTCTCTTCCCTTGTCTATGGCGGGGATGGCGTCACTTATTAAAATGGTGGTGCTGCCCCGCTTTCTATACCTTTTTCTTAATATTCCCTACTACCCGAGCGCTTTCTTCTTCTTCAAAACATTTCGGATGGAGCTGAGCAGGCTGTTCTGGGGCGGCAAGCACCCACGGCTTCGCTGGTCGATACTGATCCAGCCATATGATAAGGGAGGCTTCGATATACCTGATTTCGAGGCTTACTACGTCTGTGCGCAGGCACATTATGCGTATCATTGGATGCACCCCACACCTTTTATGCCTCAACTAGCAGTCGAGGACTGGATTGCGGACCCCCTACCTCTGAGTGGGCTCAATCACTGCTCAGCGGCGGCCATAGAAACGTCATTTACTACGGTCACATGCACTGTTGATGCTTGGCGTAGACTGACTAAGATGTTGGGCTGCACTATGCCATACTCTCCTCGCCTGCCATTAACATACCACCCTACGTTGGAACTCCTCCAAGAGCGCGGCTTCCAGGCACTCTGCCAACGCTTGCAGATCGCCTGCTGGGAAGATCTTTTTACTGACGGCCAGTTTAATGCAGTGGACTTGTTTTTTAAGATCCATAACCCCACTCCTCTTGAGTCATTCTATTACCTGTGGTTGCGTCAAGGGATGAGAAAGATTTTGCCTGACTTTCCTGCTGAGCCGGCGGTCCTGCCCCCCTTACATTTCATGTTGTGCTCACAAGACGGTTCGCACTTCGTGTCGGGCATGTACCGACATGTTCGAATATCTAGAATAGAACAGGGGAGTTCAGCCCGGTCACACTGGGCTGCCGACCTAGCGATGGAGATCACGGATGACCAGTGGTCCTACTGCAGCGGCCTCACGGCTCGTATTTCTGCTAGCTGTAGGCTCAGGATGATACATTTTAAGTTCCTTCAGCGCCTATATTACACACCGGTCAAGAAACATAAGTTCCGACTATCCAATGATGACAGGTGTGAACGCGGTCGCGCAGAGCATGCTGGATTCCTACATTTGTCCTGGGAATGCCCTTAATCCAAGTTTATTGGCAGCAGGTGCATGTTGCCCTTGAATCTTTGACTAAAACACCAATAGACCCTGATCCTCTATTAATGTTACTGGGGTACACACCGCACATCCCTAGGTCCTGTAGAAAATTCTTAGACATTGCTCTCCTCCTTGCTAAGCGCCGCGTGGCGTGTCAATGGGGCCGTGGCAGGGCACCTAAGTTCAAGGACTGGCTAGCTGATCTAACCTACTGCCAGGAATAGTTCACTATTTTTGCTGAGACACTTCCGATCTCTAGTAAGCCTAGGGATGTTTGGGGCCCTTTGACCACATACTTAATTACCCAGACACATGGGGATGAGGATGTATCCGGGGGGGATATACGGACTGAAGATGAAACAAGTGTAGCTGAAGCCCTACCTATGTCATGATGCTATCTATGGATGGGGTTTACTGTTGTACATTTTCTGTATATGCGACTGCATAGCTGTATATCTTGTAACATATGTTAACAATCATTGTTAATTTGCACGAAATCTTGATTACTGAATACCATAATTTTTTGGCTTGAACCGAACTACGATACTTATGCGTTGTAAATGTCCTCTGGAACTCACCCCTGTCGAACATGCATAGTGTCTAATCAGGTGCCTGTCCCTAATTGGGTCCTACTAATGTGCTGCCGGGACTAATCTGAATGATGTGATTTAGACATTGCTGCAACGCTCCACACTGCTAACATCTGTTTTTTCTTGTTTTGCAAAAATTATAAATAAAGTTTAAAAAAAAATTGGATCAGACCAACTGATATGAGTAACACTGTAGTCTGACTTTTGTTAAATGTCATTCCTAGCAAGCACATCACAGTTTTGACTGTTACCTGGAGACCTGCTGAAAAAGAAGTATCAAGTTTTGGAAAGCTTGAGCTTTTGCTGGACTGGGCTAATCGTTCCTCACCCCTGAGCCTAGGATGGTCCCTAGAAAAAGAGGAGATATGTGGTCAGAATGATTGTAAATCCTAGACTGTGCAAGGTCTTAATGGTGCTCTGGGTGTGTGCTAGGCATGCTCGATAAGCCAGTCGTCCAGGTAAGGAAACACGTTGTTGGACAGGCCACATGAAGGGCCACTCTCCCCCGGCCCGACCAGGCCCGAGCCCGGTCACGCAGGTACCACCCACCACCATTACACGTCCTCCGTCCCCTCCGGGACCCCTACCCTCGAACATGTCGACCTCGTGGGCCTGATCCACTGCCGGCCTACGCGCCCATCCTGGGCGCCATCTTGGACACTCCACCACAAGGCCGCCTGGCCCCCGATCGACCCCAACCCTGGGCCTGGCCAGGTCTCAGACATCCCGGCACCACCATCCACCCAGGAGGTGAGCGGGCTACTTGGCAAGTCACTGGGGGAAAGAGGTGTCGATGGCTCTCCCCCGCCAGGTGCCGCTCGCCCATCGCCTCCCCGGGCGCTGGCTCCACCCCCCTGCTGGGTGTCTGGACTCCCTCATCCCGGACCTCCCGACCTCCAAGTGCGAGGGTCCGGACATCAAAGGGCACCAGCCCTATAACTGGGGCAGCTCCAGAGCAGGAAGGCAGTTGTATCTTGGAGTCGAGAGACGCAGAGAAGAACTCATCCTTGACGGACTACTGGCGCTGCCATAGCTCTGTCTCGTGCACCATCGTCTTGCCTGTTGGCGCTGCCGCAACCTTCGTAACCTTCATATCCTTCATCGTCGTCGGGACCTGCTGGCGTGGCCGCGGACCGTTTGCATTCACCATCTTCACCGGGACCTGCTGGCTCCGCCGCGGACCGTCGTTTCCTTCGTCCATCTCGGGACCTGCTGGCTCCGCCGCGGCCCGATCATCTAGAACGCCGAGCTCGAGGATTGAGAGCTACTTTCATCTTTTGGTAACAAGACTGTCCCGCTACCCTTTTCCCAAGCCAGAGACCAGAACCGAGGGGACCCCTGAGTCCAGACCTCCTTGTACCATTCCATCGTAACCTTAAAGAATTGCCTATAAAGTCTCGTTGAACTTTACCCTTGTGTGGTGTCCGTCTGTGGGGGGGAAGTTACTTGTCTGTACGATCGCTGGAGACGGCTCTCCCCGGAGACCTCTCCCCTTATCCTCGGCCGACCCTCCCGGTCCGTCTAACATTGGTGGCCAGCGGCGCGATCCGAATCACCGCATAACCGTACAGAGAGTAGCTCACCCCACGGCGAATCACGATGTCAACTAAAGAAAGCGGATCAACGGAGAAATTCCAGATGGAGAAATTGGACGAGTACAACCATCGTGAACTAAAACAGTTCTGCATCGAACTAGGTATCGCTACCACCGGACTAAGTACCAAAGACGATTTTAAGCAGGCCCTAGAATCTTGGGCAGAAACCGGGGCCGCCGGAACCTCGGATCAAAGCATCGCAGCAAAAACCACCACGGCCCCCGAGGAGCAAAGAAAGGGTCTCTCGCAAGACGAGATCCAGGAACGAGAGAAAACCCGACTACACGAGCTGGAAATGGCCCGGCTCAAAATGGACATTGAACTTAAATTGGCCGAACAAAAAATCAACTTAGAGCACCTGCGTCTCCGAGAAGAAAGAGAGGAGAAACAGAGACAAAGGGAGCTCGAGGAAAAGAAACTGGCATATGAGCATGAGCGAAAATTAGCAGAGATCGACCTACGCAAGCAGAATAAAGAAGTAGGGGTGTCCGAGCAACCCCACACCCCAGGGGCAACAGAGAAAAAGGTACACATCCCCAAGGATGTCGTCCGAGAGTACTTCCGAGAGGACGACATCCAGCAATGGTTTAAGGCCTATGAAATCGCTATGACTGCACACCGGATCGATAGAAGCGATTGGGGAGCCGGTCTATGGGGGAGATTCCTCAATGAGGGCCGCGACGCCCTGCTGCAACTCCCGGACCACCAGATGACCTCCTATGACCATATGAAAGCTGCACTCCTCACCCGCTATGGCCTCACACCCGAGATGTACCGTCAGAGGTTCCGAGACTGCACCCGCATCCCGGGTACAACTTGGGTGGACTATGTAAACTACTTTAGCCGAGCCTTCGAAGGCTGGATCAAAGGAAGCAAGGTCACAACCTACGAACAACTGTTCAATCTTATGGTCTGGGAGCATCTGTCGAACAATTGCTTCATTGAACTCCGCCAGCACCTCCTCGACAGCAAGTTAACGGATCCCCGGCAGCTCGCAGCCGAAGCTGACCGGTGGGAAATCACCAGAGTGGGCCGGAATGGGTCCTACGAACAGAACCGGAACAACAATGGTCAGCACCGTCCCCGAGGAGGAGGAGGAGGCCAAGGACGCGGAAGAGACAACGCTCCGGTCGCCCCCGCGGTCAGCACCACCCCCCCGGCCAACCGGGGCAGCACCCCGGCGCGACCGGGATATCGAGCCAATGTTACGTGCCATCGATGCCAACGAATCGGACACTATGCAAACGACCCAAACTGCCCCCAGTACCAGAGCCCAAGACCCCGCCAAGTAGCCGCTGCTGCTCTGGGGGAGGAACAGATCTCAGAAGAACAGGAGGAATATGAACAGGAACACCAAGAATGGGAGCCAGCCGCCATGGCTCTAGCCTGCTTAGGGGGGAGAGACATGGTTCCGCGGGTCCCCCTACCCGCTAACACCCAGAAGTACAGCCAATGGGTGAGCATCAATGGACGCCGGGCCGAAGCCCTTCGTGACACTGGGGCCAGTGTAACAGCCGTCCGCTGTCACCTGGTGACCCCAGAACAATATCTACCGAACATTCTCTGCCCTGTCCGTTCAGCCGATAACTCGGAAAGTCTGTGTCGGATGGCCTGCGTCCCCTTCGAATGGGGAGGGGTCTCCGGCATGTTAAAGGTAACGGTCCGAGACGATGCCCCCGTAGACTGCCTCCTGGGGAATGACCTTGAAAGCTCTCCGTGGGCAGCCGTAGAACGAAGAGAACACCTGGGGATGTTAGGCGTCCCGGACTGGGCGTGCGTCACCACCCGGTCCATGGCCGCCCGTGCCAACCCCCGCCCAGAGGAACCCGAATGGCCGGCGCCACCGCCTCCGGTCGCCCCAGCCGAAGCCACCGACCGTGACGTCCCCCCAGAACCAGCTCAACCTCCAGACCTCGCTAACATCGACCAGTGGCCTCAAGAGGGGGGGCCACGCAAGAACAATTTCGCCAAGAACAGAAGACCTGTCCCTCCCTCGAGGGACTCCGCCAACAAGCGCTCGCCCAAAGTGCAGGGGATACCTCCGGAACGCACTGGGTCTACTGGGACAATGAACTGCTGTACAGTGAGCAAAGAATCGCGGAGCTGGGGGCTAGCCGAGTACTGGTGGTGCCCCTCCGTTTTAGAGACTTTCTGCTAAACCTAGCCCACGATGTCCCCCTGGCGGGACACCTGGGTCAAGATAAAACCTATAGTCGTCTGGTGACCCACTTCTTCTGGCCCAAAATGAGGAACGATGTACACCAGCATTGCCGATCTTGCCCCACGTGCCAAGCCAGTGGAAAGAGCGGCCGCAAACTAAAAGCCCCCCTGCAACCTTTTCCCGTGGTCACCACCCCGTTCGAGAGGGTCGGGATAGACATCGTGGGACCCCTGGACCCGCGCACCAAACAAGGCCATCGATTCATCCTGGTGCTAGTGGACCACGCCACCCGCTACCCCGAGGCTGTTCCCCTGCGAACTGTGACAGCCCCGGTAGTCGGCCGGGCTCTGTTGGGGATCTTCTCCCGTGTGGGCTTCCCCCGAGAAGTCGTCAGCGACAGAGGCACGAACTTTATTTCTAAATATATGAAGTCCCTCTGGCAACAGTGCGGGGTTACCTACCGATTCACGACCCCCTATCACCCTCAAGGAAACGGACTCGTTGAGCGGTTCAACCGCACACTCAAAGGGATGATCGGGGGGTTGGAAGAGCCCCTCCGTCGCCAGTGGGACGTGCTGCTGCCGTGCCTCCTCTTCGCCTATCGAGAGGTTCCCCAGAAGTCCCTGGGCTTCAGCCCGTTTGAACTACTATATGGACACCCAGTGCGGGGGCCGCTCAGCCTAGTCAAGGAAGGCTGGGAGATGCCCCCTCTAAAGAACCCACCAGATGTTTTCCGATACCTCCTAACCCTCCGCAACCAGACCCGGCGGTTCAGAGAGCTGGCAAAAGCCAACCTAGAGGCCAGTCAAGAGGACATGAAAAAGTGGTATGACCGGAATGCCTCCTCCATCGAATTTGAACCTGGGCAACAAGTATGGGTGATGTCCCCCACCGAACCCTGCGCCCTGCAAGACAAGTGGACAGGGCCCTTCAAGGTAGTCGAGCGCAAGGGTCCTGCCACCTATCTCATCGACATGGAATCTCCCCGGAACCCCCTCCGGGTCCTCCACGCTAACAGACTGAAACCCCACTTTGTGCGTTCAGAACTCAGCCTCCTGATGGCCACAGACAATGGGGCTGAAGAGGACTCCGAGCCCCTCCCTGACCTCCTACGGACTCAGGAGAAAGACGGCTCCGTGGATGGGGTCCGACTCTCGGAGGCCCTCACCCGAGAGCAACACCAGGAGTGTCGAGTCCTCCTGTCACAGTTCGCCAGCCTGTTCTCCCTCGCCCCAGGTGTCACTTCCTGGTGTGTGCACGATGTGGACACAGGGGACAGCCCCCCTATCCGCCACCGGGCCTACCGCGTGCCAGATCGGGTACGGGCCTGCATCCAGGAAGAGGTGGCAAGAATGCTCACGCTCGGGGTCATCGAGCCCTCAGACAGCCCCTGGGCCAGCCCTGTAGTACTGGTCCCCAAAGCAGCCGCTCCCGGCACCACACCAGAACTCCGGTTCTGCGTCGACTACCGGGGCTTGAATGCGGTCACCCGAACAGACGCACATCCTATCCCCCGGGCAGATGAACTAATCGACCGCATGGGAGCTGCTCGCTACCTCAGTATTTTCGACCTGACGGCGGGCTACTGGCAAATCGGCCTCACACCCCGGGCCCAAGAACGTTCTGCCTTTTCCACCCCCGATGGCCATTACCATTTCAAGGTCATGCCCTTTGGCATGAAGAATGCCCCAGCAACCTTTCAGCGGCTCGTCAATCAAGTCCTGGCGGGGCTCGAAGGGTTCAGCGCCGCCTACCTAGATGACATCGCTGTATACAGCCACCATTGGACCGAGCACCTCCGCCACCTCCGAGCCGTGCTGCAAGCCCTTCAGCGAGCTGGCCTCACGATCAAGGCCAGCAAATGTCAAATTGGTCAAGGGTCTGTAACCTACCTCGGACACCAGGTGGGAAGCGGCCTGGTGGCCCCTCTGCAGCTCAAAATTGCCGCCATCCAGTCCTGGCAGCCCCCCATCACCCAGACCGAGGTACGAGCCTTCCTGGGCCTCACGGGCTACTACCGAAGGTTCGTGAAAGACTATGGTACTATAGTGGGTCCCCTCACGGAACTCACGTCAAAAAATCAACCCAAGGCAGTCAACTGGACCCCAGAGTGTCAAACAGCATTCGAACAATTGAAAGCCGCCATGTGTTCCGCCCCCGTGCTCCAGGCCCCCGACTACAGCCGGGAGTTCGTCGTCCAGACGGATGCCTCCGACCATGGCATCGGGGCAGTCCTGTCTCAAGTGAACACCGAAGGCCTTGATCAGCCAGTGGCCTTCATCAGCAGGCGACTCCTACCACGAGAACAACGCTGGAGCACCATTGAGAGGGAGGCCTTCGCCGTGGTATGGGCCCTCAAGAAACTCCGGCCCTACCTCTTTGGCACACACTTTCGGGTGCAGACCGACCACCGACCCCTGCAGTGGCTGATGCAGATGCGGGGAGAAAACCCGAAGTTACTACGTTGGTCCATCTCCCTCCAAGGGATGGACTTCACAGTTGAACATCGGCCTGGGCCAGATCACGCCAACGCGGATGGCCTGTCCCGGTTCTTCCGCCTCGACGAGGAGAGTCCCCAAGAGGATGGGTAACTCTCCCCGCCTTCAGCTGGGGGGGGACGCATGTTGGACAGGCCACATGAAGGGCCACTCTCCCCCGGCCCGACCAGGCCCGAGCCCGGTCACGCAGGTACCACCCACCACCATTACACGTCCTCCGTCCCCTCCGGGACCCCTACCCTCGAACATGTCGACCTCGTGGGCCTGATCCACTGCCGGCCTGCGCGCCCATCCTGGGCGCCATCTTGGACACTCCACCACAAGGCCGCCTGGCCCCCGATCGACCCCAACCCTGGGCCTGGCCAGGTCTCAGACATCCCGGCACCACCATCCACCCAGGAGGTGAGCGGGCTACTTGGCAAGTCACTGGGGGAAAGAGGTGTCGATGGCTCTCCCCCGCCAGGTGCCGCTCGCCCATCGCCTCCCCGGGCGCTGGCTCCACCCCCCTGCTGGGTGTCTGGACTCCCTCATCCCGGACCTCCCGACCTCCAAGTGCGAGGGTCCGGACATCAAAGGGCACCAGCCCTATAACTGGGGCAGCTCCAGAGCAGGAAGGCAGTTGTATCTTGGAGTCGAGAGACGCAGAGAAGAACTCATCCTTGACGGACTACTGGCGCTGCCATAGCTCTGTCTCGTGCACCATCGTCTTGCCTGTTGGCGCTGCCGCAACCTTCGTAACCTTCATATCCTTCATCGTCGTCGGGACCTGCTGGCGTGGCCGCGGACCGTTTGCATTCACCATCTTCACCGGGACCTGCTGGCTCCGCCGCGGACCGTCGTTTCCTTCGTCCATCTCGGGACCTGCTGGCTCCGCCGCGGCCCGATCATCTAGAACGCCGAGCTCGAGGATTGAGAGCTACTTTCATCTTTTGGTAACAAGACTGTCCCGCTACCCTTTTCCCAAGCCAGAGACCAGAACCGAGGGGACCCCTGAGTCCAGACCTCCTTGTACCATTCCATCGTAACCTTAAAGAATTGCCTATAAAGTCTCGTTGAACTTTACCCTTGTGTGGTGTCCGTCTGTGGGGGGGAAGTTACTTGTCTGTACGATCGCTGGAGACGGCTCTCCCCGGAGACCTCTCCCCTTATCCTCGGCCGACCCTCCCGGTCCGTCTAACACACGTGAATGCTGCTCCTTCCAAGATAAGCTGCTGCCATCACGGCCAAAAATGTGGTAAAGACCATTGGGGATGTGGTAACCCTAAACCAAAGTTCTTTGAACTGGTAATGTTGTACACTGACCACAAACCGCAGGTATTTTCGATGCTCTAGGTAGATGGGTATATGAAAGTAGGTGTCCTTCACATCAAGGGCAGCCATGAAGTCATCTTGCTGCAGTAGTGGTATGACTTCAAGGAGAGTCGCCATATGAAAGTGATCGGACAAAACGTATCTGTTGAGAGGTGCGAGAGCGATGATGGGTCTGAGGGAACTGTCTTTTTTGGGGATAAGGAAGCACAGGTAATACACCCTCTTTCCCCGGTGTTGTGGTGGAATCGTTTCTCTGGACCTTAGGTCCTATTAAAGGAGGCGCACATTTTCAGGTGGCAAGTCGTTTGGTGGTGTATTTATGTATGAGTTCTAGACAGCGCCACTCCTTTATGTCCAGCACCCAACAGTCGCAGGTGATTTCTTTCCAGCGGGTAGAAATACTTGCAGCCTTCCCTCGAAAGATGATGTGTGATCGGGGGTGAGGACGACGGGAGGTCAGGTGGAAGAGAGTCCGTGTTATTAAGGAGAAGCCCCTTTGGGAGGTGTGCGCTTTCCTCTGTCCTTGCCATTGTTACCCTTGTATCCACCCCTATAGTAACCTCGTGAAGGAGACTGCTGTATGGTCCTTAAAAGGGGGGGGGAGAAAAGGTTTACAGGGCGGGGGTTTTGGTTGCACCACGGTATTGAGAGTGGTGAAAGAGCCACGAGGAACAGGTTTTGCAGGAACCTCATATCTTTAGCAGTGCCAGTATCTTCTTGGATATTTTCTAACATCTCCTCGAACGGAGGGCAGAAGAGAATGCTGACCATCAAAGAGTACATTTAAAAAGGTGTTGCTGGCCCTGTGACTTAAAGCCAGAGACGAGCTACCACACATGGTGGCGCTAAAGGATGCTAGTTTTTATGCAGGGAGCAGAGGATGTTGGTGCTGGCAATGATCTTGCCCTACTCTACTAACTCTAGTCCCTTTTGGCGATACTGTTCTGGGAGATGCTGGAAAAAGTACACAGTTTGATCCCAATGGGCAGGGTCATACCATGAGAGTAGGCCTATAGAGTTAGTCATGTGTCATTGAGTAGCAGATTGCACCGTTGCCTTTTTGCCCCCGGCATTTATTTTCTCACTCTCCCGGTCCAGAGGGGATGCATCTCCAAGCCCCTGTGTGTTAGCTCGCTTTCGAGCTGTATCAATGACTTGGGAGTCAGGGAGAAACTGGCCCCAAACATACTGTGGTTCTGAGGGAGAAGCCTTAAATTTCTGGTTGATCCTCAGTGCAATAACTCTCACTTTAAATGGCTCTTTAAATATTTCAATGGCCAGGCTAAGGACTCCCTTGAGCATAGGGACATACTGTAAGGAGCGTTGGGTAGAGGAGATCTCAATGAGCAAATCATCATCCTCATGTTGCATGTGCATCTCTACCTTTTGAACGGTAGCTGCTCTACAAAGGACCTCATGGTACGAGGTGGTGTCGCCTGGAGGTGAGGGCTTTGTGGGATACAGGCCTGTGTCTGCTGAAGGCTCGGTGTCGGACATCCCAGAGGTCTGGTCCCTATGGGTGAAATGTAGGGTCACAGGGTAGGTGTGGACTGTCCCCACCTCTGGGTGTAAGGAACCCTGTGGTGAATGTTGAAGAGAATCCAAAGGCAGCAAAGGGGAGGAGGAGAAAGGCGAGAAAGGGGGAGGAGGAAGTGGAGGAGAAGGATGAACAGGAGGCATTGGAGAGAAAGCACTGTCAAATCTCTTAGGCATCCAGGGAGTGGGTGTCACAGGAGGATTGAGTGCTTCCTCAAAAGTCAACTTTCTCTTGTTAGCAATTGAGTCTTTCAGCACCTGCAGAGGTTTTGCCAGGATCCAACCAGTGCCCAGCTGGATATAAAACCTTACTGCTTCGGGAGGAGGAGCCAAGATGGCGCCCGGATCGGACTCGTAGTCCTTCGGCTCCGAGGACCATCTCCTCCTTTGTGACTATCCTGCCGGTGATCCTGCACCGAGACGGCACATTGCGGATGCTGATGTGTTCCGACGACCCGCGGTGAAATCCTGAGGCTTGCGATTACTTGCAAGCGGGTGAAACGTCCGACTGCAGTTTGCGGCCCGCAACAGCCCTGGGTCCGGGGCCTCGAGTGGATATCGAGGCCGGCTGCCAAGCGAATAACATCGGGCGTCAGCGACTGTGGGGAACCGGTCGGAGCATTTTTACCGAGAAACGGCCGAACTTGAAACATGCGCCCCAGTGGACTGCAGGTACAGAGCCAAGCGTGCCTGGCGATTTGACTGGGGGAATCGTACGACTGCAGGAGCCCGGACTGTTGGCTGCCAAGAGACTGCCTGCCCACCGTCCAGCTAATGGCGGGAGGTTCCCGAATTCTCCACCCCTTCGACATCTAACAGGGCGGCTTCTTTAAGGGACAATGCTTATGGCCACACCTCGGTCCTGTCTGCCGCTCCTTTACTATACGGAGATCTGATGCCCCATTGTGCGCAGCTTGGCCCGACTCGGAGTGTCTCTACCGAAGACCGCGGAGGGCATAATGGAGTGCTGCCTTGAGGAGTCTGGTTCACAGTGTGGTCGTGGGCGTGTGGAGCAAGGGGACATGTTCGGAGGGGAGCGTGGAAGTGATCAGGGCTATGGCGATCTATTGGCGGCTGTTTTCTCCCTTCATCACGATATGGTGTACTCTGTTCGAACCCTGACTGGCAAGGTGGACGATATAATGTGTGCACTGGGACGCTTGAAAATGGCTGACTCGCAGGTCCACAGCGACATTCCTTGCTCCACGTCTGTCTGCGACAAGATGGCTGCCTCATGCGACAGTGACGGCTTTGAGACTCCAAGCCCCGAGACGACTATTGCTGCAGATGGTGTTTGCCCGGGACGACGTGAAAACCACGGATTGCAAACGCGACGGGAGTGTTCTCCCCAAACCATGCTCCTAGTTACCCGGGGACCGCTCCAGAAGGGTTTCGACACTGAGACTTTCCTCCCTGGCTCGGTTTCGCTCTATAATATGAGGATGGTGTACTTTTGGCCCAGCCTGGGATCAATGGATCTGCGTGTACATGATACGGTTGAGTGCTTGAATCAAATTGACTCTTTTGGACTACCGTTCACGCCCTCCTGGGTTACCTTGGTAAGCAATGGCGGAAAAGAGAAAACGCTATCACAAACTGGCAGTTTCGTCGTTGCTGACCGAGACAGATGTGTGGCGCGCTGATTTCTTTGATTGCGCAATGTGCCGATTTCGTGCTTTGTAAATTGTTTGCTAGTAATGTTTTTTTGTCACCGGACTTTATACTTTGTGCTAATATCGGCATTACGGGAGGGTGATGCCGGGGGACTGGTGGTGGGCTCCTCCCCGCTTCTCACTACTTTCATAGTAGTTATAGATTAAGACCCTTTTCTTACTTTCTATATTTCGGGTCTCCTTTTTGTGGGGCGACAGGCACATCACTGGTGGGGGGGGATAGGGGGGGGGGGGTAGGCCGTAGCCAGCTGCAGAGGTGCAGGGTGGGGTGTGGGGGGGGGGGGGGGTTTGTTTATTTCTTTTTTGTTCTATGGGCCTTCTATTCTTTTTCCCTTTTCTTCTGGGTTTAGACGTTTTGCTTCATTGTGGAAAGTCGGGGTTCTGGTAATTTTAGTGCAATGTATACTTGTCTCTCCTGATTCTATAACGCCGGAACCAATGTGCTGTCCTACGACATCCTGATACCGTTTATCCTTCAGAACTAAAATTTGAAAATTAGACCTCAGTACCTCTGTAATAGATCCTTCGCGCACTGCCATTTTGCTATGTGCTGAATTTGTGAGCCTTCGGGCGTTTTGTTGGGCTATATGTACGATTTATTATAAATAAAGGTCTTCCAAAAAAAAAAAAAAAAAAAAAAACCTTACTGCTTTGCGTTGAGGAGTTCTTACAGTTGCTCAAGGATTGGTTGTTCAAAATCCTCAGAAGGGGTGAGGACGCAGCCGCAGATGGTGGTCTGGATGGAGCCGAAGAGGGACGATGCCCAGACGGTGACAAGGTCTTTCTCAGCTGAGAATGCTTTGGGCTCAAAACTCTTTTCTCAATTCCGAGACACATTTCGCAAGCCCAAATCCGTTTGGAGTACGGTCTCACTAACCAGCTCCCAGCAAGACAAGGAGCACTCGTCAAATATTACTGGCGCATGAGGGAGGCAGAAGAGGAATCCCTGGCCCACCTTTGCTGGTTAGAAGTCGAAAAACAGGCCGGGCAGCCAGACTCAATATACAAGATCTTGAGGCAAGCGCTGGAGGCATTAAAACTAGATGAATCTTGGCGTCTGCCCATGACATATTCTGCCTTCAAACTGCTAACCAAGAAAGCAGTCAAACAATCATCACTATTAATGGACAAAGCAGCAGTGGCTGGCAAAAGCCATGCCTGGATCGTCTTGCCGTCATATACCCACCTAAAACCACAGGATTATTTGAAAGAATGCTTCAGGGACCACTATAAAAGGAAACTAAGCCTTCTAAGGTTGGGCTGCTTCTCGTCCAAAGACCTCACTCCCAAATGGCTACGGCAGTGGGCAACTCCCGATTGCCGCCTATGCGGCAACGGTGCAGAGTCTTTACTGTACCTCATATGTATATGCCTGGCTCTCCAAAATCTAAGAAAAGCGCTCCTTCGATCTCCCTTAAGAGAAGCCCAGGTGAGAACTTGCAGGGCGGCGGTGATAAGATGCCTAAGCGGGTCTTGGATTGAACTATCATGCAAAACCATAAAATTTTTGAAACTTGCCTCCATAGAGCTGGAAAAAAGAGCACCATCCAAAGAGGTTCCTGGACAATAGGCCAGGCTTTGGCAGACCACAGACTCTTCCTCCCTTCTTTCCAATGCTTGTTTTTACACAGCACAAGTTAATAACAATGAGCCTCTTGTTTGAATAACCATTATTCTTTTATACTTTTTCTTCTCTTCTTAGATCTTTTTTTTCCGCCACTTTTGCAGAGCATGTTATTAATTTTTAACTCGACTCAAAGTTTATTCTGTGTTGTTTTTATGATGTAAATATCTCTTGCATGGTGGTAAGTCCACCCTTTTATGATTTGTTTTAAATCAGTCCATGCTTTGGGTTATTGTCCCTAGGCTTCGAGGTGGGGTGTCTTGGCTCGAAATGCTTCGGGTCCAACCATTTCTAATCCGATGCGCGGCAAACCTGTATTTTTGGATCTGTGGCCAAAGCGACAGTCGATGCTTGAGGTTTCAAAAGGACTTCGGCGCAGAATGTGATACAGCTTTGAACAGCTGTGTTGATCATGGCTGGAAGGCAGTGGTGCACTGTAGGCCTCAGAGTTAGCCCGGGTGGTCGAGGCTTGTGCCTCATTTTGGAAAAAAGGGGAGGTGGTAATACTCACTGTGGTGTTAAGCGGTTAAGGGGCTGGCGGAGGCTCTGCTGCCTCGACGTGTCAGCATCACAGTCTAAGCTTTTTTGGTGAGAAAGCTTTGTCAGTTTCAATAGTTGGAACGTCCAACTGTTTGACATCAGACTCCTCTCTCTCTTTCCGAAGCAGTCCGAAGTGTCTTCCACCTCCCTTCTGTGCGTTGTGGAAGCTGAAGCGGTGCGGCAAGTTCTTTGACCCTGAAGGGTCTATTAATTCTGAGACACAAGAGACGCCTGTCTCACGGTGTTCGGGGACGAACACAGCTTGCGGACTTCGTGGAGATCTGTCCTCAGATGCTTGGCGTGGCAAGTAGGGCAGGACTGACATGGAGTTCTTTCCATCAAGGGGACATCCTCGACCACAGTGTTGGTATTTCAAGAAGTTGTCTACTGGAACTGAATCAAAGATTATGCGATGGTGGAGACCTACAAGAAAGTGTGATTTCTTCCACAACTGATGAGGAACAATTCCGAAATCTGGTGAGAATCCCATGCGGCATAGAACCGGAGCTCAGATACACACACCTGAACCTGATAGCAGAGAAAAAGACAATCTAACAATTGAGCGATGCCCATACGCATTAGCACTGAAAGAGCTACTAGGTCCCATGACTCGAAAAGACTTCTTTTAAAGAAAAACAAGAACACGTCCGAGCCCAACACTAGATGGCTTAAGTATGCAAGGAATTACAATTAGTAAGTGATAACTTTCAATTGAGAGCAAGTAGGAATGTAGAGTTTGGCCTCTAAAGAATTGCACTTTAAACTGCTCTTTAATGGTATAGCCAGATTTTAACCCACAGTTCTGAAATTGAAACCATTAGAAAGTTGCCATTTTCTAGTCATAACCATTTGGTGCCTGCAGCCTGTATCCTGGGTCAAATGACTAGGTATAGCTGGTAGTTGGTCTTTGTGTACTGCTCCCAGACAGTGAAACAAAGGGGAACAGGTGTTGGGAGGATGGGCCATCTATGTCAAGATGAGGGGAGGAGCTGTCACCTACCACACTTGCACATCACAAAGATTTTTCCTCAGCATACTCAAAGCTAGAGTGAAACCTTGCCTTTTGTGCCCCCAGACAAGCTGGGGCAAGGGCAAGTAGGCAGGAAATTCCAGACACCTCTGTAGGTGGAGAGGTCACAAAGCTTCTCTTCCCAGGTCCACCAGTGTGACTCCAAGGGCTAGTTGGCTGGCCTCCAGATCAGAGTTGCAAGGCTCCAAACATCTTTAATCCTGCACCTGCAATCTGCTGTGAGTCCTTACCCCTCGAGCGCCCCCCCTCCAGTCGTGACACTTGGAAGTAGGCTAAATGTATTCTGTCAGTCTAGCAGTGGTCACACCTGTTGCAGCACAATGCAAACCTGGCACAGCTCTGTGCAGCACCTCATTGAAACCAGCATAGCACGATGCAGCTTTGACGCAAGCCTGCATCGCAGCCTGCATCGGAACAGCAGCTGCATGACCCATCCTCGACATGGATCACGCAGCTTCTCATCGAAACGGAGCAGCTTCAACGCTAGCCTACGAAGCTCATTGGAACCAATGTACGGCGCATCTTCTACGCGGACCTCACATCGCTTCTTGGGACCGCCGCTGCGCAACACTCCGCAACCAGGATTTAAGGTAACATTATCAGTGGGACTAACTTGGTCTCTGTATCTGGTCTGTGCTCCATCAGTGTTGGCCCAGTCCGGCAAGACCAGATAACCAGTTGGTGCTTTGAAGCACAGTTTTATCTACAGCTTTAAAACTGCAAATTCTGGTTTTACTTGGGAGATTTGTCATTTTGGTGTCAAATAATTTATTACATGTTTCTCTATTTTTCTAAATTGGTTTGAGATTTTTTTGTTGTGTTGTGTTTTCACTTCATTACTGTTTGAAGTGCTGCATAAATACTTTACACATTGCCTCTCTAAGTTGAGCCTGACTTTTTCTTAGGGTCAAGCAACCAGAAGGTTAAGCACAGGTTAATTTGGGGTTTGCTTGTGTTTTGCCGTGACGACTGTGTAGGAAGCTTGGATTCTGTTGCAGTAACCCCCCCCCCCCAACTTTTTGCCAGACTACTGATGCACTTTGACTTGATGCGACCTGGGTCCCTGCCAATCAGGTTCCCAGGACCTGTGTTCTTTCCCCAAAAATATACCTTGTACCCGCAATTGGGACCTCTCTGACCAGATTTCAGTCTCTTGTAAAAGGTACCATGGCTACCTATAGCACTGTGGCTATAGCACTTATTGTGCCACCGGAGGAGGAGGAGGAGGAGGAGGAGGAGGAGGAGGAGACACACACACACACACACACACACACACACACACACACACACACACCAACAAACTCCAGCTCTGGCAGGATCTGCAAGTCTGCACCACTTTGTACCTGATGCCCACGGCCCGAGTTCGAGAGGCCCAACACCACGAGGAGGTCTCCCTGGCGATCCTGACCCGAGATCCGGTGACCCCCGACCTGCCTCAAGCCTCCAGCCGACACCTGCAGCCTCAAACCGGAAGGTCCTCCCCAACCGCGACCAGGAGCAGGTAAGAAGATCAGACCTTAAATGGCACCTCTGCACCCTACGCCCCACGGCCTTGGGTGGCCCAACAGACAGTGCCTAACCAACCCCCAGCATCCCAATTTAGCTCTCCAAGTGTTGGTCACACCTGGAAGACCTTTGTCCCGAGCCAGCAGGTTGTTAGCAAACCTGAGATTCCTAATTGAAAGCTACAGGGCTCCCGACGCCAAAACAGCACTCTGCTCCCAGCAGTCCCAGTGCCGCTGAGGGTGCACCTTTTGTGCTGGCTCAAAAGCCCATTTGCCCTGAGATTAAGTCCAGGAGCTTTGCTCCCACAACCCAGTGGCCTGCGTGTCGGCAGCCACAAACTGGAGGCCCCCTATAGCCCATTTGATAACATTGAGCCTCAGCACTCTGCACCAAGCCGCCAGAGTGCCGCTGAGGGTGTAACAAGAGTGCATCCTTGACCCTGGGGGACCCCTGAGTCTTACCTCAGAATACCAACTTCCACACAAAGTACTTACCTGTTAACCGATAGCACTATTTTCCTCCATAGGATAATACTGCCTGTTTTTCTGTGAAAAGTTTCTAAGTAGGAAAATCTATGAAAACCTTTAAAATTGTAACTAAATAACAAAAAACGCTTTTACTTACCTCTTTACAGGAAATGTCCCAGTGCAGTATCCAGGCATACAGCACTGTGTAACAAAAGTAATCTGTAAAGTAATCTACTTAAGATTCTACTAAAAAAGCCTATACAAAGTATACATACAGTATATCAAAAGCATTGCATTACCAGTAACTTAACTGTAATCAAATCAAAGTGCATATGCAATTGAACTGTTGACAAAGTGCAGTAGAAACTTGCTTTGTATCAACTGGTTCATGAACGAAGCCTCAAGAGAGCTGGAACTCGAGGCAAAGCAAATGGATTCCAACAGTAATGGTGGCAGCGATACTGCAGTGTCCAATGGAGATAAAAAGGTCCACATTCCTAAAGACCTGGTGGCTAGCTATGTGGTGGGGGATGATATTGACAAGCAGTAGCCCCAAGGATGCAAAGGGTTTCAGAGAAATATTGGGGGGCAAGTCTTTGGAAGCATATGCCTACAGTGAGGAGAGACCGCCTACTCACACTAGAGATAGGATACCAGATAAAGTATGCCCCTATGAAAGCCATCCTTCTCGCCAAGTTTGGAATCAGCCCAGAGAAATACTGCACAAGATTTAGGGACAGGCAATCTGCCAAACTAGTCATGGTTGGATTTCCTGGATTATTCCAGTAAGGCATGGAGCGGTTGGCTGTGGGGCAGCAAAGTGAATACTTTTACTTGAGAGTGTACATGTTCAGTACATGCTTTGTGAAGCTGTACCAGGACCTGCTTCACAGCAAGATCACTGACCTCAGAAAGCTTGAGAAGGAGGTAGACCTCTGGATTAGTACCAACGTGTCTAAGAAGGACCCTGGGAGTGACCCCAAGAAGGGTTGTTCAGGTTTCCCCCAGCAGAGTGAGGGGGAGGTCAAGGAAGACACTAACAAGTCCCCAAATAAGATGGGAGGAAAAGCTTCCCAAATCCCTTCTGAGAAACAGGGAGGAGGTTCTGGTGGGCAGTGGTCCAGGGCGCCTCATTCCCAACCCCACTTCTTTGAGCGATCCCAGCTAGGACACAAGCAGGGGTGCTCTCTTCGTCCTAGGAAACCACCCACATGTGGGACCTCCACAGGAATGGCCAATGTGGCCTTAGAGGTAAGTAGTCCCAGAGGACAGGAGGTAGACCATGCCTTTATCTCCATTAGTTGGGAGGTGAACTCAGAGGGTAGACTTGAGAACCCCGAGGGTGGAAGCCATCCCTTCTACCAGGTCAAAGTAAATAGGGTCACTGCTTTGAGGGACAACGGGTGAGCCAGAAAATGGCAGTGGAAAGGCTGTTTTCCCCTGAAGCTGCACACCGGACAGGCATGTAGAGTAACTTCGGCCCCGGGTCAGGACATTTTCTGCTCCATGGATATGGTATCCCTGAAATAGGGTGGGGGATGACCCAGAGGAGGATCATAGATAGTCCATAGATGCCCATTGACTGTATTATAGGGGATGAGTTGGCCCCGGTGTTGGAAGAGCTGGAAGGGGAGGTCGGCCACGGTGTTCTGAAAACTCAGATATTTTAGAGGATTACTTTCAAACGAAGAGTACAGAGGCCCAGATGGATGGGTAGGTGAAAGAAGGCCTCACCTTTGACACCTGTTCAGCCTTGGGATACAGACCCTGAGCTGAATGGCCAGTCCAGCTACCATCTGTGGACTGGGGGGGGAAGGAGCGTGGAAGAAGGGTGGCTAACACCCAGGGCTGATGCTCCCACTCTGGAAAACTTCAATTTAATGGTAAGGTTGGATTTCAAGTCACAATTATGAAAATGCCACTTTTAGAAAGTTGGCATTTTCTTGTCCTAACAATTTGGTGTCTGCAGTCTGTATCCTGAATTACATGACTAGGTGAGGCTGGCAGTAGGTCATTGTGTACTGCTCCTAGACAGGGGGACAAAGGGGAACAGATACTGACCGGATCAGCCCTCTCGGTCACGATGAGGGGAAGGAGCTGTCACCTACCACACTTTCTCATTACAAAGGCTCTGACTCAGAACAGTCATAAAGGGTTTCGCACAAGTCTTTTGTGCCACCAGACCAGCTGGGGCCAAGGCAGTTAGGCAAGAAATTCAAAACACCTCTGTAGGTGGGAAGAGCTCTAGAAGCTTCTCCCACCTCAGAGTGGACCCTCAGACCCAACCATTCAATACACTTGTGGACCTGTGGAAGACTCTGTAGGGCCGAGCGGCTTCTCTGCTGCAAGATGAACTGTCCGTGCAACTCTGCTGCCTGAGTGAGAAAGATTGGACCTGCATTGTGAACCCAGGACCAATAGAGTGACTCTATGGCCTAGGTGTCTGGCCTCCTGATCACATCAGCTACAGAAAAGGATCTAACCATCCTGAACCTGGTCTCTGCCTGCAGTGAGTGCTAACCGCCGCTCCCCCCAAGTGGTGACCCTTCAGTCCTGGACCCTTGGAAGTGGAGCTAAAGGTGCCCCTGCCAGCCCAGCTGTGGTTTCATCAGAACTGATGCAGCGTGACCCAAACCTGATGTAGCTCTTCACAACGCCTTATCAGAACTGACGCAGCCTCGATGCAAGCCTGCATCGCAGCCAGCACAGCTCATCGGAACGACCGCTGCACAACGCATCCTCGAAGCATACCTAGCAGTTTCTCATTGGAACAGACGCAGCTCCGAAGCAAGCCCGCATAACAGCTCTAGGATTTGAGCAAGGCCAACCCTGAACCCAGACCGTGATCCATTGTGGTCAGCCTGAACTTGTGACTTTGTCCTGCCCCAGCGCAACCAGATAAAAGCACAAAGCGCCAACTTTGGTTAAGCACAATTTCTTTTTCAAAATCTTGAAAACTGCACATCTCCGGTTCTACTAATTGGATTATTGTCATTTTAGTGTCAAATAATTGATCACATTATACTCTATTTTTTAAATTGGTGGGGAATTTTTCTTGTGTTGTGCTTTCACTTTATTACTGTTTGAAGTGCTGCATAAATATTTTATACAATGCCTCCAAAGTAAGCCAGACTGCTTTTCTACCAAAGCTACGAGAGAGTTGAGCACAGGTTAATTTGGGGCTTACTTTTGTTTCACCCTGACAAGGATTGTGGTGGCTGCTTTAGTAGGGTTTCACCGTAACGCAATTTCCTACAGTGATTATGTGTTCTATACTTCAGCTCTGGTTTTATGCAATTGAAATCTTTTTGTTGATATTTGCTGTAGGAAAGCAAGTTTAAAGCAGAATGTACACCACTGTATGTTTTATAGAGTCATGGACTCTGCAGAAGATCTGTATTTACCAGTCAAATATTTAAGTATGATGTCAAGTACAGTAAGAAACAAAAATAAGAACAAAAGAACGAAAGCATCTCACACGTCACTGTAAAACTCTGCGTACCAAATCCAGTTCAGTTAACTTGCGAGACAGGTTTTCTGACATCTCATGTAACTCTTGCTCAGATAATCTGTTGTCTGCCCTTCTGCGGGAAAGCGGTTCCTCTGTGAATGAAGCTGAATTGTCCTTTCTTGGCACACGTGAACTAGAATTAAACAATGTAAATATGGTTGGTCAGCAGATTCTCCATAGGACACAGTTTATGAACCTTTCACTGTGACATGTAAACAGAGTTTGTAATATCTTTACCAAAATATGCTTTATATAAGTACAACTGCTTGCTTTGGAACTTCGAAGGAAACAACAAATGCCACTGAGGTATCCGGTCTTCTATCCTACTCGGATGGGAAATATTGCGATTTCTGTGGGCTGCATTATAGCTCTTGGTTCTAACTGTGGGCTTTTACATTGCAATATACCTAATTGGAGCTAAAAATTGCAATGAATCTATGTGTGAACTTTACAAACTGGGGCCTTCATTTAGGGGTGAAGTCGGGCTACTACACCCATGCCTCGAAGCTGACTGATGTTCTATCCTATACCTTGCTACTATTTTGTGTCTTTATATTTACATTTTTGTTTTCTACTTCAACCTCTCAGGCACCGCTGAAACATGTCTACCAATACAAGTTAAATTTCGAAAATATGTGGACTGAACCTAGCTGAACCCCCAACAAGAGGAAATGCAACTTGCATCTATTAAACGATGAAGGAAAGTCATATCTACCAGAAGAGATTCACTGGAGTTGGGCAACGCACAAAAACATTGTACCAAAAAATAACCATTCAATATGATATAAACATACCCTTTCTGTCCTTATAAACACGCCAGACAAGGGAACACATGGTAACGTTTCATGTTACAGAAGGAGGGAAGCAAAGTTCAGGTCATGACATGGTAACATTTTATTTACAAACGAGAGTGGCCTTATAGGCAGCTGGTAAAGTACAAACAGAACTGAACTTGGCTGTCAAAAATGATTGGATGACACGAGGGCAGGAAAACCAGTCAGGATTCTCTTTAAGGGCTCTCAATATAGTGTGAATGTAAACATTAAAGTCCCCCAACTGACTCTCCCTTCACACAAGGTATTCTCTAGTCCCAAGATGTTCCTCTTGCATTTTCACTTTATGGCTGTTTTTAAAGACCCCCTAATCCATGTAACAGCCCAATAGCCATAAAAAGCAACTCTAGTGCGGACCACCCGAGAAGGCAGACACTCTTTATGAGCTCCCATGCTGGACCCCACATCGGCGCCATTCTCTTGCTAGCTGCCCGGGTTGGGCTCGGTAGGGCTTCTGGACTCCTCAGGAATAACACCCCCAAACCTCAAAACCCCTATAACTGGTTCTTGAGATGGGATTCTCCCCCTCCCACTTTCAAACCCACAGCCCGACCGCAGACACTTAGATGGTTGCACAGCCTGATCAGGCAGGCTCCGGAAGACTGAGCACGGAAATCTGTTCCAAAACCGACAGCCTACCTTGTCTCCCGGAGCCTTTTACCCCACTAATAATTACCGAGGGTCGTGACCCAAACTCGAAAAAGGACACGGAAAAATCAGGTTTAGCAAGTATAAAATCTATGACAAAATCTGTGATCTCTAAAGGACAACCAGGGACAACCGCTGCATCGCCAACAAAGACAGTGAAACCTTGAAGGACGAGGTGCCAACAATCGGGTACAACGTCCCAGCAAAAGGCGGTCTTGAAGGGGCCCATATACCACCAGGTCAGCACACATCATGGTCAGACGAGTTCACGCAGCCTCAAACTCTCACACAAAAACTTGTTATACAGGTTATCAGTCACCAGGTCACTTTACTCAAACCTATTCTGTTCATCAGCAACCTGGCCCGTGATAACCTCTCCAGCACACCCTTTAAATCATAACCTGAATCAGACACAAAAGTGACCCAGGACCCTGTCCCGATGCAGTCAGACTTAAACTGCATGAGGTCTACATTGGCACATATGGCAAAAACAATTAAAGGTGTGCTAACCACAGTATTGGACATCACAAACCTTGAGCTCACTGTAGTCATGGATAATTCATCTCTGGGTACACTGCCACCAACAGAACCCCCGTCAACAGGAAAAGTCTTGAATAAGAACTAAAACGTCAAGCCGAACGTTTGGTCCATCCTGCTAAAAACTTTTCAATCTTCTGTGGACTACTACCATTCAGATGAACTGGACTTAAAAGTGGACCTACTTAATATCCTAGCGATATACATCACAGGCATGGACTCTAAACTGTCTACACTAAAGAACTAAATCATTAAAGCGCAAACAGCCACTTTCTCCAATACCCTGTCTGTTCATGATCCCACATAACAGACACATTTGCATCCCTGCCAAACACTTTAAACTCACTCCTTCTGGATATACGGTTAAGCTTGGTACTCCGGACCCAAGCGAAAGTCAAACACGTACAGGTCAGGAGCACAGCAGAAAAAAGTCTGGCCAACAGCCACAACTTTCCCCATCTTAGCGTTACTGCGGGAGGCCAAAACCAAGAACAGCAAGGGACTTTTAACCAAAACAAAGCACAGGAGGAAACAGGCACGGCATACCCTACCGGTTCGTCTCAAACAAGTGTAACGTCTTTGCCTTCCAACACTTCACTCTCTAAGTGACAGAAAAATAGATTTGTAGGTCCAGTTGACTGCCGAGCAGTCCTGTTCCTGGCTTTCCTCAAACACATTACTCCTAGAAGACTATATACAGTTTTCACTGTGTAGGAGGAAACAAAGTACCTGATTAGTGCTGAAAAAACTAAAGAGGTCCAAAACCTCCACAGAAAACTGGGATAACCACGTCATTGGCAACTCAGCTCTTGCCCTTCCGAGTTACCAACACACCTGGAAGATTTTGATCAA
This sequence comes from Lissotriton vulgaris, assembly GCF_964263255.1. NCBI lineage: Eukaryota > Metazoa > Chordata > Amphibia > Caudata > Salamandridae > Lissotriton > Lissotriton vulgaris. Next base: position 692,246,416 of record NC_141695.1, on the reverse strand, counting down.
CATCATGTAGGTTTTTTTGCTAGTTGGGATTTTACAATCATATACCACATGACATATAGAGGGTTAAAGGACCCTGGGGGAAGAGAGAGAGAGAGTGAGATCTATATAAAAGACATGAAATTCATGAGATA